>NW_028289168.1:0-1285000 GCF_059628265.1 Tinamus guttatus
AGTGTTTTGCTGTGCCAAGACTCGTGCTGCGCACGCTTTGTGGTTGGAGTGAGAAACAGGTTCCTTGGTGTTTTCTGCGAAACGCTTTAGCAGCCCGTTGGTGCTGGGATGGATGAAGCGGAGAGCCCCGTTGGAGTGAGGCTGCAAAGGGCATGCCAAAGGAAGTGTTTTGCTGTGCCAAGACTCGTGCTGCGCACGCTTTGTGGTTGAGAGTGAGAAACAGGTTCCTTGGTGTTTTCTGTGAAACGCTTTAGCAGCCCGTTGGTGCTAGTATGGAGTCAGGGGATGGATGAAGCGGAGAGCCCCGTTTGGAGTGAGGCCCTGCAAAGGGCATGCCAAAGGAAGTGTTTTGCTGTGCCAAGACTCGTGCTGCGCACGCTTTGTGCTTGGAGTGAGAAACAGGTTCCTTGGTGTTTTCTGCGAAACGCTTTAGCAGCCCGTTGGTGCTAGTATGGAGTCAGGGGATGGATGAAGCGGAGAGCCCCGTTTGGAGTGAGGCTGCAAAGGGCATGCCAAAGGAAGTGTTTTGCTGTGCCAAGACTCGTGCTGCGCACGCTTTGTGCTTGGAGTGAGAAACAGGTTCCTTGGTGTTTTCTGCGAAACGCTTTAGCAGCCCGTTGGTGCTAGTATGGAGTCAGGGGATGGATGAAGCGGAGAGCCCCCGTTTGGAGTGAGGCTGCAAAGGGCATGCCAAAGGAAGTGTTTTGCTGTGCCAAGACTCGTGCTGCGCACGCTTTGTGCTTGGAGTGAGAAACAGGTTCCTTGGTGTTTTCTGCGAAACGCTTTAGCAGCCCGTTGGTGCTAGTATGGAGTCAGGGGATGGATGAAGCGGAGAGCCCCCGTTTGGAGTGAGGCTGCAAAGGGCATGCCAAAGGAAGTGTTTTGCTGTGCCAAGACTCGTGCTGCGCACGCTTTGTGCTTGGAGTGAGAAAACAGGTTCCTTGGTGTTTTCTGCGAAACGCTTTAGCAGCCCGTTGGTGCTAGTATGGAGTCAGGGGATGGATGAAGCGGAGAGCCCCGTTTGGAGTGAGGCTGCAAAGGGCATGCCAAAGGAAGTGTTTTGCTGTGCCAAGACTCGTGCTGCGCACGCTTTGTGCTTGGAGTGAGAAACAGGTTCCTTGGTGTTTTCTGCGAAACGCTTTAGCAGCCCGTTGGTGCTAGTATGGAGTCAGGGGATGGATGAAGCGGAGAGCCCCGTTTGGAGTGAGGCTGCAAAGGGCATGCCAAAGGAAGTGTTTTGCTGTGCCAAGACTCGTGCTGCGCACGCTTTGTGCTTGGAGTGAGAAACAGGTTCCTTGGTGTTTTCTGCGAAACGCTTTAGCAGCCCGTTGGTGCTAGTATGGAGTCAGGGGATGGATGAAGCGGAGAGCCCCGTTTGGAGTGAGGCTGCAAAGGGCATGCCAAAGGAAGTGTTTTGCTGTGCCAAGACTCGTGCTGCGCACGCTTTGTGCTTGGAGTGAGAAACAGGTTCCTTGGTGTTTTCTGCGAAACGCTTTAGCAGCCCGTTGGTGCTAGTATGGAGTCAGGGGATGGATGAAGCGGAGAGCCCCGTTTGGAGTGAGGCTGCAAAGGGCATGCCAAAGGAAGTGTTTTGCTGTGCCAAGACTCGTGCTGCGCACGCTTTGTGCTTGGAGTGAGAAACAGGTTCCTTGGTGTTTTCTGCGAAACGCTTTAGCAGCCCGTTGGTGCTAGTATGGAGTCAGGGGATGGATGAAGCGGAGAGCCCCGTTTGGAGTGAGGCTGCAAAGGGCATGCCAAAGGAAGTGTTTTGCTGTGCCAAGACTCGTGCTGCGCACGCTTTGTGGCTTGGAGTTGAGAAACAGGTTCCTTGGTGTTTTCTGCGAAACGCTTTAGCAGCCCGTTGGTGCTAGTATGGAGTCAGGGGATGGATGAAGCGGAGAGCCCCGTTTGGAGTGAGGCTGCAAAGGGCATGCCAAAGGAAGTGTTTTGCTGTGCCAAGACTCGTGCTGCGCACGCTTTGTGCTTGGAGTGAGAAACAGGTTCCTTGGTGTTTTCTGCGAAACGCTTTAGCAGCCCGTTGGTGCTAGTATGGAGTCAGGGGATGGATGAAGCGGAGAGCCCCGTTTGGAGTGAGGCTGCAAAGGGCATGCCAAAGGAAGTGTTTTGCTGTGCCAAGACTCGTGCTGCGCACGCTTTGTGCTTGGAGTGAGAAACAGGTTCCTTGGTGTTTTCTGCGAAACGCTTTAGCAGCCCGTTGGTGCTAGTATGGAGTCAGGGGATGGATGAAGCGGAGAGCCCCGTTTGGAGTGAGGCTGCAAAGGGCATGCCAAAGGAAGTGTTTTGCTGTGCCAAGACTCGTGCTGCGCACGCTTTGTGCTTGGAGTGAGAAACAGGTTCCTTGGTGTTTTCTGCGAAACGCTTTAGCAGCCCGTTGGTGCTAGTATGGAGTCAGGGGATGGATGAAGCGGAGAGCCCCGTTTGGAGTGAGGCTGCAAAGGGCATGCCAAAGGAAGTGTTTTGCTGTGCCAAGACTCGTGCTGCGCACGCTTTGTGCTTGGAGTGAGAAACAGGTTCCTTGGTGTTTTCTGCGAAACGCTTTAGCAGCCCGTTGGTGCTAGTATGGAGTCAGGGGATGGATGAAGCGGAGAGCCCCGTTTGGAGTGAGGCTGCAAAGGGCATGCCAAAGGAAGTGTTTTGCTGTGCCAAGACTCGTGCTGCGCACGCTTTGTGCTTGGAGTGAGAAACAGGTTCCTTGGTGTTTCTGCGAAACGCTTTAGCAGCCCGTTGGTGCTAGTATGGAGTCAGGGGATGGATGAAGCGGAGAGCCCCGTTTGGAGTGAGGCTGCAAAGGGCATGCCAAAGGAAGTGTTTTTGCTGTGCCAAGACTCGTGCTGCGCACGCTTTTGTGCTTGGAGTGAGAAACAGGTTCCTTGGTGTTTTCTGCGAAACGCTTTAGCAGCCCGTTGGTGCTAGTATGGAGTCAGGGGATGGATGAAGCGGAGAGCCCCGTTTGGAGTGAGGCTGCAAAGGGCATGCCAAAGGAAGTGTTTTGCTGTGCCAAGACTCGTGCTGCGCACGCTTTGTGCTTGGAGTGAGAAACAGGTTCCTTGGTGTTTTCTGCGAAACGCTTTAGCAGCCCGTTGGTGCTAGTATGGAGTCAGGGGATGGATGAAGCGGAGAGCCCCGTTTGGAGTGAGGCTGCAAAGGGCATGCCAAAGGAAGTGTTTTGCTGTGCCAAGACTCGTGCTGCGCACGCTTTGTGCTTGGAGTGAGAAACAGGTTCCTTGGTGTTTTCTGCGAAACGCTTTAGCAGCCCGTTGGTGCTAGTATGGAGTCAGGGGATGGATGAAGCGGAGAGCCCCGTTTGGAGTGAGGCTGCAAAGGGCATGCCAAAGGAAGTGTTTTGCTGTGCCAAGACTCGTGCTGCGCACGCTTTGTGCTTGGAGTGAGAAACAGGTTCCTTGGTGTTTTCTGCGAAACGCTTTAGCAGCCCGTTGGTGCTAGTATGGAGTCAGGGGATGGATGAAGCGGAGAGCCCCGTTTGGAGTGAGGCTGCAAAGGGCATGCCAAAGGAAGTGTTTTGCTGTGCCAAGACTCGTGCTGCGCACGCTTTGTGCTTGGAGTGAGAAACAGGTTCCTTGGTGTTTTCTGCGAAACGCTTTAGCAGCCCGTTGGTGCTAGTATGGAGTCAGGGGATGGATGAAGCGGAGAGCCCCGTTTGGAGTGAGGCTGCAAAGGGCATGCCAAAGGAAGTGTTTTGCTGTGCCAAGACTCGTGCTGCGCACGCTTTGTGCTTGGAGTGAGAAACAGGTTCCTTGGTGTTTTCTGCGAAACGCTTTAGCAGCCCGTTGGTGCTAGTATGGAGTCAGGGGATGGATGAAGCGGAGAGCCCCGTTTGGAGTGAGGCTGCAAAGGGCATGCCAAAGGAAGTGTTTTGCTGTGCCAAGACTCGTGCTGCGCACGCTTTGTGCTTGGAGTGAGAAACAGGTTCCTTGGTGTTTTCTGCGAAACGCTTTAGCAGCCCGTTGGTGCTAGTATGGAGTCAGGGGATGGATGAAGCGGAGAGCCCCGTTTGGAGTGAGGCTGCAAAGGGCATGCCAAAGGAAGTGTTTTGCTGTGCCAAGACTCGTGCTGCGCACGCTTTGTGCTTGGAGTGAGAAACAGGTTCCTTGGTGTTTTCTGCGAAACGCTTTAGCAGCCCGTTGGTGCTAGTATGGAGTCAGGGGATGGATGAAGCGGAGAGCCCCGTTTGGAGTGAGGCTGCAAAGGGCATGCCAAAGGAAGTGTTTTGCTGTGCCAAGACTCGTGCTGCGCACGCTTTGTGCTTGGAGTGAGAAACAGGTTCCTTGGTGTTTTCTGCGAAACGCTTTAGCAGCCCGTTGGTGCTAGTATGGAGTCAGGGGATGGATGAAGCGGAGAGCCCGTTGGAGTGAGGCTGCAAAGGGCATGCCAAAGGAAGTGTTTTGCTGTGCCAAGACTCGTGCTGCGCACGCTTTGTGGTTGGAGTGAGAAACAGGTTCCTTGGTGTTTTCTGCGAAACGCTTTAGCAGCCCGTTGGTGCTAGTATGGAGTCAGGGGATGGATGAAGCGGAGAGCCCCGTTTGGAGTGAGGCTGCAAAGGGCATGCCAAAGGAAGTGTTTTGCTGTGCCAAGACTCGTGCTGCGCACGCTTTGTGGTTGGAGTGAGAAACAGGTTCCTTGGTGTTTTCTGCGAAACGCTTTAGCAGCCCGTTGGTGCTAGTATGGAGTCAGGGGATGGATGAAGCGGAGAGCCCCGTTTGGAGTGAGGCTGCAAAGGGCATGCCAAAGGAAGTGTTTTGCTGTGCCAAGACTCGCGCTGCGCACGCTTTGTGCTTGGAGTGAGAAACAGGTTCCTTGGTGTTTTCTGCGAAACGCTTTAGCAGCCCGTTGGTGCTAGTATGGAGTCAGGGGATGGATGAAGCGGAGAGCCCCGTTTGGAGTGAGGCTGCAAAGGGCATGCCAAAGGAAGTGTTTTGCTGTGCCAAGACTCGTGCTGCGCACGCTTTGTGCTTGGAGTGAGAAACAGGTTCCTTGGTGTTTTCTGCGAAACGCTTTAGCAGCCCGTTGGTGCTACTATGGAGTCAGGGGATGGATGAAGCGGAGAGCCCCGTTTGGAGTGAGGCTGCAAAGGGCATGCCAAAGGAAGTGTTTTGCTGTGCCAAGACTCGTGCTGCGCACGCTTTGTGCTTGGAGTGAGAAACAGGTTCCTTGGTGTTTTCTGCGAAACGCTTTAGCAGCCCGTTGGTGCTAGTATGGAGTCAGGGGATGGATGAAGCGGAGAGCCCCGTTTGGAGTGAGGCTGCAAAGGGCATGCCAAGGAAGTGTTTTGCTGTGCCAAGACTCGTGCTGCGCACGCTTTGTGCTTGGAGTGAGAAACAGGTTCCTTGGTGTTTTCTGCGAAACGCTTTAGCAGCCCGTTGGTGCTAGTATGGAGTCAGGGGATGGATGAAGCGGAGAGCCCCGTTTGGAGTGAGGCTGCAAAGGGCATGCCAAAGGAAGTGTTTTGCTGTGCCAAGACTCGTGCTGCGCACGCTTTGTGCTTGGAGTGAGAAACAGGTTCCTTGGTGTTTTCTGCGAAACGCTTTAGCAGCCCGTTGGTGCTAGTATGGAGTCAGGGGATGGATGAAGCGGAGAGCCCCGTTTGGAGTGAGGCTGCACAGGGCATGCCAAGAGAAGTGTTTTGCTGTGCCAAGACTCGTGCTGCGCACGCTTTGTGCTTGGAGTGAGAAACAGGTTCCTTGGTGTTTTCTGCGAAACGCTTTAGCAGCCCGTTGGTGCTAGTATGGAGTCAGGGGATGGATGAAGCGGAGAGCCCCGTTTGGAGTGAGGCTGCAAAGGGCATGCCAAAGGAAGTGTTTTGCTGTGCCAAGACTCGTGCTGCGCACGCTTTGTGCTTGGAGTGAGAAACAGGTTCCTTGGTGTTTTCTGCGAAACGCTTTAGCAGCCCGTTGGTGCTAGTATGGAGTCAGGGGATGGATGAAGCGGAGAGCCCCGTTTGGAGTGAGGCTGCAAAGGGCATGCCAAAGGAAGTGTTTTGCTGTGCCAAGACTCGTGCTGCGCACGCTTTGTGCTTGGAGTGAGAAACAGGTTCCTTGGTGTTTCTGCGAAACGCTTTAGCAGCCCGTTGGTGCTAGTATGGAGTCAGGGGATGGATGAAGCGGAGAGCCCCGTTTGGAGTGAGGCTGCAAAGGGCATGCCAAAGGAAGTGTTTTGCTGTGCCAAGACTCGTGCTGCGCACGCTTTGTGCCTTGGAGTGAGAAAACAGGTTCCTTGGTGTTTTCTGCGAAACGCTTTAGCAGCCCGTTGGTGCTAGTATGGAGTCAGGGGATGGATGAAGCGGAGAGCCCCGTTTGGAGTGAGGCTGCAAAGGGCATGCCAAAGGAAGTGTTTTGCTGTGCCAAGACTCGTGCTGCGCACGCTTTGTGCTTGGAGTGAGAAACAGGTTCCTTGGTGTTTTCTGCGAAACGCTTTAGCAGGCCGTTGGTGCTACTATGGAGTCAGGGGATGGATGAAGCGGAGAGCCCCGTTTGGAGTGAGGCTGCAAAGGGCATGCCAAAGGAAGTGTTTTGCTGTGACAAGACTCGTGCTGCGCACGCTTTGTGCTTGGAGTGAGAAACAGGTTCCTTGTGGTTTTCTGCGAAACCGCTTTAGCAGCCCGTTGGTGCTAGTATGAGTCAGGGGATGGATGAAGTGGAGAGCCCCGTTTGGAGTGAGGCTGCAAAGGGCATGCCAAAGGAAGTGTTTTGCTGTGCCAAGACTCGTGCTGCGCACGCTTTGTGCTTGGAGTGAGAAACAGGTTCCTTGGTGTTTTCTGCGAAACGCTTTAGCAGCCCGTTGGTGCTAGTATGGAGTCAGGGGATGGATGAAGCGGAGAGCCCCGTTTGGAGTGAGGCTGCAAAGGGCATGCCAAAGGAAGTGTTTTGCTGTGCCAAGACTCGTGCTGCGCACGCTTTGTGCTTGGAGTGAGAAACAGGTTCCTTGGTGTTTTCTGCGAAACGCTTTAGCAGCCCGTTGGTGCTAGTATGGAGTCAGGGGATGGATGAAGCGGAGAGCCCCGTTTGGAGTGAGGCTGCAAAGGGCATGCCAAAGGAAGTGTTTTGCTGTGCCAAGACTCGTGCTGCGCACGCTTTGTGGTTGGAGTGAGAAACAGGTTCCTTGGTGTTTTCTGCGAAACGCTTTAGCAGCCCGTTGGTGCTAGTATGGAGTCAGGGGATGGATGAAGCGGAGAGCCCCGTTTGGAGTGAGGCTGCAAAGGGCATGCCAAAGGAAGTGTTTTGCTGTGCCAAGACTCGTGCTGCGCACGCTTTGTGCTTGGAGTGAGAAACAGGTTCCTTGGTGTTTTCTGCGAAACGCTTTAGCAGCCCGTTGGTGCTAGTATGGAGTCAGGGGATGGATGAAGCGGAGAGCCCCGTTTGGAGTGAGGCTGCAAAGGGCATGCCAAAGGAAGTGTTTTGCTGTGCCAAGACTCGTGCTGCGCACGCTTTGTGCTTGGAGTGAGAAAGAGGTTCCTTGGTGTTTTCTGCGAAACGCTTTAGCAGCCCCTGGACAGCAGTGATGCACTGTGTGGGCCTGTCCTGAGACACCCAGGATCAAAAGTGTGGGACATGCAGGGTGCCAGGGCTCAGGGCCATCCATCACCCTGAGAGGCCTGATTCTTGTGAGGGGGCATCTCTCTGTCTGCAAGTGTCTGCATATCCACAAAGTGAAGAAATGGTTCTGCTTTGTTTAACTACCAAATTGTATGAGGGATCACAAAGGATTGGAATACGAGGTGGGAAGATGTAATGAGGGTCCAGCTTCAACAGAAAGCCTTAAAAGGAGTGAGAAGATAACTTACTCCATCAGAATGACTTAAATCCTAAAGACTCGGGTAATCAACAAGACGATCAGAAACTGCAAGCCCGAACATCAGCTGACAGAAACCATGAAACTGTGAGAACCCCTGGGTCGCACCAGGATGCTCCAAGGAGAGAATAGGGAAACCAACAGTCCTCCCTCTGCTCTCCCAGCAGGAACCTGGGGTGGCAGGCTGGGCTCTGGGAGCAGAGCACTGCAGCACACCACTACCTGCAAACCTAAACAGATGTCCTCAGCGTACACGTGCCTCTGCATCAAGGACACACTGGGCTAAGAACCACACATGGCAGCAGATAGGCCAGCCCAGAGTGCCCCAAAACACAGCAAGCCCAATTCTCCATCCCTTCCATTCCCTTCCAGTCCTCCAAGGCCTTGCAACAGGCACATGGGACTTCTCCTGACCCATCAGCTGCTCACATGGAGGTGACCTCACAGGTGCAAACCCACCACATCCCTGCTGCTGCCTGAGGCCTTCAGAGACAGCAGCTTCCTCAAAGCCCTTCCCCACACAGGAACCACTGCTGCCCTCTCAGCTCCTCTCACCACAGAGACCCCCCCACCCACCGCCCACGCCTGCCTGCCTGCTGCCGGCCAATCAGGCGCTCACAAAGACATGACGTCACAGCGCCGTCCCGCCCAGCTCTCTGGCCCTGCCCTCCAGGGCAGCAACGGCCTCCCCAGCCCTTCCCTGCCAGGAGCCCAGCCCGGGCTCAGCAGCTGCTCCGCGGAGATGATCTCAGCAGCGCAGAGCCCCGCAGGGCCCGGCTGCTGCCCAATGAGGCGCTGCGGGAGCGGTGACCTCACAGTCACCAGGCAGAGCCAGCCCTGCTGCTGCCCAATCAGCTCTGCCCGCAGCGGGGACCTCCCAAGCAGCAGCCACGCCCTCTCCCTGCAGCTGGCCTATCAGGGGCTGCGGCAGCAGTGACCTCCTCGTGCCCAGCGCAGCCATTGGCTGTGAGGCCCCGCGGGGCTCCTGGCTGTGCTGGGGTCTGTGCGGGGCCGGGGCAGGGAGGGGAGCCCAGCTCGGGGCTGGGGGTGCTGGGGGTGCTGGTGTGGGAGCCTGGGGGGCTGTGTGAGCTGCTGTGTTGGGCTCAGCCAGCACTGCCCACCCCGGCGTGGGGGAGAAGAGGGGCAGCCAGTGCCAGGGAAACCTGCCCTGGATTCTCTCCTTCTGCCCCCAGCACCCACACAAGGGTTGGAGCTGCCCCACGGGAGCCTTGGGGCTCGGGGAAGCCCCAGCCCCAGGAGTGCTGGCTGCCACATTTTCCCTGAGCAAGGGGGGACACTCAGGCAGGACTCCTGAGGCAGCCTCCAGCCCTGAGCAGCTACTCCACATCCTGGGATCCACAGGGGTCTTTGCAGTGACAGTTTCTGTGTCACACCTCGGGAATGAGCTCCTGAAGCTGGGAGCCTTTGTGGAGAGCAGCAGGATCCCTGGGAACAAGAATTGAGGTCAACGCTGCGGGTGTTGATCCAGCAGTCCCCATCTCACTCATCAGTCCCCACCTCATTTGACTCCATCAGCAGTTTGTGAGATGACCAGCTCCCTGCTCTGCAGATGATGAAGTTGGTGAACAACAATCCCTGCAGTCTCCCTTCATGCTCTACTTCATCTCTGCAGCAGAGCCCTGGTTACCATCTGACAGAAGAGAACCCCCATCTCCCTGCAACCCTGCCAGAGATGTGGCTTTCCAAGACACTGCCAAAGGAAGGACTTCTTTGGGTTGTTTATTAAGTCTGTGGCAGTTCATCAGTGATGCTGTAAGCCCAGCTCTGCGTGCTGGGGGTCTTTCCCACATGTCCTTTTTAAAGTGAAAATTTCTAACATCCCCTTTAGGCCACTATCCGGACACATTGTGACTCCTCCCGATACTCTGTTCACTCAGAGACCCAGCGGCTGGTTTGCCCTTTAGGGAGGTTAAAGCTTGCTCTGTCTTTCTGCAGTCTGCCCCATTAGCTGAGTCCTTAATATATGTACAGATTGTGTGGACTTAGCATACATTCAAACAGTGTCATTATTTTCCATGAAACTGTGCTCTGCTTTATTTTTTTTTTTGTTGTTTCCTTGTAAAGAAGGATTGTTTCCTTGTAAAGAAGATCCCCCTGTGCCTGTTTGCAGACAGTTGTCTAAGTAAAGCAGGTGAGAATTGGGGCAGGTGACCTATAACATTCCATGCAGACTTTGGTGGAATAAGGCTAGCTTTCAACACAAGTGATTTAAATTCCCAAGAGGCTGATGAGAGAAATGGTAGAGCTGGGTTGATGGGGAGGAGCATTGTGCATACAGTGCCTGATCTGTGGGACATTGCTTTTCCTACATGTGCTGCCTTCATTAGGAGTCACTCTGGATGGCTATGAATGGGATGGTGTGCTGTCACCTATTCTTTAGAATAATAATAGAAAACTTTAAAAATATTAAATACTTGTATATGATTGTTTTCTTCAGCTTTCATGCTACACTCTCAAAACCTCTCCAATTAGCCATGGACACTTGAAGGAAATAGCAGGGAGAGTCCTGGTTTGTCAGGACTTTTTGCTTTTTAATGAGCTTCATGTAATACTTGGAGCTAAGTCCATGAATTGCCGCTATTGAAAGGAAAGTGAAGAAATCACTGAAGAAGTCAAAGTCAGAAGGAAACCCTAAAATTTTGTAGAGCATTAATGGATCCCACTGAGGCCATTAACTTCAACAACTCACCAGGGGCTGATTAAAGCTACAAAATATAATCATTGGTAATAGATAGAGAAAATACTCGGGTGGCTCTGATACAGAATACACCCTTGATGTGTTTTGTCAAGGAAAATGGCCAAGCACAGGCAGAGAATCCCTGGGAAGGGAGATTCTTTCCTCCATGTGTTGCCCACGTCCTCCCATGTTGCCCATGTCTATTCCTGGCATCAGTGTTTGGGTAAGGGTGTGCAATGTTGAGTGCAGGACAAACACACGACACCACCCAGGGTCCCCAGAAGGATAAAGGTCCTGATGATTCCTGGTAGGCCTTGGTGACAGATACAACAGCCATAGTCAAGACGATAAAGATCTCCATTTTGTTGGGGCCTTGGCAGTGCCCTTGGCCATCTCTACCACGGGTCGTTCTAGACCTGCTCCTGTGTCCCTGCAGGCTATAGACACCCAATCTGCTTCCCCAGCAAGTTCTCACAAGAGGTTCTCCTTCCCTTCCTTGATGGCTTTTCCATCCTCAGTGGCTGTTTCTTGAAACACAAAGCCATGGGTGGTGACAGACTCGCTCTGGGTGCCCTGTAGCACCACTGCTCTACCCTTCAAGTGATATTTCTTCATCCTCTTGCCCAATCTGAACTTCCCAAGCTGTATTTTGGTCCTGTTTCCTCTTTTCATGCTGCTTCCCACTACCAAGGAAATCTCTTGGCAGCCCCACGATGTGGGGACGAATATAACCTTGTGTGTCACGACAGAGTGGAACGTGAGGAACTGAAGTGCCAGGGCCTGGACGACAGGCCCGAGTCGGGGTTGACTTAGAGATGAATATGGCACTGCCTTTGCAGTACACAACACTTGCCTGTAGAATTGCTCATGCCAGCTTGCACGGAGGCTTATTAAACTGTGGCTTTTTAAGCTCTTGTGTGACTGTTCTTGACCTTGAAGGGAACCCTCCCTTCTGAGGCCTGGGCTCTGACCAGATCCCCATCCCACATGATAGGGAAAGTATGCCACATCAGATGTTGCCGCTCACGAACAAAATGCAAGTTATCATGATTTGCTGATTTGGCTCTATAAAAGATGGACACTCTTGCTGCGATTTTGGAGACCTCACGGGTGGATGCACCACATAAGACCTCCCAGTTGCCGGGAAGGTTCTCCAAATCCTCGCCACAACAGGGACACCCCAGCGACTGTGGATCTGGATGATGATGATATATGATGGCATATTTAGGCAATTGGTGAAGTATCTTTTAATCACTATTCTAATATAGTAATGGTTAGATGCATTACCATGCTTATTTTGTCTGTTGCTAAAACCAGTGTGTAATAAGCTTATTTTGTTAAATGTATCATTCCGTACTGCCTTGATATTACTAGTGAAATAAGACCATTCTTCCCAGTGGTATCTGGTTCTTTCCATCACCCCGTCTGCCCCAGAGCTGTGCCGGTGCTCTTCTTTCTCATCGTGCTCCTTTGCAACCCCAAGCCCCCTGCCCTTATGGCCCTGAGTAGCAAGTGTGTGTTACAAGCAGGATGCAAATTATTGCCTGATGACTTTTAAAAGAAGGGAAAGATGCCTCTTCTCTTGCTGCTCTCCAAGAAAAAGCAGTCCAGCCTGAACCAGGCAATGTCTGTAACAAGACCAAGCAAGGTAGAGCAAGGTCCTTCCTTGCGCTCAGCTTCTTCTATTCCCAGTTGTCACTTTGACCATGCAGGTGGCAGGTGAAGCTGTCTGAGGTGTGAAACACAGGAATAACACCAGAGGAGAAACTGCCACTTGTGCACTTTGAGATGTGATGGTGACACATGCAATGGTGCAGTGTGACAAACAGAGAAGGGGTAAAGGGAAGCAAGCTAACCATCAGGAGGCATGAAAGCAGTGCGAGATGCAGTGCCATAAATGCAGCATTCCAAAGTGAGCCCCTTTTTGCATCTATCAGGCAGTGTTCAGAGAGTCTCTGATGTGTGAAGGTTGCTTGCCAAGGGCCAGAGGTACAAGCAGTGTAACTGGAGGGACTCGATTTCTCCAGCTCATGGAGCTCTGTCAGACGTGGGCACTGAACAGTGCAAGAGAGTCCCCTCAGAGCCCATGGTTTTGTGGGTGTCCAGTTTGCTGAAGTGAGCCCTACTCAGATCCTCCTCCATCAAGGGAAAGTCTTCCTTTCTCCATTTCTCCATGGTCTCCAGGGCCCAGGATTCCTGAGGGTCACTCTTAGCACTAAAGCCTGCGGCAAAGGTGGCCTTTTCTGTGTCCTCTCTCACCAGGGCTCTTGGCCCATTTAGCAGCAGACCCGTATTTTCCCTAGCCAGCCTTTTGTTCCTGCTGTATTGTTGTATTGTATTTTAAATGATTTTTTATTATTATTTTATCAGGAAGGTAAGAGTAAATATTCAGAAAGAAATAAATGAAGAGCACGTTTCATGCCAAGTACATCGGCATGACAAGTGACTGCACACAGGACAGTTTTTGGCACTGACATTGTACCCATTGAGGAAGTTTCCTCAGTGCCTCCTTGAGCTCCTTGTTCCTCATGCTGTAGACAAGGGGGTTCAGTGCTGGAGGCACCACTGAGTACAGAATGGCCAGTACAGAGAGATCCAGAGCTGGGAAGGATATGGAGGGGGTAGAGGGGGGAATAAATTGTCTAAGGGTAACATTTCACTGCCCCTGTGACCAGGGGTGGGAGTCAGACCCAACCAAATGGGTATCACGACCTCTAATCCCTCTGGGGGACTGCAGATGATTGCACAGTCCAGGGCACCTGGACTGCAGAGCATTTCCAAGGGTGCTCGTTGTGTCCATTGTGCCTATACATCCTGCCCCTGGTATTTGATAGATGGTGACCCAGAGCGCTCTCCGTTCTCCCTTCTTCCTGGCAGCTGAGTCCTCACTGCCTCTCCTGAGACTGCAGAGTCCTCTTTTGTCTGCGAATACCCAGTGCTTTACCTCTAAGAAACTCCATCTTCGAGGACCTCTCCCTTTATGAGGCTCTACTCACAGTCCATCCCAGCCATATGCTGTCCCAGGAGGATCTCTGTGCTCTGCTGACACCGCCAGCTTCCCCTCCATGAGAACAGACGTCTGACACTGTGCCTTAATACATAGGAGAGCTGTGCATGTGTAAATCCATGACCATTCAGCGTCTCCACTATCCTTGGACTCTGATAGGGGAATTCTCAAACCAGCCCTTGGTCTCTGAAAGATCATTACATGATTCTGAGCTCTGTGTTGCTGAACCCATGGAGAATTCTGTGCAGCAGGCCCTTAAGGAGTGCAAGTCCTTGGGCTTATTCTTGTCACCAGATTTGGAGGAAAAGCCCAGCTTTCACGCACTGCACTGATAGAAATTACTTTATTACAGAGTTACAGTTGGGGAGCCAGTCCTTCTCCAGCATTCGACACAATTGAGGGTATCAGGTGAGACAGAGCAGACACCGTAAAAAGGGGAATGAATACAAGTAGTTGTGTAGCAAAACGATAACAATTATTATCACTAGTAAAAGCCATAATAAAAAATAACATGAAGAAACAATGCTAAATCCAGTTACAGGATACAGAAAGAGTCATTTGTGGAGAGATGTGGAAAAATTACCACTGCTTAAAAATGTCCATGAAATCACTTTCCTAATGGCATCTTTGAGCTCCTTATTCCTCATGCTGTAGATGAGGGGGTTCAGTGCTGGAATCACCACCGAGTACAGAACAGCCAGCACTAGATCTAGAGTTGGGGAGGAGATGGAGGGGGGCTTCAGGTAGGCAAACACTGCAGTGCTGACAACCATACAGACCACGGCCAGGTGTGGGAGGCACATGGAAAAGGCTTTGTGCCGGCCCTGCTCAGAGGGGATCCTCAGCACAGCTCTGAGGATCTGCACGTAGGACACCACAATGAAAACAAAACACCCAAAGCCCAAAGAGATAGTAACAACAAGAAACCCAACTTCCCTGAGGTAGGAATCTGAGCAGGAGAGCTTGAGGATCTGGGGGATCTCACAGAAGAACTGCTCCACCACATTGCCTTGGCAGAGTGGCAGGGAAAATGTGTTCCCAGTTTGCAGGAGAGCAGTGAGAAAGCCACTGGCCCAGGCAGCTGCTGCCATTTTGACACAAGCTCTGCTGCCCAGGAGGATCCCGTAGTGCAGGGGTCTGCAGATGGCAACGTAGCGGTCGTAGGCCATGACTGTGAGGAGAGAAAATTCTCCTCCATACAAGAAGACAAAGAAAAATATCTGGGCAGCACATTCCAAATAGGAAATGGTCCTGGTGTTCCACAGGGAATTGTGCATGGCTTTGGGAAGAGTGGTGGAGATGAAGCCAAGGTCGAGGAGGGAGAGGTTGAGAAGGAAGAAGTACATGGGGGTGTGGAGGCGGTGGTCGCAGGCTATGGCTGTGATGGTGAGGCCGTTGGCCAGGAGGGCAGCCAGGTAGATGGCCAGGAAGAGCAAGAAGTGCAAGAGCTGCAGCTCCCATGTGTCTGCAAATGGCAGGAGGAGGAACTCATTGAGGGAGCTGCTGTTGCACATCTGTTCTATTGGGCTCAGGAAAACTGTGTAGGGAAGAAAAGGCAGTATTAGCTTAGAAGAATTTTCTCTGAAATAAACTTTCCATTTTTCATATAAATGCTTCTCGACCCCGTCCCAACTCTCAGTAATTCCTTCTTCTCACTGTCACCTTCAGTCAGCTCCTCAGTCTCTGCTCCACCTGAGTGTTCTGGGAGGATCCAGAGCCTGAGTTACTCTACATTAACGTGTATAAAGGACTGGTTCTTGATATCCCTCTTTTTTCAGAGTTGATGTCACAGGACATCCACCTTTAAGATAAAGGGTCTTTTCATATTACCACACATACTTCCAAGGAGTCTGGGGTGCAGCAGGGGGTTTTAGCATTCTGTTTTAGAACTTCTTATTTTGGAGATTTTAAGATTCTGCCACCATATCTCGTCAGGTTCTTTGCATGTCTTTATTGGCATGCAGATAAAGACAGATGTCTCTATTCCTGCAAATGTGACCATTTAGCAGATTGGAGATGGAAATGGACTCTCTGCTGGTTAGGGAACAGTAAGGAATGCTGTTGAGTACATCTGCGTTGTTCCTCCAGACAAACCTGGACACTCTTGAGATCATAGAAGGCTAGTTTCAAAGCACTCATTTAAGTTTGCTCTTCCTCCAAGTTTAAGGTGGATACATGATGGAGAGAACAGGACACTGCTACTGACATGGGAAAAACTCTGTGCACTGAGTCCTCTTCTGCAGGGCACCTCACAAACCCAGCAGGACAACAGAGACAGTCACGTGTCCTGACAGTCACAGGGTCTCCTAAAGGGAGAGTCAACCGCTTTGCAGCCCTTCCAATGACGCTGCCCAGCACCCTGGGCACATTGCCCCTCTTCAGACACCTCCATGGCAGAACCTCAGGGTGAGTATCTGAATTTGTAGCTGAAGCCCCAGCTGACTGCCAGGACAACAGCAGAAAGGAGAGGCAGGGAAATGAGGAGAAACACTGTGACTGCTGCCAAGAAAGGACAGAGAGACCTATTGATCCCTCAGAGCAGCACTGCAGAACTCCCCTTCAGGCATCTAAAGCTAAAATGTCCCATTCATTTTCTACCTTGTCAAAGATACAAAACAAAATCCTATCCTCTGGGTATTCCCTTCCCTTTCATAGAAGCTTCCCAAGAGTGTCCTCTTGAAAAGCCCCTTCCAGATATGTGGTGTGGGTGAGGCTGAGCTGTGAGCAGCCCTGACCCCACACAGCAGCCTCTCAGCAGGAGAATGAACCTGCCCCGGGGGGATCTCTCCTCCCACCCAGAGCTTCTCCCTGCAGCGCCCTGGCAGGCTGAGTGCTGATCCTCACAGAATCACTGCACCGGGCACACAGCACCCTGGGGCGCATGGACACTGCTCTGAAGAACAGCGCTCTGAAGAACCTGTGTGCCCACATTGCCTTCACTGTCCTGCACCAGCTCCAGAAGAAGCAGCCATGATGCCCTGACCTTGTGATGCTGCGACAGGGAATTTCTGTTCTGAAGCAATTCTGTTCTGTTCTCGTATGCAAAGTGCAAGCAGGGAGAACAATCCCCTCCAGAAAAAGTCATCAGCTGGAGGGGTGCTGCAGATCCCTCCAGAAACATCAGCAGCATTACCCTGCAGCCGGAGACTTACCATGTCACAGATTGCTCCCACCATGAGCTCTCCTCTGTCCTCCCACTCCACGCTCCCTTTCACCTCTCTGTCCTCTCTCCTCTGCTGTCCGCAGCAGCAGGCAGTGCCCGCAGCCCTGCTGCTCTTGGCACAGGAGCTGCTCCTGCACTCGGCTGTCTCTGGGCAGTGCTGACAGGTTGCCACGAGCTGCGGCCCAGCTGAATTCAGGAATTACTCTGTCCCTTGGGATTCCTCCCTCTGGGATATGTTCCAACAAGTAGAGTAACCTGTTTTCCTTCTCTAAAGAGTACAGGGATACAGATTCCAACACTGCAGTTTATTTCATCATATAATGATTATCTACCAAAGTTAGAAATGTCCCACGGGAAGTCCTGATTTACATCTCTTATCTAGGCAGGACACCCAGACAGGGATAAGAAGGGAGCTTGTTGACACATGGTGCATATATGTGATTCAGATGATTTATTCAGATGGCTTATTCGAGCTCCACATGTCTGTTCAGAAGCGCCAGGTTTGGAGAAGGATTCAGCTAACTCATGAACTACACAAATACATGGCAGGTGGGATTCCCCTTACCAGGCTAAGCATGCACATGATCTGCTTGCAAGCTCCTGGCCTAAAGGTCCTAATGGAATCACTGGAGATAGAGCTTCAGTGGGAGGCCAGGTCAGGAATTTCCTTGGTCATCTCTAATGACCCGGGATGCCTTCTATCCTACTAGAGCAGCACTCGCAATAAAGCTGAGGGACAGGCAGATCCCTACAGCTCAAAAAGCTGATCTATTGCAGTGGAGACCGTTTATAGAAACACAGAATGGTTGAGGTTGGAAGGAGCTTTGCAGATGATCTAGTTCAAACCCCTTGATAAAGCAGTTTCACCTAGAGCACGTTGTACAGGATCCTGTCTAGGGAGGTCTGTAATATCTGCAGAGAAGGTGACTTCACAACCTTTCTGGGCAACCCATGCCAGTGCTCTGTCACCTTCACAGTCAAGATGCTTTTTCTAAATTCAGGCAGAATGTCCTGTGCTTCAATATGTGTCTGTTGCCTCTTGTGCCATCACTAGTCACCACTAAAAAGAGTCTGGGCCATCCTCTTCTGCTCTTGGCATCTTCCTTTCAGGTATTTGCACACCCTGATAAGATCCCCTCTCAGCCTTCTCTTCTCCAGGCTAAAACAGGCTCAGTTCTCTCACCTTCTTCTCAGAGGAGAGATGCTCCAGCTCCCTGATCAACTTTGTAGACCTATACTGGGCTCTCTCCAGTAGCTTCATGTCCCTCTTGTACTGCAGAGCCCAGCACTGGACACAGGACTCAAGGGGTGGCCTCCCCAGGACTTAGTAGAGAGGCAGGATGATCTCCCTTGTCCTTCTGGCAACAGTCTTCCTACTACACCCCAGAAGACCACTGGCCTTCTTGGCAGCAAGGGGACATTGCTGGCTCATAAGCAAGCTCCCAGGGGGCTTGAGTGAGAGAAGGCACCTTTCTGTGGTTGCAAGGGATGTTTGGAGATCATCTAGTCAGATGATGGTCAAGTCAATGTTTGTAAGCACCTGGGAGGCCAGCAGCAGGCGCATGGCACTGCTCCTGCTTGGGAGGGGGGTCACATTGTCTGTGCTCCTGACTGGACAGCACCAGGCACTAGCAGGTCCATACATGTGTTTGAGGGTGACCGTGAGCTCTGCTCTTTGCTGAGTCCCGGGCAGGCCAGCAAGAGGCGCCTGGCTGGGCAGTTCCTTGGGAGGTCCCTGCTGGCAGAGCAGCTGCGAGGCCAGCGCTGGCCCATGGCTGGGGACGGGCTCTGAGGCCGCTCCTGTCCCAGCAGCAGCGCGGCCGGCAGCGGGGTCTGGTGCAGACACGCGGGGAGGTCCCTTGTGTGCGCGGAGCTGCCGGGGCAGCAGCAGGCGCTGCCTGTGAGGCCAGGGGTGTCTCAGCAGCGGGCAGGGACACGGAGGCCATTGCGGGGACGCTGCCGGGAGGCCCCTGCTCTCTGCAGGGCTGGCTCTGTGCTGACACGTGGGCGTCGGCTGGTGACGTCACTGCTGCCGCAGCCCCTGATAGGTCAGGCCGCGCAGCTGGTTGTGACGTCAGCAGCCCCTTCCTGGCCGAGGCGGCTCTGCCGAGGAACCTGGTGTCCCTGCAGCCCGCGGCGGCAGCAGCCCACGCTGGGCTGTGCGCGAGCGAGGTCCCCCTGCCCGAGGAGCTGCTGGGCCAGCAGGAGGCTCACGGCGGGTGCTGGCGCTGAGGTCGCTGCTGCCAGAGCAGTGAGGGGCCAGCAGCAGCGGCGGGGACGAGAGGGTTTGCTGAGGGTGCCCCGTGGAGGGGCTGACACCTGCAGAGCTCTGCAGCCCTGGAGAAAGGCAGCTCCTTAATCAAGAGGAGGGAGATGGAGCACTTAGCACCAGGAATTTGTGCTGCTGTGAGCATGATCTTCTCTGGCGAACGTGGACAAGGAGCAGAGACTTGCAGCGAGCTACCAGTAGACCAGGGAGTCCAGGAAGAACTTTTAGGCTGCTAAATGAATCCACTGTCTAAGTGAGCATGGTATAATGAGAGCAGTGGCATTAGTAATTGATGTTTGCCAAGCTGTTTGTACTGCAGTAATTCTCCTCCCTGTCTGATGGGTGAATGAAGAGTTAATGTATACTCGGCTGCACTCTGAAGATATGGTAAGGGAAATGATGGGCACTATCTCCAGCAGCAAGTTCATAGAATCACAGAGTGGTTAACATTGGAAGGGACCTCTAGAGATAATCTAGTCCAACTCCCCTGCTCAAGCAGGGACACCTAGATCATGTGGCACAGGGTGGCACCCAGGTGAGTTTTGAAGATCTCCAGAGAAGGAGACTCCACAACCTCTCTGGGCAGCCTGTTCCAGGGCTCTGGCACCCTCACAGTGAAGTTCTTCCTCACATGGAGATGGAACTTCCTGTCTTTCAACTTGTACCCATTACCCCTTGTCCTATCACTGGCCACCACAAAGAAGAGTTTGGCCCCATCCTCTCTATAGTCACCCCTAAGGTACTTACTTCTATGTGTTGATCAGATCTCTCAGTCTTCTCCACACTAAACAGGCCCAGCTTGCTTAGTCTTTCCTCATAGGATAGATGCCAGTATCCCATTAGCCTTCTTGGCCATGAGGGCACATTGCTGACTCATGGTTAGCTACTTGTCAACCAGGATTCCCAAATCCCTCTCTGCGGAGCTGCTTTCCAGCAGGTCAACCTCTAATCTATATCAGTGCCTGGGGTTATTCCTCCCCAGGTGCAGGACCCTCTACTCGTCCTTCTAATGTGATGCTGGGCATTATTTCTAAATGCCTCTGCCTTTGCTTTTGCTTTTTTTTCACCCCTACATTGCCCTATTAGTCTGGAGCTAAGTAAGGAGATCCCAGTGTACCCAAGGGGTATGTTCTGGTTTGAGTGCCCTGAGGTATCTGATAGTTTTAGTGAGTATCGGAATGGCCCATCCTTATTCTTGGCAGGTCTGTCCTTAAAGATCTGCTGGCTTTCCTGAGCTCTGATGTCCTTGAGAGCTGCCTCCCCTGGGATCCCCCACCAGTCCCCTGAACAGGCCAGGAAATCGGCTCTTCTGAAGCCCAGTCTCCATTCTGCTCCTGTCCTTCTGCACGTCCCTCAGCATTAGGCACTCCAGATTCTCATGGTCACAGTAGGCAAGGCAGACACTGACTATCCCATCCCTGATCAGTTTGTCCCTGTTTGAAATGTCCAGATACCAGAAAGCATTGTCCTCCTCAGCCCATCTGGCAGCTGTGCAAAAAAGTTCTCCTTGATGCCCTCCAGAAGCCTCCCAGACTGCTTGCACCCTGCAGTCTGCCTTTCCAGGTGGTGATAGAGGGATTAAAGTCTGCTCAACAAGAACCAGGGCCAGTGATCCACAGATTTTTTTTATACTGCTGAGAAATAGGAGAGCTCCCTCCTGAGATGCTCACCCACAAGCTCTCACTTCAAAACTTGCCTCTTCCAAGGAAGAGCTCCACACATCCAATCTGCTCCTTCACACAAAAGGCATCCTCCCTCATCTTCCATTGATCACCATTCCAATGATATTTCAGGCCTGTGACAGCTTGCACATCTTCATGTGCTCCTGCCTCTACTTCAGGCTGCCTACACTTGCATGTATTTGGGCTATAGAGCTTCAGCTGTGGCACAGAGAACAGAATGGTCACAGAGAAACCTGTTACCAAGAGGCAAAGACACTGAGTGTGCAATGGCCCAGTTCAGAACAGAGCCATGCTGTCATATATAGCAGGAACAATGCAATGGTGGAAGCAGCTTCCTACTAAGGAAGTGAATCCAGCAGTGTCTGAGGCCAGGAGGACACAGAGCTGGGCCATTGAGAAACAGCAGGAAAGGGGGTTCTGCCTGAGGTGACTCTGTGGCTATACTGGACCTATGACAGACTTCTTGCACAAATCTCCAGGAAGGACAAGGTGCCTCTGAAGATGTCCATGCACCTTGACAGCCTGTGATCCAGACACGGTGAGGTCCTCATTAGCCCAGTCCCTGTTCATATAATATGATGGAGTGAGCAGACGTTGAGGGGAGGAGAGCAAGAAGGGTTTGAGAGAGCAAAGACCCTCAAGATACCTTGGTGTGATGTGCCTCTCATTTATGCAGCACACGTGGATGTAGATGGGATGGACTTTCCCTGCAGACAGTGCTGGATTTCATTTGTTTGGGTTCAGGACGGAACCCCAGGATTCCCTGGAGCACTTGCCCAGCAAGTGCTCCAAAGGGGATAGTTTCCCTGTAGGTCCAATCTGCTAGAGACATATGGTTGAGCTGGACACACCAGGCATCTGACAAGGCTCTTCCAGCACATTTCAATGCCATCAAATCAAGTGTCTGCACTGAATTACAAGAGCTGCTGGTTAATACTGGAATCTTCCTACACCTCAGCTGGAGTGAGTGGGGCTCTAGTTGTGTTTGGCACCAGGAGGTCATTTCAGATAGCCAAGACAATTCCCCACCTGATCCTCACCTCATCCTCTAGGATGATGCAGGTCCCCCAGTTCCTGCATCAGAGCAAGCAGACATGGACACCACATGTGTCTGTGGGGCATCTGCTTTGGACCACATCTGTCTCTTCAACTGTCACCAGATATCTGTGTGTAAGAGACTGACTCTTCCATCTCCAATGATTACAGTGGGAGCTTAGACAGAGCACATATGCACACCTCAGTATTGTACTCACTTTGTTTTTGGCAACGGGAATCCCACCGATGGTGTCTGTGGAATTTACAGGAAAAATCAGAATATCACTTCAGACCCAGGCCTGGGGGTCTGAATTCTGTAATGCCCACATTGATTAATTCTAATCAAAACCTGAAAAATGTCTCAGTGAGTTGGATTTTGTCCCATCTAGGTGTCCCTGTCTGGTTGAGAGATGAAAATCATTCTTCCAGAATGGGACATTCACAACTTTCATAGCTCCTCATCCTCTGATGAAATAAATTGCAATGTTGGAACCTCTCTCCACCCACAAGAAAAGGAAAACAGATGATTATTCTAGTTTGCTTGAGGTAACATTCCCCAGGACGAGGGGGCACAAGGGACAGAGAAATTGGTGAGTTCAGCTGTTCCTCTGCTCCTGAGCGGGGCCAGGCTCCTGGGACGGAGGCAGCTCGTGGCAGCCTGGCAGCACTGCCCAGAGACAGCCGAGTGCAGGAGCAGCTCCTGTGCCAAGAGCAGCAGGGCTGCGGGAACTGTCTGCTGCTGCGGACAGGGGAGGAGAGAGGACAGAGAGAAGGGAACGGCAGTGTGGAGCGGGAGCACAGAGGACACCTTCACAGCTCTTGACATGGTGAGTTTTTGCTTACAGCACAATGCTACGGAGCTTGTTGAAGGGGACATAAGAACCCATTACACCCCATGGCTGGCAGCATTTTTCTCTTCTTTATCCTGGCTTTTTCAAAGCAGAGGAAGAGGAGCTGCTTCAGAGCAGGGATTCTCTAACATACCACCTAAGGGCAGGGCATCCTGCTGCCTTCCCCAACAGAAACAGCAGTGATGTGAAGCCGGGGTGTGCAGACAGGGTGAGAGGTCTGCACTTCAGAGCAGGGTCCCTGCACCCAAAGGTGCTGTGTGCCCGCAGCAGTGACTGTGTCGCCTGTGAAGGTCAGCGCTCAGCCTGCCCAGGGAGCTCCCCACAGCACTGAGGGGAGAAGTTCTGGGTGGGAGGATTATCCTCTACCAGGACAGGCTCCTTCTCCTGCTGGGAGGGTGCTGCAGGGCTCAGGTCTGCTCACACGTCTAGCTGTGAGCACATTCCAGGGGGAACTTTGGAAAAGGAAAGGCAAGGCAGGCATTGAGATGGTGCTTAGAATTTCCTTCCACTTGGTAAGAGGAAAATGGAAACAAAACTGTCAGATTTGAACAAGAGACTGTGACTCATTAAGAGATTCAAGGAGCTGCCAACGAGTCTGCCAGGGACATCTGAATGTCCCCTCAGCCATCCCTGAGTCCATAGACAGCACCAGCTTCTCCTGGGCTGCTGCATCAGGGTCTATCTGAGCTGCTCCTTAGCACCTGCAAACATGGGGGTGCCCCTGGACAGTCCCCTGCTCCTGGGAGGTTTCTGCAGGGAGAACTGGGCTCACTTCTGAGTGTCGTTGTCCTTCATGTGAGTGAGGTGCAAGTACACGACAGTGAGGGGCAAGGCTCGGTGATGAAGCAGGTCCCATGACAAAGTCCTAACAAGGTTTTTTTTTTTTTTTTTTTCCTTTTGGAATGCACAAGGGTTTATGCTGAGAACGATTGAAGCACCAAAAATTTCTGCTCTATCAAAATATGTTCCCACAGTGAGTAGGCACCTTTGTGTGTTTGTGTGTGCACCATCATATATATTATTTATACGCATGCTTATATATCAACAGACTCCTCCACTTATCCTTTTGCGGAGAAGATTTGAATTCTAAATGTTGAACAGCCCTGCCGTAGAAGGGGTGGACATTGTCTCCTGCAGCTTCTGTGCATCAAAGCTACTCCTTCTCTCTGCAGTGCCTGGAATAAGGGTGCAGGGTGCAGGGTTAAAGGAGGCATGAGGACAAGGTCTGTCTCTAGACATCTTGACATGTAGAAAGGGTAAGGTCTATCCTTGTTTCCCTTTGACTGTTGTTCTCCGATGTTGGAGTGAGATCTGGTGTGGCAGACTCAGATACAAATATCTCTGTTGAGGGGGGCAAGAGTGATGGGGGTGAATCCCTCACAGAGCTCTTCTCCTTCAGATACAACTGCTGTAAGGGATGTATTCAGCTCTCATGCTGGTGAATGGAGAATATTCCCACTTGGTCTCTGGACTAAGTCCATTCCAAGCAATGCAATATGCCATTCCAAGGCATCTCCACAAATACCACTCAAAGACTAGTGCATCTATTTCCACCTGCAGCAAAGCAGAAACAACTCCTCCGGAGCTATGGGGAGGAGTCCCTGCTGAACTTGGCAAACTCAGCCAGTTCAAAGTGGAGCACCAGAAAGGGAGCTGAAATAAGGGAGAGAGGAAATGTGGGGAGTTCCTTGAGAAAGTGAAATGGTGTGGCTCAGAAAAGCCTGCCTTAACTTTTGGCTTTCTTTCCTTCCTTGGACAGGACTCCTGTGCCCCTAAGGAACTAATGTCCAACAGCAGCTCATTCAATGAGTTCCTCCTCCTGCCATTCTCAGACAGGCGGGAGCTGCAGCTCTTGCACTTCTCGCTCTTCCTGGCCATCTACATGGCTGCCCTCCTGGCCAATGGCCTCATCATCACAGCCGTAGCCTGTGACCACCGCCTCCACACCCCCATGTACTTCTTCCTCCTCAACCTCTCCCTCCTTGACCTTGGCTTCATCTCCACAACTGTTCCCAAAGCCATGGCCAATTCCCTGTGGAACACCAGGGCCATTTCCTTTTTGGAATGTGCTGCCCAGATATTTTTCATGGTCTTCTTGTTTTCAGCAGAGTTTTTTCTCCTCACAGTTATGGCCTACGACCGCTATGTTGCCATCTGCAGACCCCTGCACTACGGGACCCTCCTGAGCAGCAGAGCTTGTGTCAAAATGGCAGCAGCTGCCTGGGCCAGTGGCTTTCTCTATGCTCTCCTGCACACTGCGAACACATTTTCCATTCCACTCTGCCAAGGCAATGTGGTGAAGCAGTTCTTCTGTGAGATCCCCCAGATCCTTAAGCTCTCCTGCTCAGACTCCTACCTCAGGGAAGCTAGGATTATTGTGGTTAGTGCCTGTTTAGTCTTCGGGTGTTTTGTTTTCATTGTGGTGTCCTATGTGCAGATCTTCAGAGCTGTGCTGAGGATCCCCTCAGAGCAGGGCCGGCACAAAGCCTTTTCCATGTGCCTGCCGCACCTGGCTGTGGTGTCCTTGTTTGTCATTACTGTATTGTTTGCCTACCTTAAGCCCCCCTCCATCTCCTCCCCACTTCTAGATATGGTTGTGTCCATTCTGTACTCGGTGGTGCCTCCAGCCCTGAACCCCCTCATCTACAGCATGAGGAACAAGGAGCTCAAGGAGGCACTGAAGAAACACATCCAGTGGGTAAAAGGTCCGTGGTAACAACTGTTTCATTCACTCACCAGGATATCTGCCATTGAGGCTGTATTTTATCCATTTCTTTCTTTTTTACTTCTCGCTTTTACATCCATATTAAAATAATAAATAATAAAATAAAGATACCTAGTTTTTGTCACATCTGCACAGTAATCTCTCCTTTAGCACTTAAACATAGACCATGATAAAGCAGGAAGCCAGGCTTCCCACTTCACTAGCAGAGAGGGGGGATTCTCTGAGCCAATTCTTTGAGCTCCCTTGGATGTGCCCAGTGCAGGGAGGAGAGTTTCCCTCTGCAGCGTCTTTTCCAGCACTGACACCAAGGGACCTCTGGGGTACAGAGTCACGGCGGGACAAGGGCAGGTGGGCTGAGACCAGGGGTCCAGTGTTGTTTAGGAGATCTCAGCTCTCGTGCCTATGGTTAGAGTGTGATCTCAAATCTCTCTAATATGACAGAAATGGCAACCAAACGTCACCACAGGTTTCCATGATTCCATGCAAAGCTCCAACATACAAAACTAAACATGAGTGAATTGAATTAAGTTCTAGAGGCAGCCTTTCCATGGCTGTTCAGCTTTCCTGAAGACACATTCCAGGAGGGCAACAGGACTTTCTCTATTTACAGTTGGCCTCCTCATTTCTGAGCGGTCCTTCCATGCTTTATTCTGCACATATGGCCCAGGAACTGTCATAACCTGGTAGAGAGAGGCTTGTTTTTCCTTGCAACCTGGAAGAACAGGCAGGACCAGTCCTTAGGCTCCCTTAAGCCACAGCTGGATTCCAGAATAATTGCCAAAATAAAACGGGATCTTCCTTATGATGGTGCTGAATCTGGCCTCTCTTTAGAAACAGGAATCAAAAAATATGCCCAAGGGCGTGCACCCACAAATTGGCCTGCTCTTTTGCTTGTGAACTCCATGAGATCCAAGGGATGACCTCAGCATTCCATGGCGATCTGTTAGCCTCAATCTAGGGTTCATCTCTCAGTGACCACTGCAGAGAGGCAATGGTCTCTGCACTGCCTGTGCCAGGCTGTCCCACACGTGACTGTGCTGATGAGAGAACCCCCAGGGATCTCTAGGCACAGGGTTTGCCTGGGAGTGGGCACTGAGTGCAGCTTTAACGAAACAGGGATGACTCACAGTGCAGGGACCAGAAGGTACAGCACTAAACCCAGGTGCACATGGGGAAAGGAGGGCTCTGCAATCCCCAGAGAGGCACTGGGGACCCAGGAGGCCCAGGGAAGGGGGGCAGTGGAGGGCGATTCCTGCAACCCGCAGTGAAACACCACAGCCTGGAGCTAGTGGCCACCCAAAAACATCTCCTGCCATTGCAATATTGTGGGGGCACTCTGAGTACCGTCAGACCTCAGCCATCAGTATCAGTGGCCACAAGGGCACACTGATGCCTCATGGTCAATTTGTTGCCAACCATGATTCCCAGGTCCCTTTTTGTGGAGCTGCTCTCCAACAGGTCAATCCCCAGCCTGTCCTGGTGCATGGGGTTATTCCTCCCTAGCTGCAAGACCCTGCACTTGCCCGTGTTGAACTTCATGATGTTCCTCTACCCCCAACTCTCCAGGCTGTCCAGGTCCCTCGTAAAGCCTGCACAGACCTCTGGGCTATCAGCCATTCCTCCCACCTTTCTATCCTCAGAAAACTTGCTGAGGGTGCCCTCTGTCCCTTCAGGTCACTGATTAATAAACTGAACAGGTTTTGACTGACTCCTGATACCAATAGTTGCAGGTCTCCAACTGGGCTCTGAGCCACTGATCACAACCCTAAAGCCTAAACCCCAAACCCAGCTGCTCACATGGAGGTGACCTCACAGGTGCAAACCCACCACATCCCTGCTGCTGCCTGTGGCCTTCAGAGACAGCAGCTTCCTCAAACCCCTTCCCCACACAGGAACCACTGCTGCCCTCTCAGCTCCTCTCACCACAGAGACCCCCCACCCACCGCCCACGCCTGCCTGCCTGCTGCCGGCCAATCAGGCACTCACAAAGACATGACGTCACAGCGCCGTCCCGCCCAGCTCTCTGGCCCCACCCTCCAGGACAGCAATGGCCTCCCCAGCCCTTCCCTGCCAGGAGCCCAGCCCGGGCTCAGCAGCTGCTCCGCGGAGATGATCTCAGCAGCGCAGAGCCCTGCAGGGCCCGGCTGCTGCCCAATGAGGCACTGCGGGAGCGGTGACCTCACAGTCACCAGGCAGAGCCAGCCCTGCTGCTGCCCAATCAGCTCTGCCCGCAGCGGGGACCTCCCAAGCAGCAGCCACGCCCTCTCCCTGCAGCTGGCCTATCAGGGGCTGCGGCAGCAGTGACCTCCTCGTGCCCAGCGCAGCCATTGGCTGTGAGGCCCTGTGGGGCTCCTGGCTGTGCTGGGGGCTGTGCGGGGCCGGGGCAGGGAGGGGAGCCCAGCTCGGGGCTGCGGGTGCTGGGGGTGCTGGTGTGGGAGCCTGGGGGGCTGTGTGAGCTGCTGTGTTGGGCTCAGCCAGCACTGCCCACCCTGGCATGGGGGAGAAGAGGGGCAGCCAGTGCCAGGGAAACCTGCCCTGGATTCTCTCCTCCTGCCCCCAGCACCCACACAAGGGTTGGAGCTGCCCCACGGGAGCCTTGGGGCTCGGGGAAGCCCCAGCCCCAAGAGTGCTGGCTGCCACATTGTCCCCTGAGCAAGGTGGGACCCTCAGGCAGGACTCTTGTGGCAGCCTCCATCCCTGAGCAGCTACTGTCACAGCCTGGGATCCACAGGGGTATTTGCAGTGACAGTTTCTGTGTGACACCTCCCGAAGCTCCCCGAAGCTTTGAGCCTTGGTGGTAGCAGCAGGATCACTGGAAAGAAGAACTGAGGTCCAGGCTGTGCATGTTCATCCAGCAGTCCCCATCTCACTCATCAGTCCCCACCTCATTTTACTCCATCAGCAGTTTGTGAGATGACCAGCTCCCTGCTCTGCAGCTGATGAAGTTGGCGAATATCCCTGCAGCCTCCCTTTGTGCTCTTCCTCATCTCTGCATAGTCCTGGGGACCATCTTAAAGAAGAGAAACCCCATCTCCCTGGAGTTCTGCCAGAGATGTGGCTTTCCAAGTCGCTGCCAAAGGAAGGACTTCTTTGGGTTGCTTATTAAGTCTGTGGCAGCTCATAAGTGATGCTGTGAGCCCAGCTCTTCACGCTGGGGGTCTTGGCCCATTCTCTCCCCTGTCTCCTGTGCATCTACCTAAGTTTCCCATTCCTACATGTCCTGTTTAAAGTGACAATTTCTAACATCCCCTTTAGGGCTCTATCTGGACACATTGTGACTCCTCCTGATACTCTGTTCACTCAGAGACCCAGCGGCTGGTTTGCCCTTTAGGGAGGTTACAGCTTACTCTGTCTTTCTGCAGTCTGCCCCATTAGCCAAGCCCTTATTACATGTACGGATTGTATGGACTTAGCATACATTCAAAGAGTGTCATTATTTTCCATGAAACTATACTCTGCTTTATTTTTTTCTTTCCTTGTAACTAAAAGAAGATCCCCTTGTGCCTGTTGGCAGCCAGTTGTCTAAGTAAAACAGGTGAGAATTGGGGCTGGTGAGCTATAACATTGAGTGCAGACTTAGGTGGACTAAGGCTGGTTTTCAACACGAGTGATTTAAATTCCCAAGAGGCTGATGAGGGAAATGGTAGGGCTGGGGAGGTGGGGAGGAAGATTGTGCATACAGTGCCTGATGACTGGGACACTGCTTTTCCTACATGTGCTGACTTCATTAGGAGTCACTCTGGATGGCTATGAATTGGATGGTGTGCTGTCACCTATTCTTTAGAATAATAATAGAAAACTTTGAAAAGATGAAATACTTGTATATGATTGTTGACTTCAGCTTTCAGCTACACTCCCCAAACGTCTCCAATTAGCCATGGACACTTGAAGAAAATAGCAGGGAGAGTCCGGGTTTATCAGGGCTTTTTGCTTTTTAATGAGCTCCATACAGTATTTGCAGCTGAGTCCAAGAATTGCAGCTATTGAAAAGAGATTGAAGAAATCCGTGAAGAAGTCAAAGTCAGAAGGAAACCTTAAAGTTTTGTAGAGCACTAATGGATCCCACTGAGGCCATTAACTACAACAATTCACGAGGGACTGATTAAAGCTAAAAAATATAATCACTGGTAAGAGTTAGGTACAGGAAATACTCAGGGGGCTCTGTTGCTGAATACACGCTTGATGGGTTTTATCAAGGAAAATGGCAGAGCACAGGCAGAGAAACCCTGGGAAGGGAGATCCTTTCCTCCATGTGTTGCCCACGTCCTCCCTGGCATCAGTGTTTGGGTGAGGGTGTGCAATGCTGAGTGCAGGACAAACACACGACACCTCCCAGGGTCCCCAGAAGGACAAAGGGGGCAAAGAAGTCCTGATGATTCCTGGTAGGCCTCGGTGACAGACACAACAGCCATAGTCAAGAGGATAAAGGCCTCCATTCTGTTGGGGCCTTGGCAGCACCCTTGACCGTCTCTACCACAGGTCATCCTAGACCTGCTCCTGTGTCCCTGCAGACTATGGACACCCAATCTCCTTCCCCAGCAAGTTCTCACAACAGGTTCTCCTTCCCTTCATTGACGGTTTTTCCATCCTCAATGGCTGTTTCTTGAAACACAAAGCCATGGGTGGTGACAGACTCGCTCTGGGTGCCCTTTAGCACCACTGCTCTACCCTTCAAGTGATATTTCTTCATCCTCTTGCCCAATCTGAGCTTCCCAAGCTGTACTTTGGTCCTGTTTCCTCTTTTCATGCTGCTTTCCACTACCAAGGAAATCTCTTGGCAGCCCCACAATGTGGGGACGAATATAACCTGGTGTGTCACGACAGAGTGGAACGTGAGAAACTGAAGTGCCAGAGCCTGAACGACAGGCCCGAGTTGGGGTTTAGAGATGAATACGTCACTGCCTTTGCAGTGCACAACACCCGCCTGTAGAATTGCTCATGCCAGCTTGCATGGAGGCTTATTAAACTGTAGCTTTTTTAAGCTCTTGTTTTTGACCTTGAAGGGAAATCTGCCAACCGAGGCCTGGGCTCTGACCAGATCCCCATCCCACATGATAGGGAAAGTATGCCACATCAGATGTTGCCGCTCACAAACAAAATGCAAGTTATCATGATTTGCTGATTTGGCTCTATAAAAGATGGACACTCTTGCTGCGATTTTGGAGACCTCACGGGTGGATGCACCACGTAAGACCTCCCAGTTGCCGGGAAGGTTCTCCAAATCCTCGCCGCAACAGGGACTCCCCAGCTACTGCGGATCCGGATGATGATGACATATGATGGCATATTTAGGCAATTGGTCCTTCCTCAGCTTCTTCTATTCCCAGTTGTCACTTTGACCATGCAGATGGCAGGTGAAGTTGTCTGAGGTGGGAAACACAGGAATAACACCAGAGGAGAAATTGCCACTTGTGCACTTTGAGATGTGATCGTGACACATGCAATGGTGCAATGTGACAAACAGAGGAGTAGTAAAGGGAAGCGAGCTAACGATCAGGAGGCATGAAAGCAGTGCGAGATGCAGTGCCATAAATGCAGCATTCCAATGTGAGCCCCTTTTTGCATCTATTAGGCGGTGCACAGAGAGTCTCTGATGTGTGAAGGTCGCTTGCCGAGGGCCAGAGGTACAAGCAGTGTAACTGGAGGGACTCGATTTCTCCAGTTCATGGAGCTCTGTCAGAGGTGGGCACTGAACAGTGCAAGAGAGTCCCCTCAGAGCCGATGGTTTTGTGGGTGTCCAGTTTGCTGAAGTGAGCCCTACTCAGATCCTCCTCCAGCAAGGGAAAGTCTTCCTTTCTCCATTTCTCCATGGTCTCCAGGGCCTAGGATTCCTGAGGGTCACTCTTAGCACTAAAGCCTGAGGCAAAGGTGGCCTTTTCTGTGTCCTCTCTCACCAGGGCTCTTGGCCCATTTAGCACCAGGCCTGTATTTTCCCTAGTCAGCCTTTTGTTCCTGCTGTAGTGCTGTATTGTATTTTAAATAATTATTTATTATTATTTTACCAGGAAGATAAGAGTAAAAATTCATAAAGAAATAAATGAAGAGCACAGGTTTCATGCCAAGCACATGGGAATGACAAGTGACTGCACACAGGACAGTTTTGACACTGACATTGTACCCATTGAGGAAGTTTCCTCAGTGCCTCCTTGAGCTCCTTGTTCCTTATGCTGCAGACAATGGGGTTCAGTGCTGGAGGCACCACTGAGTACAGAATGACCAGTACAGAGAGATCCAGAGCTGGGAAGGGTATGGAGGGCGGGGAGGGGGGAATAAAGTGGCTAAGGGTGACATTTCACTGCCCCTGTGACCGGGGGTAGGAGTCAGACCCAACCAAATGGGTATCATGACCTCTAATCCCTCCGGGGGACTGCAGGTGACTGCACAGTCCAGGGCACCTGGACTGCAGAGCATTTCCAAGGGTGCTCGTTGTGTCCAGTTGTGCCTATACACCCTGCCCCTGGTATTTGATAGATGGTGACCCAGCGGGCTCTCCGTTCTCCCTTCTTCCTGACAGTTGAGTCCTCCCTGCCTCTCCTGAGACTGCAGAGTCTTCTTTTGCCTGCGAATACCCAGTGCTTTACCTCTAAGAAACTCCATCTTCGAGGAGCTCTCCCTTTATGAGGCTCTACTCACAGTCCATCCCAGGCATATGCTGTCCCTGGAGGATCTCTGTGCTCTCCTGAGACCGCCAGCTTCCCCTCCATGAGAACAGCCATCTGACACTGTGCCTTAATACGTAGGAGAGCTGTGCATGTGTAAATCCATGACCATTCAGTGTCTCCACTATCCTAGGACTCTGATAGGTGAATTCCCAAACCAGCCCTTGGTCTCTAAAAGATCATTACATGATTCTGAGCTCTGTGTTGCTGAACCCATGGAGAATCCTGTGCAGCAGGCCCTTGAGCGGTGCAAGTCCTTGGGCCTATTCTTGACAGCAGCTTTGGAGGAAAAGCCCAGCTTTCACGCATGGTACTGATAGAAATTACTTTATTACAGAAATACTGTTAGGGAGCCAGTCCTTGTCCAGCATTCAACACTATTTAGGATGTCAGGTAAGACAGAGCAGGCACCTAAAAAGGGTAATGAATACAAGTAGTTGTGTAGGAACATGATAAGAATTATTATCACTAATAAAAGCCACAATAAAAATAACATGAAGAAGCAATGCTCAATCCAATTACGGAATACAGAAAGAGTCATTTTTGCAGAGATGCGGAAAAATTACCACTGCTTAAAAAGGTCCATGAAATCACTTTCCTAATGGCATCCTTGAGTTCCTTGTTCCTCATGCTGTAGATGAGGGGGTTCACTGCTGGAGGCACCACCGAGTACAGAACAGCCAGCACCAGATCCAGAGATGGGGAGGAGATGGAGGGGGGCTTTAGGTAGGCAAACACTGCAGTGCTGAGAAACAGGGAGACCACGGCCAGGTGTGGGAGGCACATGGAAAAGACTTTGTGCCGGCCCTGCTCAGAGGGGATCCTCAGCACAGCTCTGAAGATCTGCACGTAGGACACCACAATGAAAATGAAACACCCAAAGGCTAAACAGGCACTAACCACAATAACCCCGGCTTCCCCGGGGTAGGAGTGTGAGCAGGAGAGCTTGAGGATCTGGGGGATCTCACAAAAGAACTGCTCCACCACATTGCCTTGGCAGAGTGGTATGGAAAATGTGTTCGCAGTGTGCAGGAGAGCATTGAGAAAGCTACTGGCCCAAGCAGCTGCCGCCATTCTGACACAAGCTCTGCTGCCCAGGAGGGTCCCATAGTGCAGGGGTCTGCAGATGGCAACATAGCGGTCGTAGGCCATGACTGTGAGGAGAAAATACTCTGCTGATACAAAAATAGTACAACTTAAGACCTGCCCAAAACATCCCAAGTAGGAAATGGCTCTGGTGTCTATCAAGGAATTGTGCATGGATTTGGGGACAGTTGTGGAGATGAATCCAAAGTCGAGGAGGGAGAGATTGAGGAGGAAGAAGTACATGGGGGTGTGGAGGTGGTGGTCACAGGCTACGGCTGTGATGATGAGGCCGTTGGTCAGGAGGGCAGCCAGGTAGATGCCCAGGAAGAGTGAGAAGTGCAAGAGCTGCAGCTCCCGCGTGTCTGAGAATGACAGGAGCAGGAATTCTTTCAGGGAGCTGCTGTTGGACATTTCCTCCCCATCCATATGGGAGACTCACCAAGGGAAAAACAGACAGAGACAAGTTAGAAGGACACTCTTAAAAGGAAAATAAACAAATTAATGAAGTTTTCTCATCTATTTGTCTCATTCCCAGATCTCTGAGGCTCATGCTTCTTCTAGCTAGAAAATGATGTCACTTTAAAAAGAGAGCAGCCCCTGCTGAGAGCAGAGTCTGGTTTCAGAGTGCCCATCTCTGATCTTCTCACCCTTTCTACATGCACCTGAGGGTGGTCTCCACACTTTCCTTCTAGCAAACAACACATACGACCCTTTTCTGCTGCCCATTTACAGCCTCCCACCATCACTTCCATACTATCAGGATTTCCATAGGTTCCCCATGGGTCGCTGAGATACCACAGATATGCCATGAGACAGCAGAGCCTTTCTGGAGGGCAGGTGGCAGCCTGCAGGACACCACAGGATAACAGCCAAATGATTGTCAGGATTTAAGACGGACTTTCCTTAAGGAACAGTCAATTCATTTCCCTGTACTGCATTTCCCGGAGCTCCACAGGACAGAATGGGGCTGTGGAGACCTCACTCCCTTGAAAATCCCTCTTTTCCACTACTTGTAGCTTTGGTGCCTGAACTGCAGCTGAATGCTCCCAACCACAGGAAGCAGAGAGCAAGAACAGGAGCAGCATGGACAGGAGAAGGATTAAGGAGCAACACCATGACCCGGCTCCCAAGGGAGGCAAGGAGAGGGACAGAGAGGCATTCTGGAAAACCTTCTCTTTACCTGCAGGGTATGGCACCTTGCAGAGGGGGACATTGCAGCACTGCCCCTCTCAGCCCTTTGGTGGAGAGGCACCAAAGAGATGCCCCTCTCCTCTGCCACAGCTCTGGCTGCAGAGTTCAACAGAGTCTCATGCCGTGCAGTTCCTTCTCCTTCCCTGCCCATCTCTGCTGCCTGGAGCTGTCCCTGCTGGCAGCTCTTTCTCTGTCCCAGTGTCTTGTCCCTGTCACTGCTCAAAGATCCCATGTCACCCTCTGGGTGCTCAGTTCTGCCCTACAGAAACCTTTGGCAATGTCCAGGGCCAGCTCTGTGGTTGCAGGTTGGAATGAGCAGGTCACACAAAGTCCTAGGATGCTGCAAAGAAGATGCTGATGCTGCCTTTAGAGTGAAGTGGGGATGAAGCAGCTCACTGACTTTTCTCACAGACCTATTAATCTCTCAGAGGGAAGGTTTACAACTCCCAGCTCATTGCCAAAACAGAAAACTTGTTCCTTCATTCTCCCTATCGAAATGAGGAAAGTGAAAGTGCAGAGACCTGAAGGAAAGCTCCTTCTCCTTCAAGCAGCTCTTCTCTTGCTTTTCCTCTTGAAAGGACCCCTCAGACATGTCCTGCGCATGTGCTGGAGCTGTGAGCAGAACCTGACCCCTGCAGCACCTCTCAAAGGCAGAAAGAACCTGCCCTGCCAGGGATCTCTCTTCCCACCCAAAGCTTCTCCCCACAGCACCACAGGGAGCTCCCTGGAGAGGCTGTGTGCTGACCCTCACGGGTGGCAGAGTCACTGCCCTGGGCAAACAGCACCATGAGGTACAGGGACACTGCTCTGAATCACAGCCCCAGGCAGACCTTGGTGCACTCCCTGCCTTCACAGCCCTACAGCCCTGTGTTCAAGTGGCACAGCCAAGAGGAGCATACCCTGATCCTCTGACCAAGTGTCAGGGAATCCCTGCCCTGAAGCATCTCCTCCTCCTGCTATGTCCTGCTTACTCCAGGAGAGAGACCATTAGAAATCCTATGAGCCATGTTTTGCCTGGGATGCAGACACCCCCTCCAGGAACCTCAGCAGTATTGCCCTGCAGACAGAGACTCACTGTTTCAAGGGCTGTGAAGATTTCCCCCACAATGAGCTCTGCTCCTGCTCCACACTGCCGTTCCCCTCTCGCTGCCTTCTCTCCTCTGCTGTCCGCAGCAGCAGGCAGTGCCCGCAGCCCTGCTGCTCTTGGCACAGGAGCTGCTCCTGCACTCGGCTGTCTCTGGGCAGTGCTGACAGGCTGCCACGAGCTGCCTCCGTCCCAGGAGCCTGGCCCCGCTCAGGAGCAGAGGCCCAGCTGGACTCACCAATTTTTCTGTCCCTTGTGTTCCCTCCTCCTGGAGAATGTTCCCTCAAGCAAACTAAAATAATCATCTGTTTTCCTTTTCTCGTGAGTGGAGAGAGATTCCAACATTGCAATTTATTTCATCAGAGGATGAGGAGCTATGAAAGTTGTGAATGTCCCACTCTGGAAGAATGATTTTCATCTCTCAACCAGACAGGGACGCCTAGATGGGACAAAAGCCAACTCACTGAGACATTGGTCAGATTTTGATTAGGATTAATCAATCTGGGCATTACAGAATGCAGACCCCCAGCCCTGGGTCTGAAGTCATATTCAGATTATTCCTTTAAATTTCACAGATGCCATCGGTGGGATTCCCCTTGCCAAAAACAAAGTGAGCACAACATAGAGGTGTGCATGTGTGCTCTGTCTAATATACCACTATAATCATTGGAGATGGAAGAGTCAGTCTCTTACACACAGATATCTGGTGACAGTTGAAGAGATAGATGTGGTCCAAAGCAGATGTGCCACACACAGATGTGGTGTCAGTGTCTGCTTGCTCTGATGCAGGAACTGGGGGACCTGCAACATCCTAGAGGATGAGGTGAGGATCAGGTGGGGAATTGTCTTGGCTATCTGAAATGACCTCCTGGTGCCAAACACAACTAGAGCCCCACTCACTCCAGCTGAGGTGTAGGAAGATTCCAGTATTAACCAGCAGCTCTTGTAATTCAGTGCAGACACTTGATTTGATGGCGTTGAAAAGTGCTGGAAGAGCTTTGTCAGATGCCTGGGTTGTGCAGCTCAATCATATGTCTCTAGCAGATTGGACCTAGAGGGAAACTATCCCCTTTGGAGCACTTGCTGGGCAAGTACTCCAGGGAATCCTAGGGTTCCATCCTGAACGCAAACAAGTGAAATCCAGCACTGTCTGTAGGGAAAGTCCATCCCGTCTACATCCATGTGTGCTGCATAAATGAGAGGCACATCACACCAAGGTATCTTGAGATTCTTTGCACTCTCAAAACCTTCTTGCTCTCCTCCCCTCAACATCTGCTCATTCCATCATATTATATGAACAGGGACTGGGCTAATGAGGACCTAAGCGTGGCTGGATCACAGGCTGTCCAAGTCCATGGACATCTTCAGGGCCACCTTGTCCTTCCTGGAGATTTGTGCAAGAAGTCTGTCATAGGTCCAGTATAGCCATAGAGTCACCTCAGGCAGAACCCTCTTTCCTGCTGTTTCTCAATGGCCCAGCTCTGTGTCTGCCTGGCCTCAGACACTGCTGGATTCACTTTCTTAGTAGGAAGCTGCTTCCACCATTGCATTGTTCCTGCTATATATGACGGCATGGCTCTGCTCTGAACTGGGCCATTGCACACCCAGTGTCTTTGCCTCTTGGTAACAGGTTTCTCTGTGACCATTCTGTTCTCTGTGCCACAGCTGAAGCTCTATAGCCCAAATATATTCAAATGTAGGCAGCCTGAAGTAGAGGCAGGAGCACGTGAAGATGTGCAAGCTGTCACAGGCATGAAATATCATTGGAATGGTGATCAGTGGACAATGAGGGAGCATGCCTTTTGTGTGAAGGAGCAGATTGGATGTGTGGAGCTCTTCCTTGGAAGAGACAAGGTTTGAAGCGAGAGCTTGTGGGTGAGCATCTCAGGAGGGAGCTCTACTATTTCTCGGAAATATAAAAATAGTCTGTGGATCACTGGCCCTGGTTCTTGTTGGGCAGACTTTAATCCCCCTATCACGACCTGGAAAGGCAAACTGCAGGGTGCAAGCAGTCTGGGAGGCTTCTGGAGGACATTAAGGAGAACTTTTTTGCACAGCTGCCAGATGGGCTGATAAGGACGATGCTTTCTGGTATCTGGACATTTCAAACAAGGACAAACTGATCAGGGATGGGATAGTCAGTGTCTGCCTTGCCTCCTGTGACCATGAGAATCTGGAGTGCCTAATGCTGAGGGACATGCAGAAGGACAGTAGCAGAATGGAGACGGGGCTTGAGAAGAGCCGACTTCCCGGCCTGTTCAGGGGACTGGTGGGAGATCCCAGGAGAGGCAGCTCTCAAGGACATCAGAGCTCAGGAAAGCCAACAGGTCTTAAGGACAGACCTGCCAAATATAAGGATGGGCCGTTCCGATACTCACTAAAACTATCAGACAGCTCAGGGCACTCAAACCAGCAGATACCCCTTGGGTACGCTGGGATCTCCTAACTTAGCTCCAGAGTAATAGGGCAATGTAGAGGAGAAAAAAGGCAGAGGCATTTAGAAATAATGCCCAGCATCACATTAGAAGGACAAGTGCAGGGTCCTGCACCTGGGGAGGAATAACCCCAGACACCAGTACAGATTAGAAGTTGACCTGCTGGAAAGCAGCTCCGCATAGAGGGATTTGGGAATCCTGGTTGACAAGTAGTTAACCATGAGTCAGCAATGTGCCCTCATGGCCAGGAAGGCTAATGGGATCCTGGCATCTATCGTACGAGGAAAGACTAAGCGAGCCGGGCCTGTTTAGTCTGGCGAAGAGAAGATTGAGAGGAGATCTGATCAACATGTAGAAGTAAGTACCTTAGGGGTGAATGTAGGGAGGATGAGGCCAAACTCTTCTTGGTAGTGGCCAGTGACAGGACAAGGGGTAATCGGTGCAAGTTGAAACACAGGAAGTTCCATCTCCATGTGAGGAAGAACTTTACTGTGAGGGTGACAGAGCCCTGGAACAGGCTGCCCAGAGAGGTTGTGGAGTCTCCTTCTCTGGAGATCTTCAAAACTCACATGGATGCCACCCTGTGCCACATGATCTAGGTGTCCTTGCTTGAGCAGGGGGTTGGACTAGATGAGCTCTAGAGGTCCCTTCCAATGTTAACCACTCTGTGATTCTGTGAACTTGCTGCTGGGGACAGTGCCCATCATTTCCCTTACCACATCTTGAGAGTGCAATTCATTCAAGTTTACATTAACTCACGCAGCAGACAGGGATGGGAATTGCTGCAGCACAAACAGCCTGGCAATCATCAATTACTAATGCCACTGCTCTTGTTACACCATGCTCACTTAGGCACTGGATTCATTTAGCAGCCTAAAAGGTCTTGCTGGACTCCCTGGTCCAATGGTAGCTGGCCGCAAGTCTCTGCTCCTTGTCCACGTTCGACGGAGAAGATCATAATCACAGCAGCACAAATTCATGGTGCTAAGTGCTCCATCTCCCTCCTCTTGATTAAGGAGCTGCCTTTCTGCAGGGCTGCAGAGCTCCGCAGGTGTCAGCCCCTCCACGGGGCACCCTCAGCAAACCCTCTCGTCCCCGCCGCTGCTGCTGGCCCCTCACTGCTCTGGCAGCAGCGACCTCAGCGCCAGCACCCGCCGTGAGCCTCCTGCTGGCCCAGCAGCTCCTCGGGCAGGGGGACCTCACTTGCGCACAGCCCAGCGTGGGCTGCTGCCGCCGCGGGCTGCAGGGACACCAGGTTCCTCGGCAGAGCCGCCCCGGCCAGGAAGGGGCTGCTGACGTCACAGCCAGCTGCGCGGCCTGGCCTATCAGGGGCTACGGCAGCAGTGACGTCACCAGCCGACGCCCACGCGTCAGCACAGAGCCAGCCCTGCAGAGAGCAGGGGCCTCCCGGCAGCGTCCCCGCAATGGCCTCCATGTCCCTGCCCGCTGCTGAGACACCCCTGGCCTCACAGGCAGCGCCTGCTGCTGCCCCGGCAGCTCCGCGCACACAAGGGACCTCCCTGCGTGTCTGCACCAGACCCCGCTGCCGGCCGCGCTGCTGCTGGGACAGGAGCGGCCTCAGAGCCCGTCCCCAGCCATGGGCCAGCGCTGGCCTCGCAGCTGCTCTGCCAGCAGGGACCTCCCAAGGAACTGCCCAGCCAGGCGCCTCTTGCTGGCCTGCCCGGGACTCAGCAAAGAGCAGAGCTCACGGTCACCCTCACAGACATGGATGGACCTGCTAATGCCTGGTGCTGTCCAGTCAGGAGCACAGACAATGTGACCCCCCTCCCAAGCAGGAGCAGTGCCATGTGCCTGCTGCTGGCCTCCCAGGTGCTTGCAAACATTGACTTGACCATCATCTGACTAGATGATCTCCAAACGTCCCTTGCAACCAGAGAAAGGTGCCTTCTCTCACTCAAGCCCCCTTGAAGCCTGCCTACCCACCTGCAGACTGCTGGCAGAGCAGCCCGAGGCCAAAGGTTGCTGCTAGGCAGAACATGCCCTGAAGATCACAAGGATGCAAACCAGTTCTGTAGAGCAAGACCTGGGGGTCCAGGTGGACTACAGCCTAGCTATGAGCCAGCAATGTGCCTTTGCCACCAAGGAAGCCAATGGTCTCTTGGGATGCAATAGGAAGACTGTTGCCAGGAGGTCAAGGGAGGGGATCCTGCCTCTCTACTAAGCCCTGGAGAGGCCACCGCTTGAGTCCTGTGTCCAGTGCTGGGCTCCCCAGTACAAGAGGGACATGAAGCTACTGGAGAGAGCCCAGTATATGTCTATCTATGTCTAAAGTTGATCAGGGAGCTGGTGCATCTCTCCTACGAGAAGAAGGTGAGAGAACTAAGCCTGTTTTAGCCTGGAGAAGAGAAGGCTGAGGGGGGATCTTATCAGGGTGTGCAAATATTTGAAGAGGGGATGCCAAGAGCAGAAGAGGATGACCCAGACTCTTTCCAGTAGTGACCAGTGACGGCACAAAAGGCAAACTGTAACACAGGAAGTTCTGCCTGAACTAGAGGAAAAGCATCTTGACTGTGAAGGTGACAGAGCACTGGATTGGGCTGCTCAGAAAGGTTGTGGAGACTCCTTCTGTGGAGACATTCCAGACCTGCCTGGACGGGATCCTGTGCATCGTGCTGTAGGTGACACTGCTTGATCACAGGGATTGAACTAGATCATCTGCAGAACTCCTTCCAACCTCAACCATTCTGTGATTCTATAAATGGTCTCTCATTGAATATATCAGCTTTATGATCTGTAGGGATCTGCCTGTCTCGCAGCTTTATTGTGAGTGGTGCTCTACCAGGATAGAAGGCATCCAGGGTCATTAGAGATGACCAAGGAAATTCCTGACCTGTCCTCCCACTGAAGCTCTATCTCCAGTGATTCCATTAGGACCTTTAGGCCAGGAGCTTGCAAGCAGACCATGTGCATGCTTAGCCTGGTAAGGGGGAATCCCACCTGCCATGTATTTGTGCAATTCATGAGTTAGCTGAATCCTTCTCCAAACCTGGCGCTTATGAACAGACATGTGGAGTCCCAATAAGCCACCTGAATAAGTCATCTGAATCATATATGCACCATGGATCAACAAGCTCCCTTCTTATCCCTGTCTGGGTGTCCTGCCTAGTTAAGAGATGTGAATCAGGACTTACCGTGGGACATTTCTAACTTTCGTAGATAATCATTATCTGATGAAATAAATTGCAATGTTGGAATCTGTATCCCTGTACTCTTTAGAGAAGGAAAACAGGTTACTCAATGGAACATATCCCTGAGGGAGGAATCCCAAGGGACAGAGTAATTCCTGAATTCAGCAGGGCTGCAGCTCATGGCAGCCTGTCAGCACTGCCCAGAGACAGCCGAGTGCAGGAGCAGCTCCTGTGCCAAGAGCAGCAGGGCTGCGGGCACTGCCTGCTGCTGCGGACAGCAGAGGAGAGAAGGCAGCGAGAGGGGAACGGCAGTGTGGAGCGGGAGCACAGAGCAGAGCTCACTGAAGGAAGAAATCTTCACAAGCCCTTGCGTGGTAAGTCTCTGGCTGCAGGGCAATGCTGCTGAGGTTCCTGGAAGGATCTTCTGAACACATCCCACCCCATGACTGATAGGACTTGTCTCTCCTGGAGTATCCAGGGCATGGCAGGAGAAGGAGCTGATTCAGCTCAGGGATTCCCTGATGCACCTTCACAGGGCAGGGCATGCTGCTCCTTTCTTCCAGGTATTGCTGCAGGGGTGTCAAGTGCTGGGTGTGCACATAGGTCTCTCCAGGTTTCTGAATCAGAGCAGCATCCCTGCACCCGAGGGAGCACCCTGGGCAGTGACTCTGCTGCCTGCAAGGGTCAGTGCTGCACAGAGAAGCTCTGGCAGGGCTGGTCCAAGTCAGCCAGGATCATCTTCCTGTTGAGACTGCTGCCTCAATGAAGTCTGCTCACCTTGTTCATGCACAGGACATGTCCAAAGAGTCTTTTCAACAGGAAGATCAAGAGAAGGGCTACTTCCAAGGGCAGGAACTTTCCTCTTCCTGTCTGCACTTTCCATTATCTCCCTAACTGCTACAGGGAGAAAAGAGGAGTGTGTTCTGTTTTGCCGAAGTAGTGGACACAAACCTTCCCTCTCAGAGATCAATAGGTCTGTGAGAAACTTTATAGAGCCTCTTCCACCCACCTTAGTCTGCAGACAGCATCAGCATCACCTTTGTGCAATTTATTTCACTTGCTCTGTAAAGTGCCTGCACAGCGATGCCCCTGGACAGTGCCCTGTCCCCAGAGGCTTGTGTAGGGCAGAACTGAGAACACAAAAGTGATGTCTCTGTGAGCACAGACTGACAAAAATTGTTGGGACAGAGTAAGGTGCCATCAGGGACTGCTGTGGGCAGCAGAGATGGTCAGGGAAGGAGAGGGAAGTGCCCACCATGATGGGAGGATGGATTTGGGGAAGTCATGCTCAGTCCTTCCAGTGCAGACACCTTCCTCTGAGCAAGCCCTGCCACGTCTCCTCTGCCACCCAGCAGCCTCTCTGCCCTGACAGCCTTGGGGTCCAGGGTATCAGCCCACTCCACTGTAGCCAGATCCCTGGCAAAGGACATGGGCATCCCTCCAGCTATGGGCACATTTCCTGCTGCCCAATATAGGGGCTTCAGATGCATGGCCTGCAATGTCACCATCTGTGAGGTAGCATGCCCACATAGGTGAGGTAAGGGTGTTCCTGAGCACCCCTCTGCCTGTCTTTCCTTTCTCCCCTTGGCAGAAGGATCACAGGATTGCTCCTTGTTTCCCCTCCTGTTCTTCTCTTGGGCTCCCTGGGGTTGCAGAGTTTTCAGATGCAGTTCAGACACCCACCCTGCAAGCTGTGGAAGAGAAGGATATGCATGGGAGTGAGGCGTCTCCAGTCCCCTCTAACCTGTGCAACTCCAGGAAATGCAGCCCATGGGTTTAGGAACTGAGCTAACTCTCCCTTAAGCACAGTCCATCTTCAATGCAACTTCATTTGACCCTTTTGCCTGTAATGTCTTAATAGACTTGGAGGTGCCCTCAGGAGGGACATTGCTGCCTCCTGCCATCTCTGTGATGTCTAGGAGACCTCTGAAGAATCTGCTACTGAGAGTATGAAAAAACAGTTTGGAAACTGCATATGGGCAGCTGGAAAGATCCCTGCATGTTCTTGGCTAGAAGCGAAGCTTGGAGACTCCCTCAGGTGCCCTGAGAAGGAGAGAGAAGTTGGAGATCGGAGGTTTTTAAACTGGACTTGTCTGCTCTTAGGAGGGGCTGGGTTCTTTCTAGGGCAACTGATTGGGGTGATCATCATGCACCTCAATGGGGTTTGGGCACACAGCAGCTGCAATCAAGGCTAATAGGCAGAAGAGTTCTCCTCACTCTGCATAACATGACTATAAATCCATTTTCTCACGATTCCCAGTAGAGACATGGAAAATTTCTGCCTCTGAGGAACACTCTGCAGAGGTGAGAGGGGCATCCGAAAGAAAATACATGTCAAAATAAATGTCAAAAATCCCCAAATTGTGCTCTCAATACATGTTCATTAGAAGTGGTGCTGTAGATACTGAAAAGCCCTTTTACAAACCAGTGGGATTTCTCCCGAAAAAATGTGAATCTCAGAGCTCATCACCCCTCTTGTCTCCTTCCCACTACTGTAGGGCTGGACAGACTTCTCTGGAGCCCATGGGGAGATGCCCCTGCTCCTCACAGCACATTCAGCCACCCCACACTGAGGCTCAAGGAAGGGAGCTGCACAAAGATCTCCCTGAAGAGAGGCAATACAGGCAGTGTATTAGAACTGGAACAAGCTGGGAGATATTTAACTTTAAAAATCTGTGATAACTGCTCAATATCTTTTCTTTTTTGAACAATCCACAAAGCCTGGAGAGAGTGAAATGTCCAACATCTCCCTCAACAAGTTCCTCCTCTTGGCATTCGCAGACACGCGGGAGCTGCAGCTCTTGCACTTCTCGCTCTTCCTGGCCATCTACATGGCTGCCCTCCTGGCCAACGGCCTGATCATCACAGCCGTAGCCTGCGACCACCACCTCCACACCCCCATGTACTTCTTCCTCCTCAACCTCTCCCTCCTTGACCTTGGCTGCATCTCCACCACTGTTCCCAAAGCCATGGCCAATTCCCTGTGGAACACCAGGGCCATTTCCTATTTGGAATGTGCTGCCCAGATATTTTTCATGGCCTTCTTGTTTGGAGGAGAGCTTTCTCTCCTCACAGTCATGGCCTATGACCGCTACATTGCCATCTGCAGACCCCTGCACTATGGGATCCTCCTGGGCAGCAGAGCATGTGTCAAAATGGCAGCAGCTGCCTGGGCCAGTGGCTTTCTCTATGCTCTCCTGCACACCGGGAACACATTTTCCCTACCCCTCTGCCAAGGCAATGTGGTGGAGCAGTTCTTCTGTGAGATCCCTCAGATCCTCAAGCTCTCCTGCTCACACTCCTACCTCAGGGAAGTTGGGCTAATTGTTGTTAGTACCTCTTTAGCCTTTGGGTGTTTCGTTTTCATTGTGGTGTCCTATGTGCAGATCTTCAGAGCTGTGCTGAGGATCCCCTCAGAGCAGGGCCAGCACAAAGCCTTTTCCATGTGCCTCCCACACCTGGCTGTGGTGTCCCTGTTTGTCATTACTGGATTGTTTGCCTACCTGAAGCCTCCCTCCATCTCCTCCCCCCTTCTAGATATGGTTGTGTCCATTCTGTACTCGGTGGTGCCTCCAGCCCTGAATCCCCTCATCTACAGCATGAGGAACAAGGAGCTCAAGGAGGCACTGAAGAAAGTCATCCAGTGGGTACTAGTTCAGTGGTAACAACTGTTTCACTCACTCACCAGGTTATCTGGCATCAAGGCTGTATTTTATCCGTTTCTTTCTTTTTTACTTCTTTTACATTCATCTTAAAATAATAAATAAAAAATAAAGATACCTAGTTTTTGTCACATCTGCACAGGAATCTCTCATTTATCACTTAAACATAGACCATGATAAAGCAGGAAGCCAGGCTTCCCCCTTCACTAGCAGAGAGGGGGGATTCTCTGAGCCGCTTCTTTGAGCTCCCTTGGATGTGCCCAGTGCAGGGAGGAGAGTTTCCCTCTGCAGCGTCTTTTCCAGCACTGACACCAAGGGACCTCTGGGGTACAGAGTCACGGCGGGACAAGGGCAGGTGGGCTGAGACCAGGGGTCCAGTGTTGTTTAGGAGATCTCAGCTCTCGTGCCTATGGTTAGAGTGTGATCTCAAATCTCACTAATATGACAGAAATGGCAACCAAGGGTCATCACAGGTTTCCATGGTTCCATGCAAAGCTCCAACACACAAAACTAAACATGAGTGAATTGAAGGAAAGTCTAGAGGCAGCCTTTCCATGGCAGTTGATCTTTCCTGAAGATAAATTCCAAGAGGGCTTTCTCTATTTACAGTTGTTCTCATTTCCGTACTGTCCTTCCATGCTTTATTCTGCAAATATGGCCCAGGAAATCTCATAACCTGGTAGAGAGAGGCTTGTTTATCCTCACACCCTGGAAGAACAGGCAGGACCAGTCCTTGGGCTCCCTTAAGCCACAGCTGGATTCCAGATTAACATTTCCATAATAGAAGGGGGTCTGCCCTAGGATGGTCCTGAATCTGGCCTCTCTTTAGAAACTGGAATCAAAAAATATGCCCAAGGGTGTGCAACCACAAATGGGCCTGCTCTTCTGCTTGTGAACTCCATGAGATCCAGGGGATGACCTCAGCATTCCATGGCGATCTGTTAGCCTCAATCTAGGGTTCATCTCTCAGTGACCACTGCAGATAGGCAATGGTCTCTGCATTGCCTGTGCCAGGCTGCCCCTCACGTGACTCTGCTGATGAGAGAACCCCCAGGGATCTCCAGGCACAGGGTTTCCCTGGGAGTGGGCACTGAGTGCAGCTTTAACGAAACAGGGATGACTCACAGTGCAGGGACCAGAAGGTAGAGCACTAAACCAGGTGAACATGGGGAAAGGAGGGCTCTGCAATCCCCAGAGAGGCAGTGGGGACCCAGGAGGCCCAGGGAAGGGGGGCAGTGGAGGGCAATTCCTGCACCCGCAGTGAAACACCACAGCCTGGAGCTAGTGGCCACTGCTGCCATTGCAGTATTGTGGGGGCACTCTGAGTACCGTCAGACCTCAGCCACCAGTATCAGTGGCCACAAGGGCACACCAATGGCTCATGGTCAATTTCTTGCCAACCACGATTCCCAGATCCCTTTTTGTGGAGCTGCTCTCCAACAGGTCAACCCCCAGCCTGTCCTGGTGCATGGGGTTATTCCTCCCTCGCTGCAAGATCCTGCACTTGCCCATGTTGAAATTCATGAGGCTCCTCTACCCCCAACTCTCCAGGCTGTCCAGGTCCCTCCTAAAGCCTGTACAGACCTCTGGGCTATCAGCCATTCCTCTTAGTTTTTCATCCTCAGCAAACTCGCTGAGGGTGCACTCTGTCACTTCAGGTTACTGACTAATAAACTGAACAGGTTTTGACTGACTCCTGATACCAATAGTTGCAGGTCTCCAACTGGGCTCTGAGCCACTGATCACAACCCTAAAGCCTAAACCCCAAACCCAGCTGCTCACATGGAGGTGACCTCACAGGTGCAAACCCACAGGTGCAAACCCACCACATCCCTGCTGCTGCCTGTGGCCTTCAGAGACAGCAGCTTCCTCAAACCCCTTCCCCACACAGGAACCACTGCTGCCCTCTCAGCTCCTCTCACCACAGAGACCCCCCACCCACCGCCCACGCCTGCCTGCCTGCTGCCGGCCAATCAGGCACTCACAAAGACATGACGTCACAGCGCCGTCCCGCCCAGCTCTCTGGCCCTGCCCTCCAGGACAGCAATGGCCTCCCCAGCCCTTCCCCACCAGGAGCCCAGCCCGGGCTCAGCAGCTGCTCCGCGGAGATGATCTCAGCAGCGCAGAGCCCCGCAGGGCCCGGCTGCTGCCCAATGAGGCGCTGCGGGAGCGGTGACCTCACAGTCACCAGGCAGAGCCAGCCCTGCTGCTGCCCAATCAGCTCTGCCCGCAGCGGGGACCTCCCAAGCAGCAGCCACGCCCTCTCCCTGCAGCTGGCCTATCAGGGGCTGCGGCAGCAGTGACCTCCTCGTGCCCAGCGCAGCCATTGGCTGTGAGGCCCCGCGGGGCTCCTGGCTGTGCTGGGGGCTGTGCGGGGCCGGGGCAGGGAGGGGAGCCCAGCTCGGGGCTGCGGGTGCTGAGGGTGCTGGTGTGGGGGCCTGGGGGGCTGTGTGAGCTGCTGTGTTGGGCTCAGCCAGCACTGCCCACCCCGGCGTGGGGGAGAAGAGGGGCAGCCAGTGCCAGGGAAACCTGCCCTGGATTCTCTCCTTCTGCCCCCAGCACCCACACAAGGGTTGGAGCTGCCCCACGGGAGCCTTGGGGCTCGGGGAAGCCCCAGCCCCAGGAGTCCTGGCTGCCACATTGTCCCCTGAGCAAGGTGGGACCCTCAGGCAGGACTCCTGCAGCAGCCTCTAGCCCTGAGCAGCCACTGCCACAGCCCGGAATCCACAGGGGTCTTTGAAGTGACAGTTTCTGTGTGACACCTCAGGAAGGAGCTCCCGAAGCTGGGAGCCTTGGTGGAAGCAGCAGGATCACTGGGAACAAGAACTGAGGTCTAGGCTGTGGGTGTTGATCCAGCAGTCCCCATCTCACTCATCAGTCCCCACCTGATTTGACTCAATCAGCAGTTTGTGAGATGACTAGCTCCCTGCTCTGCAGATGATGAAGCTGGCGAACAACAATCCCTGCATCCTCCCTTCGTGCTCCTCCTCATCTCTGCTTAGTCCTGGGGACCATCTTAAAGAAGAGAAACCCCATCTCCCTGGAGTCCTGCCAGGGATGTGGCAATGATGCTGTGAGCCCAGCTCTGCATGCTGGGAGTCTTGGCCCATTCTCTCCCCTGTCTCCTGTGCATCTACCTAAGTCTCCCATTCCCACGTCTTGTTTAAAGTGACAATTTCAAGCATCCTCTTAGAACACCTTGCGGGCACAATGTGACTCCTCCTGAAACTCTGTTCACTCAGAGACCCAGCGGCTGGTTTGCCCTTTAGGGAGGTTAGAGCTTGCTCTGTCTCTCTGTGGTCTGCCCCATTAGCCAAGTTCCAACTGTATGTATGGCTTGTATGGACTTAGCATACATTCAAAGAGTGTCATTATTTTCCATGAAACTATACTTTGCTCTTTTTTGTTTCCTTGTAACTAAAACAAGATCCTCCTATGCCTGTTTGCAGACAGTTGTCTAAGTAAAGCAGGTGGGAATTGGGGCAGGTGAGCTATAACATTCAATGCAGACTTTGGTGGACTAAGGCTGGCTTTCAGCAAGAGTGACTTAAATTCCCAAGAGGCTGATGAGAGAAATGGTAGGGCTGGGGAGATGGGGAGGAAGATTGTGCATACAGTGCCTCATCTCTGGGACACGGCTTTTCCTGCCTTTCCTGACTTTATTAGGAGTCGCTCTGGATGGCTGTGAATTGGCAGTGTGCTATCACCTCTTCTTTGGAATAATAATGCAAAACCTTAAAAAGATGAAATACTTGTATATGATTGTTGTCTTCATCTTTAAGCTACACTCCCCAAACCTCTTCAATTAGCCATGGTCACTTGAAGGAAATTGCAAAGAGAGTCCTAGTTTATCACAGCTTTTTGCTTTTTAATGAGCTCCATGCAGTACTTGGAGCTGACTCCATGAACTGCAGCTTTGAAAGGAGATTGAAGAAATCACTAAAGAAATCAAAATCAGAAGGAAACCCTAAAGTTTTGTAGAGCATTAATGGATCCCAGTGAGGCCATTAACTACAACAACTCACCAGGGGCTGATTAAAGGTAAAAAATATAATCATTGGTAATAGTTAGGTAGAGGAAAAACTCATGTGGCTATCATGCCGAATACCTTTAATGTGTTTTATCAAGGAAAATGGCAGAGCACAGGCAGAGAAACCCTGGGAAGGGAGATCCTTTCCTCCATGTGTTGCCCATGTCCTCCCTGGCATCAGTGTTTGGTTGAGGGTGTGCAATGCTGAGTGCAGGACAAACACACGACACCTCCCAGGTCCCCAGAGGGATAAAGGGGGCAAAGAAGTCCTGATGATTTGGAGTAGGCCTCGGTGACAGACACAACAGCCATAGTCAAGAAGATAAAGACCTCCATTGTGTTGGGGCCTTGGCAGCGCCCTTGGCCATCTCTACCACAGGTCATCCTAGACCTGCTCCTGTGTCCCTGCAGACTATGGACACCCAATCTCCTTCCCCAGCAAGTTCTCACAAGAGGTTCTCCTTCCCTTCCTTGAGAGCTTTTCCATCCTCAGTGGCTGTTTCTTGAAACATAAAGCCATGGGTGGTGACAGACTCGCTCTGGGTGCCCTTTAGCACCACTGCTCTACCCTTCAAGTGATATTTCTTCATCCTCTTGCCCAATCTGAGCTTCCCAAGCTGTATTTTGGTCCTGTTTCCCCTTTTCACGCTGCTTCCCACTACCAAGGAAATCTCTTGGCAGCCCCACAATGTGGAGATGAATATAACCTGGTGTGTCACGACAGAGTGGAACATGAGGAACTGAAGTGCCAGGGCCTGAACAACAGGCCCGAGTCGGGGTTGACTTAGAGATGAATACGGCACTGCCTTTGCAGTGCACAACACTCGCCTGCAGAATTGCTCATGCTAGCTTGCACGGAGGCTTCTTAAACTGTAGCTTTTTTAAGCTCTTGTTTTTGACCTTGAAGGGAAATCTGCCAACCGAGGCCTGGGCTCTGACCAGATCCCCATCCCACATGATAGGGAAAGTATGCCACATCAGATGTTGCCGCTCACAAACAAAATGCAAGTTATCATGATTTGCTGATTTGGCTCTATAAAAGATGGACACTCTTGCTGTGATTTTGGAGACCTCACAGGTGGATGCACCACATAAGACCTCCCAGTTGCCCGGAAGGTTCTCCAAATTGTCACCACAACAGGGACTCCCCAGCGACTGCGGATCTGCATGATGATGACATATGATGGCATATTTAGGCAATTGGTGATGTATCTTTTAATCACTATTCTATTATAGTAATGGTTAGGTGCATTACCTTGCTGATTTTGTCTGTTGCTAAAACCAGTGTGTAATAAGTTTATTTTGTTAAACGTATCATTCTGTACTGCCTTAATATTAATAGTGAAATAAGACCATTCTTTCAGTGGGGTCTGGTTCTTTCCATCGCCCCGTCTGCCCCAGTCAATTGGCAAAACACCATGCTCTTTGCAGATGCCCATTGCAGCTCTCAGGATGCAAGGTTGGCCTCTAATTTTCAGCCTTGCAGGCCACAGTATTTCTGAAGGCAGCTGTACTTCTGGTCTGGTGCTGCTTCCTGCAGTTGGTCACCCTCAAATCAAGACCAGTTGGAGGGGGCCACAAGTGTTTCCAGCCAGCTCTGAAGAGGTACCAAGGACACACGTTGCACCTGGAGTTCTCTCAGGGAGCAGTTGCCTGTTCCAGGGTAGTGAGGAGGGAAGTGTTAGTGTACTCTTCATTTGGTAAATGGGTGTCCTGGTTTTCATGCGATGTTTGTTAATCAGGTCACAGATTCCTCCTCCATACATCCTGTGGTGTAAAGAACAAAGCAGGAAAACTCTCCAGTGCAAAGGTGGTCTTTTCTCTGTCCTCTCTCACCAGAGCTCTTGGCCAATTTAGCAGCAGGCCCGTATTTTCCCTAGTCAGCCTTTTGTTCCTGCAGTATTGTTGTATTGTATATTAAATAATTATTTATTATTATTTTATCAGGAAGGCAAGAGTAAAAATTCAGAAGGAAATAAATGAAGAGCACATGTTTCATGCCAGGTACATGGGAATGACAAGTGACAGCACACAGGACAGGTTTTGGCACTGGCATTGTACCCATTGAGGAAGTTTCCTCGGTGCCTCCTTGAGCATCTTGTTCCTCATGCTGTAGACAAGGGGGTTCAGTGCTGGAGGCACCACTGAGTACCGAATGGCCAGTAAAGAGAGATCCAGAGCTGGGAAGGGTATGGAAAGGGAGAGGGGAGAATAAAGTGGCTAAGGGTGACATTTCACTGGCCCTGTGACCGGGGGTAGGAGTCAGACCCAACCAAATGGGTATCACGACCTCTAATCCCTCCTGGGGACTGCAGGTGACTGCACAGTCCAGGGCACCTGGACTGCAGAGCATTTCCAAGGGTGCTCGTTGTGTCCAGTTGTGCCTATACATCCTGCCCCTGGTATTTGATAGATGGTGACCCAGCGGGCTCTCCGTTCTCCCTTCTTCCTGACAGTTGAGTCCTCCCTGCCTCTCCTGAGACTGCAGAGTCCTCTTTTGCCTGTGAATACCCAGTGCTTTACCTCTAAGAAACTCCATCTTTGAGGACCTCTCCCTTTATGAGGCTCCACTCACAGTCCATCCCAGCCATATGCTGTCCCAGGAGGATCTCTGTGCTCTCCTGACACCGCCAGCTTCCCCTCCATGAGAGCAGCTGTCTGACACTGTGCCTTAATACGTAGGAGAGCTGTGCATGTGTAAATCCATGACCATTCAGCCTCTCCACTATCCTTGAACTCTAATAGGTGAATTCTGAAACCAGCCCTTGGTCTCTAAAAGATCATTACATGATTCTGAGCTCTGTGTTGCTGAACCCATGGAGAATCCTGTGCAGCAGGCCCTTGAGGGGTGCAAGTCCTTGGGCCTATTCTTGACACCAGCTTTGGAGGAAAAGCCCAGCTTTCACGCACTGTACTGATAGAAATTACTTTATTACAGAGATCCTGTTAGGGATCCAGTCCTTGCCCAGCATTCGACACAATTTAGGGTATCAGGTGAGACAGAGCAGATACCGTAAAAAGGGGAATGAATACAAGTAGTTGTGTAGGAACACAATAACAAATATTATCACTAATAAAAGCGATAATAAAAATAACATGAAGAAACAATGCTCAATCCAGTTCCGGGGTGAAGAAAGAGTCATTTGTAGAGAGATGTGGAAAAATTACCACTGCTTAGAATTGTCCATGAAATCACTTTCCTAATGGTATCCTTGAGCTCCTTGTTCCTCATGCTGTAGATGAGGGGGTTCACTGCTGGAGGCACCACCGAGTACAGAACAGCCAGCACCAGATCCAGAGATGGGGAGGAGATGGAGGGGGGCTTCAGGTAGGCAAATGCACCTGTGCTAACAAAGAGGGAGACCACGGCCAGGTGCGGGAGGCACATGGAAAAGGCTTTGTGCCGGCCCTGCTCAGAGGGGATCCTCAGCACAGCTCTGAAGATCTGCACGTAGGACACCACAATGAAAATGAAACACCCAAAGAATAAACAGGCGCTTACTGCCAGAAACCCAACTTCCCTGAGGTAGAAGTGTGAGCAGGAGAGCTTGAGGATCTGGGGGATCTCACAGAAGAACTGCTCCACCTCATTGCCTTGGCAGAGGAGAATGGAAAATGTGTTCCCAGTGTGCAGGAGAGCATAGAGAAAATTAGATGCCCAGGCAGCTGCGATCATTTTGACACAAGCTCTGCTGTTCAGGAGGGTCCCATAGTGCAGGGGTCTGCAGATGGCAACGTAGCGGTCGTAGGCCATGACTGTGAGGAGAGAAAACTGTTCTCCAAACAAGAAGACGAAGAAAAATATCTGGGCAGCACATTCCGAATAGGAAATGGCCCTGGTGTTCCACAGGGAATTGTGCATGGCTTTGGGAACAGTCGTGGAGATGGAGCCCAGGTCGAGGAGGGAGAGGTTGAGGAGGAAGAAGTACATGGGGGTGTGGAGGCGGTGGTCGCAGGCTACGGCTGTGATGATGAGGCCGTTGGCCAGGAGGGCAGCCAGGTAGATGGCCAGGAAGAGCAAGAAGTGCAAGAGCTGCAGCTCCCGCCTGTCTGAGAACAGCAGGAGGAGGAACTCGTTGAGGGAGATGTTGGACATTAGCTCCCTCCAGGCATGTGAGACTGTCTAAAGAATAGAAGATATGGAGTAGTTAAGATAAACTTTTGAATATAAAAGCCCTGAAGTATTCAGTTGTCCGACACTGTCCTCCATTACCTCCCTTTAGTAAGAGTATCTTAGTGCAGTTTATCTTGTTTGTCTATTAGTCTTGTTCCCATCTGTCCTCTACTCATGTCTCCTTGAGCTAGAAGATCATCATGTTCATTATTGTGCCCTCAAAGGAGGCCAGGCTCTGCTGAGAGCAGAGCTGTGCAGTTTCAAAGTGCCCATCTCCAAATTTCTCACCCTTTCTCCACACACCTAAGGCAGGTCTCCACACTCACCTTCCAGACACACAGGGCTCATTCCAGCTGCTCATGGGCAGCCTCCCACCACCACCTCCATACCCTCAGCATCTTGGCAGCTTCCTCACACATTGCTCAGATATCACAGCTAGGCCATGAGACAGCAGAGCCTTTCTGGAGGGCAGGTGACAGCCTGGCAGGACACCACAGGGAAATAGCCAAAGGAGCGTTAGCACTGAATACGGGCTCTCCTTAAGGGAGAGTCAGTGCAATGCCTAGGCTCACAGGCTGCATTTCCAGGAGCTCCACGGGACAAAAGGGGGCTTGGGAAATCTCAGTCCCATGTAGACCCCTCTGTTCCACAACTTGTAGCATCAGTGTCTGAACTGCAGCTGAAAACATCCAGCTGCAGAAAGCTGAGAGCAAGAACAGGAAAAGCATGGACGGGAGGGGAAACAAGGAGCAACACCATCAATGTGCTGCCAAGGGAGGCAAGGAGAGGGACAGAGAGGCCTTCTGGAAAACTTCCACTTTACCGGCTGGGTATGTCACCTCTCCGAGGGGGACGTCGCAAGGCAGTCCCTCTTAGCCCTTTGGTGGGGTGGCAGGCAATGGGCCTGTGGCAGGAGAGCTGCCCCTCTCCTCTGCTGCAGGTCTGGCTGCAGAGGAGGCAGCTCCTGCCCTGCACCTCCTGCCCCTTCCCTGCCCATCTCTGCTGCCTGCAGCTGTTCCTGCCACCAGCTCTTCCTCTATCCCAGTGTCCTGTCCCTGCCATTGCTCACAGATCCCATATCGTATCACCCTCTGTGTGCTCAGTTCTGCCCTACGGAAACCTCTGGGCCATGTCCAGGGGCAGCTCTGCGGTTGCAGATCCTAAGGAGTCGGTCACATGAGGTCCTATGAGTCCACAAAGACGATATGGATGCTACCTGTAGGCTAAGGTGGGCATGAAGCAGCTTGCTGAGTCTTCTCACAGACCTATTAATCTCTAGGCATGAAGATCTAGGATTCCCAGTTCCCTGCCAAAACAGAAGACTTGTTCCTTCATTCCCCCTGCAATATTAAGGAGGCTGAAAGAGCAGAGAGAGGAAGGAAAGCTCCTTCCCTTTCAAGGGGCCCTTCTGATCTTGCTCCTGTAAAGGACCCCTCGCACATGCCCTGTGTATGAGCTGGAGCTGTGAGCAGACTTCACCCTGCAGCAGCCTCTTAGCAGCAGAATGAACCTGCCCTCACGGGTGTCTGTCTCCCCACGCAGCGCTTCCTCGCAGCGCTGTGGGGAGCACCCTGGGCAGTGCTGCCCCTCGCAGGCTGCAGAGTCACTGTCCCGGGCACACAGCACCCTTGGCCTGGGGGATGCTGCTCTGAATCACAGCCCATGCAGAGCTGGGTGCAGACCATGGCTTCATACCCCCCCATCTTCCCTAAGGAAAGGGAGCAGGATGCCCTTTCCCTGTGAGTGTGTGGCAGGGAATCCCTGCTCCGAAGCATCTCCTCTTCCTGCTAAACCCTGAATACTCCAGGAGAGAGACCTTTAAAATCTCAATTCATAATTACATGCATTGAGTTCAGAAGAGCCCTCCAGGAAGATCAGCAGCATTGCCCTGCAGCCAGAGACTCACCGTGTCAAGGACTGGGAAGGTTGCTTCCACAACAAGCTCTGCTCTGTGCTCCCACTCCACGCTGCTGTTCCCCTCTTGCTGCCTTCTCTCCTCTGCTGTCCGCAGCAGCAGGCAGTGCCCGCAGCCCTGCTGCTCTTGGCACAGGAGCTGCTCCTGCACTCGGCTGTCTCTGGGCAGTGCTGCCACGAGCTGCATCTGTCTGCAGTTGCTGCTCCTGAGCAGGGGTTCAGAAGTAGAGTCCCAGCTGAATTCAACAATTTCTCTATCTCTTGTGCTCATTACTCCTGGGAAGTTATCACTGGAATAGACTTCAACACTCCCTGATGTTCCATCTCTAAATATTGAAGGAAGACTGATGCTAGAAGGGCAATTGCTCTCATCAGAAATTTGCAAGAGTTGGAGATACCCTGCTGTGAAAGCCCTCATACACATCTCTCAGCTAGACAGAACACCTAGATAGGGAGTTCATTTAACCATGGTTCAGATACTGATTCCAATCTGTCTATATGGACATGTCATGCTGGTTTAGAATCCCCTGGCATGCGGTGGGATTTAGCTCCCTGCCCAGAACTCCACGAACATAAAGGTTGGGGGATTCCCCTTTCCCAAGCTGAAGGATGATCTCCAACAATGACTGCATGGGAGGTCCTCGTCTAAGCTTCTGGTGTAACTACATCAGATGCAGGGTGGGAGTCAATTTCCTGGTGACACCAGGTGACATCTGAAGAGACAGGGTTGTCCCAGGCACGGGCTAGTGTCTATTGCTCTGATAGAGCAACTGTGATACTCACATCTTTCTAGAATGCCTGGTCAGGGCCCGGTCATCTTCCTTGGCCATCTGAAATAGCACTAGATGCTCACTAGTGTTAGAGCCACACTCACTGAGGCTGAGACACATGGAGATGTTGACAATGTAAACTGTGACTGTAATTCATTTTGGACACTAGATTCAGTGACACTGAAGTAGGCCTGCAAGGCCATGATACATGCCTGGGATTTCTAACAAATCTGCATGGGCAGGAGATATGAGGAAACTCTGCCTTTCTTTAGTAGTTGCTAGGAAAAGACCCCAGGTTCTCTCAGGTTTTCCTACTTGTGCCCAGACATTTGCACAGAGTCTATTGGGGGCCTGGAGCCAGCTGTGTCCCCCAGGGAGTAGTATTGGGTCCAATCCTGTTCAACTTCTCCGTCAGTAACCTGGAAGAAGGAACAGAGTGCACTCCCAGCAAATTTTGTGATGATACAAATGTGGGAGGCTTGGCTGATACACCAGAGAGGCTGTGCAGCCATGTTCCTGTGTTAGGGAAAGAGGACTGGATTCAGCTGCCACTTGTGGGTGTCCAGGCCACTGGAGAGGGTGAGTGCTCAGGAGGGATCTGCTGAGGACAGTCCCACTCATTACAGAGCTGGGACAGATGCCCATCCTCCTGGAAGAGGCTATGGATCCACCATGGAGCACAGGAGACCTCCAGGGGCAGAAGATGCCTGGAGTGGGGGTGAGTGCTGTGCTGGGAGAGGGGCTGCCCAGAGGGGCTGCGCAAATGATTCATGTATTCAAGACATAGAAAATATGGGGGCGATCACAGAGATTTCCTCTACAGCCCAATGGAGAGAGCAGTGGACACTAAAAGGCAAGGGCAGATAAATAGTTCTCCAAAGCAGGTTGAGAAACTTCCTGAAGATTTCCACCCTTTAATCACTGGAAGACATTGAAAACAGCCCTTCATCTTTGCAGGCAGAGCTCAAGTGTCCGAGCACCAGCACCCAGCGGGACTTGGAGATGTCCCAGTGTCTCTGAGTGACCTGCATGGGCCTGAGAGCTCTCGCAGGGACCTGCGGGAGAGCAGAGCCCCTTGGAGCTGCAGAGGGAGGCTGGGGACAGGGGACCACGGCACCTGGAATGGCACCAGCTGAGCAGGACTCTGGGACTGCAGCCCACCCACTTCTGAAAATCACTTCCCTTTTCAGGAACAAATGATCATGCCCAAGTCTAGTGTGCCAAAACACAACAATGAATAAAGGTGAAAAGTATAACAAATGATTTTTTGCTTTAATTCTTTCTCTTAATTTCTTTCTAGATTTGTTTTTAAACAAATTTTCTAAACCTTTCTGTTACCATCAGGCCTATACCTGTAAGGTTTCCTTGTCCCACTCAGAGCCCAGTGCTCCGAAAAGCCCCCTGCCCACAGCTGTCCCTGCCACCCCTCACTCTCTGCACAGAGCACGTCGCATTCAGAGGTGTCGTCCTCTCTCGACTGGTTCAGGAAGTTGGGGACCAGCTTCAAGGGAATGTTCTGTTTTGGAGGGCCAACTTTGCACAAACTCAGTCTACCCAGTTACATCAACGCCCAGGGCCAGGAATAAAGGAACCTTCCCCAGAAGAGCTCTCAACTCTTCCCTCATCCCGGCTCCCCTTCGACACCATCCTTGTGCTCCTCGTGTTGGTGCCATCCCTGCTGCCTGCCTCTCCCTTCAGCCCCACTGCTCACCTCGCTCCCGCTCTCCTGCAAGCCTGAGAGCCCGTCTGTGCGCTGGGAGCAGGCGTTCGCCTGCTGCTCCTTGTCCATGTTCAGGATCCTCTCGTGGGGACCTGACACTCACACCAAGGGGAGCTGCTCCCTCCTGATGGAGCTGCTGTCCCCAGAGTGGGGATCCTGGGTTATCTGCCCCCAAGAAGGACTTGGTCACCATGGGGACCACCCCCTCACAATGGCCTTATGGGCATGAAGCCACTGCCATCACAAAGCCCTAATGGTTTCTATGGGGAGCCCATCATCATGCCCTAGTTCATCATCATGGTGCTTTGGTGGGGATCCATAGCAGAGATCTACACAAGGCCACTGCTCTTGCTCTGCCTACCAATCCTCATCCCTAGAAACCTGACTGAATCTCTGTCCATCCCTAAGCAGAGCTCCCTGCATCTCATTGCTCTCTCCAGGGTTTCCTTTGTCTACATCACCTGCACATTTCCCTGCCATCCCAGGCCATCAATTTCTCACTCTTGCTGGAGTCTTCTTCTGCCTGGACTCACTCCCTGTTTGTCCCTTAGCCCGCTGCTTGGTGACCATCAGTTTGGCATACGGGAGCAGTCTCCTTCCAAATGAAATGTGACAATCTGCAGCCTTACTGCCTTGCTGTGGGCTCAGCTCCAGGTCCTCCTCCAAATCCCGCTAAAAAAGAAAAAGTAAAGTAAAAAAAAAAATCTTTGCTCATTGTCCTCTCCATTTTCAGCTTGTAATAAGCTGGTATGAGTGTACAATAAAGCAATACGACTTGTGATATCTGAAATGCAGAATTAAACCATGAATTCTTAGGACATGTATCTCCTTCTTGCATCAGTGCATGCCCAGATGTGCTGGAGGCATAATCCGTGCATCACTGTGCCAGAGCAAAGGCCACCCCAAGGACACTGGCTGAAGACTCCAAAGCCCATGGAGAGATCAGCAGGTTGTGATGAAGCTCCAAAAGTGCCTTTGCCCATTCTGCCTGTTGACGGCGCCAGTAGCGCCTTTGCTGGGCCTATCTGGCCAATAAGCACAAGAAAGGAGATACTCAAGGGGTGCCAGGCACCGTGTGAGTGCCATAGGGACCATGGGTGTATGTCTGCAGGTGCTGTAGGTGGGCACATGGAGCACTTGTGACTGTCACACCTGCCTAGCCTGCAGGACAAGGCAGGATGGCAGATTTCTTGAAGCAATCTCTAGAAAAGTGAAGGCGCTACTGAAGAAGTCCCTGTTCATACAATCTAGCAGGGTGAGCAGGCATTCAGGGGAGGGGAGCTAGAAGGGTTTGAGAGTTCAGAGACCAGAGCACAGAGCTTGGAGTGATGTGCCTCCTCTTTTTGCAGCATTCTGCATGTAGGTGGGACAGTTTGCATGTAGGTGGGATGGGCTTTCCCTACAGTCAGTGCTGGAATTCATTGATTAGGGTAGAGGTAGGAAACTCAGCATAGTCTGGGGCACTTGCCCAGCAAGCACTGCAATGGGGCATGGTTTTCCTGCGGGTGCCCTACTGTATCTGCTAGAGACATGTGGTTGTGCTGGCCACCCCAAGCATCTGACAAGGCCCTGCCAGCATTTTCCTGTGCCATCAGGTCAAGTATCTGCATTGAATTACCAGAACTGCTGCTTTATGCCAGAATCTTTCCATGCCTCATATTCATAGTGAATGGGGCTCCTGTTGTATTTAGCATCTGGGATCATTTCCGCTGGGCAATGCAAATCCTCAGAGGCCCCCACCCTGATGCTCTGGGATGATGCAGGTCTCCGAGGAGCTGCATCAGAGCAAGTGGGCCCTGGCACATGCCTTGGACCTCCTCAGTCTTTTCAACTGTCCCCAGGTGTTTGTGCAGGAGCCACTGACTCCATCCTCCATCTCCAGTGACTGCAATTGCAGCTTAGACAAGGAGCTCTCTTGCAGACCTCTATGCTGTGCTCACTTCAGTTTTGAAAGGAGAATCACTTGACCTGCCTGTGGAGTTTGCAGGATTTTTCTGAATCCCATTTCATGCCAGGGACTTCTAGACCAGCATGAGATGGGCAGAGTGACTCATCCCCTGAACCTGCTGTGAGGGTGACAGAGCCCTGGAACAGGCTGCCCAGAGAGGTTGTGGAGTCTCCTTCTCTGGAGATCTTCAAAACCTGCCTGGATGCCACCCTGTGCCTTGTGCTCGAGGTCTCCCTGCTGCAGCAGGGGGCTTGAACTTGATGATCTCTAGAGATTCCTTCCAACCTTAACCATTCTGTGATTCTGTGAAGAGATGAGCATCAGAGGTTCCACAGGAGCACATTTCCATTTCTCATAGGTAGTCATGCTCTGATGAAAGAACTTGCAATGTTGGAAATTGTGGCTCTCCACTCAATGCGAAGAGACAACAGGTGATTACTTCAGTCTATTCCAGTGAATATTTCCCAGGAGGAGGGGGCACAAGGGACAGAGAAATTGATGAGTTCAGCTGGGCCTCTGCTCCTGAGCAGGGCCAGGCTCCTGGGACGGAGGCAGCTCGTGGCAGCCTGGCAGCACTGCCCAGAGACAGCCGAGTGCAGGAGCAGCTCCTGTGCCAAGAGCAGCAGGGCTGCGGGCACTGCCTGCTGCTGCGGACAGCAGAGGAGAGAAGGCAGCGAGAGGGGAACGGCAGTGTGGAGCGGGAGGACAGAGGAGACCTTCACAGCTCTTGACATGGTGAGTTTTTGCTTACAAGACAATGCTACGGAGCTTGTTGAAGGGGACATAAGAACCCATCACACCCCATGGCTGGCAGCATGTTTCTCTTCTTTCTCCTGGCTTTTCCAGTGCAGAGAAAGAGGAGCTGCTTGAGAGCAGGGATTCTCTAACATACCACCTAAGCGCAGGGCATCCTGCTGCTTTCCCCAACAGAAACAGCAGTGATGTGAAGCCAGGTTGTGCAGACAGGGTGAGAGGTCTGCACTTCAGAGCAGGGTCCCTGCACCCAAAGGTGCTGTGTGCCCGCAGCAGTGACTGTGTCGCCTGTGAAGGTCAGCACTCAGCCTGCCCAGGGAGCTCCCCACGGGAGGGGAGAAGTTCTGGGTGGGAGGATTATCCTCTACCAGGACAGGCTCCTTCTCCTGCTGGGAGGGTGCTGCAGGGGTCAGGTCTGCTCACAGGTTTAGCTGTGAGCACATTTCAGGGAACACTTTGCAAAAGGAAAGGCAAGGCAGGTATTTCCTGAAAGAGAAGCCAATGAGATGGTGCTTAGATGGTCCTTCCACTTGGTAATAGGAAAATGGAAATGAAATGGTCAGATTTGGACAAGAGACTGAGACTCATTAAGAGATTCAAGGAGCAGCCAAAGAGTCTGCCAGGGACGTCTGAATGTCCCCTCACTCATCCCTTAGTGCATAGACAGCACCAGCTTCTCCCGGGCTGCTGCATCAGGGTCTATCTGAGCTGCTCCTTAGCACCTGCAAACATGGGGGTGCCCCTGGACAGTCCCCTGCTCCTGGGAGGTTTCTGCAGGAAGAACTGGTCTCACTTGTGAGTGTTGTTGTCCTTCATGTGAGTGAGGTGCAAGTACACTACAGTGAGGGGCAAGGCTCAGTGATGAAGCAGGTCCTGTGACAAAGTCCTTTTTCTCCTGAGAGTGATTGAAATGCTAAAGATTTCTGTTCTATCTAAGAATGCTCCCACATTGAGGAAGCACCTTTGTGTGTTTGTGTGTGCACCATCATATATATTATATATACGCACATTTCTATATCAACAGACTCCTGCAGTGACCCTTTTGCAGTGAACACTTGATTTCCGCATATTGAAGAGCCCTGCCATGGAAGGGGAGGCCATCGACTCCTGCAGATTTTGTGCAGCAAAGCTACTCCTTCTCTCTGAAGTTTCTGGAATACAGGTGCAGATGGTGCAGTGGCATGAGGACAAGGTCTGTCTCTAGACACCTCGATATCTAAGAAGAGGTAAGGTCTTTCCTTCCTTCCATTTGATTGTTCTCCTCCCTGACCGGAGTCAGATCTGGTGTGACAGATTCAGACAAAAATATCTCTGTTGAGGAGGGCAAGGTTGATGGGGACAAATCCTTCACAAAGCTCTTCTCCTTCACACACAACTGGTGTGAGCGCTGTATTCAGCTCTCATGCTGGTGAATGGACAATATTCCCAGCGGGGTTTCAGGGCCAAGTCCCTTCCAAGCAATGCAAGACGCCATTCCCAGGCATCTCCAGAAATACTAATCAAAGAGTAGTTTGACACATCCAATTACACCTGCAGCACAGCAGAAACAATTCTTCGGAGCCATGGGAAGGGGGTCCCTGCTGCAGGAATACAGCCATTTCACTGTGGATCACCTGAAATGGGGCTGAATTAAGGGAGAGAGGAAATATGGGGGATTTTTGAGAAACTGAAATGGTTTAGCTCAGACAAATCTGCTCTAAATTTTTGCTTTCTTTCCTTCCTTGAACAGGATTCCCAAAGGAGCTAATGTCCAACAGCAGCTCCTTCAATGAGTTCCTCCTCCTGCCATTCGCAGACACGCGGGAGCTGCAGCTCTTGCACTTCTCGCTCTTCCTGGCCATCTACCTGGCTGCCCTCCTGGCCAACGGCCTCATCATCACAGCCGTAGCCTGCGACCACCGCCTCCACACCCCCATGTACTTCTTCCTCCTCAACCTCTCCCTTCTCGACCTTGGCTCCATCTCCACCACTGTTCCCAAATCCATGGCCAATTCCCTGTGGGACACCAGGGCCATTACCTACTCAGGATGTTCTGCACAGGTTTTTATGTTTAGTTTCTTGATAGTAGGACAGTATTTCCTTCTCACAGTCATGGCCTATGACCGATATGTTGCCATCTGCAGACCCCTGTATTATGGGACCCTCATGGACAGCAGAGCTTGTGTCAAAATGGCAGCAGCTGCCTGGAGTAGCAGTTTTCTCAATGCTCTCCTGCACACTGGGAACACATTTTCCATACCACTCTGCCAAGGCAATGTGGTGGAGCAGTTCTTCTGTGAAATCCCCCAGATCCTCAGGCTCTCCTGCTCTAATTCTGACCTCAGGGAAGTTGGAGTCCTTGTGATTACTTTTTGTGTACACTCTGGGTGTTTCATTTTCATTGTGGTGTCTTACGTGCAGATCTTCAGAGCAGTGCTGAGGATCCCCTCTGAGCAGGGCCAGCACAAAGCCTTTTCCATGTGCCTCCCGCACCTGATTGTGGTCTCCCTGTTCATCAGCACAGCCATGTTTGCCTACCTGAAGCCCCCCTCCGTCTCCTCCCCAGCTCTGGATCTGGCGCTGGCTGTTCTGTACTCTGTGGTGCCTCCAACAGTGAACCCCCTCATCTACAGCCTGAGGAACAAGGAGCTCAAGGATGCCCTGAGGAAAATAATTTCATGGACATTATTCAGAAATGGTAATATCAGTGTTGATCTCAACATGTGAATCCTACTGTATCCTGTACCATGATTGAGCAATAGTTCTTTATGATTATTAGATTTACTATTACTAGCATTTCTTAACATGCTGCTACACAAATGGTTGGATTTGTTCCTCCTTGAATTAGACTACTTTGTCTCATATGGTTTCCAAATAAATTGGTGTGTAAGTCTGGGTCAGAGCTGATCCCCTCACTCTGTCATTAAAAGCAGAAAGTTCCACTCAGTGCAGTGCCTGAAGGCTGCTCTTTAGAGGAAGCTCGTTTTAAGAACAAGCTCAAGAAATTGTACCCCAAAGGCCTTGCTTCACAGGATTCTCCATGTGTCCAGGAGAAAATAGCTCAGAAATGTGTAATGAGCTCTGCATTTAGGACTCACTCATTGGTGACCAGTGACTGTGGAAGGGATGAACCTTTCTGGAAAGGTGAAGAAGCAACTCATCAGGGATGTTGTCTCTAAGCATGTGGAGGAAAGGACGGGTGTCAGCAGTGGTCAGAATGAATTCACTGAGGGGAAATCAAGCTCAATCAGTCTGAGAGTCTTCTAGGATGGAAGGACTGTCTGGGCAGATGAGGGGAGATTGGTGCATGTTGTCTGCCTTGACTTCAGCAAAGTCTTGAACACTGTCTCCCATAACATCCTCATGGGCAAGGTCAAGAAGTGTGTGTTTAGATGAGTGCACAGCAGCTGAATGGCAGAGCTCCATGGGTTGTGATCAGTGGTGCAGAGTCTAGCTGGAGGCCTGGAGCTCTTGGTGTTCCCCAGAGGTCAATATTGGGTTGAATCTTGTCCAGCTACTTGACTGATCACCTGGATGAAGGGGATGAGTGCACACTTAGCAAGTGTCCTTATGGTCCCAAACTGGGAGCAGTGTCTGATACCCCACACCTCTGTGCAGCCATTCCGAGGGAAATGAACAGGCTGGAGAGTTGCGCCTCATGAAGTTCAGGGTCCTACACCTAGGGAAGAATTACTGAATGCACTGGTACAGACTGGGGTTGGCCTGCTGGAGGGCAGCTCTGCAGAGAAGGACCTGGGCATCCTGGTGGACTGCCAGCTGACCACGAGCCAGCAATGGCTCCTTGTGACCAAGAAGGATGGTGGCCTCCTGGGGCGCATTAGGAAGACTGTTGCCAGCAGGTCAAGGGACGAGAGCCTCTCTCTACACTTGGCCTTGGTGACGTCCAATCTGGAGTCCTGTGTCCACTTCTGTGTTCCTCAGTACAAGAGGGACATGGAACTACTGGAGAGAGTCCTGTGGAGGACTACAGAGATAGAATCATAGAATCATAGAATCATAGAATGCTTAGGGTTGGAAGGGACCTCTAGAGATCATCTAGTCCAACCCCCCTGCATATGCAGGGACACCTAGAGCACGTGGCACAGGACTGCATCCAAGCGGGTTTTGAAGATCTCCAGAGAAGGAGACTCCACGACCTCTCTGGGCAGCCTGTTCCAGTGCTCTGTTATTCTCACTGTTAAGAAATTTTTCCTTAAGTTCCTATGGAATTTTTGATGTTTCAGTTTCCGGCCATTTCCTCTAGTCCTATCAGTGGCCACCACTGAAAAGAGACCATCACCGTCCTCTGCACTCCCTCCCTTGAGGTACTTATAGACACTGATTAGATCCCCTCTCAGCCTTCTCTTCTCCAGGCTGAACAGGCCCAGCTCCCTCAGCCTCTCCTCATAGGGCAGATGTTCCAGGCCCCTGATCATCCTTGTGGCCCTGCGCTGGACTCTCTCCAGCAGCTCCACATCCCTCTTGTACTGTGGAGCCCAGAACTGGACACAATACTCCAGATGCGGCCTCACCAGGGCTGAGTAGAGGGGCAGGATCACCTCCCTCGACCTGCTAGAGATGCTCTTCTTAATGCACCCCAGGATTCCATTGGCCTTCTTGGCCACGAGGGCACACTGCTGCCTCATGGTCAACTTATCATCCACCATGACACCCAGGTCTTTCTCCGCAGAGCTGCTCTCCAGAAGGTCGGTCCCCAGCCTGTACTGGTGTCTGGGGTTATTCCTTCCCAGGTGCAGGACCTTGCACTTGGCCTTGTTGAATTGCATGAGGTTTTTCACCGCCCAGTTGTCCAGTCTGTCCAGGTCCCTCTGGATGGCAGCGCAGCCCTCTGGTGTATCGGCTACTCCTTCCAGTTTCGTGTCATCAGCAAACTTGCTAAGGGAGCACTCTGTGCCTTCATCCAGGTCATTGATGAATAAGTTGAACAGGACTGGACCAAGGACTGACCCCTGGGGGACCCCACTAGCCACAGGCCTCCAACTAGACTCTGCACCGCTGATCACCACACTCTGGGCCCTGCCATCCAGCCAGTTCCTAATCCATCTCACTGTCCACTCATCTATCCCACACTTCCGGAGCTTGCCCAGGAGGATGTTGTGAGGGACGGTGTCAAAAGCCTTGGTGAAGTCGAGATAGACAACATCCACCGCTCTCCCCTCGTCTATCCAGCCGGTCATTTCATCATAGAAGGCTATCAGGTTAGTCAGGCAAGATTTCCCCTATGCTTTTAGTAATTTTCCCATGCTTTCCCTTCTTTCCCTTCCTTTAACTGTTCTCCTACACTTGCTGTATTCTTCCCACTCATTTCCACTTGTAGAACCTTGTTAAAAACCCTGTACGTATCAATAAAACCTATAACGATTTCTTACATATTAAGATGATAGCTAATGTCTCTTAGCTAGGCAGGGCACCTAGATGGGGACAAGAACGATTTCTTTGCATAATGATTGCAATCAATAAACGGTTTTAACGCCCTTCTCCACTCTTGCCACTCAATGCTGTACCCACAGGGCAAGAATTTCGGGGGTGGTGAATGCGTGTGGGCAGAAACAAGCCCATGTCAGGAACCTAAGCACGAGAGTCCCCAGTGTTTTGTCTTTTCATGGTGGCCAGTTGGGGGTTGGCGTCACATGGAGCTGAGGGGGTGTAAAACGTGACTGTTCCCATGTGCTGACCTGATGGTCGAGCAGGTGGCCATGCTGGTTGTGGAGAACCTTAAAGTGGGAGCAACTCGGGGAGGAGGAGGACTCCAAAAAGAGTGAGGAAGTGATGGCCTGGGATGGCAAGGAATAGCCACGGGGTGATGTGGGAAAGAGAAGTGCACGGAGGGAGCAGTGGGATGCAGGGAGCTCTGCCTTGGGGTGAACCAAGAGCCAATCGAGAGCACAGGGGCGAGGACGGGGGTGGCCTCGTGGTGGGTGTCTGCTATGGAGCGCCTGACGAGGGGCAGCCTCTGCAAGGCCTGTGGAGCGCAAAGCTGTGGAGGGGACAACTCGTCCTGCGCCCCAGGGACCTGCTCAGGAGTGGGGAGAGGAGGAAATGACGCGATGCCTGGTGTCCCCATGGTGACTCCCAGGGCTTTGTGATGGGGGTGGCATCACACCACAGGCCACTGTGATGGGGCAGTCCCCAAGGTGACCGTGTCCCTGCTGGGGTCTTCACTCTGAGGAGAGCGGCGCAACCAGCAGGGAGCAACTCCCCTTGGTGCCCGTGCGAGAGACCCTCAGAGCAGTTCCTAGACATGGAGAAGGAGCAGCAGGCGAACGCCTGCACCTCATCCATGGAAGGGATCTCCAGTGCGCAAGAGTGCACGAGTGAGGTGAGTGGTGGGGCTGGAGGGAGAGGCAGGAGGCAGGGACAGGACCCGCATGGGGAGCACAAGGGTGGTGGGGAAGGAGCCCTGGGTCAAGATAGCCGGGCAGGAGCTCCTCCAGCAAGGGGACATGTATTCCTGGGCATGGGAAAAGCAGCCTGACATGCACTCTCCTCCTGTACTTGATGCTGGTGATGTTGCACCTCAAACACTGTGTTCAATTTTGGGCCCATCACTAGAAAAACTAAAAATAAAAGCCATGGAGGCACTGGAGTGTGTGAAGAGAAGGGTACCAAAGCTGGCGAAGGGTTTGGAGCACGACCCTATGAGGAGCGGCTGAGGGAGCTCGAGTTATTTAGTGTGGAAAAGAGGAGCCTCAGGGGAGACCTTATTGCTCTGCACAACAACCTGAGAGGTGGTTGTAGTGAGGCAGGGTTGATCTATTCTCCAAAATAACTACCAATTAGACAAGAGGAAATGGCTTCAAGTTGCACCAGGAGAGGCTCAGGTTAGATATTAGGAAAACTTTCCAGGTGGCAAGAGTGGTGAAGCATTGGAAGAGGCTGCCAAGGGAAGTGGTGGAGTCACCATCCCTGGCAGCATTCAAGAAAAACACATATAAGGCACTTTAGAGCTATGGTTTAGCAGGCATGGAGATGAAGGGTTTACAGTTGAACTGAATGGTTTTGAAGATCTTTCCCAAACACAGTGATTCTATGATTCTTTGATCTGGACGCTCCAAGGTCCACATGAACCCCATGAGCTCTGTGCTGAGGGCAGAGAGCAGGTCCAGGCCACGCACAGCCGCATTGTGCTCACCCAGGAGGTTCCCTTCGACATGAGGCTGGGGTTTCCTGTGCTTAGGAGCTCCTCATATCAACACAAGTGTCCCCATCATGGGCCTCCTTCTCCCCACAGGTGGGCCAGCAGGAGCTGCCTGCAGCAGAGCAGCGCAGCGGGAGCCCGGCTTCGTCCCACCAAAGGGACTGGCTATCACCACTGCCCGGCCCTCAGGGCTCATGCACCTCTGAACATGGCATTGCACAGGTACAGAGCTGAGCGGCGGTGGAGGCCGAGCCTCTGCCTGACTCCCCATGGGGCCGAGAAGCAGGTGGGACCTGCTGGGAGACACCAGGAGGTCTCTGTGCCCGTCAGGCCGAGCGCTGCTCTGCACGGCAGCCTGCACGCACCCGCCTCGGGCTCTCCGAGGAGCTGCCTTTGCCCAAGGCTTGCCCATAGGCACGAGCCCTCTCCCCGGGCAGCCTTTGGGAGCAGGGCAGCAGCCACCCGCATGGCAGAGCCATCGTCAAGGGGGTCAGAGGCTGCAGGAGGTTTCCCGTTAGGAAGGATGGAGGGAGGGACCAAGGACGGCAGTAAGGACTGCCTTTGTGGTGGCCTTCATTGCAGGTTGTGGAGGAGAAGGCCAGCGATGTCCCGTGCACGGTGCAAGAGCCACAGCCCTCCACCAGCCTTGGAAGGCCTCAGGAAACGCCATCGCCCGCTCCACGGGACCAAGCACAGCCTGATGCTGACGGTGCTCGGATGGAGCTGACTGTACCTGTGCCACCACACACACTGGCACGTGCCATCGATCAAGGCGCGCGGGGAAGATCATGGCAGCTCCAGAGCATAGAGTGGCGCCCCAGCACATCATCCTCTGCACCTCAGACAGGGCCCGATCCCTACAGCCGTCGGGGAGAATTCCAGTGCAGCATTCCTAGCTGGCCTAGCTGGCCTAGTGGACTGAGCTGTCCAACTGGGCCAGTGAGAGCACGGACGGCACAGGCACGGCAGCAGCCCTTGGAGATCACGTGCCACCTCCAAGGAAGGCCAGTGCACGTGCATGAAGACAACACTGCGCGCTACCTGGCTGTGCTCAGCATCAGAACAGAGCCGCTGGAGGAGCTGGAGAGGAGCTGCCTGCAGCGCACTGGACAGAGCTTGGCCCAGCTCCGAGAAGGAGCTTTTCCAAGGAGGGAGCAGAACCTGAGAGAGAGCCAGGGTGAGCGAGAGGAGGGCCGTGACAACCGTTTGTCCCTGACGCTGGCAGGATCACTCAATGCCAGACCCAAGGAGGTGAGTACAAGGAGTGCTGGGCCACGGGGGAGCCCTCCCAGTGCTGTGGCCAGCAGCGGTGCCGCGCCGTGCGGGACAGCCGGCTTGTCAAAGCACTGGCGGAGCCCCACGAGGCCTTTCCTCCCTTCACAAACCTCCGTCTCTCCTTCCAGCTCCTCGCAAGAAACTCCTTCTATGACCTCTGGAGACCAGAGATCACGCGAGTGGAGCTCCTCAAAGGAGCAAGCTGCAAGTGGGAGGTGCTGGAGCGGCTCTACGCTCATGCCCCCATGCGGGAGGCACCGAGAGGCAAGAGAGGCCTGGGAGCCCTGCAGGAGGAGACAGCAGAGGACACTGATGATGAGGAGGAGGCTGGGGAAGAGCTTGTGCAAGGGGAGGAGGTGGAGGAAATCAACTCCTTGCCCTGGGTCAGAGCCAGCCTCTGCAGCCCGGCTGTGGACAAGGACACGGAGCATGAGAAGGTGCCCTGCTCGCCCCATGTCAGCACCACAGAGGCTGTGAGCGAGGCACCTGGCCACGTGGAGAGCCCCTCTCTGGAGCCAGCAGTGCCCAGGGGCGCCGAGCCAGGAGCACCTGCTTTGGCCAGCAGCTTTCTGCACGCAGAGGACAGCGAGTCTGTCCCACCAGCATCAAGTGCAGGAGCAGAACCAGAGGCCTCCCCTGCATCCAGCGATTCACCGGATGCAGGGGAAAATGCTCCTTCAGCCCCATCAGCTCCTCCAGAAACTATACCAGAGGCCTCTCCCTTGACTGAAACCCCTTGGGATGAGAGGAGCAGCAGCCCATCTCCCAAGGAAATGACAGCAGCAGCTTCTCCCCTGGCTGCAGGCCCTGCTCCCCAGGTGAGCAAGCAGCACCTCCCCTGTCCCCACCATCCCGGGAGCTGCCGTGGGAGCTGTGTGGGGGGTGCCCAGAGCTGCCCCATCTCATCAGAGCCCCCCTGCCCATGGCATCCCACTGTCACCCCCAGGCATTTGCCCTCTGCCCTGTCTCCATGGGGTGATGCCGGCTCCTCTCCGTTTCCCAGTGCCAAAGGCACAGCGATGAAGTCTGCTCCAGCCCATGTCACATTCAGCCCTGGGGTCTGGATGCCGAGCGAGGAGGGAAGGGGCAGCCCCAGCAGCAGCCCCCTCCACACCAGGGCACGAGCCCCCTTGTGCCACACACGCCCCCATCTGCCTCCGTTCCCCCTGCCCAGCCCTGCTGCTACGGCCCCACAACGAGCCTTGTCCTATTGCCGTGCCAGCCGCAGGTCCCTTCCCTTGGGACATGCAGCCATGGGCAGCCTCCTCTGATCCAAACCCTTTGCCATTGTGCAACCTGGGGCACTGGGACCCTCAGCAGGGCCAGCTGATGGCCGACGGGTGCGTGTTCTTGCTCTGCCCATGCAGGTGGCCTTGGAGCCCCAAGAGGAGGAGGAGAAGCCCTCCTCCTGCAGCCCCACACCCGACGTTGAGCCAGGTAAGTACCCGAGTGCAGAGCTCTGCTGAGGACAGTGGCCTGTCCTGGCACAGGGGGTGGCACCGAGGCCGGCAGCAGGAAGCGCTCGGGAGTTGCTGTGCGGAGGACAGAACCCCTTGGGAAGCCCTTGGTGGCAGTGACAGGCAGGTGCAGCCCTGTGTCCTGCAGCCCATTGCCCACAGCTCTGCTTCCCACCGCAGGCATCGCCGCCCTCCCGGACGTCGCGGCTCCCCGGCGATGGCACTCACGGCTCAGGACGGTGCTTCAGGCTCTGTGCAGAGCGTTCTGCTGCCGCTGCATCATGGGGCAGTGAGAGGAGTGGCGAGCGAACGCACGTGCCAGACAGGTCCCATGAGATGGGCCTGGCACAGAGCTGAGACAGAACAACAGACGCTGTGTCCTGGAGGCTGCAGAGATGCTCCCACATTGTGTCCCATAGCATCCGGGTGCCCACACAAGCTGTATTCGCCAATAGCCATTGCCTGCTTCAAATAAACCCCTTGGAAGCTTTTTCTCCCCGTGTCAATTGGTGTCAGAAAATCTCCAGGGAGACAAGTGGAGCTGTGGGGCCATAAGGCCATGGGGTGACTCCTGACTCCACACTGGTCTTGGTGGTTGGGGTGGGTAGCAGACCCAGCAAAATGGGGCTCCTCGTCACTGATACTGCTGGCATGTGTCTGTGCTCTTGACTGGTTCTCAGAGTGACCCCTGGGCTCTTGCAATAGCAGCAGATTAGGTGAAATACCACCTGGGGAGTGTTCCTCAGAGACAGAATTTTTCAGCATTTCTACCAGGAATCTTGAGAAAAACGGATTCATAGTCACCTTGTGCAGAGTGAGGACAGCTCGTCTGCCTGTCAGCCTTGATGCCAGCGTCATGTGCCCACATCTCTTTGAACTGCATGACCATCACCCTAAATAAGTTCCCCTAAAAAGAACCCAGCCCTTCCTAAGAGCAGACCAGTCCAGTTTCAAAACTCCGATCTCCAACTTCTCTCCCTTTCTCAGGGCCATTGAGGGAGCTCTCCAAGCTCCACTTCTAGCCAAGAACATGCAGGGCTCTTTTTAGCTACCGATATGCACTTTCCAAGCCATTTTTTCATACTCTCAGTCTTGTAACAGGTGACAGGAAAATATTGGAAATAAAATTAGCACTTGGAGAGTCCTCGGGGTCTCTGAGGGAGCTGCCTCGGTCTGGCAGCTCTCACAGAAACCTCGGGAGACCAGAGCCCATCAGAGCTGCAGAGGGAGGCTGAGCAGAGAGGACGAGGGCACCTGCAATGGCACCAGCTGTCCAGGACTCCATGACCGCATCCCACACCAGTTCTTCTCAGTTCCACCTGAGAGATTACCTCTTCTACTCCAGGTACTCCAAGACACATATCTGTATGTATTGCACAGGCCACTTGGGATATCTGGATGCAGATCCTGGCAAGAGCTGAGGAAGCGTCAGGCCTGAACCTCAGTGTCCATCAGGCAGCAGGCTCCAAGCTCGCTTTTGTTGGGGGGACATTCCTTCTGTCTCCTGCTAAAGCATTTGTACCTGTTCTCCAAGGAGAACATACTCGGATAGAGAGTCATAGACCTCTAATGTCTTTCAGTCCTACCTAGACCATAAAGGCAGGTGAACCCATGAAGGACAGAGACTCAGTTCAGACCCTGTAGGAAAATCTCACAAGATCCCTCCTGTTGGACAGGGATGGGAATTACTACAGACAAAGAGCCTGGCAATCACAGGTTATTAATGGTGCTGCTCTCATTACACCATGCATGCTCAGGCACTGGATTCATTTAGCAGCCTAAAAGGTCTTGCTGGACTCCCTGGTCCAACGGCAGCTGGCCGCAAGTCTCTGCTCCTTGTCCACGTTCGCCACAGAAGATCATGCTCACAGCGGCACAAATTCCTGGTGCTAAGTGCTCCATCTCCCTCCTCTTGATTAAGGAGCTGCCTTTCTCCAGGGCTGCAGAGCTCCGCAGGTGTCAGCCCCTCCATGGGGCACCCTCAGCAAACCCTCTCGTCCCCACCGCTGCTGCTGGGACAGGAGCGGCCTCAGAGCCCGTCCCCAGCCATGGGCCAGCGCTGGCCTCGCAGCTGCTCTGCCAGCAGGGACCTCCCAAGGAACTGCCCAGCCAGGCGCCTCTTGCTGGCCTGCCCGGGACTCAGCAAAGAGCAGAGCTCACGGTCACCCTCACAGACATGGATGGACCTGCTAATGCCTGGTGCTGTCCAGTCAGGAGCAGAGACAATGTGACCCCCCTCCCAAGCAGTAGCAGTGCCATGTGCCTGCTGCTGGCCTCCCAGGTGCTTACAAACACTGACTTGACCAGCATCTGACTAGATGATCTCCAAACGTCCCTTGCAACCAGAGAAAGGTGCCTTCTCTCACTCAAGCCCTCTTGAAGCTTGCTTATGAGCCAGCGATGTCCCCTTGCTGCCAGTCGTCTTCTAGGCTGTAGTAGGAAGACTGTTTCCAGGAGGACAAGGGAGGTGATCCTGCCTCTCTACTAAGTCCTGGGGAGGCCACCCCTTGAGCCCTGTGTCCAGTGCTGGGCTCCGCAGTACCAGAGGGACATGAAGCTACTGGAGAGAGCCCAGTATATGTCTGTCTATGTCTAAAGTTGATCAGGCAGCTGGAGCATCCCTCCTATGAGGAGAAGGTGAGAGAACTGAGCCTGTTTTAGTCTGGAGAAGAGAAGGCTGAGAGGGGATCTTATCAGGGTGTGCAAATACCTGAAGGGAGGATGCCAAGAGCAGAAGAGGATGGCCCAGACTCTTTTTAGTGGTGACTAGTGATGGCACAAGAGGCAACAGACACAAACTGAAGCACAGGACGTTCTGCCTGAATTTGAGGAAAAGCATCTTGACTGTGAAGGTGACAGAGCACTGGCATTGCCCAAAAAGGTTGTGGAGTCAGCTTCCCTGCAGATATTCCAGACCTGCCTGGACAGGATCCTGTGCAAAGTGCTGTAGGTGACACTGCTTGATCACAGGGATTGAACTAGATCATCTGCAGAACTCCTTCCAACCTCAACCATTCTGTGATTCTATAAATGGTCTCTCATTGAATATATCAGCTTTATGATCTGTAGGGATCTGCCTGTCTCTCAGCTTTATTGTGAGTGGTGCTCTACCAGGATAGAAGGCATCCAGGGTCATTAGAGATGACCAAGGAAATTCCTGACCTGGCCTCCCACTGAAGCTCTATCTCCAGTGATTCCATTAGGACCTTTAGGCCAGGAGCTTGCAAGCAGACCATGTGCATGCTTAGCCTGGTAAAGGGGAATCCCACCTGCCATGTGTTTGTGGAGTTAATGAGTTAGCTGAATCCTTCTCCAAACCTGGCTTTAGATGCCTGAAGGAGAGTTCTGCAGTGCTGCTATGAGGGATCAATAGGTCTGTGAGGACCCCAGAATATTCCTTCAACTGCCTTTTCACCTGTGGGCAGCAGCAATATCCCCTTTGCAGCTCTCCTCATTCTCATTGTGCTTAGTCTCACTCTGCTCTCAAGGGGAAGGGCTCCAGGGCATTTCTGACCTCCTCTGCACTCAGATTTCCAGAACAGCAGAGCTGCCTCTCTCCTGCCATGTGCCCATTTCCCATTGCAAGGCACAGGGTCTGAGAACCACTGCCCTGGGAGTCCACACTGTCTGGGAGGTGCAACCTGGGGACGGTGCTGCTCTGTCTCTCTGTCCTCCCTTGGCAGCAGTCACAGTGTTTCTCCTCATTTCCCTGCCTCTCCTTTCTGCTCTTGTCCTGGCAGTCAGCTGGGGCTTCAGCTACAAATTGAGATACTCACCCTGAGGTCCTGCCATGGAGGTGTCTGAAGAGGGACAATGTGCCCAGGGTGCTGGGCAGCGTCATTGGAGGGGCTGCAAAGGGGTTGACTCTCCCTTTAGGAGACCCTGTGACTGTCTCTGTTGTCCTGCTGGGGTTGTGACCTGCCCTGCATAAGAGGATTCAGTGCATAGAGTCTTTGCCATGTCAGTAGCAGTATTCTGTTCTCTCCATCACATATCCCCCTTGAACTTAGAGGGAGAGCAGAGTTAAATGAGTGCTTTGAAATCAGTCTTCTATGATCTCAACAGAGTCCAGGGTTGTCAGCTGGGAACAAGACGGATGGACTTAACAGCACTCCTCATGCTTCCCTAAGCAGCAGAGAGCCCATTTCCATCTCCAGTCTGCTTAATGTTCACCTTTTCAGAAATAGAGACATCTGTCTTTATTTGCATGTCAATAAGGGCATGCAAAGAACCTGACCAGATATGGTGACAGAATCTAAAAATTTCCAAAATAAGTAATTCTAAAACAAAATGTTAACCCCCCCCTGCTGCACCCCAAACTCCTTGGAAGTGTGTGTGGGCATATGAAAAGACCCTTTATATTAAAGGTGGATGTCCTGTGACATCAACTCTGAAAGGGAGAGATATCAAGAACTAGTCCTTTATACACATTGGCGTAGAGTAACTCAGGCTCCGGCTCCTCCCAGAAGACTCAGATGGAGCAGAGACTGAGGAGCTGACTGAAGGGGACAGTGAGAAGAAGGAATTACTGGGAGTTGGGACAGGGTTGAGAAGCATTTCTAAGAAAAATGGAAAGTTTATTTCAGAGAAAATTCTTCTAAGCTATTATTGCCTTTTTTCCCTACACAGTTTTCCTGAGCCCAATAGAACAGATGTCCAACAGTAGTTCCCTCAATGAGTTCCTCCTCCTGCCATTCTCAGACACATGGGAGCTGAAGCTCTTGCACTTCTCGCTCTTCCTGGCCATCTACCTGGCTGCCCTCCTGGCCAATGGCCTCATCATCACAGCCGTAGCCTGCGACCACCGCCTCCACACCCCCATGTACTTCTTCCTCCTTAATCTCTCTCTCCTCGACCTTGGCTGCATCTCCACCACTCTCCCCAAATCCATGCACAATTCTCTGTGGAACATGAGGGCCATTTCATACTTGGGATGTGCTGGGCAGGTCTTTTTCTTCCTTTTTTTCGTATCAGCAGAGTATTATCTCCTCACAGTCATGGCCTATGACCGCTACGTTGCCATCTGCAGACCCCTGCACTACGGGATCCTCCTGGGCAGCAGAGCTTGTGTCAAAATGGCAGCAGCTGCCTGGGCCAGTGGTTTCCTCCATGCTCTCCTGCACACTGCGAACACATTTTCCCTACCCCTCTGCCAAGGCAATGTGGTGGAGCAGTTCTTCTGTGAGATCCCCCAGATCCTCAAGCTCTCCTGCTCACACTCCTACCTCAGGGAAGCTGGGATTATTGTGGTTAGTGCCTGTTTAGTCTTTGGGTGTTTCACTTTCATTGTGGTGTCCTATGTGCAGATCTTCAGAGCTGTGCTGAGGATCCCCTCCGAGCAGGGCCGGCACAAAGCCTTTTCCATGTGCCTCCCACACCTGGCTGTGGTGTCCCTGTTTGCCATTACTGGATTGTTTGCCTATCTGAAGCCCCCCTCCATCTCCTCCCCACTTCTAGATATGGTTGTGTCCATTCTGTACTCGGTGGTGCCTCCAGCCCTGAATCCCCTCATCTACAGCATGAGGAACAAGGAGCTCAAGGAGGCACTGAGGAAACTCATCCAGTTGGTACAAGGTCAGTGGTAACAACTGTTTCATTCACTCACCAGGATATCTGGCATTGCGGCTGTATTTTATCCATTCGTTTTTTAATTCTCTCTTTTACATCCATCTTAAACTAATAAATACTAAATAAAGATTCCTAGTTTTTGTCACGTCTGCACAGGAATTTCTCATTTAACACTTAAACATAGACCATGATAAAGCAGGAAGCCAGGCTTCCCCCTTCACTAGCAGAGAGGGGGGATTCTCTGAGCCGCTTCTTTGAGCTCCCTTGGATGTGCCCAGTGCTGGGAGGAGAGTTTCCCTCTGCAGCGTCTTTTCCAGCACTGACACCAAGGGACCTCTGGGGTACAGAGTCACGGCGGGACAAGGGCAGGTGGGCTGAGACCAGGGGTCCAGTGTTGTTTAGGAGATCTCAGCTCTTGTGGCTATGGTTAGAGTGGGATCTCAAATCTCTCTAATATGACAGAAATGGCAACCAGCTGTCACCACAGGTTTCCATGGTTTCATGCAAAGCTCCGACATAAAAAACTAAACATGAGTGAATTGAAGGAAAGTCTAGAGGCTGCCTTCCCATGGCAGTTCATCTTTCCTGAAGACACATTCCAGGAGAGCAGCAGGACTTTCTCTCTTTAGAGTTGTCCTCCTCATTTCTGTGCTGTCCTTCCATGCTTTATTCTGCAGATATGGCCCAGGAAATCTCATAACATGCTAGAGAGAGGCTTGTTTTCCCTCGTACCCTGGAAGAACAGGCAGGATCAGTCCTTGGGCTCCCTTAAGCCACAGCTGGACTCCAGAATAACATTTCCATAATAAAAGGGGATCTTCCTTATGATGGTCCTGAATCTGGCCTCTCTTTAGAAACCGGAATCAAAAAAACATGCCCAAGGGTGTGCAACCACAAATGGGCCTGCTCTTCTGCTTGTGAACTCCATGAGATCCAGGGGATGACCTCAGCATTCCAGGGTGATGTGTTAGCCTCAATCTAGGGTTCATCTCTCAGTGACCACTGCAGATAGGCAATGGTCTCTGCATTGCCTGTGCCAGGCTGCCCCATACGTGACTGTGCTGATGAGAGAACCCCCAGGGGATCTCCAGGCACAGGGTTTGCCTGGGAGTGGGCATTGAGTGCAGCTTTAACGAAACAGGGATGACTCACAGTGCAGAGACCAGAAAGTACAGCACTAAACCCAGGTGCACATGGGGAAAGGAGGGCTCTGCAATCCCCAGGGAGGCACTGGGGACCCAGGAGGCCCAGGGAAGGGGCAGTGGAGGGCGATTCCTGCACCCCCAGTGAAACACCACAGCCTGGAGCTAGTGGCCACCCAAAGACATCTCCTGCCATTGCAATATTGTGGGGCACTCTGAGTACCATCAGACCTCAGCCACCAGTAGCAGTGGCCACAAGGGCACACTGATGGGTCATGGTCAATTTGTTGCCAACCACAATTCACAGCTCCCTTTTTGTGGAGCTGCTCTCCAATATGTCAACCCCCAGCCTATCCAGGTGCTTGGGGTTATTCCTCCCTAGCTGCAAGACCCTGCACTTGCCCATGTTGAACTTCATGAGGTTCCTCTACCCCCAATTCTCCAGGCTGTCCAGGTCCCTCTTAAAGCCTGCACAGACCTCTGGGCTATCAGCCATTCCTCCCACTTTTCTATCCTCAGAAAACTTGCTGAGGGTGCACTCTGTCCCTTCAGGTCACTGATTAATAAACTGAACAGGTTTTGACTGACTCCTGATACCAATAGTTGCAGGTCTCCAACTGGGCTCTGCACCACTGATCACAACCCTAAAGCCTAAACCCCAAACCCAGCTGCTCACATGGAGGTGACCTCACAGGTGCAAACCCACCACATCATAGAATCATAGAATCATAGAATGCTTAGGGTTGGAAGGGACCTCTAGAGATCATCTAGTCCAACCCCCCTGCATATGCAGGGACACCTAGAGCACATGGCACAGGACTGCATCCAAGCGGGTTTTGAAGATCTCCAGAGAAGGAGACTCTACAACCTCTCTGGGCAGCCTGTTCCAGTGCTCTGTCACCCTCACTGTTAAGAAATTTTTCCTTAAGTTCCTATGGAATTTTTGATGTTTCAGTTTCCGGCCATTTCCTCTAGTCCTATCAGTGGCCACCACTGAAAAGAGACCATGACCGTCCTCTGCACTCCCTCCCTTGAGGTATTTATATACACTGATTAGATCCCCTCTCAGCCTTCTCTTCTCCAGGCTGAACAGGCCCAGCTCCCTCAGCCTCTCCTCATAGGGCAGATGTTCCAGGCCCCTGATCATCCTTGTGGCCCTGCGCTGGACTCTCTCCAGCAGCTCCACATCCCTCTTGTCCTGTGGAGCCCAGAACTGGACACAGTACTCCAGATGCGGCCTCACCAGGGCTGAGTAGAGGGGCAGGATCACCTCCCTCGACCTGCTAGAGATGCTCTTCTTAATGCACCCCAGGATTCCATTGGCCTTCTTGGCCACGAGGGCACACTGCTGCCTCATGGTCAACTTATCATCCACCATGACACCCAGGTCTTTCTCCGCAGAGCTGCTCTCCACAAGGTCGGTCCCCAGCCTGTACTGGTGTCTGGGGTTATTCCTCCCCAGGTGCAGGACCTTGCACTTGGCCTTGTTGAATTGCATGAGGTTTTTTACCACCCAGTTGTCCAGTCTGTCCAGGTCCCTCTGGATGGCAGCACAGCCCTCTGGGGTATCGGCTACTCCTCCCAGTTTTGTGTCATCAGCAAACTTGCTGAGGGAGCACTCTGTGCCTTCATCCAGGTCATTGATGAATAAATTGAACAGGACTGGACCAAGGACTGACCCCTGGGGGACCCCACTAGGCACAGGCCTCCAACTAGACTCTGCACCGCTGATCACCACTCTCTGGGCCCTGCCATCCAGCCAGTTCCTAATCCATCTCACTGTCCACTCATCTATCCCACACTTCCGGAGCTTGCCCAGGAGGATGTTGTGAGGGACGGTGTCAAAAGCCTTGGTGAAGTCGAGATAGACGACATCCACCGCTCTCCCCTCGTCTATCCAGCCGGTCATTTCATCATAGAAGGCTATCAGGTTAGTCAGGCAAGATTTCCCCTTGGTGAATCCATGCTGACTACTCTTGAGCACCTTCTTGTCCTCCATGTGCCTGGAGACAACAGCCAGTATGAGCCATTCCATCACTTTTCCGGGGACGGAGGTGAGGCTGACTGGCCTGTAGTTGCCTGGGTCCTCCTTCTTGCCTTTTTTGAAGACTGGCGTGACATTGGCCTTCTTCCAGTCCTCCGGCACCTCCCCCGTTCTCCAGGATCTTTCAAAGATGATGGAGAGCGGCTTAGCTATGGCATCTGCCAGCTCCCGCAGCACTCTGGGGTGCATCCCATCAAGGCCCATGGATTTGTGGGTATCGAGGTTCCTTAGGTGCTCTCTGACCCAATCTTCCTCTACCCAGGGCAAGTCTTCCTCTCCACCAGCTTCTTCTCTTGTCTCTAGGGCCTGGGGCTCTAAAGGGCTGCCCTTGGTAAACACCGAAGCAAAGAAGGCATTGAGCAACTCTGCTTTTTCTGTGTTATTTGTAACCAAGGTGCAGAGTTGCTGCACCTCCCTGAGGTTGCTGCACATCCCTGCTGCTGCCTGTGGCCTTCAGAGACAGCAGCTTCCTCAAACCCCTTCCCCACACAGGAACCACTGCTGCCCTCTCAGCTCCTCTCACCACAGAGACTCCCCACCCACCGCCCACGCCTGCCTGCCTGCTGCCGGCAAATCAGGCGCTCACAAAGACATGACGTCACAGCGCCGTCCCGCCCAGCTCTCTGGCCCTGCCCTCCAGGGCAGCAATGGCCTCCCCAGCCCTTCCCCGCCAGGAGCCCAGCCCGGGCTCAGCAGCTGCTCCGCGGAGATGATCTCAGCAGCGCAGAGCCCCGCAGGGCCCGGCTGCTGCCCAATGAGGCGCTGCGGGAGCGGTGACCTCACAGTCACCAGGCAGAGCCAGCCCTGCTGCTGCCCAATCAGCTCTGCCCGCAGCGGGGACCTCCCAAGCAGCAGCCACGCCCTCTCCCTGCAGCTGGCCTATCAGGGGCTGCGGCAGCAGTGACCTCCTCGTGCCCAGCGCAGCCATTGGCTGTGAGGCCCCGTGGGGCTCCTGGCTGTGCTGGGGGCTGTGCGGGGCCGGGGCAGGGAGGGGAGCCCAGCTCGGGGCTGCGGGTGCTGGGGGTGCTGGTGTGGGGGCCTGGGGGGCTGTGTGAGCTGCTGTGTTGGGCTCAGCCAGCACTGCCCACCCCGGCGTGGGGGAGAAGAGGGGCAGCCAGTGCCAGGGAAACCTGCCCTGGATTCTCTCCTTCTGCCCCCAGCACCCACACAAGGGTTGGAGCTGCCCCACGGGAGCCTTGGGGCTCGGGGAAGCCCCAGCCCCAGGAGTCCTGGCTGCCACATTGTCCCTGAGCAAGGTGGGACCCTCAGGCAGGACTCCTGTGGCAGCCTCCAGCCCTGAGCAGCTACTGCCACAGCCTGGGATCCACAGGGGTCTTTGCAGTGACAGTTTTTGTGTGACACACAGAACAATGTGGATTGACACAATGTGGCTTGACACAGTCCTATGTTGCTGCCTGCCCTGATTGTCAAGGACAGCAGACCCCTGTTTTCCATGGAGTTAACCTGAGAGCCTGCAAGGGTTACAGTTGTGGCAACCCGATGTCACTCATATTGCTGAATTTGGGCGGCTTCAGTTTGTCCATGTTTCTGTTGATACATTTGTTTCTGTTGATACTTTTTTTTTTTTGTTGATACATATGTAATTCGCCATTTTCAGCATGCCTTTGCAACTCTCAGCATTCCTCGGACAGTGAAAACTGACAATGGTCCTGCCTATGTTTCCAAAAAGGGGCAGAGTTTTCTAAATTAGTGGGGTGTTCAGCACAGAACCGGGATTCCCCGTTTCCCTACAGGCCAAGCCATCGTTGAACGCTTGCATGGCACTCTGTAGCGCCTCATGCGAAAAATAAAGGGGGAAATGCAGGAGGAATCCCCACAGGCAAGACTAGACAAAGCCGTATATGTGCTTAACTTTATTTCCTTCCCTAATAACTCTACTCTTTCACCCGTTTTTTTTGCATTTTTCCTCTTTGACTACAACGGAAAAGGTGCCACAGCAGGTACCAGTGCAGGTTCGTGATTTAGCAGCCGATGGTCTAAGCCACATGAGCTGATAACCCGGGGAAAGGGGTATACTTGTGTCATTGTCCGACACAAGCAGCACACTAAGCACTTGCATTCCACAGCCTGGCTCCACGCCAGTGAGCTGGGCTTCTTACCCATTGAAAGTTTGAGAATAGGTTGAGATCGTTTTGGCCCCAAGACCTCTAATCATTCACTTTACTGGGTAAAACTGCCCCCCACCATGTGTCAGCTATCCTGAGGAAAACTTCAGAGGGAACCAGCTACTAGGTGGTTCGATTAGTCTTTCGCCCCTATACCCGGGTCGGACGACCGATTTGCAGGTCAGGACCACTATGGACATACACCAGAGTGTCCTCTGGCTTTGCCCTGCCCAGGCACAGTCCACCATTTTTCAGGTCCTAGCACGGACACTCATGCTCCACCTCCCTGACGAAGCGGGCGAGACGGGCCAGTGGTGTGCCCACAGCTCTGCCTCCACCTCAGCATCCCACCTCACCTGGTGCGTGCTGGCCCTCACCTTCGTTGCACCACGGGCTTTCGAGCAAACCGCTGACTCACGCACGTGCCAGACTCCTTGGTCCGTGTTTCAAGTATGGGTCGGGTGGGTAGCCGACATCGCCACGAGCACATCGTCATCGCACTGAGCACAGTCTGGCCCAGTTGACAGTCACGTGGGGGGCCGTGGGGCCCGTCCCCCAGACCTGGGGGCCCTCCTCACCACTGCCGCAGGCGCCATGTGCCCCCTCAGCCCCCCAGCTTCTGCGAGCGGTCGGGTGGGGAGGGAAAAGCGGTGGTGCCGCCGGTGACGGAGTCCGGGGAGCTGCCGCAGGGGAAGGAGCGGCAGCGATCCTCTCCCTCGGTCCCGGGATTCGGCGAGAGCTGCTGCCGGGGGTTCCAACACTCACTGGCCACCTGCCACCCGGGCCTTCCCAGCTGACCCGGAGCAGGTCACAGTGCACCGCCATGGGAGGAGTGCGCCTGACACCGTCCGTGGGCTGGGTCTCGATCAGAAGGACTTGGGCCCCGCCAAGAGCGGTGCCGAGGATGGGGGGCTTCTGTACGCCACATTTCCTGCGCCCCACCGCGGGGCAGGAATTCGGCGCTGGGCTCTTCCCTCTTCACTCGACGTTACTGAGGGAATCCTGGTTAGTTTCTTTTCCTCTGCTGACTAATATGCTTAAATTCATCGGGTCGCTACGTCTGATCTGAGGTCGCAATCGGATGCATGGCACTCCTGCCCCCATGGCCTAATCCCTGATAACCCATCCCGCGACTTCCCGGCCTGGTGTCCTGGTGCCCCATGGGCTGCCTGTTGCTGCAGAGGTCTCTGGAGGGGCGCTCGGGGAGGGTTATCTGCCCCGCTGCCCCTGTCGCTGCTGCCCTAGGAGCAGCTCCCACTGGCCGTGGCTGTGGCCTGGCTGCAGCCGGGGCTGGGCCTTGTGGCGTCAGCTCTGCAGTGACCAGTGCTCAGGGCTGCTGCTCTGGCTCTTCCCTCCTGGCGCTGCACGGGCAGGAGGTGCAGGGCCTGCCCCAAGGACATGGCACAGGACGACCATTGAAATGAGAGCAGCGGGACTGCAAGTAAATCAGGTTGTTCTCCTCCCACAAACACAGTCTTAAGGGCACGCAAGGGTTTTATTGATGGAGGACGTGCGGTGCGGGACACAATGCACCAGTGTTGCTGGAGCAGCCAGGATGGAGTGTCTGTTGCGGTGGCTCCTTGGTGGCCTCCATCCCCCATGTCAGGGGAGCTGCCTGGCAGCGGCATCGCTGCGCTCCTCCTCTCGCTGCACCGACACGCAGCAGCAGCAGAAAGCTCTGCGCAGAGCTCGCAGCGCTGCCCGGAGGCGCGAGGGCCGTCTCGCGGGAGCTGCAGCGCGCGGGACGGCGCTGGTGCCTGTGGGGGAAGCAGAGCCGTGGGTCAGGGTCTGGGCCAGCACCAGGTGCCTGTCCCCCAACACCAAGGGCTTCCCAAGGGCTCCTGGCCTGGGCTCAGCTGGTCCCCGAGGGCATCCTGCTGCCGGCCTCAGCACCGACCGCTGTGTCGGGACGGGCTCACCGTGCCCACAGTGGCTCTGCAGTTAGTACATACCTGCCTCTGCCTCCGGCATGTTCTCGAGGGAAGATGGTGTCTTCTGCTCCCTGGGTCCAGAGGACACCTGCATGGGCAGAGCAAAGCCCCAGAGGCAGGTGCTATGAGCTGGCAGTGCTCAGGGTGCTGCTGCAGCAGCAGGGCTGTGGCAAGGGCCATGCCACGGAGAGGGCACTGGAGGCTGCCCCGTGTGTGTCCCGAGGAGGCTGGGGGGTGCTCGTGCTTGGGGACTGCTGCTGGGGCTGCCCCTTCTCTCCTGACTCCACATCCATGCCCCAGGGCTGCACTCAGGGCAGGGCGAGCAGGGCACGACAGCCGTGCCTGCAAGCACAAAGCAGCAGGCGTCCTTCCCATGGCAGACAGGCCAGGGGCTGAAGGGTTGGAGGTGCCAGCTGCCGATCGCGGGCAGGGGGACCTCTCCAGAGCCACCCTGCAACACCTCATCATTGCTCACAGGGCAGCTCCCTTTGGTGGTGGGTGTTGCTGATGCCAAGTTTCTTGCTCACCTGTGGAGGAGGTCCTGCAGGCAAGGCAGAGCTCCCTGATGCAATGTCTTTGAGCATTGCTGTTTCAAGAGGCGAGGTGTTTCTGTGAGCACAGGGGCTTTCAGCCAGGGGAGAATCCTCTGGCTCCTGGTCTGTCGCAATGGATGGAGAGAGATCACTGTTTTCTGTGTGTGCCTTTGTTGTGGTGGTGTTTGATGGGACAAGAGGCACGCTGTCCCCCACGTGCACCTGGTCTGCAGCCAAAAGAGGTGCTCCTGCCTTGACTTCCTGCAGCAGTGCTGGGGAGGAAGGCGATCTCTGCACGTTGCTGGCTGCCTCCCTCACATCGTCTCCTTCGTTAAAGCTTTTGCAGGCAGGCAGCTGCCTGAGGCACATTTCTCTGCCACCCAACACGCTCCTGAGGCTTGGAGTGACCCAACTCGTGCACACCGTGGTGTTCCTCTCCATTTCTTCCCACTGGAAACTCTCTTCATCATCCTCCTCGTCCTCCTCACTGCACTCCTCCTGCTCCTTGTGCCATGCTCTCTGCACTCTCTTCCTGGCTGCCATCTCAGCCTCCGTCTTGGGTGCATGGGTGTAGAGCCCCTCCAGCACCTCCCACTTGGACCTGGCATCCTTGAGGAGCTCCACTCGCGTCACCTCCGGTTGCCACAGGTTATAGAAGGAGTTTCTAGCGTGGAGCTGAAGGGAGACAGGGGGATTGGTGAAAGGAGTTGATTTTTCCACCAGAAAATGCCCCACACAGCCATCGAACCCCTGTCCAACCGTTTTGTTGCTGCGGGGCACGGTAGCAGACCTGAACACAAGAAGAGTTTCCACCTGCCCCAGCCCATGCCTTGCACTCACCTCCTTGGGTCGAACACTGAGGCATCCTGATGCCGTGAGGGTGAAACGTTTCCCCTTGACCTCCAGTTCCTGGCCCTCGCTTTCCTTTGGCCCTTGCTCCGTCCTTTCGAGGAAGCTTTCTCGCAGCTGCCCCAAGCTCTGTCCGGTGCACTCCAGGAAGGTCCTCGCGAGCTCCTCCAGCGGCTCCGTTTTGATGGAGAGCACGGCCAGATACTGCGCAGCATTGTCGCTGTGCAGACGCTGCGGCGTGCCTCGAAGGCAGCAGATGATTCCGGGAGGCTGCTGTTGTAAGGCCTGCCAGGAAGGCTGCCAGTGTAGAGTCACCGGCCCATAGGCACTGCCCGGGGAAGAGAGCACAGACAGATACTGCGCAGTGCTGTCAGGGCGCACACGCAGCGCTTGGCCTTGGAGGTTACAGATGATGCTGAACGGGGTCTCCCATGACACCAATGCACCCTGGGTGCCGGCAGTGCTGGCTTGTGCTGAGCTTGGTGTCACCTCTGCGAAGTAGCGGCTGCTGAGGCACGCCTCCACTGAAAGGCTCTTTTCCATGTCCTCCCCGTGCAGGGCATCCTCTGTCGCAGCACAGGCTGTTTCCCTTTGGGGAGTCTCAGCAGCAGATGCTTGGCCTCGTGGAGGCCACGTCACAGGCTCTGGGGACACTGAAGTCTTGGCTCCCACGGAGTCCTGGCTGGGCGCCTTCGTGTCCAAATCCTTTTCCAAGGATAATAATGATGAAAGTGAGTGCCGTCCTTTCCTCCCACTCTATGCCCTCCCCTCCCATAAATTCCCTGCCCTTCTGGGGCCTGAACAACAGCAGCGCTCTCCCACCTAGGAAGATGCTGCCCTGCTCCTACAGGCAGGGTGGGGAGGGGATTGTGAGCATGGGGCAAGAGATGGGCAAAGGCCGTTCCCAGAGGACCCTGAGGCAGCTCCTTGCAGTCACCACGCAGAGCAGGCAGTCAGGCTGTGGGGTCAGAGCCCTCCTGTTTCCCCCCGTGCTTCCTGCCTGCTCCTCAGCAGCTGCACAGTCACGCAGAGGCTTGGCCACCGTCGCGGTGCAGCCCTATACCTGTGTGATGATGTTTTCCAAGTCTTGTGAGCTCGGTGGGGCCGGGAGCAAATGCAAGCTGTCCCTTGTGTGGGACGAAGCCAGGGTCTCGCCGTGATGCAGTGCAGCACGCGGATCCTGCTCGGCTCCCTGCGCGGACAAGGAGAAACCGATGAAGGTGGTTGTGCTGGTACTAGTGGCTCCTGAGGCACAGAAAGCCTCATCCCCACGTCAAAGGAATGTTCACAGCTGAGCCAGGCCAGCTATGCTGGCCCCACAGATGCTCTCTGGACATCAGGGCAAGGCTCGTAAGCTCCATCAGCACCTTGAATGGTCCTGCTCACTGTGCTTTGTGTGGAGAGTCCAGCAGCGAGTACCCTGACCTGAGAGAAGGTCCTGCTGGGCTGGTTTGCCCCGACTCCTCCTTCCCACCATCCTCATGCTCTCTCGTGCGGCTCCCATCCCTGCTGCCCACCTCTCCCGCTAGAGCCACCACTCACCTCACTGCCACCTTCCTGTGCATCAGAAAGGCCTTCCACAGGCTGCCAGCAAGCGTTCGCCTGCTGCTCCTTCTCCATCTCCTGGTTCTACACCTGGAGACGGGCTACTCTGGACTCAGAGAAGTGCTGCTCCCTCGGGAAGGAGCTGCTCTGCTCAGAGGACGCATCCAGAGTGGGCCAGGGCGAGGACTCTGCCCAGGCATAAATACGGTCGCCGTGGGCACCATCCCGTCACAATGGCCTTGGGGACATGATGTCATCTCCATCACAAAGGCCTGCGTGTTGCCATGGGGGGGGCCAGGACCATGGCGTGGTGATGACCAAGGGCACCCCCATTTCAGGAGCTTAGTGATCACCAAGGGGAAGCCCACAGCACACAGAGCCCTCCGCATGGGTCCCTGAAAGGTCAGGCCTTCTCCTGGAGCAAGAGGATTGCATCATGGGGGTCCTAGCAAGTGACCAGGTCTAGGGGACTGTTTGTCCTCTGCCCTGTGTGTACCAGAGCCGCGAGATTCAGGCGGGGGCAGGGGTGGCACCAGGAGTTTGAGAGTACATCTTCTGTACTGCAGTGTGTGCTTAAGAGAACACCCGGCCAAGGCTCCGGGCTGTCTTCGAAGGCTCCTTGAACCAGTGTATCTTGCACGGAGGCAGAGGATTGTAGTAGGTGCCGCTTTTCCAACAGAAATAAGGCCACTGCCACATGGATTGTGGAAGGAATGACACAGCTGCCACAATCCAGACAGAAATTAGGCCGCTGCCATGGCTGGTGGGAGACGGTGGGAGGAATGACGCAGTTAACACCTTTCCGCACAGAAATGTGCCTGGTGCCTCCTCATTCTTTCTCCTCAACTCAGGTCTCTGCTTCTTTCCCAAATTAAACAGTGAATCTCTTTCCCAGCTAAAAAAGAGGTTTATTCTGCGGAATGAAGGTGCCACTTGAGGTGGGGGCCTCCAAGCAGGGACCTCTAATCCCCACGTTCTTAGTTGTAGGTTTGGGCTGCAGCCCAAGCGCAGCCGCTCCCATCCCCATAGGGCAATCCCTGATAACCCATCCCGCGACTTCCCGGCCTGGCGTCCTGGTGCCCCATGGGCTGCCTGTTGCTGCAGGGGTCTCTGGAGGGGCGCTCGGGGAGGGTTATCTGCCCCGCTGCCCCTGTTGCTGCTGCCCTAGGAGCGGCTCCCGCTGGCCGTGGCTGTGTCCTGGCTGCAGCCGGGGCTGGGCCTTGCGGCGTCAGCTCTGCAGTGACCAGTGCTCAGGGCTGCTGCTCCGGCTCTTCCCTCCTGGCGCTGCACGGGCAGGAGGTGCAGGGCCCGCCCCAAGGACATGATGCCGGACGGCCATTGAGATTAGAGCAGCTGGGCTGGCACACAAGGGTTAGCACATACCTGCCTCTGCCTCCGGCGTGTTCTCGTGGGAAGATGGTGTTTTCTCCTGCTCCTTGGGCTCAGAGGCAACCTGCATGGGCATGATCCACTCTTGTTATTTGGGGTAACCAATATAAAGAATTTGCTTCTCCACTCCTAAAGTCTAAGCTGAAACAAATCCACTCTACAGCAGCATATATACAATGTCAGCGAACAGGCAATGTGCCAAAATAAATAAAGGCAAAATTTATGCCATTTTTTCTGCTTCTTAATGCTGTTGAAAGATGGCCAGAGATGTATTCTACTTTCCATTTAGAGGGGGAATTCATAGGATTTTTTTTATCTTCAAACTGGGAAAATTTTCAAGCTAAGGAGTACAAGCTTAGGCTTTCATAAGATACACCAGGCCTTCAAATAAAATGCTTTATTTCATGTTCTTTATTTGGCTTTGCCATATACCTATACTTAGAAGGAGGACTTTATTTCCGTAAACTCTGTACAAATATTGAAAACTTTCTCTGCTCTCCCTTCCAAGTTCCCAGTCCAACAAACCCTCGAGGGTCCCTTGTCTGATATGAACATAAATGTTAGTGAGTCAATGCTTTTTCTAATGTCAGATCACTCAAAGATCGAGAGGAAGAGGTCTAATGAATCTCGCACATCCACTGTCAGGGAGGGATTTGGTTTTATGACTCAACAAAATAGTAGAATAGCCCTCTGCTAAAATATTTTTTCCTATCAGTTCAGACTAAAATTTCTGGGGTTGCCAGAACTGAATCCTTCGTGCGATTCATTTTCCTTAGGTTCATTCAATCCAGGTTGGATGAATCAATTTACTAAATGTATGAGAACTGATTAAACTCCAGTCAACCATATAGGAAATTAAAACAGTAGCTTTGTATCAAAAGGGTTGCTATTTCTTTTAGTTTTATTTTTATATTTTTTTTTTTAGGAAGCGTACCAGTGAGCGGAGCAGGTGTCTTTAGTTGATGCTTAAGGCCACACTGTTAAGCATCACTTGGTATTAGTCAAAACACATCCTGGCTTAGCAGAGACATAACAGCAGCTGTTCCAGCCTTTGTCATGGGTGAGTGCTAGTTCCAGCAACACAAGCGGAGCACTTGGCATTTTTATCATGCAACACAGGGATTCATTTGGACACTGCCAAGTGAGAAAGCAGCGTGCACCTGTACAGAGGTGAAAGGTTTGGATTAGTAACGCTCTGCCATGGCACGAATTGGAACAGCTGCTAACGTTATAAGGGACCAAGTTTTCACTTGGCTTTGCTTTCACTAAGGCTAAATGGGATGGGCAAACAAACCCTGGATTTTCCTTCAGCCTCGGATGCATGGGGTTGGTCTGGAAAAAGAGAGGTCCATGAGGAGGCACAGAAACACCCTGACCACAGCATAGCACAGGGGATTTTAGAGGTAGGCTTCCTTGTATTTAAAGCCTGCTCTTGTCCTCCATTAGAGTAGGACCCTAAACAAGGCAGAGATTTGGTTTTATTAGCCCTTATGCACAGTGAGGAGCTGCACATGTGCATTTGGAAGGGAGAAAGGTGATTAGGACGAAAGGGGAAGGAGAGACGGAGAAGCGGAAAAGAGGGAATCCATGAGGCCGGTGGCCTCATCATCACAGTTATAACATGTGACCACTGCCTCCACACCCCCATGTACTTCTACCTCCTCAACCTCTCTGTCCTGGACCTTGGCACTGTCTCCACCATCATCCCCAAGTCCATGGCCAATTCCCTTTGGAGCACGAGGGCCATATCCCGCTCAGGATGTGCAACCCAACTGTGTTGCCCTCTGCAGACCCTTGCACTATGGGACCTTCCTGGGCAGCAGAGCTGGTGTCAAAATGGCAGCAGCTGCTTGGGGCTGTGGTTTCTTCAGTGCTCTCCTGCACACTGGGAACACATTTTCTTTAGTCCTTGAGTGTTTTGTTCTTGTTGTGGTTTCCTACGTGCAGATCTGTACTGAGGATTCCCTCTGAGCAGGGCTGGCACAAAGCCATTTCCATGTGCCTCCCGCACCTGGCTGTGGTCTCCCTGCTTGTCAGCACAGTCATGTTTGCCTACCTGAATCCCCCCTCCATCTCCTCTGCAGCTCCAGATCTGATACTGGCTCTTCAGTACTCGGTAGTGCCTCCAGCACTGAACCCTCTCATCTACAGCATGAGGAACAAGGAACTCAAGCATGCACTGAATAAACAGTTCAGCTGGTACTAGCTGAGCAGCAATCAGCTGCCCATTCCTCTGCACAGTGATTTCTAAGTTATCTTGGAGAGATTTTGTCCTTTGAAATTGTCTCCTTGATAGTAGTGTTTGAAAGCATCCCACTTCTCCAGCATCATGCACCACAGTCTACCTGAACTGGACATATTTTGTAAATATGTCCACTCATGTTTCAGGGCTGTCATCTCTCTAATAAAAGGGAATGTCGCTTTGGAGGATGGTCTTTTTTTCTCTAGAGTTGGAGCCGAGAATTTGCTCATGGCCTTTTACCATGAAAGGCACCTTTTACTTTTCCATGGATGTCCAAGGGCTCACGATGATGAGCTCATGGGGTGATGTGTTAGAGCATGAGGGCTGGATTCAGCATTCACTACTTGGTTCCCTGGAAAAAAAGATAAGGGAAGCAGAGCGTCACTGTCCGCTGTGTCCTTGTGCCAAGCACTGGGCCTGGTGTCAGCCTGGGGCCTGGTGGGGCAGCTGATCACACATTCCTGCACCCTGGAGCTGCTTTGCCCACAGTGGCTTGGGCTGTGCTGTGAGTGTCCAGAGCTCTGCAGCACCCTGTGTCGGGCACTGCTGTGGGGCCACCCCAGCCTGGGCTGCACGGATGGTCGGGCTGGGGAGAGGGCAGCAGAGGTGGGGAGAGCCAAAAAGGGGCTGTTCTGGGCTGCTCATGGCCCACGAGAGGAAAACAACAGTGTTATCTAAGGGGGGTGAACAGGCAGCGGAGGGGACACACATGGATGGGTCTGTGGTGCTGGGCCAGGTCTTGTGGCCACGGCCTTTATCAATGGGAACAGTCAGATCTCCCCAACCTCTCTCCCATCGCAGACTCCAGCAGATCCTGGAGGATGTCAATGTGCGTCCCCGGCCTAAGACCCGACCAGGGCTGGGCAGGCAGCGGGTGCTGGGGAGGTGCCAAAGCAGGAGGGTTGTGGAGGGATGGAGCACCAAGGGTTGTCCTGGGGACTGTGCTGGGGACATTCCCCCAAGCCAGAATGCGCCTTGTCCTATGTGGTGACTGCACAGTGGGTCCATGCTGCCACATATCATAGAATCATAGAATCCTAGAATGCTCCAGGTTGGAAGGGACCTCTAGAGATCATCTAGTCCAACCCCCCTGCACACGCAGGGTCACCTAGAGCACATGGCACAGGACTGTGTCCAAGCAGGTTTGAAGATCTCCAGAGAAGGAGACTCCACAACCTCTCTGGGCAACCTGTTCCAGTGCTCTGGCACCCTCACTGTTAAAAAAATTTTCCTTAAGTTCATGTGGAACTTTTGGTGCTTCAGTTTGTGGCCATTACCTCTAGTTCTGTCGGTGGCCACCACTGAAAAGAGACCAGCACCATCCTCCTCACTCCCTCCCTTGAGGTACTTATATACACTGATTAGATCCCCTCTCAGCCTTCTCTTCTACAGGCTGAACAGGCCCAGCTCCCTCAGCCTCTTCCCACAGGAGAGATGTTCAAGGCCCCTAATCATCCTTGTGGCCCTGCGCTGGCCTCTCTCCAGCAGCTCCACATCCCTCTTGTACTGTGGAGCCCAGAACTGGACACAATACTCCAGATGTGGGGCAGGGATACTGAGGGCACGGAGCTGGGACAGAGATGGGAGCTGTGATGCTGCTCACTGCTCCACCGCCCAAAAGAAAAGCCAGGAGGGCTCTCCCAGCCCGGCCTGATGAGCTCTTGTCCCTGCGCCCACCATGGCAGAGAAGAGGCTGAGCACCAGCAGATCCCTCAGCTACAGCTGCGCCAGCCTTGGGGAGCTGCCCGGAGCACCAGGACAGGCAGAGCACCTTCCTGGCATGTCCCAGTCCACAACGAGGGTGGCAGAAGCAGCAGGGAAATGGTCTGTTCTAGTTCCTGAACACATTAAGGCAGTGGGAAGATCCCTCGTGAAGTCATCGAGGGCAATTTGTGCCTCACCAACCTGATTGCCTTCTCTGGTGGGATGACTGGCTGTGGGGACAAGGGGAGAGCAGTGCACGCTGCATGCCTAGAATTAAGGAATGCCCTTAACATGTTTTTCCATAACATCTTTGTAGCCAAACTGGGGGAACGTGAGCTGGACTCATCAGCATGTGAGCAATGTGCTGGAGGCCGCTTCGCCCAAAGAGGGAGCAGTGCTGGAAATTCAACTGGCCAATGGTTATGTGTGAGATTCCCCAGAGCCCAGCTGAGATTCCAGCTGCCCACAGGGAGGAGCTGCCAGGCTGCGCAGGACTGCCCCACAGGCGCCCACTTGGCTTTTGGCTACTGATGGGGGAGAGCTTCTGCCTCGCAAGCAGGTCCTCTCCCTGCAGGAGCCTGCCTGCCCTTGCTCAAGGCTTCTCCCAGGGTGCAGAAAGCAGCGTCGCAGCGCCCAGCATCATCTTAGAAACGGCTGCCTTAGAGGGCCTTTCCAATGGCCTTTCTTCTTCCCTTTCTCTGGTCAAGACAGGCATGGCCCAGAGCGAGAGTGTCCCGGGATGGGGGCTCCACGCTCCCCCTGCTGCCCTATGCCCTCAGCCTGCCCCTCCAAAGATGCCCTGGTGACTCTTGCAAGCTTCACCCTGCACCAAAAAAAGGCTCACATGAACTTGGAAAGGGAGTTTATTTTTTGGAGAAAGTGACTTTTCTCCCGGAACTGTCTGGCTTTTGGCCCCGCTGCTCTTTCTTCTGGAGGCTGCGCATCACCGAAGCACTGAGGGGTAGAGGAGAAAGATGCTGAGTGTGTCATGACACACAGGTGCCTCCTGGAAATCCAAAGGCATATCCCACCCCCGCCCCCATTTCCATGCAAGGGATGGCTGGGCCCAGCACAGGCAAGGCCAAGCTCCAAGGGCACTTGTGTGCCCTGGCGTAGGGGGCAGCGAAAGACCCTCTCTCCCCTGGGCCTTGGCACAAAGGGCTTGGCAGGAGCAGGGACCCTGCCTGCCTTGGGAGCTACTTACCGGTGAGCCCCTTCCTCCTCCTGCTTCTGCTCCTGCTGGTTTTGCTCCACCCTTTCCTTCCAGCGGTCCCGAAGCAGTTTGTACGCGGTGGTGACCTTCGCGTTCTGCTCTACTTGCGGTAGCTGATATCTGCAGGAGGAGGAACAAAGTCCTTGTCCTGCTCCCTGGGGACCCCTGGCACTTTTCCCCTCTGCAGTTCCTCCACACCCTCACCAGCAGAATTCAGGGGATGTTGTCTATCCCGGTAGGTATCAGGGGATGCTGCGTGCCCCGCAGCAGAGGGATTTCAGGTGCCCCAGGGATGGGGCTGGTCAAGGTCACGCAGCTTGCAACTCGCGTGCCTTGCACACTCACTTGTCCGCTGGCATGCCTCTGTCTGCAGAGGAGCACTGGCCAAGGGGTTCCAGCTTCTTCAGCCTTTGGGTCTGTTTTGTAAGGGCAAGAAGAACAAACTTCAGGAGGAGGTTCAGGAGGGAGGAGTGAACAGGGGAGATGGCACTGGCCCACTTGCAGGGGATGCACCTGGTCCAGGCACAGATGCACAGGTTGCCACCCCCTCGCCCATTTCCCCTGGCTGCAGCCATCTCCCTCCTCGGAAGGGCTCAGCCAACTTGGCTGCTGCCCCAGGCAGGCAGCAATCCTCCTCCTGGGTCTTGGCTGCCTGCAAAGCTCCCTTGCCCGCCCGGCAGGCAGGAGATGCCCCTTTCTCAGAGGGCCCTGCATGGCATCCCTGACGTGGGGCCCTTTCTGCCCCCACAGCCTGCTGTCCCCTCTGTGCGGCTTGCCCTTGCCTCTCTTGGAATACAGAGATGCAGGCAGCCCTTGGAGCGCACTGCATGGGAGGGTGGTCGTTTCCTGGCAAGGGCACAGGAAGGCAACTCGATCACACTTTTGTGCGGTTGGGAGGGAGAGTTGATGGGTTTTACCCTTCACCGTCTCTTCTGCCCCTGCTCTTGAGCCTCACGCGCTCTTTGCCCCTTTTCGACACAGCGGGAATACTGCTCTCTCCTGCCCTAACTGAGCAGGGACCAAATAGGCACCGAGCTGTCCTCTACGCCTTCAGTGCCAAACAGAACCACTTCTGCGATTAACAAAACCCCAGAAGAATTTTTGCAGGCGTTTTGTGTTGGAGAACAGAGCCAAATTTGCATCCTTGCAGGACACATCCCAAAAAGGACACTGGGGGTTGTAGGGAGCCCGCGCTGAGGGCCCTTTCCGCGACCTCCCATCACACACCTGTGCGGCAGCCCTGGGAGCAGCACGGGCAGCGGCAGGCCGAGGAGCGGCCGGAGGATGCGGGCGGTGCTCCACTTTCCCCTCCTTCTGCACCAAGGTGTCCTCCACGTGCCCCACTTGTTTGACAGAGTTGCTGAGAAGACACCGTGGGAGACAAGAGGTTGAGGGCAGGGGGCTTTTGATCCCACAAGGGAAAGGCTAGGATGCCCTGCAATCTCGAGGGACTCCTTCCTGGACAAACGCTCCTGCACTAGGCATTTCCTTTTAGCTCCCCAAAACGTCCTGATGCTGGAGGAAGGTTAAGGACATGGGAGGCTCTCATGCAAAGTGGTACATGCTTGCCTTCCAGCAGGAGAACAGCCTTAAGTGGGGTGTGTGTGGGAGGCCTTTTGGAGGCCCTAGGCCCAGCATGGTCAAAGGGGCCCACTCTGGAGCACAGATCCTCTCCCTCCCGCCAAGGCTCTCACCTGGCAGCAGGCTGCTTCACCGGGCCTTGCCGCCTGCTGCCTGTGCCTGCGTTGGGCAGCGCGGGCAGACACAGCTCCTGGCGCTGCTGCAGGCGCTTGGCAGGCTGCTGCTCTGCAGGGAGGAAGGGAGGAAGCTCTTGAGCAGAGCCTGCTGAGCAGCACCTTTCCAGGGGGCTGCTGTGAGGCAGCGTGGGGGGACAGGGAGCCAACGTGCCCCGCAGGCGGCAGCTTTGGCCTTACCTTTGGTGGGGCTGGTGCTCCTGAGCTCCTCAGCTTTCTTTTTGCCAGAGCGGGAGGCGGTGGAGACAGCCTTGGCCTCTGGGCTGCCTTTCTCCAGGAGCCGAAACCTGGAAAGCAGAGGACAAGGCAGGTTTGAAGAAAGGAGGCTGTCTGCCCTGGCCTCTTGCTCCAGGACTCATGCTGCTTCCTGCCCTAGGAGAACTCCTCGTTTACCAGATGCTTTGCCTCCGTGCACACTTCCCCGGGGGGGTTGGCAGTGTCCCCCAAAGCCAGGGAACTTGGCGTAAGTGCGTGTGAGCACTGAGCCCCGGCAGTGCACCCGGCTGAGCAGCAGCTGCGAGGGCCGCAGCCATGGGAGGCTCCCATGCAAAGTTGTCCATGCAACCCTGTCAGCCAGCCAAGGGCTGCAAAGGAAACGCACTCACCTGGGGAAGACGCGCACGGGGCGAGAGCAGGTCCCGGGAAGAGTCATCCTCCCAGCTGCCTTGCTGGGATCCTTTGCCCAAGGGACCTGCAAGGCAGCACAGGCCCGTTGGGAGGTTTCCGAGGCAGCTTCCTGCCTGCTGGCAAAGGCAGCAGCCCCTGCGGGTGCTGCAGGAGGAGCCGCCGCTCCAAAGCCGCCTCCTCAGCCCTGACCGTGCCCATAAGCCCCTTGATGTGGCATGCAGATGCTGCACGAGAGAGCCCTGAGAGTGGCTCTGGAATGACTCCAATACCCATGCGAGTCATTCTGTAGAGACGAGGATGCAGGGAAGTGGGGCGGGACGCTCCCCTGGGGAGTGGGGAATTTGGTGGGTCCAAGCTTTGGAGAAGGTGTTTGTTTAGTCTGCGCAGAGCGGGAAGCCACTGAGGCCTCCCAAAGCAATGAAAGTAGGCCTGGAAAGCAGAGCAACTTACACTGCGAAGGGCTGCAATTAAGCTTGCCGTTTTTTCCAGCTTTTTGATGCAGCTGGCGTAAAATCTCATGCAAAGTCTGTCTCCCTGTCGGGTCAGCACACCAATGTCCCTGAAGGCAAAGGCCACATCCCGCTTCTTGCCCAAGTGCAATCGGAACAAGTGGATGGTCTCTCTCACGCAGTCTTTTATGATATGCCACGGAAAGGAGGTGGCCAGGGACAAGCGGTGGTAGTCGAGCGTCTCAATCCAGATATCATCTGCAAGGAAGAGAGTCTGCAATGTCAGTGCTACAGGGGCCGCAGCTGGCATCGCTGGGCCATCAAGGCATGGGAGTGGCGTGGAGCCAAGAGTTGGGGCATCGAGGGCAAGAGAGCCCGACTTGCTGCGACACTCGCAGCAGAAGAGTGCAGCGAAGGTCCTTCCCAAGGAAGAGCTCTCTGTGTGGGGGGGTTGCGCGGGGGGAGCTCTCTGTGTTCCCCAGCTGTGGAGGGCATTGCCTGCTTCTGGCAGCCCCTGCATAGCGCAGGGAGCGCACTCCCAGCCCGGGTACAGTGGAGAGGGGAAGCGGAGGGTGGTCCCTGCTGTCTCACCAGGGAGAGTCACTTCGGGGCACTCCTGCACACAGACCATCTGCTCGCCCAGCTTGAAGATGGGTCTCCGAACCATGAGCACCCCTTCTTCACCCAGGCTCACTGGCTCCTGGACTGTGCAGAAGGTGCCAAGACCCTTGAGCAGGACACCCTGCACATAGAAAAGACAGAAAGGCCCCGTGTAAGCATTGTGTTGATGGAAAAGGGGAGGACTGTGTGAGTGAGGGCAGGCTGCTCTGTGCCCTCCCTGCTGTTGCGCTACAGCAGGGCAAGACTTTGGAAAGCTCTGGGGGAGAGCCCGTTGCTGCGGATGTTGTCCTCAGCCTCCTCCCCACATTTGGTCCTCACCGTCCTCCAAGTATTTCCTACCATGGCAGTGCACAACAAGATCCCAGGGCTCTCAAAGAGGACAGAGGCAGGAAAATGCCTCCATCTCTCTGCTTGGCCTCTGCATTGTAGCCACCAGGAAAGGGAAGCCCCACGAGGTGTCGAATGTTTCCTCACACGAGCTCTGCCCGTAGTTTCTCCCCCAGTTTGTCAAGGAGCTGCTCTGCAGCACACGGTCTGGTGGCAGTGCGCTGCCGTGGCGCTGGGGGAAGGATTGCTCCCAGGGGCCCAGGGCTCTCTGCACAACTGAAACCCCCAAGGCGAGGAGGAGCAGGATGGCAGCCAACCTTGTTCAGCTTCAGCTGCTTCAGGATGTAATGGGACACAGCGTCCCAGATGGTGACAATCTCTGTGGAATGAGGGAAAGATGTGTCAGGCCCCGTGTCAGAGTGTTGCACCTTGTGAAGAAACGGACTCAGTCTGGGGTGCAGAGTGAGACAACTTTATTTCCAAACCGACTTCTTTTTATACTTTCTTAACACAAGTGTTGCAAAGCGCACAACCAATCAGCATCTGGCCACCTGCGCGGTTGTCTGGCTTTGTTTCTTTTCTTCTGGCAAGACACGTCGCACACGAGGCAGGGGGAGGTGTTCCTCAGTCCTCGTCTTTCTCGGCTCTGTCCCCCATCTGCTGCAAAGACTGACACCCTTGTGGTTAACTATCTGCTAACAAGGTACTATTGTCTTTGAACAAGCCTCCACATCTCACCCTTCTTTATTTGTTTTTGTTTGAACAGCCATGACTTAATTAAATGATCTATCCTTAAACACATAACAAGAAACAAAGCAGGCACACTAACAATAAACGAAATATGCCAAACATCAACAGGCTGTCCTACTAGACAGGTTACAAACGGATTTACTGGACTAGATCATTGATTTTTCTAAGGTCATGTAACAGCCTCCAGGAATTATTTTTCTTTTGAATTACAAAAACTGGCGTGTTCCAGGGACTTGTAGTAGGAACTATATGACCAGCTTGCAATTGTTCATCTACTAACTTGTGTAATTGCAGCAGTTTATTTTGTGGAAGGGGCCACTGATCTACCCACACTGGCTTGTCCGTTTTCCAAATCATGGGTGGGACCTGCTGCTGGATAGTGACCCCTAAGAAAAATCCGTGCTTAACTGCATGCCCCATTGACTCAAACAGTCTCTCCCCCACAAGGTGATGGATCCAGGCAATATAAATGGCCTAATGTTTGCAGTTCTTCCTTCTGGGCCAATAATATTTATCAATCTTTTGCTTTGCATTGGAGTACTCTGCCCACCAATTCCTGAAAGCGATGTATGTGCCTTAACTAGGGGTAAACTGTTTGGCCATTGTGAGGCAGCGATGACTGTAACATCTGCTCCACTATCTAAAATTCCTTGTACATTAAATTTTATCAGTCCTGCTTGTAGCGTACAGGATATCTGCGGGCGATTCATAGTTATCTGTTGAGTCCAGAAAATTTCATGCCCTGTGGACCCAAAAGAGCCTGTGCCATGGTTAATGTTTGCAGCGTTTGGTGTCTGTGGTAAAAAGTATACTAATTGTGCTATTCGGCTTCCTGCTGGCACAGTACAGGGTGGTATCGGAGTCCATACCATTATCTTAATTTCTCCTTTGAAATCTGCGTTGATAACTGCAGGTAACACAAACAGCCCTTGTCTCGTTGTTGAAAATCGCCCAATCAATAGTGCTGCCATTCCTCGCCCCAGGGGGCCGTGGACACCAGTTGGAATTAGCACAACTGATGTATCAGTAATTAGCACTTCTATTGTGGTGGCCAGGTCCACCCCGGCGCTGCCCCCTGTGCGGGCGCACAGGCGGCGGCTGCTTCCCGGTGGGAGCCACTCCGAGGGGTGATTTGCCGTCATGGCGCGACCCCTCGCCGCGCTCCGCTTGAAGTTTCCCGAAGGGGCTAGCGGTCGACCTTCCTTATCAAATTTTGATCGACACTGATTAGCATAGTGTTGTCCTTTGTGGCAGCGCGGACATAGTCCAGGCGCTCCTTTGTTTGCTTGTGTTTTCGGACAGTATTTACGAATATGCCCAAATTGGCCACAAGCAAAACATGGCCTTTTCATAGACATTGTTGCAAATGTTTCGGCCATCAGTGAATATTCATACTGTTTGGTACCGACATTAATACATGCTTTTAGCATGTCATCAATAGTAGGATCCTTTAGTGGCCGCAAAACTCTCTGGCAATCAGGGTTAGCATTCTCAACTGCTAGTTGCTTAAAAATGTAGCTTCGTGCTTGTTCATTATCAATTTGTTTCTCCAGAGCCTCATTAAGCCGATCCAAAAACTTCATATATGGCTCATTCGCATCTTGTCTTATGCTAACAAAAGGTTGTCTTTGTTTACCACTCTCCGGAACGGCCTTAAGGGCGCGGAGAGCAAGTGCCTTAACTTGTTGCAAGCCCTCAGGGGGGATTTCTGCTTGTGCTGTTGTAGCACTGTGATCGCCCTCCCCCATTAGCACGTCCACAGTAACATTATACGACAAACCTTCCCAACGCGGATTCTGGTCTGGTGCACAGATAACGGGAAAGGCTTTCAGCATGCCCACATCCCCCGCCTGTTTTGCTCCTCGTTTTACTGAGGCCCATTTATCGTGAGGATCCGGGGGGTATAGGTCTGGCTCCTTTCCAGGGTCAATAGGACCCGGACCAAAAGGATCATCGTCCTGGTCATCAGGTGGCAGTACCGCAAAGGCTTTTGCAGCACGTTTTCTTTTCTGATTCTCATCAGGACACGATTGAGGTAAAGGAGGCGCGGAGGGGATGGCAGGGGCCCCGATCCCGTCATTTATGTTCGACTGCAACCCACTATGAGATTTCAATATTTCGAGTACAACTCGCCATTGTGGCAACAGGTTAGCAGCAGCCTTATCACCGCGCGTGGCACTATCCCACAGTCGGACCCCAATTTGGTCCCATCTTTCCAGATTAAAAACATTCTTACTATTCACCGAAGGATCGTCTTTAGAAGCCCATGCAAGAACCTTTTGCAGCTCTTCTTCACCTAATTTTTTTCTTTGCGGTTTCAAGTTTTTAGGAGAAGCTTCTAAATCGTCCTTTTGTTCCTTCATTAGGTATGAACCCATAGTTCCCAGCCGCTTACCTCTTTCCTTTCAAGAGGCTTTTAGTGTGCACACAAAGTAAGCTTCCTTTCAGCTTGATCCTTACGCTTCCTTTCAGCGTGATTCCCGGGAGTTCAGCTGGGCGGTGCAACCGGAGAGACAGCTAGTCTTCGTGCCCCACGTTGGGCGCCATTTGTTGCACCTTGTGAAGAAACGGACTCAGTCTGGGGTGCAGAGTGAGACAACTTTATTTCCAAACCGACTTCTTTTTATACTTTCTTAACACAAGTGTTGCAAAGCGCACAACCAATCAGCATCTGGCCACCTGCGCGGTTGTCTGGCTTTGTTTCTTTTCTTCTGGCAAGACACGTCGCACACGAGGCAGGGGGAGGTGTTCCTCAGTCCTCGTCTTTCTCGGCTCTGTCCCCCATCTGCTGCAAAGACTGACACCCTTGTGGTTAACTATCTGCTAACAAGGTACTATTGTCTTTGAACAAGCCTCCACATCAGAGAGCTCACGAGCTCTTCGCAAACGACTCCCCCCTGGGTGACCGATGCACGTGCATGCAAGCCAACCAAGAAGCCACTGGCCGAGCTGCCCAGGTGGCCTGTGCCCCTGTTACAGGCTGCCAGCCTTACGCTGATCCCCACAGACATGCAGAGGAGAAGGCGGGACAGGGGAAGGATTTGGCACAAGATCAGTGGCCAGTGACTCTTGGCAAAGGATGCCAGTTGCAAGTGCGAAACTCCAAACATCATCTGCCCACTAGAGCACATGTGAGGATGCAGGGGCATGAAACTGAGGTTGTCCCAAACAAGAAACCTCCTTGGATTTACTCCAGAGCAAAGGATTTGTTTCCACCAGGGGCATTGGTGGCGAGCGCTTGAGAACCCTGGGGGAATGGGGGGGCACATCCATCTCCTGGACAGGGGATCTCTTCCCTCATAGCAGCAGTCCACCAAACGCCTTCCCCCTTCCCAGGCAGACGTGACCCCTCACTGCAACTCCCTGAGCAGAGGGAGCTGTGCCCAAAGGAGCCTTGGGACCCAAGGCAGCCACAGGTGCAAGACCCACGAGTCCCGGATGACACGTTGTCTCCCAAGCCAGGCAGGACCCTCAGGCCACGCTCTCCCAACAGGCCCCAGCCCTCCACAGGCTACAGCCCAGGGGCCACAGCTGCTTTGACCCCTAACAGGATCTGCGGCACCTGGCAAAGCAGCCCTCAAACCCTTACCCTCAGTGGAGAGCTGCAGGAGCACGGGGAATAGAAATGAGTGCTCCGGACCAATGGTCTTAGTCCAGAAGCCCTCCATCTTGGCTTCCCCGCTGTCCTTGGCTTGCCGGTCGAGCAGGGATGAAGAATTCTCTTCCCACGACCTCGCCAAGGCCTCCTCTCTCTCCAACGAGCCCCTTGTTCTCAGCCCGTGAGGGAGAGCTTCCCCGAGCACTCCCGCTGCCTCCTGTGTGCGCTCCTCGTCACCGAAAAGCTCCAAAGGGCAGCAGTGGAGCAGAGCACGGCGAGCAGTGACCAGCAGCGCGCGTGCCTGGCAGGGAAGTGACAGGGCCCTGCTGATCGCTGGGGTCACTTCCTTGTGATGCAGCACAAGCCAGTGTGACCTCAGCGCGTGTCACCAGGGGCTGCATGAGGGGAGCTGTTGGGACCTGCGCGGGTCTTCCGGAGCTGAGCCCTGGGGCTGTGTCAGTCCTGGCCCTGAAGATGTGGGGCTGAGCTCAGCCCTCCCTGAAGGATATACTCTCCCAAAGGTCTGGCACAGAGAACCCTCTTCTGAGCTGCAAATACATCACTACACTCTCAGACAGGAACATGACTCAGAGAGAGATAAAATAAAAACAGGCCCAGTCCATCCTTGGGAAGATCTTTGTGATGGAAGACGTTTTCATGGAGACCGTCAGAACTGCAGCTGTGCTGAACATGGTCCTGCACCTCTTTGCAAACACCTTCATCTAAAGTCTCAGGAAAAAAAAAAAAAAAAAAAAAAGGCCCTGAGGCCCTGAAGGAAGTCATTGGACATGCAAACTTTTGGCTGCCTTGATGCTTTTCGTAATAGCCATTCTAAATATGCATGATTTATTATATCACATATATATATATATGTAGCTATTTAATACAGGTGCCTCAGCAGATTTGTGTTCTCTTTGGATTGCAGTGGTGACAGGGGAGGGTGTGAATTGTGCCATGGTTACAAGGGACTGTTATAAATGAAATCGAAAATATGTTCACTAAATGTAACCCCCCTTATTCAGACTGCAACACAGGCTGACAGTACATGTTGACACAAGGAACTTTCATAAATCATCTCAGGAAGTTTATCTGAAAACTTTGGGAACAATGACCAAGGGCTGTTGAGGAAACCTCAAAACACCTTCCTTCCCTGAAGAACAGAAAATGCTAAGTTTAAGATGCTAAGAAGGTGCCAAGAAAATTAAGCTTACAATAAGTTAAAATTCATTGGATTCAAATACATAAATAAATCTCAGTTTCACTGTTGTGATGAAGACAGCTTCACTCATTAGCCAGTGATGGCATGTGGGCAATAGCTTTATTTATTCACTTTTGAGGGAGGTTTCTTAAAAATATATATATTTACAACATGCTGCCAGCATGTTCATTGTTAGAAGCCCCATTTTATATCCACTGATGAGTCTAGGATGCATTTCTGTTAATAAAAAAAAAAAAAAGTGTTTTATCTTGGATACATAAGCATGTCCTACCGTCTTTTTCTTTGCTGAAGAAGTACTCCATGTTTGAGAATGTTTTCAAATAAACTATTTTTTCTAATAAACTAACCTTCTATCATCCATATCCTTTCATGGCAAAGTGATGGGCAGAAGCATGTAGTGTTGATGAAATCTCTCTTTTTTTTTTTTTTTTTGTGTTGCACCAGGGATAACAAAAAAGTGCAGAGGAACGGAAAGCACTCCTTTGCATTCATGTTTCATTTTGTTAGGGCCTCTGAGGGGCAGAATTGCTGTTAATATCTTTTATAAACTGTATGTGAGCATCCCATTTCTCAAGGGAATTGTGAACTCTTTAAAGCAAACTCCATATCCTCACACTGGGCCCCAGGGAAGTTGCAGCACTTTGGGTGAACAAAGCCTGACCGAGTACTTAGCTGCTCTTGGGCAGCTCGGTTGTCTTGCTCTGAAATGGGCCCTTCCGCACCACAGTGAAGGATGTGGTGGCCGTGGATCTTCCATCCAGGCCCACAGCTCCCCCGGCCAAGCAGAGTTAGGGTGTGCAGGCAGATGCCTCAACCCTGGCCCAGTGTGGACTTAACTGAACAGGACATGAAGAACTAGAGGGTAAAAGAAATCACTGGACACTGCAGCTAACAGAATGAGGCAGAGGGAGTGAAAAGGGGCAGTGGTGTGTAAGCAAGACCCTGACCACTGCACTTGTGTGGCCAAGCCGTGTGCCTGGTCACTGCAGTCTATCCCACTTGTATACCCCATTCATGCTGATGAGCACACATCTGTCCCTGCACAGTGGAGAATATGGGAATGGCAGTGTGGGGTGCTGTGTTCATGGAAATCTCAGATTTGTTGAGTTACCTTCTCTTTCCTCCTCTATCACCAGAGCTCAGGCTGAAGGCTGACAGCCAGCAGAGACAGCCAGAGTCCTGCTTGTGAACTAGAGCACTTCTTCTGCCAAACAGAAAAGCCACCTCTTCCCTCTGCTCCCCACCTGCCCCGGCCATGACAACACGTGCCATGCATGGAGCGGTTGGCTGCTTTTGGAGAAGAAGCCCTACCAGGCAAGAGCCTGGGGATGTACTGGAGACAAGGGGCAGGAAGCAAAAGCCTCCTAGGCAGAGTCACCAGTGCCCAGGCAGCAAGGGCAGGTTAAAGCACTCCTTTGCTAGTGGCAGTGGCATTAGTGGTACAGCTGTCTTGTGCTGGCTGCAGGGAGAAAAAGCCTCATCGTCCAGAAAGCCATCCCTCCTCTGTCATTACCTCCTCTAGGAAAGAAGTTGGATAGCTCATGACAGTGGCTGGGAGCAGGCCAAGAGCTGGGCTGCACTGCCAGTGATCCATGCAAACCTCCCGTCTGCCTTGCCAGTTTCCCTTCTTTTGCCCTCTTTGCGAACAGAGCCTGCCAGGGTCCTCTGCACGGCTTTGAGTGCTCCCTCAATACCTCCATGTCCCTTTGACGTGCTCCCTGTTCTGGCAGTGCCCCTCTGGACTCCCACTCTTTGGTGTTTTGGGGCATCCCAGGGCCCTCCATGCGCTGTTCACAGCTCTCCACAGTGCCTCCATGTGTGTTTTGGTGTTCCTGCAGCTCCTCACTGCCTTATAGCGGACAGCTGCTCTGTTGGAGTGTCTCTCAGTGTGCCTCAGGTGCCTCCAAGCACCTTTTAGGGCTCCCTGGAAGCCTCTGAGCACATTTTGGGGGGCTCCCTTGGCCTCTGTGTTTCTTTAGTTTGCTCCAGGGACGTCTGCACACTTCCCAGAGGGCTCAGTGTGTCTATCAGGTGCTCCTAGGAACCTCTGTCTTGGGACTTCGTGTGCCTTGTGGGCCCTTCTAGGGTGTTCAGAGCATGATTTGGAGCCTCTCAGAGGCCTCTGATTGCCTTTGGTTTCATCACAGTGCTCACACTTGATTTTTGGTGCATCCCATGAGTCTCAGTCTGCTTCTTGGGGCACCGTAGGACCCAAGCACCATTCAGCATGTTTGAGCAGCCTCTGAGTGCCTTTCAGCATGTCTCATTTTTTGGTCCATTCCTGTGGCCTCAGGTGCCATTTGGTGTGTGCCAGAGATTTCTGTCTGGTTTTTGATGATTCTTGGAGGCCTCAATCTGCTTTTCAGTATATCTCATGGGTCTTTGAGTTCCTTTCATTTCCCCCATTGGGCTGCTGTCAGTTTTTCAGTGCATCCCAAGGCTCCTTGAGTGAGCTCTGGTGCCCTGAAGGCCTCAGTGAATATCGGGGGCCTTCATGTGTCTCCATCTGTGTCTCAGCAGCCCGTTGGATCCCCTTCCTTCCCAGAGACGTGCAAAGACCCACTGCTCTTCTGGCACATACGGTCCTTTGGTGAGGCCCACAGAACCTCCTCTGGGATCCCCCAAAAGTTCCTCAGTGCCTCTTGGGGCTGGAGAAGCTCCCAGTGGGGAGATGCTACCATGGGAGAGGGGGCTGGGGCATTATCCTCTGCCGCCCCCGGAGAGACCCTAGACCCTGAGCAGAGATGTCTGATTTTGTCTCGCAGCTGATGGCACCCATTGCCGGGAGAGGTGAGCGAGGCAGGGAGAGGTGGTGGCAGCCACACAGTCCCTGCTCTTCTGTGACTGGGAAGGCTGAAACCAGGACATGAGTGGAGGATGGATGCACAAGTGGTAGTGTGATGGGCAGGCAAAAAAAGCAAAGGAAAACAAGAAGTAGGGGATATAGTTAACTGCAGTGTAGGAAAGGAAAATTAAAGCAAGAGGAAAAAAAATCAGCTCTCAGAAATTGATAGTTTAGCCACAGATGTCTCATCTTCTACATATTCATCTATATATATTATATAGAAAGAGATACAGGAATAGATGTGTGTGACTCCTTTCTCACTATTCCAGGAGCAGCTCTCTGAGTAGGTTAGCGCAAGAAAAGAAATGAGCCGGGCTGAAGGATGAGGGGGGTTTTGTGTGCTTGCCCTGAGCCCTCACTTGCCCGTCAGTGTGTGGGATCCCCTCAGGAAGGGTCAGCAAGTTGCAGAGACCCCTGAATGGAGGAGGGAGGCAGTTTGGGTGCCACATGCTGGACAACCATCGAACCCTCCTCCCTACTCAGCTCCCACAGGAGAGGTCTTTCACCCATTCGTACTGGGGAGCAGCTGCTTAAAACCCAGCCGAGGAACAGGGATCCTTCCTCAGCTCCCATGGGCACCTGCTTTAGGGGTAGACATGACATCTGCTCGGCCATGGAAATATGGGCTAGCATTCAGGGCCTACAGTAACCTCCAGGCTCACTGCTATGGGGCCCCAGCCCAGCACTCGGGGCTCTGTGCAGCTCTGTGCTTCAGCTCTGTGGTGGCCCCTGTACCAGGGTAGCCCAGGAAGAGCCCCTGGGAAAAGAGAAGGTTGGGGCAGGAGATTGGACCATCCTGCCCAGAGGGACATAATAGGACTCTGCAGACCGGCACATATGGCTGGAAACCCTGCATGAAGTTTGCAGGATGGGAATGTCTAAGACTGACTGTAAGGCTGAGAGAGCTGGGCCTGTTCAGCCTGAAGAAGAGAAGGCTGAGAGGGGAACTGCTCAGTGTCTATGAATACCTTAAGAGGGAGTGAGGAGCATGGGGCCAGCATCTTTCCAGTGGTGGCCAGTGATAGGACAAGAGGAAACAGCCACAAACTGAAGCACCAAAGGTTCCACAGAAACTGAAGGAAAAATTTCCTGACAGAGTGACAGAGCCCGGGAATAGGTTGCCAAGAGAGGTTGTGGAATCTCTTTCTCTGGAGATCTTCAAAACCCGCTTGAATGCAATCCTGTGCCACGTGCTCTAAGTGACTTTGTGTGTGCAGGGGGGTTGGGCTAGATGATCTCTAAAGGTCCCTTCCAACCTTAATAATTCTATGATTCTATGTTCCTGCCAGCAGAAATATCCTCCAGCTGGACTCATCACTATTCCCACACCCCAGAGATCACGGGCTCTTGCAGGAGCACAGCCTGTCTCAGAGCCTGCTCTTCCCAAGATGTTCCCCTTTCCCACTGCTGGTTTGTGCTGCTTCACCTTCCCTGATTAGCTCTGGGGAGACATCCAGACCTGGGGAGGGAAACACAATCTCTGGGTCAAACTCCCACATGGTTTTAATAAGAACAAATAGCAATGCATGGGATAAAAGTAGAGAAAAGATGAGAGAGGCAATGTCCAGCTCTTTCTGCTACTAGTTGCAGAAGGGAGAGCAGTCTTTGTCACTCATGACTCTCCAAGCTGCACAGACCTCTCTTCTGTCCCAGCTGCACCCAACCTCATGGCAGTGATGGGCTCTCTCAGACCTGGGTTCACGGACAGTCTGGCACCAGGGTCCAGTCTCACAGCCTTGGTGTCCTCCTGAGGATGTGCCAGGGATGCTCGCTCAGCATCATCATACGCTGTGTCTGCGAAGGGAAAGGATGGGGCTGCTCTGATTGCCCTGGGGGCTCCATCACACCCCCAGCAGCGCACGTTCCCCACTGCAAGCAGCAAGGCCAGTGCATTGCAGTCTGCCCCACACACATGCTCCTCCTGGGCTGTGAATCCCCTTCCTCCCTGTCTCTCACTGCCTGAGACCTTCAGTCCCCTAATCCCACCCCCGTCTTCTCACCAGGAAAACTCCTAAGGCAGGTACCCTCCCCATGCCGGGAGGCCGGGCTCTCAGGCTGCTGCCACTCTCCTGGCACTGGGGACAGCACCCCAGGAGCCAGCAGCTGCATTTCCCCCTCACCTCTCTGTGCCTCTTCAAGCCATTCACCATCCTCTGCTTCCCTGGGCACTTCCCAGTCTTGCTGGCCAGGAACAAGATCCTCCCCAGGGTCAGATACTTCTCTGGCATCGTCATAGCCATCCGCTGGGTCACCTGTGGGCAGGACAGGGAACTCTGAAACGAGAGAGGAGCTGGTGATGACAGGAGCCCTCCCACAGAGCAGAGGAAGGAAGGACATGAAGGAACAAAGGGCAGAGACACTGGTGTTGGCAGGGTCACAGAAGATCCAGCATCCTGGATCCAGGGTTATGGGAGTGTGTGTGAGGCACTGGGGTGCCCTCTCCCCCTGCCGCAGGGATAACAGAGCTGGAGTCTGCACCAGGGCTGGGGATTCCCTGGGACAAACTCAGAGCCTGATGGAGGCAGGGACAAGTTGAGCCCAATAAGGCCCCATTCAGGCACCCAGCTCAGTGGGGCATGTCCAATGCTTGCCTACACTGCATGACTCCAGAGTCATTCCTGAAGGCAATTCCTCCCCACCCCAATGGTGACACTCAGTGACACAGCTATGGGGAGGAGAGACCAACCCTTCCCCTGCCTCCCTGCCCATTACCTGGTGCTGACCCAGGACGTTCCTCACTGTCCCTGGACTCAGGTTGCAGCTTGGTCAGGGAGCCCTCTGAAGAGGAACCTGGCAAGAGGAGCAGTGAATGTTATCGGGATGAGCCCTTCTGACCCTGCCAATTGTCAGCCCTGCTGGGGATGGGGACCCACCTAGCAGGGACTGCATGGGGAGGACAGCCCAGGGCTTGCCCTGCTCCCATGGGAAAAATCCCATCTCCAAGGGCCTTTCAGAGCCGCCCTGGCCACCCCCTTCCTTTACCCGACAGGTACAACTGATGGGGGCAGCAGGACAGGCAGGGAGAAGCTGTGCCCCCGGGCTGGGATGGGCAGAGCAGGTCGGGAGGAAGCTCCTCGCCTGAGCCCAGCACTGGGCTGCTCTCCTGGAGGAACCCGTGACCCCAGCACTGAGGAGACAACTGGCCCGAGGGCTACAATGGTCCCATCGTGGGTTAGGGCCAGTGGAAAGGGCCCTGCCACGTGCTCTGTCCCAGAACCGACCGCACAGACCTGGAGGACCGAACCTCGCCTGCTTCTCTCACACTTGGCTGTAGTCGATCTCCTGGTACACGGCCTCAGAGAAGGGCTCCAGAGACCTCCTGGAGGCTGAGGATATGGGCAAGATCAGCACAGGCACATGGAGAGAGGAGAAGGACCCCGATGTGGGCACTCAGCCCTTCCACCTTAGCCAGATGAGCACTGACCCCACAGCCCAGACCCACTGCCCTGCCCAGGCATTACGGTCAGATCCCCAGTGACAGCAACGCCCCCGTGGAGATGGCCTGGGGCAATGTAACCTCATGCTCTCTTTTCAGACACAGACCCCAATGCCCCTTTTGGCCCCAAGTCAGTCCCTGCTCTGACCAGGGAGCAGCTCCCATAGCTCCTCTCCCCAGGCAGCTTCCCACTCTCTGCCAGGCTGGTCCATAAAATGATCCTGCCCTGACATGGGTGAACAGGGCAGGACAGAGAGAGCAGCCCAGGGACCGACTCCCACTCTGAGAGACTCCCTGCCCTGAGCTCCTCTTGGCACTGCTCCTGCCCCACAGCCTCCCCCTAGCACTGTCCAGAGCGCAGCCAGCAGCGTCCCTGGACGTCTGCTGCTGCTCCCATCTCCCCCAGCCCCTCGCTGCCTTTTCTCACCTCCTCTATCACCATCTCCTCCTGCATCAGCACTCCCACAGCTCCTGCTTGCGGGTGTCCCACAAATAGACAGTGAAGGAATAGGGAATAGAGCAGGAGGTAGCACCCCAACCCCAGCCCCTCTGTGCCCTCACACACACCCCACAGCCCCCACAGGGCTGCCAAGAGGCATCGTCCACCCTGGTACCGCTGGGGAAGGACCCACCTCTGCGCTGAGCCCTGGCTCTTCGCACTTGCCCTGCTAGGAGGGCCAAGAGCAGGCAGAGCAGGGCCCCCAGGATGATGCAGATGACAACAGGCACGGAGACTCCCCCGCTCTCCCTCACATGCCTCTGGGTGGGATCTGCATGGGCAGTGACATGGATGAGGCAGGCCCTTGCCTGGGGCACATTGGGGCCCAGGGACACCCCAGTCCCGAACCATTGCACATGGCAGGGCTGGGGGACCCTGTGCTGGTTTATGGGGCAGCTCTCACACTGCTGGGTGATCCACAGCCCTCCACAAAGCCAAACGCTCCAACACCCTGTGGGAAGCCCTGCATCCCAGTACAGGCCCCTTCCCTCAGGCTGCAGGTCACAGCCTGGCCCCAAGGAGACCCAACCCAGGGAGCAGGGCAGGTTACCTGCTCGCGGGGCTGCTGTTGTCATCCTGGGTGCAGCTGCAGAGCAGGCAGAGAGATGTGGCTGTGCCTGTGCATGTCCCCTCCAAGTGCCATCAGAACAGTCCTTCCCTGGGTGCCCATGACAGGCCCTGGGCTCTCTGCTCTGGGCCATGGGGAGGACAGCACGGACAGCCCAGGACAGGCATTCAAGGGGCTGCAGAACCCCACAGGCAAAGACATGAGGACACCCTGCTGTCAAGGGTCACTCGAATGTTGAGGCACACTCCACAAATCAGAGTGAGCAGCACTTTAATATGAAGGTGGTTTAACTTGTGGCGAGTGCCGAAGCCTTCTCCACAAGCCGGAGTGAACAACACCTCTCTGGGAAGTGAAGTCAACTCCTCCCTGCTGTTGTCTGTAGCAGGGCTTTATACCCATGCAGGTGGGCATGCGCTGAGGAGCAGCACTCATTGGCTACAGGCTCCCAGCTGATTGGTTCTCCTCCAGGTGTTCGGTTGCTAGGCGTCGGTCCAGTTCCCCACAAACTCCACTTTCCTATATATTCTTACTAAGGCCCCAACACCCTGCCCCATAACATCTGCTCCCCACCTGGCACCAGGCACCCAACCTCTGCAGGGACATCCCTGCTCTGAGGAGTCTGGGGCCCTGTGAGGGCCCAGCTGGGATAACGTGTCCCCAAACAAGGGGACCAAGCACTGCCACTCACCGGAGCAATTCACAGCAGCATCTTCCTTGTGCTGGCAGGCACCGCTGTTGCCACACTGCACCGTGCACTCCCAGAGAGACCGCTCCGTCCCTCTGCACTTCACTTGCTGCAGCCAGATGGGACCCGTCCCCTCCCCAAACGCAGCCTCCCCCAGGGCAGACACGGCAGGGCCGCAGCCCAGCTGCCTGCAGGCCACCTCAGCGTCCTTCATGTCCCAGGAGTCGTCACACACCGTCCCCCAGGCGCCGTGGTGCCAAACCTCCACTCTGCCCGAGCAGCCGTCCTCTCCTCCCACGACACGAATCTTCTCCATCTCTGGAAAACACAGAACCCTCCCTGTGATTGGGGTGGTTGGGAGGGCCTGGCCAGGTGACAAGGGCACAGGGAGCAGCAGTTACCTGTGCATCTTGTAGAGTTGGAGCACTCTTCCGCTAGGGCTGGAGGGGTTTCTGGTCGTCTCCCTGTAGAAGGAAACGCTACAGTGAAGGAAGGGGCTGCTTTATGGGGGTCGTGGACAGGATCAGGACTGACCTGTGCTTGAACCTCCCAGCACCTCCCCCTGCTCATGGACAAAGGTGAACCCCCCTGATAATGCAGTGTGTAACAGTGCTGGACTCCAGGGTTACCCTGGCTGCTCACCCCAAGAGGTTTCCTGGTTAGCAGAGGAGCAGGAGCATGTCCCCAGGGGGAGGCTGTTTCCGAGCTCTGGTGCCAGCACTGCCCTGGGCACGGCCTGGTTCCTACATAACCTTGAGCCACCAGCACCGCGTTCTCTCTCCCCATTCCCTCAGCAAACCACGACCATGAGTGGAATGCTCTGCATGGACTTCCCAACCTAAAAGATAATTGTCTGGGCCCCATCTATTCACAAAAGAGATCAACAGGCACCTCCAAGAGGTGTCCAAGGTGTGGTAGAGGAGATCACCAAGGTGAGGTGGAGGCTGCATGTGCCTCTTCCCCTCCTTGGCCATGTGGGTAGCTCAGGGCAGCTACTGCTCATGGATATGTTGTATTTGTGTCACTGACAGCAGAATGATCTCATATGCAAAGTAAAAGCCACTCCAGACCCCTTCTCAACATTGTGCCTTGCTGAACAGGGAGCAAGACCTGCTGTGAGCTTTGCGCCCACGTGGCTCCAGCATTACCATTGCAGGTGATGTGGGTCTCTTCTCGTTGGTCATCACAGGACTGTGGGTTCCAGGGATCAGAGGGGCACTGCCAAAAGGAACTGTTCCTCTTCCCACACTCAACATGATCCAGCCATGTATGGCCAGATACCTTCCTATATGGCAGGTCTGTTTCAAGGATTCCTCCATCTCCACAGCCCAACTGTTTGCACACCAGAGACACGGTGCTCGAAGTCATCGAGTTGGAGCAAACACTCCCCCATGACCCGTTGTAGAAAACCTGCAGGCGCCCAGAGCAGCCATCACTGTTCTCCAGCCTCAAGGCCACAAACTCTGGAAGGAAAAACACAAAGCTGGGGGGAACAAGCTGGTCCTGAAGTGAGCAGAGATAAACATAACAAGAATTCCTTAGGGCATTCTATGGCATCCATGAATAGGGAGGTTTATTCTAAGAATCACAGAATGCTTAAGGTTGGAAGGGACTTTTAGAGGTCATCTAGTCCAATCGCCTTGTACACACAGGGTCACCTAGAGCATGTGACACAGGACTGCGTCCAAGCGGGGTTTGAAGATCTCCAGAGAACGAGACTCCACAACCTCTCTGGGCAGCCTGTTCCAGTGCTCTGTCACCCTCATTGCCAATAAATTTTTCCTTAAGTTTCTGTGGAACTTTTGATGCTTTAGTTTTTGGCCATTTCCTCTAGTTCTATCAGTGGCTACCACTGAAAAGAGGTCAGTACCATCCTCCTCACTGCCTCCCTTCAGGTACTTATAGACACTGCTCAGGTCCCCTCTCAGCCTTCTCTTCTCCAGGCTGAACTGGCCCAGCTCCCTCAGCCTCTCCTCATAGGGCAGATGTTCCAGGCCCCTGATCATCCTTGTGGCCCTGCACTGGACCCTTTCCAGCAGCTCCACATCCCTCTTGTACTGTGGAGCCCAGAACTGGACACAATACTCCAGATGCGGCCTCACCAGGGCTGAGTAGAGGGGCAGGATCACCTCCCTCGACCTGCTGGAGAGGCTCTTCTTAATGCAGCCCAGGATCCCACTGGCCTTCTTGGCCACGAGGGCAACTGCTGCCTCATGGTCAACTTGTCGTCCACCATGACACCCAGGTCTTTCTCTGCAGAGCTGCTCTCCAGAAGGTCAGTCCCCAGCCTGTACTGGTGTCTGCGGCAGGGAGGTGTTGCAGAGGGTCAGGTGAGTCTCCTTCCCTGCACACTGGACCCTTCTCAGCCCCACGGGGCCCGTCCCTCGCTCAGACTTCGGCGGGTTGTAGGCTTGCTCTGCCTCTCCGCACTGGAGCTGCCGGCACACCACGCTGGCATCGTTCAGGTCCCACTGGTCATCCAGGACTCGGACCCATGTCCCATTCAGGGGCATCTCCACTCGCCCGTCACAGCGGCTCCCTCCACCAACCAGACGCAGGGATCCAGAGAGTCCTGCTGGGAGAGAGGGGAAATGTCCTGCATGCTGCCTTGTTTCCCATTCTCATGCCCTTGGACATCCTGGAGTTCACCTATCCATATCCAGCTCACAGTGAGGAGCTCAAGGATGGGAGTGCTCCAAGGGATTTTGTTTTCCAGGCCCTAAACCTTGCTGAGCTCTAATATTATCTCAGTGACACAAACAGGGAAGCATTGGAGGTCAAGCCAAATCCCTGAGCCACCAGATATGTCCTTATGGATGAATCTGGAGCAGCTTCAGCAGCAGGAAGTAGTGGCCTGTACGAGGCCTGGGTGACAGGGTGAGCAGTAGCCTTGCTCCATCTCCAAGCTGGGACTGGCTCCTGCTGGGACAGCTCTGCCCTTCTACATCCCTAGGGATCTGGGATGTGGAGCTTGTGTCCTTAGCAAGAAGCAGAGGGATGAGGGCCTTCTTTACAAAACAGGACAAGTTTGAGGTTCATATTGACAAGGAGCAAGGGCAAACCCCAGCCCCAAGGTGCTGCTCAGCCTCAGGAATTGCTCCTGCTGGGCGCACTCATGGTCCAGTCCCCGCAGGCTGTTGGATCAGGTTATGGTCTGGGATGGGGGTATGGGCTGCAGGAGGGAGCAGAGGATCTTTCGCACCTGCAGGGAGTGGAGCTGTGTCCCACAGTTCCCTCCTTGGCCTGTGCCCCAGGAAAGAACAGAGGAGCCCAAGCCTGGTGGCGGCCCCAAGGCCTGAACCAGATGCCCTGGAGCAGCAGAGATGCCGGCTCCCTGCTCAGCTCTCATCTCCCCCAAGAAAACGCGCTCTGCAGGAGCAAGCAAAGCTCTCTGAATCCCTCCATGGGAACCCATAGTTTCTCCAGCAGGAAATTCAGTTTGTCACTGCCAGGAGCTCCCCTGCTTTGTGTTTCCAAGTCACACAAAAGGGGCAAAATGAGTTAATCCATTTTCCCAGAACTCACCTGAGCAAAAAACACCAGCATTGCTGTCAGGCAAGCATGGGGACACCCCAAGAGCAGTCACAGGGCACTGTCCCAAATGGGATTCGGTCCCATTACAGTGGAAAGTGTCTCTCCAGACAGGGCCTGTTCCTCTCCCAAAGTGCCCTCCTGCAGGAATGGACTCAGCAAATCCACAGTTGAGTTGATGACAGAGAACATGAGCGTCGGAGATGTCCCAGCCAGAGTCACAGAGGGTTCCCCACGCCCCCTCTATCTCGATCTCCACTCGCCCGGAACATGCCGTGCTGCCATTCACCAGCCTGAATCCTGGATATATTACAAAAGGAAGTGAGGGTCTTTAGAGAGGATCACTTTGTGCTCTAGCTCATCATCCCAAGATAGAAATGCCACAGAGATACAATTTCCTTTGCTTCCAGCACTGCAGGATTGCAGACAACAACTCCACCCCTCCCGCACTCACACCATGCTCAGCATGGTCACTTTCCTGCTCCCCTATCTCTTAGCATATAGCTTGTGAGTGGCATTTCACACCTCCTCCCCGAATGCTCACGTGTGCAGGTGACACCAGCGTGGTTGGCATGGCTGCAGGTCTGGTTGCTGAGGGACCTCCTGGGGCAGGAGGAGAGGAAGGGCTCATTCCCCACACACTGCAGCTCTCCATCCCAAATGGGACCGACCCCCTCTCCAAAGTGAGCTCCCCCACGGACAGACAGGACAGTGCCACACTGCAACTCCCTGCAGATCACGCCAGCAGCTTTCACATCAAAGTGTGAGTCACAGACTGTTTTCCACTGGTCTGCATCTCTGATCTCCACACGTCCTGAACAGGGACTGTTTCCTCCAACCAGCTGAACAAATCCTGGGGGAAAAAAAAAATAAATAAAAACCCCACAATGACAGGGAGTTGCCACAAGCTTCTGGCAGTTACATACCATGGCAGCCACATCCAAAGGATCCCATTAACGTCAAACAGCAGCTCTCAATAGGTTCTGATGACACAAACCCTTCAAGACCCCTGCACCTCCTCTCACACCCACACAGTGCTCTGGAGCTTGTCTCAATCACATACCCATAGCCACAGGCACTGCTCAGGGAAATGCTGCTGCCCCACAGCCTGCCCCACTACCCGGCACGGATCCCCAGCACTGCAGCCCTAACGGTTGCTGCAGCCTGTTCAGCATGCAGCCTGTTCAGCTCACAGACAGCCTGGGGAATTGTCTTGGAACAGCCCAAAAGGCTCCCTGTTCCCAGGGTGTCCTGCGCTGTCGGAGGGGTCAGTGACAGGGACCCAGCAGGATCAGCCTGAGCCTGTGGTGACGTGGGAGGGAGCAGAGAGCAGCCCCACAGACACCAACCTAGAGCTCATGGGGGGCTGGTCCTTGTGGGGTGGCCCTGGACAAGGGGTGCCCGGCTCATCCCCCTGCTTCTCTGCCCCAGGCCCTGCTCTTGTCCCCTCTGAAAAGCCCCTTTGGGTCACCCAAGGCACTCCTGTCTGTGAGGAAAATGACTGCAGGAGCCTCAGACATCTTGTACCATTTCCCCAGCCATGGGGTGCAGAGCAAGTCATCCTGAGGTCTGGGGCACAGGGACACCCAGCACTGCCAGAATATCCTGGCAGAACCTGAGGAGATTGATGGAGACCTAGAACCTGTAGGACAGGGTGAGGGATTCATTTCTCAGCCTCAGGCACCATCCGAGGGTGGGCTGAGCCCCAGGATCCTGATGGGGTCTGTGCACCCCATGGTGGACTCACCTGGGACTTTCCCCAGGGACAGCAGCAGCTGCAGTAGTACAGTGAAAGAGGCAATGTCAGGGTCTGAGCTGGTACCCACGCACTGCTCCTTCAATAGCACAGCCTGGTTAGTCCTCTGATCCCAGGCCCCACTCCAGAGGTGAGGAACTAGATGACGCCTTACCTGAACAAACAACTCCGGCGTCCCAAGCATGAATGCAGTAGTGGTTACCCCAACCACCATGTGCGCACTCAGACAAGGCAGTCTCAGTGCCTTGACAGCTTACAGAGTCCAACCAAATCTGGCCAGATCCTGGCCCAAAATATCCATACGGAGGGACACGGACAGCAAATCCACAGCCAAGCTGCTTACAAACTACAGCAGCATTTTCCATGTCCCAGGAATAAATACCACACACGGTCCCCCACTGGCCCTGGTGTTTCACCTCCACTCTCCCAGCACAGCGGCTGTCTCCATCCTCCAGTCTCACCTCCGCAGCACCTTCAAACACAGACACGGGGCCGGTTAGGAGGGCACTAACCCCAGCACAGTGACTGTGTAGGGTCCCAGGGCTGAGTCCCAGCCCCTGGGGTGTGAGACATCTCCCCTCTGCACTCTTGGGATGCCCAGGGACCCATTTCCTTTACCCCAATCCACCATGGGTACCACTCAAATGCACCCACCACCTGCAGGGCTTTATGGGTCTCCAGGGAGCATTGAGATGATCCCCATCTTCCGTCCCAACCCTCATTCCCTCCTCAATTACAAGGAAGAGCTCACTCTTACCCCACACTTACCCAGCACTTACCCCAGCACAGCTGCACCCAGACGAGCAGCCACAGCACCCAAGAGATGCAGAGTCCTTTTGCCTCCATCCGCAGCCTCCTGCCCTGATGGCACTGCCCTGATGCACCCTCTCCCTGCCACAGATCCTGGGGACTTGTGCAGGACAACAAACATGGGAGGCCAATATACATCTGCAGGTGCTGGCCCAGCTCCCGGATGAGCCAATCGAAGCAGCAGGCACCATTTTAGACGTTACGTTATCGGGGGTTATCTCCCTTCAGTCACAGCCCAGCCCTCCAATGAACTTCTCGAGCGCCGTTCATGACCATATATGCAGCACGGCTCCACTGCGGATGTCCTGGTCACTGCTCTGGGGCATCATCATGGGGCCCATCCCAGTGGAACAGGGCAGACCATGGAGGGAAATGGGTCTGTCACACTTTGTATTACAGTTGGGTGACTGGGAACTTTGGGGATCTCACATGCTGTGTTTGCCCGAGTTTCCAAGGTGCAAGTGTCCAGCTTTCCCCATGCCATGAGAACTGTGGAGCTGGGATTGTCCCTGGGATGGGCTGTGTCAAGAAGGGGATGAAAGAGGAACAGCCTCTGATCCTGCTACAGCCCTGCTGTGATGGGAGCAGCAGCAGCCAGAGACACATCCCGTGAGTGCGGTCTCGTCCACCCCTTCTCGGACAGCCTGGTGCTGGTGCCTTGGCCAGGAGCAGGGAACTGGGACATTTCACCCCTCTGACAGCAGACAGGGCAGCCCAGGCGCTCAGAGGCCCCCAGCTCTCAGGGTGTTCACCCAGGAGCCCGTTATTCCCTTGCCGGGGCTGATCGGCAGATCAAAGCCTCGCCTGCAGGTGCACAAACCACAGCCCACGTGGCCTCGGCAGCCTGCGCCGCGCTCTTCCTGCAGCAGCGACCGAACCAGGAAGACGGTGGTTTCTCTCTGGCCTTGGTTCCCCGAGCAGTGTCACTGCGTGCAGCCACTGTGGCAGCTCCAGGACCTGCTCCCAGGGATGGGGCTGCAGGGGCTGTTCCTGGTGCCTTTGCGCTCATGGGTACCGGGTGCAGGTCCTAGAAGGGCAGTGCAGTTTCTCATCAGTGATGCTGCATCTCTCCCCACCTGTTGCTGTGGCACAACTTCATACAGTTCCATGCCTCTAGGCTTTAAGGCTCTAACCTTATGGTTAGGTATTTTACTTTTTTTTTTTTTTTTTTTTTTTTTTTTTTTTACAAAATGAGTGCTTTTTTATTGAGATATGTTTGGACATTTTATGAACTGCTTCAAATATTACTGTGTATTTTTTTTTCCACATTACTTTGTTATGCTACCCTTCCAGGGGATGCTGTCCTCACCCTCTCCAGTGCACTCTGCATTTAACTCCTTCACCTTCCCTTACCAGAAGGCCCGTGTCTTGGATATTGATTGTGAGGTCATTGCTGCCTGAGTGCTTGATTGGCCAGCAACAGGGGCATGGGTGGGACATGTGCTTTTCATGTCATTCCTCATAGGATAGCTCATAGGCCAGAAGCTGGCACGTGGGTGGGACAGTTGATTCGATCTTGATCTTGAATCTGTTCTGCTATCAAAAAGAGGCCTCTGTGGATATTTTTCTCATGCCTTTCCTTGGGAGTGAGATTACTTCTGCCTCGTCCAACAGCCATTGCTCCCAATCTCCTGTCAGAACATACTTGGAAGCCCCTGACATGCTACAGACCTAAAGGTGATATTAAAACAGGTGTACATATGAAGAAAAGAAACCCAGTACAGACCACACAGGCAACTCAAGCAAGCTCCCTGCTGCTGGACAAGTGTCATTCCTACAGCACACAAACCCTGGAAATCAGAGATTCCTAACACTGCAGGCCTATATGCAGGCCTGCTGTGACAGGGGTGACCTCTCCAAGTTAATTGTTCACCAGATACAAGCTGCTGGTCTATCAGGGACTCAAAATGAGATGTCATCATAGTCACCTTCATAGACATATCCTTGCTCCTGGCCTGTAAGCCTCTGAGAAATAAATTAACCTCACTGTAACTTCCTCAGCCCTAAGACAAATGCTGACATATCATCTGCTTAGGCAGATATGATCTCAAAAGCACAGACCTGGTTGTGTACCTGCTATGGCCCTACTAACGGATAAAGTAGAAATGATCTCACAGTCACAACTCTCCTGGTGACCAAATCATGCTCCAGACAGGTGCTTCTAAGTCGTGGATTACATTTTCCCCCACCATATGGCAATACAGTCACCCCTGGGCATCTCAGACAGCAATAGACTCTGTATGTTGGCAAATTAATAAAGGCTTGAATGCAAACTTATATTCATAAGCTGAAACCTATTTGAAAAACAACACTGGGCAAGAGATGGGGAAAAAAAATCCTCATTTCCACAAATTCAGTATTGGACTGGGTGATCACAAGGCAGGCAAGAAATGATCAGATACAAATGGAAAGAGACATTCAAGTTTCACAACACATTAAACAAAATGTGTTTGTTCAATACTCAACTCGTTTGTGAGGGACCCTTAAATCATCAGAACTATTTCCTTGTAAGCTGTGCTAACCTGCTATTGCCCAAGAATCAGCTGGATGTTGCTGAGAAAACACAATATGCCTGCCTGGCTTTGTTGGAAATTCAGTCCGTGTGTGGTTTCACACACTGGGGCTGCTAACACTTACTCTGCCAGTCTTGCCATCTCTTCCACAAGTACTCTCACTACTGCGTCTCTAAAAGCAGCACTGGGAGATGCCACCCTTTTCTCACCTGCCTGGCCCCACACCGTCTTTAACACTCACCTCCTTTGGTTTGACAGTGGGCAGCCGTGATGTGGCAAGGGAGAAACATTTTCCCTTGCTCTCATGTCCCTCAGAACAGCCGTCTGTTGGAATTGTCCCCTCCGCAGGGACTTTCAGACCTGGAGGAAGCTCACAACAGCAGCAGGTACCCAGAGCTGTTCTTCAGAGGAGCCTTGAGGCTACAGAAATGCGCTACTGGGAAAAACAAAGGCTGCACAAGGTCCCCTTCCTAATGAGGAACATGTCTCAACCATGGAAAACAAAACTTCCTCGAGTCCATCAGGCTGTAAGGGCAGGAGGGGAGCCGGGAAAACAGAGCAAGGCATTCAAGGTTGCTTGCAGAAGTGGAAGCAGAACCCCAAGTGGAGCCCAGCCTCTGGGCAGGCAGCCGCCAGCAGCGCCATGGGGCTGCGTGAGGAGCCCTCCTTGGCACCCAGCAAGCCCAAGGCCACGCACTGCTCTCTGCCGCCAGCCTCAGCAGTGCCAGGGGGAGCCCAGCGGGGAGTCCAGCAGTGCCAGGGGGAGTCCAACCTTCCTCACGGCGGCCCCCCTGGCCCCTGCCGCTGCCCTCCTCCCCCCACGGAGCAGTGGAACATCCCAGAGGGGCAGTTATCGCCACGGGAACACGGATGCTTCCCAGGGCTGCGCCTCACAGTGGCCCCAGTGCTGGCCACACAGCAGCAAGGCCAGGTGAGCAGCAGGGCCGTGCAGCACCAGGGGCCACCCGTGGTGCCCATGAGATGCAGGGGAGCAGTGGGGCTGCAGGGCAGCCTGCGTGATGCCTCCCAGGGGAGGCCCCAAAGCCACCGCGCGACACTTGGTGCTCGCACCTCTCACATTGCCCTTTTCTCTCCTCCACTTGGCACTGGGCTCCACAACTGCCAAAGGGGCTGCCAGGGGCAAGGAGGCTGCTGCGGGCAGGCCCAGCACTGCCTGCTCCGTGCCCCACCGCTGCCGCGCATGGAGACACCAAGAGGCTCCTGGGACAGAGACTTTTGCTCTTGGGCCTGCAAATGACAGTGACTCACTTTCTCTTGCAGTCTCTGAAGACTAAAAAAAATGGACAACTCTTCAGTTGAAGAAATGGATTGGGAGAGCTCAGGGCAGGTACTGTGCACGCAGGCAGAGGCTGCGCGGGGACGGCTGGCACTTGGCTCTGCGAGAGCAGCCGCAGGGCTGGTGGCAGAGGTGGCAGGGAGCTCTGGCAGGCCTGGGTGCTGGGGCAGAGCTGCGCCAGGGCCAGGAGCGGCCAAGGCCTCGGGGGCTGCTGCCTGAGCCTGGCGCCCTGGCTCTGTGCACCGCCTGCCCCGCGCACGCAGGGGACACGAGGCCCCGCGCACAGAGCCAGCGCTGCCACCATGACCGTCCCCACAAGCTCTCCTGCTCTCTTCCAGACTCCAAGCATCCATAACCTGGATGGCTGCAACAATGAGGAGCCCATGGAGTGGGAAAGCTCCTTCTGTGGCCTTCAGGTATTGCCCTTGCAGCTGTCCGCACAGGCAGAGCTGGGGCTGGTCCCAGCCCCTTCCCACTTTCCTGATCCCTGCTGCAGGAACAGGGGCGCTGGGGCCTGGGACCTCCCGCTCTGTGACTTGCCCTCCCTCTCTATTGCAGGCCCCACGCATGAATGGGGGGCCTTCAGGGGACCATTCTGAGCCCATGGAGTGGCAAAGTTATGGCAGCAGCCAGGTACAGTCTGTACAGCCCCTGGACGCACGTATCCTTCCTCTTCCCCACTCACTGTCCCCACCAAGGTCTCCTGCTCTCTTCCAGATGGTGGGGAACAACGGCTTGGTCGGCTGCAGCCAGGAGGAGCCCATGGATTGGGAGAGCTCCGGTTGCAGCCCCCAGGTATGGTCCCTGCTGCCGGCTGCACGGGCAGAGCTGGGGCTGTGCCCGGCCCCTTGGCGCTGCTCCGCGCTGCCTTTGGGGAGCAGCCGCGCGGGAGCCTGGCCCAGGTGTGCGGGCGCTCTGGCGGGCCGCGGCGCCGGGGCAGAGCTGCACAGGGCGCAGGAGCGCCCAAGGCCTGGGCACCTGCTGCCTCAGCCCCTCTGCCGGCCTCTGGGCTGCGCTGGCCACGCCAAGCCTCTGCCAGGGCACCAATGACGGCAGCGCTGCTGCCAAAGAGCCCGCGCAGCCGCCAAAGAGCCTCTGCTCCACGGGAGCCCCCGAGCCGCTCCTCGGCCCTGCTCACGCCTCCTTTTCCCTTGCAGGCCAATGTCCCCTTCACTCTGGCTACTGCCAGGATGTGCTGGGCATGAGGACTCGGGTCATAACATCTTATTTGGATTTTTCTTTGGAGACTTTTATAGTAATATTTCTTATTGTTGATATTGTTGTTAGTGTTATTGATATTGTTTTTATTCTTGTTGTTAGTGTTTATTATAATGTTTTTTTGATATTGTTTAAATATATATTCCTGTATCATTGCTTAAGTTTTATGTCGTGTTTCCAAGTGAGGTCAAGCACAGAAATCATCCCCATTGCAGAGGTGTGTGTGTAGCCCTAAGATTCCAGCCCCTAGGGGCAAGGGAGGGTGTTGCAGATACTTAGGGTCCGGCAGCCGGAAGATATCGTGCTGTACGGAAAGATAGGGACCCTAATAGCCAAAAGTGTTTAGTTTATGGTGTAAGCAGACGGATGTGACGTTGTAAACCTTAGCTATATAACACCTTGTTAGCCATCAATAAACGCCATTTGCCATCCACCACATTGGTGTCAGCGAGCTGATGGCCCGAGTGGCCTGGGGGTGGTCGCCGTGCCGTTCCTGAACCAGGTCGCCGCGCAGCTTGAACGGCAACAAGTGGTGCCGAAACCCGGGAATCATCGCCTGGACGGGTGAACGGCGGCCGGAGCGAGTGGACCAGCCCGGTGGGGAGGACGCTCCCAGACGAACAAGGAGGATGGAAGCCCTTGTGAAGGTCGTATCGCAATTACATAAATATTGGGGGATTGATTGTAAGCCAAAAGATTTTACTCTCGCTGTTGCGAGGCTTTTAAAAATTAAGGTTATAGACCAGCCGGTGGATATTCTGAAGTCCCTGAAGCGTGTCCCTGAAGTGTGGGACAAATGTACTAAGGCGTTAGCTGAGGAGATGATGTCTTCGGGTTGTGGGAAAAACCTTAAGGGTTGGGGAAAAGCTGTACAAGCCTTGCAGAAAGCTATAAAAGAGCAGGAGACCTGGGTAGCAGTAAGGGACTGTTTGTCGGCTATCCCGAAAATGGGAGTCGGGGCAACCGCACAGACTTTGCACCTCCCAGATGATGGTGATTCTGCTGAGCCTAAAGATCTGCAAGAGGGCGACACATCCCCTCCATCCCCGAGCCCCGTCCCGCTTACAGAGGAGCAGAAACAGCCGAAATCTGTTTGGAGCGAGCTAGCCGAGGAAGCTAGGAACATTGAAAAGAAGTCAGAGCTTGGGGACGTCTGGGCCAGGCCACCACCCTATGCCCCTCAAAATGGCGCCGAGCCGCAAGGGGAAGGGCTGGGCGAGGGTGCCCCCGGCGCGAGCGAGGGGCCGAGAACCAATGGGGGTGACCGGACAGGTGAGGGAGGCCCGAGCGAGGGGCCGAGAACCAATGGGGGTGACCGGACAGGTGAGGGAGGCCCGAGCGAGGGGCCGAGAACCAATGGGGGTGACCGGACAGGTGAGGGAGGCCCGAGTGAGGGGCCGAGAACCAATGGGGGTGACCGGACAGGTGAGGGAGGCCCGAGCGAGGCGCCGAGAACCAATGGGGGTGACCGGACAGGTGAGGGAGGCCCGAGCGAGGCGCCGAGAACCAATGGGGGTGACCGGACAGGTGAGGGAGGCCCGAGCGAGGCGCTGAGGACCGATCAGAGCGGCCATTTCACAAAAGGCGCCTCCGCGGGTAGAAGGCGGGGCGAGCCAAGAGGGGGGGAACAGCCCGCCCGCAACGGAAGTGGGCGGGACGGAAGTAGGCGGGACGGAAGTAGGCGGAGCCGGAGCCCAACGAAAAGGTACCGGAGCCCGGAAGTGACCAGTCAGTCGAGTTCCGGCTCCGGATCAGTCACTAGTGAGGACGAGTGGCTCACAACTGATTCAAACTTAAGGAAGGAGAAAAAGAAGGTAAACAGAAGTAAGAGCCAAAATATTCCCATTCGAATTAAAGAAAAACTTCAAAGGGGAGAAACCTCTCTCACGGACTGGAAGGAAATAAAGATCGCGTGTGCCGACTGGGCCCCATCAGCCGCACTAGCGTTCCCGGTCCGAGTGACGGAGGCAGGACAGAGGGTCCACTCGCCGATAAAATCTAAGGACGTACAAGCAATTGTTAAAGCAGTTGTAGATAAAGGGATTAATTCTGCCATGGTCTCAACCCTCATAGATGGTATCTTCGGGGGGGACGATATGCTCCCATTTGATATTAAACAAACTTGTAGGCTAATTTTTGATGGGGCAAGGAAGATCGTTTTCAAACAAGAATGGGAAGACAACTGTACGAAGTATTTAGCCCAGGTAACTGAGGCAGATCATCCATTACACGGCTCCAGCCTGCAGCGGTTAATGGGTGCAGATCCAACAATGATCACCCCCCAGGCGCAGGCCCATGAGGTTATGACAACTACTCGTGCAGCCAGAGAAGCCATTCGCACAGCCTGTAGAGTTGTTGCCAGACCATCACTATGGTCCTCAATAAAGCAAAGTGAAAGTGAGAGCTTTACACAATTTGTAGATTGTCTCCAGACAGCGGTCGACTCTTCGGCCCTGCCCACGGAGGCAAAAGGCCCGGTCGTAGCGCAATGTTTACGCCAACAATGCAATTCGGCAACCAAAGAAATCCTGCAATCATTGCCGGCAGGGGCAAGTATCGCAGACATGATTAAGCATGTTGCAAAGGAAGAGCATCTGACCCCAATTCAGGTGGCAGTTCACACCGCAATAGCCAACGTAATGGCATGTTCTATATGTGGCCAGGCAGGCCACGTTGCAGTAAACTGCCCTTGGCTGGGGGACTCGCTGGCAGCGCTCCCCCCATGCCAAGATCGACCCAAAGGTCACTGTCAGGAAAGATGGCAGAGTCAAGTGGTGCCCGCTTAAGTCTATTAAACCAGACCTTCAAAATAAAACTAATGAAAATTGTGAGTTTCTGTTCACAGGACCGGATCATCGGACGCCCCGTACGCCCCGGTGACAAGTGTCCTGCCCGAGCCTGTGAGTTCCACGCTGACCGAATCCAGAAAACAACAAAACAGCCTCCGCAAGAGGGGGCCGCGATGCCTTTGCGTTATCTAAATTTTGCAGCTTGTCACTAAGGACAGGTAGAGTCACACCAGCCCTTTAAATGGGATACCTGAACAGATCGAACAATCTCGAGCAATTAGTACAAAAATAACTACAGGGTCACCAATTTTCAGTGCCGTGCCTTGCCAACAAGCACCCATTGAACCCTGTTCCAAACGCAGCTGGTATGAAAATTTGTTCAGCGGTTCACCGTGGTTAAGCACCCTGATATCCACCTTGATAGGGCCGATCACAATGATCATGATGACGCTAATCTTTGGACCCTGTATATTGAATAAGCTCATGCCGTTTGTCAAGAATCGGCTAGAGAAGGTTAACATCATGTTAGTAGAACACCGACAACTGCTTTAAGAATATATCCACTCAGTATTACCCCCAAGTTATCCCAAGGTACACCCTATTCCTACACCTGGGTATTACCTGTCATCCCCTACCTTCTACGCGCCTTCTTCTTTGTGCCTTATGTTTTATGTCAAGTTTATGATATGTAATTTTAAGATTGGTATAACTATAAGAATAGAATAAGATAGTAATAAGAATAAGATAGTTGTATTTTAGCTAGTTTTGTTATGCATAGGGAGGGGGGAAGTTGTTGCAGATAGTTAGGGAACGGCGGCCGGAAGATACCGCGCTGTACGGAAAGATAGGGCCCCTAATAGCCAATAGTGTTTAGTCTATGGTGTAAGCAGACGGATGTGACGTTGTAAACCTAGCTATATAACACCTTGTTATCCATCAATAAGGGCCATTTGCCGTCCACCACATTGGTGTCAACTAGCTGATGGCCCGAGTGGTTTGGGGGTGGTCGCAGTGCCGTCCCTGAACCAGGTCGCTGCAGCCGTTTGAACTGCAACACATTCCCAGATCTCTGAGGCTCATGCCTCCTCTAGCTAGAGGATGATGTTACTCTGAAAAGAGAGCAGCCCCTGCTGAGAGCAGAGTGGGGTTTTGGGAGTGCCCATTTCTGACCTTCTCACCCTTTCTACATTCACCTAAGGGAGGTCTCCACACTCCCCTTTTAGCAAACAACACATAAGACCCTTTTCTACTGCCCATTTACAGCCTCCCACCATCACTTCCATACTATCAGTATCTCCATAGGTTTCCCATGGGTCACTGAGATACCACAGATAGACCATGAGACAGCAGAGCCTTTCTGGAGGGCAGGTGGCAGCCTGCAGGACACCACAGGGTAACAGCCAAATGATTGTCAGGATTTAAGACGGACTTTCCTTAAGGAACAATCAACTCATTTTCCTGTACTGCATTTCCCGGAGCTCCACAGGACAGAATGGGGCTGTGGAGACCTCACTACCTTGGAAATCCCTCTTTTCCACTACTTGTAGCTTTGGTGCCTGAACTGCAGCTGAATCCTCCCAACCACAGGAAGCAGAGAGCAAGAACAGGAGCAGCATGGACAGGAGAAGGATTAAGGAGCAACACCATGAGCCTGTTGCTCATGAGGGACAGAGAGGCATTCTGGAAAACCTTCACTTTACCTGCAGGGTATGGCACCTTGCAGAGGGGGACACTGCAGCACTGCCCCTCTCAGCCCTTTGGTGGGGAGGCACCAAAGAGATGCCCCTCTCCTCTGCCACAGCTCTGGCTGCAGAGTCCAGCCAGAGTCCCATGCCCTGCAGTTCCTTCTCCTTCCCTGCCCATCCCTGCTGCCTGGAGCTGTCCCTGCTGGCAGTTCTTTCTCTGTCGCAGTGTCTTGTCCCTGTTACTGCTCAAAGATCCCATGTCACCCTCTGGGTGCTCAGTTCTGCCCTACAGAAACCTCTGGCAATGTCCAGGGGCAGCTCTGTGGTTGCAGGTTGGAATGAGCAGGTCACATAAAGTCCTAGGATGCTGCAAAGAAGATGCTGATGCTGCCTTTAGGCTAAAGTGGGGATGAAGCACCTCGCTGACGTTTCTCACAGACCTATTAATCTCTCAGAGCGAAGGCTTACAACTCCCAGCTCATTGCCAAAACAGAAAACTTGTTCCTTCATTCTCCCTGTCAAAATGAGGCAAGTGAAAGTGCAGAGAGATGAAGGAAAGCTCCTTCTCCTTCAAGCAGCTCTTCTCTTGCTTTTCCTCTTGAAAGGACCCCTCAGACATGTCCTGTGCATTTGCTGGAGCTGTGAGCAGAACCTGAGCCCTGCAGCACCTCTCAAAGGGAGAAACAACCTGCCCTGCCAGGGATCTCTCTTCCCACCCAAAGCTTCTCCCCACAGCACCACAGGGAGCTCCCTGGAGAGGCTGTGTGCTGACCCTCACAGGTGGCAGAGTCACTGCCCTGGGCAAACAGCACCATGAGGTACAGGGACACTGCTCTGAATCACAGCCCCAGGCAGACCTTGGTGCACTCCCTGCCTTCACAGCCCTACAGCCCTGTGTTCAAGTGGCATACCCAAGAGAAGCATACCCTGATCCTCTGACCATGTGTCAGGGAATCCCTGCCCTGAAGCACCTCCTCCTCCTGCTATGTCCTGCTTACTCCAGGAGAGAGACCATTAAAATTCCTATGAGCTGTGGTTTGGCTGGGATGCAGACACCCCCTCCAGGAACCTCAGCAGCATTGCCCTGCAGACAGAGACTCACTGTTTCAAGGGCTGTGAAGATTCCCCCACAATGAGCTCTGCTCCCGCTCCACACTGCCATTCCCCTCTCGCTGCCTTCTCTCCTCTGCTGTCTGCAGCAGCAGGCAGTGCCCGCAGCCCTGCTGCTCTTGGCACAGGAGCTGCTCCTGCACTCGGCTGTCTCTGGGCAGTGCTGCCAGGCTGCCACGAGCTGCCTCCGTCCCAGGAGCCTGGCCCCGCTCAGGAGCAGAGGCCCAGCTGAACTCACCAATTTCTCTGTCCCTCGTGCTCCCTCCTGCTGGGAAAAGTGCACTTCAATAAACTAAAATAATCACCTGTTGTCCTTTGCTAACGAGTGGAGAGAGAGAGATTCTAATATTGCAATTTATTTCATCAGAGAATGAAGATCTATCAAAATTGTAAATGTCTCACTCTGCAAGGCTCATTTCACATCCCTTAACTAGACAGGAGACTGAGGAGTGAACAAGTGGGGAGGTTATTGACACAGGGTTTAGGTGCTGGTTCAGAAATATCAGTCTGGGCTGTACCTGCTTAGATGTGAGTCGGAATTCGTATTCAGATCCCTCCTGTAAACTCCACAAATACAGCAATGGTGGGATTGCCCTTGCCAAAACTGAAGTGAGCAGAGCACAGAGATCTGCCCACGAGGTCCTTGTCAAAGCTCCACCACAATCACTGGAGATGCAGGGTGAGAGTCAGCAGTTCCCACAGAAACACCTGGTGACAGCAGAAGAGACTGAGGAGGTGCAAGGCGTGTGTCAGTGTCTGCTTGCTCTGATGGAGCTACTAGGAGACCTGCATCATCCTAGAGCACAAGTTGGGGAATTGGCCGTCTTGGCCATCTGAAATGACCCCAGATGCCAACTATGACAACAGCGACACTCCCCATGAAGCTGAGGTATGGGAAGATTGCAGGATTAACCAACAGCTCTTGTAATTCAATGCAGAGTCTTGATTTGATATCACAGAAAAGTGCTGGCAGGGCCTTGTCTGATGCCTGGGGTGTCCAACACAACCACACGTCTCTAGCAGATACAGCAGGTCACCTACAGGAAAACCATGTCCCTTGGAGTGATTGCTGGACAAGTGTCCCAGGGCATCCTGCATTTCCATCCTGTACCCAAACACAGACATTCCAGCACTGGCTGTAGGGAAAGCCCATCCCGTCTACATGCAGGGTGATGCATAAATGGGAGGCACCCCGGCCCCGCCATGTGTCTGCTCCAGGCTCTGCACTCGCAAACCCTTCTAGCTCTCCTCCCCTGAACTCCTCTTCATCCCACCACATGACATGAACAGGTAACGGGCTCCAGTTGGCTGCATCAAAGGCTGTCAAGGCCCATGAACATCTTCAGTGGCTCCTTGTTCTTCCTGAACCAGCGTCAGCTGCAGGAGAGAGTGCCCATTGGGCTGCTTTGTGTGAGAGGAAATGCCCATGGCCAGGAATACGTGTCCCCTCGCTGGAGAAGCTCGAGCCTGGCTATCTTGGCCCAGGTCTCCTTCCCTACCACCCTCATGCTATCCGTGCAGGTCCCATTCCTGCCGCCCGCCTCTCCCTCCAGCCTCACCGCTCACCTCCCTCGTGCGCTCCTGCACTCCAGGGATCCCGTCCATGGATGAGGAGCAGCCGTTCACCTGCTGGTCCTTCTCCATCTCCAGGACTCGCTCTGAGGATAACCCTGCACGGCCAGCGCGTTTCCAGCCTGTCCTCTACACAGACAGACATGTCCTCACAGTCCATGTCACAGCCCTGTCCTCTGATCAGCTGCTCACACTGACGGGACCTCACAGGCCCTTGGCTGGGGCTGGTTCTGCTGCCGGCCAATCCCGCACAGGGCCAGCAGTGACCTCACAATGTGCCCTGGAACCTTCAACTGGCTCTGGCCTATCAGCAGCAGGGACAGAGGTGACGTCACAAGAAACCTCAGCAACCCAGAGCCTCCTGATGCATCAAGTCTACAGAGAAGGATGTGACCTCACAGTCACCCTCAGAGCCCTATCCCTGCTTTAGAGCTATCAAGGACTGGCCCAGCAGTGACCTCACTACCAATATCCAGGCCATATCCCTGCTTCTGGCCTAACAGGAACAGGCACAGCAGTGACCTCACTAACAATATCCAGGCCGGTTACCTGCTGCTGGCCTATCAGGTCCTGAGGCAGAAAGGCCAACACAACCAACATCCAAACCATGGGCCTTTTCTGCCTTGTCACCACCGGGCACTGAGGTAACATCACAATGGCCTGTGGCAGCTAAGAGCCCTCTCTGGCGTATCCAGAGCAATAAGGGTCCTCAGAGTCAGAATTTGGGGCTATCAAGCACTCAGGCAGAAATGACCTCAGAGTACGAATCGCAGCCATGACCCTGCTGGCATGTCATGTTCTCACACAGAAGGGACCCTGCCACTGGTCCCAGGAACATGGGAAAAGTTTTTCTCCAGGGCATGCCTGCTCCTGCACAGCTTTCCTAGGAGAAGGTCTAGGAGAGAGCAGTGCCCTGGCCCCAGACACACGTCACCACCTTCACCCCATGAGCCCTGAGCTCTGTCTCTCTTCCCCCGCAGGCCTCTGAGCAGACGGCTGCTCTGCACTGGTGCAACAAGAGCCTGAGATCTCTTTGTCTACCCAGAGAGCAATACAGCTGCCCTCCACCCCACCAGAGGCATCTCCTCCCAGCTGCTGCAGATCATTGCAGAAAGAGGCTTGCCCAAGAGGGTCTAAGATCCACCTGTGTTTGGGGATGGGTACTGGTAGGACTCCTGGACTGCATTCCCCCTTTTTTGATTCATTCCTACTTTTGTCCTCCAACTCTGCCACAGATATTCATTTGTCCCAGTGGTGTGTGTCATGAGCCCTTATCACAAGCAGTCAGAGGAGAACGTGTGCAGCCTGGGCACTGGGACCCTTTCACCTCAGGAGGGTGACAGCTACTCAGCTTGCCCAGGCCTCTGCTGTGGGTTTAGGTCACATACACTTACTCTTCTTACTCTTTCAGTGGGCTCCCCAAGCTTTCCAGATTATCAGCAGGTTGTTTTTGTGAACTCATTTCCTTCTCCAAAGTTCTGATCTATTATGCAGGGTTAAAATTAGACCGCACTGTAGACACAGGAAGTGACCAGAAGTATTGCCAGAAAGCAGAAGACATCAGGTAGTTTATAGCCACCTGCAGATGAATCATTCCTGATCTTTTCTCCTTCAAAGTAAACTCGGGCTTTATCCCACAGCCAATGGGAAGGCTTTTGCTTTGTTGTTTTTTGGGGGACACTTTTTTTTCTTCTTTTCAGTGTACTTTAACCGAAAACATGCAAACCATGCAAGACTTTAGACTTGCAAAAGTATGCTCTGTCACTTAAAAGTCATAATTCTGTCACTCTTGAGTAAGTATGGGTTCATCTGCCTCCAGTCACTTGATACCTGGCATTAATGCCATTTTTTTTTCTGGCTGTTTTAAAATGTTTGCAGCATTTGGGCCATTGATCATACTGCTCTCTCCAGACTGATAGTCTGCAGTTCTGCCCTCTCGTTATTTTGCTTCTCTTTGGTTGAGGCTGTCAGGACAGCTCAGTATCCTGCTGACTTCTTGTCATGTTCTTGTCCACCAGGCCCCCCACATGGTTTCCTGCAAAGCTGCTTTCCATCCAGTGAGCCCCAGGTTGTCCTCCTGCATGAGGTTATTCCATCCCAGCTACAGGACTTGCTTCAGCAACCTGTGTTTCCATCATTCCATATCAGCTGCGACCTGTTGCCCTCCCTCTGCTTAGCAGCCCTAAGGGCATGCTGCCCCTCCAGCATGTCAGCCACTCATCCCAATTTGGCTTCGTCCATGAGCTGGCTGAGAGTGCACTTTGTCCCCTCGTCCACACCATTCATAATGACAAACAGCAGCCCAGTATCAACCCCTGAAGAAAATCACTGGTAACATGAGTCAGGTGGACTTGCCCCACTCTTCTCCCCTCTTTGAGCTAAATGACGTCCAGCTCCTTTCCCACATGCTCCATTCCTGATGCCTCCACCCCATGTCTCCCCAGTCTATCTACAAAGATGTTATGGAAAAGCACATCAAGGGCATTCCTAAATGGTACTCTCCCCTTGTGCACACAACCAGTCATCCCATCCCAGAAGCAGTCACGTTGGGGAGGCACACGTTTGCCTTGAGGCCTTCATGCTGACTGTTCTCAAGCCCTTCTTGTGACTGGAATGAGCTCACAAAATGATTTACTTCCCATGGACTGAGGTGACACTGAGCAGCCCACCACTGCCCAGATCCTCTTTCCTGTCCTACTTGGAAGGTGGTTGTAATGCCTGGCGGGGAGGGCTGGGGCTGAGGCAGTGGCTGTAGGGCTGTGCCAGCTCCCACAGCACTGCTGCTCCTAATGGTGTGGGGACATGGGACAGGAGATGGCAATGCGGGGTGGTGGCAGGCCTGCTCCCCTGGCAGTCTCTCTTTGGCAGGGGAGCAGTGAGGAGCCCTGTGGCTCCCATCCCTGGTGCCCTGCACACAGCCCCATGGCTCTGCTGGGCAGGCACCTCACAGGACATGGTGTGTTCTGACATGGGGAAAGGTCTCCTCAGTAGGGACCTCGCAACAGTCCCTTGTGTCTCAGGCCTCCACAGCCCTCCTGCTTGGGCAGCCTCTCCCAGCATCTGTCCCTGCCAAGTCCTGGCTATGTCCAGCATTGGGCTAGTGCTGGAAATGGCCAAAGTGAGAGACCACTCTGTGACAAACGCCCTGAGGCTCCTTTACAGTCAGTCCATGCAACTAAGGACACCCAGCTCGGCAAATGTTTTCCTCTCCTGGGCCCTCTCTCTAGCCCAGAAGAGACCCTCCCCAGCTCTCCCACCTCCCCTGCCCTCTCCCCAGAGCAACCAGCAGCGTAGCCCAGGTTGGGGGTGGCCCCAGAGCAGTGCCCACCACAGGGGGCTGCAGAGCTGGGGGCACTCACCCCACACCCCAAGCCCCGCTGTGGGCACAGCAGCTCCATAGAATCATAGAATGCTTAAGGTTGGAAGGGTCCCCTAGACCCCCCTAGGGTCATCTAGTTCAACTCCCCTACACACACAGGGGCATGTGGCACAGGACTGTGTCCAAGCGGGTTTTGAAGATCTCCAGAGAAGGAGACTTCACAACCTCTCTGGGCAACCTATTTCGGTGCTCTGGCACCCTCACTGTTAAGAATTATTTCCTCAAGTTCCTGCGGAACTTTTCATGCTTTAGTTTCTGGCCATTTCCTCTAATTCTGCCAGTGGCCACCACTGAAAAGAGGTGAGAACCATCCTCCTCACTCCCTTGAGGTACTTACAGACATTGATCAGACCCCCTCTCAGCCTTCTCTTCTCCAGGCTGAACAGGCCCAGCTCCCTCAGTCTCTCCTTATAGGCCCTGATCATCCTTGTGGCACACTGCTGCCTCATGGTCAACTTGTCATCCACCATGACTCCCAGGTCTTTCTCTGCAGAGCTGCTCTCCAGAAGGTTGTTCTCCAGCCTGTACTGGTGTCTGGGGTTATTCCTCCCCAGGTGCAGGACCTTGCACTTGGCCTTGTTGGTTTTTCACCGCCCATGTGCTCACACAGCATGGCCCCACGGCACCGCTCCCAGCTGCGCCCATCCCGGTGCAGACACCACTCACACAGGAGCAGAGCTCAGGGCAGGCCCCAGCTCCTGGCAGCCTTTCCTCCAGCACGGCCCCCGCCAGGGGCTCTCACCTTGCCAGGAGACACATGCCGGCCATGTGAGCCTGGGGCGCTGCCAACCATGCCCACGTTCCCGCAGCAGCTGCAGCCACTGGTACTCCAGGCTCCTGGCCAGCAGCAGCTCCAACACCTCCACAAAGAGGCTACAGGGAGAGAGTACACCAGGACAGGCTGGGGATCCTGCCCCTCTCCTGAGCCCTGGTGGGCACTGGCATCCGGAGCCTCCCTAAGAGAGAACAAACTCACCTGGGCTGCTTGCAGGTCTGCAGACACCACTGCTATGACCGTGTCTGCGACAGAGCTCTGCAGACAGCTCTTAGAGCCACACAAGATGCTCTCCAACTGGCAGTAGATCTCTTCTTGGCCGCCCTGTGGACACATCACACACCGCGCAGTGGGACATGCAGCCCTACAGCAGTTCCGAGGTGATGAGGCTGTGGTCAAGCTGTCGGCACCGCTCAGCACAGCTGTTAGGAGCGACTGAGACTCCCGTGCTGGGATTTCCTGACGCCAACCCAAGCCCCAAGTCCGTCACCACCACCATGAAAGAAGGGTATGTGGGAGCGACTGCCCAACACCTTGGCAGGATCAGCGTTTGCAGAGAGACATGGCAGGAGGGCAGAGGTGCCATGGAGCCAGGACCTCCCATGGCACTGGGGAAGCTGGGGCACTGTGGGGAACCCTCCAGCCCCATGGGACAGCCCGAACTCACAGTGGCATCTTGCAGATGGCCCAATAGAGAAATCACCGTGGTGGTAAAGGTACTGATGGTCACAGGGACAGACCCAGCCAGCACCAGCCCTGGGAGGGTGAGGGGCCACGGGGACCACTGTGACCCGCCACGACTTGTGCCTGTGCAGTATTCATTCATTAGGAGGACATGGAATAAAGGCTGCTGCAGGTGGAAGGCAAGGTTACCATCCTTCTGCGCCAGTTTAGGAGTTTCAAACAGTGTCACTGAAGCTGCTGCCAAACAACCTCCTTGTCTTCACAAGATTATCCAAAGGACAGAAGCAATAGAACTTCAAGGCCTTTAGGCCATTCCTCCCGCCACCAGTGCTACGCCTTCAGCAGCCCTCCAAGTTACGGGAGCGTTTCTAGTTGTCCAGAGATAACCCTCCCATGTTGCCCTTTCCGTTGTTTTTTGTTCTCATTCGCTCTTTCTCCCTCTCCCTTTCTCTACTTCCCTTTCTCTCAAGTCTCTCTTTTCTTTCTCTCCTATCTGCCTATCATTCTCTCTCCTTCTCTTTCCCTCTGCTGCTCTCCTTCTGCTTGCTTTCATTCACTTACACTTTCTCTTCCCTTCTTTCTTTCTCTCCTTCTCCCATTCTTTCCCTCCTTCTCTCCCTTTATCTCCTTCTCTTCCCTTCTTCCTTCCTCCCTTCCATCCTCCCTCTTTTCCTTTGCCTTTTCCCTCTTTCCCACTTTATCCTTGGCATGCTTTCCGTCTCTCTGCCAGGAGCAGCTATTTGAGCCCTCACAGTCAAACACAGGCTGAGGCTCTCGAGAGCTTGCTGGGCTGCCCTGGAGGTGGATGGAGCTCCAGCTCTGCTCAGGAGCCGTCTGGGCACCAGAAAAAAGGGGCTTCTCCAGCACAAAGCCTTGCACCCAATTTTGACCCTTAGGTGTGGAGAATCCCAAAGGTCTCCAAAGAGGGCCAGAAGGACCAAGATGGGTGCTAACCGGTGCCCAGGAATTCCCCAACACACTGCCAAGGCCAAGGGCTTTGGCAGGACGGGGTCTGTCAGGGCTCTGCAACAGGCCATAGGCTCTAGGCTCCTGGGAGAGTGCGGTGCCCTGCTCCTGCTCCAGGTGAAAGGCATCCACCACAGCCCACAGCCAACATCTGGCACAGCTGCAGCCCACAGAGCAGGAGAGCATCTATCCCTTGTAAACCCCCACCAACCCCTGGCCCTTTCCCCCCTCCTCACTGCTTCACTCCAAGCCTACTGATTACCCGAGGTCTCTCCTGGCATCACTGCGGTGCCCCATCTCCTGGTGCCCTGCCGTGCTGCAGCTTGGCCGTGCTCCCACCCTGCCAGGCACTAAGGCCATGCTGCCACCCGGGTCAGAAGAGCGGGCTGCTTTGGGGGGATCGCTCTGGACCTCAACGCTAATCACGTCATGTCCTAGGCCAGGGCTTCCTTCCCCATCCTTGAGCCAGTGAGAGATCATGGCCCTTGGGAAGAGCCCTCCGGGACAGCGTGCTGGAGGAAGGGGAGCGCATGTGCAGCTCCAGAGCCCACAGCATTGGGCTGGCACCAGGGAGGCTGGCGAGGAGGGAGAGGACAAGGGTAGATGGCCCTTCTGCAGGGCAGGTCTTGGGGGCTTTGGGGCTGTCCTTACCAGGCACTTGCCAACCTGCCAGGCCTGCGCTGCCTTGAGCAGGAGCCCCAGCTCCTTCCATTTCATAGAATCATAGAATCATAGAATGCTTAGGGTTGGAAGGGACCTCTAGAGATCATCTAGTCCAACCCCCCTGCATACGCAGGGACACCTAAAGCACGTGGCGCAGGACTGCATCCAAGCGGGTTTTGAAGATCTCCAGAGAAGGAGACTCCACAACCTCTCTGGGCAGCCTTTCTCCATGCTCCTTCCAAGGAGAAGAGCAGCACCGAGCGGGCCTTCCTGAGGGGCCTGCAGGCCTCTCTCTTTCCTCCTGTAAGGACTTTTGTTCCCCTTTGGAGATCACAAGAGAACTGAGTAGGAACCCCAAAGCCATCACCATGCCAGCCCCCACAGTATCTTCTGCCTAGTCATGGACTGTCAGGGATTACAGTCCCTTCCAACCTCAAGCATTCTATACTGCATTGCCTTTTTTTTTTTTTTTTTCTTTTTTTCCACTGAGGGCAATGCTAGGGCTGATGCCCTTGTGTCTGCTGTGCCCTTGGGTCCTCTCCCTAACAAACACCAACAGGCTATATTATCTCATCACTTTTTTCACCAGGGCAGCTCGGCGCTTAGTCAATTAGGCTTGATGCAATCCACGGCATGATCCATAGTTAGTGCCATTTTTGTAGCACAGATACAAAAAGGGGAATTGTCAGGGATTACAGCCAGTCTGTGGAATCCCTGGCTCCCTTAGCAGAGAACGTTAGTCTTAAAAAGATTAGAGCGTATCTATGAGACACGGAATTCATACGGAGACAGCAGAAAGTTATTAACAAGTTTAAGGAGGTTTTGGCCACGGAACAGAAACTGGCCAAGCTCAGAATCATCCGATCATAACTCTGTTACTAGCTACTGTCCTTTGTAGTCCTCACCAATAAGCAGCAGCCACGACGAGGAAGGCTCGCTATAAATAATGTACTTGGAGACCGATAAAGCGCGGTTTGCGTTGCATCTACCCAATTTGTTTGTGTTTTTGGCCACCACAACTGCGACAGAGAGGAGGCATTTGAGGGCCCTGAGATCACAGGAAATCCCACCGCACGGCCAGGAGGCACCTATGGAGCTGAGTGCGCGACACAGCTCCAAGAGCTGCTTTTCCAAGCCAGTCTCCATCACCCTTCCCCTCCCTGCGTGCTCCCATCTCCTCCCTGGCCAGTGCCAAGGCCTCAGCTCTGCTCTATTGCCCCCAGCTGCCCTCACGTGGCCCCATCTCCCCTTCAGGCCCGCACGGGTCCTGCCCTTGCCCCACGGCTCTGCTCCTGCATCAGGATTGCCCAGGGCACAGGACCTTAAACGGAGCTCCCTTTCCAACACCCTCCCGACCCGCACACTGTGAGGTTCCTCCAGCTGGGAGCAGGCAGCAGTGCTCTTTATTTTGCATTTCTCCGGGCACGGAAGCGTTTGCCAAGGCCCCAGTGGGAGCTGCGGTGTCCGCACGGCCCCTCGGGAGTCACTTCTCAGGGCTGTGGTGCAGGTCTCTGGGATTTCTCCTGCTTGCACTGCTCCCGCGTGTGCCGCAGCGCCGGGAAGACCTCGCACTTTGCTCTGTTTTCCTGGGTCTCCATCTTCTTCCCGACACTACGGGGGAAAGCCAAAGCCGCTCAGTCACTGGTGCCGGCAGCCGCAGCGTGCAGAGCCCCTGCAGCCCCCATCCCTGCAGCCGCCGCTCCACAGGCCACGGCGCCCGCAGCCAAGCGCAGCGTTTCCTCCGGAACCACCGGCGGGACAAGCGGAGCGGCCCCGCAGGAGAGAGGCACCGGCACTGGCACGCATTTACCAGAGGAAGGGCTGCTGGCCCGTTCTCCACAGCCCTTGGGCCTGCAGCCAGCTCGACTCCTCCTGGCAGGCTTCATAGGGCTGCGCCCGCTGCAGACCCCGGCGGGCTGACGCCGGCAGCACGCTGCAAGGACAGGGAGGAATTGCACACTGGCTGCCCCCGCGCGCCCGCAGCCCCTGCACTCGCGCTCCCGCTGCCGCCCGCAGCCCCTGCAGCCAGCGCCAGCCCCACGCGCTCCCTGGAGCTGAGCCCAGCCACCCTGGAGCCGGGCAAAGCGGTGCCTGGCACCTCCTCCCCGGGCAGCAGGAGCCTTCGCACACCCCACGCTGCTCCTGGGCGCTCAGCAACGCCAGGCCGTGCTGGGACACGCCACACACTTACTCTTGCCGTGGCATCTCCAGGCCTGGTGACGCTTTCTTCTCCGATATAGATGGAAGGCCAGGAGGAACCACCATTCCCGCAGGACGGCCTCCAGTTTCCTTCCTCCTGTGGCCCCGCTGAAAGGCACCGTGGTGCTGCAGCTGCCGCTGCTCTGCTTCAGGTCGCAGCTATTGCGGCAGACAAGCAGACAGGAGCCGTTTCAGACGGACAGGAGGTCAGGGGCAACACTGCTCCCCTCACAAACATCGCTTCTGTCCCTCCCTCATGGCCATGGGCAGGCAAGCAGGAACGCCAAGGGCACAAACACATGGAGCCATTCACAAGACCAAAGATTGTGGCCAAAGGAGCTAAGGGAATGCACACATCTCAAGGGGTCTTCCAGGCCTCCCTGGCCGTACAGATTTGCTTCTCTACTCGGCAGGCTGACACCAGCATTGCTTAAATCCCCACCACCTACCAGGTCTCTCTTGTGCCTGTCCAAAGCAGGGAGTGTGGCCTCAGGAGATGTCTCCTTGACAAATTTTCCTGCTCTCTGTGCACAGATCCCCACTGCTGGTGGCAGCACACTGCAAAAGCACCAGAGCTCCCATGAGGAGCAGGTTCTGCAGCTTGTGCTCACAAAGCAACCCAACGTGAGCACAGGCTTCCCCAAGCCGTGGCGCCAGGAGCCTCACCTCACTGCTCCCATTGCGCACCCTGCTTTGGGCAGCATTGCTCCCATCACTCCTGCATGCCTGGGGCGCGCAGGAGAAACCCGTGCTCGCAACAGCAGGCGCTTTCCAGCAGGACGTCCTGCAAATACAGAGCACAGAAGCTCTTCACAAGGGCATCTGCAGGACACCTCCCACAAGGAGAACAGGCTGCCCACTGCATGCAAGGCCAACCAGGGATTGAATCAGCCCTCCTAGCAGCCCCTTGTCCCTTTCTGGCTCCCAGCCCTCTCTTTCCAGAGCACCACGTTGCTCCCCACGGGCTCCTCCTCCCACCCCTGCCTGGTGTCCCCCCTCTGCAAAGCGGGCTCACCGGGTACGTCACCTCTTTGGACACCCTTCTCCTTGGCGTCGCCTTCTCTGGTCTTCTGCTTATCTACAAACCTATAAATTAGGAGGGCACAGAGGCAAAACTGTCTCACGTGGGAGGCTCTGAAAACGGCCACGCGCCTCCCCGCAGCAGAAGGCTAAAGGCCCCGAGACACAAGAAGAGCTGCCCAGCACGAGACCAGGCAGCGAGTGCAACACAACAGCTCCCTGCGTAAGGCCCAGAGCACAACGCGAGCGCAGACACCTCTGGAGGAGCCTCACCTCACGCGACGCGCTCCAGCCCACCAGTCCTTGGCCATCCTCTCTGCCATCTCCTCCTCCTCCTCCCTTCTCGGCACTGGAGGAAGAGCTTGGCGGGATAGGAAGCCTTGGGCAGCAAGGCGCCCTGCGGGTAGGGAACAAGGAAGCTCTGCACACCTGCCCCTCGGGGACACTTCCACGAGCAGGACGTGCCGGCCTGCGCGCTCACAGGCTGCGGCTGACCGAGCACCGGCTATTCCGGCCTCGCAGCCCGGCTTCCTCAGCGCTCCTCAGTCCTCTCCCACCCCTCAGCTTGTGCAACCCTTTCTTTCTAAAGGGCCCTCTGGTCCCAAGCACTTCTTGGGCCATTCCTTTCTCTACTCCACACTCTGCAATGGGGTCGGCTCGACTCCTGCCCCACTGGAGAGAGGCTGTTTGGCATGGGAGACCCTCCGGTGTCCCAGGGACCCACACACAGAGTCCCTCGTCCCCTGCCTCTAGTGTGTGCTGTGCTACAGTACCTTTTCTACCAGCCCGCTCTGATGACGCTTTCTTTGCAGAAAGCAGGAATTTCCGCACAAACCTGGAGGCAAGAAGGTGAGAGCAGTTTCAGAAAGGGGCAGCACAAGCCCCTGCGGCCTCCCCTGAGCAGCTGCTCACACATGGAGTGGAGAGCTGCTCCCAAACCTCCGCTTTTCCAAAGCAGAGGACAGAACAAGATGCCAGTGGAGCTGGGGAAGCTGAGGGCACAAGAGGCTCCATCCAGGGCCCTTTCTAGGTCAGACAGGGATCCACTTTTTCAGGGGGACAAAACACATGCAGGAAGGAGGGACATCTTAGGCTTTGCCTGGTTGGCTCTTGTTTTTAGACTCCCCATGAGAAAGGGAAGCAGCAGATGAAGGTGTGGCTATGCCAGGCAGTGCCCAAGCACCTCTCCCACAGCACATGTGGGAATGGAAAGCAGGTCCTCCCGCACGTCATTCCACCCCGAGACGCACGGAGGGCCACTGAAGCAAGAGGGAGCACGGACTGCCCTGACAACCCCACGCAGGACCCAGTTCTTCCCCAGAGCTTCGGGAGGAGACACGGGCTGGCAACAGGGCCCTCAGCAGCTCTCGCCAGCCGTAACGAAGGGGAGAGGAGAAGCCGCTTGCGCCGTCAGCGCCGGCACGAGCAAACATACTCACTGTGGGAACACAAAGACCCCTTCCAGAGGCATGCGGAAAACAGCCCTTTCTGCGCTGCTGATGATCAGAGGCCGCAGCTTTCGCTTCTGCAAGAGGCGCAGAGACGCGTGAGCTCCTCTGCGCACAACGGGCCCCTTGCTCACAACGGCACCAACTGCCCAGCGCTCGCGCGAGAAGCTGCCTCTCCGCAGCTCCCTCACCAAGGGCTCTCCCACAACAGCAGCCCCAGGCCCAGCACATGGCCACGGCCCAGCAAAGCTCGGCCAAGCGGGGCCGGTGCTGCTGGCCTTTCTGGCTCCTCCAGGCCAGGCCAGAGCTCTGCGGGCACCGGCCCTTCCTCAAAAGGAAGGGCAGCCCCAGGGGCTAGACACTCAGCCCATTCCCAAAGAAGCAGAGGGAGCCTTGGAAACAACCCCAACGCACCGTGAGGAAGGATTTTGCCAGGTTCCCCGTCGTATCCACTTCTTGGATAAATTCCTCCAAGAATCTCATGACGATGTTCTTTTTTCGGCACACAAGAACGCCGATGTTCGGGAAAACAAAGTCGAAATCCTTTCCTTCAGCCAAAGCCTGCTCAAGCCACTGCAGGGCTGCGTCAACGCAAGCGCGCACGTCGCGCTCAGGAATGCGCGTGAGCAGCGCGATGCGGGTGTAGTTGAGCTCCGCGCCTTCCAAAGGGCCTGCAAGCAAAGCAGCGAGCAACAACAGCACCTCAAGAGCCCTGCAGCCGGCTGCGAGCCCCGCGCAAGCACCGCGGCCGCCCCCGCAGGACGCGTCTCGGCCCCTTCCCCTTCACCCTGTCTCCTCGCAGCCGCCAACCTCCTGCCTGCGGGCACAACGGCCCCGGCCCCGCACGCGCGGCTCTTCCCTCCAAAGAGGACACGGCCTCAGCGCAAGGGAAGAACCTCCCCAACACGGCCCGTACCCCTAGCTGACCCACACCCAGCACCAACGGGGTCCTCGAGCCCTGCATGGCCGTGGGGGAGACCACCCCTCCCAGCTCTGCTTCACCGCTCTGCTCAGCTTTTACCAAATGGGTTAGCACGGACCCCGCTGCCACACAAGGCTGAGCACACACTTGAATCTCCCTTCTTACCAGGAAACGGCCTGTTACTGTAGCGGAGCTTGTTCTTCATCACGACTGTCTCATACAGGTGAAACATGGGTCTCTGAACACTGAACGCCTGCTTGTTCACATAGCAGAAGTAGTCCTGCTTGACGTACAGGTGACCCACACCTGGTAGCTTGACAGTCTGCAAAGAGAGGAGCAAGAAGGGTGCACACAGGGTAATTTTTCAAGCACAAGAAGCCACTGGTGACTTGACAGCTTACACTACAGGAGCTTGGTGGCTTCTCCACCGCTGAGGTTCCAAAGGGCATCAAGATGGAGCCCTGGGGAGAGCTCTGGAGAAGAGCCCGGCACTCCACCCTTTTCCCCCTCAACGTCCCCCTCACTTCCAGGAGCCGCTTGGTGAGGGACAAGCGGATTAAACCACCCTCAGCCTCAGCAGCTCCAAGCAGGGACAACCATGTGGGAACATCTGAGGAGCATGACAGCCTCTGTGGCCGTGTGTGATGGGGAGAGCTCGAGAAGGCTCCAAAGGAGCGACCTCACACACTGCTTGTGCAGCGGCGCTTTGCAGGCTCCGTCGGGGGCCTTTTTCCTGCTTTCAGGGCTTCTGGAGGAGGATGGTGATGTTCAGTGTCAGGATGGAAGGGGGCAGGCAGCTCTTCGGGGGGAAGAGCAATGCAGACTCACCTTGTTGAGCATGAGTGCTTGGTGGTAGCACTCGCACACGCTCTCCCAAACTCTAATGACATCTGTGGGGCAAGAGAAAGACGTGCCATGCTGGGATTCAGCAAGATCACCCCCATCTCACCCGCTCCCGCTCAAGCAGCCGCAGGTGGCACCCACCACCACCATCCCCCAGGGGCCCTGTGCTGGAGGGCCCTGCTGAGCTGACATTTGAGTGGACTTGCAAGCAGAAGCCCTCTGCTCATCCCAGCAGGGGTATGGAGACAAAACTCCAGACCTAGGGAAGCCTTGTGACGAGGGAGCCTCCCATCCGCAATGGGCAGGTGTCTCCATGCTCGGAGCACATTCCCGTCCCCTCCAGAGGCAGGAGCAGCTGCGCGCAGCAGAAACCAGATGCAGAGGCTGCACTGACAAGGGGCCAAGCTCAGGAGGAGGCAACTGCAAGATCCTCCAAAGGAAACGATCCATCTCTAACACAAGCATTGCTGAGTGCCTCTGCAGAGCCCACAGGAGCACCCGCCTCTTCTAAGTGTGGGACTCCTTTCCCTTCAGCTCCTCCTCACAAACTGACTGACCCTCGTCTGGACAAAACCTGCCAGCGCATTCCTACCCCGGCCAGAGGATGGTCCTCTGCCCACCACCGCCTGGCGGGGACCTCCTGGCCTTACCTTCCTTCTGAAATCTTGCCAGGCGTGGAGACAGCGACAGGAAGAAGCTGAAGGAGAAGCAGTCCATGGTGCCACGTGCCTGGCACGCGCTCCTCCCCTGCCCAACTGTCGCAAGCCCCGCAGCGCTATCGCAGCGAGCGCCTCTCTCTGCCTTCTGCTGACTGCAAAGCAGCTGCCGAGAGCGGAGAGCTGGCGAGAGCAGCCACGCGCCCGGGCTCAGCGCGGCCTCGCAGGGCAGCGTCCGCAACGCCGTGCGCAATGTCCCCCTGTGAGCCCAGGCCGTGTCACAGAGGGCTGCAGCACCCGCCCTCCCGCCCCTCAGCCCACCGGAACCCTCCGGGCTTCCCTTGTGCTGGGACACGCAGGCTCCTGCCGCCCGTCTCCCCCCGCCGCGGGACAGACGCCCCACGCACGCACATCCCGCCCCAGCACTGAGATCCCCAGCAGCCCTTTGCTCTGCGTCCCACAAACTGCAGCTCTGCTGCTTCCCCTCGTGGGCCTGCAAGGTGTCTTGGGCCTTGAAGGGAACTCTCCCCTCCGAGGCCAGGGCTCTGGCCAGGTCCTGGATGATAGGGAAAGCATGTCATACGTGATATTACCACTCACAAAGAAAATGCAAGTTTTGCTGATTTGGTTCTGTAAAAACTGTACGCTCTTGCAGCGACTTTGGAGACCTCAGTTACGGATGGACGCACCATGTAAGACCTTCCAATTGCTCCCAAATCCTCCCTGCAAGAGGGGTTCCCCAGCAACTGCGGATCTGGATGATGGTAACGTATTTAGCCAATTGGTGATGTATCTTTTTCTTAATAGCTATTCTGTTCCTCGTGTAGTGTTTTGTCTGTTGCCAAACTCCAGTGTATCATAAGATTATTGTTTTTTTAGCTGTATCATTTCATTCCTGGATTATGAGATATTAATAGTAAAAGAAGACCATGCCGGTCTTCCCCAGGCAGAGGCTTGTGCAGGCAGGAGCCTTGGAGCTCAGGTTGCACACACGGCAAATCTCACTGAGCATTTTCAGAGCTCGCTTTGTGCCAGAGATGTTCCTACCTCTGCCTCAGCATTGTGGGGGAGATTGCTGGCGTTGTAATGGGTTGGACAGGACGTGTCCATCCAGATGGGTGCTATGACCATGGGTCTTTAGCCTGTCCCTTCCCCTACATGATGTTACCAAAGGGAACGTGGAAAGAGAGGCTGTTGAAAGTCTTCAGCTGCTCAATCCCTTCTAAACAAGTATTTCGTCCATAATGGGTGCTCTGGATGGGCCTCGATGCTCTCTAGGAAGAACTAGAGCAACAAGTGAACAAACATCCTTCCTGTGACATGTGGTAGGATTCTTACGAGGACCAACGAGGCTTCTGAGGTGTCATATACTGGCAAGCCATTTGTGGGACATAAGGTGTCATCTGTTGTCTGCTGAGCACATGCTATTTGTGGTTGGTGTGACTGGAGAAGTCTCTCAACACTGCTGAACTGCAGGCATAAAGCACCTAGGCTGGGCATAGCCGTTGCCTTTAGTCTGCTGCTCAGTGTGTCCCGGGAAGTACCGCGTTGCCGTGGTGTTTGTTACCGCTACCTGTTCCATGCTTCATGTTGCTTGATTCCTGCACACAGAGTGGCCAGGTAAGGAAGAGGTCTCCATTTAAATAAATACTTTGGACAAAGTGTTGTTGAACTGCGGTGCTCCCAGTGACAGAATCCTGGGGGGCCTTAGGGCAGGCAGAAGCAAAATGGGGCTGAAGGAGGCATTAGACGATGGCACGTGTGAGTGCAAGCGGTGGGAACACCGTTCCCTGCTCGGATGATGCCTAGGCAGCCCAGGTGTGCCCCAAGTCCCTTGCCCCGAGAAAAGGCGCTCTGGAGCCCTTGCCCCACGTAGGCTGCTTGCGGAGAACTTCGGCTCGTCTGCCTCGCGACTTGGGCACAAGGTCTCGCAGCAGTTGCTGGTCCTTGTCATGACAAGGCGTAAATCACCAGAGCAGCACAGGAATACAGGAACGTCCACACAGTGCTTGGAAGTGACATCTTTATGCTCTGCCTCGGTAATCCCCTCTCTCAGCATTCACGTTGGTCTGGCTTGTCCGTCACCAGCTTTACCTGCATTGGTCTCCTGCCAGCTCTGCTCTGGGAAGGGGGCTTCGGAGCTGCCTGCAATACTGCTGAGCCCTGGAGGGGAAAGGAGCTCGTGTGCAATCTGGCTCGCTTTTGGTTGGATATCCAGCAGTGCAGAACGAGGTCTTGAATTAGGTGGCGAGGGGAAAGCGAGAGGTTTCTGCAGCCTTCGGGTGTGCTCTGAGCAAGATGCTCAGAGCTTTGGTGGATGGATGGAAGCAGATGAGCTGAATGTTTCTCTGCAGATTCTTGAGACTCTGCCTCATGCTCTGAAAGCACGTCCATTCCAGGGATCATGACGGAAGGCAGTTTTGTTCTTGGTTGTGTCTCCACTAACTTGCCAGTAGGAGTTTTCCTTGCTTCTGGTTTTGCAAAGACCTGCCCCAGGTTGCTCCCGTTCTCATCTCTCCAGTTGGGCTCTTTCGCCACCTATCTTCTGCAATGCACACCTGTATCTCCTGCAGACAGAGGCAAAATACACTGCTCTTCTAATCATTCCTTGGGGCCACTCTCCATAGTGCTGTCTTCTGACCTGTCTTTCAAGGGCTTTACCAGGGTAAACCTTCTTCTTCAGGGTTTCCAGAGCCTCATGGACAAATTTCTCCACGTAAATTTTTAATTCTGAGTGGAACTGCTGAATTTTGGAAATGATTTTGGCAATGTCGCTGTCCCTTTCAAGTGTGCTCCTCTCTTGGAATATGTCAGCAGCATTTTGGGAGGGTGGCTGAACACGGCGTGGCCTGTGTGTGGTCCCTGCTTGGCTTGGGAGCACCCTCTGCTCACCCTCCATTTCACAGACCCGAGAGGCGCTCCCAAAATGGGCCCCTCACAGGAAACCCCGAAGCCTCCGCAGAGCGGGAGGAGCTGCCTTGGGAACCTGGTCCCTGAGCCAGGACTGCCAAGGGATGGAGCAGGCTCCATTCTGCTCCCTACATGTTGGTCTGTCTGATGCCAACAGAAGGGCTCTTGGCATCTTTGACATTGCCAGCTCAGAAAGAATGACTCCCCTTATCCAGGGACCAAGCTTGGTAAATATATTTTCAAGGACTCTCTTTGCCAAGGATGGAAAACCTGTGCTGGACTTGCTGAAGGCAAGGCAGCCTGTCCCCTCATCTCGCTTGGAGCTGGAAGTGCAAGTGCAGTTTGATTGTCCATTTCCAGTTTTACAGAGGGCGATGTGCCAGGGTTTATAGACCAGAGGGGATTTGCTTATGTAATTCATCCTCCTCTCCCCCTACCTCCTTCTTCCATGAGCCCATTCTTAGAAACAGGGAACTGGGATAACGTCAAACCCTGGTTGCTTTGGCTCCAGCAGCAGTTCAGCAGTGAATGAAGAGTTAATTTATGGCGTGGGAGTTAATTTATGGCTGATCTTTTTGCTGTTGCTATTCTTGTTATTTTCATTATGATATTTTTATGAATGTTGCTGTTGTTTAAATATACATTCCTGTATCATTGTTTAAGTGTTGCGTGTTGTTTCCAAGCGAGCTCAGGTACAAAATCATCCCCACTGCAGGTGCGACTGTGGAGCCCCAGGATTTCACACACCAGGGGCAGGGGAGCAAAAGCAAAAATGTCCCTCTGGCACTTCCATTCACACATGTCCCAGGGGATGTGCAAAGGGGAAGGAGCCTCAGCCCCACCGCGGGGCAGCCCTCAACTCTCCGGGTGCCGCACACAACGTGTTCCCGCAGTGCCCAAGCCACAGGCAAAGGGAAGCTGTCACGCCCCAGGGACACGGGGCCTGGAGATGCAGGGCCGAACTCCCCGAGCCCCTGGGGGACACAGGGCCCTGCAGGGCTGGGACAGGCTCAGGGACGGTGTCATGGTGGGCAGTGTCCCCAGAGGGAGCTGGTGCAGAAATGGGTTGCTGCCAGGAAAGTCCCCGTGCTGGGGACCACGATGGAGGCTGCTCTGTCCCTCTGCCATCTGCAGGGCCATCTGCCAGCTGCTCATGGCGACAACTCAGTGCCACGGGAGAAGAGGTCTTACGGCCTGACAAAACCCCACCGCTGCCCTTCCAACATCGCTGCTGTCCTGGGTGCCCGCAGAGCCCTCCCGAGTCACACTGTCAGACAAGGGTTGACTTTGGAAGGGACCTCTCGAGATCAAGGTGTTCAAGGCTGCTTGCAGGGCTGGAAGCAGAGCCCCAAGGGGAGCCTGGCCTCTGGGCAGGCAGCCGCCAGCAGCACCATGGGGCTGCGTGAGGAGCCCTCCTTGGCACCCAGCAAGCCCAAGGCCACGCACTGCTCTCTGCCGCCAGGCTCATCAGTGCCAGGGGGAGTCCAGCACATGCAGACCCTTCCTCACGGTGGCCCCCCTGGCCCCTGCCGCTGCCCTCCTCCCCCCACGGAGCAGTGGAACATCCCAGAGGGGCAGTTATCGCCACGGGAACACGGATGCTTCCCAGAGCTGCGCCTCACAGTGGCCCCAGCGCTGGCCACGCAGCAGCAAGGCCAGGTGAGCAGCAGGGCCGCGCAGCACCAGGGGCCACCCGTGGTGCCCATGAGATGCAGGGGAGCTGAGGGGCTGCAGGGCAGACTGCGCGATGCCTCCCAGGGGAGGCCACAAAGCCACCGCGCGACACTTGGTGCTCATGGCTGCAAATGTAAACAATCCCATTCTATTGCAGAGTCAGGAGAGTGAAAAAAATTGCTAACGCTGAAGTCGAAGCCATGGATTGGGAGAGCTCAATGCAGGTACTGTGCACACAGGCAGAGGCTGCGCGGGGACGGCTGGCGCTTGGCTCTGCGAGAGCAGCCGCAGGGCTGGTGGCAGAGGTGCCAGGGAGCTCTGGCAGGCCTGGGTGCTGGGGCAGAGCTGCGCCAGGGCCAGGAGCGGCCAAGGCCTCGGGGGCTGCTGCCTGAGCCTGGTGCCCTGGCTCTGTGCACCGCCTGCCCCGCGCACGCAGGGGACACGAGGCCCCGCGCACAGAGCCAGCGCTGCCACCATGACCGTCCCCACAAGCTCTCCTGCTCTATTCCAGACTCCCGGTATTCAAGGCCTGGTTAGCTTGGACAAAGAGGAGCCTATGGAGTGGGAGAGCTCCAGCTGTGCCCTACAGGTATTACTGCTGCTTCCAGCCGCATGAGGGGAGCTGGGCCTAGGCCTGGCCCCTTCTGGTTTCCTGTTTTCCAATACAGGAAGAGAGGTCCTGGGGCCAGAGTTCTTAGATGTGAGACCTGTCCTGCATACACCTCCCTTTCTCTTGCAGGCTGCTGTCATGAATGGGGGGCCTGCAGAGAATGTGCCAGAGCCCATGGAATGGCTGAGCTATGGCAGCAGCCAGGTAGAGCCCCCGCAGCCCCTGCATGTGCTCGTCTTTCCTCTCCCCCATGCATCGTCCCCACCAAGGTCTCCTGCGCTCTTCCAGGCTGGGGGCACCAACGGCCTGGTCGGCTGCAGCACGGAGGAGCCCACGGACTGGGAGAGCTCCGGCTGCAGCCCCCAGGTATGGCCCCTGCTGCCGGCTGCACGGGCAGAGCTGGGGCTGTGCCCGGCCCCTTGGCGCTGCTCCGCGCTGCCTTTGGGGAGCAGCCGCGCGGGAGCCTGGCCCAGGTGTGCGGGCGCTCTGGCGGGCCACGGTGCCGGGGCAGAGCTGCACAGGGCGCAGGAGCGCCCAAGGCCTGGGCACCTGCTGCCTCAGCCCCTCTGCCGACCTCTGGGCTGTGCTGGCCACGCCAAGCCTCTGCCAGGGCACCAATGACGGCAGCGCTGCTGCCAAAGAGCCCGCGCAGCCGCCAAAGAGCCTCTGCTCCACGGGAGCCCCCGAGCCGCTCCTCGGCCCTGCTCACGCCTCCTTTTCCCTTGCAGGCCAAGCTCCCCTTCACCCTGGCTGCTGCCAGGAAGCGCTGAGCCCAGGGATTACAGCCATAACCCCTTATTTGGATGTCCCTGAAGATTCTTTTAGAGTAGTATTTGTTTTGCTCATATTGTTGATATTCTTGTTGTTTTATTGATATTGTTTGTATTATTGTTGTTGGTTTTGTTTCTTATATTGTTCTGTTTTTATTGTTGTTTAAATATATATTCCTGTAGCATTGTTTTAGTGTTGCGTGTTTTATCCAAGTGATATCAGGCACTAAAATCATCCCCACTGAAGATCTGTGTGTGTAGTGAGAAGATTTCAGACCCTAGGGGCAAGTGAGGGCCAGCAAATGTTCCCTCTAGGACTTCCTTCACACATGGCCCTTTGGGATGCCCCAGCCAGTTTTCCAGCTGTTTTTTTTCTTCTTCTTTTTCACTTCTTCTATTCTTCATTTTCTTTTTCTTTTCCTTTTTTTTTTTCTTTTTCCTTTTAATCTTTTCGTAATGCTGTTTTCTTTTCTCTTTTTCCATCTCTTCTTTCCAATTCCAATTCTTCTCCTTTATCTTTTTCTTCTTCTTTTTCTTTTTCTTCTCCTTTTTCTTTTTCTTCTCCTTTTCCTTTTTCAAGAGGCAATCAAGAACGCAGGGGCAAGGACGGTGGGCAGAGCAACAGGGTGGCCTCGTGGTGGGTGTCTCCTATGGAGCGCCTGATGACGAGCAGCCTCTGCAAGGCCTGTGGAGCGCAGAGCTGTGGAGAGGACAACTCGTCCTGCGCCCCAGGGACCTGCTCAGGAGTGGGGAGAGGAGGAAACGACGCGGTGCCATGGCGACTCCCAGGGCTTTGTGATGGGGGTGGCATCGTGCCCACAGGCCACTGTGATGGGGCAGTCCCCAAGGTGACCGTGTCCCTGCTGGGGTTTTCACTCTGAGGAGAGCGGCGCAACCAGCAGAGAGCAACTCCCCTTGGTGCCCGTGCGGTAGATCCTCAGAGCGGTTCCTGAAGATGGAGAAGGAGCAGCAGGCAAACGCCTGCACCTCATCCATGGAAGGGATCTCCAGCGTGCAAGAATGCACGAGTGAGGTGAGTGGTGGGGTTGGAAGGAGAGCTGGGAGGCAGGGACAGGACCCGCATGGAGAGCGCAAGGGTGGTGGGGAAAGACCTTGGATCAATAGAGCCAGGCAGGAGTTTCTCCGGCAAGCGGATGTGTATTCCTGGTCGTGGGCATTTCTTCTTAGACAAAGCAGCCCCACCTGCATGTACCAAGGCCCACACAGACCCTGCAAGCTCTGGGCAGAGGACAGAGAGCAAGTGCAGGCCACACATGGCCAGGCCATGCTTGGCACAACCTTCTCTTCGACACAAGGCTGGGGTTTCCTGTGCTTAGGAGCTGCTCGTATCAACACAAGTGCCCCCATCACGGGCCTCCTTCTCCCCACAGGTGGGCCAGCAGGAGCTGCCCGCAGCAGTGCAGTGCACTGGGAGCCCTGATTTGTCCCACCAAATGGACCGGCTGTCGCCGCTGCCCGGCCCTCAGGGCTCATGCACCTCTGAACACGGCATCGCACAGGTACAGAGCTGAGCGGCAGTGGAGGCCGAGCCTCTGCCTGACTCCCCATGGGGATGTGAAGCAGGCGGGACGTGCTGGGAGACACCAGGAGGTCTCTGTGCCCGGCAGGCCGAGCGCTGCTCTGCACGGCAGCCTGCACGCACCCGCCTCGGGCTCTCCGAGGAGCTGCCTTTGCCCAAGGCTTGCCCATAGGCACGAGCCCTCTCCCCAGGCAGCCTTTGGGAGCAGGGCAGCAGCCACCTGCATGCCAGAGCCATCGTCAAGGGGGTCAGAGGCTGCAGGAGGTTTCCCATTGGGAAGGATGGAGGGAGGGACCAAGGACGGCAGTAAAGACTGCCTTTGTGGTGGCCTTCATTGCAGGTTGTGGAGGAGATGGCCAGCGATGTCCCCTCCACGGTGCAAGAGCCGCAGCCCTCCACCAGCCTTGCAAGGCCTCAGGAAACACCATCGCCCTCTCCACGGGAGCCAGCACAGCCTGATGCCGACGGTGCTCGGATGGAGCTCGCTGTACCTGTGCCACCACATGCACTGGCACGTGCCGTCGATCAAGGCACACGGGGAAGATCATGGCAGCTGCAGAGCATAGAGTGGCGCCCCAGCACATCATCCTCTGCACCTCAGACAGGGCCCGATCCCTACAGCCGTCGGGGAGAATTCCAGTGCAGCATTCCTAGCTGGCCGAGCTGGCCTAGTGGGCTAAGCTGCCCAACTGGGCCAGTGAGAGCACAGACAGCACAGGCACGGCAGCAGCCCTTGGAGATCACGTGCTACCTCCAAGGAAGGCCAGTGCACGTGCACCAAGAGAACACTGCGCGCTACCTGGCTGTGCTCAGCATCAAAACAGAGCCACTGGAGGAGCTCGAGAGGAGCTGCCTGCACCGCACTGGACAGAGCTTGGCCCAGCTCCGAGAAGGAGCTTTTCCAAGGAGGGAGCAGAACCTGAGAGAGAGCCAGGGCGAGCAAGAGGAGGGCCGTGACAACTGTTTGTCCCTGACACTGGCAGGATCACTCAATGCCAAACCCAAGGAGGTGAGTGCAAGGGAGTGCTGGGCCACGGGGGAGCCCTCCCAGTGCTGTGGCCAGCAGCTGTGCCGCACCGTGCGGGACAGCCGGCTTGTCAAAGCACTGGCGGAGCCCCACGAGGCCTTTCCTTCCTTCACAAACCTCCCTCTTCTTCCAGCTCCTCGCCAGAAACTCCTTCTATGACCTCTGGAGACCAGAGATCACGCGAGTGGAGCTCCTCAAGGGCGCAAGCTGCAAGTGGGAGGTGCTGGAGCGGCTCTATGCTCATGCGCCCACACGGGAGGCACCGAGAGGCAAGAGAGGCCTGGGAGCACTGCAGGAGGAGACAGCAGAGGACACTGATGAGGAGGAGGAGGCTGGGGAAGAGCTCGTGCAAGGGGAGGAGGTGGAGGAAATCAACTCCTTGCCCTGGGTCAGAGCCAGCCTCTGCAGCCCGGCTGTGGACAAGGACACGGAGCACGAGAAGGTGCCCTGCTCGCCCCATGGCAGCACCACAGAGGCTGTGAGCGAGGCACCTGGCCGCGTGGAGAGCCCCTCTCTGGAGCCAGCAGTGCCCAGAGGCAGCGAGCCAGGAGCACCTGCTTTGGCCAGCAGCTTTCTGCACGCAGAGGACAGTGTGTCTGTCCCACCAGCAGCAAGTGCAGAAGCAGAACCAGAGGCCTCCCCTGCATCCAGCGACTGCATTCAGCATGCAGGGGAAAATGCTCCTCCGTCTCCATCACTTCCTCCAGAACCTGCACCAGAGCCCTCTCCCTTAGCTGAAACCCCTTGGGATGAGATGAGCAGCAGCCCGTCTCCCAAGGAAACAACAGCAGCAGCTTCTTCCCCGGCTGCAGGCCCTGCTCCCCAGGTGAGCAAGCAGCACCTCCCCTGTCCCCACCATCCCTGGGAGCTGCTGTGGCAGCTGTGTGGGGGGTGCCCAGAGTTGCCCCATCTCATCAGAGCCCCCTGCCCATGGCATCCCACTGTCACCCCCAGACATTTGCCCTCTGCCATGTCTCCATGGGGAGATGGCGGCTCCTCTCCGTTTCCTAGTGCCAAAGGCACAGGGATGAAGTCTGCTCCAGCCCACGTCACATTCAGCCCTGGGGTCTGGATGTCGAGCAAGGAGGGAAGGGGCAGCCCCAGCAGCAGCCCCCTCCACACCAGGGCATGAGCCCCCTTGTGCCACACACGCCCCCGGCTGCCTCCGTTCCCCATGCCCAGCCCTGCTGCTACGGCCCCACAATGAGCCTTGTCCCATGGCCGTGCCAGCCACAGGTCCCTTCCCTTGGCATGCACAGCTGGGGACAGCCTGCCCCAACCCCAAAGCCTTTCGGCGATGCAGCCTGGGGCACCGCTACCCTGAGCAGGGCCAGCTAATGGCTCCTGGGTTCCTCTTCTTGCTCTGCCCATGCAGGTGGCCTCGGAGCACAACGAGGATGAGGAGTCGCCCTCCTCCTGCAGTCCCATGCCAGAGGTGGATCCAGGTACGTACCTGAGTGGAGAGCCCTGCTGGGGACAGCGGGCCTGCCCCGCACAGCCAGTAGCACTGAGGCCGGCAGCAGGACACACTTGGGAGCTGCCGTGCTGAGGCCACAGCTCCTTGGGAGGCCCTTGGTGGCTGCCACAGGCAGGTGCTTCCTGCCGCCCGCTCGGCCTCTTACCAGGCCCTGCTTCCCCTGCAGGCACCACCGCCCTCCCGCATGTCGCAGCTCCCCGGCGATGGCGCTCACGGCTCAGGACGGCCCTTGGGGCTCTGTGCAGAGCGTTCTGCTGCCGCTGCATCGCAGGGCAGCGAGAGGAGCGGCGAGCGGACGCACGTGCCAGACAGGTCCCCTGAGGTGCCGGCTGGCGCAGAGCGGAGTGGCAGAGCGACGGACGCTGCGTCCTGGGGGCTACAGAGATGCTGCTGCATCGTGCCCTACAGCCCCCATGTACAGCCATTGCCTGCTTCCAATAAAACCATTGCAAGTTTTTCCTCCCAGTCTCACTTGGTGTCAGACCTATCTCCAGATTAAGACTAGTGCAGGTGATGCCAATGCAGCCAGTGCAGCCTGGAGGGACACTCATCCACCATTCATAGAGTTACAGAGCAGTCAGGGAGGGAAAGGGCTCTTGGAGGTCTCTGCTCCATATCCTGCTGCAAATGGAGGCAGCAGAGAGGGTTTCCCAGGGAAAACACCAGGAGACTACACACAAGGGACATCACTAGAGGGCTCCCAGATCTTGTAGGGCCCTCTTCAGTATTGCCTGGTCCTCTGCGGGGTAGTAACGAAGTGGCCAAAAGAAGCCTTAAGTCCATCAACAGGACACTGGGAAAGCTGGCTGAGGGAGCGGGAGTGCAGTGGTGGGGCTCATTGAAAGGGCTTTAAAGTAGGAACGAAGACGGAGGGGGATAAAATCGGGATCACGAGGGATGAGCCCAGGGGAAGCTTGCCAGGGCTGGGGGAGAGCTCAGCAGCTTGGCTGAAGTGTATCTACAGCAGTGCATGCAGCATGGGCAACAAACGGGAGAAGCTACAGGCCACGGCACGTCAGGAAAACTATGGCATTGTTGCCATCACCGAAACGTGGTGGGACCACTGTCATGACAGGAGTGCTGCAATGGATGGCTACAGGCTCTTCAGAAGGGACAGGCACCCTAGGGTGCACCCTAGGGTGCAGAGCTGGGCTCACGCTGTCATTGATGGGGTGCCACAGACTCAACAAGCAAGCCAAAGCCATCCTTCCTTTTGCAGTGGCTTGGAAGGCTTCATCTCTGACAGCATTCCAGGAGGATGGGGTCTCCCTTCTGAAGGACTGGCCCCAGGACTCTGCAGAGTTGAAGAGCACAAAGGGTGTTCACAGGGATGTTCTCAATCTTCATCAGCTGCAGAGTTGGGAGCTGCTCATCTCACAAACTGATGAAGGAGCCAAAATGCAGGTCCTGCATCACATTACAGGCTCTGCACTGAGCCCCGACAGCAGCACAGCAGCGTGTTGACACGTCCCGAAATGTCCTCGATCAAAAATGAGGCAGGTCCAGGGTGACAGGGCGGTACAGCCCCTCAAGAAAGCCAGGATGGATCCAAGGTGCCAGGGACTGCACCCAAGGGAGAAGCACTGCCCCAAAGTAACACTGAAAAGCACCAGGACCAGTTAAGGTCCGTGATGAGCAACAGATTTCTCCAGGCTCAGCCAGAAGGAATCTTGGGCAAACTTGGAAATGGGGAAAATTCTCTAGATTTGCTACGTGGCCTGGACCATGGCTTTGGTGCTGGGCAGGGTTAGGGTCCTGGACACAGCCCTCCACACGTGCTTGCTTTTCTCTGGCCTATCAGTCTCTGTATTCTGCCCTGCAGACCAAGAAACCTTGCTGAGGACTTTTCAAAGCAAAGAGCCTGCTTCAGTGCCCAAAGGACGAAGGCTACGGTCTGTCCCACATGGTGCTCCACTCTCCTTCTGCAGAAAGGGGACCCACAGCAGGAAACAGTTTCGTGGCTCCCTAAAGCATCTCAGCCTGTGGCCATGCTTTCTGCTGCTTCATCCTACATGGCTTTGATCCGGCATAAATCCCATCCTCCCAAGAAAAACCCCAGGATTCCCACACAGATCTGCCCAGTGCAGATATCTGACAGTGGAAGGACATGGCAGTGATTTCTCCAGTATCCCCTTTGAGGTATTTCAGTGCCTTTGGTATCGTCTGAAGATGTTGCTGTAGGATCCATCAGAAAGCTTTGGAACAGGGTATTATTGACATGACGTGACTTCTTCCCTTCCAGGACATAGAGTGAAATCGCTCTGCTCTCTCCCATCTCCAATTCAGAACCCCACATGACAGCAACTGAGTCCAAAAGGCACCGTGTCCCATCACACGCAGGTCTCCCTGGTGTTCTTCAGAGGGGGTTCACTTCCCTATGAGGCTCATGCACTGCTGAGCACTGCTCGTGGGCTCCTCACTACTGCCTTTTGCAATCGGGCATGGGTGCGGGACGGGAGACGTGTTGGGGCCCCTTGCCAACATGCAGAAGAGTGAGGGTCCATCAAAGATTTGGGGATACAAGATGGGAAGAGAGTCCTTCCTCCTGCCTGGCTCAAGAGCTGAGCAGAGGGCAAGGGGCTAAGGAAGATGCAGGAAGGCTGGAGCCATAACGATCCCCAGACCACAGTCCATGGTGTCTATTGTGGGTCCCCAACAAGGCTAAAGGCTTTGGGCACCCGGGGCACAGCCGGACCCACAGGGAGCAGCCCCTGCCCGGCCGTGGCCCAGCCCTGCTGGGTGCAGCAGGAGCTCTGCCTGCCAGGGCAGGGAGCTGGGGCAGCAGGGGCCAGAGGGCTCTGCCCTGCCCTGAGGCAGCGCGATGCTGCCCACAGGCTCTGCTGCCCTGACCCCTTGGGGTCCCCACGCCAGCACCAGCGTCAGCACCAGGTCTGCCGTGTCCCCGCACAGCCCCCAGCACAGCCGAGAGCCCCACGGGGCCCCTGCGGCAGAGCCCAGCCCCGCCGGGGCAGCCAACGCGCCCCGGGGCCCCGACCTGCCCCGCACACAGGGCCCTGCTGCCCCCAGCCCCGCGACACCCGGCGCAGCCCTGCAAAATGGCACTGCCCGTGGCAGGGGAGGGCGGAGCTGCCGGCAGGGCAGGAGGCCGCAGCGTTGCCATGGCAGCTGACAGCCAATGGCTACGCTGGGCACGAGGAGGTCACTGCTGCCGCAGCCCCTGATAGGCCAGCTGCAGGGAGAGGGCGTGGCTGCTGCTTGGGAGGTCCCCGCTGCGGGCAGAGCTGATTGGGCAGCAGCAGGGCTGGCTCTGCCTGGTGACTGTGAGGTCACCGCTCCCGCAGCGCCTCATTGGGCAGCAGCCGGGCCCTGCGGGGCTCTGCGCTGCTGAGATCATCTCCGCGGAGCAGCTGCTGAGCCCGGGCTGGGCTCCTGGCGGGGAAGGGCTGGGGAGGCCATTGCTGCCCTGGAGGGCAGGGCCAGAGAGCTGGGCGGGACGGCGCTGTGACGTCATGTCTTTGTGAGTGCCTGATTGGCCGGCAGCAGGCAGGCAGGCGTGGGCGGTGGGTGAGGGGTCTCTGTGGTGAGAGGAGCTGAGAGGGCAGCAGTGGTTCCTGTGTGGGGAAGGGGTTTGAGGAAGCTGCTGTCTCTGAAGGCCACAGGCAGCAGCAGGGATGTGGTGGGTTTGCACCTGTGAGGTCACCTCCATGTGAGCAGCTGGGTTTGGGTTTTGGGCTATAGGATTGTGATCAGTGGCGCAGAGCCTAGTTGGAGACCTGCAACTATTGGTATCAGGAGTCAGTCAAAACCTGTTCAGTTTATTAATGAGTGACCTGAAGTGACAGAGTGCACCCTCAGCAAGTTTGCTGAGGATAGAAAAGTGGTAGGAATGACTGATAGCCCAGAGGTCTGTGCAGGCTTTAAGAGGGACCTGGACAGCCTGGAGAATTGGGGGTAGAGGAACCTCATGAAGTTCAAAAAGGGCAAGTGCAGGGTCTTACAGCTGGGGAGGAATAACCCCATGCACCAGGACAGGTTGGGGATTGACCTGTAGGAGAGCAGCTCCGCAAAAAAGGAACCTGGGAATTGTGGTTGGCAACAAATTGACCATGAGCCATCAGTGTGCCCTTGTGACCACTGATACTGGTGGCTGAGGTCTGACGGTACTCAGAGTGCCCCCACAATATTGCAATGGCAGGAGATGTCTTTGGGTGGCCACTAGCTCCAGGCTGTGGTGTTTCACTGGGGGTGCAGGAATCGCCCTCCACTGCCCCTTCTCTGGGCCTTCTGGGTCCCCACTGCCTCTCTGGGCATTGCAGAGCCCTCCTTTCCCCATGTGCACCTGGGTTTAATGCTCTACCTTCTGGTCCCTGCACTGTGAGTCATCCCTGTTTCGTTAAAGCTGCACTCAGTGCCCACTCCCAGGCAAACCCTGTGCCTGGAGATCCCCTGGGGGTTCTCTCATCAGCACAGTCACGTGTGGGGCAGCCTGGCACAGGCAATGCAGAGACCATTGCCTATCTGCATGGTCACTGAGAGATGAACCCTAGATTGAGGCTAACAGATCACCCTGGAATGCTGAGGTCATCCCCTGGATCCCATGGAGTTCACAAGCAGAAGAGCAGGCCCCTTTGTGGTTGCACATCCTTGGGTTTATTTTTTGATTCCAGTTCCTAAAGAGAGGCCAGATTCAGGACCATCATAGGGAAGATCCTCTTTTATTTTGGAAATGTTGTTCTGGAATCCAGCTGTGGCTTAAGGGAGCCCAAGGACCTATCATGCTGTTCTTCCAGGGTACGAGGATAAACAAGCCTCTCTCTACCAGGTTATGAGAGTTCCTGGGCCATATCTGCAGAATAAAGCATGGAAGGACCGCACGGAAATGAGAAGGCCCACTCTAAATAGAGAAAGTCCTGCTACCCTCCTGGAATGTGTCTTCAGGAAAGATGAACCGCCATGGAAAGGCTGCCTCTAGACTTTCCTTCAATTCCCTCATGTTTAGTTTTGTGTGTTGGAGCTTTGCATGGAACCATGGAAACCTGTGCTGACACTTGGTTGCCATTTCTCTCATATTAGAGAGATTTGAGATCACACTCTAACCACAGCCACGAGAGCTGAGATCTCCTAAACAACACTGGACCCCTGGTCTCAGCCCACCTGCCCTTGTCCCACCGTGACTCTGTACCCCAGAGGTCCCTTGGTGTCAGTGCTGGAAAAGATGCTGCAGAGGGAAACTCTCCTCCCTGCACTGGGCACATCCAAGGGAGCTCAAAGAAGCGGCTCAAAGAATCCCCCCTCTCTGCTAGTGAAGGGGGAAGCCTGGCTTCCTGCTTTATCATGGTCTGTGTTTAAGTGCTAAATGAGAGATTCCTGTGCAGACGTGAAAAAACCTAGGTATCTTTTATTATTTATTATTTTAAGATGTATGTAAAAGAGACGTAAAAAAGAAAGAAATGGATAAAATACAGCCTTGATACCAGATATCCTGGTGAGTGAATGAAACAGTTGTTATAATTGACCTTGTACCTATTGGATGAGTTTCTTCAGTGCCTCCTTGAGCTCCTTGTTCCTCATGCTGTAGATGAGGGGATTCAGGGCTGGAGGCACCACCGAGTACAGAATGGACACAACGATATCTAGAACTGGGGAGGTAATGGAGGGGGGTTTCAGGTAGGAAAACAATACAGGAATGACAAACAAGGAGACCACAGCCAGGTGTGGGAGGCACATGGAAAAGGCTTTGTGCTGGCCCTGCTCAGAAGGGATTCTCAGCACAGCTCTGAAAATCTGCACGTAGGAAACCACAATGAAAATGTAACACCCAAAGATTAAACAGGTACTAACCACAATAACTCCAACTTCCCTGAGGTAGGAGTGTGAGCAGGAGAGCTTGAGGATCTGGGGGATCTCACAGAAGAACTGCTCCACCACATTGCCTTGGCACAGTGGTACGGAAAATGTGTTCCTGGTGTGCAGGAGAGCATAGAGAAAGCCACTGGACCAGGCAGCTGCTGTCATTCTGACACAAGCCCTGCTGCCCAGGAGGGTCCCATAGTGCAGGGGTCTGCAGATGGCAACGTAGCAGTCATAGGCCATGACTGTGAGGAGAGAAAACTCTCCTCCAAGCAAGAAGACGAAGGAAAATATCTGGGCAGCACATTCCAAATAGGAAATGGCCCTGGTGTTCCACAGGGAATTGTGCATGGCTTTGGGAACAGTTGTGGAGATGCAGCCTAGGTCGAGGAGGGAGAGGTTGAGGAGGAAGAAGTACATGGGGGTGTGGAGGCGGTGATCGCAGGCTACGGCTGTGATGATGAGGCCGTTGGCCAGGAGGGCAGCCAGGTAGATGGCCAGGAAGAGCGAGAAGTGCAAGAGCTGCAGCTCCCGCCTGTCTGCAAATGGCAGGAGGAGGACCTCATTGAATGAGCTACTGTTGGACATTAGCTCCTTTGGGAGTCCGGTCCAAGGAAGGAAAGAAAGCAGAAATTTAGAGCAGACTTGTCTGAGCCAAACCGTTTCAGTTTCTCAAAAATCCCCCCATATTTCCTCTCTCCCTTAATTCAGCCCCATTTCAGGTGATCCACATTGAAATGGCTGTATTCTCTGCAGCAGAGACCCGCTTCCCATGGCTCCAAAGGAGTTGTTTCTGCTGTGCTGCAGATGTAATTGCATGTGTCCAACTACTCTTTGATTAGCATTTCTGGACATGCCTGGGAATGGTGTCTTGCATTGCTTGGAAGGGACGTGGCCTGGAAAACCGCTGGGAATATTCTCCATTCACCAGCATGAGAGCTGAATACAGCGCTCACACTGGTTGTGTCTGAAGGAGAAGAGCTTTGTGAAGGATTTGTCCCCATCAACCTTGCCCTCCTCCACAGAGATATTTGTATCTGAATCTGTCACATCAGATCTGACTCCAGCCAAGGAGGAGAACAGTCAAATGGAAGCAAGGAAAGACCTTACCTCTTTTTAGATGTCGAGATGTCTAGAGACAGACCTTGTCCTCATGCCACTGCACCATCTGCACCTGTATTCCAGAAACTTCAGAGAGAAGGAGTAGCTTTGCTGCACAAAATCTGCAGGAGTCGATGGCCTCCCCTTCCATGGCAGGGCTCTTCAATATGCAGAAATCAAGTGTTCTCCGCAAAAGGATCACTGCAGGAGTCTGTTGATATAGAAATGTGCATATATAAAATATATATAATGGTGCAAACAGAAACACACAAAGATGCCTCCTCAGTGTGGGAGCATTCTTTGATAGAACAGAAATCTTTGGCATTTCAGTCACTCTCAGCATGAACTCGTGTGCATCCCAACAGGAGAAAAAGGACTTTGTCACGGGACCTGCTTCATCACTGAGTCTTGCCCCTCACTGTCGTGTTCTTGCACCTCACTCAGATGAAGGACAACAACACTCACAAGTGAGCCCAGTTCTCCCTGCAGAAACCTCCCAGGAGCAGGGGACTGTCCAGGGGCACCCCCATGTTTGCAGGTGCTAAGGAGCAGCTCAGATAAACCCTGATGCAGCAGCCCAGGAGAAGCTGGTGCTGTCTATGGACTAAGGGATGGCTGAGGGGTCATTCACATGTCCCTGGCAGACTCTTCGGCTGCACCTTGAATCTCTTAAGGAGTCTCAATCTGTTGTCCAAATCTGACCGTTTCGTTTCCATTTTCCTCTTACCAAGTGGAAGGACCATCTAAGCACCATCTCATTGGCTTCTCTTCTAGGAAATGCCTGCCTTGCCTTTCCTTTTGCAAAGTGCCCCCTGAAATGTGCTCACAGCTAGACCTGTGAGCAGACCTGACCCCCGCAGCACCCTCCCAGCAGGAGAAGGAGCCTGTCCTGGTAGAGGATAATCCTCCCACCCAGAACTTCTCCCCTCAGTGCTGTGGGGAGCTCCCTGGGCAGGCTGAGCGCTGACCTTCACAGGCGACACAGTCACTGCTGCGGGCACACGGCACCTTTGGGTGCAGGGACCCTGCTCTGAAGTGCAGACCTCTCACCCTGTCTGCACAACCCAGCTTCACATCACTGCTGTTTCTGTTGGGGAAGGCAGCAGGATGCCCTGCCCTTAGGTGGTATGTTAGAGAATCCCTGCTCTGAAGCAGCTCCTCTTCCTCTGCACTGCAAAAGCCAGCAGAAAGAAGCAAAACATGCTGCCAGCCATGGGGTGTGATGTGTTCTTATGTCCCCTCCAAGAAGCTCCGTAGCATTGTCCTGTAAGCACAAACTCACCATGTCAAGAGCTGTGGAGGTCTCCTGTGTGCTCCCACTCCACACTGCCGTTCCCCTCTCGCTGCCTTCTCTCCTCTGCTGTCCGCAGCAGCAGGCAGTGCCCGCAGCCCTGCTGCTCTTGGCACAGGAGCTGCTCCTGCACTCGGCTGTCTCTGGGCAGTGCTGCCAGGCTGCCACGAGCTGCCTCCGTCCCAGGAGCCTGGCCCCGCTCAGGAGCAGAGGAACAGCTGAATTCACCAATTTCTCTGTCCCTCGTGCTCCCTCCTCCTGGGAAATGTTCACGGGAATAGAGTGAAGTAATCACCTGTTCTCTCTTCCCATTGAGTGGAGAGGAACTATTTCCAAGATTGCAAGTCTGTTCATCAGAGCATGACTACCTGTGAGAAACGGAAATGTGCTCCTGTGAAACCTCTGATGCTCATCTCTTCACAGAATCACAGGACGGTTAAGATTGGAAGGGATCTCTAGAGATCATCTAGTCCAACCCCCCTGCTGCAGCAGGGACACCTAGAGCATGTGGCACAGGGTGGCATCCAGGCAGGTTTTGAAGATCTCCACAGAAGGAGACTCCACAACCTCTCTGGGCAGCCTGTTCCAGGGCTCTGTCACCCTCACAGCAGGTTCAGGGGATAAGCCCATCTGCCCATCTCATGCTGGTCTACAAGTCCCTGACATGAAGTGGGAGTCAGAAAAATCCTGCAAACTCCACAGGCAGGTCAAGTGATTCCCCTTTGAAACCTGAAGTGAGCACAACTTAGAGGTCTCCAAGAGAGCTCTGTGTCCAAGCTGCAATTGCAATCACTGGAGATGGAGGATGGGAAACAGTTGCTCCCACACAAACACCTGGGGACAGCTGAGAAAACGGAGGAGGTCCAAGGCCTGTGCCAGTGCCCACTTGCTCTGATGCAGCTCCTCAGAGACCTGCATCATCCTAGAGCATCAGGGTGGGGCCCTCAGGAGAATTGCATTGCCCATCTGAAATGACCCCAGACGCCAAATACAATGGCAGCTCCAGGAAATATGAAGATGAGGCGTAGAAAGGTTCTGGCATGAAGCAGCAGCTCTGGTAATTCAGTGTGGATACTTGATTTGATGGCATAGAAAAGTGCTGGCTGGGCCTTGTCAGATGCTTGGGGTGTCCAGAACAATCACATGTCTCTGGCAAATGCAGCAGGGCACCTGCAGGAAAATCATGTCCCTTGGCAAGGGCTCCAGGGCATCCTGCGTTTCCATGCTGTAGCCAAACAAAGACATTCCAGCACTGGCTGTAGGGAAAGCCCATCCTGTCTACATACAGGGTGCTGCGTAAATGGGAGGCATCCTCACCCCGCCGTGTCTCTGCTCCAGGCTCTGCCCTCTCAAACCCTTCTAGCTCTCCTCTCCTGAATTTCTGCTCCCCCTTCCAGATGATATGAACAAGGCCTGGGCTAATGAGGGCCTCAGAGTGGATGGAGCACTGGCTACCAAGGCCTAGGAACTTCATCAGCAACACAGAATCACAGAATCACAGAATGGTTGAGGTTGGAAGGGACCTCTAGAGATCATCTAGTCCAACCCAACACCTTCGCTTTCCTAGAGATTGCTTCAAGAAATCTGCCATCCCGCCCCATCCCTCAGGCTAGGCAGGTGTGACAGTCACAAATGGTCCATGTGCCCACCTACAGCACGTGCACACACACACACCCATGGTCCCTACGACACTGCCATGGCCTTTGGGTGCCTGGCACTTCCTGGATATCCCCCTTCCCCTGCCTGGTGGCCTGATGGAGCCAGTAAAGGTGCTGCTGGTGCTGTCAAAAGGCAGAGTGGGCAAAGGCACTTTTGGCACATCCTCATAACCTGCTGCTCTGTCCATGAACTTTGGAGTCTTCAGCCAGTGCTGTTGTGGTGGCCTTTGCTCTGGAACAGAGCAGTGATGCACAGATTATGCCTTCAGCAGCAGCATCCCTGCACATCTGGGCATGCACTGATGCAAGAAGGAGAACGTGTCCTAATTATTCATGATTTAATTCTGCATTTCATATACTGTAATTCATATTGCTTTCATGTACCCTCATACCAGCTTATTAGAAGATGAAATTGGAGAGGACAAATAGCAAGGGTCTTTCCTGCTCTCCCTCGCTTTTTTTCTCTTCTTTTTCTTTTTTTTTTTCAGTAGGAGTTGGAGGAGGACCTGGAGCTGAGCCCACAGCAGGGCAACAAGATTGCAGGTTGTCACATATCCTTTGGATGGAGGCTCTTCCCATCTGCTGGCCTGATGGTCACCAACCAGGTGGCCAAGACGGTGAGGACAGCTTTAAACTGGGAGTGACTCAGGGGAGAAGACTCCAGCAAGAGTGAGGAATTGATGGCATGGGATGGCAGGGAAAGGTGCAAGTGATGTGGACAAAGGAACCCCTGCAGAGAGCAGGGGGATGCAGGGAGCTCTGCATAGGAACGGACAGAGAGCCTGTCAGGATTGTAGGGATGAGGATTAGTGAGCAGAGCAACAGAGGTGGCCTTGTGTAGATCTCTACTATGGATCTCTAGAAAGGCATCATGATGGGATCCCCATGGTTTTCACCAAGACATTGTGATGGCGTCTTTCTCCAAGGTCTCCACCAAGGAATCATGATGGGACCTCCATAGTCCCCACAAAGGCATCATGATGGGGTCTGCCATGGTGTGAAGCAGGGCATGATGATAGGGTCCCCATGGAAACCATCAGGGCTTTGTGATGGCAGTGGTAGCCTGCCCATAAGGCCATTGTGAGCAGGCGATCCCCGTGGTGACAATGTCCTTGTTGGGGGCCAAGGCCCCAGGTTCCCCACTCTGAGGAGAGCAGCTCCAAGCAGCTCTGAAGGGTGGAGGACCTCAGGAAAGGCAGCCATTTAGTAAGCATCTGTCAAGAAGAAGAATGCTCCATACAAACAGTTGGTAAAATTAGGAAACATCTCTGGAGCCCAGCTAGCCTGAAGAGGGAACTGGCATGTGGCCTTCAAGTCAGTAAGGCAGCATGTGGAAAGGGGAAGAAGGGAGAGGCTGCAAAGGAGGAAGTCAGAAATACTGTCTGGTAAAGTAAGGATGGTTTGGGGAAAGCCAAATCTCCCTGCTCCTGCTTCAGTGAGAGTAAAAGAGTGAAGAAGGAAAATGTGGGCTCATGGCTGAATGGGACTGGGGTTCTAGCAAGTGCAGCCCTGCTTGGCTTCAGTCAACCTTCACCAACAAGGTGAAGCCTGAGAAATGTCTGAAAGGGGCAACTGGAGAGCTCACTTCTCTGTCCCTGCCCTGGCAAGTGTGTGCCCTGGGCAGACCTGTGGGATTGCCTGGGGTTGGGGCTTGGTTTGAGGGTTTGGCATTTGGCAAGACAGGATCAAAGTCTTGTGGGATGAAAGAGCACAAAGTCTGAGCATAGGCTGAGATGAGGGTGAGCCTCAGCTCCATGATAACTGCTGTGGGCTGCTCTTTGGGTAGAAGTGGGATGGAGGACAGTCTGCGACAGAAGACAGTCTTCCTCCTGGAGGCACCAAAGCAGGCTCGCTGTTCTTTACTTCCTCAGCAGGGTTTCATGCACTGTGCTGCTTAAGATAGAGATGGTAGGCCAGAAAAGAGCAGAGGTGCCATTAGCACAGATCCTCCTGAGAACCTTGTGTAGGAGTCGGCTTCCTGCCTTACTTCATGGCCATGGTGAAAGTAGTGCAAGAACATGGTGCTGCCAAATTAGAAGAATGAAAATGTATTTCAAGTTGTTAAAGACTGCCTGAAGTTTTGGAAAAGGCCGTCTTTGTTATTCTTTCAGAATATTCCTACTTATGACTATAACCTGCTTTAGGGGATGGATTCAATTTGATCATGTGGAGAGGCTGGTGCTGCTGGAGATGCCCTGCGCTAGTTCCCTTGTGGTGCTGAAATTTTTGGAGGTGGCTCCTGCAGGCCCTTAGCTTGTCATTAGGAAAAATATCTGAAATAAAGAAAAAAAAAAAAAAAGGCTAAGACCTCTTATTTTCCCTCCATTGACTAGAAAGGGAAATGCAGACAACTGCATTTGACAGAGACATCTGCATGAGGCAACTTTCTTTTTCAGTTGCTCATTGTAATCAGTCTAATGTTAAGACACTCCTTTCCAATTAGCTAGAGAAGATTTGAAAATTGAAGAAAATTATGGCAAGAATCATGGCTCCTGAGGGGTTTTGCATTTCACTGACCCCTTGGGAGTAGTTGGTGCTGAGTCCATGAACCACCAATGCTGAGAGGAGACTGACGAAACTTCTCCAGAAGTTCAAGTCAGAAGCACATCCCCAAGTTTCTTGGAGAGTTAATGGGTCCCACTGTGGTTCATTACCAAGCAAAGCCTCCCCAGGGACTGATTAGAGCAGAGACTTGGAAGTCATGATTAAACATAGGAAAAATGCAAAGTGCAGGTGCCTCTGATGCCAAGTCAACCCTACATGTGTGTTTTCAAGCAGATTGACCAAACAGAGGCCCAGTCCCTGAGTAGGGACGTCCTTTCCATCAGGCTTTGCTCAAGGCTTTTGGTTGGAGCAGTGTATAGGTGGGGGTGTTCAAGGCCTAGGGGAGGACACTGATCCAGGGCCTCTTGTGTCCCCGGGGGAAAGCAGGCAAGGAGGCCCTGTTGCCAGAAGGAAGAAGTTTCTTCTTCTAGGCCTCAATGGCAGAGACACCAGTCATGGCCAAGATGACATAGTTCTAGTTCTTGAGGAGGTTTTGTGGTTGTGGCCCTGCTCTCGACTGTCTCCCCTTTGGGCTGTCCCACATTTTCCCATGCCTGTGCCTGTTTCCCTGCAACTTGTAGACACCCAGGCTGCTTCCCCACCTTGTTCTTGCCCCAGCATCTCTCCAGCTTTTCCCATATTTCTCTGTCCTTGGTGACTCTTCTTTGAAACAATAAGGCATGAGTTGATCTCAGGTCCCCTCCAGGTGACCTCTTGCACCACAACACTGCTCTTAAGTGACATTTCTCTTTTCTTCAAGTCTGTACCTCAAGCTTCAGTTTGTGACTCTTCCCCTTCTCCGTTTCTTTCCCATTATATGAACAAATTCCATCATTTCTGAAACCACCCTGCAGGCAGTCACAGGCTCCTGCTCTCTTTCCATTAGCTGTAGCACTTCAGCAGGCTAAAGAAGGTCATGGTCCTCAGCTTCTCCATGCAGCTCATGTGCTGACCAGGCCTGTAAAAGCAACCTCACCCCAGCAGAAGGGCCTGACTCTGGGGCAGCCAGTTCAGGTATTGACCCATAGGACAAAAAAAAAAAAAATGTCAGGAGAAGCCTTAACTTTGCACTGAACAAACCCAAATCCTCTCCCCACAGGGGGTAAGTGGCACTCCAGCCCCCAGCCACCTTGGAGACCTGACACTGAACTCACTTCATGTGATGAGCAGAGTTCTTCTACAGAGGGTCCTAAATGCAGTTTCTAGAGGTACTCTAACAAGTACAGAGTAGGGACTCCAGTTCATGCAGTCGAGGACACTGTGGCCTCCAGAGCATGTTTCTGGCTCACATGCAACTCTCTGCCCACAAAGTTCCTTCTCCAAAGAGCTGCTGCCCAGCTGGACATTCCCCAGCCCATATCACTGCAAGGCTTGGTCTGTCCTAAGGGCAGGACCTGGTTTTTGTCCTTATTGAAACACCATCACTACAAAGTAGACAATGCTATCCTGTGTAGCCAAGCTGATCTCCCAAGGCGTGTTCTAGTTTTAATGAGCATCGGAATGGACCATCCTTTTGCTGGGTGGCTGTGCTCCTTAAAGACCTGCCGGATTTCCTAAGCTCCACCACCCTTCAGATAGCCGGATTCCCCCAAGGGGAGGGAGCCTACACAAGCTCTCACCCAGACCTTGATCCATCCCATGCAAGAGCTCCTTCCATCTGAGTTTTCCCTTCACATCAAGGACATCCACCCCATCAGCTTTCTTCCTGCGGAGCTTGTCCTCTGCCATCGCAGCCCTCTAGTCATGTGAATGGTCTCAAAGCATCTCAGTTATTCCAACCGTGTTTCAGTGCAGTGACAGCTTTTACCTCTCCCTTTGCTCTCCTCTGTGCCCCAGTCTGCATGCACTTGTGTGCGATATAGGGGTTGGAAAGCCTCAACTGAGGCACAAGGAAGAGGTCTGCAATGGAGAAACCTGTTACCACGAGTCAAGGACACCGTGTGTGCAATGGCCCCACTTGACAGCCGGAACATGCTCGTGTAGAGAGCACTTGTCAGAGCTATGCTGAAAGGAGGTTCCCACAAAGAGAGAAAAGTCTGGAATGCCCAAGGCCAGGGGGAAGCAGGAGAGGGATTTGCCTCCTAGGGGTAATTAAAGGCAACTTGGGCCTGTGACAGAGGTGAACCTCTCTCCAGGAAGGACAAGGTGCCACTGAAGAAGTCCCTGGACCTGTGCTGGCTGTGATTTACCACACGGAGGTCATCGTTAGCCCATTTCCCTCATGTAAGGGTGTGAAGAGTTTCCGGAGAAGGAGAGCTACAAGATTTTAAGGGTGAGGCTACTAGAGAAGAGACCTCTTTCCGCCATTGGATGACAGGAGCAAGGGCAGTGTTAGTGATGTTCACAGGGTGACTGGATGGCAGTCCAAGCCACGACCTTCTTCACTGGTGCATTGTCCTTCAGGGAGATCAGTTTAGCTCTGTCCCAGGCACCAAGGTACTGCAAAGGGAGCTCAGGCAGCAAAACCCTCTCCTGCCAAGGCTGGGCAACCCAGATCTGTTTCCCCATGGCCCTGGGCTCTGCAGGCTTTGCTCTCTTAGTGGGAATCTCCTCTCACCATCGCATTGCCACCTGCTCTCCATGACAGCATGCCCATGCTCTGAAGTGCAGCCACCAGAAACGCTGTGTCCTTGGCCCTTGGTAGAACAAGTTTCACCATCACCAACCTGTTCTCTGCGCCACAGCTGAGGCTCTGCAATGAAAACATGCACAAGTGCATAAAGCCTGGGGAAGAGAGAGGAGAAGATGGAGGTGCCCATCTCACTGAGAAATATTGCTGAGGTGTTGTGAAATCTCACACATCTCATACAGCAGCAGGGTATGAGATCTTCAGGAGTGTACGGAGGAAGATGAGCAAAGGGGCTGCCCTGAGTGTGAAGGGGCAGCTCAGACGTGTGGAGCTCTTTGAACATGAGGGCTAGGGCCTGAGTTCAAGCTTGTAAGTGACAAGGGTGAGACCACAGTGGGAGTGACCAAGCACCCAGGCAGGGTGAGGAAGTGGGTACAATCCCCTTTAAGCAATGTGAACAAGTGTGTGGCTCAAAGGGCACCCCACGTGCACACAGCCTGCCAGCACTGGCTGCAAAGCTGTGGGAATAGTTGTTCTTGGGGACTGGCTGGCTCCTGCAATGACCTCCCAGAAGCTGGGAGAGGGCCGAGGAGGCAGCAGTGCCCTGGTCTCCGCCACATGTCAGCACCTTCACCTCGCCAACCACAGGAGGACTCACGTCTGAGGGAGCCTGAGGCCTCCTTGTCCACCCAGAGGGCATGTCCCAGATGGACTCCCATCAACACTGGCAGCTGCCTGTTCCCAAGTGCCTGTCCCAGGAATCGTTCTCTGGAGGGGACTGTTCACTTGTGACAGTCACAGGCAGTGCAGGGCCAAGAGGATGGTGCCAGGCCTGTTCTTCCAGCATTGCCTTGAACAAGCTGCTTGTGAGGAGCAGGAATGGCCAGGTCCCATGGGTGTCCCTGCAGCCAGCTGTAGGGAGCAGCTTGGGAACGTGGCTGAGTTCAGCACCAAGAAAGTGTGGGTGCAGCAGCAGGGCTGGTCATCACTGGTGCTGGTGGGGCAGGGGTGGGAGAGCTCCTGGCAGGTTCCCTTCTCCCAGGGGGAACATGGGGGCTTCCATGTGTGCCCATCCCTGCACCCGCACACGGCTCCCTGGCTCCACTGTGCAGACAGCACCCAGGGCAGGGTGCTCAGCCCTGGGGAAATGTCCCTCTGACATGGTCCCCATGACAGCCCGCACTGCCCTGTCCCCCCACAAACCCTGCTGGGCCCAGCCTTGTGCCACGTTGGGGTTGGTGCAGAGCCGTCCTTGGCCTCTGAGCTGGGAGGGGGGCTGGGCAGGGCCGGCTGGTCCTCTGGCTACAGGCACCGAGGCCGGCAGGAAGGAGCTGCCCAGGCAGCCAAACACTGACACTGAAGGTGACCTCAGTGACTCTCCAGGCTCCCTTCCCTGGGCCTCCTGGGTCCCCATTGCCTCTTGTGGGACTGCAGACCTCTCACTAGCCTGCACATTCATTGCTTTTGCCCTTTCCCTTTGGGTGGCTCCCCTTGAGTTTCTGAATCACCATTCACACCTAGGAACATGGTGCCCTTGGAGATGCCCTGTGCTCTCCTGGAGCCTTGTCACGTGGAAGATCCAGCTTGACCATTCACCACCTGCAGGAGCTCTGAGTACCCACAGGTGACAACTGAATCCAACCCTCCTTCCCTAACTCATCATCTATGAGATCATTGCTGGAGGCCCTGGAGAGCCCTGAGAAAGAAACAGATACTTTGATGGTGAAAGTCCCTGAGCACATTTTAGAATCTCACTTTGGAAGGAGAGGCCAAGCTTCAAGTACTGCAGTGAGGAAATCCACTTTTATTTGAGTGAAGCCAGGACTAACACAGAAACGCAAGGACAGACATATTTACAGCAGGTATGGCAATTACACAGAGTGGGGTCATGCTTCTGGCAAAGGAGGATGCATTCAAAAACTTATGTAAAAAAATCATTATAAACACAGATAGAATGCTCAAAGCACAGAACTATCTGAGACGCATTAGGAACCACTTGTTAGAAAGGACAGGGAGCTTTTTTCTAGGACCGACTGAGCCAGTTTCATTAGGCCATTCTTCAGATCCTTGTTCCTCATGCTGTAGATGAGGGGGTTGACTGTTGGAGGCACCACTGAGTACAGAACAGCCACCACCAGATCCACAGATGGGAAGGAGATGGTTGGGGGCTTCCCGTAGGCAAACGTGCAACTGCTGAGAAACAGGGAGACCACGACCATGTGCGGGATGCACATGGAAAAGGCTTTGTGCTGGCCCTGCTCAGAGGGGATCCTCAGCACAGCTCTGAAGATCTGCACGTAGGACACCACAATGAAAACAAAACATGCAAAGAATAAACAAATACTAAACACAAAAAGCCCAACTTGCCTGAGGTAGGAATCTGAGCAGGAGAGCTTGAGGATCTGGGGGATCTCACAGAAGAACTGCTCCACCACATTGCCTTGGCAGAGGGGTAGGGAAAATGTGGTCCCAGTGTGCAGGAGAGCATGCAGAAAGCCACTGGCCCAGGCAGCTGCTGCCATTTTGACACAAGCTCTGCGGTCCATGAGGGTCCCATAGTGCAGGGGTCTGCAGATGGCAACGTAGCGGTCGTAGGCCATGACTGTGAGGAGATAAAACTCTCCTGCAAACAAGAATGCTACCAGGAAGACCTGGGTAGCACATCCTGAGTAGGAAATGATCCTGTTGTTCCTCAGGGAATTGGCCATGGCTTTGGGAACAGTTGTGGAGATGGCTCCAAGGTCAAGGAGGGAGAGGTTGAGGAGGAAGAAGTACATGGGGGTGTGGAGGCGGTGGTCGCAGGCTACGGCTGTGATGATGAGGCCGTTGGCCAGGAGGGCAGCCAGGTAGATGGCCAGGAAGAGCGAGAAGTGCAAGAGCTGCAGCTCCCGCGTGTCTGCGAAAGGCAGGAGGAGGAACTCGTTGAGGGAGCTGCTGTTGGACATTAGCTCCTTTGGGAGTCCTGTCCAAGGAAGGAAAGAAAGCAGAAATTTAGAGCAGGCTTGTCTGAGCCAAACCATTTCAGTTTCTCAAAATTCCCCATATTTCCTCTCTCCCTTAATTCAGCCCCATTTCAGGTGGTCCACATTGAAATGGCTGTATTCCTGCAGCAGGGACCCGCTTCCCATGGCTCCAAAGAGTTGTTTCTGCTGTGCTGCAGGTGTAACTGGATGTGTCAAACTGCTCTTTGATTAGTATTTCTGGAGATGCCTGGGAAGGGCGTCTTGCATTGCTTGGAATGGACTTGTCCCGGAAAACCGGCTGGGAATATTCTCTATTCACCAGCATCAGAGCTGAATACAGCACTCACACTGGTTGTGTCTGAAGGAGAAGAGCTTTGTGAAGGATTTGTCCCCATCTATCTTGCCCTCCTCAACAGAGATATTTGTATCTGAATCTGTCACACCAGATCTGACTCCAGCTAGGGAGGAGAACAGTCAAACGGAAGCAAGGAAAGACCTTACCTCTTTTTAGATGTCGAGATGTCTAGAGACAGTACTTGTCCTCATGCCACTTCACCATCTGCACCTGTATTCCAGAAACTTCAGAGAGAAGGAGTAGCTTTGCTGCACAAAATCTGCAGGAGTCGATGGCCTCCCCTTCCATGGCAGGGCTCTTCAATACGCGGAAATCAAGTGTTCTCTGCAAAAGGATCACTGCAGGAGTCTGTTGATATAGAAATGTGCGTATATATAATATATATGATGGTGCACACACAAACACACAAAGGTGCCTCCTCAGTGTGGGAGCATTCTTAGATAGAACAGAAATCTTTGGCATTTCAATCACTCTCAGCATGAACCCTTGTGCATTCCAACAGCAGAAAAAGGACTTTGTCACGGGACCTGCTTCATCACTGAGTCTTGCCCCTCACTGTCGTGTACTTGCACCTCACTCACATGAAGGACAAGGACACTCACAAGTGAGCCCAATTCTTCCTGCAGAAACCTCCCAGGAGCAGGGGACTGCCCAGGGGCACCCCCAGGTTTGCAGGTGCTAAGGAGCAGCTCAGATAGACCCTGATGCAGCAGCCCAGGAGAAGCTGGTGCTGTCTATGCACTAAGGGATGGGTGAGGGGACATTCAGACACTCTTGGCAGACTCTTTGGCTGCTCCTTGAAATTCTTTATGAGTCTCAGTCTCTTGACCAAATCTGACAGTTTTGTTTCCATTTTCCTCTTACCAAGTGGAAGGAAATTCTAAGCACCACCTCACTGGCTTCTCTTTTAGGAAATGCCTGCCTTGCCTTGCCTTTTGCAAAGTGCCCCTTGAAATGTGCTCACAGCTAGACCTGTGAGCAGACCTGACCCCCGCAGCACCCTCCCAGCATGAGAAGGAGCCTGTCCTGGCAGAGGATAATCCTCCCACCCAGAATTTCTCCCCTCAGTCCTGTGGGGAGCTCCCTGGGCAGGCTGAGCGCTGACCTTCACAGGCAACACAGTCACTGCTGCGGGCACACAGCACCTTTGGGTGCAGGGACCCTGCTCTGAAGTGCAGACCTCTCACCCTGTCTGCACACCCCAGCTTCACATCACTGCTGTTTCTGTTGGGGAAGGCAGCAGGATGCCCTGCTCATAGGTGGTATTTTAGAGAATCCCTGCTCTGAAGCAGCTCCTCTTCCTCTGCACTGCAAAAGCCAGAAGAAAGAAGAGAAAAATGCTGCCAGCCATGGGGTGTGATGGGTTCTTATGGCCCCTCCAAGAAGCTCCGTAGCATTGTCGTGTAAGCAAAAACTCACCATGTCAAGAGCTGTGAAGGTCTCCTCTGTCCTCCCGCTGCACACTGCCGTTCCCCTCTCGCTGCCTTCTCTCCTCCCCTGTCCGCAGCAGCAGGCAGTGCCCGCAGCCCTGCTGCTCTTGGCACAGGAGCTGCTCCTGCACTCGGCTGTCTCTGGGCAGTGCTGCCAGGCTGCCACGAGCTGCCTCCGTCCCAGGAGCCTGGCCCCGCTCAGGAGCAGAGGAACAGCTGAATTCACCAATTTCTATGTCCCTTGTGCTCCCTCCTCTTGGGGAATGTTCACTGGAATAGACTGAAGTAATCACCTGTTGTCTCTTCCCATTGAGTGGAGAGCGACTATTTCCAACATTGCAAGTCCTTTCATCAGAGCATGACTATGGATGGACAGATGGAAATGTGCTCCTGTGGAACCTCTGATGCTCATCTCTTCACAGAATCACAGAATGCTGAAGGTTGGAAGGAATCTCTAGAGATCATCAAGTTCAACCCCCCTGCTCCAGCAGGGACACCTACAGCACATGGCACAGGGTGGCATCCAGGCAGGTTTTGAAGATCTCCAGAGAAGGAGACTCCACAACCTCTCTGGGCAGCCTGTTCCAGGGCTCTGTCACTCTCACAGTAGTTTCAGGGGATTAGTCCATCTGCCCATCTCATGCTGGTCTAGAAGTCCCTGGCATGAAGTGGGATTCAGAAAAATCCTACAAACTCCACAGGCAGGTCAAGTGATTCCCCTTTCAAACCTGACGTGAGCACAGCATAGAGGTCTGCAAGAGAGCTCCTTGTCTAAGTTGCAATTGCAATCACTGGAGATGGAGGATGGGAATCAGTGGCTCCTGCACAAATACCTGGGGACAGCTGAGAAAACTGAGGAGGTCCAGGGCCTGTGCCAGTGCCCACTTTCTCTGATGCAGCTCCTCGGAGACCTGCATCATCCTAGAGCATCAGGGTGGGGGCCTCAGGAGAATTGCATCGCCCATCTGAAATGACCCCAGATGCCAAATACAATGGCAGCCCCAGGAACTATGAAGACCAGGCATGGAAAGATTCTGGCATAAAGCAGCAGTTCTGGTAATTCAATGCAGCTACTTGATCTGATGGCATAGAAAAATGCTAGCAGGGCCTTGTCAGATGCCTGGTGTGTCCAGCACAACCATGTGTCTCTAGCAGATACAGCAGGGCACCTGCAGGAAAGCCATGCTCCATTGAGTGCTTGCTGGGCAAGTGCCCCAGGCTATGCTGAGTTTCCTACCTCTACCCTAATCAATGAATTCCAGCACCGACTGCAGGGAAAATTGTCCCACCTACATGCAGAATGCTTCAAAAAGAGGAGGCACATCACTCGAAGCTCTGTGCTCTGGTCTCCCAACTCTCAAACCCTTCTAGCTCCCCTCCCCTGAAGTCCTGCTCACCTCGCTAGATTGAATGAACGGGGACTTCTTCAGTAGCACCTTCACTTTTCTAGAGATTGCTTCAAGAAATCTGCCATCCTGCCCTGTCCCTCAGGCTAGGCAGCTGTGACAGTCACAAGTGCTCCATGTGCCCACCTACAATCCCTGCACACATACACCCATGGTGTCTATGGTACTCGCATGGTCTTTGGGTGCCTGGCACCCCTTGATTATCTCCTTTCTTGTGCATATTGGCCAGATAGGCCCAGCAAAGGCGCGACTGGTGCCATCAACAGGCAAAGGCACTTTAGGAGCTTCTTCATAACAGGCTAGTCTCTCCATGGGCTTTTGAGTCTTCAGTCATTGTCCTTGGGGTGGCCTTTGCTCTGGCACAGTGATGCACAGAACATGCCTCCAGCAGCAGCATCCCTGCACATCTGGGCACGCACTCATGTAACAAGGGGAAACATATCCTAAGGATTCATGGTTTAATTCTGCATTTCAGATATCATAATTCATATTGCTTTATTGTACACTCATACCAGCTTATTTCAAGCTGAAAATGGAGAGGACAATGAGCAAAGATTTTTTTTTACTTTACTTTTTCTTTTTTAGCAGGATTTGGAGGAAGATCTGGAGCTGAGCCCATAGCAAGGCAGCAAAACTGCCAGGTGTGACATTTCATTTGGAAGGAGACTCTTCCCATTTGCCAACATGATGGTCATCAACCAGCTGGCCAAGCTGGTGAGGACAGCCTTAAATTGGGCGCGAGTCAGCGGAGAAGAAGACTCCAGGAAGAGAGAGAAGGTGATGGCTTGAAATGATAGGGAAAGGTGCAGGTGAGAGAGCAGGGGGATGCAGGGAGCGAGGCTTAGGGATGGAAAGAGAGCCAGTCAGGATTGTTGGTATGAGGATTAGTGGGCAGAGCAACAGCCATGGCCTTGTGAAGATCTCTGCTATAGATCGCAAAAAAAGCAATAATGATGAGGTCCCCATGGACGTCACCAAGACACTGTGATGGCATCTTTCTCCATGGTCTCCACCAAGGCATCATGGTGGGATCTCCATAGTATCCACAAAGGCATCGTGATAGGGTCTCAGTAGTCTCTACCAGGGTATCGGAATAACGTCCCCATGGAAACCACCAGGGCTTTGGAATGGCAGTGGCATCATGTCCATAAGGCCGCTGTGACGGGACAGGCCGCATGGTGACCATGCCCTTCTTGGGGACAAAGACCCCAGGCTCCCCACTCTGAGCACAGCAGCTCCATCAGGAGGGAACAGCTCCCCTTGGTGCCACTGTCAGGTCCCCACAGGAGGTTCCTGAACATGGACAAGGAGCGGCAGGTGAACGCCTGCTCCCAGCCCACAGACGGGCTCTCAGGCTTGCAGGAGAGCGGGAGCGAGGTGAGAAGTGGGGCTGAAGGGAGAGGCAGGCAGAGGGGATGGCACCAACACGAGGAGCACAAGGATGGTGTCGAAGGGGAGCCAGGATGAAGCGAGAGTTAGGAGCTCTTCTGGGGAGGGCTCCTTTCTTCCTGGCCATGGCCTTTGCTTTAACTGGGATAGATTTAGTTTGTGCAAAGTCAGCCACATGAAAACAGTGCATTTCCTTGAAGCTGGTCCACAACTTCCTGCACCAGTCGAGAGAGGACGACACCTCCGAATGCGACGTGCTCTGTGCAGAGAGTGAGGGGTGGCAGGGACAGCTGTGGGCAGGGGGCTTTTCTGAGCACAGGGCTCTGAATGGGACAAAGAAACCTTACAGATATAGGCCTGATAGTAACAGAAAAGTTTAGAAAATTTGATAAAAAAAATCTAGACAGAACGAGAAAGAATTAAAGAAAAAAATGATTTGTTATACTTCCCGCCATTACTCATTGTTGTGTTTTAGTACACTAGACTTTGGCATGATCATTTTTTCTTGAAAAGGGAAGTGATTTTCAGAAGTGGGTGGGCTGCAGTCCCAGCGTCCTGCACAGCTGGTGCCATTCCAGGTGCCGTGGTCCCCTGTCCCCAGCCTCCCTCTGCAGCTCTGAGGGGCTCTGCTCTCCCGCAGGTCCCTGCCAGAGCTCTCAAGCCCACGCAGGTCACTCAGAGACACTGGGACATCTCCAAGTCCCTCTGGGTGCTAGTGCTCGGACACTTGAGCTCTGCCTGCAAAGATGAAGGACTGTTTTGAATGTTTTCCAGTGATGAAAGAGTGGAAATCTTGAGGAACTTGCTGAATCTGCTGTGAAGAACTATTTGTCTGCCCTTGCCTTTTAGTGTCCACTGCTCTCTCCAGTAGAGAGGGCAGTGGAGGGCTGTAGAGGAAATCTCTGTGATCGCCCCCATATTTTCTATGTCTTGAATACATTAATCATTCCTGCAGCCCCTCTGGGCATCCCCTCTCCCAGCACAGCACTCACCCCCACTCCAGGCATCTTCTGCCCCTGGAGGTCTCCTGCGCTCCATGGTGGCTCCATAGCCCCTTCTAGGAGGATGGGCATCTGTCCCAGCTCTGTAATGAGTGGGACTGTCCTCAGCAGATCCCTCCTGAGCACTCACCCTCTCCAGGGGCCTGGGCACCAGCAACTGGCAGCTGAATCCAGTCCTCTTTCCCTAACTCAGGAACATGGCTGCACAGCCCTCTGGTGTATCAGCCAAGCCTCCCGCATTTGTATCATCACATAATTTGCTGGGAGTGCACTCTGTTCCTTCTTCCAGGTTACTGATGGAGAAGTTGAATAGGATTGGACCCAATACTACTCCCTGGGGGACACAGCTGGCTCCAGGCCCCAACAGACTGTTCAAATGTCTGGGCACAAGTAGGAAAACCTGAGAGAACCTGGGGTCTTTTCCTAGCAACTACTAAAGAAAGGCAGAGTTTCCTCATAGCTCCTGCCCATGGAGATGTGCTAAAAATCCCAGGCATGTATCATGGCCTTGCAGACCTACTTCAGTGTCACTGAATCAAGTGTCTGAAATGAATTACAGTCACAGTTTACATTGTTAACATCTCCACATGTCTCAGCTTCCTAGTGAGTGTGGCTCTAACACTAGTGAGCATCTAGTGCTATTTCAGATGGCCAAGGAAGATGCCCACCGGGCCCTGACCAGGCATTCTAGAAAGACATGACTATCACATTTTCTCTATCAATCAGAGCAATAGACACTAGCCCTTGCCTGGGACAACCTTGTCTCGTCAGATGTCACCTGGTGTCACCAGGCCATTGCCTCTCACCCAATTGACTTTCCGTCAATTCACTCATGTTCAGTTTTGTGTGTTGGAGCTTTGCATGGAACCATGAAACCTGTGGTGACGCTTGGTTGCCATTTCTGTCATATTAGAGAGATTTGAGATCACACTCTAACCATAGCCACGAGAGCTGAGATCTCCTAAACAACACTGGACCCCTGGTCTCAGCCCACCTGCCCTTGTCCCGCCGTGACTCTGTACCCCAGAGGTCCATTGGTGTCAGTGCTGGAAAAGACGCTGCAGAGGGAAACTCTCCTCCCTGCACTGGGCACATCCAAGGGAGCTCAAAGAAGCGGCTCAGAGAATCCCCCCTCTCTGCTAGTGAAGGGGGAAGCCTGGCTTCCTGCTTTATCATGGTCTGTGTTTAAGTGCTAAATGAGAGATTCCTGTGCAGACGTGACAAAAATTAGGTATCTTTATTGTTTATTATTTTAAGATGGATGTAAAAGAGAGAAGTAAAAAAGAAAATGGATAAAATACAGCCTCAATGCCAGATATCCTGGTGAGTGAATGAAACAGTTGTTATCACCGACCTTGTACCCACTGGATGAGTTTCTTCAGTGCCTCCTTGAGCTCCTTGTTCCTCATGCTGTAGATGAGGGGGTTCAGGGCAGGAGGCACCACAGAGTACAGAATGGACACAACCATATCTAGAAGTGGGGAGGAGATGGAGGGGGGCTTCATGTAGGCAAACAATACAGTAAAGACAAACAAGGAGACCACAGCCAGGTGCGGGAGGCACATGGAAAGGGCTTTGTGCTGGCCCTGCTCAGAGGGGATCCTCAGCACAGCTCTGAAGATCTGCACGTAGGACACCACAATGAAAATGAAACACCCAAAAGCTAAACAAAGACTAACTACAAGAAGCCCAACTTCCCTGAGGTAGGAGTGTGAGCAGGAGAGCTTGAGGATCTGGGGGATCTCACAGAAGAACTGCTCCACCACATTGCCTTGGCAGAGGGGTAGGGAAAATGTGTTCCCGGTATGCAGGAGAGCATTGAGAAAGCCACTGGCCCAGGCAGCTGCTGCCATTTTGACACAAGCTCTGCTGTCCATGAGGACACCATAGTGCAGGGGTCTGCAGATGGCAATGTAGCGGTCATAGGCCATGACTGTGAGGAGAGAAAACTCAGCTGAAATGAAAAAGTTAAAAGTTAAGACCTGTACAGCACATGCCCAGTAGGAAATGGCCCTGGTGTCCCAGAAGGAATTGGCCATGGATTTGGGGACAATCGTGGAGATGGAGGCAATATCGAGGAGGGAGAGGTTGAGGAGGAAGAAGTACATGGGGGTGTGGAGGCGGTGGTCGCAGGCTACAGCTGTGATGATGAGGCCGTTGGCCAGGAGGGCAGCCAGGTAGATGGCCAGGAAGAGCGAGAAGTGCAAGAGCTGTAGCTCCCGTGTGTCTGTGAATGGCAGGAGGAGGAACTCGTTGAGGGAGCTGCTGTTGGACATTTGTTCCTTTGCAGTAGGAAGAGGAAGAAAGGACATGGACAAGTTAGAGAAAACTTCCCTGAGTGAAACTTTCTTATATCCTTGCCTAAACACACACTCATTGCTTCCCAACCCCATTTTAGCAGGCATTCTAGTTCTATGGCTTCAGCTCTCGGCCTTGATGCTGGGGGAACAGCGCTGGCCTCTCCATCTGCCTTGGTCCCAATTGCCCTGTGCTCTCACCTTGGAGGTGTAGGATGCTTGCACTCGTGTTACCCCTCAATTAAATGGCAGAGGATTCCTTTACATCATGTAAACCAGCACTCTTTTGGAGGGGATGTCAGGCAGATTTCCGCCCTTCCCTTGGAGCCAGCAACACCCTGGGCTCCTGCCAGCTGCCCACATCCACCTCCCCGCAGCGATTCTGTGACCTCAGATTCCAGGAGGCTTCTCCCTGGGGCACCCAGATAGCACCTGCTGTAACGGGGGAGCTGAGCTCTTCTGGAGGGCAGCTTGCAGCCCAGACAGGCACCCAGGGAGATGGCAGGACGTCCTGAGGATGGGGTGTCCTGATGAGAGAGGTGGCTCATTCCAAGCTCCTCCAACCGCACTGCCCTGAGCCCCACAGCTTAGAGGGCACTTGGGCACCTCACAGTCCAGGACCCCTCTGCATGGCAGGACCCACAGGGCCAGTGTCTAACCTGCATCAGAAACCCCCTGCCCAGAGAGTCCAAGGGAAGGAGAAGGGCAGCGTGGGCAGGTGGGATCATGGAGTAACCCCATGATAGCTGTGCCGAGGGAGGCAGGGCCTGGCAGGGACAGAGGGGCACTCAGATGTGTCTCCTCTCCTGGACATCTGGCTGCTCTGGGACAACTCCTGCCTTGGCCCCCATGGCCTGGAGTGCAGAGGGCTGTGCTGGTGGGAAGGGGCGCTGCAGGAGGCACTTTCCTCTCACCATGATTCCATTGCCTGGAGCCGTCCCTGCAGGAGCTGCTTCTCTGTCCCCACGTCTCTGCCCTGTCCATGTTCACAGACCCCATTGCACCCGCTGGGTGCTCAGCTCTGCCCTGTAGACACCTGCCAGGGGCAGGACCTTGCCCAGGGCACCTCTGTGTTTGCAGGTGCAAAAGAGCAGGTGACACAAACCTTGCTGAGGCCGGGGAGGGGATGTTGGCTGTGTCTGCAGGCAGAGGGGTGGGCGAAGGCAGCCGTGATCCCTCTGAGTGTGTGGCTGGGAGTCCCTGCTCTAAAGCACGACCAGCTCCAAACAGGGGAAGCTGGGAGAGCCACCCTGACAAATCCAATCAGCTGCTGAAGGCTACAGGTTCAGAAGATCCCTCCAGGAACTGCAGCAGTGTAGCCCTGCAGCCAGAGACTTACCGTGTCAAGGGCTGGGGAGGTTTCTGCCTGCAGTGAGCTCAGCCGTCCTCCCATTCCCAACTGTCCTTCACTTAGGAGCGACTCATCCCAGCCTGGTGCCTGCGGGCAGTGCCCTGAGTCTTGGTGCTCCTTTACGAGGAGCTGCTCCTGGGCAGAGCTGTCTCTCTGCAGCGCCTGCCACGTTGCCATGGGCTCCCGCAGTCCCAGGAGCCAGGCCCAGCTCAGGATCAGGGACCCAGCTGCAGATGGGACATTTTCTGTCCCCTGTGCAGCCTCCAGGCATTTCTGGGGCTCCAGGGCTGAGAGTTCCTGCAAGGCAGCAAGGTCATCGCTGGCAAAGGTCCACTGATGTAAAGAGAGAGAGTCCATGGAACGAATCCAGCATGCAGCTGGCCTCATCAGAGGATGGTTGTCTAGGAGAGTGGACATGTCCTGCTGTTGAAGCCTCTGCTTCCATCCCATAAGAACTCAGAACACTTGCACAGGGGCAAGAAGGGAGTTAACATCCTCATGCTTCAGGAGGTGGTTTAGAGCAGTTTAGAGTACAGCTAATGCCCATTGAGAAGCTCCAGGAGCACAGGAGGATTCAGTTTGCTCTTGTGCACTCCACAAACTCAGAGGAGGATCCCCTTGGTCCAGCTGCTGAGGTGCACAAAATGGCTGCCTGTATGGGAGCTGGTTTTCTGAGCTCCCACTGCAGTCACTGGGAGAAGTGAATCAGCCGTGCAGCACACTCGCCCCTTTGGACTTTTTCCAAGGGGGAGGCAGTCCACGTTGGACAGAGCTGGTCCAAGACAGGTGCAAATGTCCACTTGTTCTGACAGAGCAATGAGGAGATCCATGTCCATTGCAAAGAGCTTGCATGATTCTGTGCAGACACTTGATTTCATGCAAGGAAAACAGGTCTACTTGGCCGTGTCAGATGCCTGAGGTATCCAGCAAAACCGCCACATTCGTAGCATATTTAAGAGGGAACCAACAGGAAAATTGGGCCCTTCGAATTAGTTGGCAACCACCTAGGACACCTGGGTTTCATACATGCTCCCCCAAAGTTGAGTGCCACCACTGCCTGCATGAAAAGTCCCTCTTGGAGACAGATAACAGCTCCCCTCCTCTCGTTAGCCATGCTACTACTAATGCAGCCCTACAGGCATCTGGCATTATTCACATGACCATGCACCACTGCCTCATATGGCATCCCTCATAGCACCAAGGCCCTTCCCCTCAGCCCTGTCCTCAGTTCCTCAAGTTTCTGTCTGTCCTGACAGACAAAGTTATATTCTTCCCCACACTGTGGTACTGCCAGGAGCTTTACTTGGTAGTGGGAGGCAGTATGAATAGCCAAAACAACCCGAAAAATCCCCAGTTTAGAGAATTTCAGACTGGACATAAGCATGAAGAAATGACACCTGAAGGCTGGTGCTGTGGTGCAACAGGACACCCAGGAGGAGTCAAGGATCATCCCATGGCTTGGGAAGGAACAGCCAGTGGGGATGCAGAGACAACAGTGAAGGGAAGGAGATCCCGTGTGAGAGCAAAGTGGGGAAGCAGGGTGGGTGTCTACAGGCTGCATGGACACAGCTGCAGGCATGAGACAGCACAGCACAGGCTCTGCTGGAGACAGACAAAGGCACTGTCAAGGCTCAAAGACACCAGAGCAGGTCAGCATCTTCTTGGCTATGGCTGTTGTCTCTGCCACCAAGGCCTGTCAGGAGACACTGGGCCTCAGTGTCCCTCTTGCTGACACCCCGAAAGGTGTCATATCATTGTCCTGCACTGAGCACTGCACACCCCCACCCACACACTGTCCCCAAGAGGACCTGGAAAACATGTGGGAGAAAGGATCTCCTTTCCCAGAAGCTCAGTGGCCGAGCTTGGACATTTTGCCTGATAAAACACCTCAAGGGTTAATCTGGCATCAGAGCCACCTGCACGTTCCCTCTGCCTACCTGTTATCAGTGATGACAATTTTCTGCTCTAATCAGCCCCTGGAGACACTTTGCTGCTAACAACTATCAGTGGGACCCATTAAAACTCAACAAAATGTTGTGGGTTGATCTTGACTCTGAATTCTCCTCTCAGTAACTGTTTTTCTGGGGTTCAGCACCAAATATACCACGAGACCCATTAAAATACAAAAAGCTCTCACAAACCATGTCTCCCCCTGCAATTTTTGTCTAGGCTTGCATGACTAATTGGAGAGGCTTGAGGACTGTAGCTGAAAGGTGGAGACATCAAAAAGATAAAAGTATTTCTGATTTTACAGGTTTTTATTGTTACTATTTATATCCAGCCTTCAGAATAATCAACAGCAATATTCTTGAATTGGCATCAATCCAGAATGACTCCTAATGAAGTCGGGACATCTAGGAGAACCAGTGTCCCAGAGCTCAAGCACTGTATGGACACTCTTCCTTCCCTCCCCAACCTGCCATTTCTCACATCAGCCACCTGGGACTTCCATCACTCTTGTTAGAAGCTTCTCTGTTCTACTGAAATCAGCAACTGAAAGTTAGAGCTCATCTGCTGCAAAACCCAACTGCCTTCCTTAGAGTTCCTTAGAGAACTAGTTGCAAATAAACACAGGGTTTTTCTTAACTGCAAAGAAACAGAAATAAAGCATGAAATAATTTCATAAATAATAATTGTGCTCTTTGAGTGTAGGCTAAGTCCAGCATGTCAACAATGAGGTTCCCTTGCTACAAGGAACAGCCTTCCTGAAAGACAGAGCAACCTTTAAACTCTTGAAGTGCAAACCAGGAGCTGGGTCCCAGAGTGAACAGAGAGTAACAGGGGGAGTCACAAAACTGCGCTTCTACAATGGTCAACTCGTGGCCTGTAAAGATGGTGTCAGAAATTGTCAATTTAAGCAGGACATGTGGGAATGGGAGAGCCATACAGCTCCTGGGGGCCCTGGGTCATGATGTGGGCCTTGCTGCTTTGGAGATCCCAGACCTGTCCACTCTTCTCTACAAAAGTAGGGAAAAGGGCCTGATGCAAGACCCTAGAGAAGAGGGATTTTCCTGGCTGCTCAGAGCAACCCAAAGAAGGACTTGGGGCTGTCAAAGGAAACTCAATCCCCAACACCAAAAGCACTGGACCCTCCTGGACCCTTAAGATGGGAGCAGGAGGGGGAAGGGGAAACATCCACGTCCTAGACTTCCTCCATCAGGCCTTCAGCTCTGCAGCTTCTCATGGCTTCAGGGGAGCAACCTAAACCAATACTTCCCATGCATAGAACAGACTGAGCAGACACAGAGGAGACAGGAGAGAGAACGGATAGAGACCCCCGGGTCCAGAATGGGCCTTCCTGTGCCAAAGTCAGGATGCTAGAGGCTGAATACGCAACCCAAAGAAAGGAGGAAAGGCGTGCTTTGCTTTTCAGTGTCTGCAATGCTACATATCTGAAAGCTTCAAGAGGGATGCAGTCTCCCTTCAGCAAGATTTGCTCCAGGACTGTGCAAACACTATGGAAAGAGGAATGTTGGTTGTTGGAAGCTTCAGCAGTAGGGGAGTGGGGAGATGGTCATCTCACCAACTTGTGAACAAGTCAAAATTCAGCTCCTGAGGTACAGCAGTGCCTTACAGGCTCCATACAGGAGCCTGGGCAGCAGTGATGCAGTGTGTGGGCCTGTCCTGAGACACCCAGGGTCAAAAGTGTGGGAGATGCAGGGTGCCAGGACTCTACAGATCCCAAAGAGAGAGAGGTGCCAGGAACTATACCCAGGGGAGAAACACTACTTGGAGGTGTAACGGAAAACCCCAAATCATAAATAAGGTGCAAAACAGAAATGGCTTTCCTCAGGGTCAGATGAAAGAAAGCTGGGCATAATTCATAGGATTTGAAGAAACTTCCTCAGATTTTCTACCTGGCCTGACCCGTGATTTTGGAACGTAGTTGGAACCAATGTCCCGTCTCAAGCCCTCTGGAGGGAAGACGTGTTAAGAATGTGTTTGCTCTTTTCTGACATATCATCTCTATCTTATCACAGATCAAGAAACCTTCCTGAGGACTTTCAAAAGCAAAGAGCCTGTAGAGCCTTTCTCAGAAGAGTAGATTCCTTGAGGTTGCAGCAGGGGATCCTGCTGAAGGCAGGTCCCAGCAGGCAGGTCCTTAGGGCCTTTTCCAGTGAACTTTGGGTTATCTCTGAGGAAGGAGATCTGAGAATCTCTTTGGATCCTGTGCCAGAGTTTGGTCATGCTCATAGACAAAAAGATTGGTTCTTAGTATCTAAGAAGCGTTTCCCATTGTTCATTTCTTTTTCTCTCACCGTTGCCAAACATGCCATTTGTGTGACCCTCCAAGAAAATCCAACTGCTCTGTGTCCTCCACAAGGGAGATTTGCACAGCATGAAGATCCTCCTTGGACTTCTCTGGTCTACTCTGAACAAACCTTGCTCTCCCAGCATCTCCTATTCTGCCCCACAATCCAGCCCCCGACCATCTTCTTGTCCCTGTGCTGGACTCCCTCTCACTTGTTAGTGCCTGTGCAGAACTGGAGAGACCAAATGGGATCTAGTTACAGGCATGGTCCCCACTGTGCCAAAAACAGAGGTAGAATGTGTCAGTGGCCCTCCTGGTTGTGTTCTCCCTAATACAAATCTAGGATCGTGGGCAAAATATAGCACGGGGACCCAGAGAGGTTCTCAGGTATCCTCCTATCCTCAGAGATAATGTAAATTTCTCTGGAAAAGGCCTTAAGACAACACCTCTACTGGGAAGTGTCTTCAGCAGGGTGTTGGATCCCCACCTCCAGATGGCTCCCTAAAAGTAGGCTCAAGGAATCTGCTATTCTGAGACTCTTTCCAAAGGGACCTGTGGATTTCAAACTGCCGCCTCCACCACTGACCAAGAACAGGTATCGCAGAGCCATCCATCACCCTGAGAGGCCTGATTCTTGTGAGGGGGCATGTCTCTGTCTGCAAGTGTCTGCATATCCACAAAGTGCAGAAATGGTTCTGACTGCTTTGTTTAACTACCAGTTTGTATGAGGGATCACAAAGGATCTGTGATGGGAAGATGTAATGAGGGTCCAGCTTCAAGAGAAAGCCTTTAAAGGAGTGAGAAGGTAACTTATTCCATCAGAGTGACTCAAATCCTAAAGACTCAGGTAATCAACAAGACGATCAGAAACTGCAAGCCTGAACATCAGCTGACAGAAACCATGAAACTGTGAGAACCCCTGGGTCGCACCAGGATGCTCCAAGGAGAGAACAGGGTAACCAACAGTCCTCCCTCTGCTCTCCCAGCAGGACCCTGGGGTGGCAGGCTGGGCTCTGGAGCAGAGCACTGCAGCACGCCACTACCTGCACACCTAAACAGAGGGTCCTCAGCCTACACCTGCCTCTGCATCAAGGACACTCTGGGATAAGCACCACACTTCTGGCACCATCCTTGTTTTACCCAGTGCACAAGGCCCAGGTCTGGCCTCAGGCAAGCAGTGGCCATGCTCTGGAATTGCCCGGTGGGGAACACCAGCATCTCGCTTGGCTTTTTGAAGGGCAGGCAAATCAAGAGACATGGACTCTTCCAGTCTCTTCCCGCACTCCAGAGACATCACAGCACCCCCAGCAGCCCCCGAGGGTTCCCTGGCAGCAGCTTCCCTGCAAGTTATTGCCACTGTCTCTAATCCCTCCATCACTATGTCCACCAGTCTCCTGGCCACATCTTCCGTATCGATGGCCTTGGTCCTGCACCTGGCAGAAGCTCTGCAAGGCTTTTCTGGAGCAGGCAGCTTCTTTTTCCCTGTAGATCCTGGTGTTTTACATGCAGGAGCCTCCAGGCCTCCATGTGCCTGGCTGGCTGCCCTGGCAGTGCGCGGTGGTTTGGGAGGCAGATGTGGCACCTCCGCTCTTAGCCCAGCCCTGCTGGGTAGGGTCTCCCTGAGCATCACAGGAGCTGACTTGAGAAGGGCAGCGGTCAGGCAGGGCCTTTGCCGGCCTCACTGCTCAGCTCTGTACCTTTGCGATGACCTGATCAGCATCTTCAAAGCCCTGGGGGTCAGACAGCAAAGGCCGCCTGTCCTTTTGTGGGGACGAAGTTGGGGTCCGCCTGCGTCGCCTCGCTGCATGCGGCTCCTGCTTGCCCACATGCGGGAAGAAGGAGGCACCTGATGGAGAGGGTTGTGTTGCTACAAGCAGCCCCTGCGGCATGGGAAGCCCCAGGCCCTTGTCGAAGGGAAGCTCATGGTCGAGCACAGCCCAGCTACACGTGATTCAAAGAGGGTCTCTGATCCTTCGCACAGGGCTCCCAAGGATCCATATGGGCTTTGGAGCATCCCAGTCATGCTTTGTGTTCGAGAAAATCCCCACAGCCAGCAAGAAGCAGCCCCTGGCCAAAGGAGGTGAGGTCTGGCTGGCTTGGCCCCTCATGCTTGTGCTCTCCATGCAGCTCCCATCCCTGCTGTCAGCCTCCCCCTCCAGCCCCAGCACTCACTTTCTTTGTGCTCTTGCGCCTGGCAGGACACCCATTGCTGGGCTGGGAGCAGGCGTTCGCCTGCCTCTCCTTCTCCATCTCCAGGGCACTCGCTGCACCTAGGGACTTGCTGCTCTGGGGACCAACGCGAGCTGCTCCTTCTCCTGGAGCTGCTCTCCTCAGAGTGCGACCCTGAGGGTGGTGCTCTGGCCCAACACAGCCTTGGTTGCCATGGGCATCGCCCCATCACAATGGCCTTGGGGACATGATGCCACCCTCATCACAAAGCCCTGTCCGTTGCCATAGAGACTCCCAGGGGTATGTCCTGGTGGTGGCCAAGGGCACCCACATCTCATCTCAGTGCCTTAGTGGTCAACAAGGGGAGGACTTTGGGTCCCTGTGCCATAGTTTGGCCATTCTCACGGGTATTTATCTGGGACAGCACGGCCAGTGGGGCCACATGCGTGTTCTATCGCTCTTTTTGGCACAGTGGACACCATGTCTCTATACCAGATCCCATTTGGGCTCTCCAATTCTGGAACGAAATGAACAAACGGGAGGGAGTTCAGCACAGGGACGAGAAGTGGGTCAGGGGCTGGAGAATGAGGCAGGTAAGAAGAGGCTGGAAGAGGGATGTTTGTTCAGCCTAGACCAGAGAAGGCCAGGAGGGATCTTCATGCTGTGCACAAATACCTTGTGGAGGGCACAGAGCAGCAGGATTTTCCTGGAAAGCCACATTAATTGCATGGGAGACAGCAGGGAAAAGATGGACGATGGAAAATCTGCAGCGTATGAAGGATTCACAGACTTCGGTGTTGTGAAACCAAAGACCTTAACTTAAACGCAACTTATAGAGCTCCTGTCCCCAGGAGCTCCTGTCTCCTGTCTAGTTAAGGGATGTGAAATGAGCCTTGCAGAGTGAGACATTTCAAATTTTGATAGATCTTCATTCTCTGATGAAATAAATTGCAATATTAGAATCTCTCTCTCTCCACTTGTTAGCAAAGGACAACAGGTGATTATTTTAGTTTATTGAAGTGCACATTTCCCAGGAGGAGGGAGCACGAGGGACAGAGAAATTGGTGAGTTCAGCTGTTCCTCTGCTCCTGAGCGGGGCCAGGCTCCTGGGACCGAGGCAGCTCGTGGCAGCCTGGCAGCACTGCCCAGAGACAGCCGAGTGCAGGAGCAGCTCCTGTGCCAAGAGCAGCAGGGCTGCGGGCACTGCCTGCTGCTGCAGACAGCAGAGGAGAGAAGGCAGCGAGAGGGGAACGGCAGTGTGGAGCGGGAGCAGAGCTCATTGTGGGGGAATCTTCACAGCCCTTGAAACAGTGAGTCTCTGTCTGCAGGGCAATGCTGCTGAGGTTCCTGGAGGGGGTGTCTGCACCCCAGCCAAACCATGGCTCATAGGATTTTTAATGGTCTCTCTCCTGGAGTAAGCAGGACATAGCAGGAGGAGGAGATGCTTCAGGGCAGGGATTCCCTGACACATGGTCAGAGGATCAGGGTATGCTTCTCTTGGCTATGTCACTTGAACACAGGGCTGTAGGGCTGTGAAGGCAGGGAGTGCACCAAGGTCTGCCTGGGGCTGTGATTCAGAGCAGTGTCCCTGTACCTCATGGTGCTGTTTGCCCAGGGCAGTGACTCTGCCACCTGTGAGGGTCAGCACACAGCCTCTCCAGGGAGCTCCCTGTGCTGCTGTGGGGAGAAGCTTTGGGTGGGAAGAGAGATCCCTGGCAGGGCAGGTTCTTTCTGCCTTTGAGAGGTGCTGCAGGGCTCAGGTTCTGCTCACAGCTCCAGCACATGCACAGGACATGTCTGAGGGGTCCTTTCAAGAGGAAAAGCAAGAGAAGAGCTGCTTGAAGGAGAAGGAGCTTTCCTTCAGGTCTCTGCACTTTCACTTTCCTCATTTGGACAGGGAGAATGAAGGAACAAGTTTTCTGTTTTGGCAATGAGCTGGGAGTTGTAAGCCTTCACTCTGAGAGATTAATAGGTCTGTGAGAAACGTCAGCGAGCTGCTTCATCCCCACTTTAGTCTAAAGGCAGCATCAGCATCTTCTTTGCAGCATCCTAGGACTTTATGTGACCTGCTCATTCCAACCTGCAACCACAGAGCTGGCCCTGGACATTGCCAGAGTTTTCTGCAGGTTAGAACTGAGCACCCAGAGGGTGACATGGGATCTTTGAGCAGTGACAGGGACAAGACACTGGGACAGAGAAAGAGCTGCCAGCAGGGACAGCTCCAGGCAGCAGGGATGGGCAGGGAAGGAGAAGGAACTGCTGGGCATGGGACTCTGGCTGAACTCTGCAGCCAGAGCTGTGGCAGAGGAGAGGGGCATCTCTTTGGTGCCTCCCCACCAAAGGGCTGAGAGGGGCAGTGCTGCAATGTCCCCCTCTGCAAGGTGCCATACCCTGCGGGTAAAGAGAAGGTTTTCCAGAATGCCTCTCTGTCCCTCTCCTTGCCTCCATTGGCAACAGGGTCATGGTGTTGCTCCTTAATCCTTGTCTTGTCCATGCTGTTCCTGTTCTTGCTCTCTGCTTCCTATGGTTGGGAGTATTCAGCTGCAGTTCAGGCACCAAAACTACAAGTAGTGGAAAAGAAGGACTTCCAAGGGAGTGAGGTCTCCACAGCCCCATTCTGTCCTGTGGAGCTCCGGGAAATGCAGTACAGGGAACTAAGTTGACTGTCCCTTAAGGAAAGTCCTTCTTAAATCCTGACAATCATTTAGCTGTTACCCTGTGGTGTCCTGCAGGCTGCCACCTGCCCTCCAGAAAGCCTCTGCTGTCTCATGGTTTATATGTGGTATCTCAGCCACCCATGGGCAACCTATGCAAATACTGACAGAAAAGGGTCGTATGTGTTGTTTGCTAGAAGGGGAGTGTGGAGACCTCCCTCAGGTGCATGTAGAAAGGGTGAGAAGGTCCGAGATGGGCACTCTGAAACCAAACTCTCCTCTCAGCAGGGGCTGCTCTCTTTTTAGAGTAACATCATTTTCTAGCTAGAAGAGGCATGAGCCTCAGAGATCTGGGAATGAGATGAATAGATAAGAAAACATCATTAATTTGGTTATTTTCCTTTTGAGAGTGTCTCCTAACTTGTCTCTGTCTGTTTTTCCCTTGGTGAGTCCCCCATATGTATAGGGAGGAAATGTCCAACAGCAGCTCATTCAACGAGTTCCTCCTCCTGCCATTCTCAGACACGCGGGAGCTGCAGCTCTTGCACTTCTCGCTCTTCCTGGCCATCTACCTGGCTGCCCTCCTGGCAAACAGCCTCATCATCACAGCCGTAGCCTGCAACCACCGCCTCCACACCCCCATGTACTTCTTCCTCCTCAACCTCTCCCTCCTCGACCTTGGTTCCATCTCTACAACCATCCCCAAATCCATGCACAATTCCTTGATGGACACCAGAGCCATTTCCTACTTCGGATGTGTTGGGCAGGTCTTAAGTTTTACTATTTTCATATCAGCAGAGTATTATCTCCTCACAGTCATGGCCTATGACCGCTACATTGCCATCTGCAGACCCCTGCACTACGGGACCCTGCTGGACAGCAGAGCCTGTGTCAGAATGGCCGCAGCTGCCTGGGCCAGTGGTTTCCTCAATGCTCTCCTGGAAACTGAGAACACATTTACTCTACCCCTCTGCCAAGGCAATGTAGTGGAGCAGTTCTTCTGTGAGATCCCCCAGATCCTCAAGCTCTCCTGCTCACACTCCTACCTCAGGGAAGCTGGGATTATCGTGGTTACTGCCTGTTTAGCCTTTGGGTGTTTTGTTTTCATTGTGGTGTCCTATGTGCAGATCTTCAGAGCTGTGCTGAGGATCCCCTCAGAGCAGGGCCGGCACAAAGCCTTTTCCATGTGCCTCCCGCACCTGGCCGTGGTCTCCCTGTTTGTCAGCACTGGTCTATTTGCCTACCTGAAGCCCCCCTCCATCTCCTCCCCATTTCTGGATGTGGTGCTGGCCGTTCTATACTCGGTGGTGCCTCCAGCAGTGAACCCCCTCATCTACAGCATGAGGAACAAGGAGCTCAAGGATGCCATTAGGAAAGTGATTCCATGGACCTTTTTAAGCAGTGGTAATTTTTCCATATCTCTCCACAAATGACTCTTTCGGTATCCCGTAACTGGATTGAGCATTGTTTCATCATGTTATTTTTATTATGGCTTTTATTAGTGATAATAATTGTTTCCGTGTTCCTACACAACTACTTGTATTCATTCCCCTTTTTACGGTGTCTGCTCTGTCTCACCTGATACCCTAAATTGTGTCAAATACTGCACAAGGACTGGCTCCCTAACACTAAGCTGTTACCAGGTTACTGGTTATTACAGTTAGAACTGTTTATAAACTGTTTATTACAGTTATCGGTGTAATAAAGTAATTTCTATCAGAAATTATCATTAAGAAGAGCATCTCCAGCAGGTCGAGGGAGGTGATCCTGCCCCTCTACTCAGCCCTGGTGAGGCCGCATCTGGAGTATTGTGTCCAGTTCTGGGCTCCACAGTACAAGAGGGATGTGGAGCTGCTGGAGAGAGTCCAGCGCAGGGCTACAAGGATGATCAGGGGCCTGGAACATCTGCCCTATGAGGAGAGGCTGAGGGAGCTGGGCCTGTTCAGCCTGGAGAAGAGAAGGTTGAGGGGGGATCTAATCAGTGTATATAAATACCTCAAGGGAGGGAGTGCAGAGGACGGTCATGGTCTCTTTTCAGTGGTGGCCACTGATAGGACTAGAGGAAATGGCCGGAAACTGAAACATCAAAAATTCCATAGGAACTTAAGGAAAAATTTCTAAACAGTGAGGGTGACAGAGCACTGGAACAGGCTGCCCAGAGAGGTTGTAGAGTCTCCTTCTCTGGAGATCTTCAAAACCCGCTTGGATGCAGTCCTGTGCCACATGCTCTAGGTGTCCCTGCGTATGCAGGGGGGTTGGACTAGATGATCTCTAGAGGTCCCTTCCAACCCTAAGCATTCTATGATTCTATGATTCTATAATAGTGCATGAAAGCTGGGCTTTTCCTCCAAAGCTGGTGTCAAGAATAGGCCCAAGGACTTGCATCCCTCAAGGGTCTGCTGCACAGGGTTCTCCACGAGTTCAGCAACACAGAGCTCAGAATCATATAATCATTATGTTTCATAGACCAAGGGCTGGTTTGGGAATTCACCTATCAGAGTCCAAGGGTAGTGGAGACGCTGATTGTTCATGGATTTACACATACACAGCTCTCCTATGCATTAAGGCACAGTGTCAGACGGCTGTTCTCATGGAGGGGAAGCTAGCGGTGTCAGGAGAGCACAGAGATACTCCTGGACAGCATATGCCTGGGAAGGACTGTGAGTAGAGCCTCATAAAGGGAGAGGTCCTCGAAGATGGAGTTTCTTAGAGGTAAAGCACTGGGTATTCGCAGGCAAAAGAGGACTCTGCAGTCTCAGGAGAGGCAGTGAGGACTCACCTGTCAGGAAGAAGGGAGAACGGAGAGCCCTATCTATCAGATAGGATCAGATAGGATAAGGATAGGATGTATAGGCACAATGGACACAACAAGCACCCTTGGAAATGCTCTGCAGTCCAGGTGCCCTGGACTGTGCAGTCATCTGCAGTCCCCCGGAGGGATTAGAGGTTGTGATACCCATTTGTTTGGGTCTGACTCCTACCCCCGGTCACAGGGGCAGTGAAATGTCACCCTTAGTCACTTTGTTCCCTCCTCTCCCCGCTCCACATCCTTCCCAGCTCTGGATCTCTCTGTACTAGCCATTCAGTACTCCAGGGCTGCTGCTTGGGAGGTCCCTGCTGCGGGCAGAGCTGATTGGGCAGCAGCAGGGCTGGCTCTGCCTGGTGACTGTGAGGTCACCGCTCCCGCAGCGCCTCATTGGGCAGCAGCCGGGCCCTGCGGGGCTCTGCGCTGCTGAGATCATCTCCGCGGAGCAGCTGCTGAGCCCGGGCTGGGCTCCTGGCAGGGAAGGGCTGGGGAGGCCATTGCTGCCCTGGAGGGCAGGGCCAGAGAGCTGGGCGGGACGGCGCTGTGATGTCATGTCTTTGGGAGTGCCTGATTGGCCGGCAGCAGGCAGGCAGGCGTGGGCGGTGGGTGGGGGGTCTCTGTGGTGAGAGGAGCTGAGAGGGCAGCAGTGGTTCCTGTGTGGGGAAGGGGTTTGAGGAAGCTGCTGTCTCTGAAGGCCACAGGCAGCAGCAGGGATGTGGTGGGTTTGCACCTGTGAGGTCACCTCCATGTGAGCAGCTGGGTTTGGGGTTTAGGCTTTGGGGTTGTGATCAGTGGTGCAGAGCCTAGTTGGAGACCTGCAACTATTGGTATCAGGAGTCAGTCAAAACCTGTTCAGTTTATTAATCAGTGACCTGAAGGGATAGAGTGCACCCTCAGCAAGTTTTCTGAGGATAGAAAAGTGGGAGGAATGGCTGATAGCCCAGAGGTCTGTGCAGGCTTTAGGAGGGACCTGGACAGCCTGGAGAGTTGGGGTAGAGGAGCCTCATGAATTTCAACATGGGCAAGTGCAGGGTCTTGCAGTTAGGCAGGAATAACTCCATGTACCTGGACAGGGTGGGGGTTGACCAGTCGGAGAGCAGCTCCACAAAAAGGGACCTGGGAATCGTGATTGGCAACAAATTGAGCATGAGCCATCAGTGTGCCCTTGTGGCCACTGATACTGGCAGCTGAGGTCTGACGGTACTCAGAGTGCCCCACAATATTGCAATGGCAGGAGGTGTCTTTGGGTGGCCACTATCTCCAGGCTGTGGTGCTTCACTGCAGATGCAGGAACTGCCCTCCACTGCCCCTTCCCTGGGCCTCCTGGGTCCCCACTGCCTCTCTGGGCATTGCAGAGCCCTCCTTTCCCCATGTGCACCTGGGTTTAGTGCTCTACCTTCTGGTTCCTGCACTGTGAGTCATCCCTGTTTCATTAAAGCTGCACTCAGTGCCCACTCCCAGGCAAACCCTGTGCCTGGAGATCCCTGGGGGTTCTCCCATCAGCACAGTCACGTGTGGGGCAGCCTGGCACAGGCAATGCAGAGACCATTGCCTGTCTGCAGTGGTCACTGAGAGATGAACCCTAGATTGAGGCTAACAGATCACCCTGGAATGCTGAGGTCATCCCCTGGATCTCATGGAGTTCACAAGCAGAGGAGCAGCCCCATTCGTGGTTGCACACCCTTGGGCATATTTTTTGATTCCAGTTCCTAAAGAGAGGTCAGATTCAGGACCATCATAGAGAAGATCCCCTTTTTATTATGGAAATGTTATTCTGGAATCCAGCTGTGGCTTAAGGGAGCCCAAGGACTGGTCCTGCCTGGTTTATCAGGGTACGAGGAAAAAAAAGCCTATCTCTACCAGGTTATGAGAGTTCTTCGACCATATCTGCAAAATGAAGCATGGAAGGACAGCACAGAAATGAGGAGGCCAACTCTAAGTAGAGAAAGTACTGCTGTCCTCCTGAATGTGTCTTCAGGAAAGATGAACTGCCATGGAAAGGCTGCCTCTAGACTTTCCTTTAATTCACTCATGTTTAGTTTTGTGTGTTGGAGCTTTGCATGGAACCATGGAAACCTGTGGTGACACTTGGTTGTCATTTCCCTCATATTAGAGAGATTTGAGATCACACTCTCACCATAGCCACGAGAGCTGAGATCTCCTAAACAACACTGGACCCCTGGTCTCCCCCCACCTGCCCTTGTCCCGCCGTGACTCTGTACCCCAGAGGTCCCTTGGTGTCAGTGCTGGAAAAGACGCTGCAGAGGGAAACTCTCCTCCCTGTACTGGGCACATCCAAGGAAGCTCAACGAAGCAGCTCAGAGAATCCCCCCTCTCTGCTAGTGAAGGGGGCAGCCTGGCCTCCTGCTTTGCCATGGTCTATGTTTAAGTGCTAAAGGAGAGATTCCTGTGCAGATGTGACAAAAACTAGGCATCTTTATTTTAGTATTTATTATTTTAAGATAGATGTAAAAGAGAAGTAAAAAAGAAAGAAATGGATAAAATACAGCCTTGATGCCAGATATCCTGGTGAGTGAATGAAACAGTTGTTATCACTGACCTTGTACCCACTGGATGAGTTTCTTCAGTGCCTCCTTCAGCTCCTTGTTCCTCATGCTGTAGATGAGGGGGTTCAGGGCTGGAGGCACCACCAAGTACAGAATGGACACAACCATATCTAGAAGTGGGGAGGAGATGGAGGGGGGCTTCAAGTAGGCAAACAATACAGTAATGACAAACAAGGACACCACAGCCAGGTGTGGGAGGCACATGGAAAAGGCTTTGTGCCGGCCCTGCTCAGAGGGGATCCTCAGCACAGCTCTGAAGATCTGCACGTAGGACACCACAGTGAAAATGAAACAACCAAAGGCTATGCAGGCAGTAACCACGCTAACCCGGACTTCCCTGAGATAGGAGTCTGAGCAGGAGAGCTTGAGGATCTGGGGGATCTCACAGAAGAACTGCTCCACCACATTGCCTTGGCAGAGGGGTAGGGAAAATGTGTTCCCAGTGTGCAGGAGAGCATTGAGGAAACCACTGGCCCAGGCAGCTGCCGCCATTTTGACACAAGCTCTGCTGTCCATGATGGTCCCGTAGTGCAGGGGTCTGCAGATGGCAACGTAGCGGTCATAGGCCATGACTGTGAGGAGATAAAACTCTCCTCCAAAGAAGAAGACCAACAGGAAGACCTGAGCAGCACATGCCCAAAAGGAAATCTCCCTGGTGTCCCACAGGGAGCTGGCCATGGAGTTGGGGATAGTTGTTGAGATGGAGCCCAGGTCGAGGAGGGAGAGGTTGAGGAGGAAGAAGTACATGGGGGTGTGGAGGCGGTGGTCGCAGCCTATGGCTGTGATGATGAGGCCGTTGGTCAGGAGGGCAGCCAGGTAGATGGCCAGGAAGAGCGAGAAGTGCAAGAGCTGCAGCTCCCGCGTGTCTGCGAATGGTAGGAGGAGGAACTCATTGATGGAGCTGCTGTTGGACATTAGCTCCCTTCAGTCATGTGGGCCTATCTAAGGAACAGAAGACATTGAGAAGTTAGGAGAGACTTTTCAAGAAAAAAAAAAAAACTAAGTCATTCAGTTTACAACACCAACTGCCATTGCCTCTCTTTAGCAAGAGTATCTTAGTACAGTTGCTTTGTTTGAGCTCCATTTTGCACTGGCTGCGAGTGCTGTGGGAAGCACTCAGGCTTCATCATACATCAACCCATGTATTACAAGGAGTCTGTCGTGTTGTGCAATAGTGGGACCTGGGCAGTGAAGGTCACACACTTTTACATTCGCATTTTCTGGCATGTGAAATCCAATCAATATGTACATTAGCTTTTCAGCATCTTTACTGAGAAGAGTAAGCAAAGAGGTTTGAGGAACTATAGTTTTATTTTTGGTAAACAGTTTTGAGATGTCTTTGTCACTCCTGGGTAGGGTTCCCCAAAACGACAAATCCTTCACATTTCATCTCTCAGTCCTTAGGAGAATGCATCCATGGTCACTATGTGCAGAGTGGGGACATCTTGTTTGTCTGTTAGTGTCCTTCCCACAGCTCCTGTCTCCTTGAGCTAGAGGGTGATTGCTCCCATATGCTGCCCTAAAAGGAGACAGGCCCTGCTGAGGGCAGAGCAGTGCAGTGTTTTAGTGCCCATATCCAAATTTCTCACCCTGTGTCTATACACCCAAGGGAATGTTCCCTCCTAGCCAAAACACCCTCAATGTGCTGCCAAGAGAGGCAAGGAGAGGTACAGAGAGGCATTCTGGAAAACCTTCACCTTACCAGATGGGTACGTCACCTCACAGAGGGGGACACCTTAGTCCCTTGGTGGGGAGGCTGGAGATGGTCCCATGGCAGGAGAGATCGCCCAGGTCTGGCTGCAGAGGAGGCGGCTCCTGCCCTGCACTTCCTGCCCCTTCCCTGCCCATCTCTGCTGCCTGCAGCTGTCCCTGCCGGCAGCCCTTCCTCTGTCCCTGGGTCTTGTCCCTGCCATTGCTCACAGATCCCATATTACCCTATCTGTGCTCAGCTCTGCCCTGCACAAACCTCTGAGCAATGTCCAAGGGAAGCTCTGCAGTTGCAGGTCCCAAGAAGTAGGTTATAGAAAGTCCTATGAGGCCACAAAGATGATATTGATGCAGCCTCTAGGCTAAGATGGGGATAAGCAGCTTGTTGAGGTTTCTCACAGAACTATTAATTCTCTCTTAATCTTTCAGAGTGAAGGTTTAGGACTCTCAGATCCTTATCAAAGTAGAAAACTTGTTCTACCTTCTCCCAGCCATAATAAGGAGGCTGAAAGAGCAGAGACCTGAAGGAAAGCTCCTTCCCTTTCAAGTAGCCCTCCTCTTGCTCTTCTCCAGTAAAGGACCCCTTGTGCATGTGGCAGGGAATCCCTGCTCTGAAGCATCTCCTCCTCCTGCTAAACCCTGCATACTCCAGGAGAGAGACTTTTAAAATCCCAATCCTTAATTACATGTACTGAGTTCAGAAGAGACCTCCAGGAACCTCAGCAGCTTTGCCCTGCAGCTAGAAACTCACCGTGTCAAGGGCTGGAAAGGTTTCTCCCACAACAAGCTCTCCTCTCTCCTTCACACTGCAGTTCCCCTCTCACTGCCTTCTCTCCTCCCCTGTCCGCAGCAGCAGGCAGTGCCCGCAGCCCTGCTGCTCTTGGCACAGGAGCTGCTCCTGCACTCGGCTGTCTCTGGGCAGTGCTGCCAGGCTGCCACGAGCTGCCTCCGTCCCAGGAGCCTGGCCCCGCTCAGGAGCAGAGGAACAGCTGAACTCACCAATTTCTCTGTCCCTTGTGCCCCCTCCTTCTGGGAAATATGTATGAAGTAACCTAAAAGAATCACACTTGTTGTCCTTTCCTAATGAATGGAGAAAAAAGAATTCCAAAATTGCCGTCTGTTTCATCAGAGGATGACTATCTATGAAATTTGGACTCTGGAAGGCCCTAGTTATGAAGCCCCTAATAGGCAGGACATCCAGAAAGAGGCAAGAAAGGGGAACTATGTGAGCACCATAATACAGTGCAGTATAATGTAGAGACTCTGGTGGATCATTACAGTGCAAAAAGTTCATATAATTCAGTGCAGACATTTAATTCAGTGACATAGAAATAGGCTGCAGGGCCAAGATAGATGTCTAGCTTGTCCAGCATAACCAGATGTCTCCTCTAGGAGGCACAGCCTGGGATCTATGGCAAACCATGTCCAATCCCTCCTACAGCTGAGCGTGCTTCATAAGTGGGAGAGGCACCTCACACCAAGGGGTCTGCACTGGTATCTGCTCTCCTAAAAGCTTCTCGCTTTGTTCCCACACAACCTCTCTGCACCCTGGAAAACATGATGGGGCTAATGATAACCCCACGGTTGGTGGATCACATTTGGCTCAAGCCCAAGGACATCATCAGGGGCACCTTCTCCTGCCTGGACATGGGCTCACCTCTGTCCCAGGCCCCAAGGTGCTAAAAATCAGCTCCGGCAACAAAACCCTCTCCTGTCGTTCCCTCACAGCCCAGCTCTGTTTCTCCCTGGTCTTGGGCACTGCAGCCTTGCCTCTCTTAGTGGGAACCTCCTCTCACCATTGCATTGACCCCTGCTCTCCATGCCAGCATGGCTCTGCTCTCAAGTGGGGCCATTGCACACAGTGTCTTTGGCTCTTGGTAACAGGTTTCACCAGGACCAATCTTTCTTCTGTGCCACATCCTGATATTTTGCAGCCCAAATATTTGCAAATGCCTGTAGCCTGGCATGGAGACAGAAGCACAAGCTGTCGCAGGACCTCAACATCATTGCAATAACTGCGATGCATTATCACCACTCACACAACTGGAGGCCTGCGCTGCTGGGGTAAAAGCTCTTCAGGGGAGGTTGTGAGGGAAGAGGAGGAGGGGGCAGGTCCTTTGTGTGGAGCGGCAGCTCGGATGTACAAAGAGCTTCCATGGCATGGACAAGGTTTGGGTATGTGCTTGTGGGTGAGCATCAGATGAAGGGTGACATCATGCTGGGAGCTACAGACCATGCAGTCAGGCTGTTGGCATGGATGACGTCTTTAAGCAACATGACAAAGTCTGTGGATCATAGGCCCTGGTTCTTACTGGCAGAACAGGTTGGAAGGCTCTTGAATCCCCCTAACATTCACTGGAAAGGCAAAGACCAGAATGTAAACACACCATGAGGTTTCTGGAGTGTGGACACCAGATGCAACAGAGAAGTCTCAGTGAAGGTGGAATATATGCAACAGTTTGGGTAGCAACAGGATATAAAATACTACTACTGTTATTAAAAAATGAAGTCAAAAATTAAAAATATAATATAAATATTTAAAAAATAGTGAAGAAACAATGTTCAGCATTGGTATGGGATGCTGAGGGAGTCATTTTTTAGAGAGCAATGACAATTTCCCAAGGCTAAAAAATATCCATGAAATTGTTTTCCTCAGCCTCCTTGAGAGCCTTGTTCCTCGTGCCGTACATGAGGGGGGGTTCAGTGCTGCAGGCACCACCGTGTACAGAACAGCCCCTAGCAGATCCAGAGCAGGAGAGGAGACATAGGGGACCTCAGGTAGGCAAACATGCCAGTGCTAATAGGAAAACAGACAATGGGCAGGTGCGGGAGGCACATGGAAAAGGCTTTGTGCTGGCCCTGCTCTCACACAACAGCAAAGATCTGCTCGTAGGATAAGACTGTGAAAATGAAACAAACATTAAACTGGCACTAATAATAAGATGCCTAACATGGCTGAGGTAGGAGTGTGAGCAGGAGAGCTTGAGGGTCTGAAGGATTTCACACAAGAACGGTCTACAGAGTTCTCTCTACAGAAAGAAAACAGGAAAGCGTTAGCAGTGGGGACAGGAACAGATACAGTAGGGCACCTGTAGGAAAACCATGTCCCACTGCAGCGCTTGCTGGGCAAGTGCCCCAGGTTGTGCTGGGCTTCCTACCTCTACGCTAATAAATGAATTCCAACACTGACTGCAGGGAAAATCCATCCCGCCTGCATGCACCGTGCTGCAGAAATAGGAGACACATCACACTGAGCTCTGTGCTCTGGTCTCTGAACTCTCCTTCTAGCTCTCCTGCCCTGAATTTCTGCTCACTCTGCCAGATGATATGAACAGGGACTGGGCTAATGAGGGCCTAAGTGTGGATGGACCGCTGGCTACCCAGGCCTAGGGACGTCTGCAGTAGCACCTTTGCTTTCCCAGAGATTGCTTCAAGAAATCTGCCATCCTGCCCTGTCCCGCAGGCTAGGCAGCTGTGACAGTCACAAGTGGTCCATGTGCCCACCTACAACCCCTGCACATGCACACCCGTGGTCCCTACGGCACCGGCATGGCCCTTGGGTGCCTAGTATCCCTTCGTTATCTCCTTAACCCTGCTTCGTGGACTCAGGGGGCCAGCAAAGGGGCTGCTGGTGCTGTCCATGGGCCAGAGTGGGCAAAGGCCCTTCTGGAGCTTCCTCACAACCTGCTGGTCTCTCCACAGGCTTTGGAGATGTCAGTCAGTTCCCTTGGGGTGGCCTTTGCTGTGGCACAGTGATGCACAGAACATGCGTCCAGCAGCAGCATCCCTGCACATCTGGACATGCACTGATGCAAGAAGGAGAAACATGTCCTAAGGATTCATGGTTTAATTCTGCATTTCAGATACCCTAATTCATATTGCTTTCATGTACCCTCATACCGCTTTATTACAAGATGAAATTGGAGAGGATAAATAGCATGGGTCTTTCCCGCTCTCTCCCCCTTTTTTTTCTCTTCTTTTTCAGTTTATTTTTTCAGTAGGAGTTGGAGGAGGACCTGGAGCTGAGCCCACAGCAGGGCACCAAGACTGCAGGTTTTCACATTTCCTTTGGATGGAGGCTCTTCCCATCTGCTGGCCTGATGGTCATCAACCAGGTGGCCAAGATGGTGATGAGAGCCTTAAACTGGGAGTGACTCAGGGGAGAAGACTCCAGCAAGAGTGAGGAAGTGATGGGCTGGGATGGCAGGGAAAGGTGCAAGTGATGTGAACAAAGGAACCCCTGGAGAGAGCAGTGGGATGCAGGGAGCTCTGCTTAGGGATGGACAGTGAGCCTGTCAGGATTGTAGGGATGAGGATTAGTGGGCAGAGCAACAGAGCTGGCCTTGTGTAGATCTCTACTATGGATCTCTAGAAAGACATCATGATGGGATCCCCACAGTTTTCACCAAGACATTGTGATAGTGTCTTTCTCCATGGTCTCCACCAAGGAATCATGATGGGACCTCCATAGTCCCCACAAAGGCATCATGATGGGGTCTGCCATGGTGTGCAGCAGGGCATGATGATAGGGTCCCCATGGAAACCACCAGGGCTTTGTGATGGCAGTGATAGCATGCCCATAAGGCCATTGTGAGTGGGTGGTCCCCATGGTGACCATGTCCTTGTTGGACAAGGCCCCAGGTTCCCCACTCTGAGGACAGCAGCTCCAAGCAGCTCTGAAGGGTGGAGGACCTCAGGAAAGGCAGCCATTAAGTACGCATCTGTCAAGGAGAAGAATGCTCCATACAAACAGTTGTTAAAATTAGGAAACATCTCTGGAGCCCAGCTAGCCTGAAGAAGGAACTGGCATGTGGCCTTCAAGTCAGTAAGGCAGCATGTGGAAAGGGGAAGAAGGGAGAGGCTGCAAAGGAGGAAGTCTGAAATATTGTCCGGTAAAGTAAGGCTGGTTTGGGGAAAGCCAAATCTCCCTGCTCCTGCTTCAGTGAGAGGAAAAGAATGAAGAAGGAAAATGTGGGCTCATGGCTGAATGGGACTGGCATTCTAGCAAGTGCAGCCCTGCTTGGCTTCAGTCAACCTTCACCAACAAGGTGAAGCCTGAGAAATGTCTGAAAGGGGCAACTGGAGAGGTCACTTCTCTCTCACTGCCCTGGCAAGTGTGTGCAGACCTGTGGGATTGCCTGGGGTTGGGGCTTGGTTTGAGGGTTTGGCATTTGGCAAGACAGGATCAAAGTCCTGTGGGATGAAAGAGCACAAAGTCTGAGCACAGGCTGAGATGAGGGTGAGCCTCAGCTCTATGACAACTGCTGTGGACTGCTCTTTGGGTAGAAGTGGGATGGAGGACAGTCTGTGGCAGAAGACGATCTTCCTCCTGGAGGCACCGAAGCAGGCTCGCTGTTCCTCACTTCCTCAGCAGGGTTTCATGCACAGTGCTACGTAAGATAGAGATGATAGTCCAGAAAAGAGCAAAGGTGCCCATAACACAGATCCCCCTGAGAACTTTATCTAGGAGTCTGCTTCCTGCCTTACTTCATGGCCATGGTGAAAGTAGTGCACGAACATGGTGCTGCCAAATTAGAAGAATGAAAATGTAATGTTAAAAACTGCCTGAAGTTTTGGAAAAGGCAATCTTTGTTATTCTTTGGGAATGTTCTCACTTATGGCTAAAATCTGCATTAGGGGATTGATTCCATTTGATCACATAGAGAAGCTGGCACTGCTGGAGATGCCCTGGGCTCATTGTGTTCCCCTGCAGTGCTGAAAATTTTGGGGGCAATTCCTGAAGGCCCTTAGCTTGTCATTAGGAAATATATCTGAAATAAGAAGTCTGTTAAGAGCACTTATTTCCCTCCTTTGACTAGAAAGGAAAGTCCAGATAACTGGATTTGACAGAGACATCTGTTCGGATGGGGTCTGACATCGGGCGGAGTCTCCCTCCTCATATACACCCTTTCACCAATCCCTCACCAATCCCTACAAGACTGATTAAGCTGAACTTTTTGAAAGACAGCTTCGATTCAGATGATCTGCACATCTGCACTTTCCATTTTTTTTTAAGTCTTCCTCCTCCCCTAGCTCTTTATCATTCAGACACCTCTCAACTCTTCACTTGCTGCTTTGAGCTTCAGGGAGTCTTTTGGGAGACTCTTGTTGTCTCTTAATCAGCTCCTTCACCGTGTGTCTATCCAGCCTTTTCTATCTAGTTGTGAAAAGCAGTTCAAGGAAGGTTATTCCTTGTAGGCTGTGGAGCTCCTTGGAAGTAATCAGGACTCAACCTGCAGTTGAGAAATGCGTTTAGTTTCCTATTGACGCAGGATCCAGGTTATTTTGTTTCATCACACTTAACATTTCTGCCTGTTTGCCACTAGTTCAGGTGGGAATTAGTGCACATGAGCTGTAACATTCAGCTACTGGAGTGGAAAAACTGTTTGATTTTAGCCAGAGTGATCCAAGGCCCCAGTGGCTGATGAGGGAAGTGGCAGGGCTGGGGAGCTGAGCAAGAAGGTTCTTCATACAGGTCTCCCCTCAAAAACACTACTTTTCACACATGTCCAGACTTCACTGGGAGACACTCTAGGGAGTGGAGAAAGTGCGTATGGCTGATTTAGAACATGGAACAATAAAGAAAGCTCAAAAAAATATATCTATCTTTCTTTTCGAGGTGCTCATTGTAATCAGTCTAATGTTAAGACACTCCTTTCCAATTAGCTAGAGAAGATTTGAAAACTGAAGAAAATTATGGCAAAAATCGTGGCTCCTGAGGGATTTTGCATTTCACTGATCCCATGGGAGTAGTTGGAGCTGAGTCCATGAACCTCTGATGCTGAGAAGAGACTGAAGAAACTTCTCCAGAAGTTCAAGTCAGAAGCACATCCCCAAGTTTCTTGGAGGGTTAATGAGTCCCACTGTGGTTCATTACCAAGCAAAGACTCCCCAGGGGCTGATTAGAACAGAGAGCTGGAAGTTGTGATTGCAGATAGGAAAAGGCAACGTGCAGGTTCCTCTGATGCCAGGTCAACCCTTCATGTGTGTTAACAAGCAGAATGACCAAATAGAGGTGCCCAGTCCCTGAGTACGGACATCCTTTCCACCATGCTTTGCCCAAGGCTTTTGGTTGGAGCAGTGTGTGGGTGGGAGTGTTCAATGCCTAGGGCAGGACACTGATCCAGGACACCTTGTGTGCCTGGGGGAAAGCAGGCAAGGAGGCCCTGTTGCCAGAAGGAAGAAGTTTCTTCTTCTAGGCCTCAATGGCAGAGACACCAGCCATGGCCAAGAGGACACAGACCTAGTTCTTGAGGAGATTTTTGGTTGTGGCCCTGCCCTCAGGCTCTCTCTCCTTTGGGCTCTCCCACATTTTCCCATGCCTGTGCCTGTTTCCCTGCAGCTTCTAGACACCCAGGCTGCTTCCCCACCTTGTTCTCGCCCCAGCATCTCTCCATCCTTTCCCATGTCTCTCTGTCCTTGGTGACTCTTCTTTGAAACAATAAGGCATGGCTTGATCTCAGGTCCCCTCTGGGGGACCTCTTGCACCACAGCACTGCTCTTAAGTGACATTTTTCTTCAAGTCAACTCTGTACCTCAAGCTTCAGTTTGTGACTTTTTCTCCTTCTCTGTTTCTTTCCCACTACCTGAACAACTTCCATCATCCCTGAAACCACCCTGCAGGCAGTCACAGGATCCTGCTCTCTTCCCATTAGCTGTAACACTTGAGCAGGCTAAAGAAGGTCATGGTCCTCAGCTTCTCCATGCAGCTCATGTGCTGACCAGGCCTGAAAAAGCAACCTCACCCCAGCAGAAGGGCCTGACTCTGGGGCAGCCAGTTCAGGTACAGACCCAGAGGCAAAAAAAAAAAAAAAAAAAAAAAAAAACGTCAGGAGAAGCCTTAACTTCTCTGAACTGAACAAACCCAAACCCTCTCCCCACAAGGGGGTAAGTGGTAGTCCAGCCCCCAGCCACTTTGGAGACCTGACATTGAACTCACTTCATGTGATGAGCAGAGTTCTTCTACTGAAGGCCCCAACTGGATGCAGTAGCTAGAGATACTCTAATGAGTACAGAGTAGGGGGACTTGTGTTCATGCAGTCCAGGACACCGTGGCCTCCAGAGCATGTTGCTGGCTCACATGCAGCTTGCTACCCACAAAGGTCCTTCTCCAAAGAGCTGCTGCCCAGCCGGACATTGCCCAGTCCATATCACTGCAAGGGTTGGTCTGTCCCAGGAGCAGGACCTGGTTTTTGTCCTTATTTGAACACCATTCCTACAAAGTAGACAATACTATCCTGTGTAGCCAAGCTGATCTCCCAAGGCGTGTTCTAGTTTTAATGAGCATCGGGATGGACCATCCTTGTGCTGGGTGGCTGTGCTCCTTAAAGACCTGCTGGCTTTCCTAAGCTCCACCACCCTTCAGATTGCAGGATTCCCCCAAGGGGAGGGAGCCTACGCAAGCTCTCACCCAGACCTTAATCCATCCCATGCAAGAGCTCCTCCCATCTGAGTTGTCCCTTCACATCAAGGACATCCACCCCATCACCTTTCTTCCTGTGGAGCTTGTCCTCTGCCATCACAACCCTCTGGTCATGTGAGTGGTCTCAAAGCATCTCAATTATTCCAGCTGTGTTTCAGCACAGTGACAGCTTGTGCCTCTCCATCTGCCCTCCTCTGTGGCCCAGGCTGCATGCACTTGTGTGCGATATTGGGGTTGGAGAGCCTCAGCTGTGGCACAAAGAAGAGATCTGCAATGGATAAACCTGTTGCCAAGAGCCAAGGACACTGTGTGTGCAATGGCCCCACTTGACAACAGTGACTTGCTCGTGTAGAGAGCAGTTGTTAGGGCTATGTTGAAAGGAGGTTCCCAGAAAGAGAGCAAACTCTGGAATGCCCAAGGCCAGGGGGAAGCAGCAGAGGGATTTGGCTCCTAGGGGTGATTAATGGCAACTTGGGCAACTTGGGTGAACCTCTCTCCAAGAAGGACAAGGTGCCACTGAAGAAGCCCCTGGACCTGGGCTGGCTGTGATTTACCACACGGAGGTCATCGTTAGCCCGTTTCCCTCATGTAAGGGTGTGAAGAGTTTCCGGAGAAGGAGAGCTACAAGATTTTAAGGGTGAGGCTACTAGAGCAGAGACCTCTTTCCACCATTGGATGACAGGAGCAAGGGCAGTGTTAGTGATGTTCACAGGGTCTCTGGATGGCAGTCCTAGACAGGACCTTCTTCACTGGCACATTGTCCTTCAGGGAGATCAATTCAGCTCTGTCCCAGGCACCAAGGTGCTGCAGAGGGAGCTCAGGCAGCAAAATTCTCTCCTGCCAAGGCTGGGCAACCCAGCTCTGTTTCCCCCTGGCCCTGGGCTCTGCAGGCTTTGCTCTCTTAGTGGGAATCTCCTCTCACCATCACGTTGCCACCTGCTCTCCATGACAGCATGCCCGTGCTCTGAAGGGCAGACACCAGAAACGCTGTGTCCTTGGCCCTTGGTAGAACAAGTCTCACCATCACCAACCTGTTCTCGGCGCCACAGCTGAGACTCTGCCATGAAACATGCACAAGTGCATAAAGCCTGCGGCAGAGAGAGGAGCAGATGGAGGCGCCCATCTACCGAGAAATATTGCTGAGGTGTGGTGGAATCTCACACATGATTCTACATCTCATACAGTAGCAGGGTAGGAGATCTTCAGGAGTGAGTGGAGGAAGATGAGCAAAGGGGCTGTCCTTAGTGTGAAGGGGCAGCTCAGCTGTGTGGAGCTCTTTGAACATGAGGGCTAGGGCCTGAATTCAAGCTTGTAGGTGACAAGGGCAAGACCACAGTGGGAGTGACCAAGCACCCAGGCAGGGTGAGGAGGTGGGTACAGTCCCCTTTAAGCAATGTGAACAAGTGTGCGGCTCAAAGGGCACCCCATGTGCATACAGCCTGCCAGCACTGGCTGCAAAGTTGTGGGAATAGTTGTTCTCGAGGACTGGCTGGCTCCTGCAATGACCTCCCAGAAGCTGGGAGAGGGCCAAGGAGGCAGCAGTGCCCTGGTCTCCACCACGTCAGCACCTTCACCTCGCAAACCACAGGAGGACTCACGTCCTTCCTCCCCGCACTCCTTCCAGCGGACAACTCCTCCCCAACAGGCTGAGGGAGCCTGAGGCCTCCTTGTCCACCCAGAGGGCATGTCCCAGATGGGCTCCCATCAACACTGCCAGCTGCTTGTTCCCAAGTGCCTGTCCCAGGAATCGTTCTCTGCAGGGGACTGCTCACTTGTCACAGCCACAGGTAGTGCAGGGCCAAGAGGATGGTGCCAGGCCTCTTCTTCCAGCATTGCCCTGGACAAGCAGCTTGTGAGGAGCAGGAATGGCCAGGCCCCATGGGTGTCCCTGCAGCCAGCTGTAGGGAGCAGCTTGGGAACGTGGTTGGGTTCAGCACCAAGAAAGTGTGCCCATCCCTGCACCCACACATGGCTCCCTGGCTCCACTGTGCAGACAGCACCCAGGACAGGGTGCTCAGCCCTGGGGAAATGTCCCTCTGACATGGTCCCCATGACAGCCCGCACTGCCCTGTCCCCCCACAAACCCTGCTGGCCCCAGCCTTGCACCACGCTGGGGTTGGTGCAGAGCCGTCCTTGGCCTCTGAGCTGGGAGGGAGGCTGGGCAGGGCCAGCTGGTCCTCTGGCTACAGGCACCGAGGCCAGCAGGAAGGAGCTGCCCAGGCAGCCAAACACTGACACTGAAGGCGACCTCAGTGACTCTCCAGGCTCCCTTCCCTGGGCCTCCTGAGATCCCAGTGCCGCTTGCAGCACTGCAGAGTTCTCACTAGCCTGCACATTCATTGCTTTAGCCCCTTCCATTTGGGTGGCTCCCCTTGAGTTCCTGAAGCTCCATTCACTCCCAGGAACACAGTGCCCTTGAGGATGCCCTGTGCTCTCCTGGAAGCACCATATCCATCTCCAGCCCTGTCATATGACAGATACGGCTTGACCATTCACCACCTGCAGGAGCTCTGAGCACCCACAGCTGGAAACTGAATCCAACCCACATTACCTAACACACCATTGCCAGGGGGCCCTGGAGAGTCGCAGAAGAGCAACAGACTCTGTGAAGCTTAAAGTCCTTGAGCACATTATGGACTCCAGCTTTGGAAGGAGAGGTCAACCTTTAAGCATCGTCCTGAGGAAATCCATTTTTATTTGAGTGAAGCCACGACTGACACAGAGACACAAGGACAGACATATTTACAGCATATATGGCAATTAGACTGAGTGGGTTCACCCCTCTGGCAAAGTAGCATGAATTAAAAACCTTATGTTAAAAAAAAAAAAAAACATTATAAACACAGAGAGAAATCCCAAAGCACAGAACTCTCTGAAACGCATTAGAAACCCCTTGTTAGGAAGGATGGGGAGCTTATTTCTAGCACCGACTGCACTAATTGCTTCAATGCATTCTTGAGACTCTTGTTGCTCATGCTATAGATGAGGGGGTTGATCATTGGAGGTACCACTGAGTACAGAACACAGAGCACCAGATCCAGAGCTGGGGAGGAGATGGAGGGGGGCTTCAGGTAGGCAAAAACTGTGGTGCTGATCAAGAGGGAAATCAGGTGCGGGAGACACAGCCCTGCTCAGAGGGGATCCTCACCACGGCAGTGAAGATCTGCACGTAGGACACAACAATGAAAATGAAACACCGAAAGCCCAAAGAGAAAGTAACCCCAATGAGCCCAATTTCCCTGAGGTAGGAGACTGAGCAGCAGAGTTTGAGCATCTGAGGGATCTCACAGAAGAACTGCTCCACCACATTGCCTTGGCAGAGGGGTAGGGAAAATGTGTTCCCAGTGTGCAGGAGAGCATTGAGGAAACCACTGACCCAGGCATCTGCGGCCATTTTGACACAAGCTCTGCTGTCCAGCAGGGTCCTGTAGTGCAGGGGTCTGCAGATGGCAACGTAGTGGTCATAGGCCACAACTGTGAGGAGAGAAAACTCTGCTGAAAACAAAAATGCTACCAGGAAAACCTGGGTGGCACATCCTGAGTAGGAAATAGCTCTGCTGTTCCACACACAATTGGCCATGGATTTGGGGAGAGAAATCCTTTCCGTTTCTCAAGGAAACACCCATATTTCCTCTCTCTCCCTTATTTCACCTCCCTTTTCTGCGACTCTGCTCTGCCCTGGTTGAATGTGCCATGTGCAGCAGGGACCCCTGCCCATGGCTCCAAAGCAGTTTTTTCTGCTGTGCTGCAGGTGTAAATGAATGTGTCAAATGACTCTTTCAGGAAATGCCTGCCCTGCCTTTCCTTTTGAAAAGTGCCCTCTGAAATGCGCTCACAGTTAGACCCGTGAGCAGACCTGAGCCTTGTAGCACCCTCCCAGCAGGAGAAGGAGCCTGTCCTGGTAGAGGATAATCTTCCCACACAGAACTTCCCCCCTCGATCCTGTGTGGAGCTTCGTGTCCTGCTGGGCAGGGCGGGGGCTGTCTCTGGGGTCAGGAGCTCTATAATTTGCATTTAAATAAAGGTCTTTGGTTTCACATCACTGAAGTCTGTGAATCCTTCATAGGCTGCAAATTTCCCATTGCCCATCTTTTCCTTGCTGCCTCCCATGCAATTAGCATGTCCTTCCAAGAAAAACCTGCTGCTCTGTGCTCTCCACAAGGTATTTGTGCACAGCATGAAGATCTCTCCTGGCCTTCTCTGGTCTAGGCTGAACAAAACCCCCTCTTCCAGCTTCTCCTTACCTTCCCCATGCTCCAGCCCTAACCAAGTTGTTGTCCTTGTGCTGAACTCCCTCCCATTTGTTCTTTTCCTTGCAGAACTGGAGAGCCCAAGTGGGATCTGGTATAGAGGCATGGTGTCCACTGTGCCAAAAAGAGCGATAGAACACGCATGTGGCCCCACTGGCTGTGCTCTCCAAACTACAGATCCATGAGGGTGGCCAAACTAAGGCACAGGGACCCAAAGGGCCTCCCCTTGCTGACCACTAAGGCACTGAGATGAGATGTGGGTGCCCTTGGCCACCACCAGGACATACTCCTGGGAGTCCCTATGGCAACGGCCAGGGCTTTGTGATGGGGGTGGCATCATGTCCCCAAGGCCATTGTGATGGGGCAGTGCCCATGGCAACCAAGGCTGTGTTGGGCCAGAGCACTACCCTCGGGGTCGCACTCTGAGGAGAGCAGCTCCAGCAGAAGGAGCAGCTCGCGTTGGTCCCCAGAGCAGCAAGTCCCCGGGTGCAGTGAGTGCCCTGGAGATGGAGAAGGAGACGCAGGCGAACGCCTGCTCCCAGCCCAGCAATGGGCGTCCTGCCAGGAGCAAGCGCACAAGGAAGGTGAGTGCTGGGGCTGGAGGGGGAGGCCGGCAGCAGGGATGGGAGCTGCATGGAGAGCACAAGCATGGGGGTTCAAGCCAGCCAGGTGTGACCTTCTCCGTCCAGGGGCTGCTTCTTGCTGGCTGTGGGGATTTTCTCAAACACAAAGCATGACTGGGATGCTCCAAGGCCCATATGGATCCTGGGAGCCCTGTGCAGAGAGTCAGAGATCCTCTTTGAATCACGTGTAGCTGGGCTGTGCTCGACCATGAGCTTCCCTATGACATGGGGCTGGGGCTCCTGTGTCTCAGGGGCTGCTTGTAGCAACACAACCCTCTCCATCATGTGCCTCCTTCTTCCCACATGTGGGCAAGCAGGAGCCGCACGCAGCGAGGCGACGCAGGCGGATGCCAACTTCGTCCCCACAAAAGGACAGACGGCCTTTGCTGTCTGACCCCCAGGGTTTTGAAGATGCTGATCAGGTCATCGCAAAGGTACAGAGCTGAGCAGTGAGGCTGACAAAGGCCCTGCCTGACCACTGCCCTTCTCAAGACGACTCCTGTGATGCTCAGGGAGACCCTACCCAGCAGGGCTGGGCTAAGAGCGGAGGTGCCACATCTGCCTCCCAAACCACCGCGCACTGCCAGGGCAGCCAGCCAGGCACATGGAGGCCTGGAGGCTCCTGCATGTAAAACACCATGGTCTACAGGGAAAAAGAAGCTGCCTGCTCCAGAAAAGCCTTGCAGAGCTTCTGCCAGGTGCAGGACCAAGGCCATCGATACGCAAGATGTGGCCAGGAGACTGGTGGACAGAGTGATGGAGGGACTAGAGACAGTGGCAATAACTTGAAGGGAAGCTGTGCCAGGGAACCCTCGGGGGCTGCTGGGGGTGCTGTGATGTCTCTGGAGTGCGGGAAGAGACTGGAAGAGTCCATGTCTCTTGATTTGCCTGCCCTTCAAAAAGCCAGGCGAGATGCTGGTGTTCCCCACCAGGCAATTCCAGAGCATGGCCACTGCTTGCCTGAGGCCGGACCTGGGCCTTGTGCGCTGGGAAAAACAAGGATGGCGCCAGAAGTGTGGTGCTTAGCCCAGTGTGTCCTTGATGCAGAGGCAGGTGTAGGCTGAGGACCCTCTGTTTAGGTGTGCAGGTAGTGGCGTGCTGCAGTGCTCTGCTCCAGAGCCCAGCCTGCCACCCCAGGGTCCTGCTGGGAGAGCAGAGGGAGGACTGTTGGTTTCCCTGTTCTCTCCTTGGAGCATCCTGGTGCGACCCAGGGATTCTCACAGTTTCATGGTTTCTGTCAGCTGATGTTCAGGCTTGCAGTTTCTGATCGTCTTGATGATTATCTGAGTCTTTGAGATTTGAGTCACTCTGGTGGAATAAGTTATCTTCTCAGTCTTTTTAAGGCTTTCTGTTGAAGCTGGACCCTCATTACATCTTCCCATCGCAGACCCTAATCCATTGTGATCCCTCATACAAACTGGTAGTTAAACAGAGCAGTCAGAGCCATTTCTGAACGTCGTGGATATGCAGACACTTGCAGACAGAGAGATGACCCCTCACAAGAATCAGGCCTCTCATGGTGATGGATGGCTCTGAGCCCTGGCACCCTGGATCTCCAACACTTTTGATCCTGGGTGTCTCAGGACAGGCCCACCCAGTGCATCACTGCTGTCCAGGCTCCTGTATGGACCCTGTAAGGCACTGCCGTGCCTCAGGAGCTGAATTTTGACTTGTTCACAAGTCGGTGAGATGACCATCTCCCCACCCCCCTACTGCTGAAGCTTCCAACGACCAACATTCCTCTTCCTGTAGTTTTTTCACAGTCCTGGAGCAAATCTTGCAGAAGGGGGATGGCATCCCTCTTGAAGCTTCCAGATATGTGGCATTCCAGACACTGAAAAGCAAAGCACGCCTTTCCTCCTTTCTTTCAGTTGCCTATTCAGCCTCTAGCATCCTGTTTTTGGCACAGGAAGTCCCATTCTGGACTCAGGGGGTCTCTACTCATTCTCTCTCCTGTCTCCTCTGTGTCTGCTCAGTCTGCTCGATGCACTAGGGTCATGGGAAGTACTGGTTTAGGGAGCTCCCCTGAAGCCATGAGAAGCTGCAGAGCTGAAGGCCTGATGGAGGAAGTCTGGGATGTGGATGTTTCCCCTGCCCGCTCCAGCTCCCATCTTAAGGGTCCAGGAGGGTCCAGTGCTTTTGGTGTTGGTGGGTTGGGTTTCCTTTGACATCCCCAAGTCCTTCTTTGGGTTGATCTGAGCAGCCAGGAAAATCCTTCTTCTCTAAGGTCTTGCATCAGGGCCTTTTCCCTGCTTTTGTAGAGAAGCTGAGGCAGGTCTGGGATCTCCAAAAGCAGCATGGCCCACATCATGACCCAGGACACCCAGGAGCTGTGTGGCTCTCCCATTCCCACATGTCCTGCTTAAACTGACAATTTCTGACACCATCTTTACAGGCCACGAGTTGGCCATTGTAGAACCGCAGTATTGTGACTCCCCCTGTTACTCTCTGTTCACTGCGGGACCCAGCTGCTGGTTTGCACTTCAGGGGTTTAAAGGTTGCTCTGTCTTTCAGGAAGGCTGTTCCTTGTAGAAAGGGAACCTCGCTGTTGACATGTTGGACTTAACCTACACTCAAAGAGCACAATTATTATGTATGAAATTATTTCATGCTTTATTCCTGTTTCTTTGCAATTAAGAAAAAACCCTGTGTTTGTTTGCAGCTAGTTCTCTAAGGAAAGCTGGTGGTAGTTGCAGCAGATGAGCTCTAACTTTCAGTTGCTGATTTCAGCAGAACAGAGAAGCTTCTACTAAGAGTGATGGAAGTCCCAGGTGACTGATGAGAAAAACAGTAGGGTTGGGGAGAGGTGAGGAAGAGTGTCCATACAGTGCTTGAGGTCTGGGACACTGGTTCTCCTAGATGTCGAGATTTCAATGGGAGACATTCTGCATTGATTCCAATTCCAGAATATTGCTGTCAATTACTCTGAAAGCTGGATGTTAATAGTAACAATAAAAACCTGTAAAATCAGAAATACTTGTATCTTATTTATGTCTCCACCTTTCAGCTACAGTCCCCAAACTGCTCCAATTAGTCATGCAAGCCTAGACAAAAATTGCAGGGGGAGACATGGTTTGTGAGAGCTTTTTGTATTTTAATGAACCCCATGGTATATTTCATGCTGAATCCATGAACCTCAGTTACTGAGAGGAGAATTCAGAGTCAAGATCAACCCACAACATTTTGTTGAGTTTTAATGGGTCCCACTGATAGCTGTTAGCAGTGAAGTGTCTCCAGGGGCTGATTAGAGCAGAAAATTGTCATCACTGATAACAGGTAGGCAGAGGAAATGTGCAGGTGGCTCTGATGCCACATTAACCCTTGAGGTGTTTTATTAGGCAAAATGTCCAAGCTCGGCCACTGAGCTTCTGGGAAAGGAGATCCTTTCTCCCACATGTTTTCCAGGTCCTCTTGTGGACAGTGTGTGGGTGGGGGTGTGCAGTGCTCAGTGCAGGACAATGATATGACACCTTTCGGGGTGTCAGCAAGAGGCTGACCTGCTCTGGTGTCTTTGAGCCTTGGCAGTGCCTGTGTCTGTCTCCAGCAGAGCCTGTCCTGTGCTGTCTCATGCCTGCAGCCGTGTCCATGCAGCCTGTAGACACCCACCCTGCTTCCCCACTTTGCTCTCACACGGGATCTCCTTCCCTTCACTGTTGTCTCTGCATCCCCGCTGGCTGTTCCTTCCCAAAGCCATGGGATGATCCTTGGTTCCTCCTGGGTGTCCTGTTGCACCACAGCACCAGCCTTCAGGTGTCATTTCTTCATGCTTATGTCCAGTCTGAAATTCTCTAAACTGGGGATTTTTCGGGTTGTTTTGGCTATTCATACTGCCTCCCACTACCAAGTAAAGCTCCTGGCAGTACCACAGTGTGGGGAAGAATATAACCTTGTCTGTCAGGACAGACAGAAACTTGAGGAACTGAGGACAGGGCTGAGGGGAAGGGCCTTGGTGCTACGAGGGATGCCACATGAGGCAGTGGTGCAGGGTCATGTGAATAATGCCAGATGCCTGTGGGGCTGCATTAGTAGTAGCATGGCTAACCAGAGGAGGGGAGCTGTTATCTGTCTCCAAGGGGGACTTTTCCTGAAGGCAGTGGTGGCACTCAACTTTGGGGGAGCATGTATGAAACCCAGGTGTCCTAGGTAGTTGCCAACAAATTTGAAGGGCCCTATTTTCCTGTTGGTTCCCTCGTAAATATGCTAGGAATGTGGCGGTTTTGCTGGATACCTCAGGCATCTGACATGGCCGAGTAGACCTGTTTTCCTTGCATGAAATCAAGTGTCTGCACAGAATCATGCAAGCTCTTTGCAATGGACATGGATCTCCTCATTGCTCTGTCAGAACAAGTGGACATTTGCACCTGTCTTGGACCAGCTCTGTCCAACGTGGACTGCCTCCCCCTTGGAAAAAGTCCAAAAGGGCGAGTGTGCTGCACGGCTGATTCACTTCTCCCAGGGACTGCAGTGGGAGCTCAGAAAACCAGCTCCCATACAGGCAGCCGTTTTGTGCACCCCAGCAGCTGGACAAAGGGAATCCTCCTCTGAGTTTGTGGAGTGCGCAAGAGCAAACTGAATCCTCCTGCGCTCCTGGAGCTTCTCAATGGGCATTAGCTGTACTGCTGAACTGCTCTGAATCACCTCCTGAAGCACGAGGGTGTTAACTCCCTTCTTGCCCCTGTGCAAGTGTTCTGAGTTCTTATGGGATGGAAGCAGAGGCTTCAACAGCAGGACATGTCCACTCTCCTAGACAACCATCCTGTGATGAGGCCAGCTGCATGCTGGATTCGTTCCATGGACTCTCTCTCTTTACATCAGTGGACCTTTGCCAGGGATGACCTTGCTGCCTTGCAGGAACTGTCAGCCCTGGAGCCCCAGAAATGCCTGGAGGCTGCACAGGGGACAGAAAACATCCCCTCTGCAGCTGGGTCCCTGCTCCTGAGCTGGGCCTGGCTCCTGGGACTGCGGGAGCCCATGGCAACCTGGCAGGTGCTGCAGAGAGACAGCTCTGCCCAGGAGCAGCTCCTCATAAAGGAGCACCAAGACTCAGGGCACTGCCCGCAGGCACCAGGCTGGGATGAGTCGCTCATAAGTGAAAGACAGTTGGGAATGGGAGGGCGGCTGAGCTCACTGCAGGCAGAAACCTCCCCAGCCCTTGACACGGTAAGTCTCTGGCTGCAGGGCTACACTGCTGCGGTTCCTGGAGGGACCTTCTGAACCTGGAGCCTTCAACAGGTGATTGGATTTGTCAGGGTGGCTCTCCCAGCTTCTCCTGTTTGGAGCTGGTCGTGCTTTAGAGCAGGGACTCCCAGCCACACATTCAGAGGGATCACGGCTGCCTTCGCCCAACCCTCAGCCTGCAGACACAGCCAACATCCCCTCCCCGGCCTCGGCAAGGTTTGTCTCACCTGCTCTTTTGCACCTGCAGACACGGAGGTGCCCTGGGCAGGGTCCTGCCCCTGGCAGATGTCTACAGGGCAGAGCTGAGCACCCAGCGGGTGCGATGGGGTCTATGAATATGGACAGGGCAGAGATGTGGAGACAGAGAAGAAGCTGCTGCAGGGACGGCTCCAGGCAATGGAATCATGGTGAGAGGAAAGTGCCTCCTGCAGCGCCCCTTCCCACCAGCACAGCCCTCTGCACTCCAGGCCATGGGGGCCAGGGCAGGAGTTGTCCCAGAGCAGCCAGATGTCCAGGAGAGGAGACACATCTGAGTGCCCCTCTGTCCCTGCCAGGCCCTGCCTCCCTCGGCACTGCTATCATGGTGTTACTCCATGATCCCACCTGCCCACGCTGCCCTTCTCCTTCCCTTGGACTCTCTGGATAGGAGGTTTCTGATGCAGGTCAGACACTGGCCCTGTGGGTCCTGCCATGTAGATGGGTCCTGGACTGTGAGGTGCCCAAGTGCCCTCTAAGCTGTGGGGCTCAGGGCAGTGCGGTTGGAGGAGCTTGGAATCAGCCACCTCTCTCATCAGGACACCCCATCCTCAGGACAACCTGCCATCTCCCTGGGTGCCTTTCTGGGCTGCAAGCTGCCCTCCGGAAGAGCTCAGCTCCCCCGTTACAGCAGGTGCTGTCTGGGTGCCCCAGGGAGAAGCCTCCTGGAACCTGAGGTCACAGAATCGCTGCAGGGAGGTGGATGTGGGCAGCTGGCAGGAGCCCAAGGTGTTGCTGGCTCCAGGGGGAGGGCGGAAACCTGCCTGACATCCCCTCCAAAAGAGTGCTGGTGGACATGATGTAAAGGAATCCTCTGCTCTCCATGGTGTCATTTAATTGAGGGGTAACATGAGTGCAAGCGTCCTACAGCTTCAAGGTGAGAGCACAGGGCAATTGGGACCAAGGCAGATGGAGAGGCCAGCTCTGCTCCCCCAGCATCAAGGCCAAGAGCTGAAGCCATAGAGCTCAAGGATGGTCCTGCTAAAATTGGGGGGGGGAGGCAAAGAGTGTGTGTTTGGGCACAGATATGAGAAAGTTTTGCTCAGAGAAGTTTTCTCCAACTCATCCATGTCTTTTCTTCCTCAGATATTGCCCCTGTGCTGCAAAGGAACAAATGTCCAACAGCAGCTCCCTCAACGAGTTCCTCCTCCTGCCATTCGCAGACACACGGGAGCTGCAGCTCTTGCACTTCTCGCTCTTCCTGGCCATCTACCTGGCTGCCCTCCTGGCCAACGGCCTCATCATCACAGCCGTAGCCTGCGACCACCGCCTCCACACCCCCATGTACTTCTTCCTCCTCAACCTCTCCCTGCTCGACCTTGGATCCATCTCCACCACTGTCCCCAAATTCATGGCCAATTCCTTCTGGGACACCAGGGCCATTTCCTACTGGGGATGTGCTGCACAGCTCTTAACTTTTACCTTTTTCATATCAGCAGAGTATTCTCTCCTCACAGTCATGGCCTATGACCGCTATGTTGCCATCTGCAGACCCCTGCACTACGGAACCCTCCTGGACAGCAGAGCTTGTTTCAAAATGGCAGCAGCTGCCTGGGCATCTGATTTTCTCTATGCTCTCCTGCACACTGGGAACACATTTTCCCTACCCCTCTGCCAAGGCAATGTGGTGGAGCAGTTCTTCTGTGACATTCCCCAGATCCTCAAGCTCTCCTGCTCAAATTCCTACCTCAGGGAAATTGGGCTTATTGTGGTTAGTGTCTGCTTAGTCTTTGGTTGTTTCATTTTCATTGTGGTGTCCTATGTGCAGATCTTCAGAGCTGTGCTGAGGATCCCCTCTGAGGAGGGCCAGCACAAAGCCTTTTCCATGTGCCTCCCACACCTGGCCGTGGTCTCCCTGTTTCTCAGCACTGGCCTGTTTGCCTACCTGAAGCCTCCCTCCATCTCCTCCCCATCTCTGGATCTGGTTCTGGCCGTTCTGTACTCAGTTCTGCCTCCATCACTGAACCCTCTCATCTACAGCATGAGAAACAAGGAACTCAGGGATGCACTGAAAAAAATGATTCAATTGGTAATATTTCAGCAGCAATAAGCTGAAATCCCATCCTTCTACTCAAGCACTATCTAATTTCTCTGAGACAACTCCTGTGATTTCAGCATTCTTGCTTTAATAATGAGCTTTGTGCACAAGTTTCTGAATTCATCCCACTTCTCCACAGGTGTTAACCATGTCTTTCTGACCCAGAGGTCTTCTTTAAATGTGTCTGTCATTGTGATAGAGCTGTCATTCCCCTAATTAAAGGCTATGTTTTCAGTGCATCTTGTGGACTGGGCTCTTCTTCCAATGCTGGTGCCAAGAATTTGCTCCAAGACTTTCAGCCTGAGAGATGCTTGTTTCCTTTTCTGGGGCTCTTCATGGGCCCAAGGCAATGAGCTCCTGGGGGCATATGTTAGGGAATAAGGCCTGGATTCAGTTCTCACTTGTGAGTGCTTGGTGCTCCTGATAGTGATGAATGGACAAGTGGTATCTGCTTGGGACTGTCCCCTGTATGGTGGGCTATGACCACATTGGAGACCTTGCAGGCACAGGGAAAGGAGCTTCAAGAGCCGCCCATGATAGCTTATACCTGAAGTCATGGTCTGGATCTAGGGACACATGAACACACGGCGGGACAAGGACAGGTGGGCTGAGACCAGGGGTCCAGTGTTGTTTAGGAGATCTCAGCTCTCGTGACTATGGTTAGAGTGTGATCTCAAATCTCTCTAATATGACAGAAATGACAACCAATTCTCAGCACGGGTTTCCATGGTTCCATGCAAAGCTCCAACACACAAAACTGAACATTAGTGAATTGACAGAAAGTCTAGAGGCCGCATTCCTATGGCAGTTCGGGTGGGAGGCAATTGCCTGGTGACACCAGGTGACATCTGAAGAGACAGGGTTGTCCCAGGCACAGGCTAGTGCCTGTTGCTCTGATAGAGCAAATGTGATACTCACATCTTTCTAGAATGCCTGGTCAGGGCCTGGTGGGCATCTTCCTTGGCCATCTGAAATAGCACTAGATGCTCACTAGTGTTAGAGCCACACTCACTAGGAAGCTGAGACACATGGAGATGTTGACAATGTAAACTGTGACTGTAATTCATTTCAGACACTTGATTCAGTGACACTGAAGTAGGCCTGCAAGGCCATGATACTTGCCTGGGATTTCTAGCACATCTGCATGGGCAGGAGCTATGAGGAAACTGCCTTTCTTTAGTAGTTGCTAGGAAAAGACCCCAGGTTCTCTCAGGTTTTCCTACTTGTGCCCAGACATTTGCACAGAGTCTACTGGGGGCCTGGAGCCAGCTGTGTCCCCCAGGGAGTAGTATTGGGTCCAATCCTGTTCAACTTCTCCGTCAGTAACCTGGAAGAAGGAACAGAGTGCACTCCCAGCAAATTTCGTGATGCCCCTTAGTGTGAAGGGGAACACGCGGGCTAGGGCCTGAGTTCAAGCTTGTAGTGCCCTGGTCTCCACCACATGCCAGCACCTTCACCTCGCAAACCACAGGAGGACTCACGTCCTTCCTCCCCGCACTCCTCCCAGCGGACAACTCTTCCTCAACAGGCTGAGGGAGCCTGAGGCCTCCTTGTCCACCCAGAGGGCATGTCCCAGATGGACTCCCATCAACACTGCCAGTTGTTTGTTCCCAAGTGCCTGTCCCAGGAACCATTCTCTGGAGGGGACTGTTCACTTGTGACAGTCACAGGCAGTGCAGGGCCAAGAGGATGGTGCCAGGCCTGTTCTTCCAACATTGCCTTGGACAAGCAGCTTGTGAGGAGCAGGAATGGCCAGGCCCCATGAGTGCCCCTGCAGCCACCTGTAGGGAGCAGCCTGGGGACGTGGTTGAGTTCAGCACCGAGAAAGTGTGGGTGCAGCAGCAGCGCTGGTCATCACTGGTGCTGGTGGGGCAGGGCTGGGAGAGCTCCTGGCAGGTTCCCTTCTCCCAGGCGGAACATGGGGGCTTCCATGTGTGCCCATCCCTGCACCCGCACACAGCTCCCTGGCTCCACTGTGCAGACAGCACCCAGGACAGGGTGCTCAGCCCTGGGGAAATGTCCCTCTGACATGGTCCTCATGACAGCCCGCACTGCCCTGTCCCCCCACAAACCCTGCTGGGTCCCAGCCTTGTACCACGTTGGGGTTGGTGCAGAGCCGTCCTTGGCCGCTGAGCTGGGAGGGAGGCTGGGCAGGGCCGGCTGCTCCTCTGGCTACAGGCACCGAGGCCGGGAGGAAGGAGCTGCCCAGGCAGCCAAACACTGATATTGAAGGTGACCTCAGTGACTCTCCAGGCTCCCTTCCCTGGGCCTCCTGGGTCCCCACTGCCTCTTGTGGGACTGCAGAGCTCTCCCTAGCGTAGACATTCATTGCTTTAGCCCCTTCCATTTGGGTGGCTCCCCTTGAGTTCCTGAAGCTCCATTCACTCCCAGGAACACAGTGCCCTTGAAGATGCCCTGTGCTCTCCTGGAAGCACCATATCCATCTCCAGCCCTGTCATATGACAGATACGGCTTGAGCATTCACCACCTGCAGGAGCTCTGAGCACCCACAGCTGGAAACTGAATCCAACCCACATTACCTAACACACCATTGCCAGGGGGCCCTGGAGAGTCCCAGAAGAGCAACAGACCCTGTGAAGCTTAAAGTCCTTGAGCACATTATGGACTCCAGCTTTGGAAGGAGAGGCCGACCTTTAAGCATCGTCCTGAGGAAATCCATTTTTATTTGAGTGAAGCCATGACTGACACAGAGACACAAGGACAGACATATTTACAGCATATATGGCAATTAGACTGAGTGGGTTCACCCCTCTGGCAAAGTAGCATGAATTAAAAACCTTATGTTAAAAAAAAAATTATAAACACAGAGAGAATTCCCAAAGCACAGAACTCTCTGAAACGCATTAGAAACTCCTTGTTACGGAGGATGGGGAGCTTATTTCTAGCACCGACTGTACTAATTGCTTCAATGCATTCTTGAGACTCTTGTACCTCATGCTATAGATGAGGGGGTTGATCATTGGAGGCACCACTGAGTACAGAACAGAGAGCACCAGATCCAGAGCTGGGGAGGAGATGGAGGGGGGCTTCAGGTAGGCAAAAACTGTGGTGCTGGTCAAGAGGGAAACCAGGTGCGGGAGACACATGGAAAAGGTTTTCTGCCAGCCGTGCTCAGAGGGGATCCTCACCACAGCAGTGAAGATCTGCACGAAGGGCACAACAATGAAAATGAAACACCCAAAGCCCAAAGAGACAGTAACCCCAATGAGCCCAATTTCCCTGAGGTAGGAGACTGAGCAGCAGGGTTTGAGCATCTGAGGGATCTCACAGAAGAACTGCTCTACCTCATTGCCTTGGCAGAGGGGTAGGGAAAATGCGTTCCCAGTTTGCAGGAGGGAATTGAGAAAGCCACTGGCCCAGGCAGCTGCTGCCATTTTGACACAAGCTCTGCTGCCCATGAGGGTCCTGTAGTGCAGGGGTCTGCAGATGGCATTGTAGTGATCATAGGCCACAACTGTGAGGAGAGAAAACGCTGCTGAAAACAAAAATGCTACCAGGAAAACCTGGGCGGCACATCCTGAGTAGGAAATAGCTCTGCTGTTCCACACACAATTGGCCATGGATTTGGGGAGAGAAATCCTTTCCATTTCTCAAGGAAACACGCATATTTCCTTTCTCTCCCTTATTTCACCTCCCTTTTCTGGAACTCTGCTCTGCCCTGGTTGAATGTGTCATGTGCAGCAGGGACCCCTGCCCATGGCTCCAAAGCAGTTTTTTCTGCTGTGCTGCAGGTGTAAATGAATGTGTCAAACGACTCTTTCAGGAAATGCCTGCCCTGCCTTTCCTTTTGAAAAGTGCCCTCTGAAATGCGCTCACAGTTAGACCCGTGAGCAGACCTGAGCCTTGTAGCACCCTCCCAGCAGGAGAAGGAGCCTGTCCTGGTAGAGGATGATCTTCCCACACAGAACTTCCCCCCTCAATCCTGTGGGGAGCTTCGTGTCCTGCTGGGCAGGGCGGGGGCTGTCTCTGGGGTCAGGAGCTCTATAAGTTGCATTTAAATAAAGGTCTTTGGTTTCACATCACTGAAGTCTGTGAATCCTTCATACGCTGCAAATTTCCCATTGTCCATCTTTTCCTTGCTGCCTCCCATGCAATTGCTCTGGCCTTCCAGGAAAATCCTGCTGCTCTGTGCTCTCCACAATGTATTTGTGCACAGCATGAAGATCTCTCCTGGCCTTCTCTGGTCTAGACTGAACAAAACCCCGTCTTCCAGCCTCTCCTTACCTGCCCCATGCTCCAGCCCTAACCAAGTTGTTGTCCTTGTGCTGAACTCCCTCCCATTTGTTCTTTTCCTTGCAGAACTGGAGAGCCCAAGTGGGATCTGGTATAGAGGCATGGTGTCCACTGTGCCAAAAAGAGCGATAGAACACGCATGTGGCCCCACTGGCTGTGCTCTCCAAACTACAGATCCATGAGGGTGGCCAAACTAAGGCACAGGGACCCAAAGGGCCTCCCCTTGCTGACCACTAAGGCACTGAGATGAGATGTGGGTGCCTTTGGCCACCACCAGGATATACCCCGTGGGAGTCCCTATGGCAACGGCCAGGGCTTTGTGATGGGGGTGGCATCATGTCCCCAAGGCCATTGTGATGGGGCAGTGCCCATGGCAACCAAGGCTGTGTTGGGCCAGAGCACTACCCTCGGGGTCGCACTCTGAGGAGAGCAGCTCCAGCAGAAGGAGCAGCTCGCGTTGGTCCCCAGAGCAGCAAGTCCCCGGGTGCAGTGAGTGCCCTGGAGATGGAGAAGGAGACGCAGGCGAACGCCTGCTCCCAGCCCAGCAATGGGCGTCCTGCCAGGAGCAAGCGCACAAGGAAGGTGAGTGCTGGGGCTGGAGGGGGAGGCCGGCAGCAGGGATGGGAGCTGCATGGAGAGCACAAGCATGGGGGGCCAAGCCAGCCAGGTGTGACCTCCTCTGGCCAGGGCTGGCTTCTTGCTGGCTGTGGGGATTTTCTCAAACACAAAGCACAACTGGGATGCTCCAAGGTCTGTAAGGACCCTGGGAGCCCTGTGTGAAGGATCAGAGAGCCTCTTTGGACCACGCGTAGCTGGGCTGTGCTCGACCATGAGCTTCCCTTCGACATGGGGCTGGGGCTTTCCATGCCTCAGGGGCTGCTTGTAGCAACACAACCCTCTCCATCATGTGCCTCCTTCTCCCTGCAGGTGGGCAAGCGGGAGCCGCACGCAGCGATGCAATGCAAGCGGACCCCGCCTCCCTCCCCACAAAAGGACAGGCGGCCTTTGCTGTCTGACCTCCAGGGCTTTGAAGATGTTGATCAGGTCATCGCAAAGGTACAGAGCTGAGCAGTGAGGCCGGCAAAGGCCCTGCCTGACTGCACGGAGTTGCTGGGAAGCAGGCGGGAAGTGAGGGAAGAGCAGCAGCAGCGCGTGCTCTGCACGGCACTCTGCAAGGTGAAGCTTTGTGCTGGGTCACGGTGCTGCTCCATGTGCCCATCTTCTGCCTGCCCCACAGTGAAGAGGCCTCTCCAAAGGCCTCTCCCAGTCTTTGGTGACAGGTTGGCAGCTGCCCGTGTGCTCTGCTACTCCAGGAGAAATCTAAAATGGGAGCAAATAAAAGCTTGCAGACATATTTTGGAGAGCTGAAACAGTACTACTGGACATGCCTGTTGTTTAGTTGGTGTGTGGTAAATACACTTTGCCCTTTGGCCCAGAGCCCTGTTCACTGAGGATCCTTGTGAGCTCCCATAAAACACCCCTCTGTGGGTGACATTATTCATTGGAGTCCGTAGAGGGATCCTATGACTGAAAATACCCTGCCCCAAGGGACCTGAGCTCTCCTGTTGGCTCTTCCCAGAGATCTGGATCCTCAGGTTTCAGAGCAGGAGGACGCATGGGGAAAAAGTCTCCATTACACCTTCAACTCCCCAAAGTGTCAGAGCTTCACATGTACTCCCTAAATTGACGTTTCCCATGGCCTTGGGGAATGGTGAAGACCTTGAGTAGACACACAGGAGATGGGAGAGAAAGGGCAAAGGCCTCAGGATGCAGAGCTGGGCTCAAAGCATCATGAATGAGGTGCCACAGACTTAAACGAGCAACCCAAAGAAGTCCTTCCTTTGACAGTGACTTGGAAAGTCACATCTCTGACAGAATTCCAGATGGGTGGGTCTTCTGTTTCGTAAGATTGTCTCCAGAATTCTGCAGAGATGAGTTCAGTTCAGTTCAGTTTAATATTCAGTGACCTGAAGGGACAGGGTGCACCCTCAGCAAGTTTTCTGAGGATAGAAAAGTGGGAGGAATGGCTGATAGCCCAGAGGTCTGTGCAGGCTTTAAGAGGGACCTGGACAGCCTGGAAGGTTGCGGGTAGAGGAACCTCATGAAGTTCAACACGGACAAGTGCAGGGTCTTGCAGCTAGGGAGGAATAACCCTATGTACCTGGACAGGCTGGGGGTTGACCGGTTGGAGAGCAGCTCCACAAAAAGGGACCTGGGAATCGTGGTTGGCAACAAATTGAGCATGAGCCTCTTGACCTCTTGTGTCCCTGGGGGAAAGCAGGCACGGAGGCCCTGTTGCCAGAAGGAAGAAGTTTCTTCTTCTAGGCCTCAATGGCAGACACGCCAGCCATGGTCAAGAGGACATAGTCCTAGTTCTTGAGGAGGTTTTGGCACCGCCCTCAGCTGTCTCTCCCTTGGGCTCTCCTACACTTTCCCATGCCTGTGCCTGTTTCCCTGCAGCCTGTAGTCATCAAGATACTTCCCCACCTTGTTCTCAGCCCAGCATCTCTCCATCTTTTCTCATGTCTCTCTGTCCTTAGTGACTGTTGTTTGAAACACAAAGGCACTGGTGATGGTGGGGCAGGGGTGGGAGGGCTCTTGGCAGGTTCCCTTCTCCCAGGCGGAACATGGAGGCTTCCATGTGTGCCCATCCCTGCACCCGCACACGGCTCCCTGGCTCCACTGTGCAGACTGCACCCAGGGCAGGGTGCTCAGCCCTGGGGAAATGTCCCTCTGACATGGTCCCCATGACAGCCCGCACTGCCCTGTCCCCCCACAAACCCTGCTGGTCCCAGCCTTGTACCACGCTGGGGTTGGTGCAGAGCCGTCCTTGGCCTCTGAGCTGGGAGGGAGGCTGGGCAGGGCCGGCTGGTCCTCTGGCTACAGGCACCGAGGCCGGCAGGAAGGAGCTGCCCAGGCAGCCAAACACTGACACTGAAGGCGACCTCAGTGACTCTCCAGGCTCCCTTCCCTGGGCCTCCTGGGTCCCCACTGCCTCTTGTGGGACTGCAGAGCTCTCCCTAGCCTGCACATTCATTGCTTTTGCCCCTTCCATTTGGGTGGCTCCCCTTGAGTTCCTGAAGCTCCATTCACTCCCAGGAACACAGTGCCCTTGAAGATGCCCTGTGCTCTCCTGGAAGCACCATATCCATCTCCAGCCCTGTCATATGACAGATACGGCTTGACCATTCACCACCTGCAGGAGCTCTGAGCACCCGCAGCTGGAAACTGAATCCAACCCACATTACCTAACACACCATTGCCAGGGGGCCCTGGAGAGTCCCAGAAGAGCAACAGACTCTGTGAAGCTTAAAGTCCTTGAGCACATTATGGACTCCAGCTTTGGAAGGAGAGGCCAACCTATAAGCATCGTCCTGAGGAAATCCATTTTTATTTGAGTGAAGCCACGACTGACACAGAGACACAAGGACAGACATATTTACAGCAGATATGGCAATTAGACTGAGTGGGTTCACCCCTCTGGCAAAGTAGCATGAATTAAAAACCTTATGTTAAAATATATATATATATAAACACAGAGAGAATTCCCAAAGCACAAAACACTCTGAAACGCATTAGAAACCCCTTGTTAGGAAGGATGGGGAGCTTATTTCTAGCACCGACTGTACTAATTGCTTCAATGCATTCTTGAGACTCTTGTACCTCATGCTATAGATGAGGGGGTTGATCATTGGAGGCACCACTGAGTACAGAACAGAGAGCACCAGATCCAGAGCTGGGGAGGAGATGGAGGGGGGCTTCAGGTAGGCGAAAACTGTGGTGCTGGTCAAGAGAGAAACCAGGTGCGGGAGACACATGGAAAAGGTTTTCTGCCAGCCCTGCTCAGAGGGGATCCTCAGCACAGCAGTGAAGATCTGCACGTAGGGCACAACAATGAAAATGAAACACCCAAAGCCCAAAGAGACAGTAACCCCAATGAGCCCAATTTCCCTGAGGTAGGAGACTGAGCAGCAGGGTTTGAGCATCTGAGGGATCTCACAGAAGAACTGCTCTACCTCATTGCCTTGGCAGAGGGGTAGGGAAAATGTGTTCCCGGTGTGCAGGAGGGAATTGAGAAAGCCACTGGCCCAGGCAGCTGCTGCCATTTTGACACAAGCTCTGCTGCCCATGAGGGTTCTGTAGTGCAGGGGTCTGCAGATGGCAACGTAGTGGTCATAGGCCACAACTGTGAGGAGAGAAAACTCTGCTGAAAACAAAAATGCTACCAGGAAAACCTGGGCGGCACATCCTGAGTAGGAAATAGCTCTGCTGTTCCACACGGAATTGGCCATGGATTTGGGGAGAGAAATCCTTTCCATTTCTCAAGGAAACACCCATATTTCCTCTCTCTCCCTTATTTCACCTATCTTTTCTGTGACTCTGCTCTGCCCTGGTTGAATGTGTCATGTGCAGCAGGGACCTCTGCCCATGGCTCCAAAGCAGTTTTTTCTGCTGTGCTGCAGGTGTAAATGAATGTGTCAAACTACTCTTTCGGGAAATGCCTGCCCTGCCTTTCCTTTTGAAAAGTGCCCTCTGAAATGCGCTCACAGTTAGACCCGTGAGCAGACCTGAGCCATGTAGCACCCTCCCAGCAGGAGAAGGAGCCTGTCCTGGTAGAGGATGATCTTCCCACACAGAACTTCCCCCCTCGATCCTGTGGGGAGCTTCGCATCCTGCTGGGTAGGGCGGGGGCTGTCTCTGGGGTCAGGAGCTCTATAAGTTGCATTTAAATAAAGGTCTTTGGTTTCACATCACTAAAGTCCGTGAATCCTTCATACGCTGCAAATTTCCCATTGTCCATCTTTTCCTTGCTGCCTCCCATGCAATTAGCATGTCCTTCCAAGAAAAACCTGCTGCTCTGTGCTCTCCACAAGGTATTTGTGCACAGCATGAAGATCTCTCCTGGCCTTCTCTGGTCTAGACTGAACAAACATCCCTCTTCCAGCTTCTCCTTACCTGCCCCGTGCTCCAGCCCCTGACCAAGTTGTTGTCCCTGTGCTGAACTCCCTCCCATTTGTTTGTTTCCTTGCAGAACTGGAGAGCCCAAATGGGATCCGGTATAGAGACATGGTGTCCACTGTGCCAAAAAGAGCAGTAGAACACACATGTGACCCCACTGGCCGTGCTCTCCAAAATACAGATCCATGAGGGTGGCCAAACTATGGCACAGGGACCCAAAGGGCCTCCCCTTGCTGACCACTAAGGCACTGAGATGAGATGTGGGTGCCCTTGGCCACCACCAGGACATACCCCTGGGAGTCCCTATGGCAACGGCCAGGGCTTTGTGATGGGGGTGGCATCATGTCCCCAAGGCCATTGTGATGGGGCGATGCCCATGGCAACCAAGGCTGTGTTGGGCCAGAGCACCACCCTCAGGGTCGCACTCTGAGGAGAGCAGCTCCAGCAGAAGGAGCAGCTCGCGTTGGTCCCCAGAGCAGCAAGTCCCTGGGTGCAGCGAGTGCCCTGGAGATGGAGAAGGAGAGGCAGGCGAACGCCTGCTCCCAGCCCAGCAATGGGCGTCCTGTCAGGAGCAAGAGCACAAAGAAGGTGAGTGCTGGGGCTGGAGGGGGAGGCCAGCAGCAGGGATGGGAGCTGCATGGAGAGCACAAGCATGGGGGGTCAAGCCAGCCAGGTGTGACCTTCTCCATCCAGGGGCTGCCTCTTGCTGGCTGTGGGGATTTTCTCGAACATAAAGCATGACTGGGATGCTCCAAGGCCCATATGGATCCTGGGAGCCCTGTGCGAAGGATCAGAGAGCCTCTTTGGACCATGTGTAGCTGGGCTGTGCTCGACCATGAGCTTCCCTTTGACATGGGGCTGGGGCTTCCCGTGCCTCAGGGGCTGCTTGTAGCAACACAACCCTCTCCATGTGCTGTGCATGTGGGCAAGCAGGAGCCGCACGCAGCGAGGCGATGCAGGCGGACCCCGACTTCGTCCCCACAAAAGGACAGGCAGCCTTTGCTGTCTGACCCCCAGGGCTTTGAAGATTCTGATCAGGCCATCGCAAATGTACAGAGCTGAGCAGTGAGGCCGGCAAAGGCCCTGCCTGACCGCTGCCCTTCTCAAGACGACTCCTGTGATGCTCAGGGAGACCCTGCCCAGCAGAGCTGGGCTAAGAGCGGAGGTGCCACATCTGCCTCCCAAACCACCGCGCACTGCCAGGGCAACCAGCCAGGAACATGGAGGCCTGGAGGCTCCTGCATGTAAAACACCAGGGTCTACAGGGAAAAAGAAGCTGCCTGCTCCAGAAAAGCCTTGCAGAGCTTCTGCCAGCTGCAGGACCAAGGCCATCGATACGGAAGATGTGGCCAGGAGACTGGTGGACGTGGTGATGGAGGGACTAGAGACAGTGGCAATAACTTGCAGGGAAGCTGCTGCCAGGGAAGCGGTGGGGGTTGTTGGGGGTGCTGTGATGTCTCTGGAGTACAGGAAGAGACTGGAAGAGTCCATGTCTCTTGATTTGCCTGCTCTTCAAAAAGCCAAGCGAGATGCTGGTGTTCCCCACCAGGCAACTCCAGAGCATGGCCACTGCTTGCCTGAGGCCGGACCTGGGCCTTGTGCGCTGGGAAAATCAAGGATGGTGCCAGAAGTGTGGTGCTTAGCCCAGTATGTCCTTGATGCAGAGGCAGGAGTAGGCTGAGGACCCTCTGTTTAGGTGTGCAGGTAGTGGCATGCTGCAGTGCTCTGCTCCAGAGCCCAACCTGCCACCCCAGGGTCCTGCTGGGAGAGCAGAGGGAGGACTGTTGGTTTCCCTGTTCTCTCCTTGGAGCATCCTGGTGCAACCCAGGGGTTCTCACAAGTTCATGGTTTCTGTCAGCTGGTGTTCAGGATTGCAGTTTCTGATCGTCTTGATGATTACCTGAGTCTTTGGGATTTGAGTCACTCTGGTGGAGTAAGTTATCTTCTCACTCCTTTAAAGGCTTTCTGTTGAAGCTGGACCCTCATTACATCTTCCCACCGCAGACCCTAATCCGTTGTGATCCCTCATACAAACTGGTAGTTAAACAAAGCAGTCGGAGCCATTTCTGCACTTTGTGGATATGCAGACACTTGCAGACAGAGAGATGCCCCCTCACAAGAATCAGGCCTCTCAGGGTGATGGATGGCTCTGCGATACCTGTTCTTGGTCAGTGGTGGAGGCGGCAGCTTGAAATCCACAGGTCCCTTTGGAAAGAGTCTCAGAATAGCAGATTCCTTGAGCCTGCTTTTAGGGAGCCATCTGGAGGTAGGGATCCAACACCCTGCTGAAGACACTTCCCAGTAGAGGTGTTGTCTTTAGGCCTTTTCCAGTGAAATTTACATTATCTCTGAGGATAGGAGGATACCTGAGAACCTCTCTGGGTCCCCGTGCCATATTTTGCCCGCGATCCTGGATTTGTATTTGGGAGGACACAACCAGGAGGGCCACTGACACATTCTACCTCTGTTTTTGGCACAGTGGGGACCATGCCTGTACACCAGATCCCATTTGGTCTCTCCAGTTCTCCAGTGCACAGGCACTAACAAGTGAGAGGGAGTCCAGCACAGGGACAAGAAGATGGCCAGGGGCTGGAGTGTGGGGCAGAAAAGGAGATGCTGGGAGGGCAAGGTTTGTTCAGAGTAGACCAGAGAAGTCCAAGGAGGATCTTCATGCTGTGCAAATCTCCCTTGTGGAGGGCACAGAGCAGTTGGATTTTCTTGGAGGGTCACACAAATGGCGTGTGAGGCAATAGTGAGAGAAAAAGAAATGAACAATGGGAAACGCTTCTTAGATACTAAGAACCAATCTTCTTGTCTATGAGCATGACCAAACTCTGGCACAGGATCCAGAGAGATTCTCAGATCTCCTTCCTCAGAGATAACCCAAAGTTCGTTGGAAAAGGCCCCAAGGACCTGCCTGCTGGGACCTGCCTTCAGCAGGATCCCCTGCTGCAACTTCAAGGAATCTACTCTTCTGAGAAAGGCTCTACAGGCTCTTTGCTTTTAAAAGTCCTCAGGAAGGTTTCTTTATCTGTGATAAGATAGAGATGATATGTCAGAAAAGAGCAAACATATTCTTAACGCATCTTCGCACCAGAGGGCTTGAGACGGGACATTGGTTCCCTCTAGGTTCCAAAACCACGGGTCAGGCCAGGTAGAAAATCTGAGGAAGTTTCTCCAAATCCTGTGAATTATGCCCAGCTTTCTTTCATCTGACCCTGAGGAAAGCCATTTCTGTTTTGCACCTTACTTATGCTTTGGGGTTTTCCGTTACACCTCCAAGTAGTGTTTCTCCCCTGGGTATAGTTCTTGGCACCTGCCTCTCTTTGGGATCTGTAGAGCCCTGGCACGCTGCATCTCCCACACTTTTGACTCTGGACCCTGTCTCAGGACAGGCCCACACACTGCATCCCTCTGTCCAGGCTCCTGTATGGAGCCTGTAAGGCACTGCCTTGCCTCAGGAGCTGCATTTTGGCCTGTTCACAAGTCAGTGAGATGACCATCTCCCCGCTCCCCTATTGCTGAAGCTTCCAACAACCAACATTCCTCTTCCTGTAGTTTTTTCACAGTCCTGGAGCAAATCTTGCAGAAGGGAGACTGCATCCCTCTTGAAGCTTCCAGATATGTGGCATTCCAGACACTGAAAAGCAAAGCACGCCTTTCCTCCTTTCTTTCAGTTGCCTATTCAGCCTCTAGCATCCTGTCTTTGGCACAGGAAGGCCCATTCTGGACCCCAGGGTCTCTACTCATTCTCTCTCCTGTCTCCTCTGTGTCTGCTCAGTCTGCTCGATGCACTAGGGTCATGGGAAGTACTGGTTTAGGGAGCTCCCCTGAAGCCATGAGAAGCTGCAGAGCTGAAGGCCTGATGGAGGAAGTCTGGGACGTGGCTGTTTCCCCTGCCCTCTCCTGCTCCCATCTTAAGGGTCCAGGAGGGTCCAGTGCTTTTGGTGTTGGTGGGTTGGGTTTCCTTTGACATCCCCAAGTCCTTCTTTGGGTTGATCTGAGCAGCCAGGAAAATCCTTCTTCTCTAAGGTCTTGCATCAGGGCCTTTTCCCTGCTTTTGCAGAGAAGCTGAGGCAGGTCTGGGATCTCCAAAAGCAGCATGGCCCACATCATGACCCAGGACACCCAGGAGCTGTGTGGCTCTGCCATTCCCACATGTCCTGCTTAAACTGACAATTTCTAACACCATCTTTACAGGCCACGAGTTGGCCATTGTAGAACCGCAGTATTGTGACTCCCCCTGTTACTCTTTGTTCACTCTGGGACCCAGCTGCTGGTTTGCACTTCAGGGGTTTAAAGGTTGCTCTGTCTTTCAGGAAGGCTGTCTCTTGTAGCAAGGGAACCTCATTGTTGACGTGGTGGGCTTAGCCTAAACTCGAAGAGCACAATTATTATATGTTGGGGCCTTAGTAAGAATATATAGGAAAGTGGAGTTTGTGGGGAACTGGACCGACGCCTAGCAACCGAACACCTGGAGGAGAACCAATCAGCTGGGAGCCTGTAGCCAATGAGTGCTGCTCCTCAGCGCATGCCCACCTGCACCGGTATAAAGCCCTGCTACAGACAACAGCAGAGCGGAGTTGACCTCACTTTGTGTGGAGGTGTTGTTTGCTCTGGCTTGTGGGGAGGGCCCTGGCACTTGGCGCGAGAGTGACCCTCGACATCTGGTGACCCCGACGTGATCGTGGGCGACGTGATCGTGCGAGAACGCGAGGGATCTTACTGGAGAAAAGCGGATTGTGATCACGACCTGGTGAGTCAGAATGGGAATTGGTGCATCTAGAGTGGAAGTTGCTGCAACAGCAATGGAACATGATACTGTTGAACGCTTCGTAAGGCTTGCTCAAAAAACTAAGATTGAGGTCTCGAAAACCGAGCTAACTGATTTATTACTATTTTGTAAGAAGAGAAAAATCATAGAAGAAGCTTCCCAAGCATATAAATTTGAATCATGGGAGCGAGTAGGAAGAGAACTATGGGACGGTGTACAATTAGGCTCGGAGGAAGCGTGGCGCCTCACAAAGACATTTCGTCTAATATGGCCTATGTTTGAGTGGTTAGTCGCTATTGCATTCTGGGAAGCGCTCCATGGAGAAGAAGAGGAAAACAGGTCTGAAAGTTCTGAATGTACCAACAATACTGAGCCAATTCAGTGTAAGAAAATAGATAATAAGAGAAAGGTAACCTCATCTAAACAGGCATGTCCGGTAACTTTGGCCGAACAAGAAGTATGGGGGGGAGTGGATGAGTATCTCCCCCCATGGGAGGGGGAGGAGCGACCACCCCCCACAGCACCTGAATGGGAAAAGCGACCACCTCCCACAGCGCCCGAATGGGAGGGGGAAAAGCGACCAACCCCCACAGCGCCCGAAATGGAAGTGGACCCAGTTAAAGTACCGATCCCAGATGGATCGGACGATGATAATGCCGTGGTTCAAAAAATGCGACAAGAACTTCGGGGACAGGCAGAGAAAATGACAGAATTATTAGAACAAATGCGGCGACTAGACGGTGGGTCCAAGGCCAGAGATGTGAAGGCAGCCTATAAGGCTGCCCATAGGGCTATAGTCGAAGGGTTGGAAAATGTAGACAAACAATTAGAGCAGTGGGAGGCACGAAAAGATGCTCCTAAGATTCAAAAGAAAGCAGCTGGAAGAAGTGATCCAGCTGAAGAAGGATTGTTGCCGGAGCTCCCAGCCACTTCTACTGCAGGTGGAAGTAATGATGAGGGAATGCCACCTGTTGATCCAACATTTAATGCGGGAGCACGGTATAAAGGGCTCATAGAGAATGCTCAGTTACAAGGAGAATTTGTATTAACACCACTAGCAGCTCCTGTAGTAACGGGAGCCCAGGGCCCCAGGTGGGAACCTCTCGATTGGAAATTTGTTCAAGGCATACAAAAAACAGTAATGCAGTATGGGCACGACAATAAGTTGGTGAGAAATCAGGTCTCCGCTCTGTTTAAATATTCCCATATGGTACCTGCGGATAGCAGAGCGATAATGGAGCTCCTGCTTTCCTCTACCGCTTACATGCTTTGGTTAGCAAAATGGCAGGAAAGATTAGAGGAAAAACAGTTGGAGAATCTAAATCGCAGTATGGACGATCCATTAAGGGTTGCCACCCTTGATCAACTGATGGGCAATGGGCGTTACCGGGCAACCGAGGCCCAGGCAGCGCTCCACCCCAGGATACTACAGCAATCAAAAAATGCAGCGCTAGCCACTTTCCTTGCCCTACCACAAATAGGAACGCCACAGTTGCCATACACCAAAATAACACAAAAGCCGAATGAGTCTTTTTTCAACTTTGTTGATCGACTGAAGGAAGCCTTGGATATGGCACCTAATGTGCCTGCGGAAATGAAAGCAATATTGGCAAAGGATCTAGCAGTTCAGAACGCAAACCAAACTTGCAAGCAACTGTTAGCTACTTTGCCACCAGGAGCTTCAATTGTCCAAATGATAGAGACCTGTGCCCGAGCGCCATTGATGGAGGAAGAACAAAAAGCAAAAATACATGGTGCGGCTTTGGCCGCAGCAATTAAAGGAGAAAGAATGTCTAGAAAGGAAGACAAGAGATTCCATGGGACATGTTTCCTATGTGGTCGATTAGGACACATGAGGAGGAAGTGTCCCAACAGATTCAGGATGGAGGATATGGGCCCGAGAGGATTTAATGGGACCTGTACAAGATGTCAAAGGTTCGGGCACAAGGCAGCGGAGTGTCGATCACCGTTTCGCAAGAACGGCACGCCAATACAGGGAAACGGGAGCCGCCGCGTTGTGAGGGACGCGGCGAACAAGTATCCCCAGACGATGGCTGCCTCCACGAACTCTCCGCCGCAACCCGAGGAAGCACAGGAGTCAACCTCTCTGTGGCAAAATCCACAGTGATTAGAGACTGACGTGCACATATTAGAATTGATGTGCACTGGTCCCCTGGGGAGGAGCTGAGAGCCAGCGACCCCCCCCCAACCGCCGCCCTCTTCTCCCGCCCCCCAAGCTGCAGTGTCGCTGGGAGCAGGCCGGGGCGGGCGGACGAACCGGACAGAGTAATGAGCAGCGGACAGAAGAGCAGATTTGTGGTCCTCTCAGAGGTGGCAGTGAAGTGCAACTCTAGCACAGGAAAATGAGTGAGCTTGACCAGTTATACCAGGAGGCCGAGCAACTGAAAAACCAAATCGGGGATGCTAGGAAAGCATGTGCCAACGCCACCTTGGCTCAGATCACAGCCAACATTGACCCTGTGGGGAGAATTCAAATGCATACTAGAAGAACACTCCGGGGACACTTGGCTAAAATTTACGCAATGCACTGGGAGACTGATTCCAGGCTTCTAGTCAGTGCCTCCCAGGATGGCAAGCTTATAATCTGGGACAGCTATGTCTCCTCCTAGCTGGTTATGACGACTTCAACTGCAATGTCTGGGATACACTGAAAGCCGATAGAGCAGGTGTCCTTGCCGGTCATGATAACCGTGTCAGTTGCTTAGGTGTGACTGATGATGGAATGGCAGTGGCAACAGGATCGTGGGACAGCTTCCTCAAGGTCTGGAACTGAAAAGAGCGGCAGACTCAGTGACTGGAAGAACTTTCCAGCGGTTGAAAACTAAAAATGATAGCATATCCAGTCTGACCATACTAACTTGGACCCCCATCCTCCCCAGCTCCAAAGGGCAAGATTTTTTTCCTTCTCCTGTTGCTGAAATGAAGAGCACAATTACCTTTCCAAGAAGAATTTCTGTGGTTATAAGCAAAATGAAATTGTGTATTCCTTTGGGACCATTTTCTTTTGTCTTGGGAATTTAAAAATGAAACACTATCATAAGCGTGACCACAATGATTATATTTGTGTTTGCAACTATGTTTTTGTTTATAATATTTTGATGCATGATATTGCCAATTTTTGTTTTTTGTAAAAAGAGGGGAAATGCTGAGGATTACAGCTATGTTAATTTGTTTTTTGTAAATGGTGCAATGTTTATTGCTAATTTTTCTTTTTTGGAAAAAAGAGGGGGAGATGTTGGGGCCTTAGTAAGAATATATAGGAAAGTGGAGTTTGTGGGGAACTGGACCGACGCCTAGCAACCGAACACCTGGAGGAGAACCAATCAGCTGGGAGCCTGTAGCCAATGAGTGCTGCTCCTCAGCGCATGCCCACCTGCACCGGTATAAAGCCCTGCTACAGACAACAGCAGAGCGGAGTTGACCTCACTTTGTGTGGAGGTGTTGTTTGCTCTGGCTTGTGGGGAGGGCCCTGGCACTTGGCGCGAGAGTGACCCTCGACAATTATATATGAAATTATTTCATGCTTTATTTCTGTTTCTTTGCAATTAAGAAAAACCCTGTGTTTGTTTGCAGCTAGTTCTCCAAGGAAAGCAGTTGGGAGTTGCAACAAATGAGCTCTAACTTTCAGTTGCTGATTTCAGCAGAACAGAGAAGCTTCTAACAAGAGTGATGGAAGTCCCAGGTGGCTGATGTGAGAAATGGCAGGTTGGGGAGGGAAGGAAGAGTGTCCATACAGTGCTTGAGCTCTGGGACACCGGTCCTTCTAGATGTCCAGACTTCAATGGGAGACATTCTGGATTGATTCCAATTCCAGAATATTGCTGTCAATTACTTGGAAAGCTGAATATTAATAGTAAGAATAAAAGCCTTTAAAATCAGAAATACTTGTATGTTATTAATGTCTCCACCTTTCAGCTATGCTCCCCAAACCTCTCCAATTAGTCATGCAAGACTTGATGAAAATGGCAGGGAGGGACATGGTTTGTGAGAGCTTTTTGCATTTTAATAAGCTCCGTGGTGTATTTGGTGCTGAATCCATGAACCTCAGTTACTGAGAGGAGAATTCAAAGTCAAGATCAACCCCCAACATTTTGTTGAGTTTTAATGGGTCCCACTGATAGTTGTTAGCAGTAAAGTGTCTCCAGGGGCTGATTAGAGCAGAAAATTGTCATCACTGATAACAGGTAGGCAGAGGAAATGTGCAGGTGGCTCTGATGCCACATTAACCCTTGAGGTGTTTTACCAGGCAAAATGTCCAAGCTCGGCCACTGAGCTTCTGGGAAAAGAGATCCTTTCCCCACATGTTTTCCAGGTCCTCTTGGGGACAGTGTGTGGGTGGGGGTGTGCAGTGCTCAGTGCAGGACAATGATATGACACCTTTCGGGGTGTCAGCAAGAGGGACCCTGAGGCCCAGTGTCTCCTGACAGGCCTTGGTGGCAGAGACAACAGCCATAGTCAAGAAGATGTTCACCTGCTCTGGTGTCTTTGAGCCTTGGCAGTGCCTTTGTCTCCACCAGAGCCTGTCCTGTGCTGTCTAATGCGTGCAGCTGTGTCCATGCAGCCTGTAGACACCTACCCTGCTTCCCCACTTTGCTCTCACACGGGATCTCCTTCCCTTCACTGTTGTCTCTGCATCCCCACTGGCTGTTCCTTCCCAAAGCCATGGGATGATCCTTGACTCCTCCTGGGTGTCCTGTTGCACCACAGCACCAGCCTTCAGGTGTCATTTCTTCATGCTTATGTCCAGTCTGAAATTCTCAGAACTGGGGATTTTTCGAGTTGTTTTGGCTATTCATACTGCCTCCCACTACCAAGTAAAGCTCCTGGCAGTACCACAGTGTGGGGAAGAATATAACCTTGTCTGCCAGGACAGATAGAAACTTGAGGAACTGAGGACAGGGCTGAGAGGAAGGGCCTTGGTGCTACGAGGGATGCCATATGAGGCAGTGGTGCAGGGTCATGTGAATAATGCCAGATGCCTGTGGGGCTGCATTAGTAGTAGCATGGCTAACCAGAGGAGGGGAGCTGTTATCTGTCTCCAAGGGGGACTTTTCCTGAAGGCAGTGGTGGCACTCAACTTTGGGGGAGCATGTAGGAAACCCAGGTGTCCTAGGTGGTTGCCAACTAGTTGGAAGGGCCCGATTTTCCTATTGGTTCCCTCTTAAATATGCTAGGAATGTGGCGGTTTTGCTGGACACCTCAGGCATCTGACACGGCCGAGTAGACCTGTTTTCCTTGCATGAAATCAAGTGTCTGCACAGAATCATGCAAGCTCTTTGCAATGGACATGGATCTCCTCATTGCTCTGTCAGAACAAGTGGACATTTGCACCTGTCTTGGACCAGCTCTGTCCAACGTGGACTGCCTCCCCCTTGGAAAAAGTCCAAAAGGGCGAGTGTGCTGCACGGCTGATTCACTTCTCCCAGGGACTGCAGTGGGAGCTCAGAAAACCAGCTCCCATACAGGCAGCCGTTTTGTGCACCCCAGCAGCTGGACAAAGGGAATCCTCCTCTGAGTTTGTGGAGTGCACAAGAGCAAACTGAATCCTCCTGCGCTCCTGGAGCTTCTCAATGGGCATTAGCTATACTGCTGAACTGCTCTAAATCACCTCCTGAAGCATGAGGGTGTTAACTCCCTTCCTGCCCCTGTGCAAGTGTTCTGAGTTCTTATGGGATGGAAGCAGAGGCTTCAACAGCAGGACATGTCCACTCTCCTAGACAACCATCCTCTGATGAGGCCAGCTACATGCTGGATTCGTTCCATGGACTCTCTCTCTTTACATCAGTGGACCTTTGCCAGGGATGACCTTGCTGCCTTGCAGGAACTCTCAGCCCTGGAGCCCCAGAAATGCCTGGAGGCTGCACAGGGGACAGAAAATGTCCCATCTGCAGCTGGGTCCCTGCTCCTGAGCTGGGCCTGGCTCCTGGGACTGCAGGAGCCCATGGCAACCTGGCAGGTGCTGCAGAGAGACAGCTCTGCCCAGGAGCAGCTCCTCATAAAGGAGCACCAAGACTCAGGGCACTGCGCGCAGGCACCAGGCTGGGATGAGTCGCTCATAAGTGAAAGACAGTTGGGAATGGGAGGACGGCTGAGCTCACTGCAGGCAGAAACCTCCCCAGCCCTTGACACGGTAAGTCTCTGGCTGCAGGGCTACACTGCTGCGGTTCCTGGAGGGACCTTCTGAACCTGGCGCCTTCAGCAGCTGATTGGATCTGTCAGGGTGGCTCTCCCAGCGTCTCCTGTTTGGAGCTGGTCGTGCTTTAGAGCAGGGACTCCCAGCCACACATTCAGAGGCATCACGGCTGCCTTCGCCCACCCCTCTGCCTGCAGACACAGCCAACATCCCCTCCCCGGCCTCAGCAAGGTTTGTCTCACCTGCTCTTTTGCACTTGCAAACACGGAGGTGCCCTGGGCAGGGTCCTGCCCCTGGCAGGTGTCTACAGGGCAGAGCTGAGCACCCAGCGGGTGCGATGGGGTCTATGAATATGGACAGGGCAGAGACGTGGAGACAGAGAAGCAGCTCCTGCAAGGATGGCTCCAGGCAATGCAATTATGGTGAGAGGGTGAGAGGAAACTGCCTCCTGCAGCACCCCTTCCCACCAGCCCAGCCCTCGGCACTCCAGGCCAAGGGGGCCAGGGCAGGAGTTGTCCCAGAGCAGCCAGATGTCCAGGAGAGGAGACACATCTGAGTGCCCCTCTGTCCCCGCCAGGCCCTGCCTCCCTCGGCACAGCCATCATGGTGTTACTCCATGATCCCACCTGCCCACGCTGCCCTTCTCCTTCCCTTGGACTCTCTGGGCAGGGGGTTTCTGATGCCGGTCAGACACTGGCCCTGTGGGTCCTGCCATGCAGGTGGGTCCTGGACTGTGAGGTGCCCAAGTGCCCTCTAAGCTGTGGGGCTCAGGGCAGTGTGGTTGGAGGAGCTTGGAATGAGCCACCTCTCTCATCAGGACACCCCATCCTTAGGACATCCTGCCATCTCCCTGGGTGCCTGTCTGGGCTGCAAGCTGCCTTCCAGAAGAGCTCAGCTCCCCCGTTACAGCAGGTGCTGTCTGGGTGCCCCAGGGAGAAGCCTCCTGGAATCTGAGGTCACAGAGTCGCTGCAGGGAGGTGGATGTGGGCAGCTGGCAGGAGCCCAAGGTGTTGCTGGCTCCAAGGGGAGGGCGGAAACCTGCCTGACATCCCCTCCAGAAGAGTGCTGGTGGACGTGATGTAAAGGAATCCTCTGCTCTCCATGGGGTCATTTAATTGAGGGGTAACATGAGTGCAAGCATCCTAGAGCTCCAAGGTGAGAGCACAGGGCAATTGGGACCAAGGCAGATGGAGAGGCCAGCTCTGCTCCCCCAGCATCGAGGCCAAGAGCTGAAGCCATAGAGCTCAAGGATGGGCCTCCTAAAATGGGGGGGAGGCAATGAGTGTGTGTTTGGGTAAGGATATGAGAAAGTTTTGCTCAGAGAAGTTTTCTCTAACTTGTCCATGTCTTTTCTTCCTCAGATATTGCCCCTATGCTGCAAAGGAACAAATGTCCAACAGCAGCTCCCTCAACGAGTTCCTCCTCCTGCCATTCGCAGACAGGCAGGAGCTGCAGCTCTTGCACTTCTCGCTCTTCCTGGCCATCTACCTGGCTGCCCTCCTGGCCAACGGCCTCATCATTACAGCCGTAGCCTGCGACCACCGCCTCCACACCCCCATGTACTTCTTCCTTCTCAACCTCTCCCTCTTTGACCTTGGCTGCATTTCCACCACTGTCCCCAAATCCATGCACAATTCTCTGTGGAACATGAGGGCCATTTCCTACTTGGAATGTGCTGGGCAGGTCTTTTTCTTCCTTTTTTTCATATCAGCAGCGTATTATCTCCTCACCATCATGGCCTATGACCGCTACGTTGCCATCTGCAGACCCCTGCACTACGGGACCATCATGGGCAGCAGAGCTTGTGTCAAAATGGCAGCAGCTGCCTGGGCCAGTGGTTTTCTCTATGCTCTCCTGCACACTGGGAACACATTTTCCCTACCCCTCTGCCAAGGCAATGTGGTGGAGCAGTTCTTCTGTGAGATCCCCCAGATCCTCAAGCTCTCCTGCTCAGATTCCTACCTCAGGGAAGCTGGAATTATTGTGCTTAGTGTCTGTTTATTCTTCAGGTGTTTCACTTTCATTGTGGTGTCCTACGTGCAGATCTTCAGAGCTGTGCTGAGGATCCCCTCAGAGCAGGGCCGGCACAAAGCCTTTTCCATGTGCCTCCCGCACCTGGCTGTGGTCTCCTTGTTTGCCATTACTGCATTGTTTGCCTACCTGAAGACCCCCTCCATCTCCTCCCCACTTCTAGGCATGGTTGTGTCCATTCTGTACTCTGTGGTGCCTCCAGCCCTGAACCTCCTCATCTACAGCATGAGGAACAAGGAGCTCAAGGAGGCACTGAGGAAACTGATCCAGTGGGTACAAGGTCAATGATAACAACTGTTTCATTCACTCACCAGGATATGTGGCATCAAGGCTGTATTTTATCCATTTCCTTTTTTAATTCTCTCTTTTACATCCATCTTAAACTAACAAATACTAAAATAAAGATGCCTAGTGTTTGTCACGTCTGCACAGGAATCTCTCATTTAGCACTTAAACACAGACCATGATAAAGCAGGAAGCCAGGCTGCCCCCTTCACTAGCAGAGAGGGGGATTCTCTGAGCCGCTTCTTTGATCTCCCTTGGATGTGCCCAGTGCAGGGAGGAGAGTTTCCCTCTGCAGCGTCTTTTCCAGCACTGACACCAAGGGACCTCTGGGGTACAAAGTCACGGCGGGACAAGGGCAGGTGGGCTGAGACCAGGGGTCCAGTGTTGTTTAGGAGACCTCGCTCGCGCACAGCCCAGCGTGGGCTGCTGCCGCCACGGGCTGCAGGGACACCAGGTTCCTCGGCAGAGCCGCTCCGGCCAGGAAGGGGCTGCTGACGTCACAACCAGCTGCGCGGCCTGGCCTATCAGGGGCTGTGGCAGCAGTGACGTCACCAGCTGACGCCCACGCGTCAGCACAGAGCCAGCCCTGCAGAGAGCAGGGGCCTCCCGGCAGCGTCCCCGCAATGGCCTCCGTGTCCCTGCCCGCTGCTGAGACACCCCTGGCCTCACAGGCAGCGCCTGCTGCTGCCCCGGCAGCTCCGCGCACACAAGGGACCTCCCCGCGTGTCTGCACCAGACCCCGCTGCCGGCCGCGCTGCTGCTGGGACAGGAGCGGCCTCAGAGCCCGTCCCCAGCCATGGGCCAGCGCTGGCCTCGCAGCTGCTCTGCCAGCAGGGACCTCCCAAGGAACTGCCCAGCCAGGCGCCTCTTGCTGGCCTGCCCGGGACTCAGCAAAGAGCAGAGCTCACGGTCACGCTCACAGACATGGATGGACCTGCTAATGCCTGGTGCTGTCCAGTCAGGAGCACAGACAGTGTGACCCCCCTCCGAAGCAGGAGCAATGCCATGTGCCTGCTGCTGGCCTCCCAGGTGTTTACAAACATTGACTTGACCAACATCTGACTAGGTGATCTCCAAACATCCCTTGCAACCAGAGAAAGGTGCCTTCTCTCACTCAAGCCCCCTTGAAACTTGCTTATGAGCCAGCAATGTCCCCTTGCCACTAAGAAGGCCAGTGGTCTCCGGGTGTGCAGTAGGAAGACTGTTGCCAGGAGGTCAAGGGAGGGGATCCTGCCTCTCTACTAAGTCCTGAGGAGGCCACCCCTCGAGTCCTGTGTCCAGTGCTGGGCTCCCCAGTACAAGAGGGACATGAAGCTCCTGGAGAGAGCCCAGTATACGTCTATCTATGTCTAAAGTTGATCAGCGAGCTGGAGCATCTCTCCTATGAGGAGAAGGTGAGAGAACTGAGCCTGTTTTAGCCTGGAGAAGAGAAGGCTGAGAGGGGATCTTATCAGGGTGTGCAAATACCTGAAGGGAGGATGCCAAGAGCAGAAGAGGATGGCCCAGACTCTTTTTAGTGGTGACTAGTGATGGCACAAGAGGCAACAGACACAAATTGAAGCACAGAACATTCTGCCTGAATTTGAGGAAAATCATCTTGACTGTGAAGGTGACAGAGAACTGGCATGGGTTACCCAGAAAGGCTGTGGAGTCACCTTCTCTGCAGATATTCCAGACCTGCCTGGACAGGATCCTGTACAAGTGCTGTAGGTGAAACTGCTTTATCAAGGGGTTTGAACTAGATCATCTGCGAAGGTCCTTCCAACCTCAACCATTCTGTGATTCTATAAATGGACTCCACTGGAATATATCAGCTTTTTGATCTGTAGGGATCTGCCAGTCCCTCAGCTTTATTGTGAGTGCTGCTCTAGCAGGATAGAAGGCATCCAGGGTCATAGGAGATGACCAAGGAAATTCCTGACCTGGCCTCCCACTGACTCTCTATCTCCAGTGATTCCATTAGGACCTTTAGGCCAGGAGCTTGCAAGCAGACCATGTGCATGCTTAGCCTGGTAAGGCGGAATCCCACCTGCCATGTATTTGTGGAGTTCATGAGTTAGCTGAATCCTTCTCCAAACCTGACGCTTGTGAACAGACATGTGGAGCCCCAACAAGCCATCTGAATAAGTCATCTGAATCATATATGCACCATGTATCAACAAGCTCCCTTCTTAGTCCTGTCTGGGTGTCCTTCCTGGTTAAGAGATGTGAATGAGGACTTCCCGTGGGACATTTCTAACTTTGGCAGGTAATCATTATCTGATGAAATAAATTGCAATGTTGGAATCTGTATCCCTGTACTCTTTAGAGAAGGAAAACAGGTTACTCTACTTGATGGAACATATCCCAGAGGGAGGAATCCCAAGGGACAGAGTAATTCATGAATTCAGCTGGGCTGCAGCTCGTGGCAGCCTGTCAGCACTGCCAGAGACAGCCGAGTGCAGGAGCAGCTCCTGTGCCAAGAGCAGCAGGGCTGCGGGCACTGCCTGCTGCTGCGGACAGCAGAGGAGAGAGGACAGAGAGGTGAAAGGCAGCGTGGAGTGGGAAGACAGAGCAGAGCTCATGGTGGGAGCAATCTGTGACACGGTAAGTCGCCGGCTGCAGGGTAATGCTGCTGAGGTTCCTGGAGGGGTCTGCAGCACCCATCGCAGCTGATGACTTTCTTTTTTGAGGATTCTTCTCCCCGCTTCTACTTTGCATACGAGGAGATGCTTCAGAACAGAAATTCCCTATACCCAGCATCACAAGGTCAGGGCATCATGGCTGCTTCTTCTGGAGCTGGTGCAGGACAGTGAAGGCAATGTGGGCACATAGGTTCTTCAGAGCACTGTTCTTCAGAGCAGTGTCCATGTGCCCCAGGGTGCTGTGTGCCCGGGGCAGTGATTCTGTGCGGATCAGCACTCAGCCTGCCAGGGCACTGCAGGGAGAAGCTCTGGGTGGGAGGAGAGATCCCCCCCTGGGCAGGTTCATTCTCCTGCTGAGAGGCTGCTGTGTGGGGTCAGGGCTGCTCACAGCTCAGCCTCACCCACACCACATATCTGGAAGGGGCTTTTCAAGAGGACACTCTTGGGAAGCTTCTGTGAAAGGGAAGGGAATATCCGGAGGCTAGGATTTTGTTTTGTATCCTTGACAAGGCAGCAAATGAATGGGACATTTTAGGTTTAGATGCCTGAAGGAGAGTTCTGCAGTGCTGCTCTGAGGGATCAATAGGTCTGTGAGGACCCCACAATATTCCTTCAACTGCCTTTTCACCTGTGGGCAGCAGCAATACCCGCTTTGCAGCTCTCCTCATTCTCATTGTGCTTAGTCTCACTCTGCTCTCAAGGGGAAGGGCTCCAGGGCATTTCTGACCTCCTCTGCAGTCGGATTTCCAGAACAGCAGAGCTGCCTCTCTCCTGCCATGTGCCCATTTCCCATTGCAAGGCACAGCGTCTGAGAACCACTGCCCTGGGAGTCCACGCTGTCTGGGAGGTGCAACCTGGGGACGGTGCTGCTCTGTCTCTCTGTCCTCCCTTGGCAGCAGTCACAGTGTTTCTTCTCGTTTCCCTGCCTCTCCTTTCTGCTCTTGTCCTGGCAGTCAGCTGGGGCTTCAGCTACAAATTCAGATACTCACCCTGAGGTCCTGCCATGGAGGTGTCTGAAGAGGGGCAATGTGCCCAGGGTGCTGGGCAGCGTCATTGGAGGGGCTGCAAAGGGGTTGACTCTCCCTTTAGGAGACCCTGTGACTGTCAGGACACGTGACTGTCTCTGTTGCCCTGCTGGGGTTGTGAGCTGCCCTGCGTAAGTGAACTCAGTGCACAGAGTCTTTGCCATGTCAGTAGCAGTGTCCTGTTCTCTCCATCACGTATCCACCTTGAACTTAGAGGGAGAGCAAAGTTAAATGAGTGCTTCTATGATCTCAACAGAGTCCAAGTTTGTCTGCAGGAACAAGGCAGATGGGCTCAACAGCACTCCTCACTGTTCCCTAAGCAGCAGAGAACCCAATTCCATCTCCAGTCTGCTTAAAGCTCACATTTTCAAAAATAGAGACAACTGTATTTATTTGCATGTCAATAAAGACATGCAAAGAACCTGACCAGATATGGTGAGAGAATCTAAATATTTCCAAAATAAGTAATTCTAAAACAAAATGCTAAAAACCCCTGCTGCACCCCAAACTCATTGGAAGTGTGTGTGGGAATATTAAAAGACCCTTTATATTAAAGGTGGATGTCCTGTGACATCAAATCTAAAAGGACAGATATCAAGAACCAGTCCTTTATACACATTGGCGTAGAGTAACTCAGGCTCCGGCTCCTCCCAGAACACTCAGGTGGGCCAGAGACTGAGGAGCTGACTGAAGTGATAGTGAGAAGAAGGAATTACTGAGAGCTGGGACAGGGTCGAGAAGCATTTCTATGAAAAATTGAAAGTTTATTTCAGAGAAAATTCTTCTAAGCTATTACTGCCTTTTCTTCCCTACACAGTTTTCCTGAGCCCAATAGAACAGATGTCCAACAGCAGCTCCAGCAACGAGTTCCTCCTCCTGCTGTTCTCAGACACGCGGGAGCTGCAGCTCTTGCATTTCTCACTCTTCCTGGGCATCTACCTGGCTGCCCTCCTCACCAACGGCCTCATCATCACAGCCGTAGCCTGCGACCACCGCCTCCACACCCCCATGTACTTCTTCCTCCTCAACCTCTCCCTCTTTGACCTTGGCTGCATTTCCACCACTGTCCCCAAATCCATGCACAATTCTCTGTGGAACATGAGGGCCATTTCCTACTTGGAATGTGCTGGGCAGGTCTTTTTCTTCTTTTTTTTCATATCAGCGGAGTATTATCTCCTCACCATCATGGCCTATGACCGCTACGTTGCCATCTGCACACCCTTGCACTACAGGACTGTGCTGGACAGCAGAACTTGTGTCAAAATGGCCGCAGCTGCCTGGTCTTGTGGCTTTCTCTATGCTCTCATGCACGCTGGGAACACATTTTCCCTACCCCTCTGCCAAGGCAATGAGGTGGAGCAGTTCTTCTGTGAGATCCCCCAGATCCTCAAGCTCTCCTGCTCAAATTCCTACCTCAGGGAAGTTGGGTTTCTTGGGGTTAGTGCCTGTTTATGCTTTGGATGTTTCACTTTCATTGTGGTGTCCTACGTGCAGATCTTCAGAGCTGTGCTGAGGATCCCGTCAGAGCAGGGCCGGCACAAAGCCTTTTCCATGTGCCTCCCACACCTGGCCGTGGTCTCCCTGTTTCTCAGCACTGCAGTGTTTTCCTACTTGAAGCCCCCCTCCATCTCCTCCCCATCTCTGGATCTGGTGCTGGCTGTTCTGTACTCGGTGGTGCCTCCAGCAATGAACCCCCTCATCTACAGCATGAGGAACAAGCAGCTCAAGGATGCCATTAGGAAAGTGATTTCATGGACCTTTTTAAGCAGTGGTAATTTTTCCACATCTCTGCACAAATGACTCTTTCTGTATCCCGTAGCTGGATTGAGCATTGTTCCTTCATGTTAATTTTATTATGACTTTTACTAGCGATAATAACAGTTATCGTGTTGGTACACAACTACTTGTATTCATTCCCCTTTTTACAGTATCTGCTCTGTCTCACCTGATACCCTATATTCTGTCATATGCTGGACAAGGACTGGCTCCCTAACAGTATCTCTGTAATAAAGTAATTTCTATCAGTACAGTGCGTGAAAGCTGGGCTTTTCCTCCAAAGCTGGTGTCAAGAATAGGCCCAAGGACTTGCATCCCTCAAGGACCTGCTGCACAGGATTCTCCATGGGTTCAGCAACACAGAGCTCAGAATCATGTAATGAGCTTTTAGAGACCAAGGGCTGGTTTGGGAATTCACCTATCAGAGTCCAAGCATAGTGGAGACATTGAATGGTCATGGATTTACACATGCACAGCTCTCCTACGTATTAAGGCACAGTGTCAGACGGCTGTTCTCATGGAGGGGAAGCTGGAGGTGCCAGGAGAGCACAGGGATCCTCCAGGGACAGCATATGCCTGGGATGGACTGTGAGTAGAGCCTCATAAAGGGAGAGGTCCTCAAAGATGGAGTTTCTTAGAGGTAAAGCACTGGGTATTCGCAGGCAAAAGAGGACTCTGCAGTCTCAGGAGAGGCAGTGAGGACTCAACTGTCAGGAAGAAGGGAGAACAGAGAGCCCCCTGGGTCACCATCTATCACATACCAGGGGCAGGATGTATAGGCACAACTGGACACAACGAGCACCCTTGGAAATGCTCTGCAGTCCAGGTGCCCTGGACTGTGCAGTCACCTGCAGTCCCCCGGAGGGATTAGAGGTCGTGATACCCATTTGGTTGGATCTGACTCCTACCCCCGGCCACAGGGGCAGTGAAACGTCACCCTTAGCCACTTCATTCCTCCCTCTGCCCCCTCCATATCCTTCCCATCTCTGGATCTCTCTGTACTGGCCATTCGGTACTCAGTGGTGCCTCCAGCACTGAACCCCCTTGTCTACAGCACGAGGAACAAGGAGGCACTGAGGAAACTTCCTCAACAGGTACAATGTCAGTGCCAAAACCTGCCCTGTGTGCAGTCGCCTGTCATTCCCATGTACTTGGCATGAAACGTGCTCTTCATTTATTTCTCTCTGAATTTTTACTGTTACATTCCTGATAAAATAATAATAAATAATGATTTAAAATATGATACAACAATACAGCAGGAACAAAAGGTTGACTAGGGAAAATATGGGCCTGCTGCTAAGTGGGCCAAAAGACCTGGGCTGGGCTCACAGCATCACTCATGAGCTGCCACAAACTTAATAAGCAACCCAAAGAAGTCCTTCCTTTGGCAGTGACTTGGAAAGCCCCATCTCTGGCAGGGTTGCAGGGAGATGTGGGATTTCTTCTTTAAGATGTTAATCAGGACTCTGCTGCAGAGATGAAGAAGAGCATTAAGGGAAGTTGCAGGGATTGCTGTTCGCCAACTTCATCAGCTGCAGAGCAGGGAGCTGGTCATCTCACAAACTGCTGATGGAGTCAAATGAGACAGCAACCAATGAGTGAGATGGGGTCTGCTGGATGAATATGCACAGCCTGGACCTCAGTACTTGTTCCCAGTGATCCTGCTGCTGTACACCAAGGCTCCGAGCTGTGACTGCAAAGACCCCTGTGGATCCCAGGCTGTGGCAGCAGCTGCTCAGGGCTGGAGGCTGCTGCAGGAGTCCTGCCTGAGGGTCCCACCTTGTTCAGGGGACAATGTGGCAGCCAGGACTCCTGGGGCTGGGGCTTCCCCGAGCCCCAGGGCTCCCCTGGGGCAGCTCCAACCCTCCCGTGGGTGCTGGGGGCAGAAGGAGAGAATCCAGGGCAGGTTTCCCTGGCACTGGCTGCCCCTCTTCTCCCCCACGCCGGGGTGGGCAGTGCTGGCTGAGCCCAAAACAGCAGCTCACACAGCCCCCCAGGCCCCCACACCAGCACCCCCAGCACCCGCAGCCCCGAGCTGGGCTCCCCTCCCTGCCCCGGCCCCGCACAGCCCCCAGCACAGCCAGGAGCCCCACAGGGCCTCACAGCCAATGGCTGCGCTGGGCACGAGGAGGTCACTGCTGCCGCAGCCCCTGATAGGCCAGCTGCAGGGAGAGGGCGTGGCTGCTGCTTGGGAGGTCCCCGCTGCGGGCAGAGCTGATTGGGCAGCAGCAGGGCTGGCTCTGCCTGGTGACTGTGAGGTCACCGCTCCCGCAGCGCCTCATTGGGCAGCAGCCGGGCCCTGCGGGGCCCTGTGCTGCTGAGATCATCTCCGCGGAGCAGCTGCTGAGCCCGGGCTGGGCTCCTGGCGGGGAAGGGCTGGGGAGGCCATTGCTGCCCTGGAGGGCAGGGCCAGAGAGCTGGGCGGGACGGCGCTGTGACGTCATGTCTTTGTGAGTGCCTGATTGGCCGGCAGCAGGCAGGCAGGCGTGGGCGGTGGGTGGGGGCTCTCTGTGGTGAGAGGAGCTGAGAGGGCAGCAGTGGTTCCTGTGTGGGGAAGGGGGTTGAGGAAGCTGCTGTCTCTGAAGGCCACAGGCAGCAGCAGGGATGTGGTGGGATTGCACCTGTGAGGTCACCTCCATGTGAGCAGCTGGGTTTGGGGTTTAGGCTTTAGGGTTGTGATCATTGGTGCAGAGCCCAGTTGGAGACCTGCAACTCTTGGTATCAGGAGTCAGTCAAAACCTGTTCAGTTCATTAATCAGTGACCTGAAGGGACAGAGTGCACCCTCAGTGAGTTTGCTGGGGATAGAAAAGTGGGAGGAATGGCTGATAGCCCAGAGGTCTGTGCAGGCTTTAGGAGGGACGTGGACAGCCTGGAGAGCTGGGGGTAGAGGAACCTCATGAAGTTCAACACGGGCAAGTGCAGGGTCTTACAGCTAGGGAGGAATAACCCCATGCAGCAGGACAGGCTGGGGGTTGACCTGTTGGAGAGCAGCTCCACAAAAAGGGACCTGGGAATCGTGGTTGGCAACAAATTGAGCATGAGCCATCAGTGTGCCCTTGTGGCCACTGCTACTGGTGGTTGAGGTCTGACGGTACTCAGAGTGCCCCCACAATATTGCAATGGCAGGAGATGTCTTTGGGTGGCCACTATCTCCAGGTTGTGGTGCTTCACTGCAGATGCAGGAATTGCCCTCCACTGCCCCTTCCCTGGGCCTCCTGGGTCCCCACTGCCTCTCTGGGGATTGCAGAGCCCTCCTTTCCCCATGTGCACCTGGGTTTAGTGCTCTACCTTCTGGTCCCTGCACTGTGAGTCATCCGTGTTTCGTTAAAGCTGCACTGAGTGCCCACTCCCAGGCAAACCCTGTATCTGGAGATCCCCTGGGGGTTCTCTCATCAGCACAGTCACGTGTGGGGCAGCCTGGCACAGGCAATGCAGAGACCATTGCCTATCTGCATGGTCACTGAGAGATGAACCCTAGATTGAGGCTAACAGATCACCCTGGAATGCTGAGGTCATCCCCTGGATCCCATGGAGTTCACAAGCAGAAGAGCAGGCCCCTTTGTGGTTGCACATCCTTGGGTTTATTTTTTGATTCCAGTTCCTAAAGAGAGGCCAGATTCAGGACCATCATGGGGCAGATCCCCTTTTATTATGGAAATGTTATTCTGGAATTAAGCTGTGTCTTAAGGGAGCCCAAGGACTGGTCCGGCATGTTATTCCAGGGTACGAGGAAAAACAAGCCTCTCTCTAGCATGTTACGAGATTTCCTGGGCCATATCTGCAGAATAAAGCATGGAAGGACAGCATGGAAATGAGGAGGCCAACTCTAAATAGAGAAAATTCTGCTGCCCTCCTGGAATGTGTCTTCAGGAAAGATGAACTGCCATGGGAAGGCAGCCTCTAGACTTCCCTTCAATTCACTCATGTTTAGTTTTGTGTGTTGGAGCTTTGCATGAAACCATGGAAACCTGTGGTGACAGCCGGTTGCCATTTCTGTCATATTAGAGAGATTTGAGATCCCACTCTAAGCATAGCCACGAGAGCTGAGATCTCCTAATCAACACTGGACCCCTGGTCTCAGCCCACCTGCCCTTGTCCCGCCGTGACTCTGTACCCCAGAGGTCCCTTGGTGTCAGTGCTGGAAAAGACGCTGCAGAGGGAAACTCTCCTCGCTGCACTGGGCACATCCAAGGGAGCTCAAAGAAGCGGCTCAGAGAATCCTCCCTCTCTGCTAGTGAAGGGGGAAGCCTGGCTTCCTGCTTTATCATGGTCTATGTTTAAGTGTTAAATGAGAGATTCCTGTGCAGACATGACAAAAACTAGGCATCTTTATTTTAGTATTTATTAGTTTAAGATGGATGTAAAAGAGAGAATTAAAAAAGGAATGGATAAAATACAGCTTTGATGCCAGATATCCTGGTGAGTGAATGAAACAGTTGTTACCACTGACCTTGTACCAACTGGATGAGTTTCCTCAGTGCCTCCTTGAGCTCCTTGTTCCTCATGCTGTAGATGAGGGGGTTCAGGGCTGGAGGCACCACCGAGTACAGAATGGACACAGCCATATCTAGAAGTGGGGAGGAGATGGAGGGGGGCTTCAGATAGGCAAACAATGCAGTAATGGCAAACAGGGACACCACAGCCAGGTGTGGGAGGCACATGGAAAAGGCTTTGTGCCGGCCCTGCTCGGAGGGGATCCTCAGCACAGCTCTGAAGATCTGCACGTAGGACACCACAATGAAAGTGAAACACCCAAAGACTAAACAGGCACTAACCACAATAATCCCAGCTTCCCTGAGGTAGGAGTGTGAGCAGGAGAGCTTGAGGATCTGGGGGATCTCACAGAAGAATTGCTCCACCACATTGCCTTGGCAGAGGGGTAGGGAAAATGTGTTCCCAGTGTGCAGGAGAGCATGGAGGAAACCACTGGCCCAGGCAGCTGCTGCCATTCTGACACAAGCTCTGCTGCCCAGGAGGATCCCGTAGTGCAGGGGTCTGCAGATGGCAACGTAGCGGTCATAGGCCATGACTGTGAGGAGATAATACTCTGCTGATACGAAAAAAAGGAAGAAAAAGACCTGCCCAGCACATCCCAAGTATGAAATGGCCCTCATGTTCCACAGAGAATTGTGCATGGATTTGGGGAGAGTGGTGGAGATGCAGCCAAGGTCGAGGAGAGATAGATTAAGGAGGAAGAAGTACATGGGGGTGTGGAGGCGGTGGTCGCAGGCTACGGCTGTGATGATGAGGCCATTGGCCAGGAGGGCAGCCAGGTAGATGGCCAGGAAGAGCGAGAAGTGCAAGAGCTGCAGCTCCCGTGTGTCTGCGAATGGCAGGAGGAGGAACTCATTGAGGGAGCTGCTGTTGGACATCTGTTCTATTGGGCTCAGGAAAACTGTGTAGGGAAAAAAGGCAATAATAGCTTAGAAGAATTTTCTCTGAAATAAACTTTCCATTTTTCATAGAAATGCTTCTCAACCCTGTCCCAACTCCCAGTAATTCCTTCTTCTCACTGTCCCCTTCAGTCAGCTCCTCAGTCTCTGCTCCATCTGAGTCTTCTGGGAGGAGCCGGAGCCTGAGTTACTCTACGCCAATGTGTGTAAAGGACTGGTTCTTGATATCTCTCCCTTTCAGAGTTGATGTCACAGGACATCCACCTTTAATATAAAGGGTCTTTTCATATGCCCACACACACTTCCAAGGAGTTTGGGGTGCAGCACGGGGGGGTTAACATTTTGTTTTAGAATTACTTATCTTGGAAATTTTTAGATTCTGTCACCATATCTCGTCAGGTTCTTTGCATGCCCTTATTGACATGCAAATAAAGACAGATGTCTCTATTTCTGAAAAGGTGAACATTAGGCAGACTGGAGATGGAAATGGGCTCTCTGCTGCTTAGGGAAGCATGAGGAGTGCTGTTAAGTCCATCCGTCTTGTTCCCAGCTGACAACCCTGGACTCTGTTGAGATCATAGAAGACTGATTTCAAAGCACTCATTTAACTCTGCTCTCCCTCTAAGTTCAAGGGGGATATGTGATGGAGAGAACCGAATACTTCTACTGACATGGCAAAGACTCTGTGCACTGAATCCTCTTATGCAGGGCAGGTCACAACCCCAGCAGGACAACAGAGACAGTCACAGGGTCTCCTAAAGGGAGAGTCAACCCCTTTGCAGCCCCTCCAATGATGCTGTCCAACACCCTGGGCACATTGCCCCTCTTCAGACACCTCCATGGCAGGACCTCAGGGTGAGTATCTGAATTTGTAGCTGAAGCCCCAGCTGACTGCCAGGACAAGAGCAGAAAGGAGAGGCAGGGAAACGAGAAGAAACACTGTGACTGCTGCCAAGGGAGGACAGAGAGACAGAGCAGCACCGTCCCCAGGTTGCACCTCCCAGACAGTGTGGACTCCCAGGGCAGTGGTTCTCAGACCCTGTGCCTTGCAATGGGAAATGGGCACATGGCAGGAGAGAGGCAGCTCTGCTGTTCTGGAAATCTGACTGCAGAGGAGGTCAGAAATGCCCTGGAGCCCTTCCCCTTGAGAGCAGAGTGAGACTAAGCACAATGAGAATGAGGAGAGCTGCAAAGGGGATATTGCTGCTGCCCACAGGTGAAAAGGCAGTTGAAGGAATATTGTGGGGTCCTCGCAGACCTATTGATCCCTCAGAGCAGCACTGCAGAACTCTCCTTCAGGCATCTAAACCTAGAATGTGCCATTCATTTGCTGCCTTGTCAAAGATACAAAACAAAATCCTAGCCTCTGGATATTGCCTTCCCTTTCACAGAAGCTTCCCAAGAGTGTCCTCTTGAAAAGCCCCTTCCAGATATGTTGTGAGGGTGAGGCTGAGCTGTGAGCAGCCCTGTCGCCACACAGCAGCCTCTCAGCAGGAGAATGAACCTGCCCAGGGGGGATCTCTCCTCCCACCCAGAGCTTCTCCCTGCAGCGCCCTGGCAGGCTGAGTGCTGATCCTCACAGAATCACTGCACCGGGCACACAGCACCCTGGGGCGCATGGACACTGCTCTGAAGAACAGTGCTCTGAAGAACCTATCTGCCCACATTACCTTCACTGTCTTGCACCAGCTCCAGAAGAAGCAGCCCTGATGCCCTGACCTTGTGATGCTTGGACAGGGAATTTCTGTTCTGAAGCATCTCCTCATATGCAAAGTAGAAACAGGGAGAACAATCCTAAAAAAAAAAAAAAAAAAAAAAAAGGTCATCAGCTGTTGGGGTGCTGCAGACCCCTCCAGAAACCTCAGTATCATTACCCTGCAGCCGGTGACTTACCGTGTCACAGATTGCTCCCACCATGAGCTCTCCTCTGTCTTCCCACTCCACGCTGCCTTTCACCTCTCTGTCCTCTCTCCTCTGCTGTCCGCAGCAGCAGGCAGTGCCCGCAGCCCTGCTGCTCTTGGCACAGGAGCTGCTCCTGCACTCGGCTGTCTCTGGGCAGTGCCACAAGCTGTGGCCCAGCTCAATTCATGAATTACTCTGTCCCTTGGGATTCCTCCCTCTGGGATATGTTCCCTCAAGTAGAGTAACCTGTTTTCCTTCTCTAAAGAGTACAGGGATACAGATTCCAACATTACAGTTTATTTCATCAGATAATGATTATCTACCAAAGTTAGAAATGTCCCACGGGAAGTCCTGATTCAGGTCTCTTAACTAGGCAGGACACCCAGACAGGGATAAGAAGGGAGCTTCTTGATACATGGTGCATATATGAGTCAGATGACTTATTCAGGTAGCTTATTGGGGCTCCACATGTCTGTTCAGAAGAGTGAGGTTTGGAGAAGGATTCAGCTAACTCATGAACCCCACAAATACATGGCAGGTGGGATTCCCCTTACCAGGCTAAGCATGCACATGGTCTGCTTGCAAGCTCCTGGCCTAAAGGTCCTAATGGAATCACTGGAGATAGAGCTTCAGTGGGAGGACAGGTCAGGAATTCCCTTGGTCATCGCTAATGACCCTGGATGCCTTCTATCCTACTAGAGCAGCACTCACAATAAAGCTGAGGGACAGGCAGATCCCTACAGCTCAAAAAGCTGATCTATTCCAGTGGAGACCGTTTATAGAATCACAGAATGGTTGAGGTTGGAAGGAGCTTTGGGGATGATCTAGTCCAAACCCCTTGATCAAGCAGTTTCACCTACAGCAATGTTTGCAAGTAACTGGGAGGCCAGCAGCAGGCACATGGTACTACTACTGATTGGAAGGTCACATTGTCTGCACTCCTGACTGGACAGCACCAGGCATTAGCAGGTCCATCCATGTCTGTGAGGGTGACCGTGAGCTCTGCTCTTTGCTGAGTCCCGGGCAGGCCAGCAAGAGGCGCCTGGCTGGGCAGTTCCTTGGGAGGTCCCTGCTGGCAGAGCAGCTGCGAGGCCAGCGCTGGCCCATGGCTGGGGACGGGCTGAGGCCGCTCCTGTCCCAGCAGCAGCGCGGCCGGCAGCGGGGTCTGGTGCAGACACGCGGGGAGGTCCCTTGTGTGCGCGGAGCTGCCGGGGCAGCAGCAGGCGCTGCCTGTGAGGCCAGGGGTGTCTCAGCAGCGGGCAGGGACACGGAGGCCATTGCGGGGACGCTGCCGGGAGGCCCCCGCTCTCTGCAGGGCTGGCTCTGTGCTGATGCGTGGATGTCGGCTGGTGACGTCACTGCTGCCGCAGCCCCTGATAGGCCAGGCCGCACAGCTGGTTGTGACGTCAGCAGCCCCTTCCTGGCCGGGGCGGCTCTGCCGAGGAACCTGGTGTCCCTGCAGCCCGCGGCGGCAGCAGCCCACGCTGGGCTGTGCGCGAGCGAGGTCCCCCTGCCCGAGGAGCTGCTGGGCCAGCAGGAGGCTCACAGCGGGTGCTGGCGCTGAGGTCGCTGCTGCCAGAGCAGTGAGGGGCCAGCAGCAGCGGCGGGGACGAGAGGGTTTGCTGAGGGTGCCCCGTGGAGGGGTTGACACCTGCGGAGCTCTGCAGCCCTGGAGAAAGGCAGCTCCTTAACCAAGAGGAGGGAGATGGAGCACTTAGCACCATGAATTTGTGCTGCTGTGAGCATGATCTTCTCTGGTGAGCATGGACAAGGAGTAGAGACTTGCGGCCAGCTACCATTGGACCAGGGAGTCCAGCAAGATCTTTTAGGCTGCTAAATGAACCCAGTGCCTAAGTGAGCATGGTGTAACAAGAGCAGTGGCATTAGTAATTGATGATTGCCAGGCTGTTTGTGCTGCAGTAATTCCCATCCCTGTCTGATGGGTGAGTGAAGAGTTAATGTAGACTCAGCTGAACTGCACTCTGAAGATGTGGTAAGGGAAATGATGGGCACTGTCCCCAGCAGCAAGTTCACAGAATCACAGAGTGGTTAACATTGGAAGGGACCTCTAAAGCTCATCTAGTCCAACCCCCTGCTCAAGCAAGGACCCATAGAGCATGTGGCACAGGGTGGCATCCAGGTGAGTGTTGAAGATCTCCAGAGAAGGAGACTCTACCACCTCTCTGGGCAGCCTGTTTCAGGGCTCTGTCACCCTCACAGTAAAGTTCTTCCTCACATGGAGATGGAACTTCCTGTGTTTCAACTTGCACCCATTACCCCTTGTCCTGTCAGTGGCCACCACCAAGAAGAGTTTGGCCCCATCCTCCCTACAGTCACCCCTAAGGTACTTCTACATGTTGATCAGATCTCCTCTCGGTCTTCTCTTCTCCAGACTAAACAGGCCCAGCTTGCTTAGTCTTTCCTCATACGGTAGATGCTCCAGTCCCTTAATCATCTTGGTCGCTTTATGCTGCACCCTCTCTAGAACCTCCATGTCCCTCTTGTACTGCAGAGCCCGGAACTGCACACAATACTCCAGGTGAGGCCTCACCAGAGTTGAGGAGAGGGGGCAACATCTGCTGGGAACACTCCTCTTGATGCAGGCCAGGATCCCATTGGCCTTCTTGGCCATGAGGGCACACTGCTGACTGAAGGTTAACTCCTTGTCAACCAGGATTCCCAAATCCCTCTCTGCGGAGCTGCTTTCCAGCAGGTCAACCTCTAATCTATACTGGTGCCTGGGGTTATTCCTCCCCAGGTGCAGGACCCTGCACTTGTCCTTGTAACGTGCTGCTGGGCAATATTTCTAAATGCCTCTGCCTTTGCCTCTGCCTTTCTTCTCCTCTACTACTCTTCTCTCATCAGCACAGCCACGTGTGGGGCAGCCTGGCACAGGCAATGCAGAGACCATTGCCTATCTGCAGTGGTCACTGAGAGATGAACCCTAGATTGAGGCTAACAGATCACCCTGGAATGCTGAGGTCATCTCCTGGATCTTACGGAGTTCACAAGCAGAAGAGCAGGCCCATTTGTGGTTGCACACCCTTGGGCATGTTTTTTGATTCCAGTTTCTAAAGAGAGGCCACATTCAGGACCATCATAGAGAAGATCCCCTTTTATTATGGAAATGTTATTCTGGAGTCCAGCTCATTCTTAAGGGAGCCCAAGGACTAGTCCTGCCTCTTCTACCAGAGTACAAGGGAAAACAAGCCTACCAGGTTATGAGAGTTCCTGGGCCATATCTGCAGAATAAAGCATGGAAGGAAAGAACGGAAATGAGGAGGACAGCTCTAAATAGAGAAAATCCTGCTGCCCTCCTGGAATGTGTCTTCAGGAAAGATGAACTGCCATGGGAAGGCAGCCTCTAGACTTCCCTTCAATTCACTCATGTTTAGTTTTGTGTGTTGGAGCTTTGCATGGAACCATGGAAACCTGTCGTGACACTTGGTTGCCATTTCTGTCATATTAGAGAGATTTGAGATCACACTCTAACCGTAGCCACGAGAGCTGAGATCTCCTAAACAACACTTGACCCCTGGTCTCACCCCACCTACCCTTGTCCCGCCGTGACTCTGCACCCCAGAGGTCCCTTGGTGTCAGTGCTGGAAAAGACGCTGCAGAGGGAAACTCTCCTCCCTGCACTGGGCACATCCAAGGGAGCTCAAAGAAGCGGCTCAGAGAATCCCCCCTCTCTGCTAGTGAAGGGGGAAGCCTGGCTTCCTGCTTTATCATGGTCTATGTTTAAGTGCTAAATGAGAGATTCCTGTGCAGACATGACAAAAACTAGGTATCTTTATTTTATTATTTATTATTTTAAGATGAGTGTAAAAGAGAGAAGTAAAAACTAAAGAAATGGATAAAATACAGCCTCGATGCTAGATATCCTGGTGAGTGAATGAAACAGTTGTTATGATTGACCTTGTACCCACTGGATGAGTTTTCTCAGTGCCTCCTTGAGCTCCTTGTTCCTCATGCTGTATATGAGGGGATTCAGGGCTGGAGGCACCACAGAGTACAGAATGGACACAACCATATCTAGAAGTGGGGAGGAGATGGAGGGAGGCTTCAGGTAGGCAAACAATAATGTAATGACAAACAAGGAGACCACAGCCAGGTGTGGGAGGCACATGGAAAAGGCTTTGTGCCGGCCCTGCTCGGAGGGGATCCTCAGCACAGCTCTGAAGATCTGCACGTAGGACACCACAATGAAAGTGAAACACCCAAAGCCCAAAGAGAAAGTAAACCCAATGAGCCCAACTTCCCTGAAGTAGGAGTGTGAGCAGGAGAGCTTGAGGATCTGGGGGATCTCACAGAAGAACTGCTCCACCACATTGCCTTGGCAGAGTGGAAGGGAAAATGTGTTCGCAGTGTGCAGGAGAGCACTGAGGAAACCACTGGCCCAGGCAGCTGCTGCCATTTTGACACAAACTCTACTGTCCATGAGGGTCCTGTAGTGCAGGGGTCTGCAGATGGCAACATAGCGGTCATAGGCCATGACTGTGAGGAGATAAAACTCTCCTCCCAACAAGAAGACAAAGAAAAGTATCTGGGCAGCACATCCCAAATAGGAAATGTCCCTGGTGTTCCACAGGGAATGGGCCATGGCTTTGGGAACAGTGGTGGAGATGGAGCCCAGGTCGAGGAGGGAGAGGTTGAGGAGGAAGAAGTACATGGGGGTGTGGAGGCGGTGGTCACAGGCTACGGCTGTGATGATGAGGCCGTTGGCCAGGAGGGCAGCCAGGTAGATGGCCAGGAAGAGCGAGAAGTGCAAGAGCTGCAGCTCCCGTGTGTCTGAGAATGGCAGGAGGAGGAACTCATTGAGGGAGCTGCTGTTGGACATTTGTTCTTTTGCAGCATAGGGGCAATATCTGAGGAAGAAAAGATATGGACAAGTTAGAGGAAACTTCTCTGAGCAAAACTTTTCCATATCCGTGCCCAAACACACAGTCATTGCCTCCCCTCCATTTTAGCAGGACCATCCTTGAGCGCTATGGCTTCAGCTCTTGGCCTTGATGCTGGGGGAGCAGAGCTGGCCTCTCCATCTGCATTGGTCTCAATTACCCTGTGCTCTCACCTTGGAGCTGTAGGATGCTTGCACTCATGTTACCCCTCAATTAAATGACGCCATGGAGAGCAGAGGATTCCTTTACATCATGTCCACCAGCACTCCTTTGGAGGGGATGTCAGGCAGGTTTCTGCCCTCCCCTTGGAGCCAGCAACACCTTGGGCTCCTGCCAGCTGCCAACATCCACCTCCCTGCAGCGATTCTGTGACCTCAGATTCCAGGAGGCTTCTCCCTGGGGCACCCAGACAGCACCTGCTGTAACGGGGGAGCTGAGCTCTTCCAGAGGGTAGCTTGCAGCCCAGACAGGCACCCAGGGGGATGGCAGGATGTCCTAAGGATGGGGTGCCCTTATGAGAGAGGTGGCTCCTTCCAAGCTCCTCCAACTGCACTGCCCTGAGCCCCACAGCTTAGAGGGCACTTGGGCACCTCACAGTCCAGGACCCCTCTGCATGGCAGGACCCACAGGGCCAGTGTCTGACCTGCATCAGAAACCCCCTGCCCACAGAGTCCAAGGGAAGGAGAAGGGCAGCGTGGGCAGGTGGGATCATGGAGTAACACCATGATAGCTGTGCCAAGGGAGGCAGGGCCTGGCAGGGACAGAGGGGCACTCAGATGTGTCTCCCCTCCTGGACATCCGGCTGCTCTGGGACAACTCCTGCCCTGGCCCCCATGGCCTGGAGTGCAGAGGGCTGTGCTGGTGGGAAGGGGCGCTGCAGGAGGCACTTTCCTCTCACCATGATTCCATTGCCTGGAGCCGTCCCTGCAGGAGCTGCTTCTCTGTCTCCACATCTCTCCCCTGTTCATGTTCCAGACCCCATCGCACCCGCTGGGTGCTCAGCTCTGCCCTGTAGACACCTGCCAGGGGCAGGACCCTGTCCAGGGCACCTCCGTGTTTGCAGGTGCAAAAGAGCAGGTGAGACAAACCTTGCTGAGGCCGGGGAGGGGATGCTGGCTGTGTCTGCAGGCAGAGGGGTGGGTGAAGGCAGCCGTGATCCCTCTGAATGTGTGGCTGGGAGTCCCTGCTCTAAAGCACGACCAGATCCAAGCAGGAGAAGCTGGGAGAGACACCCTGACAAATCCAATCAGCTGCTGAAGGCGCCAGGTTCAGAAGATCCCTCCAGGAACCGCAGCAGTGTAGCCCTGCAGCCAGAGACTTACCGTGCCAAGGGCTGGGGAGGTTTCTGCCTGCAGTGAGCTCAGCCGTCCTCCCATTCCCAACTGTCTTTCACTTATGAGCGACTCATCCCAGCCTGGTGCCTGCGCGCAGTGCCCTGAGTCTTGGTGCTCCTTTATGAGGAGCTGCTCCTGGGCAGAGCTGTCTCTCTGCAGCTCCTGCCAGGTTGCCATGGGCTCCCGCAGTCCTAGGAGCCAGGCCCAGCTCAGGAACAGGGACCCAGCTGCAGATGGGACATTTTCTGTCCCCTGTGAAGCCTCCAGGCTGTTCTGGGCCTCCAGGGCTGACAGTTCCTGCAAAGCAGCAAGGTCATCCCTGGCAAAGGTCCACTGATGTAAAGAGAGAGAGTCCGTGGAACGAATCCAGCATGCAGCTGGCCTCATCAGAGGATGGTTGTCTAGGAGAGTGGACATGTCCTGCTCTTGAAGCCTCTGCTTCCATCCCATAAGAGCTCAGAACGCTTGCACAGGGGCAAGAAGGGAGTTAACACCCTCATGCATCAGGAGTTGATTTAGAGCAGTTCAGCAGTACAGCTATTGCCCATTGAGAAGCTCCAGGAGCGCAGGAGGATTCAGTTTGCTCTTGTGCACTCCACAACCTCAGAGGAGGATTCCCTTTGCCCAGCTGCTGGGGTGCACAAAATGCTGCCTGTATGGGAGCTGGTTTTCTGAGCTCCCACTGCAGTCACTGGGAGAAGTGAATCAACCGTGCAGCACACTCGCCCCTTTGGACTTTTTCCAAGGGGGAGGCAGTCCACGTTGGACAGAGCTGGTCCAAGACAGGTGCAAATGTCCACTTGTTCTGACAGAGCAATGAGGAGATCCATGTCCATTGCAAAGAGCTTGCATGATTCTGTGCAGACACTTGATTTCATGCAAGGAAAACAGGTCTACTCGGCCGTGTCAGATGCCTGAGGTGTCCAGCAAAATCGCCACATTCGTAGCATATTTAAGAGGGAACCAACAGGAAAATCGGGTCTTTCTAATTAGTTGGCAACCACCTAGGACACCTGGGTTTCATACATGCTCCCCCAAAGTTGAGTGCCACCACTGCCTTCAGGAAAAGTCCCCCTTGGAGACAGATAACAGCTCCCCTCCTCTGGTTAGCCATGCTACTACTAATGCAGCCCCACAGGCATCTGGCATTATTCACATGACCCTGCACCACTGCCTCATATGGCATCCCTCGTAGCACCAAGGCCCTTCCCCTCAGCCCTGTCCTCAGTTCCTCAAGTTTCTACCTGTCCTGACAGACAAGGTTATATTCTTCCCCACACTGTGGTACTGCCAGGAGCTTTACTTGGTAGTGGGAGGCAGTATGAATAGCCAAAACAACCCAAAAAATCCCCAGTTTAGAGAATTGCAGACTGGACATAAGGATGAAGAAATGACACCTGAAGGCTGGTGCTGTGGTGCAACAGGACACCCAGGAGGAGTCAAGGATCATCCCATGGCTTTGGGAAGGAACAGCCAGTGGGGATGCAGAGACAACAGTGAAGGGAAGGAGATCCCGTGTGAGAGCAAAGTGGGGAAGCAGGGTGGGTGTCTACAGGCTGCATGGACACAGCTGCAGGTATGAGACAGCATAGGACAGGCTCTGGTGGAGACAGACAAAGGCACTGTCAAGGCTCAAAGACACCAGAGCAGGTCAGCATCTTCTTGGCTATGGCTGTTGTCTCTGCCACCAAGGCCTGTCAGGAGACACTGGGCCTCAGTGTCCCTCTTGCTGACACCCCGAAAGGTGTCATATCATTGTCCTGCACTGAGCACTGCACACCCCCACCCACACACTGTCCCCAAGAGGACCTGGAAAACATGTGGGGGAAAGTATCTTCTTTCCCAGAAGCTCAGTGGCTGAGCTTGGACATTTTGCCTGATAAAACACCTCAAGGGTTAATGTGGCATCAGAGCCACCTCTACGTTTCCTCTGCCTACCTGTTATCAGTGATGACAATTTTCTGCTCTAATCAACCCCTGGAGACACTTTACTGCTAACAAGTATCAGTGGGACCCATTAAAACTCAACAAAATGTTGGGGGTTGATCTTGACTTTGAATTCTCCTCTCAGTAACTGAGGTTCATGGATTCAGCATGAAATACACCATGGAGCTCATTAAAATACAAAAAGCTCTCACAAATCATGTCTCCCCCTGCAATTTTTGTCTAGGCTTGCATGACTAATTGGAGAGGTTTGGGGACTGTAGCTGAAAGGTGGAGACATCAATAATATATACGTATTTCTGATTTTACAGGTTTTTATTGTTACTATTAACATCCAGCTTTCAGAGTAATCAACAGCAATATTCTGGAATTGGAATCAATCCAGAATGACTCCCAATGAAGTCTGGACATCTAGAAGAACCAGTGTCCCAGAGCTCAAGCACTGTATGGACACTCTTCCTTCCCTCCCCAACCTGCCATTTCTCACATCAGCCACCTGGGACTTCCATCACTCTTGTTAGAAGCTTCTCTGTTCTACTGAAATCAGTAACTGAAAGTTAGAGCTCATCTGCTGCAACTCCCAACTGCTTTTCTTAAAGAGTTCCTTAGAGAACCAGCTGCAAATAAACACACTGCAAAGAAACAGAAATAAAGCATGAAATAATTTCATAAATAATAATTGTGCTCTTTGAGTGTAGGCTAAGTTGAACATGTCAACAATGAGGTCCCCTTGCCACAAGGGACACCCTTCCTGAAAGACAGAGCAACCTTTAAACTCCTTGAAGTGCAAACCAGCAGCTGGGTCCTGGAGTGAACAAAGAGTAACAGAGGGAGTCACAAGACTGCGGTTTTACAATGGCCAACTCGTGGCCTGTGAAGATGGTGTTAGAAATTGTCAGTTTAAGCAGGACATGTGGGAATGGCAGAGCCACACAGCTCCTGGGGGTCCTGGGTCATGATGTGGGCCATGGTGCTTTTGGAGATCCCAGACCTGCCTCAGCTTCTCTACAAAAGCAGGGAAAAGGCCCTGATGCAAGACCTTAGAGAAGAAGGATTTTCCTGGCTGCTCAGATCAACCCAAAGAAGGACTTGGGGATGTCAAAGGAAACCCAACCCACCAACACCAAAAGCACTGGACCCTCCTGGACCCTTAAGATGGGAGCAGGAGCGGGCAGGGGAAACAGCCACGTCCCAGACTTCCTCCATCAGGCCTTCAGCTCTGCAGCTTCTCATGGCTTCAGGGGAGCTCCCTAAACCAATACTTCCCATGACCCTAGTGCATCGAGCAGACTGAGCAGACACAGGGGAGACAGGAGAGAGAATGGGTAGAGACCCTGGGGTCCAGAATGGGCCTTCCTGTGCCAAAGACAGGATGCTAGAGGCTGAATAGGCAACTGAAAGAAAGGAGGAAAGGCGTGCTTTGCTTTTCAGTGTCTGGAATGCCACATATCTGGAAGCTTCAAGAGGGATGCCATCCCACTTCTGCAAGATTTGCTCCAGGACTTTGAGAAAACTACAGGAAGAGGAATGTTGGTTGTTGGAAGCTTCAGCAGTAGGAGGGTGGGGAGATGGTCATCTCGCTGACTTGTGAACAAGCCAAAATGCAGCTCCTGAGGCACGGCAGTGCCTTACAGGCTCCATACAGGAGCCTGGACAGAGGGATGCCGTGTGTGGGCCTGTCCTGAGATACCCAGGGTCAAAGTGTGGGAGATGCAGGATGCCAGGGCTCTACAGATCCCAAAGACAGGCAGGTGCCAAGAACTATACCCAGGGGAGAAACACTACTTGGAGGTGTAATGGCAAACTCCAAAGCATAAGTAAGGTGCAAAAGAGAAATGGCTTTCCTCAGGGTCAGATGAAAGAAAGCTGCGCAAAATTCACAGGATTTGGAGAAACTTCCTCAGATTTTCTACCTGGCCTGACCCATGGTTTTGGAACCTAGTAGGAGCCAATGTCCCATCTTAAGCCCTCTGGAGGGAAGACATGTTAAGAATATGTTTGCTCTTTTCTGACATATCATCTCTATCTTATCACAGATCAAGAAACCTTCCTGAGGACTTTTAAAAGCAAATAGCCTGTAGAGCCTTTCCCAGAAGAGTAGATCCCTTGAGGTTGCAGCAGGGGATCCTGCTGAAGGCAGGTCCCAGCAGGCAGGTCCTTGGGGCCTTTTCCAGTGAACTTTGGGTTATTTCCGAGGATGGAGACCTGAGAATCTCTCTGGATCCTGTGCCAGAGTTTGGTCATGCTCATAGAGAAAAAGATTGGTTCTTAACATCTAAGAAGCATTTCCCATTGTTCATTTCTTTTTCTCTCACTATTGCCTCACATGCCATCTGTGTGACCCTCCAAGAAAATCCAACTGCTCTGAGCTCTCCACAAGGGAGTTGTGCACAGCATGAAGATCCTCCTTGGATTTCTCTGGTCTACACTGAACAAACTTTGCTCTCCCAGCATCTCCTTTTCTGCCCCACACTCCAGCCCCTGGCCATCTTCTTGTCCCTGTGCTGGACTCCCTCTCACTTGTTAGTGCCTGTGCAGAACTGGAAAGACCAAATGGGATCTGGTGTACAGGCTTGGTCCCCACTGTGCCAAAAACAGAGGTAGAATGTGTCAGTGGCCCTCCTGGTTGTGTTCTCCCAAATACAAATCCAGGATCATGGGCAAAATATGGCACAAGGACCCGGAGAGGTTCTCAGATATCCTCCTATCCTCAGAGATAATGTAAATATCACTGGAAAAGGCCTAAAGACAACACCTCTACTGGGAAGTGTCTTCAGCAGGGTGTTGGATCCCTACCTCCAGATGGCTCCCTAAAAGTAGGCTCAAGGAATCTGCTATTCTGAGACTCTTTCCAAAGGGACCTGTGGATTTCAAGCTGCTGCCTCCACCACTGACCAAGAACAGGTATCGCAGAGCCATCCATCACCCTGAGAAGCCTGATTCTTGTGAGGGGGCATCTCTCTGTCTGCAAGTGTCTGCATATCCACAAAGTGCAGAAATGGCTCTGACTGCTTTGTTTAACTACCAGTTTGTATGAGGGATCACAATGGATTAGGGTCTGGGGTGGGAAGATGTAATGAGGGTCCAGCTTCAACAGAAAGCCTTTAAAGGAGTGAGAAGATAACTTACTCCACCAGAGTGATTCAAATCTCAAAGACTCAGATAATCATCAAGACGATCAGAAACTGCAAGCCTGAACATCAGCTGACAGAAACCATCAAACTGTGAGAACCCCTGGGTCGCACCAGGATGCTCCAAGGAGAGAACAGGGTAACCAACAGTCCTCCCTCTCCTCTCCCAGCAGGACCCTGGGGTGGCAGGCTGGGCTCTGGAGCAGAGCACTGCAGCACGCCACTACCTGCACACCTAAACAGAGGGTCCTCAGCCTACCCCTGCCTCTGCATCAAGGACACTCTGGGATAAGCACCACACTTCTGGCGCCATCCTTGTTTTTCGCAGCGCACAAGGCCCAGGTCCGGCCTCAGGCAAGCAGTGGCCGTGCTCTGGAACTGCCCGGTGGGGAGCACGAGCATCTCGCTTGGCTTTTTGTAGGGCAGGCAAATCAAGATGCATGGACTCTTCCAGTCTCTTCCCACACTCCAGAGACATCACAGCACCCTCAGCAGCCCCCGAGGGTTCCCTGGCAGCAGCTTCCCTGCAAGTTATTGCCACTGTCTCTAATCCTTCCATCACTATGTCCACCAGTCTCCTGGCCACATCTTCCGTATCGATGGCATTGGTCCTGCACCTGGCAGAAGCTCTGCAAGGCTTTTCTGGAGCAGGCAGCTTCTTTTTCCCTGTAGATCCTGGTGTTTTACATGCAGGAGCCTCCAGTCCTCCATGTGCCTGGCTGGCTGCCCTGGCAGTGCGCGGTGGTTTGGGAGGCAGATGTGGCACCTCTGCTCTTAGCCCAGCTCTGCTGGGCAGGGTCTCCCTGAGCATCACAGGAGTCGTCTTGAGAAGGGCAGCGGTCAGGCAGGGCCTTTGCCGGCCTCACTGCTCAGCTCTGTACCTTTGCGATGACCTGATCAGCATCTTCAAAGCCCTGGGGGTCAGACAGCAAAGGCCGCCTGTCCTTTTGTGAGGAGGAAGTCAGGGTCTGCCTGCGTCGCCTCGCTGCGTGCGGCTCCTGCTTGCCCACCTGCAGGGAGAAGGAGGCACATGATGGAGAGGGTCGTGTTGCTACAAGCAGCCCCTGAGGCATGGGAAGCCCCAGCCCTATGTCAAAGGGAAGCTAATGGTAGAGCACAGCCCAGCTACACGTGATTCAAAGAGGATCTCTGATCCTTCGCACAGGGCTCCCAGGATCCATATGGGCTTTGGAGCATCCCGGTCATGCTTTGTGTTCGAGAAAATCCCCACAGCCAGCAAGAAGCAGCCCCTGGCCAAAGGAGGTGAGGTCTGGCTGGCTTGAACCCCCATGCTTGTGCTCTCCATGCAGCTCCCATCCCTGCTGCCGGCCCCCCCCTCCAGCCCCAGGACTCACTTTCCTTGTGCACTTGCGCCTGGGAGGACGCCCATTGCTGGGCTGGGAGCAGGCGTTCGCCTGCCTCTCCTTCTCCATCTCCAGGGCACTCGCTGCACTCGGGGACTTGCTGTTCTGGGGACCAACATGAGCTGCTCCTTCTGCTGGAGCTGCTCTCCTCAGAGTGCGACCCCAAGGGTGGTGCTGTGGCCTAACACTGCTTTGGTTGCCATGGGCATCGCCCCATCACAATGGCCTTGGGGACATGATGCCACCCCCATCACAAAGCCCTGGCCGTTGCCATAGGGACTCCCAGGGGTATGTCCTGGTGGTGGCCAAGGACACCCACATCTCATCTCAGTGCCTTAGTGGTCAGCAAGGGGAGGCCTTTTGGGTCCCTGTGCCATAGTTTGGCCATTCTCACGGGTATTTATTTGGGAGAGCACGGCCAGTGGGGCCACATGCGTGTTCTATCGCTCTTTTTGGCACAGTGGACACCATGTCCTTATACCAGATCCCATTTGGGCTCTCCAATTCTGGAAGGAAATGAACAAATGGGAGGGAGTTCAGCACAGGGACGAGAAGTTGGTCAGGGGCTGGAGCATGGGGCAGGTAAGGAGAGGCTGGAAGAGGGATGTTTGTTCAGCCTAGACCAGGGAAGGCCAGGACAGATCTTCATGCTGTGCACAAATACCTTGTGGAGGGCACAGAGCAGCAGGATTTTCTTGGAAAGCCACGCTAATTGCATGAGAGACAGCAGGGAAAAGATGGACAATGGAAAATCTGCAGCGTATGAAGGATTCACAGACTTCGGTGTTGTGAAACCAAAGACCTTAACTTAAACGCAACTCTCCTGAGCCCAGAGACAGCCCCCATCCTGCCTGGCAGCACGTGGAGCCCAGAAACCCGACAAACCAATGAACCAGATGATCATGCACTGGTCATGCACGAGGCCGTCCAAGGAGCTTCTTGATCATGCGCTGGCCGTGGGGCTGCAGCTCCCGCCTTTCCTGCTCAGCCCCCCACCTGCCCACAAGACATTCTTTACTACTGACCTTAGGCTGACCTCCACATCTCCCCCTTCCTTATTTAGTTTTTATTTGAGCGGTCATCACTTGATTGATTGATCATACAATTAACCATTGTACACATGATAACAGACAAGGTAGACAATTAATAGCAAGCAAAATACAATTAACCCAATAATCAAAAACTTTACAATTTTTGTTTTCCAAAGCCCAAACTGTCTTAACCAAGAAAATACTCCTATTAAACATGTTTGAAAGGGATTGTCTGGTGTTGACATGGCTAATGTTACCCATACGTTTCTTGGCTGTTTGGGACAAAGGCTGCACAGCTGCTGAGGAAAGCCAGGGTCGTACACATCGCAAAGGGACTCATCTTAGTTTCCCATCTGTCAAAACACAAGCATAACCCCTTCCCCAAGTTACTAAGTCTTTTGGACCTTCCCACTTCCCTGTAACTAGATCTTTTATGGTAACTTGGGATCTTGGCTGTAAATTTTCTGACCGTTGGCCAAAGTGTTGAGTAACTCGCCTGCTCATCTGCTCACCTGCTATGTTACAATTTAAAAACTTAAATACATATAAAGCTCTATCCAATCTTTCTTGGGGGCCATCTCTCTGAGTTCCCCCTCTCTGTTTAATTAACATATTTTTTAGGTTCTGGTCCGAGTGTTCAATAACTGCCTGCCCAGTAGGAGAATGAGGAATATTGAAGATATTTTGAATGCCCCATTGTTTAAGGAAGTCCTGGGTTTGCACACCACCATACGCAGGCCCATTGTCTGTTTTTATCATTTTTGGAACACCCATGACTGCAAAACATCTTAACCAGTGCTTACACACATCCCGACTTTTCTCCCCAGCATGTGACCATGCGTGAGTAATAAAGTAGGGATTGGCTCAGTGATTTAACAAAGTCCATAAATTTCACAATTGGGCCATCAGCAAATCAGCAATCAGCAATTGGGCCATCTCAAACCGTAGCTCCCTCCAAGCGCTTCAACAGGCCTTCGACATTTAAGTAATCTGTTCCAACATTAAGATTTAGAGTTGTGAATTTTCAAAAAGCCATGGTTGCAGCTACCAGTCCACCAGCTGTGTGGAGCCTGGTGCTTTGGCTTGAACCTCAGTTTGCCGCTCTGCGTCCACTGACATTTTCCAGACAATGGCAGTCTTTTTAGTTTGTCCTGATCCATCTGTGAAGACAGTAATACCTGAAAGGGGAGTTTGCTGCCAAAGAGACCTTGCTAATAAGGGAATGTTAGGAAGTTCTGACCACAACATATGCAGGGGATAGTGAATGTTCATCTGTCCTGCAAAGTCTGCTAAAGCCACCTGCATGGGTAAATGTTCTGCTAATAACCATTGCAAATTTTCCTTTGTTGCAGGAAGATAAATGAATCTTGGATTGCTGCTGTTTAATATTCTTAAGCGCATTGTTGCTTTCTGAATTAACTGTGTATATTCTTCTGTTGCGGTGATAATTTCTTTTTGACTGTCCATGAGGTAAAAAGATCCATTCCAGCACTCCAAGTGGATGTGTCAATGACCCACACAGCGCATGAATAAGCGAGCTGGAGCTGGCTTGCCTCCGCCTCCCGGCCTTTGGGGCAGTTTTTCTTGAGATGGCCATTCTCTCCACATTGAAAACACTTCCCTGCCTCTCCCTTTTAAGGCGAGATTTGGTTTTTCTTAGTGAAATGCACCACCGACGCATACATGACCGGCATAGCTGTTAACATTTCTAAGTTCCCCTGCTGAACTGCCTCTCTGCTAAACATTTCCAGTGATTCGACCCTCGATCCCCTTTTGTAACCTCATTATGTGGGTCTGAGGGTGTAAATCAGGTTCCTTCTCCGGGTCCCTGAGGCCTGGGTCGAACGGATGGTCACATGAAGGATCAGCCGCCCCAGCATACGGTGGTGCTGACGGTGCTGCTGCTTTTGCCCCCCTGAAGATCCCAGGCCGTTTTTAAGGCGACCATGATCTGCCACCAGATGCTCACATGTTTTACTACGGCTGTATCACCATCCGCCATCGCCTCCTTAAGGCCCTTTCCGAGTTCTTCCTATACCTCTCGCTGGAGTGTGCCTTCCTTCGGGAAAGTAGGTACCTTCTCCCGAATCCACTCTAGTATAGTGACTAAATCCTTCCCAGAAACCTGCCGGTTCTCTTCGTGCACCATGTGCTGCAGTGCCTCCAGGCTGTGTTTCTGCCCTTGAGACAATCCGCCTCCCGTGGTTCCCAGGCTGCTGTCCTCTAATTAGGCGATGGGTGCACACTGGAGTTCTTCCTGCTCCGTTCCTGGTTCGGCTGGGCTACACTGCCAGATTTGGGCTTTGTGAGCTTCCCCTGTGTTTGTGCCCCAGCTTTGGATGCCATTTGCAGTGTCTGAAGCAACCATGGTTTTTGGTGTTGTGAAACCAAAGACCTTTATTTAAACACAATTTATAGAGCTTCTGACCCCGGAGACAGCCCCCGCCCTGCCTGGCAGCATGTTAAGCCCCAAACCCAACCGACCCATCAACCAGATGATCACGCGCTGATCACATGTGAGGCTGTCCAGTGAGTTCCTTGATCATGTGCTGGCCAGGTGGCTGCAGCTCCCGCCTCTCCTGCTCAGCCCCCATCTGCTGAGGGGACATTCTTTGCTACTGACCTTAGGTTGACCTCCACAGGTGGTGACTTGTGTCTGGGACCAAGGCACTGCTCTTCCCTAGACCCTCTCCTGGGAAAGCACTGCAGGAGCAAGCACACCCTGGAGAACAACCTTGCCCATGTCCCTGGAACCAATGACAGGGTCCCTTCTGTGTGAGAACATGACATGCCAGCAGCAGGACCATGGCTACCCTTCGTTCTCTGAGGTCCTTTCTGCCTGAGTAGCTGATAGACCCAAACTTGTGACTCTGAGGACACTTACTGCTCTGGATGGGCCAGAGGGGGCTGTTAGCTCCCACAGGCTGTTGAGATGTCACCTCAGTGTCCAGTGGTGACCAGGCAGAAAATGCCCATGGTTTGGATGTTGGTTGTGTTGGCGTTTATGCCTCAGGACCTGGCAGACCAGCAGGAAGCACATAGCCTGAATGTTGTTAGTGAGGTCACTGCTGTGCCGGTCCCTGATAGGCCAGCAGCAGGGACATGGCCTGGATATTAATAGTGAGGTCACTGTTGAGCCTGATCCTGATAGGCCAAAAGCAGGGATATGGCTCTGATGGTGACAGTGAGGTCACATCCTTCACTGTAGACCCGATGCTACCAGGAAGCTCTGGGTTGCTGAGGTTTCTTGTGACGTCACCTCTGTCCCTGCTGCTGATAGGCCAGAGCCAGCTGAAGGTTCCAGGGCACATTGTGAGGTCACTGCTGCCCCGTGCAGGATTGGCCAGCAGCAGAACCAGCCCCAGCCAAGGGCCTATGAGGTCCCCTCAGTGTGAGCAGCTGATCAGAGGACGGGGCTGTGATATGGACTGTGAGGACGTGTCTGTCTGTGTAGAGGACAGGCTGGAAATGTGCTGGCCATGCAGGGCTGTCCCCAGAGCGAGTCCTGGAGATGGAGAAGGAGCAGCAGGTGAACGGCTGCTCCTCGTCCATGGATGGGATCCATGGAGCGCAGGACCGCACGAGGGAGGTGAGCAGTGGGGTTGGAGGGAGAGGCGGGCGGCAGGGATGGGACCTGCACGAAGAGCATGAGGGTGGTAGGGAAGGAGACCTGGGCCAAGACAGTCAGGCTGGAGCTTCTCCAGTGAGGGAACACGTATTCCTGGCCACGGGCATTTCCTCTCACACAAAGCAGCTCAACGGGCACTCTCTCCTGTGCCTGACACTGGTTCAGGAAGAACAAGGTGCCACTGAAGATGTCCATGGGCCTTGACAGCCTTTGATGCAGCCACCCAGAGGTCCTCATTAGCCCATTGCCTGTTCATGTCATGTGGTGGATGAAGAAAAGTTCAGGGGAGGAGAGCTAGAAGGGTTTGAGAGGGCAGGGCCTGGAGCAGAGACGTAGCGGGGCCGGGGTGCCTCCCATTTATGCAGCACCCTGGATGTAGACGGGATGGGCTTTCCCTACATCCAGTGCTGGAATGTCTGTGTTTGGGTACGGGACAGAAACGCAGGATGTCCTGGGGCACTTATCCAGCAGTCACTCCAAGGGGATGTGGTTTTCCTGTAGGTCCACTGCGGTATCTGCTAGAGACGTGTGGTTGTGCTGGACACCCCTGGCATCTTACAAGGCGCTGCCAGCACTTTTCTGTGCCATCAAATCAAAGGTCTGCACTGAATTACAAGAGCTGCTGGTTAATCCTGGAATCTTCCCATGCCTCAACTTCCCCATGCTCTCATTGTAATTGGCATCTGGGGTCATTTCAGACAGACAGCCAAGGCAATTCCCCACCTGGACCCCAGCTCATACTGTAGGATGATGCATGTCTCTCAGTAGCTCCATCACTGGCACCTTGCTTAGACCCCCTCAGACTCTTCCACTGTCACATACCTTGGCCCTCCTCAGTCTCTTCCACTGTCACCAGGTGTTTCTGCGGGAACTACTGACTCTCACCCTGCATCTCCAGTGATTAGAGTGGAGCTTTGAGAAGGAGCTTGTGTGCAGATCGCTGTGCTCTGCTCGCTTCAGTTTTGGCAAGGGAAATCCCACCACTTGTGTTTTTGTGGAGTTTACAGGAGGGATCTGAATACGACTTCAGATGAAGGCCTAGACAGGTACTGCCCAGATTGATATTTCTGAATCAGCACCTGAACCCTGAGTGAATGAACTCCCCACTTGTTCACTCCTCAGTCTCCTGTCTAGTTAAGGGATGTGAAATGAGCCTTCCAGAGTGAGATAGTTCCAATTTTGATAGATCTTCATTCTCTGAGGAAATAAATGGCAATATTAGAATCTCTCTCTCTTCACTTGTTTGTGAAGGAGAGCAGCTGATTATTTTAGTTTACTGAAGTGCACTTTTCCCTGGAGGAGGGGGCACGAGGGACAGAGAAATTGGTGAGTTCAGCTGTTCCTCTGCTCCTGAGCGGGGCCAGGCTCCTGGGACAGAGGCAGCTCGTGGCAGCCTGGCAGCACTGCCCAGAGACAGCCGAGTGCAGGAGCAGCTCCTGTGCCAAGAGCAGCAGGGCTGCGGGCACTGCCTGCTGCTGCGGACAGCAGAGGAGAGAAGGCAGCGAGAGGGGAACGGCAGTGTGGAGCGGGAGGACAGAGCAGAGCTCACTGTGGAAGAAGTCCTCACAAAGCCTTGCATGGTAAGTCTCTGGCTGCAGGGCATAGCAAGAGGAGGAGATGATTCCAAGCAGGGATTCCCTGATGCACCTTGGCAGGGCAGGGCATGCTGCTCCTTTCTTCCAGAGATAGCTGCAGGAATGTGAAGCTACCCAGGTTTCTTAGAGCAGCACCTCTGTGCCCCAGAAGGCACCCAGGGCAGTGACTCTGCTCCTGCAAGGGTCAGTGCTGCGCAGAGAAGCTCTGAGTGACAGGGTTGCCCCCAGCCGGGCAGGATCATCCTCCTGTTGAGAGAGTGCTGTCTGGGTGAAGTCTGCTCACTGCTCTAGTTCATTCTCAGGATGTGTCTGAGGGGTCTTACAAGAGCAATTTCAAGAGAAGGGCTACTTCCAAGGGCAGGAGCTTTTCACCTGCTGGTTGCACTTTCAATTTTCTCCCTAATTGCAGCAGAGAGAAAATCTGTTCTGTCAAGGACCTGGGACTCCCATCCTTCACTCTCAGAGATCAGTAGGCCTGTGAGAATGCTCGCAGAACCCCTTCAACCCACCTTAGCCTGCAGCCAGCATCAGCATCACCTTTGTGAAATTTATTTTACTTGCTCCTTACAAACTGCCTGCACAGAGATGCCCTTGGACAGTGCTCTGTCCCCAGAAGTTTTTGCAGGATAGAACTGAGTACACAAAAGGTGTCATATGATATATGAACGTAGACTCCAAAGAAATGTTGGGACAGAGAAAGATGCCAGCAGGGACTGCTATGGGCAGCAGAGATGGACAGGGAAGGAGAGGGAAGTGTCCATCACGATGGGAGGACAGATTTGGGGAAGTCATGGTCAGTCCCTCCATTGCAGACACCTTCCTCTGAGCAGGCCCTGCCAAGTCTCCTCTGCCACCCATCAGCCTCTCTGCCCTGACAGCCATGGGGTCTGGGCCATGAACCCTGTCCTTTGTGTCCAGACCTCTGGCAGAGGACAGGGACATCCCGCCTGCTATGGACATTTTTCCTGCCTGCTGACAGAGGGACTTGAGTGCCTTGCCTGCAATGTCACCATCTGGCAGGTGACATGTCCTGCTGGGTGAGGTGAAGGTGTTCCTGAGTGCCCCTCTGTCTCCGTCTCCTTGCCTGAGTTGGCATTAGGGTCATGGTGTTGTTGCTCCTTCTTGCCCCTCCTCTCCATGCTGCTCTTGTTCTTCTCTTGGGCTCCCTGGGGTTGGTGGGTTTTCAGTGCTAGTTCAGACACCTGCCCTGCAAGTTGTGGAAGAGAGGAATATGCGTGGGAGTGAGATGTCCCCAGCTCCCCTCTGGCTTGTGCAGCTCCAGGAAATGCCATCCATGGGGTTAGGGATGGAGCTGACTCTCCCTTATGCAGAGCCCATCTTCAGTGCACCTTCTTCTGACCATTTCTCTGTCATATTCTGAGGTGGTGTAGATGCTGAAAATCCCTTCTACATGCCACGAGGAATTCACCTGAAAAATTGTGAATCTCAGAGCTCCCTGTTGTCCCCTTCCCAATACTGCAGAGCAGGACAGATGTCCGTGAAGCCCACAGGAGGATGTTCCTGCTCCTCACACAACACATTCAGTCACCCCAAACTGGAGGTCAAGCAAGGAGCTGCACAAAGATCCCCTCAGTAAAGAGATGCAATTTGGGAGGTGTATTAGAACTGGAATATTGGCTTTTTTACTGGAAAAAAATCTTTGTAACATCAATATCTTTTCTTCTTTGTCCACAAAGCCTGGAGACAGAAAAATGACCAACAGCAGTTCCTTCAACGAGTTCCTCCTCCTGCCATTTGCAGACACGCAGGAGCTGCAGCTATTGCACCTCTCGCTCTCCCTGAGCATCTACTTGGCTGCCCTCCTGGCCAACGGCCTCATCATCACAGCCATAGTCTGTGACCACCGCCTCCACACCCCCATGTACTTCTTCCTCCTCAACATCTCCATCCTTGACCTTGGCTGCATCTCCACCATTGTCCCCAAATCCATGCACAATTCTCTGTGGGACACCATGGCCATTTCCCACTTAGGATGTGCTGCACAGGTCTTTCTGTTTGACTTTTTCATGTCAGCAGAGTATTCTCTCCTCACAGTCATGGCCTATGACCGCTACGTTGCCATCTGCAGACCCCTGCGCTATGGAACCCTCCTGGGCAGCAGAGCTTGTGTCAAAATGGCAACAGCTGCCTGGGCCAGTGGTTTTCTCTATGCTCTCCTGCACACTGGGAACACATTTTCCATTCCGCTCTGCCAAGGCAATGTGGTGGAGCAGTTCTTCTGTGAGATCCCCCAGATCCTCAAGCTCTCCTGCTCAGACTCCTACCTCAGGGAAGTTGAGCTTCTTGTGGTTAGTGTCTGTTTAGCCTTTGGGTGTTTCACTTTCATTGCGGTGTCCTACGTGCAGATCTTCAGAGCTGTGCTGAGGATCCCGTCAGAGCAGGGCCGGCACAAAGCCTTTTCCATGTGCCTCCCACACCTGGCCGTGGTCTCTCTCTTTGTCAGCACTGCATTTTTTGCCTACCTGAAGCCCCCCTCCATCTCATCCCCATCTCTGGATCTGGTGCTGGCTGTTCTGTACTCGGTGGTGCCTCCAGCAGTGAACCCCCTCATCTACAGCATGAGGAACAAGGAGCTCAAGGATGCCATTAGGGAAGTGATTTCATGGACGTTTTTCAGCAGTGGTAAGACTGCCATTTCTCTCCATAATTACTCTTTCTGTATCTCAACCAGATTGAGCACTGTTTCTTCGTGTTATTTTTATTGTGGCTTTCATTAGTAGTAATAATGGTTACCATGATGTTACACAAATGGTTGGTTTCATGGTATTTATTCTGAGACTGCTCTGTCTCACCTAGTCCATTAAATTGTGTCGAATGCTGTATCAGGACAGGCTCCCTCACTGACTCCTATGTAATAGAAAAGGTTTTGCCCAGTGCACTGCCTGAAGGCTTGACTTCCTTCAAAGCTGGTGTCAATAATATGCCCAAGATACCGCACACCAGAAGGGCCTTCTGAGATGCTTGCTCCATGGGTTCAGCATCAAAAACTCATCATGTTGTAATGATCTCTTCAGAGATCAAGGGGTGGATTTGGGAAGCAATTATCAGTGTCCAGGTATAGTGTAGAGGTTGAATGGTGCTGTATTTACATGGCCAGAGCTGTGACACATGTTAAAGCACAGTGTGAGATTCCTGTCTTTCTGGAAGGGAAGCTGGAGATGCCAGGAGAGCAGTGAGTGGAGCCTCACAAGGGGAGAGGTCCTCCAAGGTGGAGGCACCTAAAGGTAACACATTAAACCCAGGTATTTGGGGACAAGGCAGACCTCAGGATCTAGAGGTGCACCTGAACACAGCCAGTACCCTCAGAAATGCCCGTAGTTCCTCCCAGCACCTGACACATCCTCAGACTCCTGGGGGGAATCGCGGCCACACCCCCCTTTGGTTGAGTCTGCTTCCCTCCCTGAGCAGAACAGCAACCATGGAGACACCTCCTGATCCCTGTGTGCTCAACTGCCCATTTGCTTTGTGAAGCAGCACCGTGAGCTCAGGGTCTTGCTGGGAGAACAGGGAAGGGAATGGTGGAAACAGGCAACGGAATCAGAGGAGGGATTGTCTGAAATGACAAGGAAGGGGAACTGAATGTGAAGGGGTCTTGGAGAGAAAAATGCTGACATTCACTCCACGATAATACTGGTGCACTACAGCAAGCTCCAAGACCCAATCATAGAATCATAGAATCACAGAACGCTTAAGGTTGGAAAGGACCTCTAGAGGTCATTTAGTCCAACCCCCTGCACACGCAGGGTCACCTAGAGCACGTGGCACAGGACTGCGTCCAAGCGGGTTTGGAAGATCTCCAGCACCCAGAAGGACTTGGAGATGTCCCAGTGTCTCTGAGTGACCTGCGTGGGCCTGAGAGCTCTCGCAGGGACCTGTGGGAGAGCAGAGCCCCTCAGAGCTGCAGAGGGAGGCTGGGGACAGGGGACCACGGCACCTGGAATGGCACCAGCTGTGCAGGACTCTGGGACTGCAGCCCACCCACTTCTGAAAATCGCTTCCCTTTTCAGGAACAAATGATCATGCCCAAGTCTAGTGTACTAAAACACAACAATGAATAAAGGTGGAAAGTATAACAAATGATTTTTTTGTTTTAATTCTTTCTCTTAATTTCTTTCTAGATTAGTTTTTAAACAAATTTTCTAAACCTTTCTGTTACCATCAGGCCTATACCTGTAAGGTTTCCTTGTCCCACTCAGAGCGCAGCGCTCAGAAAAGCCCCCTGCCCACAGCTGTCCCTGCCACCCCTCACTCTCTGCACAGAGCACGTCGCACTCGGAGGTGTCGTCCTCCCTCGACTGGTGCAGGAAGTTGGGGACCAGCTTCAAGGGAATGCTCTGTTTTGGCAGGGCCAACTTTGCACAAACTAAATCTACCCCCCAGTTACATCAACGCCCAGGGCCAGGAATAAATGAACCTTCCCCAGAAGAGCTCTCAACTCTTCCCTCATCCCGGCTCCCCTTCCACACCATCCTTGTGCTCCCCGTGTTGGTGCCATCCCCGCTGCCTGCCTCTCCCTTCAGCCCCACTGCTCACCTCGCTCCCGCTCTCCTGCAAGCCTGAGAGCCCATCTGTGCGCTGGGAACAGGCGTTCGCTTGATGCTCCTTGTCCATGTTCAGGATCCTCTCGTGGGGACCTGACAGTGGCACCAAGGGGAGCTGCTCCCTCCTGATGGAGCTGCTGTCCCCAGAGTGGGGATCCTGGGATATTTGCCCCCAAGAAGGACTTGGTCACCATGGGGACCACCCCCTCACAATGGCCTTATGGGCATGAAGCCACTGCCATCACAAAGCCCTGGTGGTTTCCATGGGGGCATTATTCCGAGGCCCTGGTGGAGACCACCGAGACTCTATCACGATGCCTTTGTGGGGACTATGGAGATGCCATCATGATGCCTTGGTGGAGACCATGGAGAAAGATGCCATCACAATGTCTTGGTGAAGACCATGGGGACCTCATCATTATTGCTTTTTTCGAGATCTATAGCAGAGATCTTCACAAGGCCATAGCTGTTGCTCTGCCCACTAATCCTCATACCAACAATCCTGACTGGCTCTCTTTCCATCCCTAAGCCTCGCTCCTTGCATCCCACTGCTCTCTCACCTGCACCTTTCCCTATCATTTCAGGCCATCACCTTCTCTCTCTTGCTGGAGTCTTCCTGACTCACTCCCAATTTAATGCTCTCCTCACCAGCTTGGCCAGCTGGTTGATGACTTTCATGTTGGCCATGACCTTCATGTTCAGATGGGAGGAGTCTCCTTCCAAATGAAATGTCGCACCCAGCAGTTTCCTGCCTTGCTGTGGCCTCAGCTCCAGGTCCTCCTCCAAATCCTGCTAAAAAACAAAAAGTAAAGTAAAAAAAAAAAAAAACTTTGCTCATTACCCTCTCCATTTTCAGCTTGTAATAAGGTGGTATGATTGTACAATAAAGCAATATGAATTATGATATCTGAAATGCAGAATTTAACCATGAATCCTTAGGACATGTTTCCACTTGTTGCATGAGTGCATGCCCAGATGTGCAGGGATGCTGCTGCTGGAGGCACGTTCTGTGCATCACTGTGCCAGAGCAAAGGCCACACCAAGGACACTGACTGAAGACTCCAAAGCCCATGGAGAGATCAGCAGGTTATGAGGAAGCTCCAAAAGTGCCTTTGCCCACTCTGCCTGTTGACAGCACCAGTAGCACCTTTACCGGGCCTATCTGGCCAATAAGCACAAGAAAGGAGACACTCAAGGGGAGCCAGGCACCCAAAGACCATGCGAGTGCCATAGGCACCATGGGTGTATATGTGCAGGGATTGTAGGTGGGCACATGGAGCACTTGTGACCGTCACAGCTGCCTAGCCTGAGGGACAGGGCAGGATGGCAGATTTCTTGAAGCAATCTCTAGAAAAGTGAAGGTGCCACTGAAGAAGTCCCTGTTCATACAATCTAGTGGGGTGAGCAGGAATTCAGGGGAGGGGAGCTAGAAGGGTTTCAGAGTTCAGAGACCAGAGTACGGAGCTTGGAGTGATGTTCCTCCTCTATTTGCAGCATTCTGCATGTAGGTGGGACAGTTCTGCACGTAGGTGGGACAATTTTCCCTGCAGTCAGTGTTGGAATTCATTGATTAGGGTAGAGGTAGGAAACTCAGGATAGCCTGGGGCACTTGCCCAGCAAGCACTGCAATGGGGCATAGTTTTCCTGCAGGTGCCCTACTGCATCTGCTAGAGACATGTGGTTGTGCTGGATACCCCAGGCATCTGACAAGGCCCTGCAAGGATTTTTCTATGCCATCAGATCAAGTATCTGCACTGACTTACCAGAGATGCTGCTGAATACAAGCATCTTTCTATGCCTCATCTTCATAGTTAATGGGGCTCCTGTTGTATTTAGCATCTGGGGTCATTTCAGATGGGCAATGCAAATCCTCAGAGGCCCCCACCCTGATGCTCTGGGATGATGCAGGTCTCCGAGGAGCTGTATCAGAGCAAGTGGGCACTGGCACATGCCTTGGACCTCCTCAGTCTTTTCAACTGTCCCCATGTGTTTGTGCAGGAGCCACTGACTCCCATCCTCCATCTCCAGTGACTGCAATTGCAGCTTAGACAAGGAGCTCTCTTGCAGACTTCTATGTTGTGCTCACTTCAGTTTTGAAAGGGGAATCACTTGACCTGCCTGTGGACTTTGCAGGATTTTTCTGAATCCCACTTCATGCCAGGGACTTCTAGACCAGCATGAGATGGGCAGAGTGACTCATCCCCTGAACCTACTGTGAGAGTGACAGAGCCCTGGAACAGGCTGCCCAGAGAGGTTGTGGAGTCTCCTTCTGTGGAGATCTTCAAAACCTGCCTGGATGCCACCCTGTGCCACATGCTCTAGGTGTCCCTGCTGGAGCAAGGGGGGTTGAACTTGATGATCTCTAGAGATCCCTTTCAATCTTAACAGTTCTATAATTCTGTGAAGAGAGGAGCATCAGAGGTTCCACAGGAGCACATTTCCATTTCTCATAGGTAGTCATGCTCTGAGGAAAGCACTTGCAATGTTGAAATAGTTGCTCTCCACTCAACAGGAAAAGACAACAGCTGATTACTTCACTCTATTCCAGTGAACATTTCCCAGGAGGAGGGAACAGGAGAGACGGAGAAATTGATGAGTTCAGCTGTTCCTCTGCTCCTGAGCGGGGCCAGGCTCCTGGGACGGAGGCAGCTCGTGGCAGCCTGGCAGCACTGCCCAGAGACAGCCGAGTGCAGGAGCAGCTCCTGTGCCAAGAGCAGCAGGGCTGCGGGCACTGCCTGCTGCTGCGGACAGGGGAGGAGAGAAGGCAGCGAGAGGGGAACGGCAGTGTGGAGCGGGAGCACACAGGAGACCTTCACAGCTCTTGACATGGTGAGTTTGTGCTTACAGGACAATGCTACGGAGCTTCTTGAAGGGGACATAAGAACCCATCACACCCCAAGGCTGGCAGCATTTTTCTCTTCTTTATCCTGGCTTTTCCAGTGTAGAGGAAGAGGATCTGCTTCAGAGCAGGGATTCTCTAACATACCACCTAAGGGCAGGGCATCCTGCTGCCTTCCCCAACAGAAACAGCAGTGATGTGGAGCCGGGGTGTGCAGACAGGGTGAGAGGTCTGCACTTCAGAGCAGGGTCCCTGCACCCAAAGGTGCTGTGTGCCCGCAGCAGTGACTGTGTCACCTGTGAAGGTCAGCGCTCAGCCTGCCCAGGGAGCTCCCCACAGCACTGAGGGGAGAAGTTCTGGGTGGGAGGATTATCCTCTACTAGGACAGGCTCCTTCTCCTGCTGGGAGGGTGCTGCAGGGGTCAGGTCTGCTCACAGGTCTAGCTGTGAGCGCATTTCAGGGAACACTTCGCAAAGGGAAAGGCAAGGCAGGCATTGAGATTGTGCTTAGAATTTCCTTCCACTTGGTAAGAGGAAAATGGAAACAAAACTGGCAGATTTGAACAAGAGACTGAGACTCATTAAGAGATTCAAGGAGCAGTCAAAGAGTCTGCCAGGGACATCTGAATGTCCCCTCAGCCATCCCTTAGTTCATAGACAGCACCAGCTTCTCCTGGGCTGCTGCATCAGGGTCTATCTGAGCTGCTCCTTAGCACCTGCAAACATGGGGGTGCCCCTGGACAGACCCCTGCTCCTGGGAGGTTTCTGCAGGGAGAACTGGGCTCACTTGTGAGCGTCATTGTCCTTCATGTGAGTGAGGTGCAAGTACACGACAGTGAGGGGCAAGGCTCAGCGATGAAGCAGGTCCCATGACAAAGTCCTAACAAGGTGTTTATTTTTTTTTCCTTTTGGAATGCACAAGGCTTTATGCTGAGAACTATTGAAACGCCAAAGATTTCTGCTCTATCAAAATATGTTCCCACAGTGAGTAGGCACCTTCGTGTGTTTGTGTGTGTACCACCATATATATTATTTATACGCATGCTTATATATCAACAGAGTCCTCCACTTATCCTTTTGCAGAGAAGACTTGATTTCCAAATGTTGAAGAGCCCTGCCATAGAAGGGGTGGACATCGTCTCCTGCAGCTTGTGTGCATCAAAGCTGCTCCTTCTCTCTGCAGTGCCTGGAAAAAGGGTGCAGGGTGCAGGGTTAAAGGAGGCATGAGGACAAGGTCTATCTCTAAACCTCTCGACATGTAAAAAGGGTAAGGTCTATCCTTGTTTCCTTTTGATTGTTGTTCCCCGTTGTTGGAGTGAGATCTGGTGTGGCAGACTCAGATAGAAATATCTCTGTTGAGGAGCGCAAGAGTGATGGGGGTTAATCCCTCACAGAGCTCTTCTCCTTCAGATACAACTGGTGTGAGGGCTCTATTCAGCTCTCATGGTGGTGAATGGAGAATATTCCCACCTGGTCTCTGGACTAAGTCCATTCCAAGCAATGCAATACGTCCTTCCAAGGCATATCCACAAATACCAGTCAAAGACTATTGCATTTATTTTCTGAAATGGTTTGGCTCAGAAAAGCCTTCCTTAACTTTTGGCTTTCTTTCCTTCCTTGGGCAGGACTCCTGGGCCCCGAAGGAACTAATGTCCAACAACAGCTCCCTCAACGAGTTCCTTCTCTTGGCATTCGCAGACAGGCGGGAGCTGCAGCTCTTGCACTTCTCGCTCTTCCTGGCCATCTACCTGGCTGCCCTCCTGGCCAACGGCCTCATCATCACAGCTGTAGGCTGCGACCACCGCCTCCACACCCCCATGTACTTCTTCCTCCTCAACCTCTCCGTCCTTGACCTTGGCTCCATCTCCACGACTGTTCCCAAAGCCATGGCCAATTCCCTGTGGAATACCAGGGCCATTTCCTATTTGGGATGTGCTGCCCAGATATTTTTCATGGCCTTCTTGTTTGCAGGAGAGCTTTCTCTCCTCACAGTCATGGCCTACGACCGCTACGTTGCCATCTGCAGACCCCTGCACTATGGGACCCTCCTGGACAGCAGAGCTTGTGTCAAAATGGAACAGCTGCCTGGGCCAGTGGCTTTCTCAACGCTCTCCTGCACACTGGGAACACATTTTCCATGCCACTCTGCCAAGGCAATGTGGTGGAGCAGTTCTTCTGTGAGATCCCCCAGATCCTCAAGCTCTCCTGCTCAGATTCCTACCTCAGGGAAGCTGGGATTATTATGGTTAGTGCCTGTTTAGTCTTTGGGTGTTTCATTTTCATTGTGGTGTCCTATGTGCAGATCTTCAAAGCTGTGCTGAGGATCCCCTCAGAGCAGGGCCAGCACAAAGCCTTTTCCATGTGCCTCCCGCACCTGGCCGTGGTCTCCTTGTTTGTCATTACTGTATTGTTTGCCTACCTGAAGCCCCCCTCCATCTCCTCCCCACTTCTAGATATGGTTGTGTCCATTCTGTACTCGGTGGTGCCTCCAGCCCTGAATCCCCTCATCTACAGCATGAGGAACAAGGAGCTCAAGGAGGCACTGAGGAAACTCATCCAGTGGGTACAAGGTCAATGATAACAACTGTTTCATTCACTCACCAGGATATCTGGCATCAAGGCTGTATTTTATCCATTTCTTTCTTTTTTACTTCTCTTTTACATCCATCTTAAAATAATGAATAATAAAATAAAGATACCTAGTTTTTGTCACGTCTGCGCAAGAATCTCTCATTTAGCACTTAAACACAGACCATGGCAAAGCAGGAAGCCAGGCAGTATTGGGTGCAATCCTATTCAACTTCTCCACCAGTAACCTGGGTGAAGGAACAGAGTGCACTCCCAGCAAATTTTGTGCTGATACAAATGCGGGAGGCTTGGCTGATACACCAGGGGGCTGTGCAGCCATGTTCCTGCGTTAGGGAAAGAGGACTGAATTCAACTGCCGCTTGTTGGTGCCCAGGCCCCTGGAGAGGGTGAGTGCCCAGGAGGGATCTGCTGAGGACAGTCCCACTCATTACAGAGCTGGGACAGACGCCCATCCTCCTAGAAGGGGCTATGAAGCCACCATGGAGCACAGGAGACCTCCAGGGGCAGAACATGCCTGGAGTGGGGGTGAGTGCTGTGCGGGGAGAGGGGCTGCCCAGAGGGGCTGCACAAATGATTAGTGTATTCAAGACATAGAAAATATGGGGGCAATCACAGAGATTTCCTCTACAGTCCAATGGAGAGAGCAGTGGACACTAAAAGGCAAGGGCAGATAAATAGTTCTTCACAGCAGATTCAGCAAGTTCCTGAAGATTTCCACTCTTTCATCGCTGGAAAACACTCAAAACAGTCCTTCATCTTTGCAGGCAGAGCTCAAGTGTCCGAGCACCTGTACCCAGCGGGACTTGGAGATGTCCCAGTGTCTCTGAGTGACCTGCGTGGGCTTGAGAGCTCTCACAGGGACCTGTGGGAGAGCAGAGCCCCTCGGAGCTGCAGAGGGAGGCTGGGGACAGGGGACCACGGCACCTGGAATGGCACCAGCTGTGCAGGACTCTGGGACTGCATCCCACCCACTTCTGAAAATCACTTCCCTTTTCAAGAAAAAATGATGATGCCGAAGTCTAGTGTACTAAAACACAACAATGAATAATGGCGGGAAGTATAACAAATCATTTTTTTTCTTTAATTCTTTCTCTTAATTTCTGTCTAGATTTTTTTTTATCAAATTTTCTAAACTTTTCTGTTACTATCAGGCCTATACCTGTAAGGTTTCTTTGTCCCACTCAGAGCCCTGTGCTCAGAAAATCCCCCTGCCCACAGCTGTCCCTGCCACCCCTCACTCTCTGCACAGAGAACGTCGCACTTGGAGGTGTCATCCTCTCTTGACTGGTGCAGGAAGTTGGGGACCAGCTTCAAGGGAATGCTCTGTTTTGGCAGGGCCAACTTTGCACAAACTGAATCTACCCAGTTATATCAATGCCCAGGGTCAGGAATAAATGAACCTTCCCCAGAAGAGCTCTCAACTCTTCCCTCATCCCGGCTCCCCTTCGACACCATCCTTGTGCTCCCCGTGTTGGTGCCATCCCCTCTGCCTACCTCTCCCTTCAGCCCCACTGCTCACCTCGCTCCCGCTCTCCTGCAAGCCTGAGAGCCCGTCTGTGCGCTGGGAGCAGGCATTCGCCTGCCGCTCCTTGTCCATGTTCAGGATCCTCTCGTGGGGACCTGACAGTGACACCAAGGGGAGCTGCTCCCTCCCGATGGAGCTGCTGTCCCCAGAGTGGAGAGCCTGGGGTGTTTGTCCCCAGCAAGGGCATGGTCACCATGGGGCCCGTCCCCTCACAGCGGCCTTATGGACATGATGCCACTGCCATCACAAAGCCCTGGTGGTTTCCATGGGGACATTATTCTGATGCCCTGGTGGAGACCACCGAGACCCTATCACGATGCCTTTGTGGGGACTATGGAGATCCCATCATGACGCCTTGGTGGAGCACAAGGAAAATGACGCCATCACAATGTCTTGGTGAAGTCCATGGGGACCTCATCATTATTGCTTTTTTCCAGATCTATAGCAGAGATCTTCACAAGGCCATAGCTGTTGCTCTGCCCACTAATCCTCATACCAACAATCCTGACTGGCTCTCTTTCCATCCCTAAGCCTCATTCCCTGCATCCCACTGCTCTCTCACCTGCACCTTTCCCTATCATTTCAGGCCATCACCTTCTCTCTCTTGCTGGAGTCTTCTTCTCCCCTGACTCACTCCCAATTTAAGGCTCTCCTCACCAACTTGGCCAGCTGGTTGATGACCTTCATGTTGGCAGATGGGAGGAGTCTCCTTCCAAATGAAATGTCACACCCGGTAGCTTTGCTGCCTTGCTGTGGGCTCAGCTCCAGGTCCTCCTCCAAATCCTGCTAAAAAAGAAAAAGTAAAGTAAAAAAAAAAATCTTTGCTCATTGTCCTCTCCATTTTCAGCTTGTAATAAGTGGGTATGAGTGTACAATAAAGCAATATGAATTATGATATCTGAAATGCAGAATTAAACCATGAATCCTTAGGACACGTTTCCCCTTGTTGCATGAGTGCATGCCCAGATGTGCAGGGATGCTGCTGCTGGAGGCATGTTCTGTGCATCACTGTGCCAGAGCAAAGGCCACCCCAAGGACAATGCCTGAAGACTCCAAAGCCCATGGAGAGATCAGCAGGTTGTGAGGAAGCTCCAAAAATGCCTTTGCCCACTCTGCCTGTTGACAGCACCAGTAGCACCTTTGCTGGGCCTATCTGGCCAATAAGCACGGGAAAGGAGATACTCAAGGGGTGCCAGGCACCCAAAGAACATGTGAGTGCCATAGGGACCATGGGTGTATGTGTGCAGGTGCTGTAGGTGGGCACATGGAGCATTTGTGACTGTCACAGCTGCCTAGCCTGAGGGACAGGGCAGGATGGCAGATTTCTTGAAGCAATCTCTAGAAAAGCGAAGGTGCCACTGAAGAAGTCTCTGTTCATACAGGGAGGGGAGCAAGAAGGGTTTGAGAGTTCAGACACCAGAGCACAGAGCTTGGAGTGATGTGCCTCCTCTTTTTGCAGCATTCTGCATGTAGGTGGGACAGTTCTGCATGTAGGTGGGACAATTTTCCCTGCAGTCAGTGCTGGAATTCATTGATTAGGGTAGAGGTAGGAAACTCAGCATAGCCTGGGGCACTTGCCCAGCAAGCACTGCAATGGGGCATGGTTTTCCTGCAGGTGCCCTGCTTTATCTGCTAGAGACATGTGGTTGTGCTAGACACCCCAGGCACTTGACCTTCCTGTGGAGTTTGCAGGATTTTTCTGAATCCCACTTCATGCCAGGGGCTTCTAGACCAGCATGAGATGCCCAGACTGACACATCTGAGTCAATCCCTGAACCATGTGTCAAGGAGCTCCCTTCTTGTCCTAACTAGGTGTCCTGCCTAGGTCAGAGATGAGAATCAGGGATTCCACAGGAGCACGTTTCCATCTCTCATAGGTAGTGATCCTCTGATGAAAGAATTTGCAAGTTTGGAAATAGTTGCTCTCCACTCAATGGGAAGAGACAACAGGTGATTACTTCAGTCTATTCCAGTGAACATTTCCCAGGAGAAGGGAGCACAAGGGACAGAGAAATTGGTGAGTTCAGCTGTTCCTCTGCTCCTGAGCGGGGCCAGGCTCCTGGGACGGAGGCAGCTCGTGGCAGCCTGGCAGCACTGCCCAGAGACAGCCGAGTGCAGGAGCAGCTCCAGTGCCAAGAGCAGCAGGGCTGCGGGCACTGCCTGCTGCTGCGGACAGGGGAGGAGAGAGGACAGAGAGGTGAAAGGCAGTGTGGAGTGGGAGGACAGAGGAGACCTTCACAGCTCTTGACATGGTGAGTTTGTGCTTACAGGACAATGCTACGGAGCTTCTTGAAGGGGACATAAGAACCCATCACACCCCATGGCTGGCAGCATTTTTCTCTTCTTTATCCTGGCTGTTGCAGTGCAGAGGAAGAGGAGCTGCTTCAGAGCAGGGATTCTCTAACATACCACCTAAGGGCAGGGCATCCTGCTGCCTTCCCCAACAGAAACAGCAGTGATGTGAAGCTGGGGTGTGCAGACAGGGTGAGAGGTCTGCACTTCAGAGCAGGGTCCCTGCACCCAAAGGTGCTGTGTGCCCGCAGCAGTGACTGTGTCGCCTGTGAAGGTCAGCGCTCAGCCTGCCCAGGGAGCTCCCCACAGCACTGAGGGGAGAAGTTCTGGGTGGGAGCATTATCCTCTACCAGGACAGGCTCCTTCTCCTGCTGGGAGGGTGCTGCGGGGGTCAGGTCTGCTCACAGGTCTAGCTGTGAGCACATTTCAGGGAGCACTTTGCAAAAGGAAAGGCAGGACAGGCATTTCCTGAAAGAGAAGCCAGTGAGGTGTTGCTTACATTTTTCTTCCACTTGGTAAGATGAAAAAATGGCAGATTTGGACAACAGACTGAGACTCATTAAGAGATTCAAGGAGCAGCAAAAGAATCTGCCAGAGACTTCAGACTGTCCCCTCAGACATCCCTTAGTCCATAGACAGCACCATCTTCTCCTGGGCTGCTGCATCAGGGTTTATCTGAGCTGCTCTTTAGCACCTGCAAACCTGGGGGTGCCTCTGGATAGTCCCCTGCTCCTGGGAGGTTTCTGCAGGAAGAACTGGGCTCACTTGTGAGTGTCGTTGTCCTTCATCTGAGTGAGGGGCAAGTACATGACAGTGAGGGGCAAGGCTCAGTGATGAAGCAGGTCCCATGACAAAGTCCTAACAAGTTTTTTTTTTTTTTTTCCTGTTGGGATGCACAAGGGTTTATGCTGACAATGACTGAAGCGCCAAAGATTTCAGCTCTATCAAATAATGTTACCACAGTGAGTAGGCACCTTTGTGTGTTTGTGTGTGCACCATCATATATATTATTTATACGCACACTTATATATCAATAGACTCCTCCACTTATCCTTTTGCAGAGAAGACTTGATTTCTAAATGTTGAAGAGCCCTGCCATAGAAGGGGTGGACATCGTCTCCTGCAGCTTGTGTGCATTAAAGCTACTCCTTCTCTCTGCAGTGCCTGTAATAAGGGTGCAGGGTGCAGGGTTAAAGGAGGCATGAGGACAGGGTCTATTTCTAGACATCTTGACATGTAGAAAGGGTAAGGTCTATCCTTGTTTCCTTTTGACTGTTGTTCTCCGTTGTTGGAGTGAGATCTGGTGTGGCAGACTCAGATACAAATATCTCTGTTGAGGAGGGCAAGACTGATGGGGGTGAATCCTTCACAGAGCTCTTCTCCTTCAGATACAACTGGTGTGAGGGCTGTATTCAGCTCTCATGCTGGTGAATGGAGAATATTGCCACGTGGTCGCTGGACTAAGTCCATTCCAAGCAATGCAATATGCCATTCCAAGGTATCTCCACAAATACCACTCAAAGACTAGTGCATCTATTTCTACCTGCAGCAAAGCAGAAACAACTCCTCCGGAGCTATGGGCAGGAGTCCCTGCTGAACTTGGCACACTCAGCCGGTTCAAAGTGGAGCACGAGAAATGGAGCCGAAATAAGGGAGAGAGGAAATGTGGGGAGTTCCTTGAGAAACTGAAATGGTTTGGCTCAGAAAAGCCTGCCTTAACTTTTAGCTTTCTTTCCTTCCTTGGACAGGACTCCTGTGCCCCTAAGGAGCTAATGTCCAACAGCAGCACATTCAATGAGTTCCTCCTCCTGCCATTTGCAGTCACGCAGGAGCTGCAGCTCTTGAACTTCTCGCTCTTCCTGGCCATCTACCTGGCTGCCCTCCTGGCCAACGGCCTCATCATCACAGCTGTAGCCTGCGACCACCGCCTCCACACCCCCATGTACTTCTTCCTTCTCAACCTCTCCCTCCTCGACCCGGGCTCCATCTCCACCACTGCCCCCAAATCCATGAGCATTTCCCTTTGGAACAACAGGGCCATTTCCTACTCAGGATGTGCTGCCCAGATCTTCCTGTTAGCAATCTTGTTTTCAGCAGAGTTTTCTCTCCTCACAGTCATGGCCTATGACCGCTACGTTGCCATCTGCAGACCCCTGCACTATGGGACCCTCATGGACAGCAGAGCTTGTGTCAAAATGGCAGCAACTGCCTGGGCCAGTGGCTTTCTTAATGCTCTTGTGCAGACTGGGAACACATTTTCCATACCACTCTGCCAAGGAAATGTGGTGGAACAGTTCTTCTGCGAGATCCCAAAGATCCTCAGGCTCTCCTGCTCAGAATCCTACCTCAGGGAAGTTGGCTTTCTTGGGGTTAGTACCTGTTTAGTCTTTGGGTGTTTCGCTTTCATTGTGGTGTCCTACGTGCAGATCTTCAGAGCTGTGCTGAGGATCCCTTCTGAGCAGGGCCGGCACAAAGCCTTTTCCATGTGCCTCCCACACCTGGCCGTGGTCTCCCTGTTTGTCAGCACTGGCATGTTTGCCTACCTGAAGCCCCCTTCCATCTCCTCCCCAGGTCTGGATCTGGTGGTGGCCGTTCTGTACTCAGTGCTGCCTCCAATACTGAACCCTCTCATCTACAGCCTAAGGAATGAGGAGCTCAAGAATGCCCTAAGGAAACTCATCCAGCAGGTCTAGTGCCAGCAACACATCTGTCCTAGGGGATTTGGCATTAAGGATACGTGTTGTTCATTTATTTCTTGCTTGCTTTTTTTCTCTTATATTCCAGTAAAGGAAAAATATATAGTCTGGTTCATGCTGTTTCTCTGCAGGAATATCTCATTTGAATCTGCCACAGGGACCATGTTGGAGCAGGACGCCAGGCTTCCCCCTTCAGCAGCAAAGAGGGGGGAGACTCTGAGCCCCACTAAGCAACCTCCAAAGTCTCCCATGCAAGGAGGAGAGTTTCCCTGTGCAGTGTCTCTTCCAGCACTGACTCCAAGAGAGATCAGGGGCACAGAGTCAGGCTCACATGAGTACAGACAGGGTGAGACCATGGCTCCTGTGTCCTTTAGGAGAACTCAGCTCCCCTAGCCACAATCAGGGGGTAATTTTACCTGCTCTCCCTATGGAGGTCATAGTCATGTGTCACCCAGCACTGGTCTCTTCCCTCTACACTGCTCCAACAGTCCAAGTGGGGCATGAGTGGAGGGGAGGAGAGGCTGGATGCAGCGTGTGGGGACAGAGCTCTGCTGCTCAGGGCCACCCCCACACTGCAAGGCATTTCCTTGTTGCACCCTTCAAAGGGCCCGCAGTTTTTCTGGCAACATGTCCACCAACAGCAGCAGGACTTTTTTTTTTCTTCCCTTTTTTTTTTTTTTTCCTTTTCAAGTCTCTTCTCATTTCCACACTGTCCTGCTGTGCACTCAAATGTATATTTGTCCTAAGTGCTCTTGTAACATGGTGCTTCCTGGTACATTTCTGTGATCTCAGGAAGAACTAGGGCCTGGGTACCCTTATGCCAAACCTGGCCTACACATGAACATTTACGATAATAAAAGAGCATCTCCCCTGTGATTTGCCTCAAGTGTGGCCTTTCTTCACAGATGGATCTCAAAGGGGTCTCGTGTTCTGCTTGTGGACTCCATAGGCTCTAGGGGACGAGCTCCAAGGATGTTTGATCTGTGTGATCTCCTAGGGACCGAGGGCAGCACTCGGAGTTCATCTCTCATTGGCCAGTGCCAATGGAGATGGGAAATAATTGTTTCTGAATCACCCGCAGCAGATGGTCTCACAGGTGACAGTGCTGATGGGATTTGTCCTCCATCCTTCTGGAGGAGAATCTCCAGGGGATCCCCAGGAGAGCTTAGAGGATCTCCACAGTCCAAGTGAGGGCTGTGAGTGGAGCCTCACAAAATGAGGGATGGTCCACCATGGAGTAACCAGAAGGCAGATCTTTAAATCCAGGTGCACGTGAGGAAAGGAGGGCTCTCAGCCCTTGGAGAGGCAGTGAGGACCCAAGAGGGCAAGGGAAGCGGCACTGGAGGGTGAATCCTGCTGTGAAACACCAGAGATGGGAGCTAGTGCCCACCCAAACACATCTCCTCCCACTGCAAACACTCTGGGGTCGGGTGTCACCAGTATCGGTGGTGGCAGTCCCAGCCCAACTGGGTCTGCTTCTCTCTCTGACCACCATGGACCATAGTCCCACAGCTGCTCACTCTGCAAAGCAGCACCACCAGAACAGGGCCGGTGCAGGAACAGCCCAGCCAGCACTGAGGACACTGATCTGGGAAAAGGCTCCGTGGGGAGCAGAGATGTCCCAGGAAAGAGGCAGGGTAACATCCTGAGATAGAAAATGCAAAGGAGAGCCAGGTTTCTGTGTACCTTCGAGGAAATTCTCTGTTTTGGTGTGGTCAACTTTGAATAAATTGACTACACTCCTGTTAAAACAATGTTTTAAGGAAGTCTCTAGAGTATCTTCAATGCAATCATTGAAAAAAAGAAAGTCCTACTTTCCAAAATTTCTCACAGCTTTTGCCATTGCCATTTACTCTTTTCTGCTGTCTCATGTCTATCTTAAGCATCACAGTGTAAGAAACCCTGCTGGCGAGTTTTAAAAATAGAGATCCTCCCTTGGTACCTCTGGGAGGAAGGCTGTCCTGTCACCACAGAAATAAGATTTGAGGCTCCCCAAAACATATCGACCTGTGGCCACACTTTGTGCTGTTTCAGCCCCCATGAATTTGATCCTGTCTTGGACCACCCTGAAGCCCTAAATTCCCTCACTGGACTGCCTGGAGAAGAGATGTGACAGTGCAGGAGTGCAGAAGTGTCCTCTCCAGGGCTCTCTTTGAGACATTTTTCAGTCTTTGGCATCATCTGGAGATATTCCTGAAGGATTATCAGCAGGTTTTGGGAAATATCTGGGGGGAAATGAGGTGACTGCTTTCCAGGACATGAAGAGACATCTCCCTGCTCCTCCTGGCTCTGGGATGTGGCTCCAAAGGGCAACACTGGGGAGCACATGAGCAGTGCCCAGCAGAGCCTGGGCCATACAGGGAAGGGAGGGCACCACTCTGGCACCAGGGAGACCTCCTTGTGATGACGCACATCTCACTGTGACCTCGGATCGTGTCACTGGGAGCTCAGCAGGTCACTGCCACGGAGATAGAAGAGCTAGGCAGGGAGGAGAGACGTGTCCTTGCACATGCTGCAAAGCGGTGACCTCCCTTCATATCTGTGCTATCACACAACTCTCCTCTGGCCTAACCCTAATCCTAATCCACAACCCTAAAACCCTAACCCCTAACCTGTTTCTAACCTAAGCACAAACCTAAAACCCCAACTAACCATAACACCCTAACCCCAAAACCCTAAGACTAAACTCTCCAAACCCTAAACCCCCAAACGCTAATCCCAAACCCTCTCACCCTCTAACACTAAACACTCTAATCCTAACCCCACCTCTAACCTGTAACCCTCTAACAGTCACCCCGAAACTCTCTAACCCTAACCCAAACCCCTAATCCTCTAACCATCACCCTAAACCCTCTAACCCTTAATCCTCTAGCCCTAAATCTTCAAACGCTAAATTCTCAAACCCTCTAACCCCTAACCCTCTAACCCTAACAAGCTCACCCCCCAACCCTGACCCATAACCTTCTAACCCTAACTCTCTAACCCTAAACCCTCTAACCCTAACCGTAAACTCTCTCACACTCCAACCCTCTAACGCAAAAACATCTAGCCCTAAACCGTCTACCCTAAACCTAAACCCTCTAACTCTAAACCCTCTAACTCTAACAGTAAACTCTAAACCCTCCAAAACTAACCCCTAACTCTCTAACTCTCTTACTCTATAACCTCTATCCCCTCTAACTCTAACCCTAAACCCTCTAACCCTGAACTCTCTAACCCTAAACTCTTTGACCTTCTAACAGTAAACCCTAAACCCTTTAACTCTAACCCCTAACTCTCTAATCCTAAACCCTCTAACCCTGACCCTAAACCTGCAAACTCTAACCTGCTAACCCTAAACGCCCTAGTCCTAAACCCTCCAACCCGAAACTCTCGAACCTTTCAAACTTCTAACTCTACCCCTAAACATTCTTCCCTAAACCCTCCCACTCTCTACAGCTAATCCTCCTTCCCTCTAATCCTAACCCTAAGATCTCTAACCCTCTCACCCTAAAACTTCTAACACTAAACCCTCTAACTCTAACTCTGTAACCCTAACTCTAAACCCTCTGACCCTAAATACTAACCCTTCTAATCCATAACCCTAATCCTTAAGGCCTCTAACCCATAACCCTAACCCCTGTAACCCTAATCCTAACTCTCTAACCCTAACACTAAACCCTAAGACTCTAACCCTGCCCCTAATCCCTCTAACCCTCTAACTTTAAACACCCTAAACCGCTAACCCTCAACCCTCTAACCCCCTTAACCCTAAACCCTCTTAACCCTCTACCCTCTCTACTCCTAACCCTATAACCCACTAACCCTAACACTCTAAGCTAACAAAACCCGCTATCACTATAAGCCCTAAACCACTGACCCCGTAACCTCCTAACTCTAACCGCCTAATGCCCTAAACCTAACCCTTAAACCCAAACCCATAACTCCTATACCCTCTAAATCTAAACCTTCAGCCCCCTTAACTCACAAACCCTCTTAACCTTTCAATAGTAAACCCTAAACCCTCTAACCCTAACCCTGAGCCCTAACTCTCTAACCCTAAACCTAAGCCTAATCATTCTACCACAACCCTAAACTCTAAACCTTCCATACCCAATCTCTCCAACCCTCTAACCCAAACCTGAAACCCTAAGCAGTCTAGTCCTCTAACCCTAAACTCTCTAACTCTAAACCCTCTAACCCTCTAACCATCTATGCCCAACGCCTGCACCCTCTAACATCTACACCCTCTAACCCTAATCCCTAACCCTCTAACCCTCTAACTCTAAACCGTCTAACCCAACCCCCACCCCCTAAACCTTCTAACACTCTAACCCTAAGCCCTAACCCTAAATACCCTAACCCTCTAACCCCAACCCTTTTACCACAACCTTATAACCCCACAGCCTCTCATCATAAATGATAAACAAACTAAACTTAACCCTACACCCTAACCATCTAACCCTACCCTTTAACCATAACTGTAAATCCTAAACATCTAACCCCAAACCCTAACTCCTCTAACCCACTAACCCTAATGCCTCTAACCCATAATCCTAAATATTTAGCCCTCTAACACAAAAGTCTAAACATTAACCACTCTAACCTCTCTAACCCTAATGCTAAACCCCCTAACACTAACACTAAACCCTACCATTCCAACCCTAACATTAAACCCTCTAACCCATTACCCTTAAACACCCTCAGCCCTCTGACCTCCTCATCCCTCAAACCCCCTCAGGCCTCTTACCCCCCAGTCCTAACCCTTACCCCTAACCCCTTCACCTTCTACCCCCCTTCACCCTCTACCCCCCTTCACCCTCTACCCCTCTTCACCCTCCAATCCTCTACCCCTAAACACCTAACCATCTAACCCTAACCCCCTAACACCCTAACCCTCTTAACTGACTCCCTAACTCCCTAAACATAACCTTTACCTGGAACTGCTAACCCCTAAACCCTCTAACCCCCCATATCCTCTAACCCCCTAAACCCTAGATATCTAACCCTAAACCCTACCCCTCTAACTCTAAACCCTTTAACCCTAACCCCACCCATAAACCCTAACCCTCTAACAGTAATCCCTAAACTCTCTAACCCTCTAATCAACCCTAACCCTCAATCCCCTATCCCCCTAATCCTCTAACCCCCTGACCTCCTAAACCTCTAATACTAAACCTAACCCCTCTAACCTTAATCCTTCAAACTCATAATCCTAAACCCTAACCCCTCTAACCCCTAAACCCTCATCCCCCTAATCCTCCAACTTTAAACCCTTAGCTCGCTAGCCCTCTAACTTTAAACCCTAACCCCTCTAACCCGAACCATAAACCCTCTAACCCTAATGCTAAACCGTAACACTCTAAACCTAATGCTAAATCATCTACACCCTTAAACAACCAACCTGCTAACCGTCAGCCCTCTAACCCCCTCAGCCCTCTATCCCCCTTAGCCCTCTAACTCTAATGCCCTAATCCCCTAATCATAACCTTTACCACTAACCCATAAACTCTCTAGCCATCTTAGCCATAAACTCCTTAACTCTAAACCCCCTTAATCCTCCACACCTAAACCCTAAACATCAAACCTTAAACACTCTGACCCTAAACCCTAACCCTCTAACCCTAAACCCCAATTCCTCTAACCCTAGACCCTCTAACTCCCTTAATCCTAAACCTCCTTAACCTTCTAACTGCTAAAACCTCTAAACCTAAACCCTAAACCTTTAACCTGAAACCCTAACATTCTAGCAGTAACCATAAATCCTAAACTCACTAACCCTAACCCCTAACCATAACCTCAAACCCTCTAACACAAAAAACTCTAACCCTTAACCCCTAAAACTTCTAAACCTCTACCTCTAAACCCTAAACATCTCACCCTAGAGCCCTAAACCCTCTAGCCCTAAACACCAAGCCCCTCTACCCCAGCCTCTCTTCCCCAATGTCTCTACCCGTCTAATCCTAAACCAAAATCCTCTGCCCCTAAAGCCTAAAAACTAAAGCCTCTAAACTTAGCCCTAAACCCCCTAACCCTCTATCACCCTAACCTCCTAAATCTAACCCTTACTCCTAAATCCTAAGAGCTCTAACACTTAACCCTAAACATCCTTCACCCTAAATCCCCTTCAACCACTTAACTCTAAACCCCTAAACATCTAACCTAAAACCCTAACCCGAAACTCGCAACCTTAAACCCCCTAATCCCAATCCCACTAACTCTCTAACCCCTTTACCCTCTAAAACTCCTAACCCTTTTACCAAAACCTTTTAACCCTACAACCTCTAACCCTAAACTCTAAATACACTAACTTTAACCCCACACTCTAACCATCTAACCCTACCCTCTAAGCATAACCCTAAACTCTAAACATCCAACCCTAAATCCTAAACCCTCTAACCCTAATCCCTCTAACCCATTATCCTAAACATTAATCCCTCTAACCCGTAACCCTAAACCCTAATCCTAACACCCCTGACCCTAACACTAAACTCTAACCCCCTAACCCTAACACTAAACCTGCTAACCCTCTATGCTTAAACCCCTTAACCTGCCAATGCTCTGATCTCTAACCCTCTCAGCTCTGTAACCCCCTCAGCCCTCTAACCCCCTCATCCTAATCCTTCACCCTCTACCCTCCTTCACCCTCTACCCTCCTTCACCCTCTGACTCTCTATGCCTGAACATCTAACCCTAAACCCTCTCACTCTCTAACCCTAAACCCCTAAGCCCCTAACCTTTAACCCTAAATCCCTAACACTCTAACCCTAACCCCCTACACCTCTAAACCTAACCTGTACTCGGAACCCCTAAACCCTCTGACCCTAAACCCTCTAAGCCTAACCCCTAAATCCTAACCCATAACCCCTAAACCCCCTAACTCGCAACCCCTTAATCCTCTATTGCTAACCCTAACCCCTCTAAGCCCCTCTAACCTTAATCCTTCAAATCCATAACTCTAAACCCTAAACCCTCTAGCCTCTCTAAACCCTAAACACTCATCTAACCCTCCAACTTTAAAGCCCTCAAGACCTCTAACTTTAAAACCTAACTTCTCTAACCCTAATCATAAACCCTCTAACCCTAATGCTAAACCCTAACACTCTAAACCTAAGACTAAATCCTCTATCTACCCTTAAAATTCCAACCCACTAACCCTGTCATCTAACCCCCTCAGCCCTCTAACCTCCTTAGCCCTCTGACTTTAACTCCCTAATCCCCTAATCCTAGCCCTGACCACTAACCCCTAAACTCTCTAAGCATCCTAACCCTAACCCCTTTAACATTCTAACCCACTTAACCCTCTCCACCTAAACCCTAACCCTCCAACCCAAAAGCCTAAACCCTCTAACTCCCTTAACCCTCTAACCCCCTTAACTCTCTAAACCTAAACCCCTAACAGCAAACATCTAATCCAAAACCCTAACCAACACTAACTATAAATTCTAAACTCACTAACCCTAACTCGTAACCATAATCTTAAACCCTCTAACACTAAAACCTCCCACCCTAATCCCCTAAAACTTCCAAAACCCTACCCCTAAACCCTAAACATCTAACCTAAACCATAAACCCTATAGACTTCTACCCGCCTTCACCCTCTAAGCCTCTACCTCTAAACATCTAACCCTATACCCTCTAGCTTTAAACCCTCTAGCCCTAAACCCCTAGCCCCTCTACCCCTAACACATCTACCCCTCTAATTCTAACCCTAAACCCTCTACCTCTAAAACCTAGACACTCTAAACGTAACCATAAACCCTCTAACCCCCAACCTCCTAAAACTAACCTTTATTCCTAAGCCCTAAACCCTCTAACCTTTATCCCTAAACCCCCTTCACCCTAAACCCCCGTCACCCTAAACCCCCTTCACCCCCTTAAGCCTCTACCCCTGAACATCTGACCCGAAACCCTAACCCGAAACCCTCTAACCCCAAATCCTCTAACCATAGCCCTCTTAACCCCTTGAACTGCCTAACCCCCTAACCCTAACCCCACCCTTAACCCCAAACCCTCTAACCCTAACCCCAAACCTTCTAACCCTTTGCCCTCTAATCCTTAACGCTAAACCTCCCAACCTCTATTTCTAACCCTAAACCCTCTAGCCCTGTAACACCCCTAACCCTAAACCCTTACCCCTCTAACCTCTCTAACCTCTATAACTCCCCTAAAGCCTCTAACCTAAAACCTTACCTATAAACTGTCTAACCCCCTAAACCATCTAACCCTTCTGATGCTCTAACCCTAAACAAGATAACGCTAAATCCTAACCATCTAACTGTAACCCCAAACCCTCTAGTCTAACCCCTCAACCCTCTAACACTAACCCTAAGGCCTCTAACGCCCTAAACCTAACTCCTAGGCCCCCCAGCTCTACACCCTTACCCCTAAACCATCTAGCCCCCTTAACCCCAACCCCCTTAGTCCTAACCTCCTTAAGCCTCTAGCCCTAACCGCCTTAATCTTCTAACATTAACCCTAACATTTAGGGTTAATTAGAAGGTTCCTTTACCCTAACCACAACTAACCCTAAACATTTAACTCCTCGAACTCTCCAACACTCTAATCCTAAGCAATCTAATGCTAAATCCTAAACATCTAACTGTAACCCTAACCCCTCTAACCCTAACTCCTCTAACCATCTAATACCAACCCTAACACCACTAATCCCACTAACCCATAGCCTTAAACCCTAAACCCTCTAAACAATAACCCTAAACCCTTAGCCCTCTAGCCCTCTAATGTCAAACCCTAACTCCAATGCTAAACCTGCTTACCCTAACACTAAACCCTAACGCTAAACCCTCTAAACCTCTAACCCACCCCAGGTCCCTAACTCCCTAATCCTAACCCTTACCCGAACCCCTAAAGCCCTCTATCTCTAAAACCCTAAATCCTGGCCTGCCCCCCACACTGAATATACCACACATGAATATATCAAGTCGATTACACATACCCTGACCAACCACCACTCCAGGCCATCTCTGCCACACTCACTCTACTACAACCAACTCCCACGTGCAAGGCAGCTGCAGCCCCAAACTGAAAGGCACACACACAAACAATGGCATGCTAACTGAGGAAAATCCTCTGCAATCCTCTAACCTTATCCCTAAAACCCTAAACCCTAACCCTCTACCCCTAAAACCTCTGAACCTCTACCCCCTAAAACCTAAACACTCTTACCCTAAACCCTCTAAACCTAACCCCAAACCCGCTAACCCTCTACCCCTAAACGCTAAACATCTAACCCTAAACACTCAAACCCTCTAAACCTCTAACTCTAACCCCACTTCTAAACCTCCAACTCTAACTCCAAACCCTCTAACCTCTAAAAAGTTACATTAATACATTTTTCTACACTGCAAACGACTCTTACTGCACGCACACACACAATACTGTCTGCCAGAAAGCCCTAAACCACCACAGCAGTGCCGCTTGGATGTTCTGGGCAAGCCCAAACACCTCTGACCGTGGCAAAAAGGGGCCACCCAAGCTCAAAAGATTGATGCAAAAGATACCAGCAATAAAGAGCCTAGGCCTTGACAAGATGGGAAACAAATGATGAGGTCAATAAATTTCAAGGTAAAGCAGGGGCAGCACAAGGCAAAGCAGGGGCATGACACAACCCTTGGGACCAATATGCACAAAGCAGAATGTCATTGAGAAAACTCACTGACCACAACACTCTCCTTCCAACAACTCCCTAGTTCACCCTTATTATTGGAACATGACCTTTGCTTCCTCTCTCTCTCTTTTGGGGCCCCTGGGAATTCTGCTCTACATTTGAAAAATCAATACAAATTGCCACCGTACCAACTGACTGATGCCTGTCCCCCACACTGAATATACCACACATGAATATATCAAGTCGATTACACATACTCTGACCAACCACCACTCCAGGCCATCTCTGCCACACTCACTCTACTACAACCAACTCCCACATGCAAGGCAGCTGCAGCCCCAAACTGAAAGGCACACACACAAACAACAGCATGCTAACTGAGGAAAATCCTCTGCAAAAAGAAGCACTACTGCACAGAAGATACTTTATGTTCCAGAAAAGAAAGAACACGAATGACCTCAAGACCTGTGCAAAACAGTGCGCAGACACAACACACAGCATAGAAACACAGGCTGGAGCTGCCTGCCTTAGTGCTCCCGCACATTCTCCTGCTCAACACCCAAAACACCTGCCTTGCACACCCCTCATCCACAAGAGGCATCCGCACTAGACAGTCTGGCAGCTGAGACACACACTGAAATCACCAACTCAAGCCACACACCCAAGCCACCCCAACACTTTCTACATCGCCACTTAGCTTTTGCAGTGCGCAGGGTCAGCACAGGACTTCAGTTTGCAGACACACTTTAAAAGACTGTTTTGGATTGCGTTTGTCTTGACATTGTTGCCAAACCATTTAAGACATCTTGACCTCGGCATTCTGTCTCTGGGAAGACTGTGATATCAGCTCGAGGTGTTTTATCTCCATACAGTTTACAACTTCTTGGCCTTGGCATCCTGTCTCTGGGGAGATCAGCTCAATACTCAAATAATGCTCAGCAGTGCCTACTGAGCGGCACTTACACTTGAGTTGAGTAAAGAGGAGCACCAGAGCACACCGCATGTACGAAAGTGGGGGAACTCTTCAGGAACTGGGACATAAAAGGACTGCATATCCCCACCACCACACACACATACATGTGCAGCTTCTTTTCCTGAACTCTCCTTCAAGAGATCATCACCTGCACTGAGGCAGAGTCAATGAAACATAGCTGGAATGGTGGTGGTGGGAACTAATCTTGCTGCATCTCTCCCACTTGCTTGTTCGTCTTTCTTTTTCCCTCCTTCTCTCTGTCCTACTGCGGTTATGAGAATAAAGTTTACAAGGTTGTATGGCATTTGACCCCATTTGTGTCTTAATCTCACTCTTGGGATCGTATCGAAATCTGCCACGACAGCGGATCAGGACACTGATGTGCCTGCCATGCAGGGCTGCGCACATGTCACTTTGCTGTGATTTATGCTCTAGTATAGCCTGTGGTTATACCTGCAGAGACAGGTCGCCCTCCTCAGGGTAGGATCCTCTCTCTGCTCAGCTGCATGGGCCTGTAGGCTTCATTGAAATATCTGACCAAGATGGGCTCAGGTGCTCTAAATGCACATATGTGGTTCCATTTCAGCTGGCCAAGGATACCCTCCTTGCCCCTATGGCCACCAGCTGATGCTTGGGAAGGATGTGCATCTCTCGGTCTTGTTCCAAGAGAACTTGCAGACCCTTGCATGTGCCTTGGATCATCCCTGGCACCTCAGGCATCACAACGTGTCATTATCCGAGCAGCTGACTCCTACCTTCTATCTCTACTGATTAGGGACAAGGGTTTCATAAGGGACGTCCATGCAAATATCTCTTTCACACTCGCCTATACTTAGACAAAAGTAATCTCATGTCCTGTGGGTCTCTGGTGTGCATAGGAGGGACACAAATGCCCCTACAGCCTGAAAGCTTCTGGAGAGTCATGGCTCCTGTCTGCACCCCATCGTGGTCAGTCCTGCTCTGCAGGACTTGATTTGGCCTCAGAAGAGAGTGTGTGCAGACAGAAGATGAGCCATGGCAGAGTGCGTGGGCTGACACCAGGGTAGAACCTAGGTCAGATGGAATGAGACGATAAGCTCAAGCTGCTCCTTTCCGCCTTCAGGCAGGAGGTGACACACCTAGGGGCGCTCCTGAGAGTGACACAAGAGAGGGAACACTGGGAGCTGCAGAGCTTGGCACCTACCATCTGCTTTGGGTCTGGGAGACCTGGCAGGTGGTGCCGCTGGCTGTGGCCCCTGAGAGACCCCCCAGCCCCACTAACAGCACTGAGTCCCCTTCCACAATGACAGGAGCTTCTGGAGTGTCCTGGCTCCCATCTACCCCATTCCTGCCCTGGCCCAGCTCTGCTGCCCTGCACGTGGCCCCTGTGCAGGCACTGTCCAGCACCTGGTGCGAGCCGAGGCAGGGAAACATCTGCTCAGCAGGGTTCCCATGAGAGCCCTCAGTGCCCCTTCCCCTAGCACTGCCTGCCCAGCGGCCTCCCACCAGCCCCCAGCCCCTGTGCACTCCTGCTCCTGTCCCCCTGGGCTGGGCAGAAGGCCGTGCTGAGAGCTCTGCTGGGCTCTGGGCCCACAGAGAGTCCAGGCAGGGTGGCCATTCCCCCCACACAGGTGCTGGGCCAGACAGGCACACGGAGCTGGGCACATCCAAACAGGAGCCCTCCCGGGACCATGGGGAATGAGCAATGCTGGGAATGGCTGCTGCGAGGGGCTGGGGCAGGGGCTGGGAGTTGTTTCTCATGCCAGTTTCTCCTCTCTCTTCCCTCCCCAAAAAATAGTAGTGTGGGCTCGATGTTTGTTCCGACACACCCTGCTTGAAGGTCCCCATGGCAGGAGGATGGTCTACTGGCCCAGTAGGCAGCTCCAGCATCATCTCTGAATTCTCCCTGCCAGCCCTGCAGAGGAGCCAGGGGAGGGCTCGTCCTCCCAGGGCTCACAGCTGCACACACAGTCCTCCACCTCGGCATGGACCTTCTTGGAATGTGACCTCTGGAGCAATGGGCAGCAGGCAGAGTGCGGGAGATTGTCTCAAGGACGTGTGCTGGGGGTAGGTCCTCAGAGACAGCAGCAAACTGATGTGTCTCCTGGGTCATGCTTCCTTCAGTACAGGTCTCTGAAAGGGGTCTTAGCCTTATATTTGGTGCCATCCTTCAGGAGGGTTGATGCCCCTATGAGCTAAGAGGATGGACAGCATTGATCCTTCTTCATCTGCTTCCCAGGCCATGGGGTGGGCCAGCACAGCAGGGTTGTCTGGCTCTCATACCCACACCCTGAGTATTGTCTTGGAGCTTGCTGTAGTGCACCAGTATTGTCTTGGAGTCAATGTCAGCATTTTTCTCTCTAAGACCCCTTCACATTCAGTTCCACTTCCTTGTCATTTCAGACAATCCCTCCTCTGATTCTGTTGCCTGTTCCCACCATTCCCTTCCCTGTTCTCCCAGCAAGACCCTGAGCTCATGGTGCTGCTTCCCGGAGCAAAGGGGCAGTTGAGCACACAGGGATCAGGAGGTGTCTCCATGGTTGCTGTTCTGCTCCGGGAGGGAAGCAGACTCAACCAAAGGGGGTTTGTGGTCGCGATTCCCCCCAGGAGTCTACGGATGTGTCAGGTGCTGGGAGGAACTACGGACATTTCTGAGGGTACTGGCTGTGTCCAGGTGCACCTCTAGATCCTGAGGTCTGCCTTGCCCCCAAAAACCTGCGTTTAGTGTGTTACCTTTAGGTGCCTCCACCTTGGAGGACCTCTCCCCTTGTGAGGCTCCACTCACTGCTCTCCTGGCATCTCCAGCTTCCCCTCCAGAAAGACAGGAATCTGACACTGTGCTTTAACACGTGGCACAGCTCTGGTAATGTAAATGCAGCACCATTCAACCTCTACACTATACCTGGACACTGATAAGTGCTTCCCAAATCCACCCCTTGATCTCTGTAGAGATCATTACAAGATGATGAGTTTTTGATGCTGAACCCATGGAGCAAGCAGCTCAGAAGGCCCTTGTGGTGTGCAGTTTCTTGGGCATATTATTGACACCAGCTTTGAAGGAAGTCAAGCCTTCAGGCATTGCACTGGGCAGAACCTTTTCTATCACATAGGAGCCAGTGAGGGAGCCTGTCCTGATCCAGCATTCATCACAATGTAATGGACTAGGTGAGACAGAGCAGTCTCAGAATAAATACCATGAAACCAAGAATTTGTGTAGCAACATGGTAACAATTATTACTACTAATGAAAGCCACAATAAAAATAACATGAAGAAACAGCGCTCAATCTGGTTGGGATACAGAAAGAGTAATTATGGAGAGAAATGGCAATTTTACCACTGCTGAAAAACATCCATGAAATCACTTTCCTCAAGGCATCCTTGAGCTCCTTGTTCCTCATGCTGTAGATGAGGGGGTTCACTGCTGGAGGCACCACCGAGTACAGAACAGCCAGCACCAGATCCAGAGTTGGGGAGGAGATGGAGGGGGGCTTCAGGTAGGCAAAAAATGCAGTGCTGAGAAACAGGGAGACCACGACCAGGTGCGGGAGGCACATGGAAAAGGCTTTGTGCCGGCCCTGCTCTGAGGGGATCCTCAGCACAGCAGCGAAGATCTGCACGTAGGACACCACAATGAAAGTGAAACACCCAAAGCCTAAGCAGATACTAACCACAAGAAGCTCAACTTCCCTGAGGTAGGAGTGTGAGCAGGAGAGCTTGAGGATCTGAGGGATCTCACAGAAGAACTGCTCCACCACATTGCCTTGGCAGAGGGGAATGGAAAATGTGTTCCCAGTGTTCAGGAGAGCAAGGAGAAAGCCACTGGCCCAGGCAGCTCCTGCCATTCTGACACAAGCTCTGCTGCCCAGGAGGGTCCCGTAGTGCAGGGGTCTGCAGATGGCAACATAGCGGTCATAAGCCATGACTGTGAGGAGATAAAACTCTGCTGACATGAAAAAGGCAAACATAAAGACCTGTACAGCACATCCTGAGTGGGAAATGGCCATGGTGTCCCACAGAGAATTGTGCATGGATTTGGGGACGATGGTGGAGATGGAGCCAAGGTCTGGGAGGGAGAGGTTGAGGAGGAAGAAGTACATGGGGGTGTGGAGGCGGTGGTCGCAGGCTACGGCTGTGATGATGAGGCCGTTGGCCAGGAGGGCAGCCAGGTAGATGGCCAGGAAGAGCGAGAAGTGCAAGAGCTGCAGCTCCTGCGTGTCTGCAAATGGCAGGAGGAGGAACTCGTTGAAGGAACTGCTGTTGGTCATTTTTCTGTCTCCAGGCTTTGTGGACAAAGAAGAAAAGATATTGATGTTACAAAGATTTTTTTCCAGTAAAAAAGCCAATATTCCAGTTCTAATACACCTCCCAAATTGCATCTCTTTACCGAGGGGATCTTTGTGCAGCTCCTTGCTTGAGCTCCAGTTTGGGGTGACTGAATGTGTGATATGAGGAGCAGGAACATCTTCTTGTGGGCTCCATGGACATCTGTCCTGCTCTGAAGTAGTGGGAAGGGGACAACAGGGAGCTCTGAGATTCACAGTTTTTCAGGTGAAATCCTCTTGGCATCTAGAAGAGATTGTCAGCATCTACACCACCTCTTCTAAAAAATGGGTGTTGAGAGCACAGTTTGGAGATTTTGGAGGGGATTTGTTATTTTCTTTGAGTTGCCGCACTCGCCCCTGGGGAATGCTTGTCAAAGGCAGAAATTCTCAGCATTTCTACTGGGAATCCTGTGAGACCTGGATTCATAGTCACCTTGTGCAGAGTGAGGACAGATCATCTGCCTATTTGCCTACGTTCCAGCTGTCGTGTGCCCACACCTCTTCGAGCTGCATGATGATCACTCTGTGTGTTTCCCTAAAACTGTGTGCTTCCCTGAAAAGATTCCCACCCCTGCTAGGAGCAAACAAGTCCAATTTCAGACTCACAGATCTCCAACTTCTCTCCCTTTCTCCCAGCACCTGAAGGAAATCTCCATGTTCCACTTGTAGCCAAGGACACATGGGGCTATTTTTCAGCTGCCCATGAACAGTTTCCAAATACTCTTTCCACACTCTCAGCGTCTGCATATTCCTCACAGGTGTCTTGGACATCAACAGGGACAGCTGGGGACAGCAATGACCCTCTTCTGAGGACATCTCAAAGTCTAGCAGAATATGACAGAGAAATGGTCAGATGAAGGTGCACTGAAGATGGGCTCTGCATAAGGGAGAGTCAGCTCCATCCCTAACCCCATGGATGGCATTTCCTGGAGCTGCACAAGTTAGAGGCGGGCTGGGGACATCTCACTCCCATGCATATTCCTCTCTTCCACAACTTGCAGGGCAGGTGTCCAAACTAGCACTGAAAACCCACCAACCCCAGGGAGCCCAAGAGAAGAACAAGAGCAGCACGGAGAGGAGGGGCAAGAAGGAGCAACAACACCATGACCCTAATGCCAACTCAGGCAAGGAGACGGAGACAGAGGGGCACTCAGGAACACCTTCACCTCACCCAGCAGGACATGTCACCTGCCAGATGGTGACATTGCAGGCAAGGCGCTCGAGTCCCTCTGTCAGCAGGCAGGAAAAATGTCCATAGCAGGAGGGATGTCCCTGTCCTCTCCCGAGGTCTGGACACAAAGGGCAGGATTCATGGCCCAGACCCCAAGGCTGTTGGGGCAGAGAGGCTGCTGGGTGGCGGAGGAGACTTGGAGGGCTTGCTCAGAGGACGGTGTCTGCAATGGAGGGACTGACCATGACTTCCCCAAATCCGTCCTCCCATCGTGATGGACACTTCCCTCTCCTTCCCTGTCCATCTCTGCTGCCCATAGCAGTCCCTGCTGGCATCTTTCTCTGTCCCAACATTTCTTTGGAGTCTATGTTCATAGATCATATGACACCTTTTGTATACTCAGTTCTATTCTGCAAAAACCTCTGGGAACAGAGCACTGTGCAAGGGCATCTCTGTGCAGGTAGTTTGTAAGGAGCAAGTAAAATAAATTCCACAAAGGTGATGCTGATGCTGGCTGCAGGCTAAGGTGGGTTGAAGGGGTTCTGTGAGCATTCTCACAGGCCTACTGATCTCTGAGAGTGAAGGATGGGAGTCCCAGGTCCTTGACAGAACAGATTTTCTCTCTGCTGCAATTAGGGAGAAAATTGAAAGTGCAACCAGCAGGTGAAAAGCTCCTGCCCTTGGAAATAGCCCTTCTCTTGAAATTGCTCTTGGAAAGACCCTTCAGACACATCCTGAGAATGAACTAGAGCAGTGAGCAGACTTCACCCAGACAGCTCTCTCTCAACAGGAGGATGATCCTGCCCGGCTGGGGGCAACCCTGTCACTCAGAGCTTCTCTGGGCAGCACTGACCCTTGCAGGAGCAGAGTCACTGCCCTGGGTGACTCCTAGGGCACAGAGATGCTGCTCTTAGAAACCTGGGTAGACCCGTGTTCATACCCAGCTTCACATCCCTGCAGCTATCTCTGGAAGAAAGGAGCACCCTGCCAAGGTGCATCAGGGAATCCCTGCTCGGAATCATCTCCTCCTCTTGCTATGCCCCTCAGCCAGAGTCTTACCATGCAAGGCTTTGTGAGGACTTCTTCCACAGTGAGCTCTGGTCTGTCCTCCCGCTTCACACTGCTGTTCCCCTCTCGCTGCCTTCTCTCCTCCCCTGTCCGCGGCAGCAGGCAGTGCCCGCAGCCCTGCTGCTCTTGGCACAGGAGCTGCTCCTGCACTCGGCTGTCTCTGGGCAGTGCTGCCAGGCTGCCATGAGCTGCCTCCGTCCCAGGAGCCTGGTCCCGCTCAGGAGCAGAGGCCCAGCTGAACTCACCAATTTCTCTGTCCCCCGTGCCCCCTACTCCTGGGAAAAGTTCACTTCAATAAACTAAAATAATCACCTGTTGTCCTTTGCTAATGATTGGAGATAGATTATTTCAACATGGCAATTTATTGCATCAAAGGATCACTATCTATGCAAGTTGGAAATGTCCCACTCTGGAAGCCTCATTTCACATCCCTTAACTAGACAGAAGACCGAGGAGTGAACAAGTGGGGAGTTCATTGACATATGGTCCAGGTGCTGATTCAGAAATATCAATCTGGGCAGTACCTGTCTAGGCCTTCATCTGAAGTCGTATTCAGATCCCTCCTGTAAACTCCACAAAAACACAAGTGGTGGGATTTCCCTTGCCAAAACTGAAGCGAGCAGAGCACAGCGATCTGCACACAAGCTCCTTCTCAAAGCTCCACTCTAATCACTGGAGATGCAGGGTGAGAGTCAGTAGCTCCCACAGAAACACCTGATGACAGTGGAAGAGACTGAGGAGGGCCAAGGTATGTGACAGTGGAAGAGTTTGAGGGGGTCCAAGCAAGGTGCCAGTGATGGAGCTACTGAGAGACATGCATCATCCTACAGCATGAGCTGGGGTCCAGGTGGGGAATTGCCTTGGCTGTCTGAAATGACCCCAGATGCCAATTACAATGAGAGCATGGGGAAGCTGAGGCATGGGAAGATTCCAGGATTAACCCGCAGCTCTTGTAATTCAGTGCAGACCCTTGATTTGATGGCACAGAAAAGGCTAGGCAGGGCCTTGTAAGATGCCAGGGGTGTCCAGCACAACCACACGTCTCTAGCAGATACAGCAGGGGACCTACAGGAAAACCATGTCCCCTTGGAGTGATTGCTGGGTAAGTGCCCCAGGACATCCTACGTTTCTGTCCTGTACCCAAACACAGACATTCCAGCACTGGCTGTAGGGAAAGCCCATCCCGTCTACATCCAGGGTGCTGCATAAATGGGAGGCACCCCGGCCCTGCCTCGTCTGTGCTCCAGACTCTGCACTCTCAAACCCTTCTAGCTCTCCTCCCCTGAACTCCTCTTCATCCCACCACATGGTATGAACAGGTAATGGGCTAATGAGGACCTCTGGGTGGCTGCATCAAAGGCTGTCAAGGCCCATAGACATCTTCAGTGCCACCTTGTTCTTCCTGAACCAGTGTCAGGCACAGGAGAGAGTGCCCGTTGGTCTGCTTTGTGTGAGAGGAAATGCCCATGGCCAGGAATACGTGTCCCCTCGCTGGAGAAGCTCCTGCCTGCCTATATTGGTCCAGATCTCCTTCCCCACCATCCTCGTGCTCTCCATGCATGTCCCATTCCTGCTGCTGCCTCTGCCTCCAGCCCCACTGCTCACCTCCCTCGTGCGGTCCTGCGCTCCAGGGATCCCGTCCATGGATGAGGATCAGCCGTTCACCTGCTGCTCCTTCTCCATCTCCAGGACTCGCTCTGGGGACAGCCCTGCACAGCCAGCACATTTCCAGCCTGTCCTCTGCACAGACAGACGCGTCCGCACAGTCCATGTCACAGCCCTGTCCTCTGATCAGCTGCTCACACTGAGGGGACCTCATAGGCCCTTGGCTGGGGCTGGTCCTGCTACCGGCCAATCCCGCACGGGGCAGCAGTGACCTCACAATGTGCCCTGGAACCTTCAGCTGGCTCTGGCCTATCAGCAGCAGGGACAGAGGTGATGTCACAAGAAACCTCAGCAACCCAGAGCCTCCTGATGACGTCAAGTCTACAGAGAAGGATGTGACCTCACAGTCACCCTCAGAGCCATATCCCTGCTTTTGGGCTATCAAGGACTGGCCCAGCAGTGACCTCACTACCAATATCCAGGCCATATCCCTGCTTCTGGCCAAACAGGAACAGGCACAGCAGTGACCTCACTAACAAACATCCAGGCCATTTTCCTGCTGCTGGCCTATCAGGTCCTGAGGCAGAAAGGCCAACACAACCAACATGCAAACCATGGGCCTTTTCTGGCTTGTCACCACCGGACACTGAGGTGACATCACAACAGCCTGTGGGAGCTAAGAGCCCCCTCTGGCCTATCCAGAGCAATAAGCGTCCTCAGAGTCAGAATTTGGGGCTATCAAGCACTCAGGCAGAAAGGACCTCAGAGTATGAATGGCAGCCGTGGCCCTGCTGCTGCCATGTCCCGTTCTCACATGGAAGGGACCCTGCCACTGGTCCCAGGAACATGGGAAAAGTTTTTCTCCAGGGTATGCCTGCTCCTGCACAGCTTTCCTAGGATAAGATCTAGGAGAGAGCAGTTCCCTGGCCCCAGACACACGTCACCTCCTTCACCCCATGTACCCTGAGCTCTGTCCCTCAGGCCTCTGAGCAGACAGCTGCTCTGCACTGGTGCAACAAGAGCCCGAGATCTCTTTGTCTACCCGGAGAGCAATACTGCTGCCTTCCACCCCACCAGAGGCATCTCCTCCCAGCTGCTGCCGATCATTGCAGAAAGGGGCTTGCCCGAGAGGGTCTAAGATCCACCTGTGTTTGGGGATGTGTCCTGGTAGGACTCCTGGACTGCATTCCCCTTTTTTGATTCATTCCTACTTTTGTCCTCCAACTCTGCCACAGAAATTCATTTGACCCAGTGGTGTGTGTCATGAGCCCTTATCACGAGCAATCAGAGGAGAACGTGTGCAGCCTGGGCACTGGGACCCTTTCACCTCAGGAGGGTGACTGCTACTCAGCTTGCCCAGGCCTCTGCTCTGGGCTTAGGTCACATACACTTACTCCTTCAGTGGGCTCCCCAGGCTGTCCAGATTATCAGCAGGTTGTTTTTGTGAACTCATTTCCTTCTCCAAAGTTCTGATCTATTATGCAGGGTAAAAATTTGACAGCACTGGCTGTTTTAAAATGTTTGCAGCACTTGGGCCATTGATCATACTGCTCTCTCCCAGACTGCTAGTCTGCAGTTCTGCCCTCTCTTTATTTTGCTTCTCTTTGGTTGAGGCTGTCAGGACACCTCAGCATCCTGCTGACTTCTTGTCATGTTCTTGTCCACCAGGCCCCCCACATCTACCCCTGTCTACTCTGCAGACTGGCACATATGGCTGGAAACTCTGCATGAGGTTTGCAGGATGGGAATGTCTAACACTGACTGTAACGCTGAGAGAGCTGGGCCTGTTCAGCCTGAAGAAGAGAAGGCTGAGAGGGGACCTGCTCAGTGTCTATGAATACCTTAAGAGGGAGTGAGGAGCATGGGGCCAGCATCTTTCCAGTGGTGGCCAGTGATAGGACAAGAGGAAACGGCCACAAACTGAAGCACCAAAGGTTCCACAGAAACTTAAGGAAAAATTTCCTGACAGAGTGACAGAGCCCTGGAACAGGTTGCCAAGAGAGGTTGTGGAATCTCTTTCTCTGGAGATCTTCAAAACCCGCTTGAACGCAATCCTGTGCCACGTGCTGTAGGTGACCTTGTGTGTGCAGGGGGGTTGGGCTAGATGATCTCTAAAGGTCCCTTCCAACCTTAATAATTCTATGATTCTATGTCCCTGCCAGCAGAAATATCCTGCAGCTGGACTCATCACTATTCCCACACCCCAGAGATCACGGGCTCTTGCAGGAGCACAGCCTGTCTCAGAGCCTGCTCTTCCCAAGATGTTCCCCTTACCCACTGCTGGTTTGTGCCGCTTCACCCTCCCTGATCAGCTTTGGGGAGACATCCAACACCTGGGGAGGGAAACACAATCTCTGAGTCAAACTCCCACATGGTTTTAATAAGAACAAATAGCAATGCATGGGATAAAAGTAGAGAAAAGATGAGAGAGGCAATGTCCAGCTCTTTCTGCTACTAGTGGCAGAAGGGAGAACGGGTCTCTGTCACTCATGACTCTCCAAGCTGCACAGATCTCTCTTCTGTCCCAGCTGCACCCAATCTCATGGCAGTGATGGGCTCTCTCAGACCTGGGTTCAGGGACAGTCTGGCACCAGGGTCCAGTCTCACAGCCTTGGTGTCCTCATGAGGATGTGCCAGGGATGCTCCTTCAGCATCATCATACGCTGTGTCTGCGAAGGGAAAGGATGGGGCTGCTCTGATTGCCCTGGGGGCTCCATCACATCCCCAGCAGCGCACGTTCCCCACTGGAAGCAGCAAGGCCAGTGCATTGCAGTCTGCCCCACACACATGCCCCTCCTGGGCTGCGAATCCCCTTCCTCCCTGTCTCTCACTGCCTGAGACCTTCAGTCCCCTAATCCCACCCCAGTCTCCTCACCAGGAAAACTCCTGAGGCAGGTACCCTCCCCATGCCGGGAGGCCGGGCTCTCAGGCTGCTGCCACTCTCCTGGCACTGGGGACAGCACCCCAGGAGCCAGCAGCTGCATTTCCCCCTCACCTCTCTGTGCCTCCTCAAACCATTCACCATCCTCTGCTTACCTGGGTGCTTCCCAGTCTTGCTGGCCAGGAACAGGATCCTCCCCAGGGTCAGATACTTCTCTGGCATCATCATAGCCATCCACTGGGTCACCTGTGGGCAGGACAGGGACCTCTGAAACGAGAGAGGAGCTGGTGATGACAGGAGCCCTCTCACAGAGCAGAGGATGAAGGACATGAAGGAACAAAGGGCAGAGACACTGGTGTTGGGAGGGCCACAGAAGATCCAGCATCCTGGATCCAGGGTTATGGGAGTGTGTGTGAGGCACTGGGGTGCCCTCTTCCCCTGCCACAGAGATAGCAGAGCTGGAGTCTGCACCGGGGCTGGAGATTCCCTGGGACAAACTCAGAGCCTGATGGAGGCAGGGACAAGTCGAGCCCAATAAGGCCCCATTCAGGCACCCAGCTCAGTGGGGCATGTCCAATGCTTGCCCACACTGCATGACTCCAGAGTCATTCCTGAAGGCAATTGCTCCCCATCCCAATGGTGACACTCAGTGACACAGCTATGGGGAGGAGAGACCAACCCTTCCCCTGCCTCCCTGCCCATTACCTGGTGCTGACCCAGGACGTTGCTCACTGTCCCTGGACTCGGATTGCAGCTTGGTCAGGGAGCCCTCTGAAGAGGAACCTGGCAAGAGGAGCAGTGAGTGTTATGGGGGTGAGCCCTGCTGACCCTGCCAATTGTCAGCCCTGCTCGTGATGGGGACCCACCTAGCAGGTACTGCGTGGGGAGGACGGCCCAGGGCTTGCCCTGCTCCCATGGGACAAATCCCATCTCCGAGGGCCTTTCAGAGCCGCCCTGGCCACCCCCTTCCCTTACCCAACAGGTACAACCGATGGGGGCAGCAGGACAGGCAGGGAGAAGCTGTGCCCGCGGGTTGGGATGGGCAGAGCAGGTCGGGAGGAAGCTCCTCGCCTGAGCCCAGCACTGGGCTGCTCTCCTGAAGGAACCCGTGACCCCAGCACTGAGGGGACAACTGGCCCGAGGGCTGCAACGGTCCCATCGTGGGTTAGGGCCAGTGTAAAGGGCCCTGCCATGTGCTCTGTTCCAGAACCGACCGCACAGACCTGGAGGACCGAACCTCGCCTGCTTCTCCCACACTTGGCTGTAGTCGATCTCCTGGTACACGGCCTCAGAGAGGGGCTCCAGAGACCTCCTGGAGGCTGAGGATATGGGCAAGATCAGCACAGGCACATGGAGAGAGGAGAAGGACCCCGATGTGGGCACTCAGCCCTTCCACCCTAGCCAAACGAGTGCTGACCCCACAGCCCAGACCCACTGCCCTGCCCAGGCATTACGGTCAGATCCCCAGTGACAGCAACGCCCCTGTGGAGATGGTCTGGGGCAATGTCACCTCAAGCTCTCTCTTCAGACACAGCCCCCAATGTCCCTTTTGGCGCCAAGTCAGTCCCTGCTCTGACCAGGGAGCAGCTCCCATAGCACCTCTCCCCAGGGAGCTTCTCACTCTCCGCCAGACTGGTCCATAAAATGATTCTGCCCTGACATGGGTGAACAGGGCAGGACAGAGAGAGCAGCCCAGGGACCGACTCCCACTCTGAGAGACTCCCTGCCCTGAGCTCCTCTTGGCACCGCTCCTGCCCCACAGCCTCCCCCTAGCACTGTCCAGAGCGCAGCCAGCAGCGTCCCTGGATGTCTCCTGCTGCTCCCATCTCCCCCAGCCCCTCGCTGCCTTTTCTCACCTCCTCCATCACCACCTCCTCCTGCATCAGCACTCCCACAGCTCCTGCTTGCAGGTGTCCCACAAACAGTGAAGGAACAGGGAATAAGGCAGGAGGCAGCACCCCACCCCAGCCCCTCTGTGCCCTCACACACACCCCACAGCCCCCGCAGGGCTGTCAAGAGGCATCGTCCACCCTGGTACCACTGGGGAAGGACCCACCTCTGCGTTGAGCCCTGGCTCTTTGCACTTGCCCTGCCAGGAGGGCCAGGAGCAGGCAGAGCAGGGCCCCCAGGATGATGCAGATGACAACAGGCACGGAGACTCCTCCGCTTTCCCTCACACGCCTCTGGGTGGGATCTGCATGGGCAGTGACAAGGACGAGGCAGGCCCTCGCCTGGGGCACGTTGGGGCCCAGGGACACCCCAGTCCTGACCCATCGCACATGGCAGGGCTGGGGGGCCCTGCACTGGCATCTGTCACACTGCTGGGTACTCACAGCCCTCCACAAATCCACCCGCTCCCACCTCTGGCCTCCTTTCTGAGGCCCTGCACCCCAGTACAGGCCCCTTCCCTCGGGCTGCAGGTCACAGCCTGGCCCCAAGGAGACCCAACCCAGGGAGCAGGGCAGGTTACCTGCTCGCGGGGCTGCTGTTGTCATCCTGGGTGCAGCTGCAGAGCAGGGAGAGAGACGTGGCTGTGCCTGTGCATGTCCCCTCCAAGTGCCATCAGAACAGTCCTTCCCTGGGTGCCCGTGACAGGCCCTGGGCTCTCTGCTCTGGGCCATAGGGAGGACAGCACGGACAGCCCAGGACAGGCATTCAGGGGGCTGCAGAACCCCACAGGAAAGGGCATGAGGACACCCTGCCCCGTAACATCTGCTCCCCACCTGGCACCAGGCACCCAACCTCTGCAGGGACATCCCTGCTCTGGGGCCCTGTGAGGGCCCAGCTGCGATAACATGTCCCCAAACAAGGGGACCAAGCACTGCCACTCACCGGTGCAATTCACAGCAACATCTTCCTTGTGCTGGCAGGCACCGCTGTTGCCACACTGCACCGTGCACTCCCAGAGAGACCGCTCTGTCCCTCTGCACTTCACTTGCTGCAGCCAGATGGGACCCGTCCCCTCCCCAAACGCAGCCTCCCCCAGGGCAGACACGGCAGGGCCGCAGCCCAGCTGCCTGCAGGCCACCTCAGTGTCCTTCATGTCCCAGGAGTCATCACACACCGTCCCCCAGGCGCCGTGGTGCCAAACCTCCACTCTGCCCGAGCAGCCGTCCTCTCCTCCCATGACACGAATCTTCTCCATCTCTGGAAAACACAGAACCCTCCGTGTCATTGGGGTGGTTGGGAGGGCCTGGCCAGGTGACAAGGGCACAGGGAGCAGCAGTTACCTGTGCAGCTCGTAGAGTTGGGGCACTCGGCTGCTAGGGCTGGAGGGGTTTCTAGACGTCTCCCTGTAGAAGGAAACGCTACAGTGAAAGAAGGGGCTGCTTTATGGGGGTCGTGGACAGGATCAGTACTGACCTGTGCTTGAACCTCCCAGCACCTCCCCCTGCTCGTGGACAAAGGTGAACCCCCCTGATAATGCAGTGTGTAACAGTGCTGAACTCCAGTGTTACCCTGGCTGCTGAGCCCAAGAGGTTTCCTGGTTAGCAGAGGAGCAGGAGCATGTCCCCAGGGGGAGGCTGTTTCCGAGCTCTGGTGCCAGCACTGCCCTGAGCATGGCCTGGTTCCTACATAACCTTGAGCCACCAGCACCGTGTTCTCTCCCCCTTCCCATTCCCTCAGCAAACCACGGCCATGAGTGGACTGCTCTGCATGGACTTCCCAAGCTAAAAGGTGATTGTCCCGGCCCTGTCTATTCACAACAGAGATCAACAGGCACCTCCAAGAGGTGTCCAAGGTGCCAGAGAGGAGATCACCAAGGTGAGGTGGAGGCTGCATGTGCCTCTTCCCCTCCTTGGCCATGTGGGTAGCTCAGGGCAGCTACTGCTCATGGATATGTTGTATTTGTGTCACTGACAGCAGAATGATCTCATATGGAAAGTAAAAGCCACTCCAGACCCCTTCTCAACATTGTGCCTTGCTGAACAGGGAGCAAGACCTGCTGTGAGCTTTGCGCCCACATGGCTCCAGCATTACCATTGCAGGTGATGTGGGTCTCTTCTCGTTGGTCATCACAGGACTGTGGGTTCCAGGGATCAGAGGGGCACTGCCAAAAGGAGCTGTTCCTCTTTCCACACTCAACATGATCCAGCCATGTATGGCCAGATACCTTCCTATATGGCAGGTCTGTTTCAAGGAATCCTCCATCTCCACAGCCCAGCTGTTTGCACACCAGAGACACGGTGCTCGAAGTCATTGAGTTGGAGCAGACACTCCCCCATGACCCGTTGTAGAAAACCTGTAGGCGCCCAGAGCAGCCATCACTGTTCTCCAGCCTCAAGGCCACAAACTCTGGAAGGAAAAACACAAAGCTAGGGGGGACAAACTGGTCCTGGAGTGAGCAGAGATAAACATAACAAGAATTCCTTAGGGCATTCTATGGCATCCGTGAATAGGGAGGATTATTTTAAGAATCATATATTGCTTAAGGTTGGAAGGGACTTTTAGAGGTCATCTAGTCCAATCACCCTGCACACGCAGGGTCACCTAGAGCATGTGACACAGGACTGTGTCCAAGTGGGTTTTGAAGATCTGCAGAGAAGGAGACTCCACAACCTCTCTGGGCAGCCTGTTCCAGCGCTCTGTCACCCTCATTGCCAATAAATTTTTCCTTAAGTTTCTGTGGAACATTTGATGCCTTAGTTTTTGGCCGTTTCCTCTAGTTCTATCAGTGGCCACCACTGAAAAGAGGCTAGTACCATCCTCCTCACTGCCTCCCTTGAGGTACTTCTAGACACTGCTCAGGTCCCCTCTCAGCCTTCTCTTCTCCAGGCTGAACAGGCCCAGCTCCCTCAGCCTCTCCTCATAGGGCAGATGTTCCAGGCCCCTGATCATCCTTGTGGCCCTGCGCTGGACTCTCTCCAGCAGCTCCACATCCCTCTTGTCCTGTGGAGCCCAGAACTGGACACAATACTCCAGATGTGGCCTCACCAGGGCTGAGTAGAGGGGCAGGATCCCCTCCCTCGACCTGCTGGAGACGCTCTTCTTAATGCACCCCAGGATCCCATTGGCCTTCTTGGCCACGAGGGCACACTGCTGCCTCATGGTCAACTTATCATCCACCATGACACCCAGGTCTTTCTCCGCAGAGCTGCTCTCCAGAAGGTCAGTCCCTAGCCTGTACTGGTGCCTGGAGTTATTTCTCCCCACGTGTAGGACCTTGCACTTGGCCTTGTTGAATTGCATGAGGTTTTTCACCGCCCAGTTGTCCAATCTGTCCAGGTCCCTCTGGATGGCAGCGCAGCCCTCTGGGGTATCGGCTACTCCTGCCAATTTCGTATCATCAGCAAACTTGCTGAGGGAGCACTCCGTGCCTTCATCCAGGTATTGATGAATAAATTGAACAGGACTGGACCAAGGACTGACCCCTGGGGGACCCCGTTAGCTACAGGCCTCCAACTAGACTCTGCACCGCTGATCACCACTCTCTGGGCCCTGCCATCCAGCCAGTTCCTAATCCACCTATCCACTCATCTATCCCACATTGCTGGAGGTTGCCCAGGAGGATATTGTGAGGGATGGTGTCAAAAGCCTTGCTGAAGTCAAGATAGACAACATCCACCGCTCTCCCCTCATCTATCCAGCTGGTCATTCCATCATAGAAGGCTATCAGATTAGTCAAGCATGATTTCCCCTTGGTAAATCCATCCTGACTACTCTTGAGCACCTTCTTGCCCTCCACGTGGCCCCCGTGCCTCCACCAAGAAGCAGGGAGTCTTCTAGACATGCCAGGGCTCAGGTAGTCAGAGGGCCCTGCCAGCAAGGCACTGTTTTACTAAGGGAGCAGAAAGAAGCACCCAATGTGCAGCACTACCCTCCCCCCTGATCTGTGGGGACACCTGTGCTCTCCCTATAGCCCTGAGCAGGTCCTGTGGGGGCTGTGCATGGGTGGCCCCACAACCAGGCAGGAAGGGGGCTCAGGACAGTCGGGGCAGTTCCACCATGTCCAGCTTCTCCCTCGTCCCCTCCTCATGAAGCACCAGACTCCCACCACGGCTGCCTACACAGACCTGAGCAGACGACTCCTGCATCCTCTTTGTGCCTGCAGTTGTGCTGCCCCCAGGGCCTGGCCGGGCAGTCCCAGAGAGCAGCTTCATCCCCGGAGCAGTTCACGTTATCCAGCCAGATCTGCCCAGAGCCTTCCCCGTAATGAGCAGAGCCGGTGAAATTCACAGCCAACCCGCAGCCCAGCTGGCGGCAAACAACGGTGGCGTCCAGCAGGTCCCAGGAGTCGTCACAGACGGTCCCCCAGGTGCCGTTGTAGTAGATCTCCACTCTCCCAGCGCAGCGCCCTGCCCTGTGCACCAGCCGGACCCGCCGGCTCCCTGCACCCAGGAGAAACCCGGCTGTCAGGGGCTCGCAGCCCTGGGGAGCACAGCACATTGGGGACCATCAGAGCAACTCACCCGAGCAAACCACTCCCACGTCCTCGGCAATTCCTGCAGGTGCTGCCGCAGGCAGGGAGGTGTTGCAGTGGGTCAGATGAGTCTCCTTCCCTGCACACTGGACCCTTCTCAGCCCCACGGGGCCCGTCCCTCGCTCAGGCTTCGGCGGGTTGTAGGCTTGCTCTGCCTCTCCGCACTGGAGCTGCCGGCACACCACACTGGCATCGTTCAGGTCCCACTGGTCATCCAGGACTCGGACCCATGTCCCATTCAGGGGCATCTCCACTCGCCCGTCACAGCGGCTTCCTCCACCAACCAGTCGAAGGGATCCAGAGAGTCCTGCTCGGAAAGAGGGGAAATGTCCTGCATGCTGCCTTGATTCCCTTTCTCATGCCCTTGGACATCCTGGAGCTCACCTATCCATATCCAGCTCACAGTGAGGAGCTCAAGGATGGGAGTGCTCCAAGGGATTTTGTTTTCCAGGCCCTAAAACTTGCTGAGCTCTAATATCATCTCAGTGATGGAAATGGGAAAGCATTGGAGGTCAAGCCAAATCCCTGAGCCACCAGATATGTCCTTATGGATGAATCTGGAGCAGTTTCAGCAGCAGGAAGTGGTGGCCTGTACGAGGCCTGGGTGACAGGGTGAGCAGTAGCCTTGCTCCATCTTCAAGCTGGGACTGGCTCCTGCTGGGACAGCTCTGCCCTTCTACATCCCTGTGGATCTGGGATATGGAGCTTGTGTCCTTAGCAAGAAGCAGAGGGATGAGGGCCTTCTTTACAAAACAGGACAAGTTTGAGGTTCATACTGACAAGGAGCAAGGGCAAATCCCAGCCCCAAGGTGCTGCTCAGCCTCAGGAATTGCTCCTGCTGGGCGCACTCATGGTCCAGTCCCCGCAGGCTATTGGACCAGGTTATGGTCTGGGATGGGGGTATGGGCTGCAGGAGGGAGCAGAGGATCTTTCACAGCTGCAGGGAGAGGAGCTGTGTCCCGCAGTTCCCTCCTTGGCCTGTGCCCCAGGAGAGAACAGAGGAGCCCAGGCCTGGTGGTGGCCCCAAGGCCTGAACCAGATGTCCTGGAGCAGCAGAGATTCTGGCTCCCTGCTCAGCTCTCATCTCCCCCAAGAAAACGCGCTCTCCAGGAGCAGGCAAAGCTCTCTGAATCCCTCCATGGGAACCCATAGTTTCTCCAGCAGAAAATTCAGTTTGTCACTGCCAGGGGCTCCCCTGCTTTGTGTTTCCAAGTCACACAAAAGGGGCAAAATGAGTTAATCCATTTTCCCTGAACTCACCTGAGCAAAAAACACCAGCATTGTTGTCAGGCAAGCATGGGGACACCCCAAGAGCAGTCACAGGGCACTGTCCCAAATGGGATTCGGTCCCATTACAGTGGAAAGTGTCTCTCCAGACAGGGCCTGTTCCTCTCCCAAAGTGCCCTCCTGCAGGAATGGACTCAGCAAATCCACAGTTGAGTTGATGACAGAGAACATGAGCATCGGAGATGTCCCAGCCAGAGCCACAGAGGGTTCCCCAGGTTCCCTCCACCTCGATCTCCACTCGCCCTGAACATGCTGTGCTGCCATTCACCAGCCTGAATCCTGGATATATTACAAAAGGAAGTGAGGGCCTTTAGAGAGGATCACTTTGTGCTCTAGCTCATCATCCCAAGATAGAAATGCCACAGAGATACAATTTCCTTTGCTTTCAGCACTGCAGAACTGCAGACAACCACTCCATCTCTCCTGAACTCACACCATGCTCAGCATGGTCACTTTCCTGCTCCCCTATCTCTTAGCATATAGCTTGTGAGTGGCATTTCACACCTCCTCCCCGAATGCTCACGTGTGCAGGTGACACCAGCGTGGTTGGCATGGCTGCAGGTCTGGTTGCTGAGGGACCTCCTGGGGCAGGAGGAGAGGAAGGGCTCATTCCCCACACACTGCAGCTCTCCATCCCAAATGGGACCGACCCCCTCTCCAAAGTGAGCTCCCCCACGGACAGACAGGGCAGCGCCACACTGCAACTCCCTGCAGATCACGCCAGCAGCATTCACATCAAAGTGTGAGTCACAGACTGTTTTCCACTGGTCTGCATCTCTGATCTCCACACGTCCTGAACAGGGACTATTTCCTCCAACCAGCTGAACAAATCCTGGGGGAAAAAAAAATATTAAATACCCCACAATGACAGGGAGTTGCCACAAGCTTCTGGCAGTTACATACCATGGCAGCCACATCCAAAGGATCCCATTAACGTCAAACAGCAGCTCTCAATAGGTTCTGATGACACAAACCCTTCAAGACCCCTGCACCTCCTCTCACACCCACACAGTGCTCTGGAGCTTGTCTCAATCACCTACCCATAGCCACAGGCACTGCTCAGGGAAATGCTGCTGCCCCACAGCCTGCCCCACTACCCGGCACGGATCCCCAGCACTGCAGCCCTAACGGTTGCTGCAGCCTGTTCAGCATGCAGCCTGTTCAGCTCACAGACAGCCTGGGGAATTGTCTTGGAACAGCCCAAAAGGCTCCCTGTTCCCAGGGTGTCCTGCGCTGTCAGAGGGGTCAGTGACAGGGACCCAGCAGGACCAGCCTGAGCCTGTGGTGACGTGGGAGGGAGCAGAGAGCAGCCCCACAGACACCAACCTAGAGCTCATGGGGGGCTGGTCCTTGTGGGGTGGCCCTGGACAAGGGGTGCCCTGCTCATCCCCCTGCTTCTCTGCCCCAGGCCCTGCTCTTGTCCCCTCTGAAAAGCCCCTTTGGGTCACCCAAGGCACTCTTGTCTGTGAGGAAAATGACTGCAGGACCCTCAGACATCTTGTACCATTTCCCCAGCCATGGGGTGCCGAGCAAGTCATCCTGAGATCTGGGGCACAGGGACACCCAGCACTGCCAGGAATATCCTGGCAGAACCTGAGGAGATTGATGGAGACCTAGAACCTGTAGGACAGGGTGAGGGATTCATTTCTCAGCCTGAGGCACCACCTGAGGGTGGGCTGAGCCCCCAGGATCCTGATGGGGTCTGTGCACCCCGTGGTGGGCTCACCTGGGACTTTCCCCAGGAACAGCAGCAGCTGCAGTAGTACAGTGAAAATGGCAATGTCAGGGTCTGAGCTGGTACCCACACACTGCTCCTTCAAGGCACAGCCTGGTTAGTCCCCTGATCCCAGGCCCCACTCCAGAGCTGAGGAACTGGATGACTCCTTACCTGAACAAACAACTCCGGCGTCCCAAGCATGATTGCAGTAGTGGTTACCCCAACCATCATGTGTGCACTCAGACAAGGCAGTCTCAGTGCCTTGACAGTTTACAGAGTCCAGCCAAATCTGGCCCGATCCTGGCCCAAAATGTCCATACAGAAGGGCATGGAGAGCAAATCCACAGCCAAGCTGCTTACAAACTACAGCAGCATCTTCCATGTCCCAGGAATAATCACCACACACGGTCCCCCATTGTCCCTGGTGTTTCACCTCCACTCTCCCAGCACAGCGGCTGTCTCCATCCTCCAGCCTCACCTCCGCAGCACCTTCAAACACAGACACGGGGCCGATTAGGAGGGCACTGAGCCCCAGCAGAGCGACTGTGTGAAGGGTCCTAGGGCTGAGTCGCAGCCCCTGGGGTGTGAGACATCTCCCCTCTGCACTCTTGGGATGCCCAGGGACCCATTTCCTTTACCCCAATCCACCATGGGTACCACTCAAATGCACCCACCACCTGCAGGGCTTTATGGGTCCCCGGGGAGCATTGAGATGACCCCCATCTTCTGTCCCAACCCTCATTCCCTCCTCACTTACAGGGAAGAGCTCAGTCCCTGCCCTTGGCCAGGACCCTTGCAAAGGGCACCTCTGCTGGAGGGTGAGCAAAGGCACCCTGGTCTCATTCTCTCTGTGGGGCACAAACTGCCCCTTTTCAGGCCAGGCAACCCTGACCCGGGGGCAGCAAACAGCACTGAAACCCTCCTGGGAACCCCGGGGTTGGCTGTGCCCTGGGATCACTGAGTGCTGCAGTCACCAGCTGACCCACCACCAGGGCCATAGAGCTGGGGAAACAGGATGCCCCCAAAGGGTGGCAAGGATGAGGTGCCTATAACGCCCAGGCACTGACTGCCAGAAGCAGAGGAGCCCTGGAAGCACCAATACCCTTCTCCCACCCAGAGGGGAACAGGGTCTTGACTTGAGCACTTCTAACCCTTGTCTCACAGCTCTGAGGGAAGATCCAAAATTTCCAGAGGGATCCCAATGACCTCACCACTGCCCGTTGGCCCCATGCCCATGGGCTAGGGAACAGGCACTTACCCCAGCACAGCTGCACCCAGACGAGCAGCCACAGCACCCAAGAGATGCGGAGTCCTTTTGCCTCCATTCACTCCTGCCCTGATGGCACTGCCCTGATGCACCCGCTCCCTGCCACAGGTCCTGGGTACTTGTGCAGGACAACAAGGTGGGAGGCTAATATATATCTGCAGGTGCTGGCCCAGCTCCCAGATGAGCCAATCGAAGCAGCAGGCACCATTTTAGACATTATCGGGGGTTATCTCTCTTCTGTCACAGCCCAGCCCTCCAATGAACTTCTCGAGCGTCGTTCATGACCATATATGCAGCATGGCTCCACTGCGGATGTCCTGGTCACTGCTCTGGGGCATCATCATGGGGCCCATCCCAGTGGAACAGGGCAGACCATGGAGGGAAATGGGTCTGTCACACTTTGTATTACAGTTGGGTGACTGGGAACTTTGGGGATCTCACATGCTGTGTTTGCCCGAGTGCCCAAGGTGCAAGTGTCCAGCTTTCCCCACGCCATGAGAACTGTGGAGCTGGGATTGTCCCTGGGATGGGCTGTGTCAAGAAGGGGATGAAAGAGGAACAGTCTCTGATCCTGCTACAGCCCTGCTGTGTTGGGAGCAGCAGCAGTGAAAGGTCTCTTAGCCGCAGCCAGAGACACATCCTGTGAGTGCGGTCTCGTCCACCCCTTCTCGGACAGCCTGGTGCTGGTGCCTTGGCCAGGAGCAGGGAACTGGGACATTTCACCCCTCTGACAGCAGACAGGGCAGCCCAGGTGCTCAGAGGCCCCCAGCTCTCAGGGTGTTCACCCAGGAGCCCGTTATTCCCTTGCCGGGGCTGATCAGCAGATCAAAGCCTCGCCTGCAGGTGCACAAACCACAGCCCACGTGGCCTCGGCAGCCTGCGCCGCGCTCTCCCTGCAGCAGCGACCGAACCAGGAAGATGGTGGTTTCTCTCTGGCCTTGGTTCCCCGAGCAGTGTCACTGCGTGCAGCCACTGTGGCAGCTCCAGGACCTGCTCCCAGGGATGGGGCTGAAGAGGCTGTTCCTGGTGCCTTTGCGCTCATGGGTACTGGTGCAGGTCCTAGAAGGGCAGTGCAGTTTCTCATCAGTGATGCTGCATCTCTCCCCACCTGTTGCTGTGGCACAACTTCATACAGTTCCATGCCTCTAGGCTTTAAGGCTCTAACCTTATGGTTGGGTATTTTACTTTTTTTTTTTTTTGGTAACAAAATGAGTGCTTTTTTATTGAGATATGTTTGGACATTTTATGAGCTCCTTCAAATATGATTGTGTATTTTTTTCCACATTATTTTGTTATGCTACCCTTCCAGGGGATGCTGTCCTTATCCTCTCCACTGCACTCTGCATTTAACTCCTTCACCTTCCCTTCCCTTGGATATTGATTGTGAGGTCATTGCTGCCTGAGTGCCTGATTGGCCAGCAACAGGGGCATGGGTGGGACATGCGCTTTTCATGTCATTCCTCATAGGATAGCTGATAGGCCAGAAGCTGGCACATTTGATGAAATCTTGATCTTGAATCTGTTTTGTTATCAAAAAGAGGCCTCTGTGGACAATTTTCTCACGTCTTTCCTTGGGAGTGAGATTACCTCTGTCTCGTCCAACAGCCATTGCTCCCAATCTCCAGTCAGAACATACTTGGAAACTCCTGACATGCTACAGACCCAAAGGTGGTATTAAAACAGGTGTACATATGAAGAAGAGAAACCCGGTACAGACCACACAGGCAACTCAAGCAAGCTCCCTGCTGCCGGACAGGTGTCATTCCTACAGCACACAAACCCTGGAAATTGGGGATTCCTAACACTGCAGGCCTATATGCAGGCCTGCTGGGACAGGGGTGGCCTCTCCAAGTTAATTCTTCACCAGATACAAGCTGCTGGTCTATCAGGGACTCAAAATGAGATGTCATCACAGTCACCTTCATAGCCATATCCTTGCTCCTGGCCTGTAAACCTCTGAGAAATAAATTAACCTCACTGTAACTTTTCCCTTGCAGGCCAAGCTCCCCTTCACCCTGGCTGCTGCCAGGAAGCGCTGGGCCCAGGGACGCCAGCAATTACTTCTTATTTGGATTTTTCTCTATACACTTTTTTATTAGCATTTATTGTTGTTAACATTGTTGTTGCTTTTATTGTTGTTATTGTTGATTATATTGTTGTAATTTTTCTTGTTATTGTTTATTATACTGTTATTTTTGTTGTTGTTTAAATATATATTCCTGTATCATTGATTAAGTGTTGTGTGTTGTTTCCAAGCAATCTCCAGCACTAAAATCATCCCCACCCAAGATGTACATTTGTGGCACTCAGATTTCAGACCCTAGGGGCAAGCGAGGGCCAGGAAATGGTCCCTCTAGGACTTTCCCTCACATGTGGCCCTGGCCATGCCACAGTCCCTTTGCCATCTATTTTCTTTTTCTTCTTTTTTCACTTATTCTACTTTTTCTCTTTTTCTTTTCCTTTTCTTGTTTAATTATTTTTCTCCTTCTCTTCTTCCTCTTCTTCACCTTTTTCTTTTTCTTCCCTTTTTTCCTTTTTCTTTGTTTTTTCTTTTCCTTTCTCTTTTTTCTTTTTTCCTTTTCTTTCTTTTTCTTTTTTCTTTCTTTTTTTTTCTCTCTCTCTCTTTTTCTTTCCTTTTCTCTCTCACTCTCATTCTTTCCCCTTTCTTTCTCTCTCTTTCTCTCCCCCTTTCTTTCTCTCTTTCTGTCTCTCACTTTCTTTCCTTCTTTCCTTTTTTCTTTCTTTCTGCTTTCGTTTTTTCCATTTTTCTTTCCTTCTTTCTTTCCTTCTTTGTTTGTCCTCTCTTTCTCCTTCTCACTCTTATTCCATATCTGCTTATTCCTGTGGCACACCTTCATATAGCTATTCATACAGCTTATTCCTTGCTACCTACAGTGTCATTCTGCACAACCGTGTCCTGTTCAGCATGGCTTCAGGGCAAAACCTTCCCTCTCTATGAGGAGGGCAGCCTCCCAGCACCAACTTGCTCTGCTTCATTCCCTCCCAACAATTATATCAGCCTCCTCACACCTTGCTACTAGCAGAGACACCCTGCTCATTCACCTCCCACAAAATACAGGCCTCACAGCTAAAACCACTAACCACAGCATGCTTAGTGAAGACCCAAACATTGCCCCTGTTTCCTTTCATCCCTTCCCAGCACAGGTACCACGGCTACTCGCACATTTCCCCTAGCAGCATTACGCTACTAAAAAGCTGCCCCCAACACCCACACATTGCACACAAAATCTCTGTCAACAACATACTTGTCTCCTCAGGCCTAGGGTAATTCACTTGCCCTACTCCACTTCCTCCCTCCAACAATATGTATGGAATGGAGGTGTAAAAAGCACAAACAGATGCTGATGTCACAAAAACATGTGTTGGAAATTGTATGTACTTTTCAAGGACTGCTCAAATAGGCAACTGGGAAGCGATGCAGAGGCACCCACTGACAGTGCACAACTCAACTCACTCGCGGTTCAAGGAGCGGAGAATATTACGCAAATTGCTTGAAGATTCTGGAAGAATCACCTTATGAGGATGACCATATCACAGCCATGTCTTCTTCCTCCTAATGCTATAAATGACAGGGCCTAGCACTGATAAGCTGGGCAGGAATCGGGAATGACACCTGAACAGCTCCTGAGGACGGACCGTGAGAATCCCTCACTTCCCCTTAACCTGGCACCCTGTGCTAAGGAAACTCCTTGCAAGGATGAGACACCCCTGCAAACTCAGGAAGAAATGTCCTGGCATTTACCACGTACAAGCAGTGCTTCCCTCTCGTCTGATGTTAGCAATTCTGTGTACGAGATGTGGGAAGGCCTCAGGGCATCATGAAAATGTGTCAGAATAAATACTTATACAAAGGACCATTAAAAATCAACCTGATAGTAATCCCTAAGTGCAGAACCTTCCTTCACCTGACCTGCACACATGTCCCAAGGGATGCCCAAAGGGGAAGGAGCCCCAGCCCCACCACGGGGCAGCTCTCAACTCTCCGGGTGCCGCACACAACGTGTCCCCATAGTGCCCAAACCACAGGCAAAGGGAAGCTGTCGCACCGCAGGGACATGGGGCCTGGAGATGCAGGGCCGAGCTCCCCGAGCCCCTGGGGGACACAGGGCCCTGCAGGGCTGGGACACACTCAGGGACCACGTCACAGGGGGCAGTGTCCCTGGACGCAGCTGGTGCAGAAATGGGCTGCTGCCAGGAAGGGCCCCGTGCTGGGGACCACGATCGAGGCTGCTCTGTCCCTCAGCACCTCGAGGGACAAAGACCAGACACCACGGCAGATCCTGGTGCTCTTGTGACTTTCCACATCATCACTGCAGGCATCATCTGCTTCTCCAGCACAGCAGAAGACCTTATGCCTAGTCAGCAAAGCAGAGGACACAGAAGGTCAACCACAACCTGTTTTCAGGCATGGGCTGGGGACACTCCTCTCCAGAGCTTATCAGGGAAGGAGAGGGCACTCGCAGCGCTTCTCCTCTCCTCTGCGCTACTGAGCACGGCACGTGTCTGCAGGGCATCTGTGGAGCGAAATCCCCTGGACACTGCACACGAACATGTGCTTCATTGTAGAACAGAACAACATTCCCGGCCTTTGCTAAGTGCCAGAGTGTCCTCTCTCACCCTCGCGCTGGGTGCTGGGAGCCAAGGCCCCCGGCGCTGGGCAGGGCCGCGCGCGCAGGGGAGCAGCTCCCGCGGGGCCAGCGCTCCTCCTGGCAAGGCAACCTGTGCGGGAGCGCCACGAGCGCCGCCTCCTTGCTGCCCTCATCTCGCCATGGGGCGTCTGCAACCTGCGCCACTGCAGCCAGCACAGGCAGCACCTGGCCGCGCTCAGGAGAGAGCGCGACAAGACACATGGGCCACAACAAGGAGCTAAAGCTCAGGGTTCACAGGGACGCTTGGTGCTGCAGAGGGCTGGGGCTTCCCTTGTTTTCTCCCAGCAAGGCAGGAGCTGGAGGAGCGGGAAAGGCTGCGCTGGCAGGACAGCCCTTGTGGCCTGGAAACGAGTGTATGGGTCCAGGGTGAGGAATTTGGGAATGGGGGGAAAGTCATCCCCAAGCACCCTCTGGGAAAGCTGAGGGAAGATTTTCTCTTCTGCTATTCCAAATCCCCATTCTGGGAAGTGGTCTCTCGGAAAGCATGACAACGCAGGGAGCTCCAGGAACAAGGACTTTTTGTTCCTCCTCTCCAAATGAGCATTGCAGAATTCAGACCTGGAGAAGGCGCCAACAAGACCACCAAAACAGGCAGAGGTGTCGTGCGAGCAGAGCAGGCAAAAGGTGAGGCAGCCAAGAGCTGTGTAAAAGGAATTGCTCCAATCACTTCACCTCCTCCAACTCCTCTGCATGGCACCTCCACAGCCCCTTTCCCAGAGAGAGACGTAACAGAAACCCCATGTGTAAAACTGCTGATGGACAAGTCAGAGCAACGCCAGTGCGGAGTGAGGGTAGTAGCTGCACAAAGGATAAACACGTTGCTCGCAAGGCTCCTTGTGCCCAGACTGGGAGGCAGACGAGCTGCAGCTTCTCTGCAAGCAGCCTGCGTGGGGCAAGGGCTTCCCAGCGCCTTTCCTGCCGCCGGGGGCACTGCGCACGCCTGGGCTCTGCAGGCGTCATGCACGCAGGCAAGGGGGCTCCCAGCACTGGCCCTCACAGCCACGGGGCTGAGCTCGCTGCCCAGCCCTCTGCTCGCGCCTCCCTGCAGGGAACACTGCTCTGCATCACACTTCCCCTCCAGCATTCCCAGGGCAGCAGCCAAGTGCCTGCCGACAATTCCCCGCGCCACCAGCCCTGCGGCTGCTTGGGAGCCACCCAGAGCCCTCCGCGCACTTCTGGCGCCAGCCCCTTCCCAGCAGCTGCGCTCTGCCTCGCAGGGGCACTGCGGCATGCCAGCAAGCAAGCTTGGCCAGCAGCAAGATGCTCCCCTGGGCTCCATCAATTTGGTGGCAGGGGTTGCGCTGCTTCCTTTTGGAGGGTTTTCCTCTGCATGAGGGAAACACCTGATGGGACCAGGGCGATCTGCTGCTCCATCTGCCCTTGGCTTTCCTGTCCTTACCCAAGGACTGGGAATGCACCTCCATTAGCAAGTGAGCATTGTAGCCCAGTGCTGGGCAGAGCTGCAGCACCTACAGATGCCTGCTGCTGCTGCTGAGGGCACATTTGTGCCTGCTCTGCCCTCTGCAGCCATGGCAGGGGCAGCAGTGCAGGAGCCGCACCAAGGCTGCTCTCAGCCACAGCACATGGCGCCTGCAAGGTGCGCGGCAGGACAAGAGAAGGAGCCAAGCAGCACCAGGGGCTCCCAGGCCACCACCAACTCACAAGGGCTCTGCTGAGGACATGCACACCTGGCCCCGGGGCACAACTGCCCTTCGCGTTCATTGCGCTACTAAGGAATAGGTCTCCACCACAGAAAACAAAACTTTCTCGAGTCCATCAGGCTGTAAGGGCAGGAGGGAGCAGGGAAGAAAGATGAAGGCGGTCAAGGCTGCTTGCAGGGGTGGGAGTAGAGCCCCAAGTGCAGCCCGGCCTCTGGGCAGGCAGCCGCCAGCAGCACCATGGGGCTGCGTGAGGAGCCCTCCTTGGCACCCAGCAAGCCCAAGGCCACGCACTGCTCTCTGCCACCAGGCTCAGCAGTGCCAGGGGGAGTCCAGCACACGCAGACCCTTCCTCACGGCAGCCCCCCTGGCCCCTGCCGCTGCCCTCCTCCCCCCACGGAGCAGTGGAACATCCCAGAGGGGCAGTTATCGCCATGGGAACACGGATGCTTCCCAGGGCTGCGCCTCACAGTGGCCCCAGTGCTGGCCACGCAGCAGCAAGGCCAGGTGAGCAGCAGGGCCGCGCAGCACCAGGGGCCACCCGTGGTGCTCATGAGATGCAGGGGAGCTGCAGGGCTGCAGGGCCGCCTGCACGATGCCTCCCAGGGGAGGCCCAAAAGCCATCGCGAGACACTTGGTGCTCATGGCTGAAAATGTAAACAATTCCTTTCCGTTGCAGACAAGGGAAAGTGAAAAAAATGGACAACTGTGAAGTTGAGGACATGGAGTGGGAGAGCTCAGTGCAGGTACTGTGCCCGCAGGCAGAGGCTGCGCGGGGACGGCTGGCGCTTGGCTCTGCGAGAGCAGCCGCAGGGCTGGTGGCAGAGGTGCCAGGGCCTCTGGCAGGCCTGGGTGCTGGGGCAGAGCTGCGCCAGGGCCAGGAGCGGCCAGGGCCTCGGGGGCTGCTGCCTGAGCCTGGCGCCCTGGCTCTGTGCACCGCCTGCCCCGCGCACGCAGGGGACATGAGGCCCCAGGCACAGCGCCACATCTGCCACCATGACCGTCCCCACAAGCTCTCCTGCTCTCTTCCAGACTCTGGGAGCCCAAGGCCTGGGCAGCTGCAATTGCGAAGAGCCAATGGAGTGGGAGAGCTCCAGCTGCAACATCCAGGTATTGCCCCAGCTTCTGGCAGCATGATGAGAGCTGGGGCTGGGCCTGGTCCCTTCCCACTTTTCTGTTTCCCAGATCAGGAAGAGAGGTCCTGGGGACCAGGGACCGCCGGCTCTGGGACTTGCCCTGCAAACGCCTCTTGCTCTCTTGCAGACTCCATGCACGAATGGGAGCTCTGCAGGGGACCAGCCTGAGCCAATGGAGTGGCTCAGTTATGGCAGCAGCCAGGTACAGCCCCCGCAGCCACAGGATTCCCTTATCCTTCCTCTTCCACACGCACCATCCCCACCAAGGTCTCCTGCTCTCTTCCAGATGGAGGGGAACAGTGGCCTGGTCGGCTGCAGCCAGGAGGAGCCCATGGAGTGGGAGAGCTCCGGCTGCAGCCCCCAGGTATGGCCCCTGCTGCCGGCTGCACGGGCAGAGCTGGGGCTGTGCCCGGCCCCTTGGCGCTGCTCCGCGCTGCCTTTGGGGAGCAGCCGCGCGGGAGCCTGGCCCAGGAGTGCGGGCGCTCTGGCGGGCCGCGGCGCCGGGGCAGAGCTGCACAGGGCGCAGGAGCGCCCAAGGCCTGGGCACCTGCTGCCTCAGCCCCTCTGCCGGCCTCTGGGCTGCGCTGGCCACGCCAAGCCTCTGCCAGGGCACCAATGACGGCAGCGCTGCTGCCAAAGAGCCCGCGCAGCCGCCAAAGAGCCTCTGCTCCACGGGAGCCCCCGAGCCGCTCCTCGGCCCTGCTCACGCCTCCTTTTCCCTTGCAGACCAAGCTCCCCTTCACCCTGCCTGCTGCCAGGAAGTGCTGAGCACAAGGACTCCAGCCATAATGTCTTCTTTGTATTTTTCTTTGGAGACTTTTATAGTAATATTTGATATTGTTGATACTATTGTTGTTAGTGTTATTGATATTGTTTTTATTGTTGTTGTTGTTAGTGTTTATTATAATGTTTTTTATTGTTATTGTTTAAATATATATTCCTGTACCATTGTTTAAGTTTTGTGTCGTGTTTCCAAGTGAGGTCAAGCACAGAAATCATCCCCATTGCAGAGGTGTGTGTGTAGCCCTAAGATTCCAGCCCCTAGGGGCAAGGGAGGGTGTTGCAGATAGTTAGGGTCCGGCAGCCGGAAGATATCGTGCTGTACAGAAAGATAGGGACCCTAATAGCCAAAAGCGTTTAGTTTATGATGTAAGCAGACGGATGTGACATTGTAAACCTTATCTATATAACACCTTGTTACCCATCAATAAACGCCATTTGCCGTCCACCACATTGGTGTCAGCGAGCTGATGGCCCGAGCGGCCTGGGGGTGGTCACCGTGCCATCCCTGAACAAGGTCGCCACGCCGCTTGAACGGCAACAAGTGGTGCCGAAACCCGGGAATCATCGCCTGGACGGGTGAACGGCAGCCGGAGCGAGTGGACCAGCCCGGTGGGGAGGACGCTTCCAGACGAACAAGGAGGATGGAAGCCCTTGTGAAGGTCATATCGCAATTACATAAGCATTGGGGGATTGATTGTAAGCCAAAAGATTTTACTCTCGCTGTTGCGAGGCTTTTAAAAATTAAGGTTATAGACCAGCCGGTGGATATTCTGAAGTCCCTGAAGTGTGTCCCTAAAGTGTGGGACAAATGTACTAAGGCGTTAGCTGAGGAGATGATGTCTTCGGGTTGTGGGAAAAACCTTAAGGGTTGGGGAAAAGCTGTACAAGCCTTGCAGAAAGCTATAAAAGAGCAGGAGACCTGGGTAGCGGTAAGGGACTGTTTGCTGGCCACCCCAAAATGGGAGTCGGGGCAGACGCACAGACTTTGCACCCCCCAGATGATGGTGATTCTGCTGACCCTAAAGATCTGCAAGAGGGTGATACATCCGCTTCATCCCCCAACCCCGCCCCGCTTACAGAGGAGCAGAAACAGCCGAAATCTGTTTGGAGCGAGCTAGCCGAGGAAGCTAGGAACATTGAAAAGAAGCCAGAGCTTGGGGACGTCTGGGCCAGGCCACCACCCTATGTCCCTCAAAATGGCGCCGAGCCGCAAGGGGAAGGGCCGGGCGAGGGTGCCCCCGGCGCGAGTGAGGGGCCGAGAACCAATGGGGGTGACCGGACAGGTGAGGGAAGCCCGAGTGAGGGGCCGAGAACCAATGGGGGTGACCGGACAGGTGAGGGAGGCCCGAGCGAGGGGCCGAGAACCAATGGGGGTGACCGGACAGGTGAGGGAGGCCCGAGCGAGGGGCCGAGAACCAATGGGGGTGACCGGACAGGTGAGGGAGGCCCGAGCGAGGGGCCGAGAACCAATGGGGGTGACCGGACAGGTGAGGGAAGCCCGAGCGAGGCGCCGAGAACCAATGGGGGTGACCGGACAGGTGAGGGAGGCCCGAGCGAGGCGCTGAGGACCGATCAGAGCGGCCATTTCACAAAAGGCGCCTCCGCGGGTAGAAGGCGGGGCGAGCCAAGAGGGGGGGAACAGCCCGCCCGGAACGGAAGTAGGCGGGACGGAAGTAGGCGGAGCCGGAGCCCAATGAAAAGGTACCGGAGCCCGGAAGTGACCAGTCAGTCGAGTTCCGGCTCCGGATCAGACACTTGTCAGGACGAGCGGCTCACAACTGATTCAAACTTAAGGAAGGAGAAAAAGAAGGTAAACATCTGAATTAAAGAAAGACCGGCCGGGGCAGACATGATTAAGCATGTTGCAAAGGAAGAACATTGGACCCCAATTCAGGTGGCTGTTACCTTCAAAATAAAACTAATGAAAATTGTGAGTTTCTGTTCACAGGACCGGATCATCGGACACCCCCGTAATCCGTACACCCCGGTGACAAGCGTCCCGCCCAAGCCTGCGAGTTCCACGCTGACCGAATCCAGAAAACAACAAAACAGCCTCCGCAAGAGGGGGCCGCGATGCCTTTGCATTATCTTAATTTTGCAGCTTGTCACTATAGGACAGGTAGAGTCACACCAGCCCTTTAAATGGGTACTTGAACAGATCGAACAATCTTGAGCAATTAGTACAAAAATAACTACAGGGCCACCAGTTTTCAGTGCCATGCCTTGCCAACTAGCACCCATTGAACCCTGTTCCAAACGCAGCTGGTACGAAAACTTGTTCACCGGTTCGCCGTGGTTAACCACCCTGATATCCACCCTGATAGGACCGATCACAATGATATAATGACACTAATCTTTGGACCCTGTATATTGAATAAGCTCATGCCGTTTGTCAAGAATCGGCTAGAGAAGGTTAACATCATGTTAGCAGAACACCGACAACTGCTTTAAGAATATATCCACTCAGTATTACCCCCAAGTTATCCCAAGGTACACCCTATTCCTACACCTCAGTATTACCTGTCATCCCCTACCTTCTACGCGCCTTCTTCTTTGTGCCTTATGTTTTTATGTCAAGTTTATGATATATAATTTTAAGATTGTTTTAAGCTATAAGAATAGAATAATATAATAATAAGTAAGAGTAATATAATAATAAGAGTAAGTAATAAGAATAAGGTAATAATAACAATAAGTAAGAGTAAGATAATAATAAGAAAAAGTAATTAGAATAAGATAAGATAGTAATAAGAATAAGTAATTAGAATAAGATAAGAATAAATAAGAATGGGGCGGTTGCATTTTAACTAGTTTTGTTATGCATAGGGAGGGGGGAAGTTGTTGCAGATAGGGTCCGGTGGCCGGAAGATATCGTGCTGTACGGAAAGATAGGGCCCCTAATAGCCAATAGCGTTTAGTTTATGATGTAAGCAGACGGATGTGACGTTGTAAACCTTAGCTATATAACACCTTGTTACCCATCAATAAACGCCATTTGCCGTTCACCACATTGGTGTTAGCGAGCTGATGGCCCTAGCAGCCTGGTGGTGGTCACCGTGCCGTTCCTGAACCAGGTCGCCGCGCCGCTTGAACGGCAACACTCAAGATTTTCATGGCACTCATGGCACTGAAAATGCTAACGCCACTCACAGGGTTCACGCCACTCAAGGTGCTCACGTGACTCGAGGCATTAATGCCACTCAAGCCACTCATGCCAGTCACGCCACTCAAGGCACTCAAGGCAGTCACACCACTCAAGGTGCTCACAGCACTCCCACCACTCACATCATTCAAGGCACTCATGCCACTCTCGCCGCTCACACCACTCAAGGCACTCACAGCGATCACGCCACTGAAGGCACTCGCACCACTCAAGGCGCTCAAGGTACTCAAGAGTAGTCTTAGGAAACTAAGACATAGGAGAGCTTTGTAGAGACTTGTGCAATCTCTTTACATCTGCAGTAGGATCAAGTCTTCAAAAATAGCATTTAGTGTGAGCCAATTCAAGGGAAAAATAGAAGATAATTTTGTTTCAGCGCTGCTTTGGAGGCTGTATTTGAGTGAGACACATGCAGACTATCCAGGCAAGTTAAGAAACACTTCTTGTCTTCCAGATGATATGAATGCTATTTTACAAAGCAATTTCATCTAGAGTGATGAGGAGTCAGTTTCAGCCTTTGAAGATAAGGAGACTTTTCCTAAAAAGTCCAGTCAAAAGAAGAAAAAATTCCTCGACTTCAAGCCTGTCCCCTTTTAGGTTCAAAATCTTCAGCTTGCTGTGTCTCTGGAAACAGATTATGCCGCTTGTGTCTTCTCTCAAGAGAAACTTGAAACAGAGCAGATGATTAACTTTTATGTCTTTATTCATCACTATGTGTTTTAATCTTGCTATTTTCTAATTTTGCTCTAGAAATGCTTATCACTAGCCAACATGTCACAGGCCAAGACTTCTTGTCCTCCACATGCTTGGAGACAACTGCATCATCTTTGAAAGATCCTGGAGAACGGGGGAGGTGCCGGAGGACTGGAAGAAGGCCAATGTCACGTCAGTCTTCAGAAAAGGCAAGAAGGAGGACCCAGGCAACTACAGGCCAGTGAGTATCACATCCGTCCCTGGAAAAGTGATGGAATGGCTCATACTGGCCATTGTCTCCAGGCACATGGAGGACAAGAAGGTGCTCAAGAGTAGTCAGCATGGATTCACCAAGGGGAAATCTTGCCTGACTAACCTGATAGCCTTCTATGATGAAATGACCGGCTGGATAGATGAGGGGAGAGCGGTGGATGTCGTCTATCTCGACCTCACCAGGGCTTTTGACACCGTCCCTCACAACATCCTCCTGGGGAAGCTCCAAAAGTGTGGGATAGATGAGTGGACAGTGAGGTGGATTAGGAACTGGCTGGATGGCAGGGCCCAGAGAGTGGTGATCAGTGGTGCAGAGTCTAGTTGGAGGCCTGTAGCTAGCAGTGTTCCCCAGGGGTCAGTCCTTGGTCCAGTCCTGTTCAATTTATTCATCAATGACCTGGATGAAGGCACAGAGTGCTCCCTCAGCAAGTTTGCTGATGATACCAAACTGGGAGGAGTAGCCGATACCCCAGAGCGCTGCGCTGCCATCCAGAGGGACCTGGACAGACTGGACAACCTTATGAAATTCAGCAAGGCCAAGTGCAAGGTTCTGCACCTGGGGACACCAGTCCTGGGACCTGGAGAGCAGCTCTGCAGAGAAAGACCTGGGTGTCATGGTGGATGATAAGTTGACCATGAGGCAGCAGTGTGCCCTCGTGGCCAAGAAGGCCAATGGGATCCTGGGCTGCATTAAGAAGAGCGTCTCCAGCAGATCGAGGGAGGTGATCCTGCCCCTCTACTCAGCCCTGGGGAGGCCACATCTGGAGTATTGTGTCCAGTTCTGGGCTCCACAGTGCAAGAGGGATGTGGAGCTGCTGGAGAGAGTCCAGCGCAGGGCTACGAGTATGATTAGGGGCTTGGAACATCTGCCCTATGAGGAGAGGCTGAGGGAGCTGGGCCTGTTCAGCTGGAGAAGAGAAGGCTGAGAGGGGATCTAATCAGTGTATATAAATACCTCAAGGGAGGGAGTGCATAGGACGGGGATGGTCTCTTTTCAGTGGTGGCCACTGATAGAACTAGAGAAAATGGCCAAAAACTAAAGCATCGAAAGTTCCACAGGAACTTAAGGAAAAAATTCTTAACAGTGAGGGTGACAGAGCACTGGAACAGGTTGCCAAGAGAGGTTGTGGAATCTCCTTCTCTGGAGATCTTCAAAACCCGCTTGGATGCAGTTCTGTGCCACGTGCTCTAGGTGACCCTGCGTGTGCAGGGGGGATGGACTAGATGACATCTAGTCAACCAACCATAAGCATTCTATGATTCTATGAAATTCCAGCATATGTTCTTGCTACATCGGTGTCCATACGTGAATTTTACTTGCCCATTCCATATGTATTGTTGGAGGGAGGAAGTTGAGTAAGGCAGGTGGTTTACCCTAGGCATGAGGAGAAAAGTATGTTGTTGAAAGAGATTGTGTGTTGAATGCGTGGGTGTTGGGGACAGCTTTTTAGTAGGGAAATGCTGCTAAGGGAAATGTAGCTGTGGTGCCTGTGCTGGGGAGGGATGAAAGGAAGCAGGGACAATATTTGGGGGCTTCACTAGGCATGCAGTGGCTAGTGATTTCAGCTGTGAGGCCTGTATTTTGTGGGAGCTGAACCCCCTCAGCACAGGCTCCTTCCCTTGGGGCAGGTGGTGTGAGGAGCCAGGTGCAAATGCTTGCTGAGCAGGAGGTGTGTGAGCACAGAGGTGTGCTCAGCAAGCTGTGCCAAGAGGCCGGCAGGAGCCTGCTCGCACTGTGCGTCAGGACTGCTTGGTGCCGGGTGCGAGCGCAGTGCCCGTTGTGGTCCGTGCAGGGCTGCAGTGGCCTTGCTTGGGAAGCTGCAGCCCTGCTGGCTTGCTGTGCATGGCAAAGGGGCCAAAGGAGGCCTTGGCTCCTTGCAGCTGTGGAAGATGAGGATATGGATGGGTGCCTTTTCTTGTGTTTGGGGTGCCTAAAGAGAAGGCGGTTTGTGTTAAAGCTACTGTCCTCCTTTTTCCTGGCCTTGGTGGTTCTGCAGGGCAGGTGCTGCTGGTGCTTTGCTTCCAAGGCCCAGTGTATCCGTGTGTTCCAGGCTGCTGGAAGGAGTGGACATCATGCCCTGCTCAGGAGCCTCGTGGTTCCTTCCTGTTCTGAGGCTGCCCTCCTGGGCTGTCTATCAAAACAAGAGCCATGCAGTGATGTGGCATGAGTGCAGGCATTTAGAAGGGGAGCACCTGAGTGTTGAGCAGAACTGCGGTCCCTGCTGCCTGTGGGATTGAATGCTCCTTGGTTCAGTGATGTCCTACACTCCTTTTCTCTGCTAGAGTTCTCTCCCAGAGAACCACCCTCAGAGAAAGAAAAGTAGAAAAAAAAGAAGTTGGAAAAAAAAGGATAAAAATAAATGAAAAGAATTAGAAAGAAAAAGAAAGAGGAAAAAATAATAAAAATAAAGAGGAAAAGAAAAAAATAAAAGGTAAAGAAGAAAAAGATGGAAAGAAAAATGAAGAAGAATAGAAAACAGAAAAAGAAGAATAACATAAATAGAATAAGAAAAGAAAAAGGATGGAAATGGGCTGGGGCATCCTAAAGGACCGTGTGCTAAGGGAAATCCTAGAGGGACCTTTTCCTGGACCCGCTTGCCCCTGTGTTCTGAAATCTTAGGGCTAGACACACACACCTGCAGTGGGGATGATTTTTGTGCCTGAGATCGCTTGGAAACATCACACAGCACTTAAAGAATGATACAGGAATATATATTTAAACAACAATAAAAATAAAAATATAATAAACAATAACAACAACAAGAAAAATAACAACAATATAATCATCAGAACAACAATAAAACCAACAACAATATTAACAACAATAAATGCTAATATAAAAGTCTATAAAGAAAAATCCAAAGAAGAAGTTATTGCTGGCATCCCTGGGCCCAGCGCTTCCAGGCAGCAGCCAGAGTGAAGGGGAGCTTGTCCTGCAAGGGAAAAGGAGGCGTGAGCAGGGCCGAGGAGCGGCTCGGGGGCTCCCGTGGAGCAGAGGCTCCTTGGCGGCTGCGCGGGCTCTTTGACAGCAGCGCTGCCGTCATTGGTGCCCTGGCAGAGGCTTGGCGTGGCCAGCGCAGCCCAGAGGCCGGCAGAGGGGCTGAGGCAGCAGGTGCCCAGGCCTTGGGCGCTCCTGCGCCCTGTGCAGCTCTGCCCCGGCGCCGCGGCCCGCCAGAGCGCCCGCACACCTGGGCCAGGCTCCCGCGCAGCTGCTCCCCAAAGGCAGCGCGGAGCAGCGCCAAGGGGCCGGGCACAGCCCCAGCTCTGCCCGTGCAGCCGGCAGCAGGGGCCATACCTGGGGGCTGCAGCCGGAGCTCTCCCAATCCATGGGCTCCTCCGTGCTGCAGCCGACCAGGCCACTGCTCCCCACCATCTGGAAGAGAGCAGGAGACCTTAGTGGGGATGGTGCGTGGGGAAGAGAAAGGACAAGCACGTTCAGGGGTTGTGGGGAGCTGCACCTGGCTGCTGCCATAACTTTGCCACTCCATGGGCTCAGAATGGTCCCCTTTAGGCCCCCCATTCATGCATGGACCCTGCAATAGAGAGGGAGGGCAGGTCACAGAGCGGGAGGTCCCTGGCCCCAGCGCCCCTCTTCTTGCAGCAGGAAGCGGTAAAATGGGAAGGGGCTGGGACCAGCCCCAGCTCTGCCTGTGCAGACAGCTGCAAGGGCAATACCTGAAGGCCACAAAAGGAGCTTTCCCACTCCATAGGCTCCTCATTGTTGCAGCCATCCAGGTTATCGATGCTTGGAGTCTGGAAGAGAGCAGGAGAGCTTGTGGGGACGGTCATGGTGGCAGCGCTGGCTCTGTGCGCGGGGCCTCGTGTCCCCTGCGTGCGCGGGGCAGGCGGTGCACAGAGCCAGGGCGCCAGGCTCAGGCAGCAGCCCCCGAGGCCTTGGCCGCTCCTGGCCCTGGCGCAGCTCTGCCCCAGCACCCAGGCCTGCCAGAGCTCCCTGGCACCTCTGCCACCAGCCCTGCGGCTGCTCTCGCAGAGCCAAGCGCCAGCCGTCCCCGCGCAGCCTCTGCCTGCGGGCACAGTACCTGCAGTGAGCTCTCCCACTCCATGTCCTCAACTTCACATTTCTCCATTTTTTTTCACTCTCCTGACTCTGCAACAGAATGGATTTGTTTACATTTGCAGGCATGAGCGCCAAGTGGCACACAGTGGCTTTGGGGCATCACACATGCTGCCTTGGAGCCCCACAGCTCTCCTGTATCTTGTGGGCATCACGGGTGGCCGCTGGTGCTGCGCGGCCCTGCTGCTCACCTGGCCTTGCTGCTGCGTGGCCAGCACTGGGGCCACTGTGAGGCGCAGCCCTGGGAAGCATCCGTGTTCCCGTGGCGATAACTGCCCCTCTGGGATGTTCCACTGCTGCGTGGGGGGAGGAGGACAGCGGCAGGGCCCAGGGGGGCCGCCGTGAGGAAGGGTCTGCGTGTGCTGGACTCCCCCTGGCACTGCTGAGCCTGGCGGCAGAGAGCAGTGCGTGGCCTTGGGCTTGCTGGGTGCCAAGGAGGTCTCCTCAAGCAGCCCCATGGTGCTGCTGGCGGCTGCCTGCCCAGAGGCCAGGCTGCACTTGGGGCTCTGCTTCCACCCCTGCAAGCAGCCTTGAATGCCTTGATCTTTCTTCCCTGCTCCCCTGCTGCCCTTACAGCCCAATGCATTTGAGAAAGTTTTGTCTTCCATGATTGAGACTTGTTCCTTGATAGCGCAATTAGCGCCATGGGCAGTTGTGCCCTGGGGCCAGGTGTGCATGTCCTCAGCAGAGCCCTTGTGAGTTGGTGGTGGCCTGGGACCTCTTTGCAGCTTCCTCCACTTTCTGATTTCCTCTGGTTACATTGCTCCTTTCCTTCTAAATGGCCACAAGTGAATGTATTACCCCAAAGGTATATTTCAAGTCACATAGATATTGGCCCACTTTCCTCCAGGTAACTCCAGAGTCTGTGTGAAAGCAAGCTAATCAGCTTTCTGAGGTGACGTATTTACAGTTCATGGTCCTTGGTTCTTTATTCTTTGTTCACAACATGGAGCTTTTTGTAGATTTTCCATTCATTTTGGTGCATTTGCGCCCTGTTGTGGGCCTTCCCCATTCAAAAGCGAGCAGCTTATGACTTTGTTCTTCCCATAGGATACAAAAGAAAGTGTCTTTTAAATCCAAAAGTGTAAGAGAGAGGCTTAACACAATTTTTATTTTAAGAGTATACAGCTTAGGTACAACAAGATATATGTCAAACACTCTTTGAATGATAGCACTTAGATCTCATCCTCTGATCGCCTTGCCTTTAATTCCACTCTTCCTGGTGAAATACCACTGGTCACAGGCCTGCAACTAGATTCAGCACCATTGATAATAACTCTTGAAGCTTGGCCATCCAGCCAGTTCTTGATCCACATGCTCTGCACTTAACCACACCAAACTGCCTGAGCTTCCCAGCATCCCTAGAAGGATGTTACAGGAGATGATGGGAATGAGAAGCTTGTTTCATGGGCCAGCTTTTACAAACTAGTATTCCTGGCTGTTTTTAAGAATTTCAGTTCATCACTGCAGTCAATAGCAGCTTCTCCAGCACTGTGAAAGTCACCTTCTCCGTATATCCTCGACTGTGCCTAAGGCAAAACGAGGAGGCAGGCAAGACTCTTCCTCTCCATGGCTCAGCATGATTCCAGGCAGCTCGTCTCTCCTGCACCTCCAAACACCGCTTTCCAGAGAGGGGCCAAGTGGAGACCCACATGTGCAAAGCTGCTGACGGACAAGCCAGAGCAAGGCGGGTGCTGAGTGAGGGCAGTGCCTGATCAGAGAATAAACACGTTGCTCACAAGGCCCCTTGCACCCATGTCATGAGGCAGAGGAGCCGCAGCTTCTCTGCAAGCAGCCTGCGTGGGGCAAGGGCTTCCCAGCGCCTTCCCTGCCGCCGGGTGCACTGCGCACGCCTGGGCTCTGCAGGCGTCATGCGCGCAGGCAAGGGGGTTCCCAGCACTGGCCCTCACAGCCACGGGGCTGAGCTCGCTGCCCAGCCCTCTGCTCGCGCCTCCCTGCAGGGAACACTGCTCTGCTTCACACTTCCCCTCCAGCATTCCCAGGGCAGCAGCCACGTGTCTGCCGACAATTCCTCACGCCACAAGCCCTGCGGCTGCTTGGGAGCCACCCCGAGCCCTCCGCGCACCTCTGGCTCCACCCCCTTCCCAGCAGCTGCGCTCTGCCTCGCAGGGGCACTGCGGCATGCCAGCAAGCAAGCTTGGCCAGCACCAAGATGCTCCTCTGGGCTCCAGCACTTTGGTGCAGGCATTGTGCTGCTTGTTTTTGGAGGGCTTTCCTCTGTGCGAGGGGGATCTCCTACTCCATCTGCTCTTGGATTTCTTGTCCTTACCCAAGGGCTAAGAATTCACCTCTGTTAGCAAGTGAGCATTGTAGCGCAGTGCAGGTCCCTGCTGCTGCTGAGGGCACATTTGTGCCAGCTCTGCCCCCTGCAGCCCTAGGAAGCCGTGGCAGGGGCAGCAGTGCAGGAGCTGCACCAAGGCTGCTCTCAGCCACAGCACACGGTGCCTGCAAGGTGCGCGGCAGGACAAGAGAAGGAGCCCAGCAGCACCAGGGGCTCCCAGGCCACCACCAACTCACAAGGGCTCTGCTGAGGACATGCACACCTGGCCCCAGGGCACAACTGCCCTTCGCGCTCATTGCACTACCAAGGAACATGTCTGCACCATGGAAAACAAAACTTTCTTGACTCTGTCAGGCTGTAAGGGCAGGAGGGGAGCAGGGAAGAAAGTTCAAGGCATTCAAGGCTGCTTGCAGGGGTGGAAGCAGAGCCCCAAGTGCAGCCCGGCCTCTGGGCAGGCAGCCGCCAGCAGCGCCATGGGGCTGCGTGAGGAGCCCTCCTTGGCACCCAGCAAGCCCAAGGCCACGCACTGCTCTCTGCCGCCAGGCTCAGCAGTGCCAGGGGGAGTCCAGCACATGCAGACCCTTCCTCATGGCGGCCCCCCTGGCCCCTGCCGCTGCCTTCCTCTCCCCACGCAGCAGTGGAACATCCCAGAGGGGCAGTTATCGCCACGGGAACACGGATGCTTCCCAGGGCTGCGCCTCACAGTGGCCCCAGTGCTGGCCACGTAGCAGCAAGGCCAGGTGAGCAGCAGGGCCGCGCAGCACCAGGGCCACCCGTGGTGCCCACAAGATGCAGGGGAGCTGCGGGGCTGCAGGGCAGCCTGCGCGATGCCTCCCAGGGGAGGCCACAAAGCCACCGCGTGACACTTGGTGCTTATGGCTGCAAATGTAAACAATTCCATTCCGTTGCAGACAAGGGAGAGTGAAAAAAATGGACAACTGTGAAGTTGAGGACATGGAGTGGGAGAGCTCAGTGCAGGTACTGTGCGTGCAGGCAGAGGCTGCACGGGGACGGCTGGCACTTGGCTCTGCGAGAGCAGCCGCAGGGCTGGTGGCAGAGGTGGCAGGGAGCTCTGGCAGGCCTGGGTGCTGGGGCAGAGCTGTGCCAGGGCCAGGAGCGGCCAAGGCCTCGGGGGCTGCTGCCTGAGCCTGGTGCCCTGGCTCTGTGCACCGCCTGCCCCGCGCATGCAGGGGACACGAGGCCTCGTGCACAGAGCCAGCGCTGCCACCATGACTGTCCCCACAACTCCCTGCTCTCTTCCAGACTCTGGGAAGTCAAGGCCTGGATGGCTGCAATAATGAGGAGCCTATGGAGTGGGAAAGCTCCTTCTGTGGCCTTCAGGTATTGCCCTTGCAGCTGTCTGCACAGGCAGAGCTGGGGCTGGTCCCACCCCCTTCCCACTTTCCCGCTTCCTGCTGCAGGAAGAGGGGTGCTGGGGCCAGGGACCTCCCGCTCTGTGACCTGATCTCCCTCTCTTTTGCAGGCTCTATGCATGAATGGGAGGCCTTCAGGGGACCATCCTGAGCCCATGGAGTGGCTCAGTTACGGCAGCAGCCAGGTACAGTCCTTGCAGCCCCTGGATGCCCTTATCCCTCCTCTTCCCCACGCACCATCCCCACCAGTGTCTCCTGCTCTCTTCCAGATGGTGGGGAGCAGCGGCCTGGTCGGCTGCAGCACGGAGGAGCCCATGTACTGGGAGAGCTCCGGCTGCAGCCCCCAGGTATGGCCCCTGCTGCCGGCTGCACGGGCAGAGCTGGGGCTGTGCCCGGCCCCTTGGCGCTGCTCCGCGCTGCCTTTGGGGAGCAGCCGCGCGGGAGCCTGGCCCAGGTGTGCGGGCGCTCTGGCGGGCCGCGGCGCCGGGGCAGAGCTGCACAGGGCGCAGGAGCGCCCAAGGCCTGGGCACCTGCTGCCTCAGCCCCTCTGCCGGCCTCTGGGCTGCGCTGGCCACGCCAAGCCTCTGCCAGGGCACCAATGACGGCAGCGCTGCTGCCAAAGAGCCCGCGCAGCCGCCAAAGAGCCTCTGCTCCACGGGAGCCCCCGAGCCGCTCCTCGGCCCTGCTGACGCCTCCTTTTCCCTTGCAGACCAAGCTCCCCTTCACCCTGGCTGCTGCCGGGAAGCGCTGGGCTCATGGATGCCAGCTATAACTTCCTATTTGGATTTTTCTTTATAGACTTTTATATTAGCATTTATTGTTGTTAATATTGTTGTTGGTTTTATTGTTGTTCTGATGATTATATCATTGCTATTTTTCTTGTTGTTGTTATTGTTTATTATATTTTTATTTTTATTGTTGTTTAAATATATATTCCTGTATCATTCTTTAAGTGTTGTGTGATGTTTCCAAGTGATCTCAGGCACAAAAATCATCCCCACTGCAGGTGTGTGTGTCTAGCCCTAAGATTTCAGAACCTAGGGGCAAGCGGGTCCAGGAAAAGGTCCCTCTAGGATTTCCCTTAGCACACGGTCCTTTAGGATGCCCCAGCCCATTTCCATCCTTTTTCTTTTCTTATTCTATTTATCTTATTCTTCCTTTTCTGTTTTCTATTCTTCTTCATTTTTCTTTCCAACTTTTTCTTCTTTACCTTTTTTTTTCTTTTCCTCTTTATTATTTTTCCTCTTTCTTTTTCTTTCTAATTCTTCTCATTTATTTTTATTCTTTTTTTTCCAGCTTCTTTTTTTTTCTACTTTTCTTTCTCTGAGGGTGGTTCTCTGGGAGAGAACTCTAGCAAAGGAGTGTAGGACATCACTGAACCAAGGAGCATTCCCCACAGGCAGCAGGGACCACAGCTCTGCTCAACACTCAGGTGCTCCCCTTCTAAATGCCTGCACTCATGCCGCATCACTGCATGGCTCTTGTTTTGAGAGACAGCCCAGGAGGGCAGCCTCAGATCCTGAAGGAACCACGAGGGTCCTGAGCAGGGCATCATGTTCACTCCTCGCACCACCTGCCCCAAGGGAAAGAGCCCATGATGAGCCATTCCTCTGGCCATTCCTTCCAAAGGGGGCCCATGCCTTTGCAGCAACTGCCAGCTGCACCTGCGCACCCCCAAAGCAAGTGCAGCTCTCGGGCTCTCCACACAAGACCAGCCGCTGCACACAGTGACCTCACAACCACCAACAGCCTGAACAACCCCACAGACCTCCCATCTGCTCAGCAGCAAGCTGCTCACACACAGCTCATGCACACTGACCGCACATGATTCGGTACCTTCGCTGTGAGGGAAAAGAGTGTGCTGAGACCTTTGTCAGTAATGCCCCGGAGACCTGGAAGGAGGCCTTGGAGCAAAAATGTCATGCCAAGACAAGAGCCTTGCAAAACAGCTCAGCAGAAAGCACTGTGGAGAGGGTGCAGCAGCCAGGAGAGCAGCCTGGCCGGCCTCTGCCTGCAGCAGCTTCAGCAGAGAATTGTGCAAGGCGGGTGGCAAAAGAGCCCAGCCCCAGGGAGGGGAGCAATGCGAGGCAGGGCCATGGAAGGCCAGAAGGAAGGACAACTCCTCTGGGAGAATCCAGGGGGCTTCTGAAAAGAACACACTTCCCATCTATCATCCTTCTGGGAATGGCCAGGATTTCAGAAGTAGAAGTTGGAGAAGCTGCAGAGGAACATTCAGCTCATCTGCTCCCATTCCTGTGACAAAGCTGCACGTAAGATGTGCAGAGCACATGGGAAGGCAGGCAGGAGCCCCTCGTTTCCCCCTTACTACACACATCAGTTCCTTGTTCTCAACAGCTGGAAACCCAACTTCAAGCGAGAGAAGGAAGTACATGAGACCCCATCCCCTCCACGGGTCAGCAGGATTCCAGGCAGCTGCTCTGTGCATTAGCTCTGAAATTCCCTTCTCAGAGACAGACCATGAAGAGAGCCCTGCATGCAAGGCTGGGGACGGACAAGCCAGAACAAGGGGAGTGCTCAGAGAGGGCAGTATCTTGGGGGCAGTCAGAATAAAGACATTGCTCAAAAGGGCCCTTATGCCCATGTGGTGAGGCAGACGAGATTCTCTGCAAGCAGCGTGCATGGGGCAAGGGCTTCCCAGCGCCTCTCCTGCCGGCGGGGGCACTGCGCACGCCTGGGCTCTGCAGGCGTCACGCGCGCAGGCAAGGGGGCTCCCAGCACTGGCCCTCACAGCCACGGGGCTGAGCTCGCTGCCCAGCCCTCTGCTCGCGCCTCCCTGCAGGGAACACTGCTCTGCTTCACACTGCCCCTCCAGCATTCCCAGGGCAGCAGACAAATGCCTGCCAACAATTCCCCGTGCCACTAGCCCTGCGGCTGCTTGGGAGCCACCCAGAGCCCTCCGCGCACCTCTGGCGCCAGTCCCTTCCCAGCAGCTGCGCTCTGCCTCGCAGGGGCACTGCGGCATGCCAGCAAGCAAGCTTGGCCAGCAGCAAGATGCTCCCCTGGGATCCAGCACTTTGGTGGCAGGGGTTGCACTGCTTGATTTTGGAGGGTTTTCTCTGCATGAGGGCAACACCCGGCGATACTGGGGTGATCTTCTGCTCCATCTGCCCTTGGCTTTCCTGTCCTTAGCCAAAGGCTGGGAATTCACCTCCGTAAGGAAGTGACCACTGTAGCCCAGTGCTGGGCAGAGCTGCATCACCTGCAGGTCCCTGCTGCTGCTGAGGGCACATTTGTGCCTGCTCTGCCCTCTGCAGCCCTAGGAAGCCGTGGCAGGGGCAGCAGTGCAGGAGCCGCACCAAGGCTGCTCTCAGCCACAGCACATGGCGCCTGCAAGGTGCGTGGCAGGACAAGAGAAGGAGCCCAGCACCGCACCAGGGGCTCCCAGGCCACCACCAACTCACAAGGGCTCTGCTGAGGACATGCACACCTGGTCCCAGGGCACAACTGCCCTTCCCGCTCATTGCACTACCAAGGAACACGTCTCCACCATGGAAACAAAACTTTCTTGAGTCCATGGGGCTGTAAGGGCAGGAGAGGAGCAGGGAAGATCCAGGCCTTCAAGGCTGCTTGCAGGGGTGGAAGCAGAGCCCCAAGTGCAGTTCAGCCTCTGGGCAGGCAGCCGCCAGCAGCACCATGGGGCTGCGTGAGGAGCCCTCCTTGGCACCCAGCAAGCCCAAGGCCACGCACTGCTCTCTGCCGCCAGGCTCAGCAGTGCCAGGGGGAGTCCAGCACACGCAGACCCTTCCTCACGGCGGCCCCCCTGGCCCCTGCCGCTGCCCTCCTCCCCCCACGCAGCAGTGGAACATCCCAGAGGGGCAGTTATCGCCACGGGAACACGGATGCTTCCCAGGGCTGCGCCTCACAGTGGCCCCAGTGCTGGCCACGCAGCAGCAAGGCCAGGTGAGCAGCAGGGCCGTGCAGCACCAGGGGCCACCCGTGGTGCCCACAAGATGCAGGGGAGCTGCGGGGCTGCAGGGCAGCCTGCGCGATGCCTCCCAGGGGAGGCCCCAAAGCCACTGCGCGACACTTGGTGCTCATGGCTGCAAATGTAAACAATTCCATTCCGTTGAAGACTCAGGAGAGTGAAACAAAATGGACAAATGTGAAGTTGAAGAGACGGAATGGGAGAGCTCTGTGCAGGTACTGTGTGCGCAGGCAGAGGCTGCGCGGGGACGGCTGGCGCTTGGCTCTGCGAGAGCAGCCGCAGGGCTGGTGGCAGAGGTGGCAGGGAGCTCTGGCAGGCCTGGGTGCTGGGGCAGAGCTGCGCCAGGGCCAGGAGCGGCCAAGGCCTCGGGGGCTGCTGCCTGAGCCTGGCGCCCTGGCTCTGTGCACCGCCCGCCCTGCGCACACTGGGGACACGAGGCCCCGCGCACAGAGCCAGCGCTGCCACCGTGACCGTCCCCACAAGCTCCCTGCTCTCTTCCAGACTCCCGACATCCATAGCCTGATTGGCCGCACCAACAATGAGGAGCCTATGGAGTGGGAGAGCTCCTTTTGCGGCCTGCAGGTATTGTCCCTGCTGCGGGTTAGGTATCCCTGCTGCATGGGTAGACCTGGGGCCCGATCTGGCCCCTTCCCTATTTCCCGATTCCCACGGCTGGAGGAGGGACCCTGGGAGTAGGACTTCCTGCCTGTGGCACCTCCCCTGCAAACACCTACTTCAATCTTGCAGATTCCGCGCATTGATGGGACTGCCGGAAATGATCCCGAGCCTATGGAGTGGCTCAGTTATGGCAGCAGCCAGGTACGGCCCCAAGAACCCTTGCACGCACTTGTCCTTCCTCTTCCCCAAGCACTGTCCCCACCAAGGTCTCCTGCTCTCTTCCAGATGAGGGGGAGCAGTGGCCTGGTTGGCTGCAGCCAGGAGGAGCCCATGGACTGGGAGAGCTCCGGCTGCAGCCCCCAGGTATGGCCCCTGCTGCCGGCTGCACGGGCAGAGCTGGGGCTGTGCCCGGCCCCTTGGCGCTGCTCCGCGCTGCCTTTGGGGAGCAGCCGCGCGGGAGCCTGGCCCAGGTGTGCGGGCGCTCTGGCGGGCCGCGGCGCCGGGGCAGAGCTGCACAGGGCGCAGGAGCGCCCAAGGCCTGGGCACCTGCTGCCTCAGCCCCTCTGCCGGCCTCCGGGCTGCGCTGGCCACGCCAAGCCTCTGCCAGGGCACCAATGACGGCAGCGCTGCTGCCAAAGAGCCCGCGCAGCCGCCAAGGAGCCTCTGCTCCACGGGAGCCCCCGAGCCGCTCCTCGGCCCTGCTCACGCCTCCTTTTCCCTTGCAGGCCAAGCTCCCCTTCACCCTGGCTGCTGCCAAGAAGCGCTGGGCCCAGGGAGGCCAGCAATGACCTCTTATGTGGATTTTTCTTTGGAGACTTTTATAGTAATATTTGTTATTGTTGATATTGTTGATATTATTGTTGTTAGTGTTATTGATATTGTTTTTATTGTTGTTGTTGTTAGTGTTTATTATATTGTTATTTTTATAGTTATTGTTTAAATATATATTCCTGTATCATTGCTTAAGTTTTATGTCGTGTTTCCAAGTGAGCTCAAGCACAAAAATCATCCCCATCGCAGATGTGTGTATGTAGCCCTAAGATTCCAGCCCCTAGGGGCAAGGGAGGGCCAGCAAATTTTCCCTCTAGGACTTCCCTTCACACGCAGCCCTGGGAATGGTACAATCCCTTTCCTATCTTTTTGTTTTTTCCTGTTCTTTTTCTTTTTTCTTCTTTTTCTCTTTTTTTCCTCTTCGCCATTTTTATTCCTTTTTGGTCTTTTTCTTCTCCCTCTTCTTCGCTTACTTTTTCTAATTCTTTTTCTTTGTCCTTTTCTTTTCCTGTGTGTTTCTGTTTCTTTTTTAATCTCTTTGTTTCTCTTCTCCTTTTGCCTTCTTTTTATCTTATTTTCCTTTTCTTTTATTCCTTTTCCTCTCACTGTTTTTTTAATTTTTTTTCCTTTTTCCTTTCTTTTCCTTTCCTTTTCCTTTTATTTACTCTCATACCTTGTTTTCCCCTCTTTATTTTATATTTATTTTGTTCAAGCTGTATCTGTGGGAGAAAACTGTGGCAGAGAAAAAGCAGGTAGGACATCACTGAGCAAAGGAGCATTCCCACAGGCAGCAGGGACCGCAGCTCTGCTCCACACTCAGGTGCTCCCCTTCTAAATGCCTGCACTCCAGCAGTGCCAGGAGAGGACAAGCTCATCCTCAGGAGAGCAGGCATTGCTCTCTGGAATGGAAGGGAGCCTCCAAGGCCAGGCCTGCAAAGGAACAATGGTTCTTTTCCAGCAATATCTATCCATTCCAATTCCAGGCTGTGGGATTTCTTGTTCCCTTACGCAGTTGGGAATGAGTGGATGGTGCCTGGCAAAACGGGACAAGCAAGGAAGAAGACAAGGAGGTGGTTGGCAGATGAGCTGGAAGGCAGCACTGCCAGGCCCAGCGGGAGTCGCGCGGCACACGGGGAGCAGCTGAGTGTGCCCAACAGCCTGGAACATTGTGGCCAATGACCACCTGCAGGGACCAGCCCTCACGCACACGCTTGTCCCAGTCCTGCTTCACTGCTTTAGCCCGCTCTTCAGTTTCCCCCAGAGAAGATGCCCTGCTTCTGGTGCATCTCTGCATGGCTCTTGCTTCAGGAAAAAGACCAAGAGGGCAGCCTCAGATCCTGAAGGATCTACAAGTGTCCCATGGTCCTGATGTGCAGGCAGCGCATGGGGCAGGGTGCACTCCAGGATGGGGAAAGGTCTCCCCAGTATGGACCCAGCAACAACCCTTGGTGTCTCAGCCCACCACAGCCCTCCTGCTTGGGCAGCCACCCTCAGCAACCTGCCCCTGCTGAGTCCTGCAAATGTCCAATGTTGGACTAGTGCTGGAAATGGCCAAAGTGAGAGACCAATCCGTGACAAATGCCCTGTGGCCTCTTCACAGTCAGTCCATGCAACCAAGGACACCCAGCTCAGCAAACGTCCTTTTCCTCTCCGGACCCTCTCCAGCCCAGCCCAGCCCCTCTCCCAGCCCACCCAGCAGAGCAGACCAGGCTGGGGGTGGCCCCACAGCAGTGCCCACCACAGGGCACTCACCCCACAGCCCCAGCCCCACTGTGGGCACAGCAGCTCCAGGGGACAGGGCTGTGTGTGGCAGGTGCCCTATCAGGCTCCAAGCTGGAACTGGCCCCATACGGACACAGAGGACAGTGACACTCTTTGCCTCTTGTTCCTGTATCCCAGAGCTTCCCTACCCCAGGCTGCCTGCAGCCCCCATGCCAGCCCCTCTCATAGAATCATAGAATCATAGAATGCTTAGGGTTGGAAGGGACCTCTAGAGATCATCTAGTCCAACCCCCCTGCATACGCAGGGACACCTAAAGCACGTGGCACAGGACTGCATCCAAGCGGGTTTTGAAGATCTCCAGAGAAGGAGACTCCACAACCTCTCTGGGCAGCCTGTTCCAGTGCTCTGTCACCCTCACTGTTAAGAAATTTTTCCTTAAGTTCCCATGGAATTTTTGATGTTTCAGTTTCCGGCCATTTCCTCTAGTCCTATCAGTGGCCACCACTGAAAAGAGACCATCCCCGTCCTATGCACTCCCTCCCTTGAGGTATTTATATACACTGATTAGATCCCCTCTCAGCCTTCTCTTCTCCAGGCTGAACAGGCCCAGCTCCCTCAGCCTCTCCTCACAGGGCAGATGTTCCAGGCCCCTGATCATCCTTGTAGCCCTGCGCTGGACTCTCTCCAGCAGCTCCACATCCCTCATGTACTGTGGAGCCCAGAACTGGACACAGTACTCCAGATGCGGCCTCACCAGGGCTGAGTAGAGGGGCAGGATCACCTCCCTGGACCTGCTGGACCTGCTGGATCACCTCCCTGGACCTGCTGCTCTCTCCAGCACAAGGCTCCCTGCCCTGGGGCTCTGCTGGCACCTCCTGCTGCCAGGGACACAGCAGCCAGCCCCTAGCAGACATGCAGAGAAACATATTTCTTTTCCCCATTTATTCCTCCTTCTAAGAGCACAATTGCTCCTTTTCCCCTTCCCCAGGGATATCCCTGCTCCCTAGAAAACCCTTCCCCAGGTTAATTCCTGAGTTATGGTCTGCCTGGAAGGTCCTGGAGCCTCCCCAGTGCTCCCTGCAGGACCCCGAGATGCTGGTGTTGCTCTGCAGAGTGAGTGGGCTGTGGTGCTCTGGGGTCACAGGGTGACTCTGCAGTTGTTGTGCTCATGGTTGGACACAGACCCAGCTGGACAGGCGTCATTGTACCTGAGAACACCGTGTCAAGGGGCTTCTATCTGTGAATGCGGCTCTGAGCAATCACAGGCCATATAAAATGGCTCAGGCTGTGTTCATGTGTCCCTAGACTCAGACCATGACTTCAGGTATAAGCTGTCATGGGCAGCTCTTGAAGCTCCTTTCCCTGTGCCTGCAAGGTCCCCAATGTGGTCATAGGCCACCATACGGGGGACAGTCCCAGGCAGATACTACTTGGCCATTCATCACTATCAGGAGCACCGAGCACTCACAGGTGAGAACTGTATCCAGTCCTTATTCCCTAACATATCCCCCCAGGAGCTCATTGCATTGGGCCCATGAAGAGCCCCAGAAAAGTAACAAGCATCTTTCAGGCTGAACGTCATGGAGCAAATTCTTGGCACCAGCTTTGGAAGAAGAGCCCAGTCCACAAGATCCACTGAAAACATACCCTTTAATTAGGGGAACAACAGCTCTGACACAATGATAGACACATTTAAAGAAGACCTCTGGGTCAGAAAGACACGGGTAACACCTGTGGAGAAGTGGGATGAATTCAGAAACTTGTGCACAAACCTCATTATTAAAGCAAGAATGCCGAAATCACAGGAGTTGTCTGAGAGAAATTAGATATTACTTGAGTAGAAGGATGGGCAGCTTACTGTTGCTGAAATATTACCAATTGAATCATTTTATCTTTAAGCAGGAAAAGGAAGACAGACAGAAAGAGAGAAAGAGAGAGAACGAGAGAGACAGAGATAGAGGATGAGAGAAAGAAAGGAAGAGAGGATGGAAGGAAGAGGAAGGAAGAGAGGAAGAGAGGAAGGAAGGCAGGGAGAGAGGAAGAGAGGAAGGGAGGAAGGAAAGAAGGGAGGGAGGGAGAGAGGGAGGAAAGAAGGGAGGGAGGAAGGAAGGGAGGGAGGAAGGAAAGGAGGGAGGAGGAAGAGAGGAAGGAAGGAGGGAGGGAGGGAGAAAGGAAGAGAGGAAGGGAGGAAGGGAGGGAGAGAAGGAAGGAAGGAGGGAGGGAGGGAGGGAGGGAGGGAGGGAGGAAGGAAAAGGAAGGAAGGAAGGAAGGAAGGAAGGAAGGAAGGAAGGAAGGAAGGAAGGAAGGAAGGAAGGAAGGAAGGAAGGAAGGAAGGAAGGAAGGAAGGAAGGAAGGAAGGAAGGGAGGAAGGGAGGAAGGGAGGAAGGGAGGAAGGGAGGAAGGGAGGAAGGGAGGAAGGGAGGAAGGGAGGAAGGGAGGAAGGGAGGAAGGGAGGAAGGAAGGAAGACCCTTAATGCCAGCTACCCTGGGGATGAGTAGATGCACATCGTCAGTCGTGCAGTAGATGCAGATGGTCTTGGCATTGTACCCACTGAACCAGTTTCCTCAGTGCAGCTTTAAGCTCCTTGTTCCTCAAGCTGTAGATGAGGGGGTTCAGTGCAGGAGGCACTGATCCAGGACCAGATCTAGAGCTGGGGAGGAGATGGAGGGGGGCTTCAGGTAGGCAAAAAATGAAGTACTGGCAAACAGGAGGACCACAGCCAGGTGTGGGAGGCACATGGAAAAGGCGTTGTGCCGGCCCTGCTCTGACGGGATCCTCAGCACAGCTCTCAAGATCTGCACATAGGACACCACAATGAAAACGAAACATCCAAACGCTAAACAAAGACTAACCACACTAACTCCAACTTCCCCGAGGTAGGCATCTGAGCAGGAGAGCTTGAGGATCTGGGGGATCTCACAGAAGAACTGCTCCACCTCATTGCCTTGGCAGAGGGGTAGGGAAAATGTGTTCCCAGTGTGCAGAAGAGCATAGAGAAAACCACTGGCCCAGGCAGCTGCTGCCATTTTGACACAAGCTCTGTTGTCCAGGAGGGTCCCATAGTGCAGGGGTCTGCAGATGGCAACGTAGCAGTCATAGGCCATGACTGTGAGGAGACAATACTCTGCTGAGATAAAGAAGACAAAGAAAAAGATCTGGGTAGCACAACCCAAGTAGAAAATGTCCCTGCTGTCCATGAGAGAATTGGCCATGGATTTGGGAACAGTGGTGGAGATGCAGCCAAGATCAAGGAGGGAGAGGTTGAGGAGGAAGAAGTACATGGGGGTGTGGAGGCAGTGGTCACAGGCTACGGCTGTGATGATGAGGCCGTTAGCCAGGAGGGCAGCCAGGTAGATGGCCAGGAAGAGCGAGAAGTGCAAGAGCTGCAGCTCCCGCGTGTCTGAGAATGGCAGGAGGAGGAACTCGTTGAGGGAGCTGCTGTTGGACATTTCCTCCCTATAAATATGGGGGACTCACCAAGGAAAAAACAGACAGAGACAAGTTAAGAGGACACTCTTAAAAGGAAAATAAACAAATTAATTAATTTTTTTATCTATCTATTTGTCTCATACCCAGATCTCTTAGGCTCATGCCTCTGCTAGGTAGAAAATGATGTTACTCTAAAAAGAGAGCAGCCCCTGCTGAGAGCAGAGTCTGGTTTCAGAGTGCCCATCTCTGACCTTCTCACCCTTTCTACGTGCACCTGAGGGAAGTCTTCAGACTCCCCTTCTAGCAAACAACACACAAGACCCTTTTCTGCTCCCCATTTACAGCCTCCCACCATCACTTCCAAAATATCAGTATTTCCATAGGTTCCGCATGGGTCGCTGAGATACCACAGATATGCCATGAGACAGCAGAGGCTTTCTGGAGGGCAGGTGGCAGCCTGCAGGACACCACAGGATAACAGCCAAATGATTGTCAGGATTTAAGATGGACTTTCCTTAAGGCATAGTCCACTCATTTCCCTGTACTGCATTTCCTGGAGCTCCACAGGACAGAATGGGGCTGCGGAGAACTCACTCCCTTGGAAATCCCTCTTTTCCACTACTTGTAGCTTTGGTGCCTGAACTGCAGCTGAATACTCACAAGCACAGGAAGCAGAGAGCAAGAACAGGAGCAGCATGGACAGGAGAAGGATTAAGGAGCAACACCATGACCCTGTTGCCAAGGGAGGCAAGGAGAGGGACAGAGAGGCATTCTGGAAAACCTTCGCTTTACCAGCAGGGTATGGCACCTTGCAGAGGGGGACATTGCAGCACTGCCCCTCTCAGCCCCTTGGTGGGGAGGCACCAGAGAGATGCCCCTCTCCTCTGCCACAGCTCTGGCTGCAGAGTTCAGCCAGAGTCCCATGCCCTGCAGTTCCTTCTCCTTCCCTGCCCATCTCTGCTGCCTGCAGCTGTCCCTGCTGGCAGCTCTTTCTCTGTCCCAGTGTCTTGTCCCTGTCACTGCTCAAAGATCCCATGTCACCCTCTGGGTGCTCAGTTCTGCCCTACAGAAACCTCTGGGAATGTCCAGGGCCGGCTCTGTGTTTGCAGGTTGAAATGAGCAGGTCACATAAAGTCCTAGGATGCTGCAAAGAAGATGCTGATGCTGCCTTTAGACTAAAGTGGGGATGAAGCAGCTCACTGACGTTTCTCACAGACCTATTAATCTCTCAGAGGGAAGGTTTACAACTCCCAGCTCATTGCCAAAACAGAAAACTTGTTCCTTCATTCTCCCTATCGAAATGAGGAAAGTGAAAGTGCAGAGACCTGAAGGAAAGCTCCTTCTCCTTCAAGCAGCTCTTCTCTTGCTTTTCCTCTTGAAAGGACCCCTCAGACATGTCCTGCACATGTGCTGGAGCTGTGAGCAGAACCTGACCCCTGCAGCACCTATCAAAGGCAGAAAGAACCTGCCCTGCCAGGGATCTCTTCCCACCCAAAGCTTCTCCCCACAGCAGCACAGGGAGCTCCCTGGAGAGGCTGTGTGCTGACCCTCACAGGTGGCAGAGTCACTGCCCTGGGCAAACAGCACCATGAGGTACAGGGACACTGCTCTGAATCACAGCCCCAGGCAGACCTTGGTGCACTCCCTGCCTTCACAGCCCTACAGCCCTGTGTTCAAGTGCCATACCCAAGAGAAGCATACCCTGATCCTCTGACCATGTGTCAGGGAATTCCTGCTCTGAAGCATCTCCTCCTCCTGCTATGTCCTGCTTACTCAAGGAAAGAGACCATTTAAAATCCTATGAGCCATGGTTTGGTTGGGATGCAGACACCCCCTCCAGGAACCTCAGCAGCATTGCCCTACAGACACTCACTGTTTCAAGAGCTGTGAAGATTCCCCCACAATGAGCTCTGCTCCCACTCCACGCTGCCGTTCCCCTCTCGCTGCCTTCTCTCCTCTGCTGTCCGCAGCAGCAGGCAGTGCCCGCAGCCCTGCTGCTCTTGGCACAGGAGCTGCTCCTGCACTCGGCTGTCTCTGGGCAGTGCTGCCAGGCTGCCACGAGCTGCCTCCGTCCCAGGAGCCTGGCCCCGCTCAGGAGCAGAGGAACAGCTGAACTCACCAATTTCTCTGTCCCTTGTGCCCCCTCCTCCTGGGAAATGTTCCCTCAAGCAAACTAAAATAATCATCTGTTTTCCTTTTCTCGTGAGTGGAGAGAAGTTCCAACATTGCAATTTATTTCATCAGAGGATGAGGAGCTATGAAAGTTGTGAATGTCCCACTCTGGAAGAATGATTTTCATCTCTCCACCAGACAGGGGCACCTAGGTGGGACAAAAGCCAACTCACTTAGACATGGTTCAGGTTTTGATTAGGATTAATCAACTTGGGCATTACAGAATTCAGGCCCCCAGGCCCAGGTCTGAAGAGATATTCAGATTATACCTGTAAATTCCACAGATGCCATCGGTGGGATTCCCCTTGCCAAAAACAAAGTGAGCACAACACAGAGGTGTGCATGTGTGCTCTAAGCTCCCACTGTAATTATTGGGATAATCATTGGAGATGGATAATCATTGATAACCATTGATAATCATTGGAGATGGAAGAGTCATCCTCTTACACAGAGATATCTGGTGACAGTTGAAGAGACAGATGTGGTCCAAAGCAGATGTGCCACAGACAGTTGTGGTGTCAGTGCCTGCTTGCTCTGATGCAGGAACTGGGGGACCTGCATCATCCTAGAGGATGAGGTGAGGATCAGGTAGGGAATTTTCTTGGCTATCTGAAATGACCTCCTGGTGCCAAACACAACTAGAGCTCGACTCACTCCAGCTGAGGCGTAGGAAGATTCTAGTATTAACCAGCAGCTCTTGTAATTCAGCGCAGACACTTGATTTGATGGCGTTGAAAAGTGCTGGAAGAGCCTTGTCAGATGCCTGGGTTGTCCAGCTCAACCATATGTCTCTAGCAGATAGGACCTACAGGGAAACTATCCCCTTTGGAGCGCTTGCTGGGCAAGTGCTCCAGGGAATCCTATGGTTCCATCCTGAACCCAAACAAATGAAATCCAGCACTGTCTGTAGGGAAAGTCCATCCCGTCTACATCTATGTGTGCTGCAAAAATCAGAGGCACATCACACCAAGGTATCTTGAGACTCTTTTCTCTCTCAAAACCTTCTTGCTCTCCTCCCCTCAACTTCTGCTCACTCCATCATATTATATGAACAGGGACTGGGCTAATGAGGACCTCAGTGTGTCTGGATCACACGCTGTCAAGGTCCATGGACATTGGCAGGGGCACCTTGTCCTTCCTGGAGATTTGTGCAAGAAGTCTGTCATAGGTCCAGTATAGCCATAGAGTCGCCTCAGGCAGAACCCCCTTTCCTGCTGTTTCTCAATGGCCCAGCTCTGTGTCTTCCTGGCCTTGGACACTGCTGGATTCACTTTCTTAGTGGGAAGCTGCTTCCACCATTGCATTGTTCCTGCTATATATGATGGCATGGCTCTGCTCTGAACTGGGCCATTGCACACCCAGTGTCTTTGCCTCTTGGTAACAGGTTTCTCTGTGACCATTCTGTTCTCTGTGCCACAGCTGAAGCTCTATAGCCCAAATACATGCAAGTGTAGGCTGTCTGAAGTAGAGGCAGGAGCACATGAAGATGTGCAAGCTGTCACAGGCCAGAAATATCATTGGAATGATGATCAATGGAAGATGAGGGAGGATGCCTTTTGTGTGATGGAGCAAATTGCATGTGTGGAGCTCCTCCTTGGAAGAGGCAAGGTTTGAAGTGAGAGCTTGTGGGTGAGCATCTCAGGAGGGAGCTCTCCTATTTCTCAGCAGTATAAAAAGAGTTTGTGGATCACTGGCCCTGGTTCTTGTTGGGCAGACTTTAATCCCCCTATCACGACCTGGAAAGGCAAACTGCAGGGTGAAAGCAGTCTGGGAGACTTCTGGAGGGCATCAAGGAGAACTTTTTTGCACAGCTGCCAGATGGGCTGATAAGGACGATGCTTTCTGGTATCTGGACATTTCAAACATGACTAAGTGATCAGGGATGGGATAGTCAGTGTCTACCTTGCCTACTGTGACCATGAGAATCTGGAGTGCCTAATGCTGAGGGGAGTGCAGAAGGACAGTAGCAAAATGGAGACTGGGCTTCAGAAGAGCCGAGTTCCTGGCCTGTTCAGGGGACTGGTGGGGGATCCCAGGGGAGGCAGCTCTCAAGGACATCAGAGCTCAGGAAAGCCAGCAGGTCTTTAAGGACAGACCTGCCAAGCATAAGGATGGGCCATTCTGATACTCACTAAAACTATCAGATACCTCAGGACACTCAAACCAGCAAATACCCCTTGGGTACACTGGGATCTCCTTACTTAGCTCCAGGCTAATAGAGCAATGTAGAGGAGAAAAAAAGGCAGAGGCAAAGGCAGAGGCATTTAGAAATATAGCCCAGCATCACATTACACGGACAATGCAGGGTCCTGCACCTGGGGAGCAATAACCCCAGACACCAGTAATAGACTAGAGGTTGACCTGCTGGAAAGCAGCTCCGCAGACAGGGATTTGGGAATCCTGGTTGACAAGGAGTTAACCATGATTCAGCAATGTGCCCTTGTGGCCAAGAAGGCCAATGGCATCCTGGCCTGCATCAGGAGGAGTGTTGCCAGCAGATGTTGTTCCCTCTCCTCAGCTCTGGTGAGACCTCACCTGGAGTATTATGTGCAGTTCTGGGCTCTGCAGTATGAGAGGGACATGGAGCTTCTAGAGAGGGTGCAGCATAAAGCGACAAAGATTATTAAGGGACTGGAGCATCTATCGTATGAGGAAAGACTAAGTGAGCTGGGCCTGTTTAGTCTGGAGAAGAGGAGACTGACAGGAGATCTGATCAACACAGAGAAGTAAGTACCTTAGGGGTGACTGTAGGGAGCATGGGGCCAAACTCTCCTTGCTGGTGGCCAGTGACAGGACAAGGGATTATGGATGCAAGTTGAAACACAGGAAGTTCCATCTCCATGTGAGGAAGAACTTTACTGTGAGGGTGCCAGAGCCCTGGAACAGGCTGCCCAGAGAGGTTGTGGAGTCTCCTGCTCTGGAGATCTTCAAAACTCACCTGGATGCCACCCTGTGCCACATGATCTAGGTTTCCCTGCTTGAGCAGGGGCATTGGGCTAGATGATCTCTAGAGGTCCCTTCCAATGTTAACCACTCTGTGATTCTGTGAACTTGCTGCTGGAGACAGTGCCCATCGTTTCCCTTACCACATCTTCAGAGTGCAATTCAGCCGAGTCTACATTAGCTCACCCATCAGACAGGGAAGGGAATTACTGCAGCACAAACAGCCTGGGAGTCATAAATTACTAATGCCACTGCTCTTGTTACACCATGCTTACTTGGGCACTGGGTTCATTTAGCAGCCTGAAAGATCTTGCTGGATTCCCTGGTCCAATGGTAGCTCGCTGCACATCTCTGCTCCTTGTCGACGTTTGCCAGAGAAGATCATGCTCACAGCAGCACAAATTCCTGGTGCTAAGTGCTCCATCTCCCTCCTCTTGATTAAGGAGCTGCCTTTCTCCAGGGCTGCAGAGCTCCGCAGGTGTCAGCCCCTCCACGGGGCACCCTCAGCAAACACTCTCGTCCCCGCCGCTGCTGCTGGCCCCTCACTGCTCTGGCAGCAGCGACCTCAGCGCCAGCACCCGCCGTGAGCCTCCTGCTGGCCCAGCAGCTCCTCGGGCAGGGGGACCTCGCTCGCGCACAGCCCAGCGTGGGCTGCTGCCGCCGCGGGCTGCAGGGACACCAGGTTCCTCGGCAGAGCCGCCCCGGCCAGGAAGGGGCTGCTGACGTCACAACCAGCCGCACGGCCTGGCCTATCAGGGGCTGCGGCAGCAGTGACGTCACCAGCCGACGCCCACGCGTCAGCACAGAGCCAGCCCTGCAGAGAGCAGGGGCCTCCCGGCAGCGTCCCCGCAATGGCCTCCGTGTCCCTGCCCGCTGCTGAGACACTCCTGGCCTCACAGGCAGCGCCTGCTGCTGCCCCGGCAGCTCCGCGCACACAAGGGACCTCCCCGCGTGTCTGCACCAGACCCCGCTGCCGGCCGCGCTGCTGCTGGGACAGGAGCGGCCTCAGAGCCCGTCCCCAGCCATGGGCCAGCGCTGGCCTCGCAGCTGCTCTGCCAGCAGGGACCTCCCAAGGAACTGCCCAGCCAGGTGCCTCTTGCTGGCCTGCCCGGGACTCAGCAAAGAGCAGAGCTCACGGTCACCCTCACAGACATGTATGGACCTGCTAATGCCTGGTGCTGTCCAGTCAGGAGCACAGACAATGTGACCCCCCTCCCAAGCAGGAGCAGTGCCATGTGCCTGCTGCTGGCCTCCCAGGTGCTTACAAACATTGACTTGACCATCATCTGAGTAGATGATCTCCAAATGTCCCTTGCAATCAGAGAAAGGTGCCTTCTCTCACTCAAGCCCCCTTGAAGCTTGCTTATGAGCCAGCAATGTCCCCTTGCTGCCAAGGCCAGTGGTCTTCTGGGGTGTAGTAGGAAGACTGTTGTCAGGAGGACAAGGGAGGTCATCCTCCCTCTCTACTAAGTCCTGGGGAGGCCACCCCTCGAGTCCTGTGTCCAGTGCTGGGCTCCGCAGTACAAGAGGGACATGAAGCTACTGGAGAGAGCCCAGTATATGTCTATCTATGTCTAAAGTTGATCATTGAGCTGGAGCATCTCTCCATGAGGAGAAAGTGAAAGAACTGGGCCTGTTTTAGCCTGGAGAAGGCTGAGAGGGGATCTTATCAGGGTGTGCAAATACCTGAAGGGAGGATGAAAAGGGCAGAAGAGGATGGCCCAGACTCTTTTTAGTGGTGACTAGTGATGGCACAAGAGGCAACAGACACAAATTGGAGCACAGGAAGTTCTGCCTGAATTTGAGGAAAAGCATCTTGACTGTGAAGGTGACAGAGCACTGGCAGGGGTTGCCCAGAAAGGTTGTGGAGTCTCCTTCTCTACAGATATTCCAGACCTGCCTGGACAGGATCCTGTGCATCGTGCTGTAGGTGACACTGCTTGACCAAGCGGTTTGAACTAGATCATCTGCAAAGCTCCTTCCAACCTCAACTATTCTGTGAATCTATAAACGGTCTCCACTGGAATAGATCAGCTTTTTGAGCTGTAGGGATCTGCCTGTCCCTCAGCTTTATTGTGAGGGCTGCTCTAGTAGGATAGAAGGCATCCAGGGTCATTAGAGATGACCAAGGAAATTCCTGCCCTGGCCTCCCGCTGAAGCTCTATCTCCAGTGATTCCATTAGGACCTTTAGGCCAGGAGCTTGCAAGCAGATCATGTGCATGCTTAGCCTGCTAAGGGGGAATCCCACCTGCCATGTATTTGTGGAGTTCATGAGTTAGCTGAATCCTTCTCCAAACCTGGCGCTTCTGAACAGACATGTGGAGCCCCAATAAGCCATCTGAATAAGTCCTCTGAATCATATATGCACCATGTATCAACAAGCTCCCTTCTTATCCCTGTCTGGGTGTCCTGCCTAGTTAAGAAATGTGAATCAGGACTTCCCATGGGACATTTCTAACTTTGGTAGATAATCATTATCTGATGAAATAAATTGCAATGTTGGAATCTGTATCCCTGTACTCTTTAGAGAAGGAAAACAGGTTACTCTACTTGATGGAGCATATCCCAGAGGGAGGAATCCCAAGGGACAGAGTAATTCATGAATTCAGCTGGGCTGCAGCTCGTGGCAACCTGTCAGCACTGCCCAGAGACAGCCGAGTGCAGGAGCAGCTCCTGTGCCAAGAGCAGCAGGGCTGCGGGCACTGCCTGCTGCTGCAGACAGCAGAGGAGAGAGGACAGAGAGGTGAAAGGCAGCGTGGAGTGGGAGGACAGAGCAGAGCTCATGGTGGGAGCAATCTGTGACACGGTAAGTCACCGGCTGCAGGGTAATGCTGCTGATGTTTCTGGAGGGGTCTGCAGCACCCCTCCAACTGATGACTTTTCTCTTTTTGAGGACTGTTCTCCCCGCTTCTACTTTGCATATGAGGAGATGCTTCAGAACAGAAATTCCCTGTCCCAGCATCACAAGGTCAGGCCATCATGGCTGCTTCTTCTGGAGCTGGTGCAGGACAGTGAAGGCAATGTGGGCACACAGATTCTTCAGAGCACTGTTCTTCAGAGGAGTGTCCATGCGCCCCAGGGTGCTGTGTGCCTGGGGCAGTGATTCTGTGAGGATCAGCACTCAGCCTGCCAGGGCGCTGCAGGGAGAAGCTCTGGGTGGGAGGAGAGATCCCCCCTGGGCAGGTTCATTCTCCTGCTGAGAGGCTGCTGTGTGGGGTCAGGGCTGCTCACAGCTCAGCCTCACCCACACAACCTATCTGGAAGGGGCTTTTCAGGAGGACACTCTTGGGAAGCTTCTATGAAAGGGAAGGCAATATCCAGAGGCTAGGATTTTGTTTTGTATCCTTGACAAGGCAGCAAATGAATGGGACATTTTAGGTTTAGATGCCTGAAGGAGAGTTCTGCAGTGCTGCTCTGAGGGATAAATAGGCCTGCGAGGACCCCAGAATATTCCTTCAACTGCCTTTTCACCTGTGGGCAGCAGCGATATCCCCTTTGCAGCTCTCCTCATTCTCATTGTGCTTAGTCTCACTCTGCTCTCACGGGGAAGGACTCCAGGGCATTTCTGACCTCCTCTGCAGTCAGATTTCCAGAACAGCAGAGCTGCCTCTCTCCTGCCATGTGCCCATTTCCCATTGCAAGGCACAGGGCTGAGAACCACTGCCCTGGGAGTCCACACTGTCTGGGAGGTGCAACCTGGGGACGGTGCTGCTCTGTCTCTCTCTCCTCCCTTGGCAGCAGTCAGTGTTTCTCCTCATTTCCCTGCCTCTCCTTTCTGCTCTTGTCCTGGCAGTCAGCTGGGGCTTCAGCTACAAATTCAGATACTCACCCTGAGGTCCTGCCATGGAGGTGTCTGAAGAGGGGCAATGTGCCCAGGGTGCTGGGCAGCGTCATTGGAGGGGCTGCAAAGGGGTTGACTCTTCCTTTAGGAGACTCTGTGGCTGTCAGGGCATGTGACTGTCTCTGTTGTCCTGTTGGGGTTGTGAGGTGCCCTCCAGGGCAGGATTCAGTGCACAGAGTCTTTGCCATGTCAGTAGCAGTGTCCTGTTCTCTCCATCACATATCCACCTTGAACTTAGAGGGAGAGCAGAGTTAAATGCGTGCGAAGAAGAAATTACTGAGAGTTCAGACGGGATTGAGAAGGATTTCTATGAAAAATGGAAAGTTTATTTCAGAGAAAATTCTTCTAAGGTATTATTGCCTTTTCTTCCCTACACAGTTTTCCTGAGCCCAATACCTCAGATGTCCAACAGCAGCTCCCTCAATGAGTTCCTTCTCCTGCTGTTCTCAGACACGCGGGAGCTGCAGCTCTTGCACTTCTCACTCTTCCTGGCCATCTACCTGGCTGCCCTCCTGGCCAACGGCCTCATCATCACAGCCGTAGCCTGCGACCACCGCCTCCACACCCCCATGTACTTCTTCCTCCTCAACCTCTCCCTCATCGACCTTGGCTGCATCTCCACGACTGTTCCCAAATCCGTGCACAATTCTCTGTGGAACATGAGGGCCATTTCATACTTTGAATGTGCTGGGCAGGTCTTTTTCTTCCTTTTCTTCGTATCAACGGAGTATTCTCTCCTCACGGTCATGGCCTACGACCGCTACGTTGCCATCTGCAGACCCCTGCACTACGGGACCCTGCTGGGCAGCAGAGCTTGTGTCAGAATGGCAGCAGCTGCCTGGGCCAGTGGCTTTCTCTATGCTTTCTTGCACACCGGGAACACATTTTCCCTACCCCTCTGCCAAGGCAATGTGGTGGAGCAGTTCTTCTGTGAGATCCCCCAGATCCTCAAGCTCTCCTGCTCAGATTTCTACCTCAGGGAAGCTGGGATTATTGTGGTTAGTATCTGTATAATCTTTGGGTGTTTTATTTTCATTGTGGTGTCCTACGCGCAGATCTTGGCTGCTGTGCTGAGGATACCGTCAAAACAGGGCCGGCACAAAGCCTTTTCCACGTGCCTCCCGCACCTGGCCGTGGTCTCCCTGTTTCTCAGCACAGGTGCATTTGCCTACCTGAAGCCCACCTCCATTTCCTCCCCATCTCTGGATCTGGTGCTGGCTGTTCTGTACTCGGTGGTACCTCCAGCAGTGAACCCCCTCATCTACAGCATGAGGAACAAGGAGCTCAAGGATGCCATTAGGAAAGTGATTTCATGGACCTTTTTAAGCAGTGGTAATTTTTCCACATCTCTCCACAAATGACTCTTTCTGTATCCCATAACTGGACTGAGCACTGTTTCTTCATGTTATTTTTATTATGACTTTTACTAGTGATAATAATTGTTATCGTGTTCCTACACAACTACTTGTATTCATTCCCCTTTTTACGGTGTCTGCTCTGTCTCACCTAATACCCTAAATTGTGTGGAATGCTGGACAAGGACTGGCTCCCTAACAGTGTCTCTGTAATAAAGTAATTTCTATCAGTACAGTGTGTGAAAGCTGGGCTTTTCCTCAAAAGCTGGTGTCAAGAATAGGCCCAAGGACTTGCACCCCTCAAGGGCCTGCTGCACAGGATTCTCCATGGGTTCAGCAACACAGAGCTCAGAATCATGTAATGACCTTTCAGAGACCAAGGGCTGGTTTGGGAATTCACCTATCAGAGTCCAAGGATAGTGGAGACACTGAATGGTCATGGATTTACACATGCACAGCTCTCCTACGTATTAAGGCACAGCGTCAGACGGCTGTTCTCATGGAGGGGAAGCTGGCGGTGTCAGGAGAGCACAGAGATCCTCCTGGGACAGCATATGCCTGGATGGACTGTGAGTAGAGCCTCATAAAGGGAGAGGTCCTCAAAGATGGAGTTTCTTAGAGGTAAAGCACTGGGTATTCGCAGGCAAAAGAGGACTCTGCAGTCTCAGGAGGACTCAACTGTCAGGAAGAAGGGAGAACGGAGAGCCCTCTGGGTCACCATCTATCAGATACCAGGGGCAGGATGTATAGGCACAGCTGGACACAACGAGCACCCTTGGAAATGCTCTGCAGTCCAGGTGCCCTGGACTGTGCAATCATCTGCAGTCCCCTGGAGGGATTAGAGGTCATGATACCCATTTGGTTGGGTCTGACTCCTACCGCTGGTCACACAGGCAGTGAAATGTCACCCTTAGCCACTTTCTCTCCCCTTTCCCCCCTCCATATCCTTCCCAGCTCTGGATCCCTCTGTACTGGCCATTCAGTACTCAGTGGTGCCTCCAGCACTGAACCCCCTTGTCTACAGCATGAGGAACAAGGAGCTCAAGGAGGCACTGAGGAAACTTCCTCAATGGGTACAATGTCAGTGCCAAAACCTGCTCTGTGTGCAGTCACTTGTCATTCCCATGTACTTGGCATGAAACATGTGCTTTTCATTTATTTCTTTCTGAATTTTTACTCTTACCTTCCTGAAAAAAATAATAATAAATAATTATTTAAAATACAATACAACAATACATCAGGAACAAAAGGCTGACTAGGGAAAATACGGGCCTGCTGCTAAATGGGCCAAGAGGCCTGGAGAGAAAGGACACAGAAAAGGCCACCTCTGGCTTTAGTGCTAAGAGTGACCCTCAGGAATCCTAGGCCCTGGAGTCCATGGAGAAATGGAGAAAGGAAGAGTTTCCCTTGCTGGAGGAGGATCTGAGTAGGGCTCACTTCAGCAAACCAGACACCCACAAAACCATGGGCTCTGAGGGGACTCTCTTGCCCTGTTCAGTCCCCATGTCTGACAGAGCTCCATGAGCTGAAAGAAATCGAGTCCCTCCAGTTACACTGCTTGTACCTCTGGCCCTTGGCAAGCGACCTTCACACATCAGAGACTCTCTGAGCACTGCCTGATAGATACAAAAAGGGGCTCACATTGGAATGCTGTATTTATGGCACTGCATCTTGTACTGCTTTCATGCCTCCTGATGGTTAGCTTGCTTCCCTTTACCCCTTCTCTGTTTGTCACACTGCACCATTGCATGTGTCACGATCACATCTCAAAGTGCACAAGTGGCAGTTTCTCCTCTGGTGTTATTCCTGTGCTTCACACCTCAGACAACTTCACCTGCCACCTGCATGGTCAAAGTGACAACTGGGAATAGAAGCTGAGCGCGAGGAAGGACCTTGCTCTATCTTCCTTGGTCTTGTTACAGGCATTGCCTGCTTCAGGATGGGCTGCTTTTTCTGGGAGAGGATTGGGGAGTGTAGCTGAAAGCTGAAGACAACAATTATATACAAATATTTCATCTTTTTAAAGTTTTCTATTGTTATTCTAAAGAATAGGTGACAGCACACCATCCAGTTCATAGCCATCCAGAGTGACTCCTAATGAAGGCAGCACATGTAGGAAAAGCCGTGTTCCAGAGATCAAGCACTGTATGCACAATCTTCCTCCCCAGCTCTACCATTTCCTTCATCAGCCTCCCGGGAATTTAAATCAGTCATGTTGAAAGCTAGCCTTAGTCCACCTATGTCTGCACTCGATGTTACAGCTCACCTGCCCCAATTCCCACCTGCTTTACTTAGACAACTGGCTGCCAACAGGCACAGGGAGATCTTCTTTTAGTTACAAAGAAACAAAAAAATAAAGCAGAATATAGTTTCATGGAAAATAATGACACTCTTTGAATGTATGCTAGGTCCTTACAATCCGTACATATAGTAAGGTCTTGGCTAACGGGGCAGACTACAGAGAGACAGAGCAAGCATTAACCTCCCTAAAGGGCAAATCAGCCGCTGAGTCTCTGAGTGAACAGAGTATCAGGAGGAGTCACAATGTGTCCAGATAGTGCCCTAAAGGGGATGTTAGAAATTGTCACTTTAAACAGGACACGTGGGAATGGGAGACTTAGGTAGACGCACAGGAGACAGGGGAGAGAATGGGCCAAGACCCCCGGCATGCAGAGCTGGGCTCACAGCATCACTGATGAGCTGCCACAGACTGAATAAGCAATCCAAAGAAGTCCTTCCTTTGGCAGTGACTTGGAAAGCCACATCTCTGGCAGGATTCCAGGGAGATGTGGTTTTTCTTCTGTAAGATGGTCCCCAGGACTCTGCAGAGATGAGGAAGAGCACGAAAGGAGGTTGCAGGGTTATTTGCCAGCTTCATCAGCTGTTGAGCAGGGAGCTGGTCATCTCACAAACTGCTGATTGAGTCATATGAGATGGGGACTGCAGTGTCTGAGGAGTGAGATGGGGACTGCTGGATCAACCCTCACAGCCTGGACCTCAGTTCTTGTTCCCAGGGATCCTGTTGCTCTCCACCAAGGCTCCCAGCTTCGGGAGCTCCTTCCCGAGGTGTCACACAGAAACTGTCACTGCAAAGACCCCTGTGGATCCCAGGCTGTGGCAGTGGCTGCTCAGGGCTGGAGGTTGCTGCAAGAGTCCTGCCTGAGGGTCCCACCCTGGTTGGGGACAATGTGGCAGCCAGGGCCCCTGGGGCTGGGGCTTCCCCGAGCCCCAGGGCTCCCGTGGGGCAGCTCCAACCCTTGTGTGGGTGCTGGGGGCAGAAGGAGAGAATCCAGGGCAGGTTTCCCTGGCACTGGCTGCCCCTCTTCTCCCCCACGCCGGGGTGGGCAGTGCTGGCTGAGCCCAACACAGCAGCTCACACAGCCCCCCAGGCCCCCACACCAGCACCCCCAGCACCCGCAGCCCCGAGCTGGGCTCCCCTCCCTGCCCCGGCCCCGCACAGCCCCCAGCACAGCCAGGAGCCCCACGGGGCCTCACAGCCAATGGCTGCGCTGGGCACGAGGAGGTCACTGCTGCCGCAGCCCCTGATAGGCCAGCTGCAGGGAGAGGGCGTGGCTGCTGCTTGGGAGGTCCCCGCTGCGGGCAGAGCTGATTGGGCAGCAGCAGGGCTGGCTCTGCCTGGTGACTGTGAGGTCACCGCTCCCGCAGCGCCTCATTGGGCAGCAGCCGGGCCCTGCGGGGCTCTGCGCTGCTGACATCATCTCCGCGGAGCAGCTGCTGAGCCCGGGCTGGGCTCCTGGCGGGGAAGGGCTGGGGTGGCCATTGCTGCCCTGGAGGGCAGGGCCAGAGAGCTGGGCGGGACGGCGCTGTGACGTCATGTCTTTGCGAGTGCCTGATTGGCCGGCAGCAGGCAGGCAGGCGTGGGCGGTGGGTGGGGGGTCTCTGTGGTGAGAGGAGCTGAGAGGGCAGCAGTGGTTCCTGTGTGGGGAAGGGGTTTGAGGAAGCTGCTGTCTCTGAAGGCCACAGGCAGCAGCAGGGATGTGGTGGGTTTGCACCTGTGAGGTCACCTCCATGTGAGCAGCTGGGTTTGGGGTTTAGGCTTTAGGGTTGTGATCAGTGGCACAGAGCCTAGTTGGAGACCTGCAACTATTGGTATCAGGAGTCAGTCAAAGCCTGTTCAGTTCATTAATCAGTGACTTGAAGGGACAGAGTGCACCCTCAGCAAGTTTTCTGAGGATAGAAAAGTGGGAGGAATGGCTGATAGCCCAGAAGTCTGTGCAGGCTTGAAGAGGGACCTGGACAGCCTGGAGAGTTGGGGGTAGAGGAACCTCATGAAGTTCAACACAGGCAAGTGCAGGGTCTTGCAGCTAGGAAGGAATAACCCCATGCACCAGGACAGGCTGGGGGTTGACCTGTTGGAGAGCAGCTCCGCGAAAAGGGACCTGGGAATCGTGGTTGGCAACAAATTGAGCATGAGCCATCAATGTGCCCTTGTGGCCACTGATACTGGCGGCTGAGGTCTAACGGTACCCAGAGTGCCCCCACAATATTGCAATGGCAGGAGATGTCTTTGGGTGGCCACTAGCTCCAGGCTGTGGTGTTTCACTGCGGGTGCAGGAATCGCCCTCCACTGCCCCTTCCCTGGGCCTCCTGGGTCCCCAGTGCCTCTCTGGGGATTGCAGAGCCCTCCTTTCCCCATGTTCACCTGGGTTTAGTGCTCTACCTTCTGGTCCCTGCACTGTGAGTCATCCCTGTTTCGTTAAAGCTGCACTCAGTGCCCACTCCCAGGCAAACCCTGTGCCTGGAGATCCCTGGGGGTTCTCTCATCAGCACAGTCATGTGTGGGGCAGCCTGGCACAGGCAGTGCAGAGACCATTGCCTGTCTGCAGTGGTCACTGAGAGATGAACCCTAGATTGAGGCTTAACAGATCACCCTGGAATGCTGAGGTCATCCCCTGGATCTCATGGAGTTCACAAGCAGAGGAGCAGGCCCATTTGTGGTTGCACACCCTTGAGCATATTTTTTGATTCCTGTTTCTAAAGAGAGGCCAGATTCAGGACCATCATAGGGCAGATCCCCTTTTATTATGGAAATGTTATTCTGGAATCCAGCTGTGGCTTAAGGGAGCCCAAGGACTAGTCCTGCCTGTTCTTCCAGGGTACGAGCGAAAACAAGCCTCTCTCTTCCAGGATATGAGATTTCCTGGGCCATATCTGCAGAATAAAGCATGGAAGGACAGCACAGAAGTGAGGAGGCCAACTCTAAATAGAGAAAGTCTTGCTGCCCTCCTGGAATGTGTCTTCAGGAAAGATGAACTGCCATGGGAAGGCTGCCTCTAGACTTTCCTTCAATTCACTCATGTTTAGTTTTGTGTGTTGGAGCTTTGCATGGAACCATGGAAACCTGTGGTGACACTTGGTTGTCATTTCCCTCATATTAGAGAGATTTGAGATCACACTGTAATCATAGCCACGAGAGCTGAGATCTCCTAAACAACACTGGACCCCTGGTCTCAGCCCACCTGCCCTTTTCCCGCCATGACTCTGTACCCCAGAGGTCCCTTGGTGTCAGTGCTGGGAAAGACGCTGCAGAGGGAAACTCTCCTCCCTGCACTGGGCACATCCAAGGGAGCTCAAAGAAGCGGCTCAGAGAATCCCCCCTCTCTGCTAGTGAAGGGGGAAGCCTGGCTTCCTGCTTTATCATGGTCTGTGTTTAAGCGCTGAAGGAGAGATTCCTGTGCAGACATGACAAAAACTACTTATCTTTATTTTATCATTTATTATTTTAAGATGGATGTAAAAGAGAGAAGTAAAAAAGAAATAAATGGATAAAATACGACCTATAGGCAGATATCCTGGTGAGTGAATGAAACAGTTGTTACCATTGACCTTGTACCCACTGGATGAGTTTCTTCAGTGCCTCCTTGAGCTCCTTGTTCCTCATGCTGTAGATGAGGGGATTCAGGGCTGCAGGCACCACCGAGTACAGAATGGACACAACCATATCTAGAAGTGGGGAGGAGATAGAGGGAGGCTTCAGGTAGGCAAACAATACAGTAATGACAAACAAGGAGACCACAGCCAGGTGCGGGAGGCACATGGAAAAGGCTTTGTGCCGGCCCTGCTCTGAGGGGATCCTCAGCACAGCTCTGAAGATCTGCACATAGGACACCACAATGAAAACGAAACACCCAAAGATTAAACAGGTACTAACAACAAGTAGCCCAACTTCCCTGAGGTAGGAGTCTGAGCAGGAGAGCTTGAGGAGGTGGGGGATCTCACAGAAGAACTGCTCCACCACATTGCCTTGGCATAGTGGAATGGAAAATGTGTTCTTAGTGTGCAGGAGAGCATTGAGAAAGCCACAGGCCCAGATAGCTACTGCCATTTTAACACAAGCTCTGATGCCCAGGAGGGTCCCATAGTGCAGGGGTCTGCAGATGGCAACGTAGCGGTCATAGGCCATGACTGTGAGGAGGGAAAACTCTCCTCCAAGCAAGAAGACGAAGAAAAATATCTGGGCAGCACATTCCAAATAGGAAATGGCCCTGGTGTTCCACAGAGAATTGTGCATTGATTTGGGAACAGTCGTGGAGATGCAGCCAAGGTCAAGGAGGGAGAGGTTGAGGAGGAAGAAGTACATGGGGGTGTGGAGGCGGTGGTCGCAGGCTACGGCTGTGATGATGAGGCCGTTGGCCAGGAGGGCAGCCAGGTAGATGGCCAGGAAGAGCGAGAAGTGCAAGAGCTGCAGCTCCCGCGTGTCTGAGAATGGCAGGAGGAGGAAGTCACTGAAGGAGCTGCTGTTGGACATTAGCTCCCTGCAGTTATGTGGACCTGTCTAAGGAAAGCAATGAGAAGTTAGGAGGGACTTTACAAGAAATAAAATTCCGAAGTCATTTCTTTTATGACACCACCCACCACTGCCTCTCTTTAGTAAGAGTAAGAGTGTCTTAGTGCAGTTCCTTTGCTTGAGCTCCATTTTTCACTGGTTGTGTGTGCTGTGAGGAGCAGAGACCTCAACTCGAGAGCTGTCTGTGCTGAACAGTAGTGGGAAATGGGGAACGGAGGCCACACTTTTGGATGTTTTACCTTTTCTGGCAGAACGGAGGCCACACTTTTGGATGTTTTACCTTTTCTGGCAGGTGAGATCCATTCAAGATGTAGATGAGCTTTTCAGCATCTTTACTCCCAAGTAAGCAAAGAGGTTTGAGGAACAGTAATTTTTAGTTGCTTTGAGATGTCCTTGTCGCTCCTTGGGCGTGTTCCCCAAAGGACAAATCCTTCACATTTCAACTCTGAGTCCTTAGAGGAATGCATCCACAGTCACTTATGTGCAGAGTCAGGACATCTCGTTTGTCTGTTAAGTTTCGTTCCCAGAGGTCCTGTGCACCGCTCTCTTTGAGCTAGTGTCATCATGCTCATATGGTGCCCTAAAAGGAGACAGGCCCTGCTGAGAGCAGAGCTGTGCAGTTTCTAAGTGCCCATCTCCACCTTTCTCACCCTGTCTCCATACACCTAAGGGAGGGCTCCACACTCCTGGCCAAAGACGCACAGGGCTCATTCCAGCTGCTCCTGGACAGCCTCCCACCACCACCTCCATACCCTCAGCATCTCTGCAGCTTCCTCACGGGTCACCCAGCTATCACAGAACAGCCATGAGACAGCAGAGCCTTTCTGGAGGGAAGGGGGCAGCCTGGCAGGACACTACAGGGCAAGAGCCAAAGGACTGGCAACACTGAAGATGGGCTCTCCTTAAGGGAGAGTCAGCTCAATTCCCAGACCCAGGGACTGCTTTTCCTGCAGCTCTACAGGACAGGCTTGGAAAGAACCTCATTCCCATTCAGACCCCTCTGTTCCACAACTTGTAGCATTAATGTCTGAAGTGCAGCTGAAAACACTCAACCATGGGAAGCTGAGAGCAAGAACAGGAGCAGCATGGACAGGAGAAGAATTTAAGAGCAACACCTTCAATGTGCTGGGTGGAGGAAGGGAGAGGGACAGGGAGGCATTCTGGAAAACCTTCACCTTACCAGATGAGTACGTCACCTCACAGAGGGGGACACCTTAGTCCCTTGGTGGGGAGGCTGGAGATGGTCCCGTGGCAGGAGAGATCGCCCAGGTCTGGCTGCAGAGGAGGCGGCTCCTGCCCTGCACTTCCTGCCCCTTCCCTGCCCATCTCTTCTGCCTGCAGCTGTCCCTGCTGGCAGCCCTTCCTCTGTCCCTGGATCTTGTCCCTGCTCACAGATCCCATATGACCCTATCTGTGCTCAGCTCTGCCCTGCACAAACCTCTGGGCAATGTCCAAGGGAAGCTCTGCAGTTGCAGGTCCTAAGAAATAGGTCACATAAAGTTCTATGAGACCACAAAGATGATATTGATGCTGCCTCTAGGCTACGATGGGGATGAAGCAGCTTGCTGGAGTTTCTCAACAGAACTAGTAATTCTCTCTTAATCTCTCAGAGTGAAGGTTTAGGACTCTCAGTTCCTTATCAAAGTAGAAAACTTTTTCCTTCCTTACACCAGCCATAATAAGGTGGTTGAAAGAGCAGAGACCTGAAGGAAAGCTCCTTCCCTTTCAAGTAGCCCTTCTCTTGCTCTTCTCCAGTAAAGGACCCTTCATGCATGTGGCAGGGAATCCCTGCTCTGAAGCATCTCCTCCTCCTGCTAAACTCTGGATACTCCAGGAGAGAGACCTTTAAAATCCCAATCCATGATTACATGCATTGAGTTCAGAAGAGCCCTCGCGGAACCTCAGCAGCATTGCCCTGCAGACAGAGACTCACCATGTCAAGGACCGGAAAGGTTTCTCCCACAACAAGTTCTCTTCTCTCCTTCACACTGCCATTCCCCTCTCGCTGCCTTCTCTCCTCTCCTGTCCGCAGCAGCAGGCAGTGCCCGCAGCCCTGCTGCTCTTGGCACTGGAGCTGCTCCTGCACTCGGCTGTCTCTGGGCAGTGCTGCCAGGCTGCCACGAGCTGCCTCCGTCCCAGGAGCCTGGCCCCGCTCAGGAGCAGAGGAATAGCTGAACTCACCAATTTCTCTGTCCCTCGTGCCCCCTCCTCCTGGGGAATGTTCACTGGAATAGAGTGAAGTGATGACCTGTTATCTCTTCCCATTGAGTGGAGAGCAACTATTTCAGCATTGCAATTAAAAAAAGAGAATTAAAAAAGGAAGTGCATAAAATACAGCCTCAATGGCAGATATCCTGGTGAGTGAATGAAACAGTTGTTATCATTGACCTTGTAACCACTGGATGTGTTTCTTCAGCACCTCCTTGAGCTCCTTGTTCCTCATGCTGTAGATGAGGGGATTCAGGGCTGGAGGCACCACAGAGTACAGGATGGACACAACCATATCTAGAAGTCGGGAGGAGATGGAGGGAGGCTTCAGGTAGGCAAACAATATAGTAATGACAAACAAGGAGACCACAGCCAGGTGCGGGAGGCACATGGAAAAGGCTTTGTGCCGGCCCTGCTCGGAGGGGATCCTCAGCACAGCAACAAAGATCTGCACGTAGGAGACCACAATGAAAGTGAAACACCCGAAGATTAAACAGGCACTAACCACAAGAAGCCCAACTTCCCTGAGGTAGGAGTGTGAGCAGGAGAGCTTGAGGATCTGGGGGATCTCACAGAAGAACTGCTCCACCACATTGCCTTGGCAGAGGGGTAGGGAAAATGTGTTCCCAGTGTGCAGGAGAGCATAGAGAAAACCACTGGCCCAGGCAGCTGCTGCCATTCTGACACAAGCTCTGCTGCCCAGGAGGGTCCCATAGTGCAGGGGTCTGCAGATGGCAATGCAGCGGTCGTAGGCCATAAATGTCAGGAGAAAAAACTCTCCTCCAAACAAGAAGACCATGAAAAATATCTGGGCAGCGCATTCCAAATAGGAAATGGCCCTGGTGTTCCACAAGGAATTGGCCATGGCTTTGGGAACAATCGTGGAGATGGAGCCCAGGTCGAGGAGGGAGAGGTTGAGGAGGAAGAAGTACATGGGGGTGTGGAGGCGGTGGTCGCAGGCTACGGCTGTGATGATGAGGCCATTGGCCAGGAGGGCAGCCAGGTAGATGGCCAGGAAGAGCGAGAAGTGCAAGAGCTGCAGCTCCCGCGTGTCTGAGAATGGCAGGAGGAGGAACTCATTGAATGAGCTGCTGTTGGACATTAGTTTCTTAGGGGCCCAGTAGTCCTGTCCAAGGAAGGAAAGAAAGCCAAAAGTTAAGGCAGGCTTTTCTGAGCCAAACCATTTCAGTTTCTCAAGGAACTCCCCACATTTCCTCTCTCCCTTATTTCAGCTCCATTTCTGGTGCTCCACTTTCAACTGGCTGAGTGTGCCAAGTTCAGCAGGGACTCCTGCCCATAGCTCTGGAGGAGTTGTTTCTGCTTTGCTGCAGGTGGAAATAGATGCACTAGTCTTTGAGTGTTATTTGTGGAGATGCCTTGGAATGGCATATTGCATTGCTTGGAATGGAATTAGTCCAGAGACCAGGTGGGAATATTCTCCATTCACCAGCACGAGAGCTGAATACAACCCTCACACCAGTTGTATCTGAAGGAGAAGAGCTCTGTGAGGGATTCACCCCCATCACTCTTGCCCTCCTCAACAGAGATATTTCTATCTGAGTCTGCCACACCAGATCTCACTCCAACAAGGGAGAACAACAGTCAAAGGGAAACAAGGATAGACCTTACCCTTTCTACATGTCGAGAGGTCTAGAGATAGACCTTGTCCTCATGCCTCCTTTAACACTGCACCCTGCACCCTTATTCCAGGCACTGCAGAGAGAAGGAGTAGCTTTGATGCACACAAGCTGCTGGAGGCGATGTCCACCCCTTCTATGGCAGGGCTCTTCAACATTTAGAATTCAAATCTTCTCTGCAAAAGGATAAGTGGAGGACTCTGTTGATATATAAGCATGCGTATAAATAATATATATGATGGTGCACACACAAACACACAAAGGTGCCTACTCACTCTGGGAACATATTTTGATAGAGCAGAAATCTTTGGCGTTTCAATCGTTCTCAGCATAAACCCTTGTGCATCCCAAAAGGAAAAAGGAAAAAGGAAAAAGGAAAAAACAAACAAACAAACAAAAAAACCACCTTGTTAGGACTTTGTCATGGGACCTGCTTCATCGCTGAGCCTTGTCCCTCACTGTCATGTACTTGCACCTCACTCACATGAAGGACAACGACACTCACAAGTGAGACCAGTTCTCCCTGCAGAAACCTCCCAGGAGCAGGGGACTGTCCAGGGGCACCCCCATGTCTGCAGGTGCTAAGCTGCTCAGATAGACCCTGATGCAGCAGCCGAGGAGAAGCTGGTGCTGCCTATGAACTAAGGGATGGCTGAGGGGACATTCAGATGTCCCTGGCAGATTCTTTGGCAGCTCCTTGAATCTCTTAATGAGTCGCAGTCTCTTGTTCAAATCTGACAGTTTTGTTTCCATTTTCCTCTTACCAAGTGGAAGGAAATTCTAAGCACCATCACATTGGCTTCTCTTCCAGGAAATGCCTGCCCTGCCTTTCCTTTTGCAAAGTGTTCCCTGAAATGTGCTCACAGCTAGACCTGTGAGCAGACCTGACCCCTGCAGCACCCTCCCAGCAGGAGAAGGAGCCTGTCCTGGTAGAGGATAATCCTCCCACCCAGAACTTCTCCCCTCAGTGCTGTGGGGAGCTCCCTGGGCAGGCTGAGCGCTGACCTTCACAGGCGACACAGTCACTGCTGCGGGCACACAGCACCTTTGGGTGCAGGGACCCTGCTCTGAAATGCAGACCTCTCACCTGTCTGCACACCCCGGCTTCACATCACTGCTGTTTCTGTTGGGGAAGGCAGCAGGATGCCCTGCCCTTAGGTGGTATGTTAGAGAATCCCTGCTCTGAAGCAGCTCCTCTTCCTCTGCACTGCAAAAGCCAGGATAAAGAAGAGAAAAATGCTGCCAGCCATGGGGTGTGATGGGTTCTTATGTCCCCTTCAAGAAGCTCCGTAGCATTGTCCTGTAAGCACAAACTCACCGTGTCAAGAGCTGTGGTCTCCTCTGTCCTCCCACTCCATGCTGCCGTTCCCCTCTCGCTGCCTTCTCTCCTCTGCTGTCCGCAGCAGCAGGCAGTGCCCGCAGCCCTGCTGCTCTTGGCACAGGAGCTGCTCCTGCACTCGGCTGTCTCTGGGCAGTGCTGCCAGGCTGCCACGAGCTGCCTCCGTCCCAGGAACCTGGCCCCGCTCAGGAGCAGAGGAACAGCTGAACTCACCTATTTCTCTGTCCCTTGTGCTCCCTCCTCCTGGGAAATGTGCACTGGAATAGAGCGAAGTAATTACCTGTCATCTTTTCCCATTGACTAGAGAGCAACTATTTCCAACATTGCAAGTTCTTTCATCAGAGCATGACTACCTATGAGAAATAGAAATGTGCTCCTGTGGAACCCCCCAAACCCTCGTCTCTGACCTAGGCAGGACACCTAGTTAGGACAAGAAGGGAGTTCCTTGACACATGGTTCAGGCATTGACTCAGATGTGTCAGTCTTGGCACCTCATGCTGGTCTAGAAGCCCCTGGCGTAAAGTGGGATTCAGAAAACTCCTGTGAACTTCACAGGCAGGTTGTATGATTCCCCTTGCCACAACTGAAGTGAGCACAACACAGAGGTCTGCAAGAGAGCTCCTTGTCTAGGCTGAAACTGCAGTCACTGGAGATGGAGGATGGGAGTCAGTTGATCACATATAAACACGCCCTGGTGACAGTCCAAAAGACTCAGGAGGTCCAAGGCCTGAGCCAGTGACCACTTGCTCTGATGCAGGTCCTGGGAGACCTGCATCATCCTAGAGGATCAGGGTGGGGGCCAATGGGGAATTGCATTGCCCGTCTGAAATGACCCCAGATGCCAAATACAATGGCAGCCCCAGGAACTATGAAGATGAGGCATAGAAAGATTCTAGCATTAAGTAGCAGCTCTGGTAATTCAGTGCAGATCCTTGACTTGATGGCACAGAAAAGTGCTGGCAGGGCCTTTTCAGATGCTTGGGGTGTCCAGCACAATCACGCATCTCTGGCAAATGCAGCAGGATACCTGCAAGAAAACCATGTCCCCTTGGAGTGACTGCTGGACAAGTGTCCCAGGGCATTCTGGTTTCCATCCTGTACGCAAACAAAGACATTCCAGCACTGGCTGTAGGGAAAGCCCATCCTGTCTACATCCAGGGTGCTGCATAAATGGGAGGCATCCTCACCCCACCATGTCTCTGCTCCAGTCTCTGCCCTCTCAAACCCTTCTAGCTCTCCTCTCCTGAATTTCTGCTCCCCCTGCCAGATGATATGAACAAGGCCTGGGCTAATGAGGGCCTCAGAGTGGATAGAGCACTGGCTACCAAGGCCTAGGGACTTCTTCAGCAGCACTTTGCTTTCCTAGAGATTGCTTCAAGAAATCTGCCATCCTGCCCCATCCCTCAGGCTAGACAGGTGTGACAGTCACAAATGGTCCATGTGCCCACCTACAGCACCTGCACACACACACACCCATGGTCCCTACGGCACTGGCACGGCCTTTGGGTGCCTGGCACTCCCTGGGTATCCCCTTTGCCCTGCTTATTGGCTTGATGGGGCCAGCAAAGGTGCTACTGGTGCCGTCAACAGGCAGAGTGGGCAAAGGCATTTTTGGAGCTTCCTCATAACTTGCTGGTCTGTCCATGGGCTTTGGAGTCTTCAGCCAGTGCCATTGTGGTGGCCTTTGCTCTGGAACAGAGCACTGATGCACAGATTATGCCTCCAGCAGCAGCATCCCTGCACATTTGGGCATGCACTGATGCAAGAAGGAGAACGTGTCCTAAATATTCATGATTTAATTCTGCATTTCATATACTATAATTGATATTGCTTTCATGTACCCTCATACCAGCTTATTACAAGATGCAATTGGAGAGGACAAATAGCAAGGGTCTTTCTCGCTCTCCCTCACTTTTTTTCTCTTCTTTTTCATTTTATTTTTTCAGTAGGAGTTGGAGGAGGCCCTGGAGCTGAGCCCACAGCAGGGCAGCAAGGCTGCAGGTTGTCACATTTCCTTTGAATGGAGGCTCTTCCCAACTGCTGGCCTGATGGTCATCAACCAGGTGGCCAAGATGGTGATGAGAGCCTTACACTGGGAGTGACTCAGGGGAGAAGACTCCAGCAAGAGTGAGGAATTGATGGCCTGGGATGGCAGGGAAAGGTGCAAGTGATGTGAGAAAAAGAACCCCTGGAGAGAGCAGTGGGATGCAGGGAACTCTGCATAGGGACGGACAGAGAGCCTGTCAGGATTGTAGGGATGAGGATTTGTGGGCAGAGCAACAGAGGTGGCCTTGTGTAGATCTTTACTATGGATCTCTAGAAAGGCATCATGACGGGATCTCCATGGTTTTCACCAAGACATTGTGATGGTGTCTTTCTCCATGGTTTCCACCAAGGCACCATGCTGGGGTCTGCCATGGTGTCCAGCAGGGCATGATGATAGGGGCCCCATGGAAACCATCAGGGCTTTGTGATGGCAGTGGTAGCATGCCCATAAGGCCATTGTGAGCGGGTGGTCCCCATTATGACCATGTTCTTGTTGGGGACCAAGGCCCCAGGCTCCCCACTCTGAGGAGAGCAGCTCCATCAGGAGGGAGCGGCTCCCCTTGGTGCCACTGTCAGGTCCCCATGAGAGGATCCTGAACATGGACGAGGAGCAGCAGGTGAACGCCTGCTCCCAGCCCACAGACGGGCTCTCCGGCTTGCAGGAGAGTGGGAGCGAGGTGGGCAGTGGGGCTGAAGGGAGAGGCAGGCAGAGGGGATGGCACCAACATGGAGAGCACAAGGATGGTGTCAAAGGGGAGCCAGGATGAAGCGAGAGTTGAGAGCTCTTCTGCGGAGGGCTCATTTCTTCCTCGCCATGGCCTTTGCTTTAACTGGGATAGATTTAGTTTGTGCAGTCAGCCACACGAAAAGAGTGCATTTCCTTGAAGCTGGTCCCTGACTTTCTGCACCAGTCGAGGGAGGACAACACCTCCAGGAGTGACGTGCTCTGTGCAGAGAGTGAGGGGTGGCAGGGACAGCTGTGGGCAGGGGGCTTTTCTGAGCACAGGGCTCTGAGTGGGACAAAGAAACCTTACAGGTATAGGCCTGATGGTAACAAAAACGGAACAGAAATCTTTGTCATTTCAATCACTCTCAGCATGAACCCGTGTGCATTCCAACAGGAGAAAAAGGACTTTGTCATGGGACCTGCTTCATCACTGAGCCTTGCCCCTCACTGTTGTGTTCTTGCACCTCACTCACATGAAGGACAATGACAGTCACAAGTGAGCCCAGTTCTTCCTGCAGAAACCTCCCAGGAGCAGGGGACTGCCCAGGGGCACCCCCAGGTTTGCAGCTGCTAAGGAGCAGCTTAGATAGACCCTGATACAGCAGCCCAGGAGAAGCTGGTGCTGTCTATGCACTACGGGATGGCTGAGGGGACATTCAGATGTCCCTGGCAGACTCTTTGGCAGCTCCTTGAATCTCTTAATGAGTCTCAGTCTCTTGTCCAAATCTGCCAGTTTTGTTTCCGTTTTACCAAGTGGAAGGAAATTCTAAGCACCATCACATTGGCTTCTCTTCCAGGAAATGCCTGCCCTGCCTTTCCTTTTGCAAAGTGTTCCCTGAAATGTGCTCACAGCTAGACCTGTGAGCAGACCTGACCCCCGCAGCACCCTCCCAGCAGGAGAAGGAGCCTGTCCTGGTAGAGGATAATCCTCCCACCCAGAACTTCTCCCCTCAGTGCTGTGGGGAGCTCCCTGGGCAGGCTGAGCGCTGACCTTCACAGGCGACACAGTCACTGCTGCGGGCACACAGCACCTTTGGGTGCAGGGACCCTGCTCTGAAGTGCAGACCTCTCACTCTGTCTGCACAACCCGGCTTCACATCACTGCTGTTTCTGTTGGGGAAGGCAGCAGGATGCCCTGCCCTTAGGTGGTATGTTAGAGAATCCCTGCTCTGAAGCAGCTCCTCTTCCTCTGCACTGCAGAAGCCAGAAGAGAAAAATGCTGCCAGCCATGAGGTGTGATGGGTTCTATGTCCCCTTAAAGAAGCTCTGTAGCATTGTCCTGTAAGCACAAACTCACCATGTCAAGAGCTGTGGAGGTCTCCTGTGTGCTCCCGCTCCACACTGCCGTTCCCCTCTTGCTGCCTTCTCTCCTCCCCTGTCCGCAGCAGCAGGCAGTGCCCGCAGCCCTGCTGCTCTTGGCACAGGAGCTGCTCCTGCACTCGGCTGTCTCTGGGCAGTGCTGCCAGGCTGCCACGAGCTGCCTCCGTCCCAGGAGCCTGGCCCCGCTCAGGAGCAGAGGCCCAGCTGAACTCACCAATTTCTCTGTCCCTTGTGCTCCCTCCTCCTGGGAAATGCTCACTGGAATAGAGTGAAGTAATCACCTGTTGTCTCACCTCATTCAGTGGAGAGGAACTATTTCCAACATTGCAAGTTCTTTCATCAGAGGATCACTACCTATGATAGATGAAAATGTGTTCCTGTGGAACACCCTATTCTCATTTCTGACCTAGTTAGAACAAGAGGGAGCTCCTTGACACATGGTTCAGGGATCTACTCAGATGTGTCAGTCTGGGCATCTCATGCTGGTCTAGAAGCCCCTGGCATGAAGTGGGATTCAGAAAAATCCTGCAAACTCCACAGGCAGCTCAAGTGATTCACCTTTCAAAACTGAAGTGAGCACAACACAGCGATCTGCAAGAGAGCTCCTTGTCTAGGCTGCAATTGCAGTCACTGGAGATGGAGGATGGGAGTCAGTGGCTCCTGCACAATCACCTGGGGACAGTTGAAAAGACTGAGGAGGTCCAAGGCATGTGCCAGTGCCCTCTTGCTCTGATGCAGCTCTTCAGAGACCTGCATCATCCCAGAGCATCAGGGTGGGGGCCTCAGGAGAATTGCATTGCCCATCTGAAATGACCCCAGATGCTAAATACAACAGGAGCCCCATTAACTATGAAGATGAGGCATAGAAAGTGTTGCAGTTCAAACGGCTGCAGCGACCTGGTTCAGGGATGGCACTGCGACCACCCCCAAACCACTCGGGCTATCAGCTAGTTGACACCAATGTGGTGGACGGCAAATGGCGTTTATTGATGGGTAACAAGGTGTTATATAGCTAAGGTTTACAACGTCACATCCGTCTGCTTACACCATAGACTAAACACTATTGGCTATTAGGGGCCCTATCTTTCCGTACAGCACGATATCTTCCGGCCGCCGTTCCCTAACTATCTGCAACAACTTCCCCCCTCCCTATGCATAACAAAACTAGCTAAAATACAACTATCTTATTCTTACTTATTCTTATTACTATCTTATTCTATTCTTATAGTTATACCAATCTTAAAATTACATATCATAAACTTGACATAAAACATAAGGCACAAAGAAGAATGCGCGTAGAAGGTAGGGGATGACAGGTAATACCAGGGTGTAGGAATAGGGTGTACCTTGGGATAACTTGGGGGTGATACTGACTGGATATATTCTTAAAGCAGTTGTCGGCGTTCCACTAACACGATGTTAACCTTCTCTAGCCGATTCTTGACAAACGGCATGAGCTTATTCAGTATACAGGGTCCAAAGATTACCGTCATCATGATCATTGTGATCGGCCCTATCAAGGTGGATATCAGGGTGGTTAACCACGGCGAACCGGTGAACAAGTTTTCGTACCAGCTGCGTTTGGAACAGGGTTCAATGGGTGCTGGTTGGCAAGGCGTGGCACTGAAAACTGGTGGCCCTGTAGTTATTTTTGTACTAATTACTCGAGATTGTTCCATCTGTTCAAGTACCCATTTAAAGGGCTGGTGTGACTCTACCTGTCCTATAGTGACAAGCTGCAAAATTAAGATAACGCAAAGGCATCGCGGCCCCCTCTTGCAGAGGCTGTTTTGTTTTCTGCATTCGGTCAGCGTGGAACTCACGGGCTCGGGCGGGACGCTTGTCACCGGGGCGTTCGGGTTACGGGGGTGTCCGATGATCCAGTCCTGTGAACAGAAACTCACAATTTTCATTAGTTTTATTTTGAAGGTAACAGCCACCTGAATTGGGGTCAGATGCTCTTCCTTTGCAACATGTTTAATCATGTCTGCCCCCGCCGGTCTTTCTTTAATTCAGATGTTTACCTTCTTTTTCTCCTTCCTTAAGTTTGAATCAGTTGTGAGCCACTCGTCCTGACTAGTGTCTGATCCGGAGTCGGAACTCGACTGACTGGTCACTTCCGGGCTCCGGTACCTTTTTGTTGGGCTCCGGCTCCGCCTACTTCCGTCCCGCCTACTTCCGTTCCGGGCGGGCTGTTCCCCCTCCTTGGCTCGCCCCGCCTTCCACCCGCGGAGGCGCCTTTTGTGAAATGGCCGCTCTGATCGGTCCTCAGCGCCTCGCTCGGGCCTCCCTCACCTGTCCGGTCACCCCCATTGGTTCTCGGCCCCTCACTCGGGCCTCCCTCACCTGTCCGGTCACCCCCATTGGTTCTCGGCCCCTCGCTCGGGCCTCCCTCACCTGTCCGGTCACCCCCATTGGTTCTCGGCCCCTCGCTCGGGCCTCCCTCACCTGTCCGGTCACCCCCATTGGTTCTCGGCCCCTCACTCGGGCCTCCCTCACCTGTCCAGTCACCCCCATTGGTTCTCGGCCCCTCGCTCGGGCCTCCCTCACCTGTCCGGTCACCCCCATTGGTTCTCGGCCCCTCGCTCGCACTTCCCTCACCTGTCCGGTCACCCCCATTGGTTCTCGGCCCCTCACTCGCGCCGGGGGCACCCTCGCCCGGCCCTTCCCCTTGCGGCTCGGTGCCATTTTGAGGGGCATAGGGTGGTGTCCTGGCCCAGACGCCCCCAAGCTCTGACTTCTTTTCAATGTTCCTAGCTTCCTCGGCTAGCTCGCTCCAAACAGATTTCGGCTGTTTCTGCTCCTCTGTAAGCGGGACGGGGTTCGGGGCTGGAGGGGATGTGTCGCTCTCTTGCAGATCTTTAGGGTCAGCAGAATCACCATCATCTGAGGGGTGCAAAGTCTGTGCGGTTGCCCCGACTCCCATTTTCGGGGTGGCCAGCAAACAGTCCCTTACCGCTACCCAGGTCTCCTGCTCTTTTATAGCTTTCTGCAAGGCTTGTACAGCTTTTCCCCAACCCTTAAGGTTTTTCCCACAACCTGAAGACATCATCTCCTCGGCTAACACCTTAGTACATTTGTCCCACACTTCAGGGACACACTTCAGGGACTTCAGAATATCCACCGGCTGGTCTATAACCTTAATTTTTAAAAGCCTTGCAACAGCGAGAGTAAAATCTTTGGCTTACAATCAATCCCCCAATATTTATGTAATTGCGATACGACCTTCACAAGCGCCTCCATCCTCCTTGTTGCTCTGATAGCGTCCTCCCACTGGGCTGGTCCACTCGCTCCGGCCGCCGTTCACCCATCCAGGCGATGATTCCCGGGTTTCGGCACCACTTGTTGCAGTTCAAGCGGCGCGGCGACCTGGTTCAGGAACGGCATGGCGACCACCCCCAGGCCGCTCGGGCCATCAGCTCGCTAACACCAATGTGGTGGACGGCAAATGGCGTTTATTGATGGGTAACAAGGTGTTATATAGCTAAGGTTTACAACGTCACATCTGTCTGCTTACATCATAAACTAAACGCTATTGGCTATTAGGGGCCCTATCTTTCCGTACAGCACGATATCTTCTGGCTGCCGGACCCTAACTATCTGCAACACCCTCCCATGCCCCTAGGGGCTGGAATCTTAGGGCTACACACACACATCTGCAATGGGGATGATTTATGTGCTTGACCTCACTTGGAAACACGACACAAAACTTAAACAATGATACAGGAATATATATTTAAACAATAACAATAAAAAAATTATAATAAACACTAACAAGAACAACAATAAAAACAATATCAATAACACTAACAACAATATCAACAATAAGAAATATTACTATAAAAGTCTCCATAGAAAAATCCAAATAAGATGTTATGGCTGGAGTCCTTGGGCCCAGCGCTTCCCACCAGCAGCCAGGGTGAAGGGGAGCTTGGCCTGCAAGGGAAAAGGAGGCGTGAGCAGGGCCGAGGAGCGGCTCGGGGGCTCCCGTGGAGCAGAGGCTCTTTGGCGGCTGCGCGGGCTCTTTGGCAGCAGCGCTGCCGTCATTGGTGCCCTGGCAGAGGCTTGGCGTGGCCAGCGCAGCCCAGAGGCCGGCAGAGGGGCTGAGGCAGCAGGTGCCCAGGCCTTGGGCGCTCCTGCGCCCTGTGCAGCTCTGCCCCGGCGCCGCGGCCCGCCAGAGCGCCCGCACACCTGGGCCAGGCTCCCGCGCGGCTGCTCCCCAAAGGCAGCGCGGAGCAGCGCCAAGGGGCCGGGCACAGCCCCAGCTCTGCCCGTGCAGCCGGCAGCAGGGGCCATACCTGGGGGCTGCAGCCGGAGCTCTCCCAATCCATGGGCTCCTCCTGGCTGCAGCCGACCAGGCCATTGGTGTCCCCAGCCTGGAAGAGAGCAGGAGACCTTGGTGGGGGCCGTGCGTGGGGAAGAGGAAGGATAAGATCGTCCAGTGGCTGCGGGGGTTGTACCTGGCTGCTGCTGTAGCTCAGCCATTCCATGGGCTCTGACGCATTCTCTGCAAGCCCCCCATCTGCACGTGGGGCCTGTAAGAGAGAAAAAGGCATTTCCAGGGCAGGTCTGAAATCTGAAGGACTCTGGCCCCAGGGTCCCTCCTGGTGCAGCAGGAAGTGGGAAAACGGGAAGAGTCCCAGCCCAGCCACAGATGCACAGATCAGTGCAGATGGCAGCATGGACAATACCTGCAGGCCCCAGAAGGAGACCTCCCACTCCATGGGCTCCTCATCGTTGGTGCAACTGACCAGGTTGTCAGTTCCCGGACTCTGGAAGAGAGCAGGAGAGCTTGTGTGGACGGTCATGGTGGCAGCGCTGGCTCTGTGCACGGGGCCTCGTGTCCCCTGCGTGCGCGGGGCAGGCGGTGCACAGAGCCAGGGCGCCAGGCTCAGGCAGCAGCCCCCGAGGCCTTGGCCGCTCCTGGCCCTGGCGCAGCTCTGCCCCAGCACCCAGGCCTGCCAGAGCTCCCTGCCACCTCTGCCACCAGCCCTGCGGCTGCTCTCGCAGAGCCAAGCACCAGCCGTCCCCGCGCAGCCTCTGTCTGCGGGCACAGTACCTGCACTGAGCTCTCCCACTCCATCTCTTCAACATCACATTTGTCCATTTTCTTTCAGTCTCCTGAGTCTGCAACGGAATGGAATTGTTTACATTTGCAGCCATGAGCACCAAGTGTCGCGCGGTGGCTTTGGGGCCTCCCCTGGGAGGCATCGCGCAGGCTGCCCTGCAGCCCTGCAGCTCCCCTGCATCTCATGGGCACCACGGGTGGCCGCTGGTGCTGCGCGGCCCTGCTGCTCACCTGGCCTTGCTGCTGCGTGGCCAGCGCTGGGGCCACTGTGAGGCGCAGCCCTGGGCAGCATCCGTGTTCCCGTGGCGATAACTGCCCCTCTGGGATGTTCCACTGCTCCGTGGGGGGAGGAGGGCAGCAGCAGGGGTCAGGGGGGCCGCCGTGAGGAAGGGTCTGCGTGTGCTGGACTCCCCCTGGCACTGCTGAGCCTGGCGGCAGAGAGCAGTGCGTGGCCTTGGGCTTGCTGGGTGCCAAGGAGGGCTCCTCACACAGCCCCATGGTGCTGCTGGCGGCTGCCTGCCCAGAGGCTGGGCTGCACTTGGGGTCTGCTTCCCCCTCTGCAAACAGCCTTGAATGCCTTCATCTTTCTTCCCTGCTCCACTCCTGCCCTTACAGCCCTATTTCCTAAAGAAGGTTTTGTTTTGCATGGTCGAGACGTGTTCCTTGGTAGTGCAATGAGTGCGAAGGGCAGTTGTGCCCGGGGCCAGGTGTGCATGTTCTCAGCAGAGCCCTTGTGAGTTGGTGGTGGCCTGGGAGCCCCTGGTGCTGCTGGGCTCCTTCTCTTGTCCTGCCGCGCACCTTGCAGGCGCCATGTGCTGTGGCTGAGAGCAGCCTTGGTGCGGCTCCTGCACTGCTGCCCCTGCCACGGCTTCCTAGTGCTGCAGACAGCAGAGCAGGCACAAATGTGCCCTCAGCTGCTGCATCTCTGCCCAGCACTGGGCTATGATGGTCACTTGCTAACGGAGATGGATTCCTGACACTCGAGTATGAACCGTAAAGGCAGGAGCAGATGAAGCAGGAGATCCCCCTCATGCAGGGGAAAACCCTCCAAAAGCAAGCAGTGCAATCCCTGCACCTAAGTGCAGGTGCCCATAGGAGCATCTTGCTGCTGGCCAAGCTTGCTTGCTGGCATGCCACAAGGGGCTGCTGCTGGACAGAGAAACCTCCATCCTGGTCCCCAGATCTTGGCATCACTCATGCCAACAGAAATGTTCTCTGCATCTCTGACATCAGAAGCTCAGAAACAAGAACCCTGCTTATCCAGTGTCACCTTTTTCTAAGTAAAGCCCAAACTTGGTAAATATATTTTAAGTCACTGACTTTCCCAAGTATGGAAATCTGTGCTGTGCTTGCTGAAGCCAAGGTGCCCTCTCCTTTGAGTTTTTTGGTGCTGGGAGTGCGATTGCAGACTGAGTGTTTGACTCCAGTATTATCTGGGGCGATGGGCCAGGGATTATAGACCAGAGGGGTTTTACCCTCCTCTGCCTCTGCCTTTCCCTTCCCCAAACAGTCTCAGAATACAGAATTGGGAACATATCAAACCCTGGTTGCTTTGGCTCCAGCATCAGTTCAGCACAACCCAAAAAGTTAATTTATGGCATGAGAGTTTGGCCATGTGTGGAGACGCAATGTTGCTTTTAGCGGAGGATCTCTAAGTTGTGCGCCTGTTCCTGTGCTGCTCACGGTGGCATTGGGGAGGCCGGTGCACAGGGCAGGAGCTGCTCCCTGGGGCAGTGCAGCCCTGAGGTGTGGGGAACAGGGACACTGCGCCCTGGGCACCTGTGCAGAGCAGGGGGGGTCTTTTCTCTCCTTCGGGAGCAGCTTGGGAAACAGCCTATAAGAGGGATGGAAAGTGGGTTTGGTTGAACTTCCCGGCAAGTGAACAAACTCCCAAGAGCTGAGTGCTTAGCTCTAGGTTAGGGGATCAAGTGCAGCACGGGCAGGTACCAGGACACGTAGCCCCTCTTCCCCCGCACACCTCAGCCCCAGCCCAGCGCCCTCCTGCCAGCAGCCCGTGTGCTCGCGGTGCGCTCCGCGAGCCGCCGTGCCAGCCTCTTGTGCAAGCGCTGTGGCCTCCAGGGCCTCCGCTCCAAGGAGCCCCATCTCTATTGAAGCCATGGATGAGAAGTCCAGTGTCCCTGTCCACGTGGACATCCATGGGAAGCTGTTGCTGTCCTTGGGCAGCACAGGGATGCGCTGCCCTCACCAAGCAGAGTCCCCACAAGGGGCCGCAGCGCCCGCTCCCCACAGCCTCTGCAAGGGGCAGTGTGGGGCTGCTGGAGCAGCGCAGCAAGGTGTGCGGCCAAACGCACCCGTCTGCCAGGCAAGGCAAGCGCCCTCGTGCAGCCCCTCTCTACACGAGCTCCAGGGCATGGACTGGTACCAGTTGCCGCCAGCATGGCCAGTCCAATCCCTGGTCGGAGCTGCCACTCATTCCTTCCCATCCATTTCAATTGCAGGGTTTTGGTGACCTTGGCGAGCTTGGTCCTGCCTCTCCAGGCCCTGTGTCCTTGGGGTGCGACAGCTCCCCTTTGCCTGTGGCTTGGGTACTGCAGGGACACATTGTGTGCAGCTCCTGGAGAGTTGAGAGCTGCCGCACGGTGAGGCTGGGGCTCCTTCCACTTTGCACATCCCGTGGGACATGTGTGAAGGTCAGGTGAAGGAAGGTTCTGCACTTAGGAATTAATAGCAGGTGGATTTTTAATTGTCCTTGGTATAAGTATCTATCTAATTTGACACATATTCAGGATGCCCTGAGGCCTTCCCATGTCTCGTACACAGAATTGCTAGCATCATACATGAGGGAAGCACTGCTTGTACCTGGTAAATGCTAGCACATTTTTTCCTGAATGTGCAGGGTTCTCATCCTTGCAAGGAGTTTCCTTAGCAAAGGGTGCCAGGTTAAGGGGAGGTGAGAGATTCTCATGGTCCATCCTCAGGAGGTTTCATTCCCGATTCTTGCCCAGCTTATCAGTGCTAGGCCCTGTCATTTATAGCATTAGGAGGAAGAAGACATGGTTGTGATAAGGGCATCCTCGTAAGGTGATCCTGCCAAAATCTTCAAGCAAGTTGAGTAAGATTCTCCGCTCCTTGAACCACAAGTGAGTTGAGTTGTTCATTGTCAGTGGGTGCCTCCAAAAGACTTCCCAGTCCCCTGTTTGAGCAGTCCTTGAAAAGTACATGCAATTTCCAATACATGCTTTTGTGACATCAGCGTCTGTTTGTGCTTTTTACACCCCCATTCTATACATATTGTTGGAGGGAGGAAGTTAAGCAGGGCAGGTGATTTATCCTAGGCCAGAGGAGACAAGAATGTTGTTGACAGAGATTTTGTGTGCAATGTGTGGGTGTTGTGGGCAGCTTTTTAGTAGGGTAATACAGCTCAGGGAAATGTGTGAGTAGCCATGGTGCCTGTGCTGGGAAGGGAGGAAAGGAAGCAGGGGCCATATTTGGGTCTTCACCAAGCATGCAATGGTTAGTGGTTTTAGCTGTGAGGCCTGTATTTTGTGGGAGGTGAATGAACAGGGTGTCTCTGCTAGTAGCACGGTATGAGAAGGCTGGTATAATTGTTGGGAGGGAAGGAAGCAGAGCAAGCAGGTGTTGTGAGGCTGCCCTCCTCAGAGAGAGTGCAGGTTTTGTTCCAAAGCCGTGCTGAACAGGACACGGTTGTGCAAAATGACACTGCTGGTAGCAAGGAATAAGCATTTATGGTATAAGAGTCAGATGGAGAAAGAGAGGACAAATAAAGAAGGAAAGAAAGAAGGAAAGAAAGTAGGAAAGAAGGAAAGAAAAATGGAAAGAAGAAAATAAACAAAGAAAGAAAGTGAGAGAGAGAGAAAGAAAGAAAGGGAGAGAGAGAAAAAAATGAGAAAGAATGAGACAGAGAAAGAGAGAGAAAAGGGAAGAAGAAAGTATAAAAATAAAAAAAGAAAAAAGAAAAAGACAAGGAAAAAGAAAAAGAAAAAAATGAGAGAAAAGAGAAAAAAGAAATATAAAGAAAAAGAAAAAAGACAAAGATAAGGAAAAAGATAAGGAAAAAGAAAAGGAAAAGAAGAAGGAAAAGGAAACGAAAAATATATGAAGAAAAAAGAAGAACAGGGAGAAGAGTAAGAAAAAAAAGAATAAAAAAGGAAAACGAAAAGAAAAAGAGAAAAAAAATGGAATAAGTAAAAAGGAAAAGAAAAAGGAGAATAAGAAAAAGAAAAAAGATGGCAAAGGCATTGTGGCATCCCCAGGGCCACATGTGAGGGGAAGTCCTAGAAGGACCTTTTCCTGGACCTCACTTGCCCCTAGGGTCTGGAATCTTAGTGACACAAAAATGCATCTTCGGTGCGGATGATTTTAGTACCTGAGATCACTTGGAAACAACATGCAACATTTAAGCAATGATATAGGAATATATATTTAAACAACAACGATAAAAATATCAAATTAATAAACAATAACAAGAAGAAAATTACAACAATATAATCAAAAATAACAATAATATCGACAACAACATTAACAACAACAAATGCTATTATAAGCGTCTATAGAGAAAAATCCACAAAGCGGGTTATCGCTGGCATCCATGGGCCCAGCGCTTCCTGGCAGCAACCAGAGTGAAGGGGAGCTTGGTCTGCAAGGGAAAAGGAGGCGTGAGCAGGGCCGAGGAGCGGCTCGGGGGCTCCCGTGGAGCAGAGGCTCTTTGGCGGCTGCGCGGGCTCTTTGGCAGCAGCGCTGCCGTCATTGGTGCCCTGGCAGAGGCTTGGCGTGGCCAGCGCAGCCCAGAGGCCGGCAGAGGGGCTGAGGCAGCAGGTGCCCAGGCCTTGGGCGCTCCTGCGCCCTGTGCAGCTCTGCCCCGGCGCCGCGGCCCGCCAGAGCGCCCGCACACCTGGGCCAGGCTCCCGCGCGGCTGCTCCCCAAAGGCAGCGTGGAGCAGCGCCAAGGGGCCGGGCACAGCCCCAGCTCTGCCCGTGCAGCCGGCAGCAGGGGCCATACCTGGGGGCTGCAGCCGGAGCTCTCCCAATCCATGGGCTCCTCCTGGCTGCAGCCGACCAGGCCGCTGCTCCCCATCATCTGGAAGAGAGCAGGAGACCTTGGTGGGGACGGTGCATAGGGAAGAGGAATGATAAGGGCATCCAGTGGCTGAGGGGGCTGTACCTGGCTGCTGCCATAACTGAGCCACTCCATGGGCTCAGGATGGTCCCCTGTGTGTGGAGTCTGCAAGAGAGAAAGAAGCGTTTGCAGGGAGGTCCCAGAGGTCCCTCTTCCTGCAGTGAAAAGCAGGAAAACGTGAATGGGCCATGCCTAGCTGCACATCTCCCGGTGCAGATGGCCGTAAGAGAAATACCTGGATGCCACAGAAGGAGTTTTCCCAATCCATAGGCTCCTCGTCCTTGCAGCCACCCAGGCCTTTGGTGCTTGCAGCCTGGAAGAGAGCAGGAGAGCTGGAGGGGATGGTCATGGTGGCAGATGTGGCTCTGTGCACGGGGCCTCGTGTACCCCGCATGTGCGGGGCAGGCGGTGCACAGAGCTAGGGTGCCAGGCTCAGGCAGCAGCCCCTGAGGCCTTGGCCGCTCCTGGCCCTGGCGCAGCTCTGCCCCAGCACCCAGGCCTGCCAGAGCTCCCTGCCACCTCTGCCACCAGCCCTGCGGCTGCTCTAGCAGAGCCAAACGCCAGCCGTCCCCGCACAGCCTCTGCCTGCGTGCACAGTACCTGCACTGAGCTCTCCCACTCCATCTCTTCAACTTCAGAGTTATTCATTTTCTTTCACTCTCCTGAGTCTGCAACAGAATGGAATTGTTTACATTTGCAGCCATGAGCACCAAGTGTCGCGCAGTGCCTTTGTGGCCTTCCCTGGGAGGCATCGCGCAGGCTGCCCTGGAGCCCCGCAGCTCCCCTGCATCTCATGGGCACCACGGGTGGCCCCTGGTGCTGCGCGGCCCTGCTGCTCACCTGGCCTTGCTGCTGCGTGGCCAGCACTGGGGCCACTGTGAGGCGCAGCCCTGGGAAGCATCCGTGTTCCCGTGGCGATAACTGCCCCTCTGGGATGTTCCACTGCTCCGTGGGGGAGGAGGGCAGCGGCAGGGCCAGGGGGGCCGCCGTGAGGAAGGGTCTGTGTGTCCTGGACTCCCCCTGGCACTGCTGAGCCTGGCGGCAGAGAGCAGTGCGTGGCCTTGGGCTTGCTGGGTGCCAAGGAGGGCTCCTCACGCAGCCCCATGGTGCTGCTGGCGGCTGCCTGCCCAGAGGCTGAACTGCACTTGGGGCTCTGCTTCCACCCCTGCAAGCAGCCTTGAATGCCTTGCTCTTTCTTTCCTGCTCCCCTCCTGCCCTTACAGCCCGATGGACTCAAGAAAGTTTTGTTTTCCATGGTCAAGACGTGTTCCTTGGTAGCGTAATGAGTGCGAAGGGCAGTTGTGCCGCGGAGCCAGGTGTGCATGTCCTCAGCAGAGCCCTTGTGAGTTGGTGGAGGTCTGGGAGCCCCTGGTGCTGCTGGGCTCCTTCTCTTTTCCTGCCGCGCACCTTGCAGGTGCCATGTGCTGTGGCTGAGAGCAGCCTTGGTGCGGCTCCTGCACTGCTGCCCCTGCCACGGCTTCCTAGTGCTGCAGAGGGCAGAGCAGGCACAAATGTGCCCTCAGCAGAAGCAGGGACCTGCAGCTACTGCATGTCTGCCCAGCACTGGGCTACAATGCTCACTTGCTAACAGGGGCGAATTCCCTGTCTTTGGATAAGGACAGGAAAGCCAAGGGCAGATGAAGCAGCAGATCTCCCCGGTGCTGTCGGTTGTTGCCCTCATGCAGAGGAAAACCCTACAAAAACAAGCAGCGCAAGCCCTGCCACCAAAGTGCTGGAGCCCAGAGGAGCATCTTGCAGTTGGCTAACCTTGCTTGCTGGCATGCCGCAGTGCCCCTGCGAGGCAGAGCGCAGCTGCTGGGAAGGGGCTGGTGCCAGAGGTGCGCGGAGGGCTCTGGGTGGCTCCCAAGCAGCCGCAGGGCTGGTGGCACGGGGAATTGGCGGCAGGCATTTGGCTGCTGCCCTGGGAATGCTGGAGGCCAAGTGTGAAGCAGAGCAGTCTTCCCTGTACAGACAAGCACAGTGTCTTCCCTCTGTTTAGGTACATGCCCTTGCTCAGTACTCACGTTGCTCTGGGCTTCTCTCTCTTGCCATCTGCCTTGCAAAGTTCAATCCTGAAGCTTCTGCATCCAGAGGCCGATCATGCTGCTCTCCTGGCTGCTTCACTTGTCCCCTTTCTGCCATGCTTTCTTCTGATCTGTTTTGTAGGGCTCTTGTCTTGACATGACCTTGTTCCAAGGCCTTTTTCAGGGTTTCCCGGGCCTAAACTGACAAAGGTCTCAGCACATACTTTTAATTCTGAATCCATCTGCTGAACTTGGACCATTGCATTTTCAATGTTCTCCCATGCAACCGTGCTCCTGTCCTGGGATATAGCAGCAGGATTCTGGGAGGGTTGTAAAGCAATAGTTCTTTTGTTTCTGCAGTGTGATGTTCAGAGGCTAAAGATGATCCTCCTTCTGTGACATGGCTTGAGGTAGGTGCCTAGCGTCCCTGCAGCTGTAGCTTACAAATAGTATCCATGAGAAGCCTCAAGATTTTGAAAACTTGCAGTCAAAGCAACACTCCAAATGAGATCTTATGAACTGTTGCAAGGTGGCTGCAATGCTCTCAGCAGCCTCTCTGGTGTTTTTGTGCATAGAAGTCAGAGAAGCTGCTTAATCAAACCTAGATTCTCAAACCTAAATCACCCTCTGATTTCTCCCAATTCTCCCCCTCACGGAGCTATTGCAGCAGTGCGCTGCACCCTGCACGCGCACGGGGCAGCTGCAGCCAGCGCTCTCCCAGGCTCCCCCTCCCACGGAAACGCTTCTTTTAACTGTTCGAAGAAAATTCATTTGGAATTAGAATTATGTGCTAAAACTGTTGTCCATTAATGCTCTTGAAATCCTAAAGAACCAGCAGCACCGATTAGACTCAGAAATACATCCGCAACACAGTTTAGTAGAAAGCACCATGGTGAATGAGCTAGTGGAGTCAGAAGTTGATCAGTGCAACCAAACTCTGCATGCTCCTGCTCTAGGACTGAATCGTGGCAAGCAGGTTGCAAAACAGCGCAGCCCAAAAGATGGGAATGAGCTATTTGGGATACAACTTTCAAAGGTGAGAAGGTAAAAAAACAAGAAAAAAGAAGAAGAGTAGGAAAACAGAAAGAGAGGTGGTGAAAAATAATAAACAAAGAAAAAGTGTTGAAAACAGGCTGCGGCATCCCAAGGGGCACATGTTAAGGGAAATCCTAGAGGGAAATTTTCCTGGCCCCACTTGCCACTAGGGTGTGAAATCTTAGGGCTACACACACACATCTGCAATGGGGATGATTTTTGTGCCTGGCCTCACTTGGAAACACCACACAACACTTAAAAAATGATACAGGAATATATATTTAAACAACAACAACAAAAAAGCAATATAATAATAACAAGAAAAATTACAAGAATATAATGAATAATAACAAAAATGAAACCAACAATATTAACAACAATAAATGCTAATATAAAACTCTATAAAAGAAAGCCAAATAAGAAGTTATTGCTGGTATCTCTGGGCCCAGTGCTTGCTGGCAGCAGCCAGGGTGAAGGGGAGCTTGGCCTGCAAGGGAAAAGGAGGCGTGAGCAGGGCCGAGGAGCGGCTCGGGGGCTCCCGTGGAGCAGAGGCTCTTTGGCGGCTGCGCGGGCTCTTTGGCAGCAGCGCTGCCGTCATTGGTGCCCTGGCAGAGGCTTGGCGTGGCCAGCGCAGCCCAGAGGCCGGCAGAGGGGCTGAGGCAGCAGGTGCCCAGGCCTTGGGCGCTCCTGCGCCCTGTGCAGCTCTGCCCCGGCGCCGCGGCCCGCCAGAGCGCCCGCACACCTGGGCCAGGCTCCCGCGCGGCTGCTCCCCAAAGGCAGCGCGGAGCAGCGCCAAGGGGCCGGGCACAGCCCCAGCTCTGCCCGTGCAGCCGGCAGCAGGGGCCATACCTGGGGGCTGCAGCTGGAGCTCTCCCACTCCATGGGCTCCTCCTGGCTGCAGCCGACCAGGCCACTGCTCCCCATCATCTGGAAGAGAGCAGGAGACCTTGGTGGGGACGGTGCTTGGGGAAGAGGAAGGACACACGTGTCCAGGGGCTGTAGGGGCTGTACCTGACTGCTGCCATAGCTCAGCCATTCCATTGGCTCAGGAGGGTCCTCTGAAGGCCCTCCATCTGCACGTGGAGCCTGTAAAAGAGAGGGAGGTGTTTGCAGGGCACGTACCAGAAACGGAGGACTCTGGCCCCAGGGCCCCTCTTCCTGCAGAGGGAAGCAGAAAAGTGGGAAGGGGCCAGGATGAGCTCTGGCTCTACCCATGCAGCTGGGGCAATACCTGAATGCCACAGTGGGAGATCTCCCACTCCATTGGCTCTTCATCCTGGCTGCATCCAGCCAGGCCTTGGGTGCTTACAGTCTGGAAGAGAGCAGGGAGTTCTCGGGATGCTGATGGTGGCAGCGCTGGCTCTGTGCATGGGACCTCATGTCCCCTGCGTGCGCAGGGCAGGCGGTGCACAGAGCCAGGGCGCCAGGCTCAGGCAGCAGCCCCCGAGGCCTTGGCCGCTCCTGGCCCTGGTGCAGCTCTGCCCCAGCACCCAGACCTGCCAGAGCTCCCTGGCACCTCTGCCACCAGCCCTGCGGCTGCTCTCGCAGAGCCAAGCACCAGCCATCCCTGCGCAGCCTCTGCCTGCGCACACAGTACCTGCATCGAGCTCTCCCACTCCATGTCCTCAACATAACATTTCTCCATTTTTTTCACTCTCCTGAGTCTGCAACGGAATGGAATTGTTTACATTTGCGGCCATGAGCACCAAGTGTCACGCAGTGGCTTTGTGGCCTCCCCTGGGAGGCATCGCGCAGGCTGCCCTGCAGCCCCGCAGCTCCCCTGCATCTCATGGGCACCACGGGTGGCCCCTGGTGCTGCGCGGCCCTGCTGCTCACCTGGCCTTGCTGCTGCGTGGCCAGCACTGGGGCCACTGTGAGGCGCAGCCCTCGGAAGCATCCGTGTTCCTGTGGCGATAACTGCCCCTCTGGGATGTTCCACTGCTGCGTGGGGGGAGGAGGACAGCGACAGGGGCCAGGGGGGTCGCCGTGAGGAAGGGTCTGCGTGTGCTGGACTCCCCCTGGCACTGCTGAGCCTGGCGGCAGAGAGCAGTGCGTGGCCTTGGGCTTGCTGGGTGCCAAGGAGGTCTCGTCACGCAGCCCCATGGTGCTGCTGGCGGCTGCCTGCCCAGAGGCCGGGCTGCACTTGGGGCTCTGCTTCCACCCCTGCAAGCAGCCTTGAACACCTTGATCTTTCTTCCCTGCTCCCCTCCTGCCCTTACAGCCTGATGGACTCAAGAAAGTTTTGTTTTTCATGGTCTAGACATGTTCCTTGGCAGTGCAATGAGTGCGAAGGGGAGTTGTGCCCTGGGGCCAGGTGTGCATGTCCTCAGCAGAGCCCTTGTGAGTTGGTGGTGGCCTGAGAGCCCCTGGTGCTGCTGGGCTCCTTCTCTTTTCCTGCTGCGCACCTTGCAAGCGCCATGTGCTGTGGCTGAGAGCAGCCTTGGTGTAGCTCCTGCACTGCTGCCCCTGCCATGGCTTCCTATGGCTGCAGAGGGCAGAGCAGGCACAAATGTGCCCTCAGCAGCAGCAGGGACCTGCAGCTGCTGCATCTCTGCCCAGCACTTGGCTACAATGCTCACTTGCTAACAGGGGCGAATTCCCTGCCTTTGGATAAGGACAGGAAAGCCAAGGGCAGATGAAGCAGCAGATCTCCGCCGGTGCTGTCAGGTGTTTACCTCGCACAGAGGAAAACCCTCCAAAAGCAAGCAGCCCAAGCCCCTCCACCAAAGTGCTGTAGCCAAGAGGAGCATCTTGCTGCTGGCCAAGCTTGCTTGCTGGCATGCCGCAGTGCCCCTGCGAGGCAGAGCGCAGCTGCTGGGAAGGGGCTGGTGCCAGAGGTGCGCGGAGGGCTCGGGGTGGCTCCCAAGCAGCCGCAGGGCTGGTGGCACGAGGAATTGTCGGCAGGCATTTGGCTGCTGCCCTGGGAATGCTGGAGGGGAAGTGTGAAGCAGAGCAGTGTTCCCTGCAGTGAGGTGCGAGCAGAGGGCTGGGGCAGCGAGCTCAGCCCCATGGCTGTGAGGGCCAGTGCTGGGAGCCCCCTTGCCTGCGCGCGTGACGCCTGCAGAGCCCAGGCGTGCGCAGTGCTCCCATCGGCAGGAAAGGCGCTGGGAAGCCCTTGCCCCATGCAGGTTGCTTGCAGAGAAGCTGCAGCTCATCTGTCTCACGACTCGGGCCCAAGAGACCTTGCAAGCAACGTCTTTATTCTGTGAGTAGGCACTGCCCTCACTCAGCACTGACACTGCTCTGGCTTGTCCTTCACCAGCTTTACATACGGGGATCTCTGCAGGGCCCCTCTCTAGGAAGTGGGTTGTGGAGGTGCTGGAGGGATGTGCTTCTTGGAATCCTGTGGATTCATAGATCAGAAGGAGTCTTGCAGGCTCCCTGGCCTCGTTTTAGGGAACGTCTAGAGCAGACTGACCCCTCTGTGTCAGAGAAGCTGCTGTTGACTGCAGTGATGAGCTCAAAGTCAGGAAAGCAGCCAGGAATACGAATTTCTACAAGCATGGCTTTGAAGTCAGATCCTCATTCTCATCGTGTCCAATAACATCCTTAATGGGAAGCTGGGGAGCTCAGGAAATGAGGTTTAGATGACTGGAACTCTGGCTGTTGGAAGAGGTCTGAAGGTTGTGATCCGCAGTGCCGAGTGCAGTTGAAGGTTTGTGGCCAGTGGTATTCCACCAGGAAGAATGGTATTAAAGCCAGGATCAAAGTATTTACCACAAAGATTATCAGAGAATGAGATCTAAGGGCTCTCATTCAAAGAGTGGTTGCTGTATATCCAGTCATACCTAAGCCTTATACACTTAATCGCAATGATCATGTAGAGCCTCTCTTTTGCAGTACTGGATTGAGAACATGCTTTCGTTTATAACTTACAGAAAGAACAAAGTCGTAAGCTGCTCGCTTTTCAGAAATCAGAGGGTGGTGATCAGTGATGAGGAGCCTAGTTGGAGGTCTGTAGCTAGCGGTGTCCCCTCTAGGAGTCAGTCCTTGGTCCAGTCCTGTTCAATTTATTCATCAATGACCTGGATGAAGGCACAGAGCGCTCCCTCAGCAAGTTTGCTGATGATACCCAACTGGGAGGAGTAGCCGATACCCCAGAGGGCTGCGCTGCCATCCAGAGGGACCTGGACAGACTGGACAACTGGGCAGTTGAAAAACCTCATGCAATTCAACAAGGCCAAGTGCAAGGTTCTGCACCTGGGGAGGAATAACCCCAGACACCAGTACAGGTTGGGGACTGACCTTCTGGAGAGCAGCTCTGCAGAGAAAGACCTGGGTGTCATGGTGGACGACAAGTTGACCATGAGGCAGCAGTGCGCCCTAGTGGCCAAGAAGGCCAATGGGATCCTGGAGTGCATTAAGAAGAGCATCTCCAGCAGGTCGAGGGAGGTGATCCTGCCCCTCTGCTCAGCTCTGGTGAGGCCGCATCTGGAGTATTGTGTCCAGTTCTGGGCTCCACAGTAGAAGAGGGATGTGGAGCTGCTGGAGAGAGTCCAGCGCAGGGCCACAAGGATGATCAGGGGCCTGGAACATCTGCCCTATGAGGAGAGGCTGAGGGAGCTGGGCCTGTTCAGCCTGGAGAAGAGAAAGCTGAGAAGGGACCTGAGCAGTGTCTATAAGTACCTCACGGGAGGCAGTGAGGAGGATGGTGCTGGCCTCTTTTCAGTGGTGGCCACCAACAGAACTGGAGGAAACGGCCGGAAACTGAAGCATCAAAGGTTCCACAGGAACTTAAGGAAAAAATTCTTGACTGGGAGGGTGACAGAGCACTGGAACTGGCGGCTCAGAGAGGTTGTGGAGTCTCCTTCTCTGAAGATCTTCAAAACTCGCTTGGATGCAGTCCTGTGCCACGTGCTCTAGCTGACCCTGCTTTGACCTCTAGAGGTCCCTTCCAACCTTGAGCATTCTATGATTCTACGATTTGTATTTATCCTCCTTCCCCTGAGGCACAAACTCAGTCTGTCTGATCCAGAGGCCGTCCTTCAATCTGCCCTCACTGTGTCACAGCTGCTCTCTCAAATGACATCTCTGTAATAAAAGGGGATTTTGTCTGCACTGTGCCTGAAGGCTGGGCTCTTCTTCCCGAGCTGGAGTCAAGAATGTGCTCAGTGAATTGCACCCATAAAGACCCTCTTGCCATGCCTGGGTGTGCATGGGCCAAGGGGCATCAGCTCGTATAGCGATGGGAATGAGGGTTGGATTCAGATGCCGCTTGTGGGTGCCCAGTGCCCTGGAGAGGATGAGTGCTCAAGAAGTATCCCCCAGGGACTGTCCCAAATAGTAACAGACTGGTGACAGATGTCTATTCTTCAAGAAGGGATAACCTTCAAGAAGGGATAACCACCTGGAGAGCAGAAGGGATCTCCAGGGGCAAAACGTGTCTGAGTCAGGTTTTGAGTGGAAACTCACAAAACCACGTGGAGTCACCCAAGAGTAAAGAGCCAAACCGAGCAGTGCCCCAAATCAGGGCTCTCAGGAGTGGCAGCAGCCTGGGTCTAATCACACCTCCAAACACATCCTGAGTCATGTGAAATACCCTGGGATTTCTCCAAGCATCCTCCACAGTCACACACCCTGGGGAGGAGGTGGTCAGTTGCAGTGACTGTGGTCCAGCTGGCTCTGCCCTGACCATCATGGCCAGTGTGGAGTCACCCTGTGTCCCCACAGCTGCTCACCCTACAGAGCAGCACTGCCAGCCCAGGATGCTGCAGGGAGCACAGGAGAGGGGTGCAGGAACGGCCAGGGCAGCATGGGCCCACAGACCTGGGAAAAGGCTCTCTGTGCAGCAGAGACATCTCCAGAGCAAAGCAAAGAAGCAGTGACTCCAGAGCAAAGCAAAGAAGCAGTGATGAGCTTGTGGGGACAATAAATACAAAACTGTTCCCATGGGTTTCAGCTTGGGCAGGCCACTCTGCCACTGGAGACGCTTGAGGAGCCCCAGAGCCAGGACCCCTGTGCTGTGCAGGGGAGAGGGGCTGCCCTGAGGGGCTGCAGGCAGTCAGGGTAACGGATCTCCTGGTCGTGAGAGACCTGGCGTCCGAGGAACACTCCCCGCGTGGTGTTTCACCTAATCTGCTGCTACTGCAAGAGCCCTGGGGTCACTCTGAGAACCAGTCAAGAGCACAGATGCGTGCCAGCAGTATCAGTGACGGGGAGCCCCATTTTGCTGGGTCTCCTACCCACCCCAACCACCTAGACCAGTGTGGAGTTAGGAGTCACCCCATGCCTTATGGCCCCACAGCCCCACTTGTCTCCCTGGAGATTTTCTGACACCAACTGACACGGGGAGAAAAAGCTACAAAAGGGGTTTATTTGAAGCAGGCGATGGCTGCGGGCGATGTTGGCGACTATGGTCTCTCTGGGCACATGGGTGCTACAGGACACAACAGGGCAGCATCTCTGTAGCCCTCAGGACACAGCATCCGTCGCTCTGTCTCTCGGCTCTGCTCCAGCCCCCATCTCAGGGTCCCTGTCTGGAACATGCATCCGCTCGCTGCTCCTCTCGCTGTCCCGGGATGCAGCAGCAGCAGAACGCTCTGCGCAGAGCTCGAAGTGCCGTCCTGAGCCGTGAGCGCCATCGCCGGGGAGCTGCAACGTCTGGGAGGGCAGCGATGCCTGTGGTGGGAAGCAGAGCTGTGGGCGATGGGCTGCAGGGTGCAGGTCCGCACCTGCCTGTCCCTGCCACCAAGGGCTTCCCGAGGGGTTCTGTCCTCGGCACAGCATCTCCCGACCGCTTCCTGCTGCCGGCCTCGGTGCCACCCCCTGTGCCAGGACAGGCCCACTGTCCCCAGCAGGGCTCTCCACGCGGGTACGTACCTGCCTCAACGTGGGGTGTGGGGCTGCAGGAGGAGGGCTTCTCCTCCTCCTCTTGGGGCTCCAAGGTCACCTGCATGGGCAGAGCAAGAACACGCACCCGTCAGCCATCAGCTGGCCCTGCTGAGGGTCCCAGTGCCCCAGGTTGCACAGTGGCAAAGGGTTTGGATCAGAGGAGGCTGCCCATGGCTGCATGTCCCAAGGGAAGGGACCTGCGGCTGGCACGGGAATGGGACAAGGCTCTCTGTGGGGCCGTAGCAGCAGGGCTGGGCAGGGGGAACGGAGGCAGCCAGGGGCGTGTGTGGCACAAGGGGGCTGGTGCCCTGGTGTGGAGGGGGCTGCTGCTGGGGCTGCCTCTTCCCTCCTCGCTCGGCATCCAGACCCCAGGGCTGAATGTGACGTGGGCTGGAGCAGACTTCATCCCTGTGTCTTTGGCACTTGGAAACGGAGAGAAGCTGGCATCTCCCCATGGAGACATGGCAGAGGATAAATGCCTGGGGGTGACAGTGGGATGCCATGGGCAGGGGGGCTCCAAGGAAATGGGGTAACTCTGGGCACCCCCCACACAGCTCCCACGGCAGCTCCCAGGGATGGTGAGGACAGGGGAGATGCTGCTTGCTCACCTGGGGAGCAGGGCCTGCAGCCGGGGGAGAAGCTGCTGCTGTTGTTTCCTGCAGCAGGGTTTCCTTGGGAGACGGGCTGCTGCTCATCTCATCCCAAGGATTTTCAGCCAAAGGAGAGGCCTCTGGTGCAGGTTCTGGAGGAAGTGATGGAGACGGAGGAGCATTTTCCCCTGCATGCTGGATGAAGTTGCTGGATGCCGGGGAGGCCTCTGGTTCTGCTCCTGCACTTGCTGCTGGTGGGACAGACACGCTGTCCTCTGCGTGCAGAAAGCTGTTGGCCAAAGGAGGTGCTCCTGGCTCACCGCCCCTGGGCATTGCTGGCTCAAGGCTCTCCACGTGGCCAGGTGCCTCGCTCACAGTCTCTGTGGTGCTGACATGGGGCGAGCAGGGCACCTTTTCGTGCTCCATCTCCTGGTCCACAGCCGGGCTGCAGAGGCTGGCTCTGACCCAGGTCAAAGAGTTAATTTCCTCCACCTCCTCTTCCCCATCCTCCTCCTCCTCATCAGTGTCCTCTACTCTCTCCTCCTGCAGTGCTCCCAGGCCTCTCGGCGCCTCCCGGGTTGGGGCATGAGCATAGAGCCGCTCCAGCACCTCCCACTTGCAGCTTGCGCCTTTGAGGAGCTCCACTCGCGTGATCTCTGGTCTCCAGAGGTCATAGAAGGAGTTTCTGGCGAGGAGCTAGAAGGAGAGACGGAGGTTTGTTAAGGGAGGAAAGGCCTCGTGGGGCTCCGCCAGTGCTTTGACAAGCCGGCTGTCCCGCACGACGCGGCACAGCTGCTGGCCACAGCACTGGGAGGGCTCCCCCGTGGCCCAGCACTCCCTTGCACTCACCTCCTTGGGTTTGGCATTGAGTGATCCTGCCAGCGTCAGGGAGAAACGGTTGCCACGGCCCTCCTCCTGCTCGTCCTGCCTCTCTCTCAGGTTCTGCTCCCTCATTGGAAAAGCTCCTTCTCGGAGCTGGGCCAAGCTCTGTCCAGTGCGCTGCAGGCAGCTCCTCTCAAGCTCCTCCAGTGGCTCTGTTTTGATGCTGAGCACAGCCAGGTAGCGCGCAGTGTTGTCTTCATGCACGTGCACTGGCCTTCCTTGGAGGTAGCACGTGATCTCCAAGGGCTGCTGCCGTGTCCGTGATGTCCGTACTCTCACTGGCCCAGTTGGGCAGCTTAGTCCGCTAGGCCAGCTCGGCCAGCTAGGAATGCTGCACTGGAATTGTCCCCGATGACTGTAGGGATCAGGCCCTGTCTGAGGTGCAGAAGATGATGTGCTGGGGCGCCACTCTATGCTCTGGAGCTGCCATGATCTTGCCTGGGCGTCTTGATGGATGACGCGTGCCAGTGCGTGTGGGGGCACAGGTACAGCGAGCTCCATCCTAGCTCTATTGGCATCAGGCTGTGCTGGCTCCCGTGGAGAGGGCGATGGCGTTTCCTGAGGCCTTCCAAGGCTGGTGAAGGGCTGCGGCTCTTGCACCGTGGAGGGGACATCGCTGGCCTTCTCCTCCACAACCTGCAATGAAGGCCACCACAAAGGCAGTCCTTACTGCCGTCCTTGGTCCCTCCCTCCATCCTTCCCAATGGGAAACCTCCGGCAGCCTCTGACCCCCTTGACGATGGCTCTGGCATGCAGGTGGCTGCTGCCCTGCTCCCAAAGGCTGCCTGGGGAGAGGGCTCATGCCTATGGGCAAGCCTTGGGCAAAGGCAGCTCCTCGGAGAGCCCGAGGCGGGTGCGTGCAGGCTGCCGTGCAGAGCAGCGCTCGGCCTGCTGGGCACAGAGACCTCCTGGTGTCTCCCAGCACGTCCCGCCTGCTTCTCGGCCCCATGGGGAGTCAGGCAGAGGCTCGGCCTCCACCGCCGCTCAGCTCTGTACCTGTGCGATGCCGTGTTCAGAGGTGCATGAGCCCTGAGGGCCGGGCAGCGGTGACAGCCGGTCCCTTTGCTGGGACGAAGCTGGGCTCCCGCTGCGCTGCACTGCTGCGGGCAGCTCCTGCTGGCCCACCTGTGGGGAGAAGGAGGCCCGTGATGGGGACACTTGTGTTGGTACGAGCAGCTCTAAAGCACAGGAAACCCCAGCCTCGTGTCGGAGGGAACCTCCTGGCTTAGCACAATGCGGCTGTGCGTGACCTGGACCTGCTCTCTGCCCTCAGTACAGAGCTCATGGGGTTCATGCGGGCCTTGGAGCGTCCAGATCAAAGAATCATAGAATCACTATGTTGGGAAAGTTCTCCAAAACCATTCAGTCCGACTGTAAACCCCTCAACCCCATGTCTGCTAAACCATCGCTCTAAAGTGCCTTATCTGCGCATTTCTTGAAGGCTGCCAGGGACAGCGATTCTACCACTTCCCTGGGCAGCCTCTTCCAATGCTTCAGCACTCTTTCCACCTGGAAAGTTTTCCTAATATTTAACCTGAGCCTCTCCTGGTGCAACCTGAAGCCATTCCCTCTTGTCTTATAGATAGCTATTTCTGGGAATAGATCAACCCTGCCTCACTACAACCACCTCTCAGGTTCTTGCGCAGAGCAATAATGTCTCCCTTGAGGCTCCTAGATAACCCCAGCTCCCTCAGCCACTCCTCATAGGGTCCATGCTCCATAGCCTTCACCAGCTTTGGTGCCCCTCTCTGGGCACACTCCAGTGCCTCCATGGCTTTTATTTTTAGTTTTTCTAGTGATGGGCCCAGAATTGAACACAGTGTTTGAGGTGCAACATCACCAGCATCAAGTACAGGGGGAGAGTGCAGGTCAGGCTGCTTTTTCCGTGCCCAGGAATGCACGTCCCCTCGCTGGAGGAGCTCCTGCCCGGCTATCTTGACCCAGGGCTCCTTCCCCACCACCCCTGTGCTCTCCATGCGGGTCCTGTCCCTGCCTCCCAGCTCTCCCTCCAGCCCCAACACTCACCTCACTCGTGCACTCTTGCGCACTGGAGTTCCCTTCCATGGATGAGGTGCAGGCGTTCACCTGCTGCTCCTTCTCCATCTCTAGGAACCTCTCTGAGGACCTCTTGCACGGGCACCAAGGGGAGTTGCTCCCTGCTGGTTGCGCCGCAATCCTCAGAGTGAAGACCCTAGCAGGGACACGGTCACCTTGGGGACTGCCCCATCACAGTGGCCTGTGGGTGTGATGCCACCCCCATCACAAAGCCCTGGGAGTTGCCATGGGGACACCAGGCACCGCGTCGGTTCCTCCTCTCCCCACTCCTGAGCAGGTCCCTGGGGCGCAGGACGAGTTGTCCCCTCCACAGCTCTGTGCTCCCCGGGCCTTGCAGAGGCTGCCCCTCGTCAAGCGCTCCATAGCAGACACCCACCATGAGGCCACCCCTGTCCTCGCCCCTGTGCTCTCGATTGCCTCTTGGTTCATCCCAAGGCAGAGCTCCCTGCATCCCACTGCTCCCTCCCTGAGCTTCTCTTTCCCACATCACCCCGTGGCTATTCCTTGCCATCCCAGGCCATCACTTCCTCACTCTTTTTGGAGTCCTCCTCCTCCCCGAGTTGCTCCCACTTTGAGGCTCTCCTCACCAGCGTGGCCACCTGCTCGACCATCAGGTCAGCACATGGGAACAGCCGCGTTTTACACCCCATCAGCTTCATGTGACGCCAACCCCCAACCGGTCACCATGAAAAGACAAAACACTTGGGGCTCTTGTGCTTAGGTTCCTGACATGGGCTTCTTTCTGCCTACATGCATTTACCACCCCCAAAATTCCTGCCCTGTGGGTGCAGCATTGAGTGGTAAGAGTGGAGAAGGGAGTTAATACCATTTATTAATTGCAATCAATATGTAAAGAAATTGTTCTTTTCCCCATCTAGGTGCATGCCTAGCTAAGAGACATTAGCTATCATCTTAATATGTAAGAAATGGTTATAGGTTTTATTGAGATATACAGGGTTTTTAACGAGGTTGTGCAAGTGGAAATAAGTGGCAAGGATACGGCAAGTGTAGGAGAACACTTAAAGGAAGGGGAAGAAGGGAAGGCATGGGAAAATTACTAGAAGCATAGGGCAGCAAATGAGCGCAAGAGTTGGAAAATAATATAGGCAAATATAAGCATTGGAAAAAGATTGAAATGGTGGGAAAAAGTGCAAAAGCATTGGAGAAGTGCCCAGATCTTGGAAAATAGGGAAAAACATGGGCAAGGAACGATAGTGTAGGAATATGGTCAAAAGTGCAGGAATGGTTACAAAAGTGGAAAAAGAGTGAAGTGATGGGAAAAAAAGGAAAGTGCAAAAAGAACACAGAGCTCGGTAATATTGAGAAAGCATGGGAATAGAAGGAGAGGTTGGGGAAAAGACAAAAGGGTAGGAAAATCTTCACAAGTGTGGGAAAATGGTCACAAACATGGGAGGGAATGTTTGTGAAAGAGAAGGAAAAAAAGTCAAATCATGGGAAAACTATCAAAGTAGAGGAAAATGTGGGAAAAACGTGGGAAGAAGTGGCAAAGTGTAAGAATACCAGTAAAAATTAATCTGTGGGGAAAACCTCCAAAGCAGGAGAAAAACAGACCGTGTGTGAAGCCTTGTGGAAGGGTCCAGGGTCCCCCACATCTCCAGCGTGCCGTTGCCCTCAGAAGGCGTCTGCCCCCAGGGAGGAGGGACGCTCCTGCCTTCTTGTCACCGCCAGGTGCCTGCAATGTGCCCCTGCTCTGCTGCCTGTTGCTGAGGGTCCCCAAGGCAGCCCCACTGTCTGCAGACCCCTCTCCTACCATGGAGCAGGCCTGCCTGCGCGGTGCCTGGAGACCCCAGCAAGGCTGCGTTTAGAGGTGAAGGTGTCACTGTCCTCGGTGAAAGTCTGATTGGGGCCAAGGTCAGGAAAGGACAAGAGACAACAAGGACAAGCAGCAGCAAAGGGAATTTCAAGAGAGTTTAAGGACAAACTAATAATAATTTTTGTAGCTGAGCAGCACTGGGACAGGAGCCCGGAGATTTTCCTGGTGAAACCACCTACCAACCTGATACAAGAGTAAAGTTAGCCCTTCCCAGGGCAACCTGGTTGCCTCCCGCCTCAAGAGGAAAGCCTGTGTGCAAAAGGACAAAGCAGGGGATTCTGTAAACTCTCACTTTAGCAAGGGCATTGAAAAGGTTTCTCATAGTCTCCTTCTAGTCAAATTGCGGACTGATCTGCAGAGGATCAGTGGACCATAAGGGAGGTGGATGGAGCATCAGGCTCACTGAGAACAGTGATCAGCAGTACAGTGCTGCCAAGCGGCAGCTGGCTGTTAGTGGCAACCCTCAGTGATCAGCATGTGGGACAGGACTGCTTCATCATAACATCATAACATCAAGTTAGTGAAGAAGTCCCTGTATCTGGTCAGCCTGTGATTTGGCAGCCTGAGGTCACCCTTAGCCCGTTTTCTCTTCATATCCTCTAGGGGTGTGAAGGGTTTCTGGAGAGGGAGTGATAGAAGGTGTTATGGGTGCAGCGAGTAGCGCAGAGACCTTGGGGTGATGTGCCTCTCCCATTTCTGAAGCACGCTTGACTGTACATAAGGAGGACTTGGACTAAGGTGTTGCCGCTCAAGCGGCGTGGCGACCTGGTTCAGGAACGGCACGGCGACCACCCCCAGGCCGCTCGGGCCATCAGCTCGCTGACACCAGTGTGGTAGACGGCAAATGGCGTTTATTGATGGGTAGCAAGGTGTTACATAGCTAGGTTTACAACGTCACATCTGTCTGCTTACATCATACACTAACACTATTGGCTATTAGGGGCTCTACCTTTCCGTACAGCGCGATATCTTCCGGGCGCCGGACCCTAACTATCTGTAACAGTGTAGTAGCAACATTTCCCCCCTCCCTATGCATAACAAAACTAGCTAAAATATGACTATCTTATTCTTACATATTCTTATCTTATTCTAATTACTTATTCTCATTATTATCTTATTCTTATTACTATCTTGTTATTATCTTATTGTGATCACTTATTATCTTATTCTTACTTACTGTCATTATTACCTTATCACTTACTCTTATTATTATATTACTCTTATTCTTATTATTATATTATTCTATTCTTATAGTTTATAACAATCTTAAAATTATGTATCATAAACTTGACATAAAAACATAAGGCGCAAAGTGTAGAAGGTAGGGGATGATAGGTAATACCGCGGTATAGGAATAGGGTGTACCTTGGGATAACTTGGGGATAACACTGAGTGGATATATTCTTAAAGCAGTTGTCGGCGTTCCACTAACACGTTAACCTTCTCTAGCCGACTCTTGACAAACGGCATGAGCTTATTCAATATACAGGGTCCAAAGATCAGTGTCATCATGATCATTGTGATCAGCCCTATCAAGGTGGATATCAGGCTGGTTAACCACGACGAACCGGTGAACAAATTTTCGTACCAGCTGCGTTTGGAACAGGGTTCAATGGGTGCTGGTTGGCAAGGCGTGGCACTGAAAACTGGTGACCCTGTAGTTACTTTTGTACTAATTACTCGAGATTGTTCCATCTGTTCAAGTACCCATTTAAAGGGCTGATGTGACTCTATTTGTCCTATAGTGACAAGCTGCAAAATTAAGATAACACAAAGGCATCGCGGCCCCCTCTTGCGGAGGCTGTTCTGTTGTTTTCTGGATTCGGTCGGCGTGGAACTCACAGGCTCGGGCGGGACGCCTGTCACCGGGGCGTCCGATGATCCGGTCCTGTGAACAGAAACTCAAAATTTTCATTAGTTTTATTTTGAAGGTCTGGTTTAATAGACTTAAGCGGGCACCACTTGACTCTGCCATCTTTCCTGACAGTGACCTTTGGGTCGATCTTGGCATGGGGGGAGCGCTGCCAGCGAGTCCCCCAGCCAAGGGCAGTTTACTGCAACGTGGCCGGCCTGGCCACATTTAGAACATGCCATTACGTTGGCTATTGCGGCGTGAACAGCCACCTGAATTGGGGTCAGATGCTCTTCCTTTGCAACATGCTTAATCATGTCTGCGATACTTGCCCCCGCCGGCAATGATCGCAAGATTTCTTTGGTTGCCGAATTGCATTGTTGGCGTAAACATTGCACTACGACCGGGCCTTTTGCCTCCGTGGGCAGGGCCGAAGAGTCAACCGCTGCTTGGAGACGATCTACAAATTGTGTAAAACTCTCACTTTCACTTTGCTTTATTGAGGACCATTGCGATGGTCTGGCAACGACTCTACAGGCTGTGCGAATGGCTTCTCTGGCCGCACGAGTAGTTGCCATAACCTCATGGGCCCACAGGCCATGGGCCTGTGCCTGGGGGGTGATCATTGTTGGATCTGCACCCATTAACCGCTGCAGGCTGGAGCCGTGTAATGGATGATCTGCCCCAGTTACTTGGGCTAAACATTTTGTACAGTTGTCTTCCCATTCTTGTTTGAAAACGATCATCCCTGCTCCATCAAAGATCAGCCTACAAGTTTGTTTTATATCAAACGGGAGCAGATCGTCCCCCCCTGAAGATACCATCTATGAGGGTTGAGACCATGGCAGAATTAGTCCCTTTATCTGCAATTGCTTTAACAATCGTTTGCACATCCTTAGGGTTTATCGGCGAGTAGACCCTCTGTCCCCCCTCCGTCACCCGGACCGGGAACGCTAGCGCGGCCCAGGGGGCCCAGTCGGCACATGCGATCTTTATTTCCCTCCAGTCCGTGAGAGGGGTTCCTCCCTTCGCGGTTTTTCTTTAATTCGGATGGGAATATTTTGGCTCTTAGCTCTGTTTACCTTCATTTCCTCCTCCCTTAAGTTTGAATCAGTTGTGACCCACTCGTCCTCACTAGTGTCTGATCCGGAGTCGGAACTCGATGCCACTGCCATCACAAAGCCCTGGCGGTTGCCATGCGGACTCCCAGAGGTATGTCCTGGTGGTGGCCAAGGGCACCCACAACTCATCTCAGTGCCTTAGTAGTCACCGAAGGGAGTCCCAGAGCCCTCATTTCATCTTTCCATCCCAGGCCCTAATCCATTGCAATCCCTCAGAGATATAGGTGTCTCTGAGACCCCTGACCTTGGCCAGCCATGGAGCTGACAGCTCCAAATCCACAGGTCCCTTCTTTAGAAAGAGTGTCACAATAGCAGATTCTTTGAGCCTGCAATGGGGGAGACAGGTGGAGGTAGGAATCCAGTACCCTGCTGAAGGCGGGTCCCAGGACAGGTGTTGTCATTGGGCCTTTCCAGTGAAGTTTTCATTATCTCTGAGGACAGAAGATTTGAGAACCTCTTTGAGTCCCTGTGCATAGTTTGGCCTCCCTCATGGGTTTGTATTTGGTAGAGTACAGCCAGTGGGGCCACAGACATGCGCTGCTCCTCTTTTTGAAACAGTGGAGACCATGCCGGTATACCAGATCCCATTTGGGCTCTCCAGTTCTGCAAAGAAATGAACAAATGGGAGGGGGTTCAGCACAGGGACACCAAGTTGGTCAGGGTACATGCTGGAGCGTGGGACAGATAAGGAGAGGCTGGATCTTCATGCTGTGCACTAGCACCTTGTGGAGGGCACAGAGGGCACAGAGCAGCAGGATTTTCTTGGAGGGGCACACTAATTTCACGGAAGGCAGCAGGGAAAATATGGACAATGGGAAATTCTTCTCAGATGTTAAGAACAAATCTTTTTCTTCACAAAGTGTGGGATAGGAATGCAGAGAGATTCTCAGATCTTCATCCTCAGAAATCCCCTAATACAGGCTCAGGGAATCTGCTCTCCTGAGACAGGCTCTACAGGGTCTTTGCTTTAAAAGTCCTCAGCAAGGTTTCTTGGTCTGTGGTGTTTGAGATGGAGATGATGTGTCAATGAAGAGCAAACATGCCCTTAACACGTCTTCCTTCCTTCCTTGCAGAGGGCATGAGATGGGCCCATAATTTCTGGTAGACTCCAAAACCATGGGTCTGGCCAGGTAGAAAATCTGGGCAAGTTCCTCCAGATCCCCATTAATTTTGCCCAGCTTTCCTTCCTCTGACCCTGAGGAAAGCGTTTTCTCATCTTGTACCGTAGTTAGTTCTCGACATATTCCATGACACCTCCAGGTAGTGTTTTTCCCCTGGGTTCAGTTCCTGGCACCCTGCCTCTCTTTGGGATCTCTAGAGCCCTGGCACTCTGAATCTCTCCCACTTTGACCCTGGGCGCCTCAGGACAGGCCCCCACACTGCGGTGCTGCTGTGCAGACTCCCGTATGGAGCCTGTAAGGCACTGCCAGCCTCAGGAGCTGCATTTTGTCTTGTTCAGAAACTCGTGGGGTGACCATCTCACCTCTCCCCAACTGCCAAAGCTTGTGAGCACCCCTACAACCAACATCCCTGCTAGACGTTTTATGTAGTCCTGGGGCAAATCTTGCAGAAGAGACAACTCATCTGCCTTGAATCCTGTCAGAGATGTGGCATTCCAAGCCACTACCAAGGAAAACATGACCTTTACTCATTTCTTTGGGTTGCTTATTCAGCTTCTAGCATCTTTTCTACGGCACGGTGAGCCCCACTCTACACCCTGAGTTCTCTCGCCCTTCTCTCCCCTGTCTTCTCTGTGTCTGCTCAGTCTGCTCTGTGCACCAGGATCATAAGAAGTATTGGTTAGGGAGCTCCCTTGAAGCCACGACAAGTTGTGGAGCTGAAGGCCTGGTGGAGGAAGTCTGGGACGTAGCTATTTCCCCTGTCCCCTCCTGCTCCTGGCCTGAGGGTTCAGGAAGGCCCAGTGCTTTCGGTGTTGGTGGGCTGGGTTTCCTATGACATCCTCAACTCCTGCTTGGGTTGCTCTGAGCAGCCAGAAAAATCTCTCCTCTCTAGGAAATAGCATCAGAGGATTTTTCCTACTTTTGTGGAAAAGCTGAGGCAGGTCTGGGATCTCCAAAAGGAGCATGGCCCACATCATTACCCAGGAGATGTGTGGCTCTCTCATTCCCGTGTGTCCTGCTTAAACTGACAGTTTCTAACACCATCTTTACAGGACACGAGCTGGCCGTTGTAAAGCCACAGTATTGGGACTCCTTTTACTCTGTTCACTCAGAGCCCCAGCCACTGGTTTGCACTCCAGAGAGTTTAAAGCTTGCTCAGTCTTTTCAGTAAGGCTTTCCCTTGTGGCCAGGGGGCCTCATTGTTGACATCGTGGACTTAGCCTACAATCAAAGGGCATAAATCTTATTTATGGAATTATTTCATGCTTTATTTCTGTTTCTTTGTAATTGAGAAAAATCCTGGGCCTATTTGGAGCTAGTTCTCTAAGGAAAGCAGTTGAGAGTTGGGGCAGATGAGCTGTAACCTTCAGTTTCAGACATCAGAGGAATAGGGAAGCTTCTAACAGGAGTGATGGAAGTCCCAGGCGGCTGATGAGAGAAATGTCAGGGCTGGGGAGGCAGAGAGAAGAGTGTCCATACAGTGCCTGAGCTCTGGGACACTCTTTTCCCTACATGCACAGACTTCATTGGGAGTCACTCTGGATTGATACAGTTTGGAGGATGTTGCTGTCACTTTGAAAGCTGAATATTAATAATAGCAATAAAAACCTTTAAAGGCAGAAATACTTGTATGTTGTTGATGTCTCCAACTTTCAGCTACACTCCTGAAACGTCTCCAATTAGCCTTGCAAGACCTGATGAAAATCACAAGGGCAGACATAGTTGGTCAAAGCTTTTTGCTTTTTAATGAGCCCCATAGTGTATTTGGTGCTGAGCCCATGAACCTCAGTTACTGAGAGGAGACTGAACAAAATGTTCAAGAATTCAAAGTCAGAAGCAACCTCCAAAGTTCTGTAGAACATTAATGGGTCCCACTGAGAGTCGTTAGCAGCAAAGATTCCCTAGGGGCTGATTAGAGGAGAAAACTGTGATCACTGGTAACAGGTAGGCAGAGGAAATGTGCAGGTGGCTCTGATCCCACGTTAACCCTTGATGTGTTTGATCAGGCAGAATGTCCAAGCTGGGTCACTGAGCTTCCTCAAAGGGAGATCCTTTCCCCGACATGTTTTCCAGGTTCTCCTGGGGACGTTATGTGGGTGGGCATGTGCAGTGCTCAGTGCAGGGCAACAATACGACACTTTCAGGGTGTTGGCAAGGGGGACAATGAGGCCCCAGTGCCTCCTGGTAGGTCTGGGTGGCAGAGACAACAGCCATTGTCAAGAGGATGCCAACCTTGTTTGGGGTGTTTGAGCTTTGGCAGTGCCTTTCGCTGTATCCACCAGGGTCTGTCCTATGCTGGTTCAAACCTGCGGCTGTGCCCATGCAGCCTGTAAACGCCCAGCCTGCTTCCTCACTTTGCTCTCACACGGGATCTCCTTCCCTTCACTAATGTCTCTCCATCCCCATTGGCTGTTCCTTGTAACACAAAGCCAAGGGATGATCCTTGCGTCCTGGTGGGTGGCCTGTTGCACCACAGCACCAGCCTTCAAGTGACATTTCCTCATTCTAATGCACAGTCTGACATTCCCAAGATGGGGATTTTCCAGGATATTTCATTTTTTCATGCGGCTTCCCACTACCAAGGAAATCTCCTGGCAGCCCCACAATGTGGGGAAGAATATAACCTTGTCTATGAAGACAGAGCGGAACATGAGGAACTGGGGACTGGCCTGAAGAGAAGGGCCTGCATGTTACAAGGGAGGCCATATGAGCCAGTGGTGCATGTTCACGTGAATAAGGCCAGACACCTATGGGGCTGCATTAGTGGTAGCATGGCTACCCAGAGGAGGGGAGCTGTTATCCCTCTCCAAGGGGGTCTTTGCGTGAAGGCAGCGGTGGGAATCAGTTTTGGGGAACAGGTGTGAAAACCAAGGTGTCCTAGGGTGCTTGCCCACCAACCATTTCTGAAAGGCCTGATTTTTCTCTTGTTTCCCTTTTGAATGTGCTAGGAACATGGTGGCTGTGCTGGACACCCCATGCATCTGACATAGCCTAGTAGGCCTGTTGTCATTTCATGAAACCAATGGTCTGCAGTGAATTATGCAAGGTCTTTGCCATGTCTGGTTCTGCAGAAGTCTGAGCGAGTAGAGCTCTAGAGGGTCGTAGGCACTGAGATGTCAGATGGCCAAGAAGATTCTCCACCTGGCTGATGCAGGAGATGGCCATGGGTCTCCTCACTGGTCTCTCAGAGCAAGTAGACACTTGCACAAATCTTGGACCAACCTTTGTCCCTTCTGAAGTCCAAAGGGGTGAGCGTGTGTGTACAGCTGACTCCCTGCCACCATCTCCACTGACTACAATGGGAGCTTGGACAAGGAACTCTCATGCACATAGCTGTTTTCTGGACCCCAGAAGTTGGGCAAACAGAATCCTCTTCTGAGACTGTGGAGTGTTAGATGTGCTGACATTAGATGTCCTGCTGTACTCCTCCAGATTAGGTCCTGAAGCATGAGGAAATGGACTTGTGCTGTTCTTGCCCCTATGCATATGTTCCGTCTGCTTATGAGATGGGAGCAGGATCTTGTAGAGCAGGACACGTCCACCTCTCTTAGATAACCATCCTCTGATGAGACCAACTGCAATGTCTCAGTCTCTCTCCACGGCTAACAGAGAGATCATTGGCGACCATTTTGTGGATGTGAGTGGACGTTTGCCATAGGTAGCAGGGGGACCTTTCAGTACCTTTCAGGAACCATCAGCCCTGGAGGCCCGTGATCATTTTGGAAATGCACAGGGGACAGAAAATGTCCCATCTGCAGCTGGGTCCCTGCTCCTGAGCTGGGCCTGGCTCCTGGGACTGCGGGAGCCCATGGCAACCTGGCAGGAGCTGCAGAGAGACAGCTCTGCCCAGGAGCAGCTCCTCATAAAGGAGCACCAAGACTCAGGGCACTGCCCGCAGGCACCAGGCTGGGATGAGTCGCTCCTAAGTGAAAGACAGTTGGGAATGGGAGGAGACCCGAGAATCTCAGTGCAGGGAGAAATCTTCCGAGCCCTTGACACGGTAAGTCTGTGTCTGCAGGGCAACAGTGCTGTGGGTCCTGGAGGGAGCTTCTGAACCTGGCACCTTCAGATCAATAGGATGTGTCAGGGTGTCTCTCCCAGCCTCTCCTGTTTGAATTAGGGGGTTGCTTTAGAGCAGGGATTCCCAGCCACATGTTCAGAGGGACAGAGCATCACAACTGCCTTCTCCCAGGGACGGTGCTGGGATGCACCCAGGTCTGTATGGGCTGTAATTCAGAGCCATGTCCCTGTGTCCCAGGGTGCTGTGCGCTGGGGCAGTGACTATGCCCCTGCGAGGGTCGGCACTCAGCCTGCCCGGGGAAAGCCCCACGGTGCTGCAGGGAGATGCTCTGGGTGGGAGGAGAGACCCCCATCAGGGCAGGCTCATTTTCTGAAGGAGCCTTTCCAAGAGAACAGTCAAGGCAGTATTAATGTTAAAGACAAGGAGCTTTCAGGAGTCTGTTTTCAGTTTTGTCCTGTTTGTTAAGGGCCAGGGGTGTGTGGAAAGGAGATGCCAGGTTGGGGCAGGAGACTGAGACTCCCAGTTCCTTAAATGGAGAGATCTGTGAGGAACTTCAGCAAGTCCCTTACCCCTCCCTGACTGCAGACAGCACCAGCATCACCTTCTCTGGCCTCACCAGGGTCTGGCTGACCTTCTCCTCCCTGCCTGCAAACACAGAGATGTCCCTGGGCTGCTGCAGAGCAGAGTGAGTGTCCAGAGGATGGGACAGTGTCTGTGACACTGACAGGGAGAAGACATGGGGCAGAGGTAGAGCTGCCAGCAGGAAAAGCTCCAGCAGTGGAGATACAATCAGCAAATGGGAGGGAACTAGAAACATAATTGCTATGAGAGGTGGGATTTGGATCAACGCAGTCAGTCCCTGCAACGGAGAGGTCTTCCTCTAAGCAAAGCCCCGTGTCTCCTCTCCCACCCCTCAAGGCCATGGGGTCCCGGCCTCGAGCCCCCTCCGTGGTAGAAGAGGGGCTGTGTCTCTCCTGCAGCCTGGTCCTTTCCTAGTGCAGGACAAGGGGACTGAGAGGGACTGTCCTCAGATGTCACTGTCTAGGAGGTGGTGTGCGCAGCTGGGGGAGCTGAAGGTTTTCCTCAGTGCTCCTCTGTCTGCTGCTCCTTACTTTCCCTTGCCAGAAGGTTCATACTGTTGCTCTTCCGTCCTTCACCTGTCTGTGCTGATCTGGTTTTGCTCTCTGGAGCTAAGGAGGGGAATTCAGCTGCAGTTCAGGCAGTAACTTCCCTCTCCCACTGCATTCCCACAAGCAACAGTGAAGACATTTAGGTGATGTGAGGACGGGGTCCGGCTTAGTGGAAATGAGATGCCCAGAAGGAGTCAGTTCAGCCCGTGCCTTCACTGCACTGTTCCTCTCCCTTGCTGGAGTGGGAACTGCTGTGACTGATTCAGGTCCAGACACCTCTGTTGAAGAGAGCAAACTGAAAGGGGGGTTAGATTAACCCCTCCCAGCGATCTTCCCTCTCAAACAGAGCTGTCATGAGTGTGGCCTCTCTCCCTCTCCCTCTCTCTCTCTCTCTCTCTCTGTCGCAATAGTAAGTGGAGAATACTCCCACTTCCCTTCACTCCACCAAATCCCCTTCACTCAGGTCACAGTACCCATCCCCAGGTGTCCCCCGCAAATGCATGAGTCAATTTAAAACCTCCATTTACACCCCCCAGTAGAACAGGACTGACTGCCCTGGAGCCCAGGCACAGAGGCATAGCACACTCACCCAGCACAAACCAGAGGTCAAGAAAGGGAGTGGAACAAGGTAAAGGAAAGAACCCATGTGGTGGTACCATGAGGCGTGGAATGGATTTTATTCAGAGAAGCTTGTTCTAACTTTAACTTGTTGATGCTTTTTCCTCATTGGAGAGTGCGCTGAATCAAGATTAAATGTCCAACAGCAGCTCCCTCAACGAGTTCCTCCTCCTGCCATTCGCAGACACGCGGGAGCTGCAGCTCTTGCACTTCTCGCTCTTCCTGGCCATCTACCTGGCTGCCCTCCTGGCCAACGGCCTCATCATCACAGCCGTAGCCTGCGACCACCGCCTCCACACCCCCATGTACTTCTTCCTCCTCAACCTCTCCCTCCTTGACCTTGGCTCCATCTCCACCACTGTCCCCAAATCCATGCACAATTCCCTGTGGGACACCAGGGCCATCTCATACTTGGGATGTGCTGGGCAGGTCTTTTTCTTCCTTTTTTTAGTTTCAGCAGAGTTTTCCCTCCTCACAGTCATGGCCTATGACCGCTATGTTGCCATCTGCAGACCCCTGCACTATGGGACTCTCCTGGACCGCAGAGGTTGTGTAAAAATGGCAGCAGCTGCCTGGGGCTGTGGGTTTCTCTACGCTCTCCTGCACAGTGGGGACACATTTTCCCTACCCCTTTGCCAAGGCAATGTGGTGGAGCAGTTCTTCTGTGAGATCCCGCAGATCCTCAGGCTGTCCTGTTCAGGCTCCAACATCAGCGAACTTGGGCTTCTTGGGATTAGTGGCTGTTTAGCCTTTGGGTGTTTCGTTTTCATTGTGGTGTCCTATGTGCAGATTTTCAGAGCTGTGCTGAGGATCCCCTCTGAGCAGGGCCAGCACAAAGCCTTTTCCATGTGCCTCCCGCACCTGGCTGTGGTCTCCCTCTTTGTCAGCACAAGTGTATTTGCCTACCTGAAGCCCCCCACCTTCTCCTCCCCATCTCTGGATCTGGTGCTGGCTGTTCTGTATTCAGTGTTGCCTCCAGCAGTGAACCCTCTCATCTACAGCATGAGGAACAAGGAGCTCAAGGAGGCACTGAGGAAACTCATCCAATGAATCTAATGTCAACAGTAATATCTGTCCCAGGGGATGTAGCATCAAGGATATGTGTTGTTCATTTATTTATTTCTTACTTTCGTTCTGTTACATTCCTGTAAAGGAAAATACATGTTCTGGTTCATGCCACTTTTTCTGAGGAATCTCTCATTTGAATGTGGCTTATCTATGTTCAGTTCCAACTGAATCTCTTTTCCACCCTGACAAGCAGCAGTTGCTGCAGGGACTGCAGGCCCAGGGGTCTCATGCAGCAGGGTGGGCAGAGGGACTGCAGGCAGACCGGGAGCGTATCTGCTGGGCACAAGAGCAAAGGGGATAGAGTGATTGGCCTCAATGCAGGGTCTCCTGTCCCTTGTCAGGGACCGTCTGCCCTTGCCCTTGGCGCTTGCCCTGACTGATGCTGTGGACATGGTTGAGCTGGGTCCTGAGCTGGTCTTGTCACCATTCTGCAGAGATGACTTCCCATCTCCAGCTCGGACATGGCCCTCCCTATAGTCTGGAAAGTCTTGGTACGGGAAGCGGGGACTGAGCAAGTCCCAGAGAGGGCCGTAGGTGCAAAAGGTGTCCATATGTACAGAGCACAAACTTTCCTGACAGACGGTTTGAAGGTGTGAGGAGAGCTTCAGATTCAGGCAGCCTGCCCAGGAAGGCTGCATGCAGAGTCCTATAGGCATGAAGAGGCAAGATCAGCCACATGGTTGTGAGCTTATAATTCCCAGGGTGCAGGCAGGGCCAGCAGTGCAGGGATCTACCAGGAAAAGATGCCATCCTCCTGGGCCCAGACAACAGGAGCAGAGCAGGTTTGTGCATTGGAACTGGGGTCAGGCAGAGTCCAGAAATGGCCAAACACTGGAGGGCTCCAGCCAGCCCTGCTTTGTGTAGGAGGTTAGACTGGAAAACTCCAGGGGTCCCTTCCCACAGCAACTTCTCTGCAACACCATGGTTTCTTACTCCTTAGCCACAAATCCAGAAGCACTGGAAGCTCAGTGTGCATTGGAAGCCCAAGAAGACCCTGCTGCTCCTACTCTTGAGCAGCAAGCAAGCTCCAAACACTTTATCAGCCTGAATAAGAGAAGATGCTAAGCACAAAAACTAAGCTCAGACATGACAATGGGTTCAAATTCATTGGATTCAGATCCATAAAACAGTTCTCAGTTTCATTGTTGAGAAGAAGACAGCCTCCCTGGTTTGCCACTGATGGCATGCAGACAGGACTGGCCCAGGGGGACAGGGTTAGGCTCAGACAAGTACAGACGGGGTGAGACCATGGGCCCTGTGTCCATTAGGAGAGCTCAGTTGTCCCAAACACCGTCACGGTGTCATCTCACACCCCTCTCCTGTGATGGTGGCAGCCAGATGTCACTGTGGGCTCTTCCCTTCTGTCTCCAGTGCTGTAACATTACAAGTGGAGGGACAGTGGAGGGGAGGAGACTCGGGCAGTAGCTTGTGGGGACAGACCCTCCGCTTGACAATGTCACCCCCACACTCCCACAGCAGGCATTTCCTCACTGCAACCTTCTCATGGGGACTTCAGCTTTCTGGAGAGACATCCCAGCAGAGCAGGACTTTCTCTTTTAAGAGTTGTTCTCTTCATTTCCATGCTGTGCTTCTATGCTCTGTTGTGTGGATATTGCCCAGGAGTTCTCATAACTTGGTGATGACAGGGTTGTGTTTCCATGTGAATGTATCCTGCAAGCACAGGCAGGACCAAGCACTGGGCACCCTTCTGTCAGTCCTGGCCTCCAGACTAACATTTCCTGTAATTAAAGGGCATCTCCTCTGTGATATGTCTGAAACCAGGTATTTATTCACAGGATGGCTGCAATATGTCCAAGGTGGGGTGCAACTGCAAAAGGGCCTGATCTTCTGGTTGTAAGATCCATGGCTTCCAGCGATGAGCTCAGAGTCCCCAGATGAATAGGGATTAGACTGGATTCATGGTTCATCTCTCAGTGACCAGTGGAGATAGGGAACGGTCTCTGAAGTGTCTACCTGGGCCTTTCCCAGAGGAGACCATGCGGATGATAGATGCTTCTGGAGGGGCTCCCAGGAGAGGTCAGGGGTTTTCAAGGGAGAGCATGTGCCTGGCGATGGGAAATGAGTTGAGCTTCATGAAATGAGGGACGATCGACAGTGGGGCAAGAAGAAGGTAGAGCACTAAATCCAGGTGTACATATCACAGAATCACAGAATGGTTGAGGTTGGAAGAGACTTAGGGAGATCATCTAGTTCAACACTCCTGCACAAGGAGGGACACCTAGAACACATCACACAGCGTCACATCCAGGCGAGTTTTGAGTATCTCCAGAGGAGGAGATTCCACAACCTCTCTGGGCACCCTGTTCCAGAGCTCTGTCACCCTCACAGTAAAGAAGTTCTTTCTCACATGGCAGTGGAACTTCCTGTGTTTTAGTTTATATCCGTTACCGCTTGTCCTGTCATTGGCCACCACCCAAAAGAGTTTGGCCCCATCCTCTTTACATTCTCCCCTCAGGTATTTGTACATGTTGATAAAATCCCTTCCCAATTTTCTCTTCTCCAGACTAAACAGGTCCAGCTTGCTTAGTGTTTTCGCATGCAAGACATGCTCCAGGCTCTTAATCCTCTTTGTTGCTCTACACTTGACCCTTTCTAGAAGTTCCACATCCCTCTTGAACCGGGGAGCCCAGAACTGCACACAGTACTCCAGGTGTGGCCTCACCAGAGGTGAGGAGAGGGGCAGGATCCCCTCTCTTGACCTGCTGGCAACACTCCTCCTAATGCAGGCCAGGATCCCATTGGCCTTCTTGGCCACAAAGGCACATTTTTGGCAACTGGTTAACTTGTTGTCAACCTGGTCTCCCAAATCCCTCTCTGTGGAGCTGCTTTCCAGCAGGTCAGCCCCTTATCTGTACAGAGTTATTCCTGTCCAGGTGCAGGACCCTTCACTTGTCCTGGTTGAACCCTATGAGGTTCCTCTCTGCCCAACTCTCCATCCTGTCCAAGTTCCTCTGAATGGCAGCACAGCCCTCTGGAGTGTTGGCCCCTCCACCCACCAGTTTGGTATTGTCCACAAACTTGCTGAGAGTGCACTCTGTCCCCTCATCCAAATCACTGATGAATGAAGTTGAACAGCACTGGAAGCAGTACTGAGCCCTGGGGGACACCACTAGCCACAGGCCTCCGCTTAGACTCAGCTCCATTTATCACAACCTTCAGAGCTCTGCCATCCAGACAGTTCCAGGAAGAATCATGGACTCCTTGCACAGAGGGTGGACGGGGCCTCAGGAGATCTCTAGCCCAATCTCCTTGCTCACAGCCTGGTCAGCCCTGGTGTCACACCAGCTTGCTCTGTTTTCATGCACTCTGGTCTTGGAAACCTCTAAGAGAGGAGACTACACAAGCTCTCTGGACAACCAATTCCAGTGTTTCATCACAGGGTAAGTGCTCCAGCTCCCCAACTCTAGTGAGGGTCCTTGGCCTAATTTGCTCCCAGTTATCAACATCTTTCTTGTTCCAGGAAACCACACTTGGATGCAGTGTTCTCCATGTGGTCTAATGAACACTGATTAAAGGCATTCACCATTTCCCTTGACCTCCTGGCTGTGCTGCTGCTCATAGCACCATGATTCTTACGGCCTCCTTTGCTACCAGGGAATGCTGCTGTCTCATGTTTTTCCTCTGTCCCCCAGGATGCTCAGGTCTCTTCCAGAGAGTTGCTGCCCCAAGCTCTCTCAGCATCTCCTCACAGGAGAGATCCTCCAGTCCCTTGATCATTTTTGTAGTCCCACACTGGACTCTCTCCAGTAGTTCCATGTCCCTTTTGTAGTGCAGAGCCCAGAACTGGAAATAGGACTCCTCATGTGGCCTCAGCAGGGCTAAGTAGAGGGCCAGGGTCACCTCCTTCCATTTGCTGGCAACACTTCCTAACACACCCCAGGCACCTCTCCATGAGCATTCTGAGATGAGGCAGAGTGACTTAGCAATAACATCCACCAGCTACTGGAGATTGGGTACATCCCAATCTCCAGAAAGTTGAACGATTTTTACTGCATAGACCATCCTTGTGCTTGGCGGCTGTTTTCCTTAAAGACCTGTTGGCTTTCCTGAGCTCCTGGGCCCTTCAGAGCTGCCTTCTATGGAATCTCCCACCTGTCCCCTGGGGAATCCCCTGAACAGGTCAGACCTGTTCCTCTGAAGTCCAGGGTCTCTGCTCCACTCCTGTCCTTCCTCTACTGGACCTGGAAATCTGCTTTTCTTACAGTTGCTTAAGGAAAGGTTGACAGTGAATATCCCATGCCTGATGCTTTCCCTGATGTATTTCCCTCCCCACTCCCTCACTCCCAAATAAGAGCCAGGACCTGTGATCTACAGACTTTCTCACATTGCTTAAAAGGAGCTGTCATCCACCTCCTCACCCTGACTGCATGGTCTGTAGCTCCCATCATGATGTCACCCTTACTCTGATGCTCACCCACAAGCACCTGCCTAAACTATTGCCCATCTTATGGAAGCTCTGCATGCATCTGAGCTGCCCCTCCACATAAAACAGCCTCCTCCTCCTTCCTGACAGTCTCCCCTGAAAAGCTTTTACCTCAGCAGCACAGACCTCCAGTTGTGTGAATGGTCCTAATGCATCTCAGTTATTCCAGTGATGTAGAGATCCTGTGATAGTTTATGCTGCGTATGCCAGGCTCCAGGCATTTGCATATATTTGGGCTGCAAAACATCAGGTGTGTCACAGCAAAGAGATTTCTCACAGTGAAACCTGTTACTAAGAGCCAAAGACACTGTGTGCAGTGGCCCCACTTGACAGCAGACCATGCTGACTTGGAGAGCAGGTGGCAATGTAAATGGTGAGAGGAGGTTCCTGCTGCGAGAGCAAAGCCTGCACTGCCCAAGGCCAGGGAGAAACAGAGCTGGGCTGTGCAGGAATGGCAGGAGAGGGCTTTGTTGTCTGAGCTGATTTGTAGCATTTTGTAGCCTGTGATAGAGGTGAGCCAATCTCCAGACAGGACAAGGCATCACTGAAGGTGTTCTTGGGTTTGAGCCAGCTGGGGGTCATCATTAGCCCAGTCATATCATCCAGGGTGAAAAGAGGTTCTGTAGGAGCAAAGTGAGAAGCTGGTAAGAGAGCAGAGACCAGAGCAGACACCTTGGTGTGACGTGCCTCTCCCATTTATGGAGCATGCTCGGCTGCAGGAGGGATGGACTTGGCCCAAAGGCAGTGGTGGGATCCAGTTGTTTGGGCACTGGGAGGGAACCTGAGGTGCCCTGGGGCACTTGTCCAGCTCCAGCTCCAAAGGGACATGGCTTCCCATAGATCCAATGCTGTGTCTGCTAGAAGAGATATCTGGTTATGCCAGACAACACAGGCATCTGTTTTGGCCCAGCCAGCCTATTCCTGTGTCACTGAATGATATGTCTGCACTGAATTATATTAACTTTTTGCACTGTAACGATCTGCCTGGGTCTCTGCTTTATACTGCATGGTCCTCACATAGCAGTGGAAGGCATCTGGGGCCATTTGGGATAGCAAAGGACATTTCCCACCTCGTCTTGTCTTGAATGCGGGTCTCAGATTTGCTCCAGTGGAGCAAACAGACATGGGCACATTTTTGGTACCTCCTCTGCCTCTTAAACTCTCCCCAGCTGTTTGTGTGTCATCCCACCCTCCATCACCAGTGATTACAAGGGGAGCTTAGAGAAGGAGCTCCCGTGCAGATGTCAGTGCTGTGCACACTTAAGCATGGGCAAGCAGAATCCCACCTTCTGTGTGTTTGTGGAGTTCAAGGGAGAAATCTGAATCCCATCCCAGACCAGTGACTTCTGAACCACCATGTGATGCCAACACAGATTCATCTGAATCCATGAGCCCCCTTTGTGCCCCTGTCTCCGTGTCCTACCTATTAGGGTCTAACTAACTAGGGACTTCCAGAGTGGGACCTTTTTAACTTGCATGGATAGTCATCCTCTAATGAAATAGATGGCAAGTTGGGAATCCTTCTTTCTGCACTCAGTTGGAAAGGACAACAAGTGATTATTTTAGTTTACTTAACAAACATTTCCCAGGAGGAGGGGGGACAGGGGACAGAGAAATTCTTGAGTTCAGCCAATCTACAACTCCTGAGCGGGGCCAGGCTCCTGGGAGGGAGGCAGCTCGTGGCAGCCTGTCAGCACTGCCCAGAGACAGCCGAGTGCAGGAGCAGCTCCTGTGCCAAGAGCAGCAGGGCTGCGGGCACTGCCTGCTGCTGCGGACAGCAGAGGAGAGAAGGCAGCGAGAGGGGAACGGCAGTGTGGAGTGGGAGGACAGAGCAGAGCTCACTGTGGAAGTGAGCTCCCAGCCCCTTGCATGGTAAGTCTCTGGCTGCAGGGCAATGCTACTGAGTTTCCAGAGGGCTCTTCTGCACCCAGTCAACGCCATCACTTGATAGGGTTTGGGGCAATCGCTCTCCCCCCATCTCCAATGAAGAGGATGCTTCAGAGCAGGATTCCCTGCCTCAGCGTCACAGGGACAGGGCATCCTGCTTCCTTCTCCCGGGGATGCTGCAGGGCTGTGAAGCTGGGTGTGCACCCAGGTCTGCACGGGCTCTAATCCAGAGCAGTGTCCCTGTGCCCCAGGGTTGCTCCTTGCTTCCCTCCTGTCCATGCTGGTCTTCTCTTAGGCTCAATTGGGTGGAGACTATTTCAGCTGCAGTTCAGATATCAATGCTGCAAGTTATATGAAATAGGGGTCTGCATGGGAGTGCGGTTTTTAGGGTAACATGTAAATGCGATCATACTCCAGCTCAAAGCAGTGAGTGCAGGACAGCTGGACCCTGGGGTAATAGAGAAGCTCTCGTCACTCTGCCCCAAGTGATAGGGAAGCCTTTCCTCTCAGCACTCGCAGCAGAAAGGACAATGATTGCTATCTTCAAGGAGTGCTGCCCAGGTGGGAGAGGGGCATCTCAAAGAAAATAAATAATGTCAAAAAAACAAAAAACTTTCTTCTACAAGCCACATCCTTTAGAAATGGGTGTGAAGATGCTGAACATCCCTGTTACATGAAAAGTGATTTTATTGTGAGTGCCAGAATTACTCACTCCAATTCCCTCCACATTCCACGGGCAGAAGACCCAAATCCTTACAACACACCCGGTAAGCACAAAATGGGGTTCAATCCAGGTAAGTGCGCAGATGCCCCTTCCCCATCCCCTCCCCCTAGTAAAGGGAGAATCAGTGAAATGTGTTTTTAATGAGAAATTGAATTTTTTTTTTAATTTACTGGTTTTTCTTTCTTCAAATGTCTTTTCCTAAAATGCCACTTTTTTTTTTTTTTTTTTTTTTTTTTTTTCTCCCAGGACAGTGCACTATGCCCTGAGATAGCAAATGTCCAACAGCAGCTCCTTCAGTGAGTTCCTCCTCCTGCCATTCACAGACACGCGGGAGCTGCAGCTCTTGCACTTCTCGCTCTTCCTGGCCATCTACCTGACTGCCCTCCTGGCCAACGGCCTCATCATCACAGCTGTAGCCTGCGACCACCACCTCCACACCCCCATGTACTTCTTCCTCCTCAACCTCTCCCTCCTCGACCTTGGCTCCATCTCCACCACTGTCCCCAAATCCATGCTCAACTCCCTGTGGGATACCAGGGCCATTTCCTACTTAGGATGTTCTGCACAGGTCTTTATGTTTCTTTTCTTGATAGTAGGACAGTATTTCCTTCTCACAGTCATGGCCTATGACCGCTATGTTGTCATCTGCAGACCCCTGTATTATGGGACCCTCATGGACAGCAGAGCTTGTGTCAAAATGGCAGCAGCTGCCTGGAGTAGCAGTTTTGTCCATGCTCTCCTGCACACTGGGAACACATTTTCCTTACCACTCTGCCAAGGTAATGTGGTGGAGCAGTTCTTCTGTGAAATCCCCCAGATCCTCAAGCTCTCCTGCTCTAATTCTGACCTCAGGGAAGTTGGAGTCCTTGTGATTGCTTTTTGTGTACACTCTGGGTGTTTCATTTTCATTGTGGTGTCCTACGTGCAGATCTTCAGAGCAGTGCTGAGGATCCCCTCCGAGCAGGGCCAGCACAAAGCCTTTTCCATGTGCCTCCCGCACCTGATTGTGGTCTCCCTGTTCATCAGCACAGCCATGTTTGCCTACCTGAAGCCCCCCTCCATCTCCTCCCCATCTCTGGATCTGGTGCTGGCTGTTCTGTATGCGGTGGTGACTCCAACAGTGAACCCCCTCATCTACAGCCTGAGGAACAAGGAGCTCAAGGATGCCCTGAGGAAAGTAATTTCATGGACATTATTCAGAAATGGTAATATTGGTGTTGCTCTCCACATGTGAATCCCACTGTATCCTGTACCAGGACTGAGCAATATTTCTTTATGTTTATTAGATTTACTCTTACTAGCATTTGTTAACATGCTGCTACACAAATGGTTGGATTTGTTCCTCCTTGAATTAGACTACTTTGTCTTATATGGTTTCCAAATAAATTGGTGTCTAAGTCTGGGTCAGAGCTAACCCCCTCACTCTGTCATTAAAAGCAGAAAATTCCACCCAGTGCAGTGCCTGAAAGGTGCTCTTTAGAGGAAGCTGCTTTTAAGAATAGGCTCGAGGAATTGTACCACAAAGGCCTTGCTTCACAGGATTCTCCATGTGTTCAGGAGAAAATAGCTCAGAAATGTGTAATGAGCTCTGCATTTAGCACTCGCTCATTGGTGACCAGTGACTGTGGAAGGGATGAACCTTTCTGGAAAGGTGAAGAAGCAACTCATCAGGGATGTTGTCTCTAAGCATGTGGAGGAAAGGACGGGTGTCAGCAGTGGTCAGCATGAATTCACCGAGGGGAAATCAAGCTGAATCAGTCTGAGAGTCTTCTAGGATGGAAGGACTGCCTGGGTAGATGAGGGGAGATTGGTGCATGTTGTGTGCCTTGACTTCAGCAAAGTCTTGAACACTGTCTCCGATAACTTCCTCATGGGCAAGGTCAAGAAGTGTATGTTTAGATGAGCGGACAGCAGCTGAATGGCAGAGCTCCATGGGTTGTGATCAGTGGTGCAGAGTCTAGCTGGAGGCCTGGAGCTCTTGGTGTTCCCCAGATGTCAATATTGGGTTCAGTCTAGTCCAGCTACTTGATTAATGACCTGGATGAAGGGGATGAGTGCACACTTAGCAAGTGTCCTTATGGTCCCAAACTGGGAGCAGTGTCTGATGCCCCACACCTCTGTGCAGCCATTCCGAGGGAAATGAAGAGGCTGGAGAGTTGGGCCTCATGAAGTTCAGGGTCCTACACCTAGGGAAGAATAACTGAATGCACTGGTACAGACTGGGGTTGGCCTGCTGGAGGGCAGCTCTGCAGAGAAGGACCTGGGCATCCTGGTGGGCTGCCAGCTGACCACGAGGCAGCAATGGCTCCTTGTGGCCAAGAAGGACGGTGGCCTCCTGGGGTGCATTAGGAAGAGTGTTGCCAGCAGGTCAAGGGAGGAAATCCTCTCTCTATACTTGGCCTTGGTGAGGTCTAATCTGGAGTCCTGTGTCCACTTCTGTGTTCCTCAGTACAAGAGGGACATGGAACTACTGGAGAGAGTCCCGTGGAGGACTACAGAGATGATTAGGGGATTGGAACATCTCTCCTCTGAGGAGAGGCTGAGAGAGCTGCAGCTGTTCAGCCAGGATAGGAGAGGGCTGAGGGGGGATCCCATCACTGTGCACAAATATATCAAGGAAGAGCCTCCTTCTCTGGAGATATTCCAAACCTGCCTGGACATGATCCTGTGCAATGTGCAGTAAGTGAGCCTGCTTGTGCAGGGCTCTGGACAAGATGATCTCCACGAGTCCCTTCCAACTTCAACCATTCTCTAATATTTGAAATGCCTGCACTGAAATATATCAGCATTCTGCACTGTAAGGATCTGCCTGTGCCTCATCCTTATAGTGACTGGTACTCGTGTAGGAGGAAAAGGCATCCAGGGTCACCTGAGATGGCCAAGGAAATCCACAGTGCCCTGGCACAGTTGTGGGTCACCATGGACAAATGTCAGAAACATGCAGGACCAGATGAACTGCACATTCCTTGTCCCCCTTCACTTTAAGGTATTCAGGTTCAGGACTGCTAGGCAGGGACTCCCATATAGCCTTGATTTTCCTTTTGCATTACCTTTTATGATACACGAGCCTGTGGTGCATGCTCACCACAACTGGGCCTGCTGCACACAGGGCTGCGTTAAGAAGTGCCTGGACACCCAGACGAGAGCAGTTCTAAGCCCCCATGACTCAGCCCTGTTGTGGAGACATGTGGAATTGTGTGTCCCACTGTGGTACACCCAATGCTGCAGCAATGAGGAGGAACAGAAGAGGCTCCAGAGGGGGTCTGCAGAGATGGGCTTGGAGACCTAAAGCGCATGGCGTGTGTGGAGAAGCTGAGGGACCTGGGTTTCTTCAGCCTAGTGAGGTGTTACAGCTAAGGCGAATATAACACTGGCCAGTGACTGCTAGAAGGGTAGTTTCAGAGATGATGGAGCCTATTCTGACAATGCGAAAGAGCATGAGAAGTTGAAAGAGCCACCAACAGCAGCTTGAAATGTACAGGCTGCACTTCAGGAAAACAAGACATTTCACTTAAAGGGTAGTTCTGTGGCATAAGAGATCATGCAGAAGGTATCTAGGATCATTCCATGCCTCTGTTTCAAAGAACAGTGAACAAGACCTAGAGACATCATTTGAGATGGAGAGATCCTGGGGTGAGAGCAAGGTGGGAAGCAGTTTGGATGTCTACAGGCTGCAGGCAAACAGGCACAGAAATAGCAAAGTGTAGCAGAGCCCGAGGGGGAGATGGCCAAAGGCATTGCCATGGCCAATCCTGCCTGGCTTTCCCCCAGGGACACAAGGTGCGCTGCCCTTGGCCTTGAACACCCCCACCCACGCACTGACCCACCAGGACACCCGGGCAAAACATGGTGGAAAGGACCCCCCTACTCAGAGTCTGGACACCTGTGCTTGGCCAAGGTACTTGAAAAACACATGAAGTGTTAACCTGGCATCAGAGCAACCTGCACTTTGTCTTTGCTTATCTGCAATCAGGGCCTCCAACTTTCTGCTCTACTCAGCCCCTGGGGAGACTTTGCTGCTAATGGTCCTCAAGAGGACCAATTAACTCTCCAAGAAAGTTGGGCATTTGCTTCTGACTGTAACTGCTGCAGAGATTTCCTCAATCTCCTCCTGGAGGTTCTCAACCTCCTGGAGGTTCATAGACTCAGCACCAAATACTCCCAGGGCTCATTAAAATAAAAAATTATATATCTAAGGATATGTCATATTTTTCTTCAATCTTCAATTATTGTGTGGCTAATTGGAAAGCAATGTATTGAAATGAGGCAGATTTCAATGAGCACATGAAAAAGAAGGATGGCTGCTTTTCAGCTTTCTTTTTTCATTCTGTTTTCAGAAGAAATCTGACCACATTCTCCAGTTCCTACAGTGTCTCCCAATGAAGCCTGCACATGTGGGAAAAGCAAAGCTTTTGAGAGGAGACCTGTATGGACAACCTTCCTGTTCACATCCCCAGCCCTGACATTTCTCTCCTCAGCCACTGGGGACTTGGATAGTTCTGGTTCAAATCTAACCTTTTTCTGCTCCAGGCTGGAGCTGAATGTTACAGCTGTTGCAGTTCTTCCAGGGTCCTATGAGTTAAAAAATCTAGTCACCTGTATGACAAGCATAAGATTCATCCTCTGTCCTAAGAAACAGAATGCAATCCTGATCACTATGTTGCGTCCAAATTGCCTCCAAGGAGGTTCCCAGTCTACAAGGAATAAGCTTCCCTGAGATGTTTTTGACAGATAGATAGAACAGCCTGCATAGAAAACTCTAAAACAGCTAACTGAAGAAGTAACTACACTCCTGAAAGGGAAGGCAAGATTGAAATTCTCCACTTGCTCAAAGGAGCAACTGGAGAGTTGAGAGGTATCTGAACAATAAAGAGAAATCATGGAATCATTATTCTTGGAAAACACCTTCAAGATCATTGAGTCCAATCATAAAACCTTCAACACCATACCTGTTAAACCATGTCCCTAAGTGCCTCATCTACACATTTCTTAAATACTGCCCCACCACTTCTTCAGGCAGCCTGTTCCAATGCTTGATTACTCTTTCTGTGTAGAATTTTCTCCTAAAACGTATCCTGAACTTCCCCTGGCACAACTTGAGGCCTTCTCCTCCTGTCCTATTTTCATATATTGGAGATCAACCCTGCCTCACTACAACCTCCTTTAAGGCAGATGTAAAGAGTGATAAGGTCACCCCTGAACTTCCTCTTCTCCACACTAAATAGCTCCAACTCCCTCAACCGCTCCTCATAAGGTCTGTGCTCCAGTCCCTTTGCCAGCTTTGTTCCTCTTCTTTGGACTCACTCCAGCACCTCCATGTCTTTCTTGTACTGAGGGGCCCCAAACAGAACACAGGATTCGAGGTGCGGCCTCACCAATGCTGAGTACAGGGGGATGATCGCTTCCCTGGTCCTGCTAGCTACACTGTTCCTGATACAAGCCAGAATGCCTTTGGCCTTCTTGACCATCTGGGCACACTGCTGGCTCGTGGTCAGATGGCTGTCGACCAACACCCGCAGATCCTTTACTGCCACGCAGCTCTCCAACCACTCAGCCTCAAGCCTGTAGCTGCATGGGGTTCTTGAGAGTGAGGTGCAGGATCCAGCACTTGGCCTTGTTGAAACTCATACAGTTGGCCTCAGTCTATTAATCCAGACTGTCCAGATCATCCCCTAGAGCCTTCCTGCCCTCAAGTTGATCAAATGTTCCTTTGATGTTGGTGTTGTCTGCAAACTTGCTGAAGGTGCACTCAATCCCCTTATCCCTTATTCAGATCATTGACAAAGATATTAAAGATGTCTTGACCCAACACTGACCCTGGGGGAACACCACTCGTGACCAGTCACCAGCTGGATTTCACACCATTCACCATCACTCTCTGGGCCTGGCCATCTTCTCCGTTTTTCTCCCTGCAAAGAGTACACCTGTCTAAGCCCTGAGCTGCCAGCTTCTCCAGCAGAATGCAGTGGAAGACTGTGTCAAGAACCTTCCCAAAGTCTACTGAGACCATGTCCACAGCCTTTCCCTCATCCATTAGGCAGGTCACCTGGTCTGAGGAGATCAAGCTGGTCAGGCAGGACCTGCTTTTCATGAACCCGTATTGTTCCAGCCTGATTCCCTGCTTATCAAGCACATGCTGTATGATCGCCCTCAATATGATCTGCTCCATAACTTTTCCCAATACCGAGATCATGCTGACAGGCCTGTAGTTTCCCTGGATCCTCCATCTTGCCAACATTGGCAAGTCTCTAGCCATCTGGGACCTCCCCTGTTGACCAGGACTGCTGATAGATGATGGAGAGTGGCTTGACGACCACTTCCACCAGCTCCCTCAGAACCTTTGGGTGGATGCCACCTGGACCCATAGACGGACGTGTGAGTGTCCAAGTGGAGTACTGTGGAAACTGACTGTTTCCTCCTGATTTATGGGGGAGTTGTTCTGCTCTGCACAGGTGTCTTCTAGCTCAAGGGGCAAGCACCTTGAGGAGAACTGATCTTGTTGTTAAAGACTGAGATAAACTAGGCGTTAAGTTCCTCAGACTTAGCCTCATCCTTTGTGATCCCCATCCTCATCCCTTTTTCATGCAATTGTCAGGGTTTGTAGCGGGTCTGTGAAATCCCTGGCTCCCTTAGCAGAGAACGTTAACCTTGAAAAGATTAGAGTGTATCTATGAGATAGGGAGTTCACATGGAGACAGCAGAATGTTATTAACAAGTGTAAGGAGGTTTTGGCCACTGAGCAGAAACTGACCAAGCTAAGAATCGTCCAGTCATAACTCTGTCACTAGCTACTGTCCTTTGTAGTCCTCAGCTATTCAGCCAAGCTGGTCTTCTTCCCCTCCGACTCATCTTACAGCTCACAGGGATGGCCTGTTCCTGCATCTTTTACACTTCCTTTTTGAGAAAAGTCCAGCTTTCCTGGACTCCTTTGCTCTTCAGGACCATCCCTGCTGCTGCTCCTGGCCCCATAGCAGCGACCTCAGCGCCAGCACCTGCCGTGAGGCTCCTGCTGGCCCAGCAGCTCCTCGGGCAGGGGGACCTCGCTCGCGCACAGCCCAGCATGGGCTGCTGCCGCCGCGGGCTGCAGGGACACCAGGTTCCTCGGCAGAGCCGCCCCGGCCAGGAAGGGGCTGCTGACGTCACAACCAGCTGCGCGGCCTGGCCTATGAGGGGCTGCGGCAGCAGTGACGTCACCAGCCGACGCCCACGCGTCAGCACAGAGCCAGCCCTGCAGAGAGCAGGGGCCTCCCGGCAGCGTCCCCGCAATGGCCTCCGTGTCCCTGCCCGCTGCTGAGACACTCCTGGCCTCACAGGCAGCGCCTGCTGCTGCCCCGGCAGCTCCGCGCACACAAGGGACCTCCCCGCGTGTCTGCACCAGACCCCGCTGCCGGCTGCGCTGCTGCTGGGACAGGAGCGGCCTCAGAGCCCGTCCCCAGCCATGGGCCAGCGCTGGCCTCGCAGCTGCTCTGCCAGCAGGGACCTCCCAAGGAACTGCCCAGCCAGGCGCCTCTTGCTGGTCTGCCAGGGACTCAGAAAAGAGCAGAGCTCACGGCCACCCTCACAGACATGGATGGACCTGCTAATGCCTGGTGCTGTCCAGTCAGGAGCACAGACAATGTGACCCCCCTCCCAAGCAGGAGCAGTGCCATGTGCCTGCTGCTGGCCTCCCAGGTGCTTACAAACATTGACTTGACCATCATCTGACTAGATGATCTCCAAACATCCCTTGCAACCAGAGAAAGGTGCCTTCTCTCACTCAAGCCCCTTTGAAGCTTGCTTATGAGCCAGCAATGTCCCCTTGCTGCCAAGACCAGTGGTCTTCTGGGGTGCAGTAGGAAGACTGTAGCCAGGAGGACAAGGGAAGTGATCCTGCCTCTCTACTAAGTCCTGGGGAGGCCACCCCTTGAGTCCTGTGTCCAGCGCTGGGGTCCGCAGTACAAGAGGGACATGAAGCTACTGGAGAGAGCCCAGTATATGTCTATCTATGTCTAAAGTTGATCAGCGAGCTGGAGCATCTCTCCTATGAGGAGAAGGTGAGAGAACTGAGCCTGTTTTAGCTTGGAGAAGAGAAGACTGAGGGGGGGATCTTATCAGGGTATGCAAATACCTGAAGGGAGGATGCCAAGAGCAGAAGAGGATGGCCCAGACTCTTTTCAGTGGTGACTAGTGATGGAACAAGAGGCAACAGACAAAAATTGAAGCACAGGAAGTTCTGCCTGAATTTGAGGAAAAGCATCTTGACTGTAAAGGTGAGAGAGCACTGGCATGGGTTGCCCAGAAAGGTTGTGGAGTCTCCTTCTCTGCAGATATTCCAGACCTGCCTGGACAGGATCCTGTGCATCATGCTGTAGGTGACACTGCTTGATCAAGGGGTTTGAACTAGATCATCCCCAAAGCTCCTTCCAACCTCAAGCATTCTGTGATTCTATAAATGGTCTCCACTTGAATAGATCAGCTTTTTGAGCTGTAGGGATCTGCCTGTCCCTCAGCTTTATTGTGAGTGCTGCTCTAGTAGGATAGAAGGCATCCAGGGTCATTAGAGATGACCAAGGAAATTCCTGACCTGGCCTCCCACTGAAGCTCTATCTCCAGTGATTCCATTAGGACCTTTAGGCCAGGAGCTTGCAAGCAGACCATGTGCATGCTTAGCCTGGTAAGGGGGAATCCCACCTGCCATGTATTTGTGGAGTTAATGAGTTAGCTGAATCCTTCTCCAAACCTCGCAGTTCTGAACAGACATGTGGAGCCCCAATAAGCCATCTGAATAAGTCATCTAAATCATATATGCACCAGGTGTCAACAAGCTCCCTTTTTATCCTTGTCTGGGTGTCCTGCCTAGTTAAGAGATGTGAATCAGGACTTCCTGTGGGACATTTCTAACTTTGGTAGATAATCATTATCTGATGAAATAAATTGCAATGTTGGAATCTGTATCCCTGTACTCTTTAGAGAAGGAAAACAGGTTACTCTACTTGATGGAACATATCCCAGAGGGAGGAATCCCAAGGGACAGAGTAATTCCTGAATTCAGCTGGGCCGCAGCTCGTGGCAGCCTGTCAGCACTGCCCAGAGACAGCCGAGTGCAGGAGCAGCTCCTGTGCCAAGAGCAGCACAGCACTGCGGACAGGAGAGGAGAGAGGACAGAGAGGTGAAAGGCAGCGTGGAGTGGGAGGACAGAGGAGAGCTCATGGTGGGAGCAATCTGTGACACGGTAAGTCGCCGTCTGCAGGGTAATGCTGCTGAGGTTTCTGGAGGGCTCTGCAGCACCCCTCCCAGCTGATGACTTTGCATACAAGGCGATGCTTCAGAACAGAAATTTCCTGTCCCAGCATCACAAGGTCAGGGCATCATGGCTGCTTCTTCTGGAGCTGGTGCAAGGCAGTGAAGGCAATGTGGGCACATAGGTTCTTCAGAGCACTGTTCTTCAGAGCAGTGTCCATGCACCCCAGGGTGCTGTGTGCCTGGGGCAGTGATTCTGTGAGGATCAGCACTCAGCCTGCCAGGGCGCTGCAGGGAGAAGCTCTGGGTGGGAGGAGAGATCCCCCCTGGGCAGGTTCATTCTCCTGCTGAGAGGCTGCTGTGTGGGGTCAGGGCTGCTCACAGCTCAGCCTCACCCACACCACATATCTGGAAGGGGCTTTTCAAGAGGACACTCTTGGGAAACTTCTATGAAAGGGAAGGCAATATCCAGAGGCTAGGATTTTGTTTTGTGTCTTTTACAAGGCAGCAAATGAATGGGACATTTTAGCTTTAGATGCCTGAAGGAGAGTTCTGCAGTGCTGCTCTGAGGGATAAATAGGCCTGTGAGGACCCCAGATTATTCCTTCAAGTGCCTTGTGGGCAGCAGCAATATCCCCTTTGCACCTCTCCTCATTCTCATTGTGCTTAGTCTCACTCTGCTCTCAAGAGGAAGGGCTCCAGGGCATTTCTGACCTCCTCTGCAGTCAGATTTCCAGAACAGCAGAGCTGCCTCTCTCCTGCCATGTGCCCATTTCCCATTGCAAGGCACAGGGGCTGAGAACCACTGCCCTGGAATTCCACCCTGTCTGGGAGGTGCAGCCTGGGGATGGTGCTGCTCTGTCTCTCTCTCCTCCCTTGGCAGCAGTCAGTGTTCCTTCTCGTTTCCCTGCCTCTCCTTTCTGCTCTTGTCCTGGCAGTCAGCTGGGGCTTCAGCTACAAATTCAGATACTCACCCTGAGGTCCTGCCATGGAGGTGTCTGAAGAGGGGCAATGTGCCCAGGGTGCTGGGCAGCCTCATTGGAGGGGCTGCAAAGGGGTTGACTCTTACTTTAGGAGACTCTGTGACTGTCTCCGTTGTTCTGGTGGCTTTGTGAGCTGCCCTGCATAAGTGGACTCAGTGCACAGACTGCTTGCTGTGTCAGTAGCAATATCCTGTTCTCTCCATCATATATCCACCTTGAGCTTAGACGGAGAGCAAAGTTAAATGAGTGATTTGAAACCAGTCTTCTACGATCTCAACAGAGTCCAGAGTTGTCTGCTGGAACAAGGCAGATGGACTCAACAGCACTCCTCACTGTTCCCTGAGCAGCAGAGACCCCATTTCCATCTCCAGTCTGCTTTATGTTCATGCTTGCAGCAATAAAGACATCTGTCTTTATTTGCATGCCAAAAAGGCATGCAAAGAACCTGACCAGATATGGTGACAGAATATAAAAATCTCCAAAATAAGTAATTCTAAAACAAAATGCTAAAACCCCCTACTGCAGGCCAAACTCCTTGGAAGTTTGTGTGGGAAAATGAAAAGACCCTTTATCTTAAAGGTGGATGTCCTGTGACATCAACTCCGAAAAGGAGAGATATCAAGAACCAGTTCTTTATACACATTGGCGTAGAGTAACTCAGGCTCCGGCTCCCCCAGAACACTCAGGTGGAGCAGAGACTGAGGAGCTGACTGAAGGTGACCGTGCAAAGAAGAAATTACTGAGAGTTGGAACGGTGTCGAGAAGCATTTCTATGAAAAATGGAAACTTTATTTCAGAGAAAATTCTTCTAAGCTATTATTGCCTTTTTTCCCTACACAGTTTTCCTGAGCCCAATAGAACAGATGTCCAACAGCAGCTCCCTCAATGAGTTCCTCCTCCTGCCATTCGCAGACACACGGGAGCTGCAGCTCTTGCACTTCTCGCTCTTCCTGGGCATCTACCTGGCTGCCCTCCTGGCCAACGGCCTCATCATCACAGCTGTAGCCTGCGACCACCACCTCCACACCCCCATGTACTTCTTCCTCCTCAACCTCTCCCTCCTTGACCTTGGCTGCATCTCCACCACTGTTCCCAAATCCATGCACAATTCTTTGTGGAACATCAGAGTCATTTCACACTTGGGATGTGCTGGGCAGGTCTTTTTCTTCCTTCTTTTCGTATCAGCAGAGTATTATCTCCTCACAGTCATGGCCTATGACCGCTACGTTGCCATCTGCAGACCCCTGCACTATGGGACCCTCCTGGGCAGCAGAGCTTGTCTCAAAATGGCAGCAGCTGCCTGGGCCTGTGGCTTTCTCAATGCTCTCCTGAACACTGGGAACACATTTTCCCTACCCCTCTGCCAAGGCAATGAGGTGGAGCAGTTCTTCTGTGAGATCCCACACATCCTCAAGCTCTCCTGCTCACACTCCTACCTCAGGGAAATTGGGCTCATTGGGGTTATTGCCTGTTTAGTCTTTGGATGTTTCATTTTCATTGTGGTTTCCTACGTGCAGATCTTCAGAGCTGTGCTGAGGATCCCCTCGCAGCAGGGCCGGCACAAAGCCTTTTCCATGTGCCTCCCGCACCTGGTCGTAGTCTCCCTGTTTGTCATTACTGTATTGTTTGCCTACCTGAAGCCCCCCTCCATCTCCTCCCCACTTCTAGATATGGTTGTGTCCATTCTGTACTCTGTGGTGCCTCCAGCCCTGAACCCCCTCATCTACAGCATGAGGAACAAGGAGCTCAAGGAGGCACTGAAGAAACTGATCCAGTGAGTACAAGGTCAGTAATAAAAACTGTTTCATTCACTCACCAGGATATCTGGCATCAAGGCTCTATTTTATGCATTTCCTTTTTTAATTCTCTCTTTTACATCCATCTTAAAGTAATAAATACTAAAATAAAATGCCTATTTTTTGTCATGTCTGCACAGGAATCTCTCCTTTAACACTTAAACACAGACCATGATAAAGCAGGAAGCCAGGCTTCCCCCTTCACTAGCAGAGAGGGGGGATTCTCTGAGCCGCTTCTTTGAGCTCCCTTGGATGTGCCCAGTGCAGGGAGGAGAGTTTCCCTCTGCAGCGTCTTTTCCAGCACTGACACCAAGGGACCTCTGGGGTACAGAGTCACGGCGGGACAAGGGCAGGTGGGCTGAGACCAGGGGTCCAGTGTTGTTTAGGAGATCTCAGCTCTCGCGGCTATGCTTAGAGTGTGATCTCAAATCTCTCTAATATGAGAGAAATGGCAACCAAGTGTCCACACAGGTTTCCATGTTTCCATGCAAAGCTCCAACACACAAAACTAAACATGAGTGAATTGAAGGTAAGTCTAGAGGCAGCCTTCCCGTGGCAGTTCATCTTTCCTGAAGACAAATTCCAGTAGGGGAGCAGGAATTTCTCTATTTAGAATTGGCCTCCTCATTTCCATTCTGTCCTTCCACGCTTAATTCTGCAGATGTGGCCAAGGAACTCTCATAACCTGGTAGAGATAGGCTTGTTTTTCCTCGTACCCTGGAAGAACAGGCAGGACCAGTCCTTGGGCTCCCTTAAGCCACAGCTGGACTCCAGAATAACATTTCCATAATAAAAGGGGATCTTCCCTATGATGGTCCTGAATCTGGCCTCTCTTTAGAAACTGGAATCAAAAAATATGCCCAAGGGTGTGCAACCACAAATGGGCCTGCTCTTCTGCTTGTGAACTCCATGAGATCCAGGGGATGACCTCAGCATTCCAGGGTGATCTGTTAGCCTCAATCTAGGGTTCATCTCTCAGTGACCACTGCAGACAGGCAATGGTCTCTGCATTGCCTGTGCCAGGCTGCCCCACACGTGACTGTGCTGATGAGAGACCCCCCGGGGGATCTCCAGGCACAGGGTTTGCCTGGGAGTGGGCACTGAGTGCAGCTTTAACGAAACAGGGATGACTCACAGTGCAGGGACCAGAAGGTAGAGCACTAAACCCTGGTGCACATGGGGAAAGGAGGGCTCATGGGGAAAGGAGGGCTCTGCAATCCCCAGAGAGGCACTGGGGACCCAGGAGGCCCAGGGAAGGGGCAGTGGAGGGCGATTCCTGCACCCGCAGTGAAACACCACAGCCTGGAGCTAGTGGCCACCCAAAGACATCTCCTGCCATTGCAATATTGTGGGGGCACTCTGAGTACCAGCAGACCTCAGCCACCAGTAGCAGTGGCCACAAGGGCACACTGATTACTCATGCTCAATTTGTTGCCAAACACGATTCTCAGGTCCCTTTTTGTGGAGCTGCTCCCCAACAGGTCAACCCCCAGCCTGTCCTGGTGCATGGGGTTATTCCTCCCTAGCTGCAAGACCCTGGCACTTGCCAATGCTGAACTTCATGAGGTTCCTCTACCCCCAACTCTCCAGGCTGACCAGGTCCCTCTTAAGCCTGCACAGACCTATGGGCATATCAGCCATTTCTCCCAGGGTGCGCTCTGTCCCTTCACTGATTAATAAACTGAACAGGTTTTGACTGACTCCTCATACAATAGTTTCACGTCTCCAACTGGGCTCTGTGCCAATGATCACAACCCGAAAGCCTAAACCCCAAACCCAGCTGCTCACATGGAGGTGACCTCACAGGTGCAAACCCACCACATCCCCTGCTGCTGCCTGTGGCCTTCAGAGACAGCAGCTTCCTCAAACCCTTCCCCCACACAGGAACCACTGCTGCCCTCTCAGCTCCTCTCACCACAGAGACCCCCCACCCACCGCCCACGCCTGCCTGCCTGCTGCCGGCCAATCAGGCACTCACAAAGACATGACGTCACAGCGCCGGCCCGCCCAGCTCTCTGGCCCTGCCCTCCAGGGCAGCAATGGCCTCCCCAGCCCTTCCCCACCAGGAGCCCCAGCCCGGGCTCAAGCAGCTGCTCCGCGGAGATGATCTCAGCAGCGCAGAGCCCCGCAGGGCCCGGCTGCTGCCCAATGAGGCGCTGCAGGAGCGGTGACCTCACAGTCACCAGGCAGAGCCAGCCCTGCTGCTGCCCAATCAGCTCTGCCCGCAGCGGGGGACCTCCCAAGCAGCAGCCACGCCCTCTCCCTGCCAGCTGGCCTATCAGGGGCTGCGGCAGCAGTGACCTCCTCGTGCCCAGCGCAGCCATTGGCTGTGAGGCCCCGTGGGGCTCCTGGCTGTGCTGGGGGCTGTGCGGGGGCCGGGCAGGGAGGGGAGCCCAGCTCGGGCCTGCGGGTGCTGGGGGTGCTGGTGTGGGGGCCTGGGGGCTGTGTGAGCTGCTGTGTTGGGCTCAGCCAGCACTGCCCACCCCGGCGTGGGGGAGAAGAGGGGCAGCCAGTGCCAGGGAAACCTGCCCTGGATTCTCTCCTTCTGCCCCCAGCACCCACACAAGGGTTGGAGCTGCCCCACAGGAGCCTTGGGGCTCGGGGAAGCTCCAGGGGTCCTGGCTGCCACGTTGTCCCCTGAGCAAGGTGGGACCCTCAGGCAGGACTCCTGTGGCAGCCTCCAGCCCTGAGCAGCCACTGCCACAGCCCGGGATCCACAGGGGTCTTTGCAGTGACAGTTTCTGTGTGACCTCTCAGAAAGGAGCTCCTAAAGCTGGGAGCCTTGGTGGAGAGCGGCAAGATCACTGGGAACAAGAACTGAGGTCCAGGCTGTGGGTGTTGATCCAGCAGTCCCCATCTCACTCATCAGTCCCCATCTCATTTGATTCTATCAGCAGTTTGTGAGATGACCAGCTCCCTGCTCTGCAGCTGATGAAGCTGGTGAATATCCCTGCAACCTCCCTTCCTGCTCTTCCTCATCTCTGCATAGTCCTGGGGACCATCTTAAAGAAGAGAAACCCCATCTCCTTGGAACCCTGCCAGAGATGTGGCTTCCCAAGTCACTGCCAAAGGAAGGACTTCTTTGGGTTGCTTATTCAGTCAGTGGCAGCTCATCAGTGATGCTGTAAGCCCCGCTCTTCATGCCGGGGTTCTTGGCCCATTCTCTCCCTTGTCTTCTGTGCGTCCACCTAAGTCTCCCATTCCCACATGTCCTGTTTAATGTGACAATTTCTAGCATCCCCTTTAGGGCACTATCTGGACACATTGTGACTCCTCCTGATACTCTGTTCACTCAGAGACCCAGCAGCTGGTTTGCATTTTAGGGAGGTTAAAGCTTGCTCTGTCTTTCTGCAGTCTGCCCCATTAGCCAAGTCCTTACTATATATACGGATTGTATGGATGCATTCAAAGAGTGTCATTATTTTCCATGAAACTATTCTCTGCTTTATTCTTTTGTTACTTTGTAACTAAAAGAAGATCCCCCTGTGCCTGTTGGCAGCCAGTTGTCTAAGTAAAGCAGGTGAGAATTGGGGCAGGTCAGCTATATCCTTGAGTGCAGACCTCGGTGGACTAAGGCTAGCTTTCAACATGAGTGATTTAAATTCCTGAGAGGCTGATAAGAGAAATGCTAGGGTTGGGGAGGTGGAGAGGAAAATTGTGCCTACAGTGCCCGATCTCTGGGTCACTGCTTTTCCTACATGTGCTGACCCTCCAGCTTTCCCTACATAGCTTGATGGCTATGAATTGGATGTTGTGCTGTTACCTATTCTTTAGAATAATAATAGAAAACTTTGAAAAGATGAAATACTTGTATATGATTGTTGTCCTTAGCTTTTAGCTACACTCCCCAAACCTCTCCAATTAGCCATGGACACTTGAAGGAAATTGCAGGGAGAGTTTGGGTTTATCAGGGCTTTTTGCTTGTTAATGAGCTTCATGCAGTACTTGGAGCAGAGTCCATGAATTGCAGCTATTGAAAGGAGATTGAAGAAATCAGTGAAGAAGTCAAAGTCAGAAGGAAACCCTAAAGTTTTGTAGAGCATTAATGGATCCCACTGAGGCCATTAACTACAATAACTCACCAGGGGCTGGTTAAAGCTAAAAAATGTAATCATTTGTAATAGTTAGGTAGAGAAAATACTCAGGTGGCTCTGATGCCAAATACACCCTTGGTGTGTTTTGTCAACACATTGGCCAAGCACAGGCAGAGAAACCCTGGGAAGGGAGATCCCTTCCTCCATTTTTTGCCCACATCCTCCCTGGCATCAATGTTTGGGTGACGGTGTGCAACGCTGAGTACAGGACAAACACACAACACCTCCCAAGGTCCCCAGAAGGATAAAGGGGGAAAGAAGTCCTGATGATTCCTGGTAGGCCTTGGTGACAGACACAACAGCCATAGTCAAGAGGATAAAGACCTCCATTCTGTTGGGGCCTTGGCAGTGCCCTTGGCCATCTCTACCACAGGTCATCCTAGACCTGCTCCTGTGTCCCTGGACACCCAATCTGCTTCCCCAGCAAGTTCTCACAAGAGGTTCTCCTTCCCTTCCTTGAGAGCTTTTCCATCCTCAGTGGCTGTTTCTTGAAACACAAAGCCATGGGTGGTGGCAGACTCTCCCTGGGTGTCCTGTAGCACCACTGCTCTACCCTTCAAGTGATATTTCTTCATCCTCTTGCCCAATCTGAGATTCCCAAGCTGTACTTTTGTCCTGTTTCCTCCTTTCATGCTGCTTCCCACTCCCAAGGAAATCTCTTGGCAGCCCCATAATGTGGGTCGAATATAACCTTGTGTGTCACGACAGAGTGGAACGTGAGGAACTGAAGTGCCAGGGCCCGAACGACAGGCCCGAGTCGGGGTTGACTTAGAGTTGAATATGGCACTGCCTATGCAGTACACAACACTCCCCTGTAGAATTGCTCATGCCAGCTTGCATGGAGGCTTATTAAACTGTAGCTTTTTAAGCTCTCGTGTGGCTCTTTTTGACCTTGAAGGGAACCCTCCCATCCGAGGCCTGGGCTCTGAGCAGATCCGCATCCCACATGATAGGGAAAGTATGCCACATCAGATGTTACTGCTCACAAACAAAATGCAAGTTATCATCATTTGCTGATTTGTCTCTATAAAAGATGGACACTCTTGCCACAATTTTGGAGACCTCACAGGTGGAAGCACCACGTAAGACCTCCCCGTTGCCGGGAAGGTTCTCCAAATTCTCACCACAACAGGGACTCCCCAGCAACTGCGGATCTGGATGATGAACACATATGATGGCATATTTAGGCAATTGGTGATGTATCTTTTAGTCACTATTCTCTTTCTCGTATACTCATGGTTAGGTGCATTACCTTGCTTATTTTGTCTGTTGCTAAAACCAGTGTGTAATAAGCTTATTTTGTTAAATGTATCATTCCGTACTGCCTTAATATAAATAGTGAAATAAGACTATTCTTTCCAGTGGTGTCTGGTTCTTTCGGTCGCCTTGTCTGCCCCAAAGCTGTGCCGTTGCTCTTCTTTCTCATCATGCTCCTTTGCATGCCCCAAGCCCCTGGCCCTTTTGGCCCCGTGTAGCAAGTGTGCATTACAAGCGGTATGCAAATTATTGCCTGATGACTTTTAAAAGAAGGGAAAGATGCCTCTTCTCTTGCTGCTCTCCAAGAAAAAGCAGCCCAGCCTGAACCAGGCAATGCCTGTAACAAGACCAAGCAAGGCAGAGCAAGGTCCTTCCTTGCGCTCAGCTTCTTCTATTCCCAGTTGTCACTTTGACCATGCAGGTGGCAGGTGAAGTTGTCTGAGGTGTGAAGCACAGGAATAACACCAGAGGAGAAACTGCCACTTGTGCACTTTGAGATGTGATCGTGACACATGCAATGGTGCAGTGTGACAAACAGAGAAGGGGTAAAGGGAAGCAAGCTAACCATCAGGAGGCATGAAAGCAGTGCGAGATGCAGTGTCATAAATGCAGCATTCCAATGTGAGCCCCTTTTTGCATCTATCAGGAGGTTCTCAGAGAGTCTCTGATGTGTGACAGTCGCTTGCCAAGGGCCAGAGGTACAAGCAGTGTAACTGGAGGGACTCGATTTCTTCCAGTTCATGGAGCTCTGTCAGACGTGGGCACTGAACAGTGCAAGAATGTCCCCTCAGAGCCCATGGTTTTGTGGTTGTCCAGTTTGCTGAAGTGAGCCCTACTCAGATCCTCCTCCAGCAAGGGAAAGTCTTCCTTTCTGCATTTCTCCATGGTCTCCAGGGCCTAGGATTCCTGAGGGTCACTCTTAGCACTAAAGCCTGAGGCAAAGGTGGCCTTTTCTGTGTCCTCTCCCACCAGGGCTCTTGGCCCATTTAGCAGCAGGCCCGTGTTTTCCCTAGTCAGCCTTTTGTTCCTGCCGTATTGTTGTATTTTAAATGATTATTTATTATTATTTTATCAGGAAGGTAAGAGTAAAAATTCATAAAGAAATAAATACATGTTTCATGGCAAGTACATGGGAATGACAAGTGACTGCACACAGGACAGTTTTGGCACTGACATTGTACCCATTGAGGAAGTTTCCTCGGTGCCTCCTTGAACTCCTTGTTCCTCATGCTGTAGACAAGGGGGTTCAGTGCCGAATGGCCAGTACAGAGAGATCCAGAGCTGGGAAGGATGTGGAGGCGGGGTGGGAGGAGAGACAAAGTGTTTAAGGGTGACATTTCACTGCCCCTGTGACCAGGGGTAGGAGTCAGACCCAACCAAATGGGTATCACGACCTCTAATCCCTCCGGGGGACTGCAGATGACTGCACAGTCCAGGGCACCTGGACTGCAGAGCATTTCCAAGGGTGCTCGTTGTGTCCAGTTGTGCCTATACATCCTGCCCCTGGTATTTGATAGATGGTGACCCAGAGGGCTCTCCGTTCTCCCTTCTTCCTGACAGCTGAGTCCTCCCTGCCTCTCCTGAGACTGCAGAGTCCTCTTTTGCCTGCGAATACCCAGTGCTTTACCTCTAAGAAACTCCATCTTCGAGGACCTCTCCCTTTATGAGGCTCTACTCACAGGCCATCCCAGGCATATGCTGTCCCAGGAGGATCTCTGTGCTCTCCTGACACCGCCAGCTTCCCCTTCATGAGAACAGCCGTCTGACACTGTGCCTTAATACGTAGGAGAGCGGTGCATGTGTAAATCCATGACCATTCAGCATCTCCACTATCCTTGGAGTCTGATAGGGGAATTCTCAAACCAGCCCTTGGTCTCTGAAAGATCATTACATGATTCCGAGCTCTGTGTTGCTGAACCCATGGAGAATCCTGTGCAGCAGGCCCTTCAGGGGTGCAAGTCCTTGGGCCTATTCTTGACAGCAGCTTTGGAGGAAAAGCCCAGATTTCACGCACTGTACTGATAGAAATTACTTTATTACAGAGATACTGTTAGGGAGCCAGTCATTGTCCAGCATTCGTCACAATTTAGGGTATCAGGTGAGACAGAGCAGGCACCGTAAAAAGGGGAATGAATACAAGTAGTTGTGTAGGAACACGATAACAATTATTATCACTAGTAAAAGTCATAATAAAAATAACATGAAGAAACAAGGCTCAATCTAGTTACGGGATACAGAAAGAGTCATTTGTGGAGAGATGTGGAAAAATTACCACTGCTTAAAAAGGTCCATGAAATCACTTTCCTAATGGCATCCTTGAGCTCCTTGTTCCTCATGCTGTAGATGAGGGGGTTCAGTGCTGGAGGCACCACCGAGTACAGAACAGCCAGCACCAAATCCAGAGCTGGGGAGGAGATGGAGGGGGGCTTCTGGTAGGCAAACAGACCAGTGCTGATACACAGGGAGACCACGGCCAGGTGTGGGAGGCACATGGAAAAGGCTTTGTGCCGGCCCTGCTCAGAGGGGATCCTCAGCACAACTCTGAAGATCTGCATGTAGGACATCACAATGAAAACAAAACACCCAAAGAATAAACAGGCACTAACCCCAAGAAACCCAACTTCCCTGAGGTAGGAATCGGAGCAGGAGAGCTTGAGGATCTGGGGGATCTCACAGAAGAACTGCTCCACCACATTGCCTTGGCAGAGGGGTAGGGAAAATGTGTTCCCGGTGTGCAGGAGAGCATTGAGAAAGCCACTGGCCCAGGCAGCTGCTGCCATTTTGACACAAGCCCTGCTGCCCAGGAGGGTCCCATAGTGGAGAGGTCTGCAGATGGCAACATAGCGGTCATAGGCCATAATGGTGAGGAGATAAAACTCTGCTGAAAGTAAGAAAAATATGAAAAAGACCTGTGCAGCACATCCTGAGTAGGAAATGGCCCTGGTGTCCCACAGAGAATAGTCCATGGCTTTTGGGACAGTGGTGGAGATGAAACCGAGGTCAAGGAAGGAAAGGTTGAGGAGGAAGAAGTACATGGGGGTGTGGAGGCGGTGGTCGCAGGCTACGGCTGTGATGATGAGGCCGTTGGCCAGGAGGGCAGCCAGGTAGATGCCCAGGAAGAGCAAGAAGTGCAAGAGCTGCAGCTCCCGCTTGTCTGCGAATGGCAGGAGGAGGAACTCATTGAGGGAACTGCTGTTGGGCATTAGCTGCCTCCAGTTACGTGGGACTGTGCAAAGAGGTAAAGACAGTGACATGTCAGGAGAGACCTTTCTTATCAAAACTCTTTGACATTTTCACATCCTCTTCCACCTATGCAGACAGAGATGCAGATGTAGACACATGCTCCTTCTTGTCAATATCTTAGTTCAGCTCTCTGTCTGGAGTTCTAGCTCATACTGGCTGAGAGTGCCACGAGCAGCAGGAATCTCCATCTATGGGCTCCAGAGGGATCAGTTCTGCTATGATGTGTAAGGGCAGTTCAACATTTTCACATTCATTTATGAGGCATTTTGACCATAAAAGCAATTACTTCATTTTTTTGGAGAGTCTGTGCTTTGTTTGTCTGCTCTGCAGGGCAGGAATACACACCCTTTCCTCTGCTCTCCATGTGAAGACTATTGAGACCTTAGAGACAAAAGCTCTCCTTGTGCCCTACCACAGTGCCAACACACTGGTCTTTCATCGCTTCCATTCCCACCACCCAGAGGTGCTTGTGGGTGAGCACCTCTCTAGGTAGGGAACATCTCTTGTGTCAGCCTGTGATGACTTTAGTGTCCACTTACAACACAGATCTGCAGATCTTATAGAACAGTGAATTCACCTCCCTTTCTCAGCTATCCAAAAAGTGATGGAGAGGGTGTGACACAGCACATGGCTCCAATGATTAGAATAGGGACACTGTGATGTGGTTCTGGTAGGGACAGAGAACTCAGCACCCAGCTTGTAGGCAAAGACACACAGTGCTTAGCTTGACTGCCAACATAAAGCCCTCCACCCCAGCAGCATTTCCATTACCTTAGACCCTCTGTGGCTTCTGCATAGCACATTCAGCCATCACAAACATTCTAGAGAAGATCTGTGTCCCTCCAAAGGGCAGCACACATCCCAACAGCGCATTTCAAGGTGAGTCAAGGGTCTTAAATGTGAGGTCTCCTGAAAGGACACTGAGCTTCTTCCCCAGCCTCATGGACTGTGCTGCTTTGAGCCCCAAGGGTGAGAAGGGAGCCTTGTCTTCTATCTCCACTGGAGACAGCTCTGCAACAGAAACCACAGGATCTGTGTCAGGCTCTAGCTGCAAATTTCCTCTCCACAAAGCCCAAGCACAGGAACAAGAGCATCCCAGCCCAAGAGGGAAACAAACAGCAACACCTTGTTGCTTCTGTCTGGTCTTGCAAAGGTGGCAGGAGGGAGGCACACTGAGGAAGGCCTTGCCCTAACCTGGCTGCACACAGCAGCTCCTGGATGGAGACGTCACAGGGTGGTTGTTCTCAGCTCCTTTGCTGGTGTTTAGGAAAGGGGCTCGTGGCAAAAGAGCTGCCCCTCTCCTCTTCGGGGGCTCTTACTGCCAAAAAGGCAGCTTGTGCCCTCCATGCCATGGCCTTGAGGGCAGAGGCCCTGCTGGGTGCCAGAGGAAAGGTGCAGGGTGCTGGCGGAGGGGGAAGCATCTGCACTGCAGGAGCTGGCAGAGAGTTTCCTGCACTCCAACCTCACATGAGATTTTGGCATTAGCTTCCTCTTGCCTTGGGCTGTATCTCTGCTGCTTGGAGATGTCCTTGCTGAGAGCTGTTCCTTTGTCCCCACAGACCCCATCCCACTGGGCACTCAGCTTGGCTACAGAAAGTTCTGAAGAGCAGGAAACTTACTGGGGCACCTCCCTGATTGCAGGTGCTACAGAGCAGATCTTAAGACTGGAAAGGGGATTTTGGTGCTGTGTGTAGGCTGAGAGGGGCTAAAGGCACTTGATGAGGTTCCTTGTAAGCTTATCTATCTTCCAGTGTGATTGTGAATAAACTGTGACCCTTTTTTAACCCTGGCTGCTACAAATCCATTCCCACCATGCAGAGACAAGTCTTGGAAAACTCCATTCTCAAAATGGTGAGATGGAGCTGTGGGTAGTCCTGACCCACACAGCAGCCTCTCAGCAGGAGAAGGAATCGGCTCTGCTGGTTCACCCAGAGCTTCTCCCCAGATCCTATCACAGTGTGGTAGGGAATCCTTGTTATGAAGAATCCCCTCCTCCTCTGCACTGGTCGAATCAGGAGACTGAGGCTTAAAAAAACAAATAAACTCATGAAGATATGAGATGGGTTCAGCAGACCCTCCAGGAGCATCAGTAGCATTGCCAAAGACTCACCGTGCCAAGGGCTGGGAAGATTTCACCCACAGCAATCTCTCCCCCAACTCCACTCTATAAACTGCTGTTCACCCCTCGCTGCCTTCTCTCCTCTGCTGTCCGCAGCAGCAGGCAGTGCCCGCAGTCCTGCTGCTCTTGGCACAGGAGCTGCTCCTGCACTCGGCTGTCTCTGGGCAGTGCTGCCAGGCTGCCACGAGCTGCCTCCATCCCAGGAGCCTGGCCTCGCTCAGGAGCAGAGGAACAGCTGAACTCATCAATTTCTCTGTCCCCTGTGCCCCCTCCTCCTGGGAAATGTTCTCTCAGATAGTCTGAAGTAATCATCTATTTTTCATCTTTGAAGAGTAAAGGGAGACTGATTCCAATATTGCAAGTTCTTTCATCAGAGGATGACTATGAAAGTTGGTAATGTCCCATTCTGGAAGCCACAATTCACATCTCTTAGCTATGCAGGATACCCAGAGAGGGCTAAGGAGGGAGCTCCCTGACACATGGTGCAGATGTGGATTCAGGTGACTTATTCTGAGCACCACATGCCTATTCAGAAGCCCCTGGGTTGGAGAGGGATTCAGCTAACTCCCATGGACTCCACAAATACATGGAAGGTGAGATTCCCCTTAGCAAGATAAACATGCACAACACAGACATCTGCTTGCGAGCTCCTTGTCTAAGCTCCTAATGGAATCACTGCAGATGAAGTCAGTTGTTCACACAAGAATACCTGGTGACATTGAAAGAGACAAGGGTGGTCCAAGGCATGTGCCAGTGTGTGCTTACTCTGATGGACCAAGTGTGATACCCTCATCTTTCTGGTGCTTCGGCTGAGTCCAGGTCAGGAATTTCCTTGGCCATCTCAAATGCCTTCTACTCACACACACAATAAAGCTGAGGGACAGGCAGATCCATTCAGGTCAAAAAGATGATATATTTCAATGGAGGCCCTTTATAGAATCACAGAATGGCTGAGGTTGGAAGGAGCTTTGGGAATGATCTAGTTCAACCCCTTTGATCAAGCAGTGTCACCTACAGCACGATGCACAGGATCCTGTCCAGGCAGGTGTTGCCTGACATTGGCAATCGACTCCGTCTGCCGAGGCGGCCAGGCACGTCCAACCCGTGCCTGGGCCAGAGAGCACAGACACCAATATGAGGATGCTGCAAATGGCGTTTATTGATGGATAACAAGGTGTTATATAGCTAAGGTTTACAACGTCACATCCGCCTGCTTACATCATAGACTAAACACTATTGGCTATTAAGGGCCCTATCTTTCCGTACAGCACGATATCTTCCGGCCGCCGGACCCTAACTATCTACAACAGCAGGTCTGGAATATCTGCAGAGAAGGAGACTCCACAACCTTTCTGGGCAACCCATGCCAGTGCTCTGTCACCTTCACAGTCAAGATGCTTTTCCTCAAATTCAGGCAGAACTTCCTGTGCTTCAATTTGTGTGTGTTGCCTCTTGTGCCATCACTAATCACCACTAAAAAGAGTCTGGGCCATCCTCTTCTGCTCTTGGCATCCTTTCTTCAGGTATTTGCACACCCTGATAAGATCCCCTCTCAGCCTTCTGTTCTCCAGGCTAAAACAGCCACAGCTCTCTCACCTCCTTCTCATAGGAGAAATGCTCCAGCTCCCTGATCAACTTTGTGGACCTATGCTGGGCTCTCTCCAGTAGCTTCATGTCCCTCTTGTACTGGGGAGCCCAGCACTGGACACAGGACTCAAGGGGTGGCCTTTCCAGGACCTAGTAGAGAGGCAGGATGACCTCACTTGTCCTCCTGGAAGCAGTCTTCCTACTGCACCCCAGAAGACCACTGGCCTTCTTGGCAGCAAGGGGACATTGCTGGCTCATAAGCAAGCTTCAAGGGGGCTTGAGTGAGAGAAGGCACCTTTGGTTGCAAGGGATGTTTGGAGATCATCTAGTCAGATGATGGTCAAGTCAATGTTTGTAAGCACCTGGGAGGCCAGCAGCAGGCACATGGCACTGCTCCTGCTTGGGAGGGGGGTCACATTGTCTGTGCTCCTGACTGGACAGCACCAGGCATTAGCAGGTCCATCCATGTCTGTGAGGGTGGCCGTGAGCTCTGCTCTTTTCTGAGTCCCTGGCAGACCAGCAAGAGGCGCCTGGCTGGGCAGTTCCTTGGGAGGTCCCTGCTGGCAGAGCAGCTGCGAGGCCAGCGCTGGCCCATGGCTGGGGACGGGCTCTGAGGCCGCTCCTGTCCCAGCAGCAGCGCGGCCGGCAGCGGGGTCTGGTGCAGACACGCGGGGAGGTCCCTTGTGTGCGCGGAGCTGCCGGGGCAGCAGCAGGCACTGCCTGTGAGGCCAGGGGTGTCTCAGCAGCGGGCAGGGACACGGAGGCCATTGCGGGGATGCTGCCGGGAGGCCCCTGCTCTCTGCAGGGCTGGCTCTGTGCTGACGCGTGGGCGTCGGCTGGTGACGTCACTGCTGCCGCAGCCCCTCATAGGCCAGGCCGCGCAGCTGGTTGTGACGTCAGCAGCCCCTTCCTGGCCGGGGCGGCTCTGCCGAGGAACCTGGTGTCCCTGCAGCCCGCGGCGGCAGCAGCCCACGCTGGGCTGTGCGCGAGCGAGGTCCCCCTGCCCGAGGAGCTGCTGGGCCAGCAGGAGGCTCACGGCGGGTGCTGGCGCTGAGGTCGCTGCTGCCAGAGCAGTGAGGGGCCAGCAGCAGCGGCGGGGATGAGAGGGTTTGCTGAGGGTGCCCCGTGGAGGGGCTGACACCTGAGGAGCTCTGCAGCCCTGGAGAAAGGCAGCTCCTTAATCAAGAGGAGGGAGATAGAGCACTTAGCACCAGGAATTTGTGCCGCTGTGAGCATGATCTTCTCCGTCGAACATGGACAAGGAGCAGAGACTTTCAGTGAGCTACCAGTGGACCAGGGAGTCCAGCAAGACCTTTTAGGCTGCTAAATGAATCCAGGGCCTAAGTGAGCATGGTGTAACAAGAGCAGTGGCATTAGTAATTGATGATTGCCAGGCTCCTTGTGCTGCAGTAGTTCCTCTCCCTGTCTGATGGGTGAGTTAATGTAAACTCGGATGAATTGCACTCTGAAGATGTGGTAAGGGAAACGATGGGCACTGTCTCCAGCAGCAAGTTCACAGAATCACAGAGTGGTTAACATTGGAAGGGACCTCTACAGCTCATCTAGTCCAACTCCCCTGCTCAAGCAGGGAAACCTAGAGCATGTGGCACAGGGTGGCATCCAGGTGAGTTTTGAAGATCTCCAGAGAAGGAGACTCCACAACCTCTCTGGGCAGCCTGTTCCAGGGCTCTGGCACCCTCACAGTAAAGTTCTTCCTCACATGGAGATGGAACTTCCTGTGTTTCAACTTGCACCCATTACCCCTTGTCCTGTCATTGGCCACCACCAAGAAGAGTTTGGCCCCATCCTCCCTACAGTCACTCCTAAGGCACTTACTTCTCCATGTTGGTCATATGTCTGCTCAGTCTTCTCTTCTCCAGACTAAACAGGCCCAGCTCGCTTAGTCTTTCCTCATATGATAGATGCCAGGATCCCATTGGCCTTCTTGGCCATGAGGACACATTGCTGACTCATGGTTAACTACTTGTCAACCAGGATTCCCAAATCCCTCTCTGCAGAGATGCTTTCCAGCAGGTCAACCTCTAATCTATACTGGTGTCTGGGGTTGTTCCTCCCCACGTGCAATTGTCCTTGTAGTGAGGTGCTGGGCAATATTTCTAAATGCCTCTGCCTTTGCCTCTGCTTTTTTTTCTCCTCTACATTGCCCTATTAGCCTGGAGCTAAGTAACGAGATCCCAGTCTACCCAAGGGGTATCTGCTGGTTTGAGTGCCCTGAGGTATCCGATAGTTTTAGTGAGTATCAGAATGACTCATCCTTATGCTTGGCAGGTCTGTCCTTAAAGATCTGCTGGCTTTCCTGAGCTCTGAGCTCTCTCCGCCCTTCTGCGGAGAGGGACCTGGGTGTCATGGTGGATGATAAGTTGACCATGAGGCAGCAGTGTGCCCTAGTGGCCAAGAAGGCCAATGGGATCCAGGGGTGCATTAAGAAGAGCGTCTCCAGCAGGTCGAGGGAGGTGATCCTGCCCCTCTACTCAGCCCTGGTGAGGCCACATCTGGAGTATTGTGTCCAGTTCTGGGCTCCACAGTAGAAGAGGGATGTGGAGCTGCTGGAGAGAGTCCAGCGCAGGGCTACGAGGATGATCAGGGGCCTGGAACATCTGCCCTATGAGGAGAGGCTGAGGGAGCTGGGCCTGTTCAGCGTGGAGAAGAGAAGGCTGAGAGGGGATCTAATCAGTGTGTATAAGTACCTCAAGGGAGGGAGTGCAGAGGATGGTGCTGGCCTCTTTTCAGTGGTGGCCACTGATAGGACTAGAGGAAATGGCCACAAACTGAAGCACCAAAAGTTCCACAGGAACTTAAGGAAAAATTTCTTAACAGTGAGGGTGACAGAGCACTGGAACAGGCTGCACAGAGAGGTTGTGGAGTCTCCTTCTCTGGAGATCTTCCAAACCCACTTGGACGCAGTCCTGTGCCACGTGCTCTAGGTGACCCTGCGTGTGCAGGGGGTTGGACTAGAGGATCTCTAGAGGTCCCTTCCAACCTTAAGCATTCTGTGATTCTATGATTCTATGATTGTCTTGGAGCTTGCTGTAGTGCACGAGTATTATCTTGGAGTGAATGTCAGCATTCTTCTCTCCAAGACCCTTTCATGTTCAGTTCCCCTTCCTTGTCATTTCAGACAATCCCTCCTCTGATTCTGTTGCCTGTTCCCACCATTCCCTTCCCTGTTCTCCCCACAAGATCCTGAACTCACAGTGCTGCTTCACAGAGCAAATGGGCAGTTGAGCATACAGGGATCAGGAGGTGTCTCCACTGTTGCTGTTCTGCTCAGGGAGGGAAGCAGACTCAACCAAGGGGGGTTTGTGGCCTCGATTCCCCCCAAGAGTCTACGGATGTGTCAGGTGCTGGGAGGAACTACGGACATTTCTGAGGGTACTAGCTGTGTCCAGGTACACCTCTAGATCCTGAGGTCTGCCTTGCCCCCAAATACCTGGGTTTAGTGTGTTACCTTTAGGTGCCTCCACCTTGGAGGACCTCTCCCCTTGTGAGGCTCCACTCACTGCTCTCCTGGCATCTCCAGCTTCCCTTCCAGAAAGACAGGAATCTCACACTGTGCTTTAACATGTGTCACAGCTCTGGCCATGTAAATGCAGCACCATTCAACCTCTACACTATTCCTGGACACTGATAAGTGCTTCCCATATCCACCCCTTGATCTCTGTAGAGATTGTTACAAGATGATGAGTTTTTGATGCTGAACCCATGGAGCAAGCAGCTCAGCAGGCCCTTCTGGTATGCAGTTTCTTGGGCATATTATTGACACCAGCTTTAAAGGAAGTCTATCCTTCAGGCAGTGCACTGGGCAGAACCTTTTCTATTATATAGGAGTCACTGAGGGAGCCTGTCCTGATACAGCATTCGACACAATTTAATGGACTAGGTGAGCAGTCTCAGACTAAATACCACGAATCCAAGAACTTGTGTAGCAACATGATAACCATTATTACTACTAATGAAAGACACAATAAAAATAACATGACGAAACAGTACTCAATCTGGTTGGGATACAGAAAGAGTCATTTGTGGAGAGATGTGGCAATTTTACCACTGCTGAAAAATGTCCATGAAATCACTTTCCTAATGGCATCCTTGAGCTCCTTGTTCCTCATGCTGTAGATGAGGGGGTTCAGGGCTGGAGGCACCACTGAGTACAGAACGGCCACCACCAGATCTAGAGTTGGGGAGGAGATGGAGGAGGGCTTCAGGTAGGCAAAAAATGCAGTGCTGAGAAACAGGGAGACCACGGCCAGGTGTGGGAGGCACATGGAAAAGGCTTTGTGCCGGCCCTGCTCAGAGGGGATCCTCAGCACAACTCTGAAGATCTGCATGTAGGACATCACAATGAAAACGAAACACCCAAAGAATAAACAGGCACTAACCCCAAGAAACCCAACTTCCCTGAGGTAGGAATCTGAACAGGAGAGCTTGAGGATGTGGAGGATCTCACAGAAGAACTGCTCCACCACATTGCCTTGGCAGAGTGGGATTGAGAATGTGTTCCCAGTGTGCAGGAGGGCATGGAGAAAGCCACTGGCCCAGGCAGCTGCTGCCATTTTGACACAAGCTCTGCTGCCCAGGAGGGTTCCATAGCGCAGGGGTCTGCAGATGGCAACGTAGCGGTCATAGGCCATGACTGTGAGGAGACAATACTCTGCTGACATGAGAAAGGCAAACATAAAGACCTGTGCAGCACATCCTGAGTAGGAAATGGCCCTGGTGTCCCACAGAGAATAGTCCATGGCTTTTGGGACAGTGGTGGAGATGAAACCGAGGTCAAGGAAGGAAAAGTTGAGGAGGAAGAAGTACATGGGGGTGTGGAGGCGGTGGTCGCAGGCTACGGCTGTGATGATGAGGCCGTTGGCCAGGAGGGCAGCCAGGTAGATGGCCAGGAAGAGCGAGAAGTGCAAGAGCTGCAGCTCCCGCGTGTCTGAGAATGGCAGGAGGAGGAACTCGTTGAGGGAGCTGCTGTTGGACATTTTGCTCCCTCGTGTCATTGGGGACTGTCCAAAAAAGAGAAGACATTGAGAAGTTAGGATTAACTTTTCAAGGAAAAAAAAAAAAACTCTCTAGTTGCTCATTTTTCATACATCCTCCCCCCACACACTCTCACACTGCCTCTGTCTTTATTGTGAGGATCTTGTTTTCAGTACTTTGCTTGAGTTCTGCTTTGCACTGGCTGAGTGTGCTGCAAGGAGCAGGGACCTCAGCCCCTGGACTCCAGGGGGTCTGCCCTGCTGTACAGCAGTGGGAATCAGGGAAGAGTGGTGATGAGCTTGACCATTCACCATTTCTGTCAGGTGAAATCCAATCAAGATGTCAACGGGCCCTTCAGCATCTTCTCTCCCAAATACAAAGATGGTGGTTTGAGTAACAGAGTTTTATGGAATTTTTCAATATTTTTTATTTGATTGGAGCTGTGCTTGTCACCCCTGGGGAGTGTTCCTCAAATTAGACCTCCTCAAATTAGACCTCCTTGGTATTTCTGCTCTGGAGAGGAAACCATCCACTGTTGCTATGTGCAGATTGGGGATATCTCATTTGTCTATTAGTGTATTTCCCAGCTGTTCGATGCTGGAGGATGATCACACTCCTGTCCTGCCCTAACTGGAGACCAGACCCTGCAGAGGGCAGAGGTCCCCTTTCACAAAACAGTTTTTCAGGTTCTCACCCTTTCTCTATTCACTTAAGTGAAGTCTCTACACTGTTCTTCTAGCCAAAACCAACAGATTCTCCCCACCACCTCCATGCCCTCAGCATCTCTGCAGCTTCCTCACAGGCCTCTCGTAAAGCAGAGCCTTTCTAGAGAGCAGGGGGCAGCCTGGCAGGACAGCACAGGGATACAGCCAAAGGGCCACTAGCAGTGACATGGGCTCTCCTTAAGGACCCATTTCCCAGCCCTGTGCACTGCATTTCATGGAGCTGCACAGGACAGAAGGGGGATGGAAAAGCTCCTTCCCTGCAGACCCCTCTGTTCCACAGCTTGCAACATCAGCGCCTGAACTGCAGCTGAAAACACCCAACCCCAGAAAGCTGAAAGCAGGAATAGGAGCATCCTGGACAGGAGGGGAAACAAGGAGCTAGACCATGACGCTGCTACCAAGGCAGGCAAGGAGAGGCACAGAGAGACATCCTGGAGAGCCTTCACCGTACGCAGCTGGGCATGTCACCTCACAGATGGTGACAGTACAGAGCAGTGACTCTCAGCCCCTTGGTGGGGCAGCAGGAAATGGGCCCGTGGCAGGAAGATGCCCCTGGATATGGATGGAGGTCTGGCTGCAGAGGAGGCAGCTCCTGTCCTGCACTTCCTGCCCCTTCCCTGCCCATCTCTGCTGCCTGGAGCTGTCCCTGCCGGCAGCTCTTCCTCTCTCCCTGGGTCTTGTCCCTGCCACGGCTCACAGATCCCATATCACCCTCCATGTGTTCAGCTCTGCCCTACAGAAACCTCCTGGCTCTGTGGCCACAGGTTGTAATGACTAGGTCACATGAAGTCCTCTGAAGCCACAATGATGATGGTGATGCTATCTGCAATCTAAGGTGGGGATGAAGCGGCTTGCTGAGGTTTCTCCAGACCTCTTAATCCCTCACTGCCCTAATCCCTGCCAGGTGTCTCTCATCTCACGCAGAGCTTCTCCCTGGAGGCCCATGGGGAGCTCCCCAGGCAGGCTGAGCGCTGCCCCTCGCAGGCTGCAGAGTCACTGCCCCGGGCACACAGCAGGCGCAGGGACACTGCTCTGAAGAACAGACCTGGCTACACTCCCTGCCTTCACCCCCTGCAACGTCCCTGCGAGAAGGAAGCAGGATGCTCTGTCCCTGTGACAGTGGCAGGGAACGCCTGCCCTGCAGCATCTCCTCAGCCTGCTCTGCCCTCAATAATCCAGGAGAGAGACTATTAAAAACCCAAGGCATAATGACATGGACTGAGAGCAGAAGTCCCCTCCAGAAAGCTCAACAGCATTGCCCTGCAGCCAGACACTCACCATGTAAACGGCCATGCACTGAGTTCTGCTCTGTTCCCCTTGCTCCAAACCACCGTTCATCCCTCGCTGCCTTCTCTCCTCTGCTGTCTGCAGCAGCAGGCAGTGCCCGCAGCCCTGCTGCTCTTGGCACAGGAGCTGCTCCTGCACTCGGCTGTCTCTGGGCAGTGCTGCCAGGCTGCCACGAGCTGCCTCCGTCCCAGGAGCCTGGCCCCGCTCAGGAGCAGAGGCCCAGCTGAACTCACCAATTTCTCTGTCCCTCGTGCCCCCTACTCCTGGGAAAAGTGCACTTCAATAAACTAAAATAATCACCTGTTGTCCTTTGCTAATGATTGGAGAGAGATTATTCCAACATGGCAATTTATTGCATCAAAGGATGACTATCTATGAAAGTTGGAAATACCCCACTCTGGAAGCCTCATTTCACATCCCTTAACTAGACAGGAGACCAAGGAGTGGACAAATAGGGAGTTAATTGGCAGATGGTCCAGGTGCTGATTCAGAAATATCAATCTGGGCAGTACCTGTCTAGGCCTGGACCTGAACTTGTATTCGGATCCCTCCTGTAAGCTCCACAAATACAGCAATGGTGGGATTGCCCTTGCCAAAATTGAAGTGAGCAGAGCACAGAGATCTGCCCACGAGGTCCTTGTCAAAGCTCCACCACAATCACTGGAGATGCAGGGTGAGAGTCAGCAGTTCCCACAGAAACACCTGGTGACAGCAGAAGAGACTGAGGAGGTGCAAGGCGTGTGTCAGTGCCTGCTTGCTCTGATGGAGCTACTAGGAGACCTGCATCATCCTAGAGCACGAGTTGGGGAATTGGCCATCTTGGCCATCTGAAATGACCCCAGATGCCAACTACGACAGCAGCAACACTCCCCATGAAGCTGAGGTATGGGAAGATTGCAGGATTAACCAACAGCTCTTGTAATTCAATGCAGAGTCTTGATTTGATGTCACAGAAAAGTGCTGGCAGGGCCTTGTCTGATGCCTGGAGTGTCCAGCACAACCACACGTCTCTAGCAGATGCAGCAGGGCACCCACAGGAAAACCATGTCCCCTTGGAGTGATTGCTGGGCAAGTGCCCCAGGGCATCCTGCGTTTCTGTCCTGTACCCAAACACAGACATTCCAGCACTGGCTGTAGGGAAAGCCTATCCCGTCTACATCCAGGGTGCTGCATAAATGGGAGGCACCCTGGCCTCGCCACGTCTCTGCTCCAGGCCCTGCACTGTCAAACCCTTCTAGTTCTCCTCCCCTGAACTCCTCTTCATCCCGTCACATGACATGAACAGGCAATGGGCTAATAAGGACCTCCGGGTGGCTGCATCAAAGGCTGTCAAGGCCCATGGACATCTTCGGTGGCACCTTGTTCTTCCTGAACCAGTGTCAGGCACAGGAGAGAGTGCCCGTTGGGCTGCTTTGTGTGAGAGGAAATGCCCATGGCCAGGAATAGGTGTTCCCTCACTGGAGAAGCTCCAGCCTGGCTATCTTGGCCCAGGTCTCCTTCCCTACCATTCTCGTGCTCTCTGTGCAGGTCCCATTCCTGTCGCCCACCTCTCCCTCCAGCCCCACCGCTCACCTCCCTCGTGCGCTCCTGCACTCTAGGGATCCCGTCCATGGATGAGGAACAGCCGTTCACCTGCTGCTCCTTCTCCACGTCCATCTCCAGGACTCGCTCTGGGGACAGCCCTGCACGGCCAGAGTGTTTCCAGCCTGTCCTCTACACAGACAGACGCGTCCACACAGTCCGTGTCACAGCCCTGTCCTCTGATCAGATGCTCACACTGAGGGGACCTCACAGGCCCTTGGCTGGGGCTGGTTCTGCTGCTGGCCAATCCCGCACAGGGCCAGCAGTGACCTCACAATGTGCCCTGGAACCTTCAACTGGCTCTGGCCTATCAGCAGCAGGGACAGAGGTGACGTCACAAGAAACCTCAGCAACCCAGAGCCTCTTGATGGCGTCAAGTCTACAGAGAAGGATGTGACCTCACAGTCACCCTCAGAGGCCTATCCCTGCTTTTGGGCTATCAAGGACTGGCCCAGCAGTGACCTCACTACCAATATCCAGGCCATGTCCCTGCTGCTGGCTTATCAGGGACTGGCACAGCAGTGACCTCACTAACAAACATCCAGGCCATTTTCCTGCTGCTGGCCTATCAGGTCCTGAGGCAGAAAGGCCAACACAACCAACATCCAAACCATGGGCCTTTTCTGTCTGGTCACCACCGGACACTGAGGTAACATCACAACAGCCTGTGGCAGCTAAGAGCCCTCTCTGGCCTATCCAGAGCAATAAGGGTCCTCAGAGTCACAAGTTTGGGGCTATCAGGTACTCAGGCAGAAATGACCTCAGAGTATGAATGGCAGCCATGGCCCTGCTGGCATGCCATGTTCTCACACAGAAGGGACCCTGTCACTGGTCCCAGGAACATGGGAAAAGTTTTTCTCCAGGGTATGCCTGCTCCTGCACAGCTTTCCTAGGAGAAGGTCTAGGAGAGAGCAGTGCCCTCGCCCCAGACACACGTCACCACCTTCACCCCATGAGCCCTGAGCTCTGTCCCTCTTTTCCCGCAGGCCTCTGAGCAGACAGCTGCTCTGCACTGGTGCAACAAGAGCCTGAGATCTCTTTGCCTACCCAGAGAGCAATACAGCTGCCCTGCACCCCACCAGAGGCATCTCGTCCCAGCTGCTGCTGATCATTGCAGAAAGGGGCTTGCCCGAGAGGGTCTGAGATCCACCTGTGTTTGGGGATGTGTACTGGTAGGACTCCTGGACTGCATTCCCCCTTTTTTGATTCATTCCTACTTTTGTCCTCCAACTCTGCCACAGAAATTCATTTGACCCAGTGGTGTGTGTCATGAGCCCTTATCACAAGCAATCAGAGGAGAACATGTGCAGCCTGGGCACTGGGACCCTTTCACCTCAGGAGGGTCACAGCTACTCAGCTTGCCCCGACCTCTGTTGTGGGTTTAGGTCACATACACTCACTCCTTCAGTGGGCTCCCCAGGCTTTCCAGATTATCAGCAGGTTGTTTTTGTGAACTCATTTCCTTCTCCAAAGGAAGAGGGGAGAGTACCATTTAGGAATGCCCTTGATGTGCTTTTCCATAACATCTTTGTAGATAGACTGGGGAGACATGGGGTGGAGGCATCAGGAATGGAGCATGTGGGAAAGGAGTTGGACGTCATTTAGCTCAGAGGGGAGAAGAGAGGGGCAAGTCCATCTGACTCATGTTAACAGTGATGTTCTTCAGGGGTTGATACTCTCTTTCTCTCCTTAGGGATGGGGGGACCATGAAAGGATGGTGCTGTTCTCCGTCTATTACTTCCTCTTTCTTCCCCTACAAGCAGGCAAACACAGGAATACTTGGTCATTCCTTTCAACAGCTTTAAAAGAAGTCTAAAACATAAGAAGAGTTTGAGGTTTTTCTTTAGTCCCCCAATAATCTCTTCTGAACTTAGAAGCCCAAGTATGATATGAAGGGAGGTGTCTGCCTGTGCAGGTTTTACAGGAATTATTCAGGTGCTCTGTCCTCTCCCTGTAAAAGAGGATTTATCAGTTGTCAGCATTCAGCAAATGTCTTCAGGAGGCATCCACCGGCCAAGCCAGGCAATCCCAGCATGATTTGGTTTAGATATGGATGTTGGAAATCAAGTCTTCAGATCCAAAGAGCCATGAGCCCACTCATCCCTGAGGTACTTGTGTACGAGAATAGATACAATTCTTGGTCCCTCTGCAGTTTACCTTGAAAAGAGGGAGCATCTTTGCTTAGGCACTGCTATCTCAATCTCTTCCTTCACATCTGATTAAGAGGTAGGACAGATGCTCTGTTCTGACTGTGCAAGAATGAGGATATTTTGGATTCAGGGAGGTCATGCCTGAAAAACATTCCCTTCTCATCTGGTATAATGCCATCTACTAACTTGAGAAGGGAAATTATTTATGTTATCCCAGGACTTGTGGGCTTCTGGAACTTAACATTGGAATGCTCAAATTAAATGTGCCTGGATTTCCTTGTTTCCTACCTTTCTCCTTTAGCTTTAAGTACAGTTCTCTCTTCTTCTGAGTCTTACTGGGCAAGTAGCAAAGCTAAACTAATTCAGCATACACCAAGTAACTTTCTCAACTTTTATCTGTGGTTTCTCAGGGAGGATCTCTTCCTAACTGTGGAAACAACTGGTGCTCCAGGCTGTGTCTCCTCTACTCTTTTGGACACATAGGGATGCCTCTGAAACTACACAGAATATAGAAGCATGGTGATGGTTGTAGGACATGTTATTGCTAAATATCACCAACAGCTGGATGTGTTTACAGATTCTTTAACTTTGTGTGAAGAAATAAACTATCTGGTTCTTAAATTTTTATTTGTGCTTATTGATAATTTGTCTTTTTTATTATCAGGAAATGAAGAAAATAATTAGAAACTTCTTCTGTGCTTCATAATGTGATCTTCAGAACACTTCATTTCTACTTTATCTAAAATAAAATTAATTGCATTCTGTTCTGTTAGCTGTATATAGTTTAGTAAAGAGTACTTCTAAATACAGATATATTTTATATACATACAGGAATATTTATATACATATATATATTTTAGACACATCCATATATAAAACGAATACATTTTAAGATATATCTGTTTTATATATATGGATGGATATAAAACATATATATATAATATTGTTTGAATTGTATTGTTTGACTATATTTTAATAAAAAGTAAAACATCATTTAAGCTAGTCTGTTTTGATTGTAGAATAATTTGAGCATTAAAAATCTTTCTTCTTACTGGTATATTAAGTACGTCATGTGAAAGTTTACCCCATTCTTGGCTTATCAGTTATATGACAAACGCAAAAAAAGAAAAATGTATAGTGCCTTGACTTGATCTCCAACTTATCTGGCTGCTGCCACAGACTGACAAGATTGGTCTGTATGGATCTTAGAGAATAAGATGCCTCTTTATTTTTTTAATAATAAAAAAAAAGCCTGTGCAATAGGGGTAAAGCTGAGAAATTATGAGAATGATGCCTGAAAGTAGCTTCTGAGAAGCCCAAGAGAATACACACTGAAAAAGTCCATTTTTGCTTCCCTGCTCGTTTGCTTTTGCTCTGCCCTCGTGTTTCTCCCCTAGCTGGGCTCTGCAGATTACATTTTTGGGATGTCAACTCACACACCACAGCAAGTGCGGGCTCTGCTTCCTACAATGATCTGAGGTCAAGATTGCCCATTTCTAAAGGTGAAGAGTTCTGCATTATAGCAAATCTAGGCCTAAGGCCACCGAACCCTGCTTTTTATGCTCAAGTCATCGTTGTACTGCACGAAGCTTCCTCTAAGCAGAGCTGCTGCATTAAGAAAAAGGTATTTCTTACATTCTAGGACTCTATGAAAATTTCTATTACCGGTACTTATTTTTCTTTCATATAGGGGTATTTTTTAAATGAAATGCTTGATTTTATTAGCCCCCCTGGAGAACCTTCAGAAGCTCATATGAAAAGAAGGCCAAGTTTTTTTTTCCCATCCACTTCATACACGACATCCGCTTCACACACGCTTCCATCCTCTGCATTTGGCATGGAGATGCCAAATGAAAATGAAAATGTCACTTTACCGGGTAATATATTCCTATGTTTCCCATGTCTGGTCACTTAATACCTTTCAAAAGGAAGCAGCTCCCAGGTCCCTGCCACACAGGCGTGAGGGCGCAGGCCACCATGACCAGGAGGAGCGATGACATCGCAATGTCCCAGGGGCTTCTCTGCAGAACGGCTCCCTCCACGGAACTGCCCTGCAAAACAACCACAATGAGGGCTCGGGTTTTGGTGCCAGCTCCCAGCGCTCTGGAGCGGCAGGAGCCTTCTGGCCTGTGGATGCTGAGCGTCGGGGCCACGTCCTCGCCCACCGCCACCCCTCTCGCTGCTCCCCGGCCTCCTCGCGCCTCCTCCGTAGGTGCGAGCGCTCAGCCCAGCCCACCCCAGGCCCCGCGCGCAGCCCTCCCGGGACACCCCGCACACGGGCGGGCAGGCCGGCCCCGCACCCCGGCCCCCCGGCCCCGCCGCCGCCTCCGCGCGGCGCTGCCCCCGCCGGCAGGACGCGGCCGCGGCCGCCCCACGGGCCGCGAGCACCGCCCCCGGCGCCCTTCCCGCGCGCTCCCGCCGCCGCCGCGCACCTGCCGGGCCCGCGCATGCGCCGCGCGCCACAAGGGGCCGCCGACCGCACTGCGCACGGGCACGCGCCCCGCTCCTGCAGCGCCTCCTCCCCGACACGCGGGGGCAGCAGCGAGCGCGGCAGAGCGCACTGCGCATGCGCGCACCCCCCCCCACGTGGTGGCGCCGCTCCTGGGGCGCGGGGGGCGGCGGGGGGAGGGGGCGGCCTCTGCCCAGCGGTGGCACCGACAGAGCGAGAGGAAACGGCCGCAAACTGAAACAGCGAAAGTTCTGCAGGAACTTAAGGAAAAACGTATTAGCAGTGAGGGTGACGGAGCACGGGAACAGGCTGCCCGGAGAGGCTGTGGAGTCTCCGTCTCTGGCGATCTCCAAGGGCCGCCTGGACGCAGCCCTGTGCCACGTGCTCTGGGTGACCCTGCGTGTGCAGGGGTTGGACTAGGTGATCCCTGGAGGTCCCGTCCAACCTTAAGGATTCTACGATTCTGTGAAGGAAAGAGTTAACAGCTGGAAGTGCCTCCTGGCACCAGCTGTGCCCGTGCGGAAACGCTGGGGGCTGCTCCCAAGGCCGAGACGGGGAAGCGGGAGGTCTTGCGGGGAGGGCCGGTCTCGCTGCGCTGGAATCGGCAGCGGTGCCCGGCTGGCCAGAGAGCCGATAGCCCCTGCGGAGGGATCCGAGAGCCGTGTCGCTGGCGCTGCCGGGAGCAGACACCCTCCTGGGAGTCGTCCGCAGCGTGAACCTGGCCTGAGCCTGTCCTGGGGCCGGGTCCCGGCCCTCCTGGGGACGCTGCCTGCGGCCCCTCGTCCCCCGCCGCCCTGGGCCTTCTCCGTGCGCGCGGCGGGCGCGGGAGGCAGGGCCGTGGCCGTGGCCGTGGCGCAGGTGCCGCGGGCAGCGAGGGCAGCGCGAGCCCGGGCGCCGCTGCCCGCGGGACGGGACGGGCTGCGTGAGGGCGGCGGCTGCGGGGGGACCCCGTCCTGTCCTGTCCCGGCCCATCCAGTCCCATCCCATTCCATACCACTCCGTCCTATGCCATTCCATCCTGTCCCAACCCATCCAATCCCGTCCCCTCCCATTCTGTCCCACCCTATCCCGTCCCATCCTCTGATTTCTTTTTCCCTATTTTTCTCCTTTTGTTTTTTGCATTTTTATCTTTTAGTTTTCTCCTTTTTAAGCTTTTTTCTTTCATGGTCCTCATTTTCCTTTGTTTTCAAGCCTTTTATCCTTTTATTCTTATTTTTCCCCTTTTACATTTTTTTCCCTTGTTCTTCTCCCTTTATTTTGTTTTCCTTATTTTTCCACTCTTTTACCTTATTTTTCCTTCATTCTTTGACCACTTTTATCTTTTTTTCTTTCCATTTTCCCCTCTATTTCAGTTTTTAGTTTCGTTCTCCCTTTTATCTTTTTTCATGTTTTTTTCCTCTTTTATATTTTTTCCTTCATTTTTCCTTGTTTTAGCTTTTTCCTTCATTTTCTCCCTCTTTCAGCTTTTCTTTTTCCTTCCCCCTCTATTTTCCACCTTTTTATTCCATTCCCCCTCATTTTTAGCTTATTTCTTTAATTTTTTCCCTTTTTTTTCTCCCTCAAAGCCCCATTATTTCGGTGAAGTCACTTTTACAGGTTTATGTTCCTGTTCGGCACTGGGGAGCTCGAGGCGTTTTTAAGCCGTCGGGGGCTTGGCAGGAGGCTCGGGAGGGCCTCGTGGGGCCGGGAGGCTCAGGAAAAGTCCCCGGCATCGGGGCCGTCGTGTGTAATTTGTGGGGCGCCGAGGCGGGACGTGGAGGTGCAGAGGGGGCAGGAGGCAGCGGTGCAGGCGGGACGTGTCGCTCGCGGGGCCTCCCGGAGCGGGGGGATGTTGAGCAGGAAAGGGGAAGGCAGCGCTGCCTGGGCCCCCTGCGGAATGTTGGTTTTCAGAAGTGCCCTCGGAATGGGAAGGGGGCCCTGTGCCCTGCAGCCCGCTGGGGAAAACGGACGTGCTCTCCCTGGAGAGGGTGACGGCGCTCACAGGCTTTGCAGGAGAGTGTTGCTGGCCAAAAGCCCTGCTGCCCGCTCGGGAATCGGGACCGGGAGCTCCTCAGGTGAAGTCCTTCTGTCCAGGTTGCTCTTGGTTCTTGCTGTTCTCCTCAGCGTGGTGCTGAGCCAAGATGTGACTGTCTGAACTGTGGGGTGTTTGTCTCCCTCTTGCCGCAAACCATGGCAGCCCCAGGGCTTTCGGCAGGTGCCCTCCTTGACAGGAGCATGAGGATGAGGAGAGAGGCTGGAGAGCGGAAGGTGCTCTGGGCCTGGGGGCTCCTGAATATCTGCACTGCTGGCATGATCTGCGTGGACATGTATGTTGGCTGCGAATGTGACTGCGTTACGGAAAACATCCTGCCTTGTGCAGGCCTCGGTACTTCCCAGAACCCCATTACTGCCCGCTGGTAACTTTTCCTGTTTTATTGTATTTCCTCACCAGGACTGGAAAACTTCTCAGCACGTACTACAATAGCCCCTTCTGGCCTCTCTGGTTTATTGGTGAGTTGTCACTGCCCGTCAATGAGTTTGGGGAGAGGGGACTATTTCGTGCTTCTGTTTTCTTCCTGGGGAAGTTGTTTTAAAGACAGTTTGGAAAAAGAAAGGCAGAACTTAATTTTATTTTATTTTACCCCTGTTAAAGCTGTGGGAATTTCCTCACTGTAGTGACAGGGAGGAGTCTCTTGGCGGCCCTGTTGTGAGGCTGCGTGACATTTCCAGGTAATGAAAGTTCCTTTCAGTGGAGTAGACTCCGAAGGAGCTGTATCAAATCCTCTTGGAGGATGGAAAGGAGGAGGAGTGAGGCAAATGCAGATATGAGGGACAGAAGGTTTGGTGGAAGAGCCTTGCAAAGGAGTGTGAAACTTCCTTGTAGAGGTTTGTGTTCTGCCTGGAAAATACCTTGCACTTTGACAAATAGGCATTATAGTGCCATAAATGAATTCTAGCCACATCAGTGAATTTTAATGTAGAAAGGTCTGAACTGGTTCTTGTATAAAATAACCCCTGACGAAGCCTTACCTCTGTCCTCAGACTGGCACTTACAAGAACAGTTGTTTATGTATTTTAAAGCTGTTTTTTGATATTGAGAATAAGTTATTACTCATGGTCATACCATCTAGCATTATAAAACCTTTTTTCTTTATTCTAGAACTTGCAATTGCATCTCTGTTCAACCTGAATGCCGTGTTTGATCTCTGGCTGTATTTCGAGTACACAAGGACACCAACTAACCTGGTTGTGACTCCCAGGCAGCAGGTCCTTCTGGGGATGCAGAACTCAGGTAGGTAGTATAAATACCTGTTTATCTGTGTTCAGAACAGGCTGCCCAGAGAGGTTGTGGAGTCTCCTTCTCTGGAGATCTACAAAACCCACTTGGACACAGCCCTGTGCCACGTGCTCTAGGTGACCCTGTGTGTGCAGGGGGTTGGACTAGATGACCTTGAGAGGTCCCTTCCAACCTTAAGCATTCTGTGATTCTAAAGCATTCTCAACTCATGCATGGAAGAGTCAGCTGGTGGGTCTTCAGTTTCTTGGATTATTTTGCCAGGATTGAAAATCCAATCCTACCCCCTTTTTTTTTTTTTTTTGACCTGTCTCTTCAGAAACTTTGACATTCAAGCTGGTGCCCAGAATATCAGGCCCCCAGCAGCCTCTGAGGCCAGCCCAGAGGGGTGCCAAGGGCTGCCGCTGGCGGTGGGAGCTGTGCAAACGGCTGCAGCCTGGTGGCAGCCCCACACTCAGCAGCCCATCCTGGCTGCAGGTGCCAAGGCTGGTGCAGCGCGTGGAGAAACGTCCGCACTGCCACGGACACGTCTGCGTGGCCGGGCACGGACCTTTCTGCTGCCGAGCAGCATGTGCCCGGGCAAGAAGGTCTCCATCCTGCTGCAGCCACCCCACAGGTGTGCGCCCCTGAAGGGACACCCGCTGCCCCTCCCCAGCGGGGTCACAGGTGGCCCTCAGTGACAGCGGGGCCCTTTGTGACTGCGCTGCTGTGACATCCTGGCCCGGCGGGCTCGGCCCGCAGTGTTCGGGACGACGGCGGCGGGAGAGGACGGGAGCGAAGGTGCTGGCCAAAAAGCCCCCTGAGCACCCAGGAATTTCCCCGTTGCCCCCGGGCAGCTCCGCGGAGTTTGGCCACGCAGCCAGGATGGCGGAGCGACTCCCCGGCCACCGCTCGGTGGCTGCTGAGGAGGAGGAGGATGGGGCGGTTGCAGCGAGCATGTGCGACCTGGAGCCCCACTCGAGCCGTGCGCCCGAGGAGGCGCCGTCGGGTGAGTGCGGGGGCAGCGCTGGCCGCGCCGGGGGCCACGAGCTCTCGCTGTGCGGCCGGCAGCAGCGTGCGCAGGGCAGAGCGCTCCGCTGCCTCCTGCAGCTCCGGGCAGCCCTGCAGCTCTGCCCGCTATCTTTCCCCATCAGCTCCCGGTGCGGATCTGCCCGGAGAGGAGGCAGAGGAAGCCCTGGAGCGCGTGCGCGCCTTTCTGCAGCGTGGAGGGAAGGTGAGTGTCGCCGTCCCGCTCGGGGCTGCCCGGCCTCTCCTGCCGGCTCCCTCGGGGCGCTCCGACGGCCCCACGGGGCTGCTGGCGCTGGGGGCTGCTCCCTCGCAGGCGCCCACGTGTCGCTGCAGCCCCTGCCATGTGCTGGTGCTGCTGGCTGCGCGCCTGCCCCTCTTACGCTCTCTCCTTGTCCCTCTGCTCCTGGCAGCAGGAAGAGGCCCAGAAGCTGCAGTTTCTGGCCTGCATCTGCACCCTCTGCACTGCGTCCTGCTCGCCTAGCCTGCCTGCTCTGCTGCTACGCCAGGAGCTGTGGCAGTGCAAATCCCAGCTGGCAGAGGCGCTGGAGGTGAGGGCACGCGGGGCTCCCAGAGGCCTGCTCAGGAGGGCACCGGCCCAGCTCTGCAAGCAGAAGGGGCTTGTGTGAGCGCGGGGAGGTGTGGGGTGCTGGCTGGTGGGCACAGCCACTTGTGGGGCCCTGGCAGCTCCCTACGAGCCTTCCTGCTTTTGCTCCCCAGGTGCTGCTGCAAGAGGAGCCCAGGAACCACCTGGGCACGGCAGTGCGGCAGCAAGTCATGCTCAGCATCAGTGCCATGAGGTAGCTGCCCCAGAGCCTGGCTTGGCCACAGCCTCCCCAGCAGATACCCCAGAGGGCCCCAGTCCTGCAGGGAGCCTTCCCTCGTCCTGAGGGAGTCTCCCATTGGCATCCAGTGGGACAGAGAGGGTTGGAGGCGAGAGAGCAGAGAGGGCCCTGGAGCTCTCCCATGGGTGCGGGCCTTTCCCCAGGGCTGAGGCAGGAGGTGGGGAGATCATTGGGCCCCCCTGCCCGCTGTGTCCTCTGTCCCTGGACAGCATGCTGGCGAGAAGAGGTGACTCTCTATGGGGCTCCCTCCCCACCTGACGTCGCTATCGCTCACGGACCTCCCAAGCCCTGGGTGCATCCACCTTCCAAGGACATAAGGGTGTTGCTGGCTGCTGCCAGCCCCATGGACTGAAAGGCCCCTCTCTGCTTGCAGCAAAGCTGGGCTGCTGCTGGAGAGCGAGCTGGAGAGCCTGCTGGCAGCCTGCTTCTCCAGCGTCTTCTCCCTGCCTCCAAGGGAGCACCTGGATGCTGCTCTCTACTCCCAGGTGGGTGCTGGCTGCTGAAGTGAGGCTCAGGGCAGGCTCCCAGCTTGCCTCTCCCTCGCCCCTGCCCTGTCCCCCTTGCCCTGGACAGGGCCGTGGGCAGTGTCCCCAGGGCCATGGGCAGTGTCCCCAGGGCCGTGGGCAGTGTCCCCAGGCTGCGCCCTGTGCAGCTGCAGCAGCAGCTCCCCTGGCCTGGGGGCTCTCCTGCCCTCAGCACTACTCTACATGCCCCGCTGGCACAGGAGGAATTCCAAGCCCTCTCTGACAGCTGTGGGGCAATGGGGAAGAAGCGCCTCAACCCTCTGTCCCCCTTGCAGCTGCTGGATGCCATGGACAGCATGCTGAAGGCCTTGATGCTTGGCAGCCCTTCCTCCAGCATCGTGGACATGAAGACCATCCTGCAGGTCTGCTATTTGCCAGGAGCAGAGCTGCCAGCTCCAGGCCCTGTGCTGGGATGGGGGGAGTTGTCCAGCAGCGGCTGGAGAGAGCCCAGTGCTGAGAGGGGACAAGCTCCCGCATGGGAATTGGGATCCCCACAGTTCTCTTGTGTGAGCCCAGTGTCCCTTGGCTACAACCAGCATCCGCTCTTCCTCAACCCGCTCCTGCACTCAGTACAACCCCCATGGGCTCCTGCTGTCACATCAGGCCCATCTGGGAGATTTGCCCCACAGTCACAAAGGACTCTGGACACAAGATCCCCTCTCTGCCGGTGCTCCAAAGCACAAACGTGGCCAGGCATTTTCTGGGACACAGGACAGAGCAGCAGCTTTTCTCCTTGCAGCTCCTACTGCCCTACGCTGAGTGCCAGCAAGCAGCTGTGCACGAGAGGGCTGTGGGACGCCTCGTGAAGCTGGGGGATCTCCTGACCAGCTCTTCTTTGGTGTCGGTAAGCAGCCTATGGTGCAGGCAAGCTGCAGCCACTGCCTGTCCCTTGTCACATGCAGCCGTGTCCTGGAGCTCCAGGCTGCCTCCAAGGGAAGCCACCAAGGCTCCGGCTCAGCCGGGATCCAAGCCTGCAAGGAGCGTGGGCCCAGGGCTTTGATCCTGAGCGCTGCCCTCCGGCCTCGTGTCAGCACTGCCTCCCTTTCCCAGGTCCGGGAATGCTTCCAAGTGGGCGGTGCCAGCTGTGGCAGCTTCTTGGAGAAGAGCGTGCCGGTCCTGGGGCAGCTGGTGGGACATCTCACCCTCTGCGGTGCCTGCAAGGATGAGGGGCGCAGTGACGAGGCCGCAGAGGCCCTGTGGCACCTCTATGAGTTCCTCCTGCAGGGAGAGAGTAAGAATTCCTGTGTGGTTGCAAGCAATTCCCCTTGCCCACCCCTTGCAATAAGCCCAGTGCCTCCCTGGCCGTCCTGCTGTGCACTCTTCCCTGCTAGGGCCTTTTCCCCTGCCAGGGGAGGTTTGTCCCTGATGCCTTCCATGGGCCATGTCCAGCTGTGCAGCCTTCATGCCGAGTGCCCTGTGTTTCCCCTCCCGTGCAGGCAGGGAGCCGTCGCAGGAGAGTGCCTGGCAGCAGGAGCTCCGAGAGGAGTGGGAAACCGCGGGCACCTTGAGGCTTTCCCGGTCCAAGGACACCAGGGAAATGAGCAGGGTAAGGAGCACCTCCCTGGCTGGGACTTCCAGCTGTGGGGTCAGCCTGCAACGTGGACGCGGAGAGGGGCGGCTGCCAGGTGGGGCTGAGGAGAGGGCTTGCACTTTCCTTAGGCCAGGACTAGCCAGGGGCTTCCTGTGTGCATCCTGCAAGCTCTGCTTCCCTGCAGGAGCAGCGGGTGGAGACCTTAACCCCAGGCACCAGCCCCATCCCAGCGCCGTCGACGCAGCCAGCAGAGCCCCAGCTCCTGGCTCGGAGGGACTCGCTGTGCCAGCCCTGCCCCGTGTCACTCTCCAGGGCCACGCACTGCTCAGCCAGGCAACGCAGTTGGGAGCCTGGCTGTGACATCTCCCTCAGGGCTGCCTTCTTTTCTGTCATAGAATCATAGAATCATAGAATGCTTAGGGTTGGAAGGGACCTCTAGAGATCATCTAGTCCAACCCCCCTGCATACGCAGGGACACCTAAAGCACGTGGCACAGGACTGCATCCAAGCGGGTTTTGAAGATCTCCAGAGAAGGAGACTCCACAACCTCTCTGGGCAGCCTGTTCCAGTGCTCTGTCACCCTCACTGTTAAGAAATTTTTCCTTAAGTTCCTATGGAATTTTTGATGTTTCAGTTTCCGGCCATTTCCTCTAGTCCTATCAGTGGCCACCACTGAAAAGAGACCATCCCCGTCCTCTGCACTCCCTCCCTGTCCTAGATGTTTGGGAAACACCTCCATCCAGACGAGAAGGCAGAGGCCATCCTCGTAGCCATCCGGGGCATGAGAGCCTGCAGCAGCTATGACACGCAGGCGGCTGCTCACATGCTGGACGAGCTCGTCACGGACGACGCGTGCCTTTTGGAGCATGTGAGTAGCCTGTGGGTGGCACGGCCGGGGTTCAGGCCCTTTGGGGGCTTGTTTTTCCCCTGAGTGCTCATGCACCAGGCACCCAACTGCCTCTGTGGCCAGCCCAGAGTGGTGGCAAGGGCAGGCATTCTCCGCGGGAGCTGTGCAGAGGGCTGCAGTGCGGCAGCAGCCTCACACTCTGCCATGTGGGCTCCAGGCGCCAAGGCTGGTAAAGAACATATGGGAAAACATCCTGGCCGTGCGAGATGCATCTGCACGGCTCAGCCTGGACAGAGCTCTTCTCCTCCTGAGCAGCACATGCCCGGACAAGGTGGTCGCCAGCCTGCTGAGCTGCTGCCCCTCGTGTGACAGGTCTGTGCTGGCCGGGGCAGGGGCAGGGACAGGGTTGTAGCCTCGCAGGCCACGGGGCTGCAGCCGCGGCAGCCGCTGACAAAGCGCTCTGGGCCCGCAGCGCCGCCGGGGCCATGTGGAAGGTGCTGCTGTCCAGGCCTGGCACCGCGGAGCCGGTGCTGCGGGAGCTGCTCGGCGCGCTGCAGGACTGGCGGCTGCCCGAGGCAGCGGCCTCGGCCGCCTCTTCCCTGGCCGTGAGTTTGTGGGGGAAGCCCCGCTCTGCCCTCGGGCTGCCCTTGCCTCTGCGGGCGAGAGGCAGGGCTCCTGCTGCCCTTCTCCATGCAGCCCCAAGCTGGGGCCTCCACCTGGACACCCAGGCCCAGCGTGGGAGGGGGGCTATGGCTGGCAGGGCCCTGGCCAGTGCCAGCTTGCTGGGCTGCTGGGCCTGCTTTGGGCCCTCTGCACACCCGGACACATGGAGCTGGCCTGAGCGGCTGGCTGTCTCCCTGCGCCTCTGCATCGCCCTGCTTCATGTGGCACGCGCTCAACCTGCTCTGGGGACAGGACTAGGGGCCAGGGCCACGTTAGGGTTCCAGGCAGCAGAAACGTCATCAGGGCCGAGTCAGGGGAACCAGGGTGCCCTCCAGGCTACGTGTGGCCCTCCAGGGGGATGTTCTCACTGCCCAGGAAGGCTCATGGTGGCTTTGTGGCACCCGAGCCCCAGGAGCTGCCGTGGCTCTGCTCTGGCCAGGCAGCCCCTCCAAGGCACAGGGCACTGCTAGGAGTTTCACCCCCGAGCTCCAGCAGCACAGGAGGGACATGTCAGCAGCAAGGGCTGTCTCTGGGCTTTTTCTGCAGGCAACGCGTGCGCTCCAGGAGATCCTCCACCAGCCTCACTGCCTGCACGTGCTAGGGGCGTTCTTCCCCCAGCTCCTGCTGGCGCTGCTCTTCCAAAGCTCTTTCATGGCAGCGCTGGAGCAGAACGAGTCAGACGCATTGTGGGGGAAATGCCGAAGGGAGGAGTCCACGTGCAGCAGCCCCGTGAGGTGCTCCATCACGTCCCCGCCATCCCTGGCAGGCAGGGCTTCAGGCAGGGCCAGGGGTGCGAGTGTGAGCGGGTGTTTTCTCTGCACACAGGCTTGCAGTGCAGACCATGAAAGCACTGCTGTGCCAGGCCGGCTACGAGAACGTGATGCTGGCAATGGCAAGGAAGGGCGGCTGGGATATGCTCCTGCGTGCTGAGACCCATCACCAGGGAGTGGGTTTGCTGGCCAGGTGAGAGCCCCTGTCTCCCCGCTCTGCCGCAGCATTTCACCCCTGCGCACAGGGTGACTCTCAGAGCCCACGGGGGTGCCCAGTTCTCCACGCAAAGGTGGCTTTGTTCTGTGCGTGGTGGCCCGAGGGATGTGATGGGAGGCAGTGAGGGTGCAGGCTCAGGAGAGCTTTGCCTGGGCTGCTCAGGCCTCACAGAGCCTTCTTCCCTCCGCCAGAGAGATGAGGAAGAGCCCAAGAGCGCTGCGCCTGCTGCTGTTCCAACAGCTGGCAGTGCTGCTCTTGGGCGAGGAGCCCTGCACGGAGATCCCTGCCATGGCTTTCCTGGTGGAGGTGAGCCTCATGTGGGCACTGCCCTTCTGGGGTGCTTCTAGCTCCAGTGCTGTCTGCGACCCCCAGCTGTGGGATGGAGGGCAACGAGCGCAAGTGGGGCAGTGGGTGTTCTGCCATGAGTCCCCTTGGCCTTCACCCCTCTGCAGCGGGCTCCTTCTTGTCCCCACGTGTCTTTGATGCCTCCTTTGTGTCGCGTCTCTTTTGAAGGGCTCCTCCAGAGCATGAGGACAGGAGGCTGGTGCAGGGAGGGGAGGAGCAGGCCAAGGCTGTGCCCTGCGCTGTGCCCTGAGGCCCCAGGCAGGGAGGGGGTCCCGGGGGCTCCCTGCAGTCACTGCTGCCTTTGGGCCAGCCTTCCTCTGAGCCCGCTGCCCTTGCCCTGAGCTACTGCTGGGATCCAGCGGTGTCCAACACAGGCAGTGTTGCGGCCATTGCCACCTTCTCTGTGCTGTGCATTGCAGCTTATGGCCTGCAGTGACCTTCAGGCAGATGAAGATGTCTTCCTGGGAATCTCTGTGGTGTCCCTGAAGAGTCACAGCAGGGTAATGCATAAGCTGGGACTCCGAAGCCTCCTCGTGCTGTGCAGCAGACAGGAGATGGTGAGCAGGGCATCACTGGGGGAAGCTGTGTGAGCTGGGCGCTGGGTGCCAGGGAACAGGCTGGCTTGGACTTTGCTGGGCCTCGGGAGCTGAGGGGGCTGCAGATCTCAGCCCAACACCTAGCGAGCCATATCTGAAAGGGTGTGAGACTGAGGGAAGCTGCTGTCTAATAAGGTGCCAGGGTAGCCTTTTATTTCTGTTTTTTTTAATTGAACTTGTATTTCTCACATACAGGTCAGAAAAATGCACGTCCTGATGCCTCTGCTCATGAGACACTTGCAGGACGAGGACAGGGACATGAGCAGCCAGGCCCTTCTCGTGCTCAGCCGTGTGGTCCGTGTCCTGGAGAGACCAACACTCACGGACATGGCTCCAGAGCTGGCTGAGAAGCTCCTGCCACTCTTTGAGGATGTAAGGCGGGGGGCAGAGCCGTGGGGCTGGCTGGTGTGTGTGGGAGGCTGCCAGGAGCCTTTCTGCCTGGGGCTCTTGGGATACTGCCCTGTGCTGCCCGTGCTGTCCTGGCTGCAGGGCTGCATTGCACCAATGCAGCCTGTGAAGGAAGCTGCCACGTGCGGTGCCAGCGCTGAGCAGCTCTCTCTTCCTTGCCACCAGGAGCGCGAGCACACACGAAAGCTCTCCATGCAGCTCTTCAGCAAGCTCGTGGAGACAGCAGCGGGCACCGCAAAGGAGCAGATGAAGCAGCAAGTGCACACGAGCACGCTGCCACTGCTCTTCCACCTGCAGGATGAGAGCCCCAGTGTGGTCGAGGTACGGCTGAGCAATGGGGCACGCTGGGGAGCCAAGTAGCCACGTTGGGAATAGCTGTGGGAGGTGGTCCTGGCCGAGTCCTGCCTGGATGTCTCTAGGGCTGCAGCCCTTCAGCCTCCTGCTGGCCTGGGCTGCAGCTCAGCAGCTCTCGGGAGTCTCTGCTGTGCTGCCTGTTCAGGACAGGGTGGTTCAGGTGGTGCTTGCTCCATGTTTCTGCCCCGCAGCGAGGTGGGCCAGGACCCCAAAGCAGATTCAGTGCCCTGCTGCTTCCCCTTGCCATGAAGGGCCAGAAAGTGCCTTGAGTCTTGTCAAGAGGAGGGCAGTGGGGGGCACAAGCTCTTGTCCCATGGGCTGCGGTGGCATCTCCCCGTTTTTCCCATGTGCAGGCTGCTCAGGAAGCCCTCCTTGGTGTCGCCAAGCTCCTCAGGTGGAAGGAGCTGAGGCGCTTGGCTCAGAGCCAGCAGACTTGGCTGATCAGCAAGTGCCTGGTAAGGACAGTCCCCAGGCCGCAGCCCCAGCCCGGAGCAGCTCTTTCCTCCTCCGTGCCCAGTGCGTGTGGCTGGTGGCTCCAGGTGCAGGAGCGGCACTCGCGGGCTCTTCTGCAGGCTCCTCTGCCTGTGCTGAGCCCTGGGTGCTGCAGCTGCCCCTGGCCCAGCGGGGCCTTGCAGCAGGATGGCCCCTCAGCACGTGGGGCAGCAGCCGGCCCTCCGCTGCCTCCAACGCCGGCTCGGCGCTGCCCGGCCTCTGCGGGAGGTCCTGAGTGTGGTGGCAGGGGGAGGCGGCTGCTCCTGGGGGAAGGACGGCGAGAGGACGGTGTGCGCTGAGCCCTGTGCTCTCCCCAGCTGGCCGGGAGCAGGGGCAGGAGAAGGGCGGACGAATACCTGCGCCAGAGCCTGTCCTACCTGGAGAGCAGCCAGGAGTCCCTGCGCGAGGCGGCCGTGCTGTTCCTGGGTGAGCCCCGAGCCCTGGGCTCCATTGCTGTTCTGGGACAGCTCGGCCTCAGCCCCGGCTGCTGCGCTGGCAGCAAAAGCAGCCCCATAGCTGCTGCAGCCCCACGTGCCTGAGGCAGCGCCTGGGCGCCGGGAGGCTCCGTGCCACCCTCAGCCATCTCTGCCCGCAGCGGTGGGGCTGGTGGGAGCCCCTCGAGCAGGAGCCCTGGGGGTTACACTGGGGAAAGGGGACTGGGGTGAGCCCTGCCCGAGGGGAGGTGGGTGCCTGGCCAGGTGGGCAGGACTGGGGGAACAGCTTTGAGGAGCAGGATTTATGGGGCGCTGTGTGTGTGCCTAGGGCATGCTGGGCAGCGCAGCGGGGAGCAGAGCAAGGTGGAGGTCATCTGTGAGAGTGAGTGAGGGCAAGCGGGGTGTCACACGGGGTTGGGGGGACAAAGAGAGACCCTGGCCAAGGAGCTCCCATCCCTGCGTAGGTGAGGAGGGCTCTGCTGCCCGAGAGGAGCGGAGCAGAAGTGGTGTGGGGAGAGTGGAGAGAGATTCAGGCACCTTGGGCACATTCCTGGGCAACTGGATTAGCCAGCTAATCCATTAGAGCCCCTGGCTCCATCCTGGCTGTGGCAAGAGCTGGGTGGGACTGGTGGTGTTAGGAGGAGAGGCCTTGTGCCTGCGGGGATATGGGGGCTTCATCTGAGCTCGTGCTTCCCCCGTCAGCCCTGAAAGGCCTGCAGGAGGACAGCAGCCCATCCATCTCTTCCCTGGCCACCCAAACCATGCTGATCCTGAGAGCTGCTGGGAAGGGGGCTGCATCCACGGGCGCCCAGGAAGGCCTGTGCAACCGCCTGAGGAGAGCGTGGGAGAGGCGGCACTGCCCTCTGCAAGGTGTCAGTCTGTGCTGCTGGCGCTCGGCCACGTCCTGATGCCAGGCTGCCCTGTGCACAGGCCTCATTAAAGAAACGTTCCCGTCTCTTCACCGTGTGTCGTGTCTTTTCTTTGGCAAACCAAGCAGCAGCAAACGCAGGTTGTGAAGGGATTGGGGTCCCCCTCTTAGAGGAGATGGGTACGCACTCTCTGCAGCAGGCTGCAGCCAATAACTTGGCCCCTTGCTACCCCTCGCAGCAGTCAGCAAAGCCTCTCCCACCCCTCAGCTTTACCCTTACATAGAATCATAGAATCACAGAATATTGAAGGTTGGAAGGGACCTCTAGAGGTCATCTAGTCCCTGCACATGCAGGGTCATCTAGAGCACGTGGCACAGGACTGCGTTCAAGCGTGTTTTGAAGATCTCCAGAGAAGGAGACTCCACAATCTCTCTGGGCAGCCTGTTCCAGGGCTCTGTCACCCTCACTGTTAAGAATTTTTTCCTTAAGTTCCTGTGGAACTTTTGGTGCTTCAGTTTGTGACCATTACCTCTAGTTCTGTCGGTGGCCACCAGGGAAAGGAGGCCAGGACCATCTTCCTCACTCCCTCCCTTGAGGTGCTTATAGACACTGATCAGGTCCCCTCTCAGCCTTCTCTTCTCCAGGCTGAACAGGTCCAGCGCTCTCAGTCTCTCCGCATAGGACAGATGTTCCAGGCTCCTGATCATCATCCTTGTAGCCCTGCGCTGGACTCTCTCCAGCAGCTCCATGTCCCTCTTGTGCTGTGGAACCCAGAACTGGACACAGTACTTCAGATGTGGCCTCAGCAGGGCTGAGTAGAGGGGCAGGATCACCTCCCTCGACCTGCTGGAGACGCTCTTCTTAATGCACCCCAGGATTCCATTGGCCTTCTTGGCCACGAGTGCACCCTGCTGCCTCATGGTCAACTTGTTCTCCACCATGACACCCAGGTCCCTCTCTGCAGAGCTGCTCTCCACAAGGTCGGTCCCCAGCCTGTACTGGTGTCTGGGGTTATTCCTCCCCAGGTGCAGGACCTTGCACTTGGCCTTGTTGAATTGCACGAGGTTTTTCACTGCCCAGTTGTCCAGTCTGTTCAGGTCCCTCTGGATGGCAGCGCAGCCCTCGGGGGTATCAGCTACTCCTCCCAGTTTGGTATCATCAGCAAACTTCCTGAGGGAGGGCTCCGTCCCTTCATCCAGGTCATTGATGAATAAATTGAACGTATATAAGTTATAAACTTATTTAGAATATAGGTGAAGATCAAAGTACATAGGAATATAAACTCTTAATTATATAGGTTAAGATCAATATACATAAAAGCATAGAATTGCAAACATCACTACATCTATTCCCTGCTGCACCAAATGTTTACAAATGATTCATGATTCACTCCGATGGCTCAATGGTTTTTGACTCCTGGACTTGACTGGAATTCTCCTGTGGCTGTGACTGCTCTGTGGTCAATGAGACTTTACATCTTTTGCTGGTAACCAGCGAGCACCTGTGGGAAGGAGAACACACACATATCCCCTTCTCCATGTTATTAGTTCTATGGAACCTCTCTCTGGTGGTTCTCCAAATTCTTTATATCATCCATTTGGTGGAGGTACAACTGCAGGGACCATCTCGAATTGTCAGTCAGCTGCTGGTGTAAGTAACTGAAGATCAGAAGGATTCAAAAAATTAAGGACATATAATGCTTTGTCTAACTGTTCCTGTGGGATAACACTGTGCATAAGGTTTCCTATTCTTTGTTTTTTTAACATAGCCTTGAGAGTCCCATGGACACGTTCAGTAATGGCTTGTCCAGTGGGGGAATGCGGTATACCTGTAACGTGCTGTATACCCCAGTCTTGTAGGAAGACAGAAACTGTTTGTGAAACATTAGCAGGACCAGTATCAGCTTGAATTCCTTTCGGAATGTCCATAGTGGCAAAACCTCTTAACCAGAGGCGTTTCACATCGCGTGCCTTTTCTGCAATATGTGCAGGAGCTACCAGAAACCCTGGGAAGGAATCCACACTAACATGCACATAACCCAGACAGCCAAATGTTGATATATGTGTGACATCACTCTGCCACAGTTCATTAGCTCGTAAACATTGAGGGTTCACTCCTGTGTATGATGATACTGGTGTAATACATTGACAATCAGGGCATGCACAGACAATTTCTGTGGCTTGTTCTCTGGACAGAGCAAATTGTTTACGTAAGGAAGAGGCATTTTGATGAAAGAAGTGGTGAGATAATCGGGCTTGCTCCAAACTGCGCGGCAGTACTGCTGCCATCATCAATTTGTCTGCAATAGCATTTCCTTCAGTTATTGCTTCTGGTAGAGTAGTATGTGACCATTTATATTTTATAATGCATATACATATGCCAGTGCATATGCCAGTACATAGATGGCATCCTAATTGGGGGTGATTTTCCCCAAAAGGTTGGGAAAGTAGCCACAGCAGTATGGCAAATCCTACTTGAAGCTGACATTGAGGTACCACCTGAGGAATGCCAGGGACCAAGCAAAGAGCTAAAATTCCTAGGCACTTGGTGGATAGCTGGCAGCGAAGGGATTCCTGCAGATACCTTAAGAAAAATTGAGGAGCTGCAAATGCCCCGATCAAGGAAAGAATTACAACAATAGATGGGAACTTTAGGATAGTGGAGAAGGCACCTACCTGGATTTTCTATCATTGCCCGTCCATTATACTCGCTCTTAAGGAAAGACAAACCTTGGAAGCGGGAATTAGAACACAAAGAGACAGTCAAAACTCCCAGTGGAGAACTAGAAACATTTCAGTCACTGCGACCAGAACACCCCCACAACCCTCTTAGAGCTGAATGGGGTTTCCCTGAACATGCTACTTACTGTAAGTTACAGTAAATAACTTACTGTTACTGAGGTACAGTAACTTACTGTTACTTACTGTAACTTACTTAGAGGCTAGCCCTGATGGAACAAAAAGATATTTATTGTTTAGCTTGACTGCGTTTAAAGAAAGGGAACTACAACATTCTGAATGGGAGAAAAAGGACTTTTATCCTTAGTCTGAGCAGTTAAACAGATTGAGAAAACACATCAAAGACAACCTGTGCAAACTAGAGGACCGTTTCATTCACTAGAAGCAATCCTAAAGGGGACTGCTCCCCCAGAAGGAATTGCACAACACCTCACTACCACAAAATGGTATGCCTACCTACCAGGAGTTGCAGAAAATATGCACCTAACTGAAGGCCATACTAAGGTTCCCAAATCACAGATGCCTGTAAAAACAGATCCATTAGCATTGGGACAAGCTCTTAAACCTTCATCAATTCTGAATGCACCATCTGTCATCAATGGAAGACCGACAGAAAACGTGGTTTAGAGATGCTTCGGCAAAAAGTTTAAATGGTAAATGGCTATAAAAGGCTGTTGCATTAAATATTACCACTGGTGAAGAAGTAATAGAAGAAAGTGAAGGCAGTGCCCAAGTAGGAGAGTTAAGAGCAGTAGTTTTAGCTACACAAAATGGAGCAAGGTTGTCTGTGTAGGCTCCTATGCTGTGTGGGCTGGTGCCACACAATGGCTTTGTGGATGGGAAGCTCTTAACTGGGAAGCAAATAGAACCCCAGGTTGGAGCCCAGGGCTCCAAGAGCAGGGAGCCTGGAGCCAGCAGGCCAGGGCAGGGGCTGCAGGGGATGGGGGCAGAGCCCGTCCTCTTTCCCACAGCACATTTTGTGGCCTGGCTCATGGGCAAACTAGCACAAGGCCTCAGTGTGCACAAAATGCACTCACAGATGAAGCGCAGCTGGGGCTGGAGCTTTGTAGAGCGTAGGGTCCTTTTCTTGCCCTGGGGTATCTCAAGAGAGCGCGCTTTGGGCCAAAGCTGCCCCCATCCTCTCCTCTGTCTCCTTTCCCTGGCCCCTTATTCCTGTGTTCCAGGCTGCTGGAAGGAGAGAACATCCTGCCCCTCATCAGGACAATGTGGCTTTTGGAGGATGTCAGGCTGCCCTCTGGGCCTGAATCCATAAGCAAGAGACAGGCACAGAGGCCGAAGAACCACGGCAGCTTTGTTGTGGGAAGCTGAAGAGAGGGCTGAATGAGTCCAGCAAGAACAGGGCCAGCTGGTTCCCGAGGGGTGGTCGCTGCAGCGTTGCCCGCAGTGGTGCAGGCTGCTCCGCGCACACAGTTGCTCCCCGTGTGCCACGCGCCGCTGGGCTGGCAGTGCTGCCTTAGAGCTCATCTACCCGCAGCCTCCTGGTCTCCCGCCTTGCTTGTGTCGTTTTGCCGTGCAGCACCCGCTCCCTCCCATCTCCCGACCCCAGCGAGTCCTTCTACTGCTCCTCTGTGCGATGGATCCACTTGGCTACAAAGGAAACGCTGGTGACGTTGTTGCTTTTCAGGCAGGGCCTTGGGAGCTCCCTTCCCATGCAGAGAGCAGTGTGTGCTCTCCTGAGGATCAGCTTGTCCTCTCTTGCATTCAGCTGGGAGCGCCTCGGTGCGCAGCGGAGCTGAGGTCCTGCTGCCTTGGGGAATGCTCTCCAGCCCAAAGACACTGCACCCGGCTTCTCTCCTTCTGTTCTAGGAGGCACCCGAGGCCCTCGTTCTGCTCGAGGAGAGGCCGTTTTACCTCTCCTGGGCTCTCCGGAGCCAGCAGCATACAGCCGACAAGTTCCATCCCAATGGTGAGCATTTGTGATTGAGGGACACATTATCCCTCTTATGAGGAAAGACTAAACAGGCCTGTTTTGGGTGAAGAAGAGATTGATAGGAGGTTTTATCAACAGGCCCAAATAGCTGAGGGAGAATGTAAAGAGGATGTGGCCAAGCTCTTCCCTGTGGTGCTGAGGGCAGGACACCTTCCCCAGCATGGGGACACCTCCCTGGCTGCTGCACGCAGGGCCCCGCTGCACCCTGGTGCCAAAGGTGCCTCTGCAAAGTGGTGCATTGCAGAGAGCAGCCGTGGCACCTGCTCTCCCAGCTGTGGCCAGTGCTGGGCGCTGCTCTGGGCAGCTCCTGCCTTCTCCCCAGGGCAGGGAGCTCGCAGCTTGCGCTGCTGCGCTCTGGGCCCTGCGCACAGGGACGGCCCCTTGGCCAGCCCAGCTCCTCTGCGCCAGCGCTCACACGCAGCGCTGAGCTCTGCCTCGAGCTCCTGGCAGAGGGAATGGCGGGTGGCTCAGGATAGGGAAAGGCTGGGAAAGGCTGTTGGCAGCCCGAGGACTTGGGTGTCACACAATTCCAGCAGAGCAAATGGGCCCTGCACAGGAAAGCCCAGAGTCCAACGGAGCGGGAGGACCTGCCTTGGTGTGTGGTCCCTGTCCGTGGGGCTGCAGAGAGACAGAGCAGCCTCCATGATGGTCCCCAGCACGGGGCTGTCCCTGACAGGAGGCAATTTCTGCAGCAGTTCCTGTGGGGAGACTGCACGCACCCTCTTCCTGCCGTCCCTGAGCGTGTCCCAGCCCCAATGGGCCCTGTGCTCACCCAGGGGCTGGGGCACTCAGCTCTGCATCTCAAGGCCCCGTGTCCCTGACACCCAAGAGCTGCCCTTTGCCCGTGGCTTGGGCACTGCGAGGACTTGTTGTGTCAGGCCTCTGAGAGCGTCAGGGCTACCCCGCACTAGGGCTGTGGCACCTTCCTCTTTGGGCATCCCCTGAGCCATGTTCCAAGGGAAATCCTAGAGGGAGCTTTTTGCTGGTGCTCCCCTGCACCTGGAGCCTGAGAAGATGGCTCTGCACAGACATAGCTGCAGTGGGGATGCTTTTGTGCCTGAGCTCCCTGGGAAACAACACAAAACACCCAAAGAATGGCACAAGAATATGTACTTGAACAGCAACACCAACAATGAAAACAACAATAAAGACAGTAATATCAACAATATCAACAGTAAAAGCAACAGCAACACTAATATCAACAATAACAACAGCACAAAGAGTAGGTAAGTGCTGTGAGCCCTGATGAACTGGGCCTTCCTTGCAGCCTCCAGCGTGAACAGAGCCTTGCCTTGCAAGGGTAAAGGAGGTGCTGGCCCTTGCAGGGCTCTGCAGGCCCCCGGCCGCTCGACTGGGCCATGCACGGGCAGTCGGTAACTCAGGGGCTGCTCCAGATGCTTCCCTCCAAGCTGGTGTTTCTGGGCTGGTCCCCGTGCCTCCTGCCTTCCCCTGGGCAGGGGCTGCATGACACGTGCAGCTCAGGAGAGGCTGGGAAACCTGACGGCCTCCACGGAGGCTTCCTGTGGCCCTGGGAAAAGAGAGGAAGGCAAGCAGTGAGAAACACTGCGATGCCTGTTGAGCAGGCTCATCTCAGGCTGCTTCCCTCTTGCTGGTCAAGCTGTGAGGGGCCCTGTAGGGCAAGGAGGAGGCACCGTGGAGCCCAGGCCCCCAGAGGAGGCTGAGAGCTGCTGAGGCTCAGAGCAAGGTGGCTGCAAGGGGGACACGTGCAGGGGCCACAGGAAGGCTGGCCGAGGGACCAGCAGTGTGTGAGGAAGGGCTGCCCTGCTGCAGCCCTGACAAGCCAGAGACAGCAGCGCCGCGGCTGCCTGAGCGGAGGTGCCAAGCGCCTGGAGCCCTTGCGACGGAGGGAGGGTTGGCGCCTCTCCAGGGCAGCGGGGAAGCCCCTGCCGCAGGGGCTCGGGCCGAGGGACCCGGTTCCCCCAGCAGCCCCAAGGGGAGGGCGGTTCTGCGCGGGCTCTTTGTGGTGGACACAACTTACCCGCCGGCCTCCTGAAGCGCTCCCTGGGGCTGCAGGTGCGCGCCCACTGCCACCAGCGAGCCTGCTGAGGAAGAGAAGGGTCGGAAGGAGCTCGTGTGGCTTCCGCGGGGCAGGCAGCTTTGGGGGTGCAGCAGGCAGTGGCCCCTGGCCTGGATGGGTGGCCACGGAGCGCCCACTGCTTCTCCTTGCTCTTTGTGGCCTGCCCAGAGCTCTTGTTCCCCATGGCCCCGGCTTGCTCCCAGCCCCGCGAGGCAGCGCTTCCTACCTGCTTTTCCTTGGTGCCCTCTGTTTCCACTAGGAAAACGCACTGCACGCCGCCCTGCCCAATGGCTGGGATCCTCCGGATGTGGCGGGGATGGGGGCTGTTGCGCAGCTCGGGGAGCCTTTCTGGTGGCTTGGGGGTGCGTGTCTCTGCCTCCAGGACGTTTCGCGGCTCTCTCTCCCGATGGAAGATGCGGGAGAAGGTGTCCGCGCTGCAAGAGAGCAGAGAGAGCCCCGAGGTTGCACAGCTGGGTAGCAGCGACCTTGCTGAGAGCTGCCCCAGGCACCTGGCAGGGCCCCAGAGGCAGCCAGGCCCTGGGCGGCAGCAGCAGCCTGGGCTGGCATTGGCCTCCCGGCTGCCTGCTGAGCTTGCCCCAGCTGGGCGGGCAAGTGCTCCCCGACGCAGCGTGCGGCTGGCCCTGGAGCAGGGCTGTGCGAGAGCTGCCAGGGGCTTTTTGCCCTCCGCGGAGAGGGTCAGCGCGGGGCAGGCACACGCGGGCATGGGCAGCTCCCTTGGCAGGGCCCGGGACACTGCTCAAGGGCAGCTGGTGGCCAAGGGGTGGCCCAGGCAGCTCCTGGCTGCAGCTGTCCCTCCACAGAGGCTGAAGTGGCGGCTCAGCCCGGGGCGTCTGGGGCTCTGGGGGCCGGGAGGCTGCGCGAGGGCAGCGCCCTGTGCTGGGTGCGCAGCACGAGCAGCGCTCACCTGTCCTGGGGAGCCCCCAGCTTCCTCCTGCGCTGCCCGCCCTGCTCCAGGCTCTGGTAGTCGGGCGCACGCAGCAGGGGAGGTGCCGGGCGCCGCGCAAGCGTGCGCGGCCCGTTCCTGGCGGGCTCGGGGAGCGCCTGGGACGCATCCCTGGCTCCGCTGCCCGCAGCACGGCCTGGCCTCCGCACGTGCGCCATGCTGCCGCCGTGGCCAGGAGGCGCAGACTGGCAGGCGCCGCGAGCCAGGGCGACAGCACAGCAGCCCCTCCGTTGTGACTGCAGCAGCTCCTCTGTGACTGGGAGCTCCTTGGCAATGGGGTGGGGTGGCAGCGGGGAGGGGGACGGGGGAGTGCCGAGTGCCCCTCTTGTGCTGTCCCCAGCAGGACTGGGCTCTGCTTGTGGCCCTTCAGGCCATGGGGACTCTGCAGGAGGCCGTGGCCACCTGTGCCAGCCGAAGGCCCTCTCTTGGGGCCCCAAAAGTTGCCCTGTGCCCTCGTGGCTGGGCAGGCTCCTGCCCCCGCAGATGCAAGAGCAGCTCTGGAGATGTGCTTCATCATAACAATCCATCTGCTCCGGTCCTCCTTAAAGATCAAGCACAGAATTAGCTGCTTTAATACAATTCCCATCTCATAAAATATATGTAGGAGTCCTTTTTTTTTTTTTTCTTACCTGATGTGACCTTCTCTTGCCTGGCGAATCTCCATCTGTTCATTCTTTCTGAGAAGCTGGTGGGGCAAAAGATGAGGGAGGCAGTCACCACGCTCAGATACATGTTTGCGTGATGAGAAACCTGAGAGCAGGGGTCTTCTTTGGGTGTTCCCAGTGATGGGAGGAACATGCTGTGGACTTGCTCTGCAGCCAGCAGCAAGTGTGAGCCCTTGTGTGTGTGCCCAGACAGCAGAGTGGGCTGGGCTGCGCGGGACGAGTGAGCAGCGCTGCTGTGTGCGCGTGACGCGAGGGCTGCCCTCCCTCACCTGCCTCAGCTGCCCCTGGCCCCGCACGGCTGCTCAGGCACTTGTGGCTCCCGACAGCAGCAGCTGCAGACAAGAGCGGCATTGGCCAGAGCTTGGGTGCCGGATGCCTTAGGGGAACCTCCAAGGCCCTGGGAGTCACCAGCACTGCGCTGGTGGCCCCTGGTGCTGTGTGGCCCTGCTCTACACGTGGCCTTGCTGCTGCCTGGCCAGCCCCAGGGGCAGAGTGGGACGGAGCCCTGGGAAGCATCCATGTTCCCGTGGCGATAAGTGCCCCTCTGGGATGTTCCAGCAGCGACAGAGGGACCAAAAGAGCACCCAGAGACACCAAGGTCATCTCGTGCTTCCTTCCCAGCATGTGGAATGAGCACATAGTTTGTGTGCCAGCTATTCATGCATAGTGTGGGGGATCTGCTTATGCTTACACAGATTTTGCAAAGAGTGGCTGTCCGTGTAGGAAGGAAATCAGATTTTCAGCCAAGGTGGGGAGCCTTATTTAGGGCTTCTGTGTGGGAATAGCAGCTGGCTTTCCCAGTGCTGAAGTCACTTCCCTGCTGCAGGCAGAAAGGCCCTGTCCAGCTTCAACACTATCTGGATCTCTGGGAAGTGTTGACCCACCTCATGACCATGATTGCTGCACTGAGCATGGAAACTGCTTCTTCTGCCTAAGAGGGAGGTGACTGCAATAAACAGTTATTTTTCTCTAATTTCAAATACCTTCCATGACTGCTGTCAGGGGGACCATTCTCTTAAGTACCAACCAACAGTGCCATCTTCTAAGGCACCAGGGTTCAAAGGGAAGGCTAAGCACCGGCTGGGAAGGTGGACTCCTCCAGGCTCTTGTCATTGCAGTTACAGTCGGCAAAACTTGAGCTTGTGTTCACATAACTGAACACTTCTGAGAACGAGATCTTTTCTCTTCATACTTCCCCCTCCTTCTCCCTGCCAGAGATGCAACAATTGCAGAGGTGTGCAAGGGAGAAACTGCTTACTGCAGCACGGGTTAGAGACTTGGGGCTAGAGACCCCTATGTGATGGAGAGGTACCCAGAGAGAGCTGTACATCATCAGATGATGTGACACATGCAGGTTACTTCCATGTGTCATTTGGGTCTCTTGTGCTGTGTTGCCATACTGTGGGATGGGAGTGGGTCCTGAAGCCCTCCAGGGGACAGGTGTCTTGGAGGCTGCAAGTGAGTGTCGTGTCCTGCTTGCACAAAAGGAGCACCTGGCAGTGGAAGTTGGTGTTCTGTCTCCCATAACCATCTCAGCCTGTGGCCAAGCTTTCCTTGGACTCCTCCATATGTTTTTGTGACCACTTAAGACAAAAACTAATAACTGAAGGGCAACCCAAAAAAGCCCTGCCACCCCAAGCCTTCTCATTGCTCCTCATACAGGGGAAGGCTTGTGCGGAGGGATTGGAAGCAACTGTCCAAGTCCTGTTTGAGATGTTTCAGAGGCTTTTCCTCTGGCTGGAGGTGTTCACAGTAAGACTTGCTTCAAGGTCTTTGACCGTTGCTGTGGTGAAGGGAGTAAGCCTTCTCCAGGGGCAGAGAGAGGACATGGCTGTGCTCCTTGGGCAGCCAGTGCCATTGCAGGCTCCTGGCCTAAGGAAGTTCAACCAGCGCCAGCCCTTCCCTGGCAGCGGTGCGTGAGCGTGGCTGACAGCGCAGGCCTCCTTCTCCATTCCCTGACCCAGGCACAGGCAGAGGAGGAGGAGGGCAGCTCCCTACAAGAGCGGTGCCACCTCCCTGTCCGCTGCAGGCCGTGATGTGGGTGGGTGTCGTTGAGGGTGGTCAGGGCCCTGCAGCCCTCTGTGTGTGACAAGGTGTGGGGTCACAGTGGGGCCCTCACGTGTCATAGCCACAAGGCCCCTGATATCACGGTGCCCCTGGCCCCGGCGCACACTTCACTGCGAGGCCTATGCGATTCCAGTCACTGGCTGCTGCTCTCTGGGCTGCTTTTCCCTTCTCAGGAGCTGCTTTCCCAAGAGTTGGGAAAGGCAAAGGGAGGCAGTGGGCTAGCAGGGCCAGGCCGTTTGGTGAAGTGTAGGTGAGAGACGGTTGGAGAGGAGGAAGGTCCCTTTCCGCCTTCTTCGTGCAGTCCTCACCTAGAGGGAGCGTGTGGAAATATGGAAGGCATGAAGCCTAACATGTTCCCAACTCTCTGCGACCTCACCACTAATGGTAAGGCTTTCAGCAGCAATTTCTTATGTGTATGTGAAGAGGAGTGCGTGTGAGAACTGCTACATAGAGTCTGGTGTGTGTGCAGGAGGTCTGTGTTGTCTGTCACTGGCTTGGGAGTTAAGACGACAGCCTGCAATCTGGGCTCTGTTGCCTTGAAGAAGGTCGTGGACACTCCGAGCTCCCTACTGGGAGAAGGATTGGAGCTGCCACATCCGGAGTGCTGAGTGTGCACGAATAGGAGTCAAATGTGGGCAAACCTGGCCCCTGCCGGGGCCAAACCTGGCCATTCCCGGAGCCTCTGAGGCTCCTGTGGGCGTAGCTGCATGTGATGCGGGACTGGAAGTCCATGGGTGAATTTTCTTTGGGATTGGCTCATGCTGGCTTGCCGTGAGCTTGGAGACATGAACCAAAGGGAAAGGTGTCTCCTGGCCAGAAGGCTGAATGTGTTGCGGCTCTGGGTGGACTCTAGGGAGGCTGCCAGAAAGTCTGACACAAGGCTGCTCAGCCCTTGTCTCATGTGCTTTTGATGTTTGGAAGGGCATGGCAGGGTGCGAGGCTACCTGATTCCCCTTGCGTCTCCTGTCTCCTCGCTTAGGAGAGGCCAGGACGATCGTGAGCTTGCTGACTTAGAGCACATACGTCTCTCGTTTGCTTTCCAGATATCATTGCTATCTGGGGTGGTGTGTCAGATTACATTTTCCGAGAACTGATTCTAGACAAGGTATCCACTTTCTCCCCTCAAATTCTGATGCTGCGGGTAGCTCTGACACAGCCCTGTGCCCTCAAATGCCATCATGCTTCCCCTCCCTTGAAGCAGGAAAGAGCTCCTGGCAGTTCCCTGCACTTGTCCAGTGTGGCGCAGAGCAGCTTCTCTGCCAGTTGAGAGCAAGAAAAAAGGCCAGCTCTACTAGAAGAAAGTGCTGCATGCATTCGGGGCCTTCTCCAGACCCTACTAACAGAGTGGAAGGACCAAGTCCAGACAGTCTTGGACCCTTGCCGGGCTCTGCCTGACTTGCTGAATGCCCCGTGGAGCTGACCTAGCATAGGGCAGTTGCTCTGCTTCTGCCTCTCCAGCTGTTGGCTGGAGCAGGGAGAGGCTAGAGAGGGCCAGGCTGCACATCATCTTCCAAGCTCTCCCAAGCAAGGGAGCCTCCTTGCACCCCGGGAGTGGGCAGGACACCAAGCACCATGACCACATTCTGACAAGCCATCAGCCAACTTGCAGGCCTAAACAAATCTGTTTTCTCCCTGCCCTTCTCTTCTGTCCTCAGGCTGTCCAAATGGAAATAGGGACATTCTGCCTTCTGAATGATGACATCTATAGGAAGGACCATGCCCCTGTGACTGTTCGGCGGCCTTTCTTTTTACTTTCTGCATCTTTTGCACAGCCATTAGGCCTCACACCTGTCTGCGAGGACATTTCTGGTAAGCAGTCAGATTCAAGCCTTTGCTTTGCCTTTCACCATACGTAGGGTTTTCACTCTCTGTGCAAACACCAGCATTAGACTGTCTGTCTTGGAACAGCTTTAGCAACTGGCAGTGAATTTAGAGGAAACTGGTGCTCTTTAAGGCCCTCCGCACTGTGTACAGGGAACTCTCCCTCTTCTCCCTTCAACCTTCTGCCTTTTTTTCTAGGTTTTCTGCAAACTGTTCCTCTCAACTCGGCTCTGATAACCTTGGACACCCGGTACCCTCGGCATATAGTGGGAGCCTGTATCCGGGAGACCCTGCGCTTCTTCTCTCGGGTCTTAGCCAACGGGAAGGATGCTGACTTTGTTTTCAAAAACATCGGCATTCTGGTTATCAGAGAAAAGAGAGCAAAAATGAGGTTTTACGAGAACTTCCTTCGCGCCATGGATAGGACTGGACACCTGCTGGAATATCTGCTCTCTGTAAGTTGGTCCTTCCCACAGTGCTCCTTGCCTTTGAAACCCAGCCAAAGTTCCCTTCATCTGTTTGCCATTGGGCAGCCAGGGCACGGGGGCTTGTCATGATCTGCAGTAATGTAAGCTCACTGCAGCTTTCCTCTGCAGCATTTTGTGGTCTTTGCAATGTAGAAGAGGTGTCTTGGGTCAGAGCAAAGATGCAAGTAGCTCTGTGTGCCATGTTGCCTGCCTTTCACTTCCCCACACACACCTTTGGGAAGTGATGGCTTTGAGACCCTCTGTGTTAATGAAAAGCTGTCTCCATCTCCGTTGCAGACTCCATGGACGAAGGATTCTGTGATACGAAGCACCGAAGCCACTGTATTTCAGATGCGTTCTATTGGTGTCTTTGTGTTTCCAAAGTGAGTATGTTGCCTTGCACAGCTGGTGGCTACCCAAGCTAGCAGCGTCTCGGCTCCTGAATGGTGGCAGCGCATGTAAGCTGTCAGTTCGTGCTTGTGACAGAGACAGGAAGCAAGATTTCAGTTTCAGCAGGGCTAACGGAACAAGAAGAACTTGTTCTCCGCAGAATTTAGCAACAACATGGGAGTGCTGGGCTAAAAGCACAAGAAAGCACACTCTGGTGTTGGCATATGCTTTCTTGCAGTAAGGAGCCCAAAGCGCCCCAGCTTGGGGACAACAATGTTTCTACCTCTCCCCGCAATTGAGTTCTTTATTGGGCAACTCAGCTTCCAAACAAGGCCCTGAAGACATTGTATATTTTGCTTTGGAACGCTGTGGACTTCCCAACAGAAGTGAAATACCCTGTGAGGTAACTCATGCTGTCCACTTGTTACAGGCTTGAGCTTGAGCTACCCCCAAGGAGAAGAGGCACAAAATTGGCCACTGTGTCCGTAAAGCCCAACGCTCTACGGGCAGCAGAAGCAGAGGCTGACAGTAAGAAAGCAGGTAACGTAAGAGCAGACCCACGAGCGAGCTTAGGACACGTCCATTTCGGCCTTCCTGCTATGGCATTTGAGACACCTTTAAATGCGTGGATAAGGAGATTACACACCTGCGATACCAGTACCTAGTGTTGTAACAAATCTAAGGAATGCCTTACAAATCAAGCTCAGAGGATGCCCAGCACTTCAAACCGTAGTTGGCAGGACTGAAGGACACTTTCCTGGAACTTGCTTCCCTCAGAGTCACAAACATTGCAGGCTGCCCCCTGCTTTGACTTAGGAAAGAGGCAGAGCCCATCAGCCTTCTGGGGGACAAATTCTACCTTGAGTGGTAGAGCTGTGGAAGGGGTGGAGCCCTTGTGCTGAGTATTTCTTTCATGAGAAGAGGAGGCTGGGATTGAATATGCTGCAAAAAAGTCTGTGTAAGTGAGAGTTGTAGAGATGGGCCAAAATGAGCTCCCCTCACATGTAGGGCCCTGAAAAGAGAAAATGTCAGCTCCTGGAAAGCTCCCTCCTATGCACCCACTGAAGGAAAGGTGCTAGAAACAGCAGGCAGGGCTAGTGCTGCAGGGAATAATTGCAGTGCATAATAGCACACTGACTGTGCTATACTGCGGACAAGAAGCAGAACCAGGGCAGGTGCGCTAGAAACAATGTGGAAAGGAGCCCAAGGACGTCTTCAGCCTCTTCGTAAGAATGGCAAGGAGGGAATGCAGATTTCTGCCTCAGTCTTGTAAGAGACTGCAGGAGACCAGAATGGTCTTTTTGTTCAGATTCCCCCACAGCTCTAGTTCTAAGGAGCTCTCCTCCCATCATCCATTTCAGGGCAGCTTTCTGGGACGTGCCTCTTCCCCGAGCTGAGCCATTATTCTTGGAGCAAAAAGGGGGTCACAGCGCCAGCAGAAGGAGCGGGCAAGAGCAATCTTCTTGCAAGGTGAGAGCATAGGAGGAGGCAATGGAGCAAACCCTGTGCTCTGCTACTTGTGGGAGGCAGATACGTTTCTCCAAGTGGCTGCCCCGTCCCAGCACACGCTGGGCTTTCTTGCTGCACAACAAGCAGGGAGCAGTCTTTTGTGAGAATCGCCTCTCAGGATCATCTCTCTGTCTTCTTCTTCATTCCAGGGGCGCAGGCAAGCTCTTGCCAAGGCCTCCACCACCGAGAGCGGGCAGTTCATGTGGAACACTGAGGCCAAAGAAGAGTGGGCAAGAAGAGGCTGGTAATGACAACATCAGCAAAGGTAATGTAAGACCCGGTAGGAACTTGTTCAGAGGTTTGTTCTTCTTGTTGGGAAATTCTAGTTGAGGCACTAAGGTCATGCATGGACTAGCACAGGTGTTCAGCTCTCTCTTATCCCCGCTTTCAGGAAGCTCTCTTGGGAAGAGCCTGCTTCCCCAGCAGAGCCACTGTTGCGGGAGTCTGAGTGGGGTCACAGCACCAGCTGAAGGAGAGGGGAAGAGCAAGGCTCCTGTGAGGTGAGAACCTGAGAGAGGGCCCTAGGCCTAATACTGTGCGCTGGTACTTGTGGAACGGGGATGTGTTTCCTGCACACATTGTCCTTTTGAATTAAGAAGGGTTGTTACCCCCTCCCACCATGCCCTGTGCTTTCTTGCTGCAGGACGAGCACCTACCCTGAAACAGCGGGCCTCTCCTCTTAGGCTGCTTTTTCTCTTCTGGCTTCCAGGTCCAAATGCAAGCTCTTCCCAAGACCTCCAGCAGCAGTAGCAGCAGTGGCCCATGCTCCTATTATTCCCAAGACCCAAAGGAAGGTGGAAGTAGAGGCTGGTAAGGACAGTTCCAGCAAAGGGAATATAACACCTGACAAGATTTTTAGTCCTCTTAACAGAGTATTCAAGCCAGGACAGAAATGGTAGAGTATGGCTGATGTTCTCTCTCCTATGCCCTTTCAGGGAATCTTTCTGGGAAGACCCTCTTTTCCCATCAGAGCCATTCTTCCCAGAGACGTAGCGGGCTCATGGTGACAGCAGAAGGGAGAGAGAAGAGCACATCTCCCAGGAGGTGAGAGCCTTGGAGAAGGAAAGAGCACTGCTGCTGTGCTCTGATCCTTGTGGATGGGAGATGTGTGACTGGGGTGTAAAGCCCTTCTTGACTCGGAAATGCTGTTTCGTGCTGCCACCATGCCCTCTGCTTTCTTGCTGAATGGCAAACATCTAGCAGCATCTAGTGAAACTGTCATGATGTTTCCCTGGGACACAAGGTCTCCCTACGCTCTGGAAGGCTATTGCCCTCCTGTCAGCATGACCTGGCTTTTCCTGGTGCCAGGCAGGCAAGTGCAGAGCAACAGGCGAGTGCTGCAGATCCTCTTTCCCAGAGACTGTCCTGTCTGATGCATCGTTATATGCTTCCTCTTTCCAGGCGCGAGCTTGAGAGGTCACCAGAAAGAGCAGGCTGTAAATACACCCTCGCCTATGCTTCACCTGCCCAAGGTAGTAAGCTGCCAGATGAAGGAAGCACTGCCACTAAGGTCCCGAGGGGACAGGAGCAGAGGGCCTTGGCAGAGGGGGAAGCATTGTATGACTGTCTTCAGCTACCCAATGGGCCCTTTCTCCTGATCCATCCTTTCAGGGAGTCCAGCAAAGTGTGTCATTACACTGAGGAGACTTCGTGCTCAAAAGCGGGCACAAGTTCATGTGCTGCCCACCATCCAGGAAGAAGCAAGGGAGGCGGCCAAAACAGTAGTGTTTTCTCCCAGGTGAGAGTCTTGGAAAAATGTTTTTGAGGAGCCCTGTGTTTCCGTGCAGTGTTTCATGCTCAGGATAACAGTGGCGCGGAAGCACCTCCTGTTGCAGAAGCAGGTGTGCTGTCTGGGAGCGCAAGGAGAAGAAACTCATCCCACACTCTCATGTCCTCCTCTCCTCATATGTTTTCAGATTGCCACGATGTCCCAGCAATTCCTGAGGGCAGACAAGCCCTGCAACCCAAGGCCAGGCAGCAGCGCCTCATTGTGAAGGACGTCCAACCACAGGGACAGGTACATTGTTTGAATGGATGGGTAGGATGTTTGTGTCAGCCTGGAGACAGCTCTGTGCACACACTTGACTGGCTACTGAGAAGTGAGCACTTGCTTTGAGGCCACTGGAATAGGCAATAGCTTCTTCGGGCTCTAATTTTCAAAGATGCCACTTGTTCCAAATTTTCACAGGGTATTCTTCCTACAGATATTCTCAGGAACCTCTTCAGAGCATTTTCTTTGGGCAATATTTCTCCTAGTAATGTTAATCGTGAACCTTTATGTGATAGAAAATATGCAGTTTTCTTGTAGATCAGTGATAGTTTAGATCTCTATTCAATGCGGAACAGGGCTGACAAAACATTGCTGACAAAAAGGCACAAAGAGAAGGCACAGAAGAGCAGAAGCTACTCCTCTGGGCAAAAAAAAAGCAGAAAAAAAGAAGAAAGAAGCTGAGACTTATAATCTATGATATTGCCTTTCTGTGGCCTGCAGGAAATGTGCGCCCGCTGCCTGAAGGAGGAGAAAAAGATCTTGTGGGCTTCAGTGGCTGAAGATATAAAAAGGAAGGAAAGGGAGGAAAGAAAGAGATGGCAGGAGAGGCACAGAGCAATATAAAATAGAAGCAGTCTGCAAAGAAACAACATGTTCTCCTCTGTCCTTTTCCATTGAAGTGTTTCCTGCTTGCTCGAGAGATGGGTTAGAGAGCTTTCCAGATGAAGGACCTTGGTGCTGCTCACTGAAACACCCAGTCTGTGGCAACAAAAAATTGCGAGATCACTGGGGAATCTGGGAGGACTGTTAGAGAACCTGGGCTAAGGGAGGAACTCCTGGCCTTAGGGGCCGTTAGTGTGCAGCAGGGCTAAAGAGAACATTCTCCCTTGGAATTATTTATGTATCAGTCTAAACCTTTCTAAATTACTGAGTAAAGTCAAAAGAGTAAAATGAAAGCAGCAGTAAAGACAGAGGAGCATCTCCATCAAAGCAACCTGTTTCCATTGCATTGGAATAGGATGCAGATGTCCCTCAACTAGAAAAAAGTTCTTGATCTCTGTATCTGTTGGTGTGTATAGTGCGTGTGGTGTGCCTAGGCACTCTGAGAAGAAAGGTAGGTGGGATGTCTGAAAGAAAAAAAAAAACAAAAGAGAAGCCAAAGAAGCGGAGAGGGCAAAGCCTGTGGCTGGCTACCACAGGAATGCTGTATTTTGGCCACGAAAGCCCTTCCTTGACAAGCCTCAATCTACTTGCTCTTCTTAGTCCGAGTGGGTGTAAAACCCCCCTGAGCCTTTCCTCTGCCTTCAATGGGGTCGGGCACTACCAGCATTTCTTCTGCATTGTGCTGGCCTCTTTCACCAGCAGTCCCTCTGGATTTGGGGCTTCTCTGTGGGAGTAGCAGCTGGCTTCCCCAGTGCTGAGGTCACCTCCCTGCTGCGGGAAGAAACGCCCTGTCCAGCTCCAAAACCAGCTTCATTCATACAAAGGTTGCTGCTCATGAGCATGACTGCTGCACTGAGCGCGGAAGATGCTTTTTGTGCCTAAGAGGGAGGTGACTGCAATAAACAGTTCTTCTTCTCTAATTTCAAACACCTTACATGACTGCTGTCAGGGGGACCATTCTCTTAAGTACCAACCAACAGTTCCGTCTTCTAAGGCACCAGGATTCAAGGGGCAGGCTAAGCATTGTCTGGAAAGGTGGAGTCCTTCAGGCACTCGTCATTTCAGTTATAGTCAGCAAAGCTTGTGCTTTTGTTCACATAACTGAACGCTCTGACAATGAGATCTTTTCTCTTCATACTTCCCTGTCCTTCTCCCTGCCAGAGAAGCGACCATTGCAGAAGTGTGCAAGGGGCAAACTGCTTACCGTAGCAGGAGCCAGAGACCTGGTGCTTTTCAAAGACTCCTATGTGATGGAGAGGTACCCAGAGAGAGCTGTACATCATCAGATGATGTGACACATGCAGGTTACTTCCATGTGTCATTTGGGTCTCTTGTGCTGTGTTGCCATACTGTGGGATGGGAGTGGGTCCTGAAGCCCTCCAGGGGACAGGTGTCTTGGAGGCTGCAAGTGAGTGTCGTGTCCTGCTTGCACAAAAGGAGCACCTGGCAGCGGAAGTTGGTGTTCTGTCTCCCATAACCATCTCAGCCTGTGGCCAAGCTTTCCTTGGACTCCTCCATATGTTTTTGTGACCACTTAAGACAAAAACTAATAACTGAAGGGCAACCCAAAAAAGCCCTGCCACCCCAAGCCTTCTCATTGCTCCTCATACAGGGGAAGGCTTGTGCGGAGGGATTGGAAGCAACTGTCCAAGTCCTGTTTGAGATGTTTCAGAGGCTTTTCCTCTGGCTGGAGGTGTTCACAGTAAGACTTGCTTCAAGGTCTTTGACCGTTGCTGTGGTGAAGGGAGTAAGCCTTCTCCAGGGGCAGAGAGAGGAAATGGCTGTGCTCCTTGGGCAGCCAGTGCCATTTGCTGGCTCATGGCCTAAGGAAGTTCAACCAGCGCCAGCCCTTCCCTGGCAGCGGTGCGTGAGCGTGGCTGACAGCGCAGGCCTCCTTCTCCATTCCCTGACCCAGGCACAGGCAGAGGAGGAGGAGGGCAGCTCCCTACAAGAGCGGTGCCACCTCCCTGTCCGCTGCAGGCCGTGATGTGGGTGGGTGTCGTTGAGGGTGGCCCTGCAGCCCTCTGTGTGTGACAAGGTGTGGGGTCACAGTGGGGCCCTCACGTGTCATAGCCACAAGGCCCCTGATATCACGGTGCCCCTGGCCCCGGCGCACACTTCACTGTGAGGCCTGTGGGATCCCGGTCGCCGGCTGCTGCTCTCTGGGCTGATTTTCCATCCTCTGGAGCTGCTTTCCCGAGAGTTGGGAAAGGCAAAGGGAGGCAGTGGGCTAGCAGGATAAGGCCGTTTGGTGAAGTGTAGGTGAGAGACGGTTGGAGAGGAGGAAGGTCCCTTTCCGCCTTCTTCGTGCAGTCCTCACCTAGAGGGAGCGTGTGGAAATATGGAAGGCATGAAGCCTAACATGTTCCCAACTCTCTGCGACCTCACCACTAATGGTAAGGCTTTCAGCAGCAATTTCTTATGTGTATGTGAAGAGGAGTGCGTGTGAGAACTGCTACATAGAGTCTGGTGTGTGTGCAGGAGGTCTGTGTTGTCTGTCACTGGCTTGGGAGTTAAGACGACAGCCTGCAATCTGGGCTCTGTTGCCTTGAAGAAGGTCGTGGACACTCCGAGCTCCCTAATGGGAGAAGGATTGGAGCTGCCACATCAGGAGTGCTGAGTGTGCACGAATAGGAGTCAAATGTGGGCAAACCTGGCCCCTGCCGGGGCCAAACCTGGCCATTCCCGGAGCCTCTGAGGCTCCTGTGGGCGTAGCTGCATGTGATGCGGGACTGGAAGTCCATGGGTGAATTTTCTTTGGGATTGGCTCATGCTGGCTTGCCGTGCGCTTGGAGACATGAACCAAAGGGAAAGGTGTCTCCTGGCCAGAAGGCTGAATGTGTTGCGGCTCTGGGTGGACTCTAGGGAGGCTGCCAGAAAGTCTGACACAAGGCTGCTCAGCCCTTGTCTCATGTGCTTTTGATGTTTGGAAGGGCATGGCAGGGTGCGAGGCTACCTGATTCCCCTTGCGTCTCCTGTCTCCTCGCTTAGGAGAGGCCAGGACGATCGTGAGCTTGCTGACTTAGAGCACATACGTCTCTCGTTTGCTTTCCAGATATCATTGCTATCTGGGGTGGTGTGTCAGATTACATTTTCCGAGAACTGATTCTAGACAAGGTATCCACTTTCTCCCCTCAAATTCTGATGCTGCGGGTAGCTCTGACACAGCCCTGTGCCCTCAAATGCCATCATGCTTCCCCTCCCTTGAAGCAGGAAAGAGCTCCTGGCAGTTCCCTGCACTTGTCCAGTGTGGCGCAGAGCAGCTTCTCTGCCAGTTGAGAGCAAGAAAAAAGGCCAGCTCTACTAGAAGAAAGTGCTGCATGCATTCGGGGCCTTCTCCAGACCCCACTAACAGAGTGGAAGGACCAAGTCCAGACAGTCTTGGACCCTTGCCGAGCTCTGCCTGACTTGCTGAATGCCCCGTGGAGCTGACCTAGCATAGGGCAGTTGCTCTGCTTCTGCCTCTCCAGCTGTTGGCTGGAGCAGGGAGAGGCTAGAGAGGGCCAGGCTGCACATCTTCTTCCAAGCTCTCCCAAGCAAGGGAGCCTCCTTGCACCCCGGGAGTGGGCAGGACACCAAGCACCATGGCCACATTCTGACAAACCATCAGCCAACTTGCCTGCCTAAACAAATCTGTTTTCTCCCTGCCCTTCTCTTCTGTCCTCAGGCTGTCCAAATGGAAATAGGGACATTCTGCCTTCTGAATGATGACATCTATATGAAGGACCATGCCCCTGTGACTGTTCGGCGGCCTTTCTTTTTACTTTCTGCATCTTTTGCACAGCCATTAGGCCTCACACCTGTCTGCGAGGACATTTCTGGTAAGCAGTCAGATTCAAGCCTTTGCTTTGCCTTTCACCATACATAGGGTTTTCACTCTCTGTGCAAACACCAGCATTAGACTGTCTGTCTTGGAACAGCTTTAGCAACTGGCAGTGAATTTAGAGGAAACTGGTGCTCTTTAAGGCCCTCCGCACTGTGTACAGGGAACTCTCCCTCTTCTCCCTTCAACGTTCTGCCTTTTTTTCTAGGTTTTCTGCAAACTGTTCCTCTCAACTCGGCTCTGATAACCTTGGACACCCGGTACCCTCGGCATATAGTGGGAGCCTGTATCCGGGAGACCCTGCGCTTCTTCTCTCGGGTCTTAGCCAACGGGAAGGATGCTGACTTTGTTTTCAAAAACATCGGCATTCTGGTTATCAGAGAAAAGAGAGCAAAAATGAGGTTTTACGAGAACTTCCTTCGCGCCATGGATAGGACTGGACACCTGCTGGAATATTTGCTCTCTGTAAGTTGGTCCTTCCCGCAGTGCTCCTTGCCTTTGAAACCCAGCCAAAGTTCCCTTCATCTGTTTGCCATTGGGCAGCCAGAACCCAATGAGGCACGGGGGCTTGTCATGATCTGCAGTAATGTAAGCTCACTGCAGCATTTTGTGGTCTTTGCAATGTAGAAGAGGTGTCTTGGGTCAGAGCAAAGATGCAAGTAGCTCTGTGTGCCACGTTGCCTGCCTTTCACTTCCCCACACACACCTTTGGGAAGTGATGGCTTTGAGACCCTCTGTGTTAATGAAAAGCTGTCTCCATCTCCGTTGCAGACTCCATGGACGAAGGATTCTGTGATACGAAGCACCGAAGCCACTGTATTTCAGATGCGTTCTATTGGTGTCTTCGTGTTTCCAAAGTGAGTATGTTGCCTTGCACAGCTGGTGGCTACCCAAGCTAGCAGCGTCTCGGCTCCTGAATGGTGGCAGCGCATGTAAGCTGTCAGTTCGTGCTTGTGACAGAGACAGGAAGCAAGATTTCAGTTTCAGCAGGGCTAACGGAACAAGAACAACTTGATCTCCGCAGAATTTAGCAACAACATGGGAGTGCTGGGCTAAGAGCACAAGAAAGCACACTCTGGTGTTAGCATATGCTTTCTTGCAGTAAGGAGCCCAAAGCACCCCAGCTTGGGGACAACAACGTTTCTACCTCTCCCGGCAATTGAGTTCTTTATTGGGCAACTCAGCTTCCAAACAAGGCCCTGAAGACATTGTATATTTTGCTTTGGAACGCTGTGGACTTCCCAACAGAAGTGAAATACCCTGTGAGGTAACTCATGCTGTCCACTTGTTACAGGCTTGAGCTTGAGCTACCCCCAAGGAGAAGAGGCACAAAATTGGCCACTGTGTCCGTAAAGCCCAACGCTCTACGGGCAGCAGAAGCAGAGGCTGACAGTAAGAAAGCAGGTAACGTAAGAGCAGACCCACGAGCGAGCTTAGGACACGTCCATTTCAGCCTTCCTGCTATGGCATTTGAGACACCTTTAAATGCGTGGATAAGGAGATTACACACCTGCGATACCAGTACCTAGTGTTGTAACAAATCTAAGAAATGCCTTACAAATCAAGCTCAGAGGATGCCCAGCACTTCAAACCGTAGTTGGCAGGACTGAAGGACACTTTCCTGGAACTTGCTTCCCTCAGAGTCACAAACATTGCAGGCTGCCCCCTGCTTTGACTTAGGAAAGAGGCAGAGCCCATCAGCCTTCTGGGGGACAAATTCTACCTTGAGTGGTAGAGCTGTGGAAGGGGTGGAGCCCTTGTGCTGAGTATTTCTTTCATGAGAAGAGGAGGCTGGGATTGAATATGCTGCAAAAAAAGTCTGTGTAGGTGAGAGTTGTAGAGATGGGCCAAAATGAGCTCCCCTCACGTGTAGGGCCCCGAAAAGAGAAAATGTCAGCTCCTGGAAAGCTCCCTCCTATGCACCCACTGAAGGAAAGGTGCTAGAAACAGCAGGCAGGGCTAGTGCCGCAGGGAATAATTGCAGTGCATAATAGCACACTGACTGTGCTATACTGCGGACATGAAGCAGAACCAGGGCAGATGCGCTAGAAACAATGTGGAAAGGAGCCCAAGGACGTCTTCAGCCTCTTCGTAAGAATGCCAAGGAGGGAATGCAGATTTCTGCCTCAGTCTTGTAAGAGACTGCAGGAGACCAGAATGGTCTTTTTGTTCAGATTCCCCCACAGCTCTAGTTCTAAGGAGCTCTCCTCCCATCATCCATTTCAGGGCAGCTTTCTGGGACGTGCCTCTTCCCCGAGCTGAGCCATTATTCTTGGAGCAAAAAGGGGGTCACAGTGCCAGCAGAAGGAGCGGGCAAGAGCAATCTTCTTGCAAGGTGAGAGCATGGGAGGAGGCAATGGAGCAAATCCTGTGCTCTGCTACTTGTGGGAGGCAGATACGTTTCTCCGAGTGGCTGCCCCGTCCCAGCACACGCTGGGCTTTCTTGCTGCACAACAAGCAGGGAGCAGTCTTTTGTGAGAATCGCCTCTCAGGATCATCTCTCTGTCTTCTTCTTCATTCCAGGGGCGCAGGCAAGCTCTTGCCAAGGCCTCCACCACCGAGAGCGGGCAGTTCATGTGGAACACTGAGCCCAAAGAAGAGTGGGCAAGAAGAGACTGGTAATGACAACATCAGCAAAGGTAATGTAAGACCCGGTAGGAACTTGTTCAGAGGTTTGTTCTTCTTGCTGGGAAATTTTAGTCGAGGCACTAAGGTCATGCATGGACTAGCACAGGTGTTCAGCTCTCTCTTATCCCCGCTTTCAGGAAGCTCTCTTGGGAAGAGCCTGCTTCCCCAGCAGAGCCACTGTTGCGGGAGTCTAAGTGGGGTCACAGCACCAGCTGAAGGAGAGGGGAAGAGCAAGGCTCCTGTGAGGTGAGAACCTGAGAGAGGGCCCTTGGCCTAATACTGTGCGCTGGTACTTGTGGCACAGGGATGTGTTTCCTGCACACATTGTCCTTTTGAATTAAGAAGGGTGGTTACCCCCTCCCACCATGCCCTGTGCTTTCTTGCTGCAGGACGAGCACCTATCCTGAAACAGCGGGCCTCTCCTCTTAGGCTGCTTTTTCTCTTCTGGCTTCCAGGTCCAAATGCAAGCTCTTCCCAAGACCTCCAGCAGCAGTAGCAGCAGTGGCCCATGCTCCTATTATTCCCAAGACCCAAAGGAAGGTGGAAGTAGAGGCTGGTAAGGACAGTTCCAGCAAAGGGAATATAACACCTGACAAGATTTTTAGTCCTCTTAGCAGAGTATTCAAGCCAGGACAGAAATGGTAGAGTATGGCTGATGTTCTCTCTCCTATGCCCTTTCAGGGAATCTTTCTGGGAAGACCCTCTTTTCCCATCAGAGCCATTCTTCCCAGAGACTTAGCGGGCTCATGGTGACAGCAGAAGGGAGAGAGAAGAGCACATCTCCCAGGAGGTGAGAGCCTTGGAGAAGGAAAGAGCACTGCTGCTGTGCTCTGATCCTTGTGGATGGGAGATGTGTGACTGGGGTGTAAAGCCCTTCTTGACTCGGAAATGCTGTTTCGTGTTGCCACCATGCCCTCTGCTTTCTTGCTGAATGGCAAACATCTAGCAGCATCTAGTGAAACTGTCATGATGTTTCCCTGGGACACAAGGTCTCCCTACGCTCTGGAAGGCTATTGCCCTCCTGTCACCATGACCTGGCTTTTCCTGGTGCCAGGCAGGCAAGTGCAGAGCAACAGGCGAGTGCTGCAGATCCTCTTTCCCAGAGACTGTCCTGTCTGATGCATCGTTATATGCTTCCTCTTTCCAGGCGCGAGCTTGAGAGGTCACCAGAAAGAGCAGGCTGTAAATACACCCTCGCCTATGCTTCACCTGCCCAAGGTAGTAAGCTGCCAGATGAAGGAAGCACTGCCACTAAGGTCCCGAGGGGACAGGAGCAGAGGGCCTTGGCAGAGGGGGAAGCATTGTATGGCTGTCTTCAGCTACCCAATGGGCCCTTTCTCCTGATCCATCCTTTCAGGGAGTCCAGCAAAGTGTGTCATTACACTGAGGAGACTTCGTGCTCAAAAGCGGGCACAAGTTCATGTGCTGCCCACCATCCAGGAAGAAGCAAGGGAGGCGGCCAAAACAGTAGTGTTTTCTCCCAGGTGAGAGTCTTGGAAAAATGGTTTTGAGGAGCCCTGTGTTTCCGTACAGTGTTTCATGCTCAGGAAAACAGTGGCGCGGAAGCACCTCCTGTTGCAGAAGCAGGTGTGCTGTCCGGGAGCGCAAGGAGAAGAAACTCATCCCACACTCTCATGTCCTCCTCTCCTCATATGTTTTCAGATTGCCACGATGTCCCAGCAATTCCTGAGGGCAGACAAGCCCTGCAACCCAAGGCCAGGCAGCAGCGCCTCATTGTGAAGGACGTCCAACCACAGGACAGGTACATTGTTTGAATGGATGGGTAGGATGTTTGTGTCAGCCTGGAGACAGCTCTGTGCACACACTTTGGCTACTGAGAAGTGAGCACTTGCTTTGAGGCCACTGGAATAGGCAATAGCTTCTTCGGGCTCTAATTTTCAAAGATGCCACTTGTTCCAAATTTTCACAGGGTATTCTTCCTACAGATATTCTCAGGAACCTCTTCAGAGCATTTTCTTTGGGCAATATTTCTCCTAGTAATATTAATCGTGAACCTTTATGTGATAGAAAATATGCAGTTTCCTTGTAGATCAGTGATCGTTTCGATCTTTATTCAATGCTGAACAGGGCTCTGCACTGTGCCTGTGCCAAAACACTGCCAGCAGAAAGGCACAAAGAGAAGGCACAGAAGAGCAGAAGCTACCCCTCTTTAAAGAAAAAGAAAAAAGGAAAAAAAAAGACAAAAGCTGAGACTCATATTCTGTGATATTGCCTTTCTGTGGCCCTGCAGGAAATGTGCACCCACTGCCTGAAGGAGGAGAAAAAGATCTTCTGGGCTTCAGTGGCCGAAGATATAAAAAGGAAGGAAAGGGAGGAAAGAAAGAGATGGCAGGAGAGGCACAGAGCGATATAAAATAGAAGCGATTTTCAAACACACAGTGTGTTCTCCTCTGTCCTTTTCCATTGAAGTGTTTCCTGCTTGCTCGAGAGATGGGTTAGAGAGCTTTCCAGATGAAGGGCCTTGGTGTTGCTCACTGGAACACCCAGTCTGTGGCAACAAAAGATTGCGAGATCACTGGCGAACCTGGGAGGACTGTTAGAGAACCTAGGCTAAGGGAGGAACTCCTGGCTTTAGGGGCCGTTAGCGTGCAGCGAGGCTAAAGAGAACATTCTTCCTTGGAATTTTTTTTTTTATCAGTCTAAAACTTTTTAAATGATCGAGTAAAGTCAAAAGAGTAAAGTGAAAGGAGCAGTAAAGACAGAGGAGCATCTCCATCAAAGCAACCTGTTTCCATTGCACTTGATAGAGGATGCAGATGTCCCTTGGTCAGAAAGGAGCTTTTGATTTCTGTATCTATTGGTGTATGTATCTGCAGGTGTGCCTAGGCACTCTGAGAAAAAAGGTAGGTGGGCTGTCTGAGAGAGAAAAAACAAAAGAGAAGGCCAAGAAGCGGTGAGGGCAAAGCTTGTGGCTGGCTACCACAGGAATGCTGTATTCTGGCCACGAAAGCCCTTCCTTGGCAAGCCTCAATCTACTTGCTCTTCTTAGTCCAAGTGGGTGTAAAAGCCCCCTGAGCCTTTCCTCTGCCTTCAGTGGGGTCGGGCACTACCAACGTTTCTTCTGCATTGTGCTTGCCTCTTTCACCAGCAGTCCCTCTGGATGTGGGGCAGCTTGGGTTTGCAAGAATTGGGAGGGACTTCTGTAGACTTCTGTAGTGTGTGGAGGGGGCACTTAGAAAGGCTTTTCACATGTGTAGTGGAACTCTTGCAAGCAACACTGCTATGGCAGTGATGGCTGGGTGAAGAAAATTACTGCAGAGGCTGGTGCTGAAGTCCCATTGAGCTCTATAAATGTAGGAAATAGCAGCAGTTACTGGGGCTGAATATTGAAGAGAAAAAACAAACAGGAGGGGAAGACGACAGCTATGGAATGGCTCTCATTCCCGTGGAATTGTCTCCTTCCTTCCTTGGGACATGGAGCACTGTTGAGGACATGGAACACTTCTAGGCTTTACTGTGTGTTGTGAGATAGGAAATTGTAAAGAAAGAGGGTAAGGGCTGTTGCTTGGCATGTAGCACTCCTGAGCTGAGAGCCTCCGCAGTGCTCTGGTTCTGAGAGCCTCTGCAGATTCTCTTGGCAGCCTGAGGAAGTTCCATGGGCTGATCTATACGGACCATCAAGTATAGCAATATGTAGGAAGACAGGTAGGTGTAGCCAGCTATGAAAACAGTGGCCTCATTGCTTGATGGATAAAGGTTTTTCCGAGGCCAACCAATATGGGAACATATAGGATGAGTTAATTGCATGAGTATTGTAAATTGGGTTTAGAAGATATGGGAATACCAAGGGACATGGAGGGCTCCAGTTGTGCCTTGGGTTCAGAGCCTTGAAGAGCCTCCAGCCCATCGTGACCTATTTTGGCAGAGCCGCTTTGGCAAAGCGTAGGAAGGGGAGAAACCTCTGCCACTGACTGTGGCAGCCATGCTGCATGGCCAAAATCACTTTGTGTGCCCCTCCTGCTGGCGATAACCTTGACCTGTCTGCAAAGCCTTTGTCCAAAGCAGAGCAGAGCAAAGGAAAGCAGATAGAGAGCACACTGTCCTTGTGCTGCCCATGGGAGTGAGAGATTTAGGCGTGGGAGGACAGAACGGTGCCTGTCTTGGTGCCGTCTCCGTGCTGTGCTGGAGGCAGCTTTCGTGCTCTCAACAGAGAAGTGGGTGATGGCAGGAGGACGAGGAAGAGGCTACCCGACCTGCGCAAGCTTGGCTTCCTGCAATAACGCTGCGAGGCTGCAGAATGGAGAGGCCTCTCATTTAGGTCCTTTCACCATGTTAGAGCTCTCATTTGGATGGTATTCTCACCGCCTCGACTCATGGCAGCTGTATGAGCCCCTTTTGGGACTGGAATCAACAGATCCTCTTCTGACATCAGCTTGTAGAAATACTACCTATACCCAAGCATCATTGCACAGTGTTCTTTTCATCTAACAAGGTTGCTATTTAAACATTCTAACCTTAATTTTAAAAATTAATGCAATTCTAATTAATTTAATCCTGACATATAGAAATCAGTTCTCATATTACAATTCTACCCCTTCTAGTAAGAGTACATTTTCGTCCTTGGCAGAGCTGGAGATGGAGTAGTGTTGAATGAAGATCCATTAAATCTAGCCACTCCACTAGTAACTAGTATTTTGTGTAATGCTTTTCACGACATTTTCTTCTCATTCATGCTCTCATATTATTCGCTCTAATCCTCATAGTCATTTGAGCATAGTGTAAAGAATGGCTTAATTATTCGATTGGAATACCATTCTTCTAGGCGTGTTAGAACATCCCTGTACGGTCCTCCCCCTTCCCTCAAGAGCTTGCTTAGGAGGAGTTTTTACATAGCTCATAGTCGAGAAGGAACACACATGAGAGGGTAAGTTGAGAACAACACCAGTCATTTTATTTAGAAAACATAAGGGACTACCTGGAAAGGAACTGAAAAAAAACTTGCCACGCTGCAAGAGAGCGGCAGCTCGCCGTAGCAGAGAGAAACCCTTGCTCCCTACTGGCAGCAGGAGCGATAGCGCTTCTTCGGCGGGAGATGTTCAAGACACCTTTCCTCTGGAGACTGCTCTGTAGGTGTGTGGGGCGGAGGGGAAGCGAGGCTCCTCTTGCGATTCCCTCTTGGATTCTGCTTGTGGCTGCTGCCTGATGCTGCTCCCAGCTCAGGCTGAGGGTGGTCGGTGTCTTTGCTGGCCACGGTCCATAGCACATTGTGTGGCTGAGCAGCAGTATTGGGTGTGCTGCAGCCGCTGTCCTGAGTGTGTGGTGAGGGAGGAAATGTCCCGTGAAAGGCCTCTGCCTTGGACATGCCAGCAGCTCCCATTGCACCCGTGGCCTCAACATGACGGCAGTGCTCTGGTGGGAGCAGAGTGCTATTTTTCACCTCTGCGGCCGTTTCTTTGTCACGACGCACCTCGATATACATCTTCCTGTTGTGGGGGTAACAGCCTTGGCCTCTTCTTGGTGGAGGTTGCAAGCATCAAATCTGTAATGCAGATTTGCACGAACTCCTCCTTTTCCAAGGGATCTTTAAATTCTTCCTTGGAGATATCTTGCAAATCCTCATGGCAGTAGGAAGGGATGTTCAGTGGCTTGTTGCCTGTTGGAAAGGGGTCGGTCTGGTGAGCCGATGTGCCATCTGTATGCTTGGGAGAGCCCGGTGCTTCTGAAAGAAATGGGGGTGTCAGATCGCAGGGCCCTTCTAATTCTTCTTCGGAGATTTCCTCCAAATCCTCAATGCGGTTGAAGACAATGTTCATGGGGGCATTGCCTGTCGGATCGGGATGCGTCTCGGGAGGCAATGTGCCATGTGTGTGCTTGGGAGAGCCCGGTGCTTCTGGCCAAGCTGTGGGCGCCAGATGGCAGGGCCCTTGTGGAGCTGGCGCCTGGAGGCAGTGGTCAGCCCTTGTGGTGGAGCTGCAGCTGGGCTGCTGCCCCTCATGGGCAGCACAGAGAGGTGCAGGCGCGGGTGCTGGCTGCAGCTCTTGCGTGGAGGTGCCGCTGGCTGCCTGGCTGGCTGTCAGCGGAGGAGCAGAGGAGCTCTCGCCCGGCTCCTGCTCCTGCTCTCCAGGGCAGGCACGCATGCTGGCGCCTGCTGCACCTCGGCCGCTGCGCTCCGTTTGCTCAGCCCTTGCTTTAGCCAGGCCGCTTGTCCCTTGGAAGGCTCTTGCTGAATTGAGATGGGAGGGAAAAGGAGCAGTTATCCTTTAAAGAAGGCAGGGCAAAGTAGCGATGCTCCAGCTTAGGAAGGAAACGGTGTGGAAGCACAAGCGCTGTCCAGGGAGACTGCAGGTTCCAGAGCAAACATTCCGCCAGAGCCGCTGGCAACCAGCTGCGGGGGCCAAGCAGCCCTTTGAGCCTTGGATATCACAAACACAGAACCATTGGTGTGGTGCCTTTGCGATGTGCCATCCCTGAGCAACGGCCTCTCCAGTAGGATGGAGGCTGCTCCCAGCCATAGCAAGTGCTTTGCCACCAAAGGCACCTCTGTCAGTTCTGCAACAAGAGCTCTCTGCTGGGTTTTGTTTCAAAAGGACAGTCCAGCTCCCCACTGCAGGACTGAAAGTTACACCTGACCATGTCTAAGGGACTTGTCTAAGGGTAGCTTAACCTTTAGCTTCAGTGCTTCCATATTTCATTGACTATATTTCACTGACTTAAAACAATTCTGTATGAAACCTATCTAGCTTCCAGCTAGAGAGAAGCCACCCTAGGTATGAAATGCGCTGGAAGGAAAACAGGGACTGTATCTTCATGGAAGCCACCCTCGCCTCTCAGTGTGTTCAGTGGAAAGAGAGGAGGATTGAAGCACAAGAAAGCACATGCCCTTTAGCTGTGTTCTCCCTAACACAGGACTCAAGAGGCAGGAAGATGCCATTGATTTACCCTTGAGCCTTTCTAGAAATGCTCCAGAAACATTCCCGCTGCTCTCATCACTCCATCAGTTACTCACCAGGGTTATGGCTGTGGTTACCGATCTGGCAGGATTAACGTGAGTCAAGGTTTGCAGGGCCACCTATCTTCCCTTTGCTCTTTTTCTGCACTCATTTGACACAGAGGAGCAAAAGGGATTTTTTGTATCCGATAGCCAAGAAGGAACACACACGAGACTGTAACTTAAGAACAACACCAGCCATTTTATTCAGAAAAGATAAGGAACTACCTAGAAAGGGAAGAGAAGAAATAAAAAAAAAAAGAGAGTTTGCTGGAGGTCGCTGAGGCCGCATGACATATGGCAGGAACAGCATTGGGACTGTCTATGAATATTGTGATAATGAAATCCAAACAAAACAAGACACACACCCCAAAGGAAAGAAAACGGAGCAGCACTGGCTCCCATCACCCCCAGCTACCACCAAACAGGACTGTCGTGCATCTATGCACAGTATCACCCCTCTGATTAGAAAATGGCATTCAACATGCAGAAGTACAAGTAAGCCCATAGTTCCAAGGCCCTTTGGCCCTAAAGCCCTAGGATTTATCCTGAGCCTTCAATCTCTGTCTTACACTGTTTATCCCAAACTCCTAACTCTTTATTCTTCTTTATTCCTATTCTTTTAGCCCCGAGCTGTAGCCCTAGCCCTTTCATCCTAGCCCTTTCCCACTGCTTCTTTCATCTTAGCCTATGGGGATCACAGAGGAGCAGGAACAGCTCAGCAGCCCCTTCTAAGCTCAGGGTTTTGGTATTTTCACAACCTTCTCACCTGGGGTTCCAATAACCCAGTGACCAATCCCAGAGAAGGGCACTCCCTAATCTTCTACAGGTGACCTCTGTATCCCCACATCTCTTTACCTTCACCAGGTGATCCTTATTAACCTTTCCTCCTAACTATTCCCATAATTATTGGCCTCAGAAAATCCTTTATCCCCCACCAGCCTTCATTCCTAAGTTAAGTTTCTGATCAGGGCGGGGGAAAGTTTGGAAAGCTCAGTTAAGTTACAGCCTATAAAATGCACTGTAGAATGCCTCCGTGTGTTTGTCAGTGTGACGTGACTCGAACTTTGATTCCTCATGACCTGTATTTTTCTCTTAAAATCTCCTCACTTTACAAAGAATGTCCTGTATCGTGTAGTTTAATCAGCTGTGAAAAGCAAATGTAGCAAGTAAGCATTTTCTTAAGTCGACTTAAAGCCCATTTTAGAATATTCACTGATTAAAAGCCACTTCCAGAGTTACCTTTTTAGGGTTTTGAAGCCTTCTAATTTCTAAACCACATTTCCTGGTGGCTGCTTTCTGTGTATTTGTTGCTGTGCCTGCATTGCACGTCATCTTAAGCAGTCTTGTGCCCTTGGAGGAGCTGCTGTTGAAGCACACAGCAATCCTTATTGCCTCCTTTTGCTGGTAACTGGAATTCTTCGTTTGGGATGCTGAACACTTCATTTTGTGAGCAGGCTAGAAAGTTGCCTTCGTAGCTTCCTGCTTAGGTCCAAATTCCGTTTTTTTCAAGTAGAGCAGAAAAAAATGGATCTTTTGTGTATATGCAGTGCCTTGATAAAGTTTCTATACAGGCACAAAGTATGTGCATGTCAGGTGCTCTGCATATTTGTGACTGATTTTCTTGGTTCTTTTAAGCAGGGAAACTTGATGTATGCTTCCAAGAAGAATGAAGCTGCTGAAAAAGCTTATGCAACTCAGGTGATAGGTTAATTCTGGCTTTAAATTATCTTTACTGCTCACAGAAGTGAGCTAACTACTGGATAATTTCCATGTGTGCAGAATTCTCTATTGCCATCGGGGTTACAAGCCAGAGGGATGGATGTCAGGGCTGGGCTGTTCTGAGCTCAGGACAGATGCTCAGAAAAATAAAGGAACACATTCACAACATGCTCACGACCAAACACAAATAAAAGACACAGATGCCACAGACAGGTGGGAAGTCAAGTAAGCAGGCAGTATTATTCAGCATGGGAAACAGTGCTCTTGCTACAGCAATAGTGGGGCAGTTTTCCTGGTTTTGTGCAGCACAGCAAGAATTTTCAGGAAGGGAGATGTGCATGAGAGCTCCTCTGAAGTGTATCCTCCTGCTGTAGTTACAGAATCATCATCGTCGTCAGAAGAAGCTGATGTTCGTGATGCTGAGGAAGGTGAGGATCCTCGGAAGCGTTACGGCCTCAGGCAGAGGAAAACTGTCATATGCTACCAAGCTGCTTTGGAAAGTAGGTTATGTGCACAGGTACTCTCCAGGGCTAAATGACTGCATATAAATGAGATACAATTTCTTGAATATACTTATATACACACACACACTCAACTTTGATTTAAATTTCTTCTGCAAGTGCATTTTGCTGCATTTATTGCATGCATGTAACCTGTGTACATTGCATTTCTTTGCCACTTCAGTTGCTCATTGCTATTTCTGTCAATGCCCCATTACAAATGGGCTGCTAAAGGGTCACTTCAGAAGGTCTAATTTTATAAATCTGTTTCTACTTGTAGTTTAGTTTATAATGACTTTTTTTCTTTCATTGCAAGGTTTTATCAAAAACTTAACCTTTAAGTTTTGTTATTTCCCTATCCAAACTTACTGATTTTAATTTAAAGGTCTCCATTGAGAAGTATAAAAAGATATATGTACATATCCTTCAAAGAAAAGTCATAAACCCAACATGGTACTCTTACCCTCTTGTCACTTTGTGTCCTGAAAAAACCTACTGTGTGTGTTTCCCTTGTACTATGCATTGAGAAAAGACACTTGAAACTGCTTTCTAGATTTATAAACAGGTGAAACATCACTTTCTGCCATTTTATTTTATTTTATAGAATCATCATCGTCAGAAGAAGCTGAGGTTTGTGAGGCTGAGGGAGGTGAGGAAGTGTCACGAATTCAGGCAGAGGAAAACTGTCGTATGCTACGAAGTTCCTTTGGAAAGTAGGTTATAAGCACTGTAGAGTAATTGATGGGCCAAAGGTCTTCAGCCAAAGGCTGAAGGGTTGGTATAAATACCCAACGAGGGTTGGGTATTTATATAACCTTCACACATCTTAACCCACCAATCCTGGAGCGTCAGCATCCCAGTGACCAATCCTGGATCTCCTCTGCTTCACCAGCAGTTCCTCAGTCCTAGTTTTGCAATCTTCAACAGGTTCACTTCATGAACCTTTTATCCTATATATTCTCACACCCAAAGTCTTATGTGAATTCTATGCCACTGTCCCCTCAAGGTCCTGCTGTGTTCCTAATGTCCTGCGTTCGTCATGCCACGCATGTCCTCGGTTCTCTATGTTTCCCTCCCCTGTCCTCTGTATCCCTAATCCCACATGCCCCCTGTGTCCCTGATCCCATCTGTGCCCAATCTCCCATGTGTCCCTCATCCCCCAGCTGTCCACCCAATATCCCGTGGCCCCCAATGCCTTGTGTCCCCCCGCGTCCCTGCACTGTCCCCGACCAAGGTGACGCACCTGCAGCACGAGGAGGCAGCGCAGACAGCCCGGCCACTCGGCACGGCGGGTGCCCAGCAGCAGCCGCCGCAGGAAACAAGGCAACAGGGGGCTGTGCCCCCCTGTGCACCCACCACCACCACCTCCACCGCCTGGAGCACCTCTGTCCTGCGCTGGCAGCTCTGGGGCAACGAGGGCACCACTCAGGACACGCAGGGGACGCTTGGGGTCCCCTTTGGGCCCAGAGCAGGGTCACGGGGGAACCCAGCAGTTCTCGTGTTGGGTTAGGAGTGGGCACCCACAGTGGCTCCCACTGTGTGCAGGGGGGTACCAGGTTGGGGGGGACCCACAGGGGATCCCATGGAGCGTTGGGGCATGTTGGGGTGGGTGGGGTCACCCAATGGGGTCATGGGGACCATGGGCACCCAAAACATGGCATGGGGGGACATGGGGACCACGACCGCCCCAACGATGACATGGAGGGGACATGGGTAACATGGGCACCCCAGGCCTGGCACAGAGGAGACATGGAAACTACTGAGGGTGACTGGAGTAATCCTGGGGACCCAGCGGTGACACTCACTGGTGCTGGATGCGGGTGAGGACGTCCGAGAGCTCGGCCTGCAACTTGACAGCAGCCACCAGTGGCTTCTTCTGCTCCTGCAGCAGGTCCCCAGCAAGCTGGGGACAGACAGGGGTGGTTGTGCAGAGGGGTCAGCACGTGCCCGGCAGGGTCCCCGTGTCCCCCCGCTCCCAGCAGGACCCGGGGGTGCCCCGACGCTCACCTGGCCCTGCCGCTCGGCCGTCTCTACCACAACGATGCTCTCAGGAAGGGCTGTCTCACATCCAGAGCTGCTTGAGCTGCTCAGGGAGCACCTGGCGGGAGCCCTGTGGGGGCCCCAACACGCTCAGCATCCACGGGGGCACCCAGGGAGGTGAGGACAACCGGGAAGCCAGTGCTGGTGGCTCCCAGGGTGTCCCCACACTGTGCCCACACTGGTGTCACCACCCCAGGGACCACCATAGTGCCCATGGCTGGGACAGGGGAAACTCGGGCTGTCCCTGTCTTGTCACAGACCCACTGCCCTGATCCCTGCTGTGACGTCCTGCATCCCTGGCGTGTCCCCTTCCCCGGCAAGTCACTGAATGTCCTGCGTGTCTCTAACTTGCCATGTCTCCTTGATGCACCATTTGTCCACCCAATGCTTCATATGTCCCCCAATGTTCTCTGTGACCCCCCAATGTCCCACATGTCCCTGATACTCCATGTGTCCCCAGTGCCCCATGTCCCCCCTATCTCCCATGTGTCCCTAATGTCCTGTGTCCCTAATGCTCCACATGTCCCTCATGCTCTGGGTGTCCCCTGATGTCCTGTGTCCCCCTGATTCCCCATGTGTCTGCCCATGCCCTGGGTGTCCCTAATGCGCTATGTACCTGGTGGCAAACGTGTTCCCAAGCTCTGTGTGGCCCCAAATATCCTGTGAACCCCTGATGTTCTGTCCCCCTGATGGCCCATGTGCCCCACATCATCCTTGTGCACCCAGCTTCTCAATGTGTTCCTTACGACCCAAATTCTCCCAATTCCCTATGTATCCCTAATATGCTCTGTGCCTCATGTCCTCCATATCCCCAATGCTCTGTACATCCCATCACGGCCTCTGTCCTGACAATGCTCCATGTGTCCACAGGTGTCTTGTGTCCTCTTATGTCCCGTACTCTCCATTAGCTCTTGTGTCTCTCAATGCCCTGCATGTTCCCAGATCTCCTATGTCTCCTCCTGCTCCCCATGTTTCTCCAATGCCCTATGTGTCCCCAAAGGCTTGTGTGCCTTCTATGCCCTTGTCCCCTCGAGGTCCTGATGTGTTCCTAATGTCCTGTACTCTTCATGCCTCTCATGTCCCCAGTTCTCTAGGTTTCCCTCCCTGCTCTCTGTCTTCCTGATCCCACATGTCCCCAGTCCCCTCTGTGTCCCTGACCATGTACTCCCAATCTCCCATGTGTCCCTCATGCCCCAGGTGTCCACCCAATATCCCGTGGCCCCCAATGCCTTGTGTCCCCCCGCGTCCCTGCACTGTCCCCGACCAAGGTGACGCACCTGCAGCACGAGGAGGCAGCGCAGACAGCCCGGCCACTCGGCACGGCGGGTGCCCAGCAGCAGCCGCCGCAGGAAACAAGGCAACAGGGGGCTGTGCCCCCCTGTGCACCCACCACCACCACCTCCACCGCCTGGAGCACCTCTGTCCTGCGCTGGCAGCTCTGGGGCAACGAGGGCACCACTCAGGACACGCAGGGGCCTGAGATGACCCCTGTCCTGAGATGCAAAATCCCCCCAACTCCACAGATCCCTTCTTGCTTCCTCGACAGGGACCCCCAAGCCCTCTTGGGAACCCAGTTTCCTCCCTTTCTCCTGCACTCCAAAATCCCTCATCCACTCGGGGACCCCAAATCTCACTTTAGGGGCCCCAAATTCCTCCTGCAACCCCAATGTCCCCACACCTCAGGAGCCAAGGACCCCAACTCAACCCATATCCCCCCCTCTACCCCAAACCCCAGCCTCGGTTGCCTGGCACCCTCCACCCCAGCTTGCCCCTTACCTGGCTGATGTCAGCTCCTCTTGGCTGCTTTTCACTTGGGTCTTCAACTTTTGGGGGATTCCTCCAGAATCCATGAGCTTTTTATAGTCCTCCTCCTGCAGCCTGTGCAGGGAAAGGTCATTGGGGGCGTTAGGGCAGTCAGTTGGGGCACCCCAATATGGGGGGGAAATTACGCATCCCCATTTGAGGAGAAAAGGGAGCTGGGGGCTCCCAAACCTGGGGTGGTGAGTCCAGAATACCCCAATATTATGGGTGAAATTCTCTAGGGCACCCCAATATTGTTTGTTTGTTTGTTTTGAGGGAGAAATATTGGGTAGGGTCTCAAAAAACTAGGAGCGACTCCAATATGTGGGGGGGGGGAATTTGGGGCACCCACATACTTGGCAAAAGGGTCAGGGCACCCCAACTTTTGAGTGAAGGCAGCTGGGAGCATCCCCAATACTGGGGGATTTCAGGGGACCCCAATACTGGCAGCCAGGGATGCTTTGGGCACCCCAATGTTGGGGGGATCTGGGGCACCCCAGTGTTTTGGGTGAAGGGAGCTGTGGGCACCTGCACTACAGGGAGGGGTCTGGGAGATGTCGGGGGCACCTCAGTATTGGCCGTGCAAGTAGCTGGGGCCCAACAATACCTGGGCTGAAGGGAGTCTGGGGCACCCCCAATACTGGGGAGGGCTCTGGGACACCCCAATATCCAGTGTAAATGGAGCAGGGGGCAGATCCATATTAGGAGGAGCCTGGCAGAAGTTGGGGAGACCCTAACACTAGGGGTGTACAGAGTGGGGGGATCACCAATGCTGGGGGGGTCTGTGGCACCCCACAACTGAGGGGAAAGGGACCTGGGGGGCACCCTCCAAACTGGAGGGCTCTGCGGTAACCCAGGACAGGGGTGAAAAGAGTTGAGGGAACCACCAGGACGGGGGGGTCTGGCAACAATATTGGGGTCTCTGGGGACTCCTGATATTAGGGATGAAGGTTTCTGGTGGCATCCCATTACAGAGGTGGCCCAGGGTAGCCCAAAATTGTGGATGAAAGGATTTGGGAGCAACCCAAACCTGAGGGGGAAGTGGGGCAATTCCCTCCCATATCAGGAGATGGAACCTGGGGAACTCCATTATGGGAGGGTCTCACCCCTCTATTGGGTTAAAGGGAGCTGGGGGAACCCCGATACTGGGGGAGTCTGAGCTACCCCAATATGGGAGGAAGGCATTAGAGGGCAGCCCAGCACTTAGAAGATCCTGGGGCACCCCAGTACTGAGGGGAGGGAGATGAGAGGCACCTCAATAGTGAGGGGAGTCTGGGGTACCCCAGAATGTTGGATAAAGGGGAACCTCATATTGGGGGGGAGATGAGCATCCCAATATCCACATTAAAAGGTGCTGGGGGTCCTAGGGCACCCAATATTAGATGTGAAGGGATTGGGGCACCTCAGTATTGGGGGTGAAGGGATTTGGGGGCACTGCAATCCTGGGGAGGAACTAGGACACCACAATATTGGCTGAAAATGTAGCTTGGGGCACCCCAATCCTGGGCAGGGTCTGGGAAAGGTTGGGGAGAACAAAACACTGTGGGGGTGAAGGGAGGTGGATTCACCCCAATACCAGGGGAGTCTGGAAGAGGTTGGGGACACCTCAATATTGGGAGTAGAGGGAGCTGGGGGGTGTTTGGGACCATCTGCAGAGCCCCATTTTCCACAGGGAGCCTGGGGGCCCAGGGCCACCCATGGGTGCCTGGGAGGACACCCTACCTCACCCAACACTTTGAAGTGTCTCAGCAAGGCCAACAATTTCTGCTTGATGTTGGGCTGCTGTTGCGGAGATGGGGTAGGTCAGGGCAGAGGCAGGGGCAACCTGGGGACGCAGCACCGCTGGGGACATCCTGGGGACAACTCTAGGACCTGGCACCCTGGCACGTGGGGGAGCATCCTGGGTACTGCCCCCAGCTCCTCCTGCGGCACCCACAACACCCAAGGCTGCAGCAGGACCCCCCGGGCACCCTGTCACCTCCACCCTGGAGAGGCACCTGCTCACCTGGGTCCAAGCAGAGCCTGGGAGCGTCCTCCTCCTCTTCTTCACTTTCTGCAGCTCCTCTTTCTTGTAGAAAAGGTCCTGGGGGACAGTGTGACAGGGTGGCACCATCGGGGGCACCTGTGGGTGCCGTGCATGCAGTGGGACACCCGTCAGGCACCCACCTGCCGTGCAGAGCATCGTCGCTGCCCTCCTGCTCCAAGTAGATGCTCTCCTCCTCTGAGCAGTTGTCCATGTCAGCAGAGTCATCTGGGGGCACCCATGGGTGAGCACCTGGCTGGGCTGCCCACCCTGGGGATGCTCCCGTGCCCCTTTTCGGCAGGTGCTGCCACTGCTGGGGGAGCTGCCCTGTGCCCTTGGCCGTCCCCATTCCTTGCTCTTCCCCTCTGACTCCAGCGGTGTCAGCAGGGACTCGGGGCACCCATGGGTGCCTCCGGGGCCTCACCTGGCATCCTGTTCTTGTCCTTATTGTCCATGCGCCGCTTGACACTTCATCCGAAGCTCGGTGAGGGGCACTGCCACGTTCTGCATGAGCACCTGCAAACCTTGGGCGCTGGGCACCCAGGAGCTCCACGCTCGCCTCCAGCCTCCCGCATGCACCACAGACCTGGGTGTCTGTGAGCTCGCTGCTCGCTCTGGACACCCGCAGGCACCTGAGGACCCTGGCATCGGGGTGCCCCCCAGCAGGCGCCCACACGCACCCGAGGGCCCAGGCGTCCGGGCGCCCGCATGAACGCAAGGGCCCAGGCTTGCAGGTACCGGCCTGCAGGCACATTAGGGACAGGCACCCCCATGCACCCAGGTGTCCCGGCACCCACACGCACCCCAGCACCCAGGCACCGGGGCACCTGCCTGAGGGCACCCGAGGGGCGCACGCGCTGGGGCAGCCGGCAGGCACCCGCCGGCACGTGGGCACCCAGGGGTGCAGGGCACTCGGGACACACGGCCCCGCAGGGACAATGTGGGCACCCCTGCCCTGAAGGCTGCAGGGGCTCGGGCACCAGCTCTGGGCATCCAGGCTGCACGGGGGAGGCTGCTGTGGGTGAAGGGGCCAGGGGAAGGGCGGCTGGAGGGTCCCGGGCGCCTGTGGCAGGAGGGATCGGGGGCTGTTGCGGGGAGCGAGGGGCGCTGGGGGCAGGAGCTGTGCGGGTGAAGGGTGCTGGGGTGAGGGCCAGGCGGGGAAGGGTCCTGGGCACCGGAGTCTGTGGGTGAAGGGGGCTGGGGGCAGCTCAAGGGGGAGGGGTCCTGGACGGGGGCTGGGAGGGAAGTGTCCTGGGGGTGGGGGGTCCTGGCAACAGGGCCCTGCGGCTGCTGGGGGGAGGATCAGGCTGGGGAAAGGGAACCCAAGGGTCAACGGTCCTGGGGTGGGGGCACAAGGGGGATGGCTCATAGGGCCTATGGATCAACCGAGCAGATGGGGACCCCCTGGCTGAAGTGTTCAGGGGGTCGGGGCCCTATGGAAGAAGGGTCCGGGGAGCCGGGACCCACGGGGAAAGTGCTTAGGAGGTGGGGGCCCATGGGGGAAGGGGCCGCGAGGTTGGGCTCCACGGGTAAAGGGTCCAGGGAAGCGGGGCCCGTGGATAAAAGGTCCAGGGAAGTGGGGTCCATGGATAAAGGGTCCAGGGAAGCGGGGTCCATGGATAAAGGGTCCAGGGAAGGGGGGTCCACGGGCAAAGAATTCGGGATGTGGAGGTCTGTGAGTGAAGGGCCCAGGGTAGGGGGACCTACGGATGAAGGACCCAGGGGATGGGGGCCCATGGATGAAGTGTTCAGGGCCTGGGGCCCTACGGATAAAAGGTGGAGGGGCTTGGGGTCTTCGTGTGCTGTATCCACGAGGTGGGGGCCAATGGGGGAAGTGTCCAGAGGTTTGGGCCCTTTGGAAGGGTTCTGGGAACCGGGGCCCAGGGGTGAAGGCTTCAGGAGGAGGGGGTCTACGAATGAAGGGTTCAGGGAACCGGGGCCCAGGGGTGAAGGCTTCAGGAGGCGGGGGTCTACGAATGCAGGGTTCTGGGAACCAGGACCCAGGGGTGACGGGCTCCATAGGCGGGGGTCGATGGATAAAGGGACGTGGAGGTGGGAGCCCATGGGGGAAGGGTCCAGGTGATGGGGCCCTATGGGAGAAGCGTGCAGGGGATCGGGGCCCATGGGGAAAGTGCTCAGGAGGTGGGGGGTGATGGGGGAAGGGGCCGGGAGGTGGAGGCCCACGGGTGAAGGGTTCAGGGGAGGGGACCCTTCCGAGGACGGGTGCAGGGAAGAAGGGTCCAGGGACGACGGGTTCGAGAGTTGGGGGTCTACGAATGAAGGGGTCAGGGAACCAGGGACCACGGGTCATGGGTTCAGGGAAACGGGGCCCACGGGGGAAGTATTTGGGAGGCGGGGGCCCATGGGGTAAGGGTGCTGATGGGGGTGGACCCTTAGTGATGGGTACGGGAGTTTTGCGCCCGTGAGAATTGGGTCCTGTAGGTTGGGGAACACTGGTTGTGGGGTCTGGGATCTGGGGTCCACGGGGGATGGTTACTGGGGGCGGGGGCCCACGGGTGAAGGGTCCAGGGCAGGGGGCACTACGGAAGGAGGACCCAGGGAAGCAGGACCCACGGGAGAAGGGTTTGACAGTTGGGGGCCCATGGGGAAAGGGGCCGGGAGGCGGGGGTCCACGAATGAAGGCTCGAGGCGAACAGGGTCTTCGGGTAAAGCATACTGCAGGTTGGGGCCTTCGGGTGAAGGGTTCAGGGGAGGGGACCCTTCCGAGGACGGGTGCAGGGAAGAAGGGTCCAGGGACGACATGTTCAAGAGTTGGGGGTCTACGAATGAAGGGGTCAGGGAACCAGGGACCACGGGTCATGGGTTCAGGGAAACGGGGCCCACGGGGGAAGTATTTGGGAGGTGGGGGCCCACGGGGTAAGGGTGCTGATGGGGGGGGACCCTTGATGGTGGGTGCTGTAGTTTTGCACCCGTGAGAATTGAGTCCTGCAGGTTGAGGAACACCGGCTGTGGGGTCTGGGATCTGGGGTCCACGAGGGATGGTTACTGGGGGCGGGGGCCCACGGGTGAAGGGTCCAGGGCAGCGGGCACTACGGAAGGAGGGCCCAGGGAAGCAGGACCCACGGGAGAAGGGTTTGACAGATGGGAGCCCATGGGGGAAGGGGCCGGGAGGTGGGGGTCCAGAAATGAAGGGTGCCGGGTACCAGGGCCCACGGGTGATGGGTTGCATAGGTCAATGGGCTCCTGGGAATGGGGGTCCATGTATGAAGTGGTCCTGGGGGGGCCATCCCATGGATGAAGGGTCCCCTGGGCCTAGCCGTGGGCCTGAAGGAGCCTGATGTTTAGAGCAGGAGGTTGAGGGATCCTGGGGACTTGTTCCCACGGGTGAATGGTCACTGGGACCTTGGCCTGGGGTGGAGGGTCTTGTGGGTGGGGGTTCTATAACGATGCAGACGTGGTCGGGAGTTTTGGGGATGAAGGGGCCTGGGGTTGGGAGCCCGAGGTTGAGGTGCCCAGGTGGGACGTGTCCCTGAGTGGGGGGCCCTGGTGTTGAGGGCCCAAAGGTGACGGGTCCTGCTGGTTGGGACCCAGCAGGGAGGGCTCCTGGTGCAGGTGGCCCCACAGCGAGGGCTCCTCGTGCTGGGACCCCCAGGGTGGCAGGTCCCGGTGGCAGCGCCCCAGGGGCACTGGGTGCCAGGGGCCGCAGGGCGAGGGGCGCCGCGCGCGGGGGCACCTGTGCGGGGGCTCGCGGGGCCGCGGGCCCCGTCTGCAGCTGCAGCTCCGGCACGGGGGGGGCGCTGGGCCCCACGGCCCCCTCCAGCTCCTTGGAGCGCAGCACCCGCGGGGAGCCCTGTGCCGGGCTCGGTGTCACCAGGAGGCACCCAGCAGTGCAGGGGGCAGGGCCCCCTTCCCCCTGGAGCTCCAGCCACTCCGTGGAGTTTCCCTCCTGCCCCAGGAGCCCCTGGCAGCTCTCCAGACCCACTGGAACCCCCAGCTGCACCACAGGGCACTTATGGGATCCCCTCCAGACCCACGTCTGCACCCCAGGGCAACCACTGGAGCCCCAGATGCCTTGGGACCACCCTGCCTGCACCCTGGGGCAGCCTGGGAACCCCACAGACCCACTGGGATCCCCTTGTTGCACCTTGGGGAACCCTTGGTCTTCCCCAGACTTCTTGGTACCCCCACCTGCCCCTGGGGCTCCATGGGACCCCCAGATCCCTCAAGACCCCCTGTGGCACCACAGGACACTCTGGGGATCCCCAAAACCTTGCAACCCACTGCCTGCACCCTGGGGCACCCAGGGGACTCCTCCAGATCCTTCAGGACCCCCTGTTGCAGCACAGGGCACCTTTGCCCCCCTGCAGCCCTCTTGTCACCCCCAGGCCTGCACCCTGAGACACCCTTGTTGCCCTCCAGACCCACTGGGACCCCCCACCAGGTACCCTGGGACTCCCTTGCTCACCCAGACCCTTTGGGACTCCCCTGCTGCACCCTGGGGCACCCATGGAACCCCCAGAGACTCATCAGGACCCCCTGCTTGCACCTTGGGGCACTCACGGGACCCCAACAAACCCCTTGGGATTCCCCTCTTGCACCACAGGGCACCTTTGGAACCCTCCCCCTGCTACAGATGCCTCATAATCCCCTGCCTGCAACCTGGGCACCCTTGACCTGCCCCCCCTGCCCCACACACACCCACTGGGACCCACTCCTGCACCCTGGGCACCCTTGGAACCTCCCAGACACACTGAGATCCCCCTGCCTGCATCCCGGGCCACCATTACCCATTGGGATCCCCATGTTGCACCATGGCAACCCCAGGCCCCTTGGAACCCCCATGTTGGACCCTGGGAGACTCACGGGATCCCCAGATCCCTTGAAATCCCTGTATCTTAAACTGGGGTACCCACGGGACACTGCTGACCCCTTGGGACACCCCAGCCTACACCCCGAGGCACCCATGGGCCCCCCAGACCCTTTGCCGCTCCCCTGTTTCACCCTGGGGCATCCTTGGGGCTCCCAGACCCCTTGGCTCCATCCTGCCCATGCTCGGGGGTACCACTGTGCCCCTCAAGACCTGTTGGGACCCCCTGTGTGCACCCTGGAGGACCTGTGGTCCCTTCGGACCCTTTGGGACCCCCCTGTTGCACCGTAGGGAACCACTGAAACCCCACTCCCACCCCAGACCACTTGGGACACCCCTGTTGCACCCTGGGGTCTCCCCAGACACATTTAAACCCCCATGTGGTACCCTGGGGCACCCACGGGACACCATCCCCCCAACTCCTTGTGACACCCACGTTGCACCCTTGGAATCCCCTTGGGACCCTCCTGCCTGCAGCCTGGGGCACCCCTGGGCCCCTCCAGGCCCCTCGGAATCCCCCTCTTGCACCATCGGGCATCTTGGGAAGCCCCTGGAACCATTTCCCAGCCCCTGCCTGCACCCCGGGACAGGACCCTTGTGCCCTTTGGACCCCGCAGTGCTCTGGGACCCTCACCAAAAGCCCCGATGATCCATCCCATTGGTACCCCCTCCCACCAGCTCTGCCCTGCGACAGCGATGGGACCCCCCAGACCTCAAGTGCCAGGGGCCCCTTCGGCACCTTCCCCACAGACCTCTTTGAGCCCCCCAGATCCCCTGGTGTCCCCCCCAGGGGAAGGAACCCTTCGGTCCCGGCTCTCCCACCCACGGGACCCCCTTGGGTCTCACCTGGGGCTCGGCAGTGGTGGCGTCGGGGTTCTTGGCCACTTTGCGCACAATGCGCAGCCTCTTCAGGAAGGCTCTGAAGAACCTGGGGAGGATGGGGGGCAGTCAACGGACAGAGCGGGGGCCCGGAAGCCTGGGCCCATTCCCAAAATCCCAGCAGGAGACATGGGGACCCCGGGCAGGGTGCGCACGAGCACACGTGTGTGCTGCAAGCAGGTGTCATGGGCATGTGCACGAGCACCAGCGTGTCTCACACACGGGTGACGCGACGGTGATCACAGGCACCCCGTGTGTCACCCACGGGTGACGTGACCATATGCATGAGAACACGTGTCCTGCACACGCAGGATGCGAGTGTGCTGACGAGCACACACGTGTCACAGGAGGCACTGGGGGGAAGGGGCACCCGGGGTGTCTGTCACCCAAAGCAGGGGGGCACCCGGCCCCAAGGGGGCGGCTCTGGGGGTGCCACGGGGGACGGCAGCGCCCAGGGGGGCCCAGCGGGGCCGGCACCCACGGGGCGGCTCCCGCCGCCGCTCACCTCGGCACGCAGCCGGCCGAGCTCCGCTTCCCCATGGCGGCCGCGCGCAGCTCCCGGGCCCCGCCGCCTGCCGCGCGCTCCCGCACAGCCCAACGGCCGCTGCCCACAACAGCCGGCAACGGCCCCAGCCTCCGGCTGCGAGGCCGCGGGGCCCCGGCCGCCCCTCGCGCCTCGGGCCGCCTCCAGCCGCCGCCTCCCGCGGTCCCGAGCGCCTCTGGCCGCACGGGGATCGCGCAGGGATTGGTCGTGCGGGACTCGCGCCGCCCGCAGCCGCCGCCGCCCGCCGCGCGCCTCGCTGCAGCCCCGGGGCCGCCGCCGCCTGCAGCCGCCGCTGCCCAACGGCCGCCTCACGCGCTGGCCCCGCCCACGGCATGCGCCGCCACGCCCCCAGCCTCCCGCCGCGCGCTCATTGGCTGCTTCTGCCGCTGCCCCGCCCACCTGTCAGCGGCGCTCAGTACCCGCCCCGCCCCCGGGCCCCGCCGCCGCCACCTGATTGGCTGCGGATTAATGAATATTCGATAACATCGGTAACACTGGAGCCCAGCGTTGCGGCTGGTGCCAGCAGGGGACGATCCTCTGTGGGCTGGAAATGTCCCACGGCAGAAGCCTCTGCTCCCGCCACGTGAGAGGACAGGACACCTGCCCAGGAGCAGGAAGTTGGTTCGTTTCCTCCTGCTCCACGGGCTCTTCACGGGGAGTTAATCCATGCACCAAATGCCCATGGAGAAGCTCCTGGGATGCAGCGGGGTTCAGTTCCCTCCTCTGTGCTCCGCAAGTTCACAGGAGGTTTCCCCTTGACTAAATTTTATGTCTCTCTGCATAGGAGCTTCCTGTCTAAGCTGCCATCGTAATCCATAGGGATGGAGAGAGGGTGGCAGCTGGACACACACAGACACCTTTGGACTTTGGAAGGGACAGAGTGGTGGTGGGGTTGTGTTTCCATGTGTTTCCTAAGTAAAGCAGGACAAGGCAATGGGCAGCCTTACGCCAGACTTAGCCTCCAGAAAAACACTAAGTTTGTGTCTTTCTTCTGAAGCTGGAGTCAACAGTACACCAATGCACCCAAGGGATTGCAGCATGAAAGGGCCTCTGCTCTGCCTGTGCGCTCTGTGGGCTCCAGGGGAGGAGGTCAGAGGCCCAGCGTGGTCTTTCAGGGACCAAGGGCTGCATTTGGGGTTCATGTCCCTGGGAGCACTGCCACTGGAGGTGCAGAATGGTCTCTGAATTGAATGCCTGGGGCTGTCGCACAGGGGACAGTGCTGATGACAGATGCCCATCCTTGTGGAAGGGAACCTGAGGCTCCAGGAGAGCTCAGGGGAACCCCGGGGATGCCTAGGGGTGGCAGTGAGTGCAGTCTCACCAAACATGGGGCAGCCCATGGTAGAGTCCCCCAAAGACCGCGCAGCAAATGCAGGCATGCCTGGGGAAAGGAGGGCTCGGCAGTCCCTGGAGAAGCAGGGGGGACCCAGGAGGCACAGGGAAGGAGGACTGGAGAGTGATTCATGCACTCGCAGTGAAGCAGCACAGGCCGGCGCTAATGCACCCCTGAAAACATCTCCTGCTCTTGCAAGAGCCCAGGGGTCACTCTGAGAACCATTCAAAAGCCTGGACACGTGCCAGCCATGTCAGTCGTGAGCAGCCCTGTTTGGCCAGGTCTGCTTCCCAATCCAGACACCAAGGCCAGTGCGGAGTCAGGAGTCACCCATGGCCTTAGGGCCCCACAGCCCCACTAGTCTTTCCATGGAGATTTTCTGACAACAACTGACAAGGGGAGAAAAACCTTCTGAGGGGTTTATTTGGAACCGGCGATGGCTGTTTCCACCTAGCACTCGTGTGGGCACATGGGTGCTGTGGGACACGATGCAGCAGCATCTCTGTAGCCCCCAGGACACAGTGTCCGTCGCTCTGCAACAGCCCCGCTCTCGGGCCCTGCCGGGCTCTTTCACCTGTGCCGCTCCTCTCGCTGCCCCGCGATGCAGCGGCAGCAGAACGCTCTGCGCAGAGCCCGAAGCGCCGTCCTGAGCCGCGAGCGCCATCGCCGGGGAGCCGCGACGTCTGGAAGGGCAGCGGTGCCTGCGGTGGGAAGCAGAGCTGTGGGCAATGGGCTGCAGGGCGCAGGGCTGCACCTGCCTGTCCCTGCCACCGAGGGCTTCCCAAGGGGTTCTGTCCTCAGCACAGCAACTCCCGAGTGCTTCCTGCTGCCGGCCTCGGTGCCACCCCCTGTGCCAGGACAGGCCACTGTCCGCAGCAGGGCCCTCCACTCGGGTACGTACCTGGATCAACGTCGGGTGTGGGGCTGCAGGAGGAGGGCTTCTCCTCCTCCTCTTGGGGCTCCAAGGCCACCTGCATGGGCAGAGCAGGAACACGCACCTGTCAGCCATCAGCTGGCCCTGCTGAGGGTCCCAGTGCCCCAGGCTGCACAATGGCAAAGGGTTTGGATCAGAGGAGGCTGCCCATGGCTGCACGTCCCAAGGGAAGGGACCTGCGGCTGGCACGGCAATAGGACAAGGCTGGTTGTGGGGCCGTAGCAGCAGGGCTGGGCAGGGGGAATGGAGGCAGCTGGGGGCTTGCGTGGCACAAGGGGACTCGTGCCCTGGTGTGGAGGGGGCTGCTGCTGGGGCTGCCTCTTCCCTCCTCGCTCGGCATCCAGACCCCAGGCCTGAATGTGACGTGGGCTGGAGCAGACTTCATCGCTGTGCCTTTGGCACTGGGAAATGGAGAGGGGCTGGCATCTCCCCATGGAGACATGGCAGAGGGCAAATGCCTCGGGGTGACAGTGGGATGCCATGGGCAGAGGGGTCCTAAGGGATTGGGCAGCTCTGGGCACCCCATCTGCTCCCCCCAGACCCAGCTCACAGGGCAGCTCCCTGGGATGGTGGGTGCAGGTGAGGCGCTGCTTGCTCACCTGGGGAGCAGGGCCTGCAGCCAGGGGAGGAGCCGCTGGTGCCGTGTCCTCAGGCAGTGGTTTCTCCAGAGTGGGGCTGTCACTCACAGGGGGCACCTTCTGGTCAGACATCTCCCTGTCTGCAAACTGGCTGCGGAGGCTGGGTCTGACCCATGGCAAGGAGATGCTTCCCTCCACCTCCTGGCCTTGCAAAACCTCTTCACCATCTTCCTCTTCCTCATCAGTCTGGCCCGCGTGCTCATCCTGCTCTGCTCCCAGGTCCTTCTTCCCACTTCTCACCTGCCACTCCTTCTTGGGAGCATGGACATAGAGCCGCTCCAGCACCTCCCACTTGCACCTTGCGTCTTTGAGGAGCTCCACTTGCGTGACCTTCGGGTTCCACAAGTCATAGAAGGAGTTTCTGGCGAGGAGCTAGAGGAGAGAGGGAGGTTTGTGAACAGAGCTTCATTTCCCACCTAAATGGCCTCCTGAGCACAGGGACAACTGGGATGTCACAATGCAGCGCAGCAGCTTGTCCCAGCACCGGTGGGTTATGGCTGCCCCAGCCCTCCCTTGTGCTCACTTGTTTGGGTCGCACATTGAGCGATCCCGAAGCTGTCAGGGAGAAACGTGTCCCCTTGCCCTCCTCTTCCTCGTCCTCGCTCTCCTCCAGGCTCTGCTGCTTCCTCAGGAAGGTGCCTTCTCGCAGCTGGGCCAAGCTCTGGCCGGTGCGCGCCAGGCAGCTGCTCTCGAGCTCCTCCAGCGGCTCCGTGCGGATGCTGAGCACGGACAGGCAGCGCGCGGTGTTGTCCGGGTGCACACGCAGCGGCTCTGCTCCCAGGTGGCAGACGATGCCCACAGGCTGCTGCTTTGGGCCCTGTCCTGCCTGTGCTCGGCGTGGTGGGGCAGCCTTCCGGCTCTCTGCCCTCAGCTCCACTGCAATCTCTGCAAAGATGCTGTCCACGAAGCCAGCAGTCTCGAGCAGGGATGAGCACGTGGCCTCCAGTGAGGCCGTTTCACCGGGTGAGCCGGCAGCAGCTCTGTCTTCTGCAGAGCCGGGTGGTGCCTCTGCGAAGGGCAGGCTGGGGAGTTCAGCCTCCCGGGAACCCTCCTTGGCTGCCGGCGCGCACTGCTGGGCATCCTGCGGGGCAGAAGAGGCTCTTTGTTCCTGAGACACCTTGACGGGTGGCACTTCCACTTGAGGAAGCTGCAGCTCTCTCCCTTGGCACTCTGAGGATGTGCTTAGCACCAAGTCCTGCTTTGGCACTGTTACCTCCAGATGCTGGTCCTTGAGCTGTTGGCCCACCTGTGGGGAGAAGGAGGCCCGTGATGGAGGTGGCTGCATGGATACAAGTGGCCTCTGAAGCACAAGAAATCTCAGCCCTGTGTCCAAGGGAGGCTTGTGGCTGCACACAGCCTGGCTGAGCTCAGTCTAGAGCTGCTTGCTGATCCTCAGCACAGAGCTCACAGGGTTTGGGTGGCCCTGGGAGGACCCCGGCTGGCGTCTTTTGTCCGAGAAAAAATACCCAGGGCCGAGAATAAATGAGCTCTCCCCGGAAGAGCTCCTGTCTGGCTACCTCACCTCAGCTCCCCTTCCAAACCATCCTTGTGCTCTCCGTGTCAGTCCCATCCCTGCTGCCTGCCTCTCCCTTCAGCCCCACTGCTCACCTCGCTCCCACTCTCCTGCAAGCCGGAGAGCCCGTCTGTGGGCTGGGAACAGGCATTCGCCTGCCGCTCCTTGTCCATGTTCAGGATCCTCTTGTGGGGACCTGACACCGGCACCAAGGGGAGCTGCTCCCTCCTGATCGAGCTGCTCTCCTCAGAGTGGGGAGCCTGGTGTCTTTGCCCCCAATAAAGGCATGGTCACCATGGGGACCACTCCCTCACAATGGCCTTGTGAGCACGATGCCACTGCCATCACAAAGCCCTGGTGAGTGCTGTGAGGACCCCATCACGATGTCTTGGTGGAGACCATGGGGACCCCATCACAATGTCTTGGTGGAGACCATGGGGACTCTATCATGGTGCCTTGGTGGAGACCATGGGAACTCCATCACGATGCCTTGGTGGAGACCATAGGGACTCCATCATGATGTCCTGACGATCTCCATGGGGATGCCCATCACCATGTTGCTACCTCCAAGTCCTGATTCCAGCTCCAGAGCCTGCCTGGGAGCTGCTATCCAGGGAGCAGAATGAATGTTCCTCCCTCCAGCTCTGCACTCCTCAGGCCTTGCAGAGGCTGCACTTCTTCAGGCGCTCCATAGCAGAGATCCACACAAGGCAATCTCTGTTGGTCTGCCATTAATCCTCACTCCTACAATCCTGACTGACTCTCTGTCTGTCCCTAGGCAGGGTTCCCTGCATCTTGCTGTGCTCTCCAGGGTTTCCTTTGTCACCTGCACCTTTCCCTGCCATCCCAGCCCATCACTCCTTCACTCTTGCTCTAGTCTTCTTCTTCTCTGAGCCATTCTCAATTTAAGGCTGTCCTCACCAGCTTGGCCAACTGGTTGATCACCATCAGATGAGCAGATGGGAACAGTCTCCTTCCAGAGGAAATGTGACAACATGCAGTCTTGCTGCCTTGCTCTAAGCTCAGCTCCAGGTTCTCCTCCAGCTCCTGCTGAAAAAAAAAAAAAAAAGACAAAAAGAGAAGGAAAAAAAAAAGGAAAAGAGACTCTTTGCTCTTCATCCTCTCCATTTCTTGCTTGTCTTAAGCTGGTATGAGGGTACATGAAAGCAATATGAATTATGGTACCTGAAATGCAAAATTAAAACCTGAATTCTTCAGACATGTTTCTCCTTGTATCAGTGCATGCCCAAATGTGCAGAGCTGCTGGTGCTGGAGGCCAGTTCTGTGCATCGCTGTGCCAGAACAAAGGCCAATTCAAGGGCACTCACTGAAGACTCCAAGGCCAACAGGGAAATCAGCAGGTTGTGAGGAAGCTCCAAAAGTGCCTTCGCCCATTCTGCCCATTGACAGCACCAGCAACACCTTTGCTGGCCCCAGCAGGCCACCAAGCAGAGGAAAGGGGATAACCAAGGGGTGCCAGGCACCCAAAGGCCTCGCCAGTGCCGTAGGGACCACGGGTGTGCATGTGCAGGTGCTCTAGGTGAGCACACTTGTGTCTGTCACGCTGGACTAGCCTGAGGGACAGGGCAGGATGGCTCCCAGAAGCACACTGCTGTGTTCCCCTGTGCTTCCCTGGCACAGTTAACCATGGTGACATTCCTCCTCTCCTGGGAACTTTCCAGGCCAGCCCAGCTGGGTCAGGCAGCCCCAACAGGAGAAGGAGTTGCTGCCCCAGGGGACTCTAAAGTACCTCGAGGCATGTGACAGAGGTAAAGAGGATGTCCAGGAAGGGCAAGTTGCTGCTTAGAAAATTCCTGTTCCTTCTGGATGAGGACAGCCTTTCATGTGGCCACATTGAGGACATCAGTAGCATGCTCACTGTCAGGATCACCATGGATAGGAAGGTTCAGGAAGAGGAGACCCATCACCCTTTAAGAACTTAGGTTCATGAAAAGAGACCCCAGCGTCATGTGTCTCCAGTTACTGATTCCTCCTTTCATGTGTTGGTGCTCAGTTGCTGGTCCATAGGCCCTGGACCACCTTGAGAGGCCTCAGAGTTCCTGCCCTCTGCACCCATTCCAGGAGGTTGTGTCTTTCGTGGAGGTGCTGTGCTGTATTTGCCAGCCATGGCTGGCTGTAATGGGCACACCAGGCACCTGGCCCAGCTCTAGAGACCTTGGACTGAACTTGGGTGCCTGCCGTGCAGGGATGTGCGTGTGTCACTTGGCTTTGCTCTGATTTGAGCTCACATGCCCTAAATGCACATGTCTGGTTCCATTTCAGGTGGACAAGCATACCATCCTTGCCCCTATGTCCACCAGCTGGTGTTTGGGAAGGATGTCCATCTCTCAGGATGGTTCCAAGAGAACTCAAAGACCCTTGCATTTGCCTTGGACCACCCCAGCCCCTCAGGCATTACAAGGTGTTATTACTGACTCCTACCATCTCTCTCTAGTGATTAGAGATGCCAGGGCCATTTCCTACCTGGGATGTGCTGCACAGGTCTCTGTCTTCTTGAGTTCAAGAGAATGTTTTCTTCACACAGTCATGGCTCAGACCACTTTGAGGCCATCTGCAGACCCCTGTACTATGGGATCCTCCTGAGCAGCAGAACTTGTGTTGAAATGGCAGCAGCTGCCTGGGCCTCTGGGTTTCTCAATGCCCTGCTCCATACTGCTAACACTTTCATGCTTTCTTTCTGTAGAGACAGCTCTACGGACAGTAGTTTTGTGAAATCCCCAAAATCCTCAAGCTCTCCTGCCAGGCTACAGGCATTTTCATATATTTGTGATGCAAAACATCAGGATGTGGCACAGAAGACAGATTGGTCATGGTAGACCCTATTACCAAGAGCCAAGGACATTGTGTGTGCAATGGCCCCACTTGAGAGCAGAGAAATGCTGGCATGGAGAGAAGATGTCAATGCAATGGTGAAAGAAGGTGCCCACTAAGAGAGCAAAGCCTGCAGTGCCCAAGGCCAGGGAGAAACATAGTGTGACTGTGAGGAAATGGCAGGAGAGGGCTTTGTTGCCTGAGCTGATTTGTAGCACCTTGGGGCCTGTGACAGAGTTGGGCCAATCTCCAGGCAGGAGAGGGCATCACTGAATGTGTTCTTGGGCTGGAGCCATCTAAGATCCAGCCATCCGGAGGCTATCATTAGCCCAGTCATATCATCCAGGGTGAAAGGAGGTTCTGTCTGATAAAAGCGAGAAGCTGTTAAGAGAGCAGAGACCAGAGCAGACACCTTGGTGTGATGTGCCTCTCCCATTTAGGGAGCACGCTTGGCTGTAGGAGGGATGGATTGGCCTAAAGGCAGTGGTGGGATCCAGTTGTTTTGGCACTGGTAGCGAACCCGAGAGGTCCTGGGGTGCTTGCCCAGTTCCAACTCCAAAGGGACATGGCTTCTCATAGATCCCATGCTAGAGGAGACATTTGGTTATGCTGGACAATGCAGGCATCTGTCTTGGCCCAGCCAGCCTATTCCGATGTCACTGAATGATATGTCTGCACTGAATTATATTAACTTTTTGCACTGTGATGATCTGCCTGGGTCTCTGCTTTATACTGCATGGTGCTCACACAGTAGTGAAAGGCACCTGGAGTCATTTGAGATGGCCAAGGACATTCCCCACCTGGTCTTGTCCTGGAGCTCCATGAGAATGTGGGTCTGAGATTTGCCTCTTAAGAGCAAACAGACATGGGCAAGTTTTTGGTACCTCCTCTGCCTCTTCAACTGTCCCCAGCTGTTTGTGTGTTGCCAGCTGACTCCCACCCTCCATCAGTAGTGATTACAAGGGGAACTTAGAGAAGGAGCTCCCATGGAGATGTCAGTGCTGTGCACACTTCAGCATGGGGAAGCAGAATCCCACCTTCCGTGTGTTTGTGGAGTTCAGGGGAGGAATCTGAATCCCATCCCAGATCAAGGGCTTCAGAACCAGCATGGGATGCCCTGATTGACTCATCTGAATCAATGAGCCTCCTTCTTGCCCCTGTCTCAGTGTCCTGCCTACAGGGTCTTCCTAACTAGGCACTTCCAGAGTGGGACCTTTCTAACTTGCACAGATAGTCATCCTCTTGATGAAACAGACGGCAAGTTGGGAATCCTTCTTTCTCTACTCATTAGGAAAAGACAACAAGTGATTATTTTAGTTTATTTAACAAACATTGCCCAGGAGGAGGGAACACAAGGGACAGAGAAATTGGTGAGTTCAGCTGTTCCTCTGCTCCTGAGCAGGGCCAGGCTCCTGGGACGGAGGCAGCTCGTGGCAGCCTGGCAGCACTGCCCAGAGACAGCCGAGTGCAGGAGCAGCTCCTGTGCCAAGAGCAGCAGGGCTGCGGGCACTGTCTGCTGCTGCGGACAGCAGAGGAGAGAAGGCAGCGAGAGGGGAACGGCAGTGTGGAGCGGGAGGACAGAGCAGAGCTCACTGAAGGAAGAAATCTTCACAAGCCCTTGCGTGGTAAGTCTCTGGCTGCAGGGCAATGCTGCTGAGGTTCCTGGAGGGATCTTCTGAACCCATCCCACCCCATGACTGATAGGACTTGTCTCTCCTGGAGTAGCCAGGGCACGGCAGGAGAAGGAGCTGATTCAGCTCAGGGATTCCCTGATGCACCTTCACAGGGCAGGGCACGCTGCTCCTTTCTTCCAGGTATCGCTGCAGGGGTGTCAAGTGCTGGGAGTGCACATAGGTCTCCCCAGGTTTCTGAATCACAGCAGCATCCCTGCACCCGAGGGAGCACCCTGGGCAGTGACTCTGCTGCCTGCAAGGGTCAGTGCTGCACAGAGAAGCTCTGACAGGGCTGGCTCCCAATCAGCCACGATCATCTCCCTGTTGACACTGTGCTGCCTCGGTCAAGTCTGCTCACCTTGTTCATGCACAGGACATGTCCCAAGAGTCTTTTCAAAAGGAACATCAAGAGAAGGGCTACTTCCAAGGGCAGGAACATTCCTCTTCCTGTCTGCACTTTCCGTTATCTCCCTAACTGCTGCAGGGAGAAAAGAGGAGTGTATTCTGTTTTGCCAAGCAATTGGGACTCAAGCCTTCCCTCTCAGAGATCAATAGGTCCGTGAGAAACTTTATAGAGCCCCTTCAACCCACCTTAGTCTGCAGACATCATCAGCATCACCTTTGTGCAATTTATTTCACTTGCTCCGTAAAGTGCCTGCACAGCGATGCCCCTGGACAGTGCCCTGTCCCCAGAGGCTTGTGTAGGGCAGAACTGAGCACAAAAAAGTGATGTCTCTCTGAGCACAGACTGACAAAAATTGTTGGGACAGAGTAAGGTGCCATCAGGGACTGCTGTGGGCAGCAGAGATGGTCAGGGAAGGAGAGGGAAGTGCCCACCATGACAGGAGGATGGATTTGGGGAAGTCATGCTCAGTCCTTCCATTGCAGACACCTTCCTCTGAGCAAGCCCTGCCACGTCTCCTCTGCCACCCAGCAGCCTCTCTGCGCTGACAGCCTTGGGGTCCAGGGTATCAGCCCACTGCACTACAGCCAGATCCCTGGCAAAGGACAGGGGCATCCCTCCTGCTATGGGCACATTTCCTGCTGCCCAGTATAGGGGCTTCAGATGCATGGCCTGCAGTGTCACCATCTGTGAGGTAGCATGCCCACATAGGTGAGGGAAGGGTGTTCCTGAGCGCCCCTCTGCCTGTCTTCCCTTTCTCCCCTTGGCAGAAGGATCGCAGGATTGCTCCTTGTTTCCCTTCCTGTTCTTCTCTTGGGCTCCCTGGGGTTGCAGAGTTTTCAGATGCAGGTCAGACACCTACCCTGCAAGCTGTGGAAGAGAGGAATATGCATGGGAGTGAGGTGCTTCCAGTCCCCTCTAACCTGTGCAACTGCAGGAAATGCAGCCCAGGGGTTTAGTAACTGAGCTAACTCTCCCTTAAGCAGAGTCCATCTTCAATGCAACTTCATTTGACCCTTTTGCCTGTAATGTCTTAACAAACTTGGAGGTGCCCTTAGGAGGGACATTGCTGCCTCCTGACATCTCTGTGATGTCCAGGAGACCTCTGAAGAATCTGTTACAGAGACCAAGGGTATGAAAAAAACGGTTTGGAAACTGCATATGGGCAGCTGAAAAGAGCCCTGCATGTTCTTGGCTAGAAGGGAAGCTTGGAGACCTCCCTCAGGTGCCCTGAGAAAGGGAGAGAAGTTGGAGATCGGAGGTTTTGAAACTGGACTTGTCTGCTCTTAGGAGGGGCTGGGTTCTTTCTAGGGCAACTGATTAGGGTGATCACCATGCAGTTCAAAAAGGTTTGGGCACACAACAGCTGCAATCAAGGCTAATAGGCAGAGGAGCGCTCCTCACTCTGCATAACGAGACTATAAATCCATTTTCTCATGATTCCCAGTAGAAACGCTGAAAATTTCTGCCTCTGAGGAACACTCTGCAGACGTGAGAGGGGCATCCCAAAGAAAATACATGTCAAAATAAATGTTAAAAATACCCAAATTGTGCTCTCAATACACATTCATTAGCAGTAGTGCTGTAGATACTGAAAAGCCCTTTAACAAACCAGGGGGATTTCACCTGAAAAATTGTGAATCTCAGAGTTCATCACCCCTCTTCTCTCCTTCCCACTACTGTAGGGCTGGACAGATTTCTCTGGAGCGCAGGGGGAGATGCCCCTGGTCCTCACAGCACATTCGGCCATCTCACACTGAGGCTCAAGGAAGGGAGCTGCAAAAAGATCTCCATGAAGAGAGGCAATATGGGCAGTATATTAGAACTGGAACAAGTCCAGAGATATTTAACCTTAAAACTCTGGGATAACTGCCCAATATCTTTTCTTTTTTGAACAATCCACAGAGCCTGGAGAGAATGAAATGTCCAACAGCAGCTCCCTCAGCGAGTTCCTCCTCCTGGCATTCTCAGACAAGCGGGAGCTGCAGCTCTTGCACTTCTCGCTCTTCCTGGCCATCTACCTGGCTGCCCTCCTGGCCAACGGCCTCATCATCACAGCGGTAGCCTGCGACCACCGCCTCCACACCCCCATGTACTTCTTCCTCCTCAACCTCTCCCTCCTCGACCTGGGCTCCATCTCCACAACTGTTCCCAAAGCCATGGCCAATTCCCTGTGGAACACCAGGGCCATTTCCTATTTGGAATGTGCTGCCCAGATCTTCTTCTTCTTCTTCTTGTTTTCAGCAGAGTTTTCTCTCCTCACAGTCATGGCCTATGACCGCTACGTTGCCATCTGCAGACCCCTGCACTATGGGACCCTCCTGGGCAGCAGAGCTTGTGTCAAAATGGCAGCAGCTGCCTGGGCCTGTGGTTTCCTCCATGCTCTCCTGCACACTGGGAACACATTTTCCCTACCTCTCTGCCAAGGCAATTTGGTGGAGCAGTTCTTCTGTGAAATCCCCCAGATCCTCAAGCTCTCCTGCTCAGACTCCTACCTCAGGGAAGTTGGGCTTCTTGGGGTTAGTACCTCTTTACTCTTTGGGTGTTTCACTTTCATTGTGGTGTCCTACGTGCAGATCTTCAGAGCTGTGCTGAGGATCCCCTCTGAGCAGGGCCGGCACAAAGCCCTTTCCATGTGCCTCCCACACCTGACTGTGGTCTCCTTGTTTGTCATTCCTGTATTGTTTGCCTACCTGAAGCCTCCCTCCATCTCCTCCCCACTTCTAGATATGGTTGTGTCCATTCTGTACTCTGTGGTGCCTCCAGCCTTGAATCCCCTCATCTACAGCATGAGGAACAAGGAGCTGAAGGAGGCACTGAAGAAATTCATCCAGTGGGTACAAGGTCAGTGATAACAACTGTTTCATTCACTCACCAGGATATCTGGCATCAAGGCTGTATTTTATCCATTTCTTTCTTTTTTACTTCTCTTTTACATCCATCTTAAAATAATAAATACTAAAATAAACATGCCTAGTTTTTGTCACGACTGCACAGGAATCTCTGCTTTAGCACTTAAACATAAACCATGATAAAGCAGGAAGCCAGGCTTCCCCCTTCACTAGAAGAGAGGGGGGATTCTCTGAGCCGCTTCTTTGAGCTCCCTTGAATGTGCCCAGTGCAGGGAGGAGAGTTTCCCTCTGCAGCGTCTTTTCCCGCACTGACACCAAGGGACCTCTGGGGTACAGAGTCACGGCGGGACAAGGGCAGGTGGGCTGAGACCAGGGGTCCAGTGTTGTTTAGCAGATCTTAGCTCTCATGGCTATGGTTAGAGTGTGATCTCAAATCTCTCTAATATGAGGGAAATGACAACCAAGTCTCAGCATGGGATTCCATGGTTCCATGCAAAGCTCCAACACACAAAACTGAACATGAGTGAATTGAAGGAAAGTCTAGAGGCAGCCTTCCCGTGGCAGTTCGGGTGGGAGGCAATTGCCTGGTGACACCAGGTGACATCTGAAGAGACAGGATTGTCCCAGGCAAGGGCTAGTGTCTATTGCTCTGATAGAGCAAATGTGATACTCACATCTTTCTAGAATGCCTGGTCAGGGCCCGGTGGGCATCTTCCTTGGCCATCTGAAATAGCACTAGATGCTCACTAGTGTTAGAGCCACACTCACTAGGAAGCTGAGACATGTGGAGATGTTAACAATGTAAACTGTGACTGTAATTCATTTTGGACACTAGATTCAGTGACACTGAACTAGGCCTGCAAGACCATGATACATGCCTGGGATTTTTAGCACATCTCCATGGGCAGGAGCTATGAGGAAACTCTGCCTTTCTTTAGTAGTTGCTAGGAAAAGACTCCAGGTCCTCTCAGGTTTTCCTACTTGTGCCCAGACATTTGAACAGAGTCTACTGGGGGCCTGGAGCCAGCTGTGTCCCCCAGGGAGTAGTATTGGGTCCAATCCTATTCAACTTCTCCATCAGTAACCTGAATGAAGGAACAGAGTGCACTCCCAGCAAATTTTGTGATGATGCAAATGTGGGAGGCTTGGCTGATACACCAGAGGGCTGTACAGCCATGTTCCCATGTTAGGGAAAGAGGACTGGATTCAGCTGCCACTTGTTGTACCCAGGCCCCTGCAGAGGGTGAGTGCTCAGGAGGGATCTGCTGAGGACAGTCTCACTCATTACAGAGCTGGGACAGATGCCCATCCTTCTGGAAGGGGCTATGGAGCCACCATGGAGCACAGGAGACCCCCAGGGGCAGAACATGCCTGGAGTGGGGGTGAGTGCTGGGCTGGGAGAGGGGCTGCCCAGAGGGGCTGCAGGAATGATTAATGTATTCAAGACATAGAAAATATGGGAGTGATCGCAGAGATTTCCTCTACAGTCCAATGGAGAGAGAAGTGGACACTAAAAGGCAAGGGCAGATAAATATTTCTTCACAGCAGATTCAGCAAGTTCCTGAAGATTTCCACTCTTTCATCACTGGAAAACGTTGAAAACAGCCCTTTATCTTTGCAGGCAGAGCTCAAGTGTCCGAGCACCAGCACCCAGTGGGACTTGGAGATGTCCCAGTGTCTCTGAGTGACCTGCGTGGGCCTGAGAGCTCTCGCAGGGACCTGCGGGAGAGCAGAGCCCCTCAGAGCTGCAGAGGGAGGCTGGGGACAGGGGACCACGGCACCTGGAATGGCACCAGCTGTGCAGGACTCTGGGACTGCATCCCACCCACTTCTGAAAATCACTTCCCTTTTCAAGAACAAATGATCATGCCAAAGTCTAGTGTATTAAAACACAACAACGAAAAAAGGCAGGAAGTATAACAAATGGTTTTTTTTTAATTCTTTCTCTTAATTTCTGTCTAGATTTTTTTTTATCAAATTTTCTAAACTTTTCTGTTACTATCAGGCCTATACCTGTAAGGTTTCCTTGTCCCACTCAGAGCCCAGTGCTCAGAAAAGCCCCCTGCCCACAGCTGTCCCTGCCACCCCTCACTCTCTGCACAGAGCACGTCGCACTCGGAGGTGTCGTCCTCCCTCGACTGGTGCAGGAAGTTGTGGACCAGCTTCAAGGAAATGCTCTGTTTTGGCAGGGCCAACTTTGCACAAACTGAATCTACCCAGTTACATCAACGCCCAGGGCCAGGAATAAATGAACCTTCCCCAGAAGAGCTCTCAACTCTTCCCTCATCCCAGCTCCCCTTCCACACCATCCTTGTGCTCCCCGTGTTGGTGCCATCCCCGCTGCCTGCCTCTCCCTTCAGCCCCACTGCTCACCTTGCTCCCGCTCTCCTGCAAGTCTGAGAGCCCGTCTGTGTGCTGGGAGCAGGCGTTCGCCTGCCGCTCCTTGTCCATGTTCAGGATCCTCTCGTGGGGACCTGACAGCGGCACCAAGGGGAGCTGCTCCCTCCTGATGGAGCTGCTGTCCTCAGAGTGGGGAGCCTGGGGTCTTTGTCCCCAACGAGGGCATGGTCACCATGGGGCTCATCCCCTCATAGCAACCTTATGGACATGATGCCACTGCCATCACAAAGCCCTGGTGGTTTCCATGGGGACATTATTCTGATGCCCTGGTGGAGACCACCGAGACCCTATCACGATGCCTTTGTGGGGACTATGGAGATCCCATCATGACGCCTTGGTGGAGCACAAGGAAAATGACGCCATCACAATGTCTTGGTGAAGTCCATGGGGACCTCATCATTATTGCTTTTTTCCAGATCTATAGCAGAGATCCTCACAAGGCCATAGCTGTTGCTCTGCCCACTAATCCTCATACCAACAATCCTGATTGGCTCTCTTTCCATCCCTAAGCCTCATTCCCTGCATCCCACTGCTCTCTCACCTGCACCTTTCCCTATCATTTCAGGCCATCACCTTCTCTCTCTTGCTGGAGTCTTCTTCTCCCCTGACTCACTCTCAGTTTAAGGCTCTCCTCACCAGCTTGGCCAGCTGGTTGATGACCATCATGTTGGCAGATGGGAGGAGTCTCCTTCCAAATGAAATGTGACACCCGGTAGCTTTGCTGCCTTGCTGTGGGCTCAGCTCCAGGTCCTCCTCCAAATCCTGCTAAAAAAGAAAAAGTAAAGTAAAAAAAAAAATCTTTGCTCATTGTCCTCTCCATTTTCAGCTTGTAATAAGTGGGTATGAGTGTACAATAAAGCAATATGAATTATGATATCTGAAATGCAGAATAAAACCATGAATCCTTAGGACACGTTTCCCCTTGTTGCATGAGTGCATGCCCAGATGTGCAGGGATGCTGCTGCTGGAGGCATGTTCTGTGCATCACTGTGCCAGAGCAAAGGCCACCCCAAGGACAACGGTTGAAGACTCCAAAGCCCATGGAGAGATCAGCAGGTTATGAGGAAGCTCCAAAAATGCCTTTGCCCACTCTGCCTGTTGACGGCACCAGTAGCACCTTTGCTGGGCCTATCTGGCCAATAAGCACAAAAAAGGAGATACTCAAGGGGTGCCAGGCACCCAAAGAACATGTGAGTGCCATAGGGACCATGGGTGTATGTGTGCAGGTGCTGTAGGTGGGCACATGGAGCATTTGTGACTGTCACAGCTGCCTAGCCTGAGGGACAGGGCAGGATGGCAGATTTCTTGAAGCAATCTCTAGAAAAGTCAAGGTGCCACTGAAGAAGTCCCTGTTCATACAGGGAGGGGAGCAAGAAGGGTTTGAGAGTTCAGACACCAGAGCACAGAGCTTGGAGTGATGTGCCTCCTCTTTTTGCAGCATTCTGCATGTAGGTGGGACAGTTCTGCATGTAGGTGGGACAATTTTCCCTGCAGTCAGTGCTGGAATTCATTGATTAGGGTAGAGGTAGGAAACTCAGCATAGCCTGGGGCACTTGCCCAGCAAGCACTGCAATGGGGCATGGTTTTTCTGCAGGTGCCCTACTTTATCTGCTAGAGACATGTGGTTGTGCTAGACACCCCAGGCACTTGACCTTCCTGTGGAGTTTGCAGGATTTTTCTGAATCCCACTTCATGCCAGGGGCTTCTAGACCAGCATGAGATGCCCAGACTGACACATCTGAGTCAATCCCTGAACCATGTGTCAAGGAGCTCCCTTCTTGTTCTAACTAGGTGTCCTGCCTAGGTCAGAGAGGAGAATCGGGGGTTCCACAGGAGCACATTTCTCTCTCTCCTAGGTAGCGATCCTCTGATGATAGAACTTGCAATGCCGGAAATAGTTCCTCTCCACTCAACGGAGAGAGACAACAGGTGATTAATTCAGTCTATTCCAGTGAACATTCCCCAGGAGGAGGGGACACAAGGGACAGAGAAATTGGTGAGTTCAGCTGTTCCTCTGCTCCTGAGCGGGGCCAGGCTCCTGGGACGGAGGCAGCTCGTGGCAGCCTGGCAGCACTGCCCAGAGAGAGCCGAGTGCAGGAGCAGCTCCTGTGCCAAGAGCAGCAGGGCTGCGGGCACTGCCTGCTGCTGTGGACAGCAGAGGAGAGAAGGCAGCGAGAGGGGAACAGCAGTGTGGAGCGGGAGCACAGAGGAGACCTTCACAGCTCTTGACACGGTGAGTTTGTGCTTACAGGACAATGCTACAGAGCTTCTTGAAGGGGACATAAGAACGTATCACACCCCAAGGCTGGCAGCATTTTTCTCTTCTTTCTCCTGGTTTTTGCAGTGCAGAGGAAGAGGAGCTGCTTCAGAGCAGGGATTCTCTAACATACCACCTAAGGGCAGGGCATCCTGCTGCCTTCCCCACAGAAACAGCAGTGATGTGAAGCCGGATTGTGCAGACAGGGTGAGAGGTCTGCACTTCAGAGCAGGGTCCCTGCACCCAAAGGTGCTGTGTGCCCGCAGCAGTGACTGTGTCGCCTGTGAAGGTCAGCGCTCAGCCTGCCCAGGGAGCTCCCCACAGCACTGAGGGGAGAAGTTCTGGGTGGGAGGATTATCCTCTACCAGGACAGGCTCCTTCTCCTGCTGGGAGGTGCTGCGGGGGTCAGGTCTGCTCACACGTCTAGCTGTGAGCACATTTCAGGGGGCACTTTGCAAAAGGAAAGGCAAGGCAGGCATTTCCTGGAAGAGAAGCCAACGAGATGGTGCTTAGATGGTCCTTCCACTTGGTAAGAGGAAAATGGAAGTGAAATGGTCAGATTTGGACAAGAGACTGAGACTCATTAAGAGATTCAAGGAGCAGCCAAAGAGTCTGCCAGGGACATCTGAATGTCCCCTCAGCCATCCCTTAGTCCATAGACAGCACCAGCTTCTCCTCGGCTGCTGCATCAGGGTTTATCTAAGCTGCTCGTTAGCACGTGCAAACATGGGGGTGCCCCTGGACAGTCCCCTGCTCCTGGGAGGTTTCTGCAGGGAGAACTGGGCTCACTTGTGAGTGTCGTTGTCCTTCATGTGAGTGAGGGGCAAGTACACGACAGTGAGGGGCAAGGCTCAGTGATGAAGCAGGTCCCATGACAAAGTCCTTTTTCTGCTGTTGGAATGCACAAGGGTTCATGCTGAGAGTGATTGAAATGCCAAAGATTTCTGTTCTATCTAAGAATGCTCCCACACTGAGGAGGCACCTTTGTGTGTTTGTGTGTGCACCATCATATATATTATATATACGCACATTTCTATATCAACAGACTCCTGCAGTGACCCTTTTACAGAGAAGACTTGATTTCTGCATATTGAAGAGCCCTGCCATGGAAGGGGAGGCCATCGACTCCTGCAGATTTTGTGCAGGAAAGCTCCTCCTTCTCTCTGAAGTTTCTGGAAGACAGGCGCAGATGATGAAGTGGCATGAGGACAAGTACTGTCTCTAGACATATCGACGTCTAAAAAGAGGTAAGGTCTTTCCTTGCTTCCATTTGACTGTTCTCCTCCTTGGCTGGAGTCAGATCTGATGTGACAGATTCAGATACAAATATCTCTGTGGAGGAGGGCAAGATAGATGGGGACAAATCCTTCACAAAGCTCTTCTCCTTCAGACGCAACCAGTGTGAGCGCTGTATTCAGCTCTGATGCTGGTGAATGGAGAATATTCCCAGCGGGTTTTGCGGGACAAGTCCCTTCCAAGTAATGCAAGACTCCATTCCCAGGCATCTCCAGAAACACTAATCAAAGAGTAGTTTGACACATCCAGTTACACCTGCAGCACAGCAGGAACAACTCCTTTGGAGTCATGGGAAGCGGGTTCCTGCTGCAGAGAATACAGCCATTTCAATGTGGATTACCTGAAATGGCGCTGAATTAAGGGAGAGAGGAAATATGGGGGAATTTTGGGTAAGTGAAGTGGTTTGGCTCAGACAAGTCTGCTCTAATTTTTTGCTTTCTTTCCTTCCTTGAACAGGACTCCCAAAGGAGCTAATGTCCAACAGCAGCTCCCTCAACGAGTTCCTCCTCCTGCCGTTCTCAGAAACGCGGGAGCTGCAGCTCTTGCACTTCTCGCTCTTCCTGGCCATCTACTTGGCTGCCCTCCTGGCCAACGGCCTCATCATCACAGCCGTAGCCTGCAACCACCGCCTCCACACCCCCATGTACTTCTTCCTCTTCAACCTCTCCCTCCTTGACCTTGGCTGCATCTCCACCACTGTCCCCAAATCCATGGCCAATTCTCTGTGGAACATCAGGGTCATTTCATACTTGGAATGTGCTGGGCAGGTCTTTTTCTTCTATTTTTCAGTATCAGCAGAGTATTGTCTCCTCACAGTCATGGCCTATGACCGCTACGTTGCCATCTGCAGACCCCTGCACTATGGGACCCTCCTGGACAGCAGAGCTTGTGTTAGAATGGCAGCAGCTGCCTGGGCGACTGGTTTCCTCAATGCTCTCCTGCACACGGGGAACACATTTTCCCTGCCACTCTGCCAAGGCAATGTGGTGGAGCAGTTCTTCTGTGAGATCCCCCAGATCCTCGAGCTCTCCTGCTCAAATTCCTACCTCAGGGAAGTTGGGCTTCTTGTGTTTAGTATTTGTTTATTCTTTGCATGTTTTGTTTTCATTGTGGTGTCCTACGTGCAGATCTTCAGAGCTGTGCTGAGGATCCCCTCTGAGCAGGGCCAGCACAAAGCCTTTTCCATGTGTCTCCCGCACCTGGCTGTGGTCTCCCTGTTCGTCAGCAGTGGCATGTTTGCCTACCTGAAGCCCCCTTCCATCTCCTCGCCAGCTCTGGATCTGGTGGTGGCTGTTCTGTATGCAGTGGTACCTCTAACAGTCAACCCCCTCATCTACAGCATGAGGAACAAAGATCTCAAGAACGCCCTAATGAAACTGGCTCAGTGCTAGAAATAAGCTCCCTGTCCCTTCTAACAAGTAGTTCCTAATGCATCTCGGATAGTTCTGTTCTTTGAGCATTCTCTCTGTGGTTATAATGATATTTTTACATAAGTTTTTGAATGCATCCTGCTTTGCCAGAAGCATGATCCAGCTCTGTGTAATTGCCATACCTGCTGGAAATATGTCTGTCCTTGTGTTTCTGTGTCAGTCCTGGCTTCGCTCAAATAAAAGCGGATTTCCTCACTGCAGTACTTGAAGGTTGGCCTCTCCTTCCAAAGTGAGATTCTAAAATGTGCTCAGGGACTTTCACCATCAAAGTATCTGTTTTTTTCTCAGGGCTTTCCAGGACCTCCAGCAATGATCTCATAGATGATGTGTTAGGGAAGGAGGGTTGGATTCAGTTCTCACTGTGGATGCTCAGAGCTCCTACAGATGGTGAATGGCCAAGCCGTATCTTCCATGTGACAGGGTTGAAGATGGATATGGAGCCTCCAGGAGAGCACAGGGCATCTCCAAGGGCACCATGTTCCTAGCAGTGAATGGAGCTTCAGAAACTCAAGGGGAGCCACCCAAATGGAAAGGGCTAAAGCAATGAATGTGCAGGCTAGGGAGAGCTCTGCAGTGCTGCAAGAGGCAGTGTGGACCCAGGAGGCCCAGGGAAGGGCGCCTGGATAGTCACTGAGGTCACCTTCAATGTCAGTGTTTGGCTGCCTGGGCAGCTCCTTCCTGCCGGCCTCGGTGCCTGTAGCCAGAGGACCAGCCGGCCCTGCCCAGCCTCCCTCCCAGCTCAGAGGCCAAAGACGGCTCTGCACCAACCCCAACGTGGTACAAGGCTGGGGCCAGCAGGGTTTGTGTGGGGACAGGGCAGTGCGGGCTGTCATGGGGACCATGTCAGAGGGACATTTCCCCAGGGCTGAGCACCCTGCCCTGGGTGCAGTCTGCACAGTGGAGCCAGGGAGCCGTGTGCGGGTGCAGGGATGGGCACACATGGAAGCCCCCATGTTCCCCCTGGGAGAAGGGAACCTGCCAGGAGCTCTCCCACCCCTGCCCCACCAGCACCGGTGATGACCAGCCCTGCTGCTGCACCCACACTTTCTCAGTGCTGAACTCAACCAGGTCCCCAGGCTGCTCCCTACAGCTGGCTGCAGGGACACCCATGGGACCTGGCCATTCCTGCTCCTCACAAGCCGCTTGTTCAAGGCAATGCTGGAAGAACAGGCCTGGCACCATCCTCTTGGCCCTGCACTGCCTGTGACTGTCACAAGTGAACAGTCCCCTCCAGAGAACGATCCCTGGGACAGGCACTTGGGAACAGGCAGCTGCCAGTGTTGATGGGAGTCCATCTGGGACATGCCCTCTGGGTGGACAAGGAGGCCTCAGGCTCCCTCAGACGTGAGTCCTCCTGTGGTTGGCAAGGTGAAGGTGCTGACATGTGGCAGAGACCAGGGCATTGCTCCCTCCTCGGCCCTCTCCCAGCTCCTGGGAGCTCATTGTAGGAGCCAGCCAGTCCCCAAGAACAACTATTCCCACAGCTTTGCAGCCATTGCTGGCAGGCTGTATGCACGTGGGGTGCCCTTTGAGCCACACACTTGCTCACATTGCTTAAAGGAGACTGTACCCACCTCCTCACCCTGCCTGGGTGCTTGGTCACTCCCACTGTGGTCTCACCCTTGTCACCTATAAGCTTGAAGTCAGGCCCTAGCCCTCATGTTCAAAGAGCTCCACACATCTGAGCTGCCCCTTCACACTAAGAGCAGCCCCTTTGCTCATCTTCCTCCGCTCACTCCTGAAGATCTCCTACCCTGCTCCTGTATGAGATGTAGAATCATGTGTGAGATTCCACCACACCTCAGCAATATTTCTCAGTCAGATGGGCACCTCCATCTGCTCCTTTCTCTGCCCCAAGCTTTATGCACTTGTACATGTTTTCATTGCAGAGCCTCAGCTGTGGCGCCGAGAACAGGTTGGTGATGGTGAAACTTGTTCTACCAAGGGCCAAGGACACAGAGTTTCTGGTGGCTGCACTTCAGAGCATGGGCATGCTGTCATGGAGAGCAGGTGGCAATGAGATGGTGAGAGGAGATTCCCACTAAGAGAGCAAAGCCTGCAGAGCCCAGGGCCAGGGGGAAACAGAGCTGGGTTGCCCAGCCTTGGCAGGAGAGGGTTTTGCTGCCTGAGCTCCCTCTCCACCACCTTGGTGCCTGGGACAGAGCTGAATTGACCTCCCTGAAGGTAAACGCACCAGTGAAGAAGGTCCTGGCTTGGACTGCCATCCAGAGACCCTGTGAACATCACTAACATTGTCCTTGCTCCTGTCATCCAGTGGTGAAAAGGGGTCTCTGCTCTAGTAGCCTCATCCTTAAAATCTTGTAGCTCTCCTTCTCTGGAAACTCTTCACACCCTTAGATGAGGGAAATGGGCTAACGATGACCTCCATGTGGTAAATCACAGCCTGCCCAGGTCCAGGGACTTCTTCAGTGGCACCTTGTCCTTCCTGGAGAGAGGTTCACCTATGTCACAGGCCCAAGTTGCCATTAATTGCCCCTAGGAGGCAAATCCCTCTCCTGTTTCTCCCTGGCCTTGGGCATTCCAGAGTTTGCTGTCTTTCTGGGAACCTCCTTTCAGCATAGCCCTGACAAGTGCTCTCTACACGAGCGAGTCGCTGTTGTCAAGTGGGGCCATTGCACACATGGTGTCCTTGGCTCTTGGTAACAGGTAGCACCATTGCAGATCTCATCTTTGTGCCACAGTTGAGGTTCTCCATCCCAATATCGTACACAAGTGCATGCAGCCTGGGATAGAGGAGGGCAGATGGAGAGGCACAAGCTGTCACTGCACGGAAACATGGTTGGAATAATGGAGATGCTTTGAGACCACTCACATGACTAGAGGGCTGTGATGGCAGATGCCAAGCTCCGCAGGCAGGAAGGGTAGCGGAGAAGAGGAGGATGGGGTGGATGTCCTTGATGTGAAGGGACAGCTCAGATGGAAGAAGCTCTTGCACGGGATGGATCAAGGTCTGGGTGAGAGCTTGCATAGGCTCCCTCTCCATGGGAGAAACTGACAATGTGAAGAGTCGTGGAGCTTAGGAAAGCCAGCAGGTGTTTAAGGAGCACAGCCACCCAGCCCAAGATGGTCCATCCTGATGCTCATTAAAACTACAAGACACCTTGGGAGATCAGGTTGGTGACAGAGGATAGTATGGTCTATTTTGTAGTGATGGTGTTCCAGTAGAGACAAAAACCAGGTCCTGCCCTTGGCACAGACCGACTCTTCTAGGGATACGGGCTGGGGAATGTCCGGCTGGGCAGCAGTTCTTTGGAGAAGGACCTTTGTGGGCAGAGAGTTGCATGTGAGCCAGAAACGTGCTCTGGAGGCCACCGTGTCCTGGACTGCATGAACTGGAGTCCCCCTACTCTGTACTCATTAGAGTACCTCTAGAAACAGTATGCATTTAGAACCCTTTGTAGAAGAACTCTGCTCACCACATGAAGTGAGTTCAGTGTCAGGTGTCCAAGGTGGATGGGGGCTGGAGTACTCTCCTGTGAGGAGAGGGTTTGGGTTTGTTCAGTGCAAAGAAGTTAAGACTTCTACTGATTTTCTTTTTTTTCTTTTTTTTTTTTTTTGGCCTATGGGTCAGTACCTGAACTGGCTGCCCCAGAGTCAGGCCCTTCTGCTGGGGTGAGGCTTTTTCAGGCCTGGTCAGCACATGAGCTGCATGGAGAAGCTGAGGACCATGACCTTCTTTAGCCTGCTGAAGTGCTACAGCTAATGGAAAGAGAGCAGGAGCCTGTGACTGCTTGCCGGATGGTTTCAGAAACGATGGATATAGTTCTGGTAGTGGGAAAAAAATTGTGAATGAGAAAGAGCCACAAAGTGCTTATTAAGGTACAGACTTAATTTGAAGAAAAGAGAAATGTCACTTAAGAGCAGTGCTGTGGTGCAAGAGGTGACCTGGAGGGGACCTGAGATCAACTCATGCCTTATTGTTTCAAAGACGAGTCACCAAGGACAGAGAGACATGGGAAAAGATGGAGAGATGCTGGGGTGAGAACAAGGTGGGGAAGCAGCCTGAGTGTCTACAAGCTGCAGAGAAAAAGGCACAGGCATGGGAAAATGTGGGACAGCCCAAAGAGGAGACAGCCGAGGGCAGGGCCACAACCAAAAACCTCCTCAGGAACTAGGTCTGTGTTCTCTTGGCCATGGCTGGTGTCTCTGCCATTGAGACTTAGGAGAAGAAACTTCTTCCTTCTGGCAACAGGGCCTCCTTGCCTGCTTTCCCCCAGGGACACAAGAGGTCCTGGATCAATGTCCTGCCCTAGACCTTGAACAACCCCACCTATACACTGCTCCAACCAAAAGCCTTGGGCAAAGCATGGTTGAAAGGATGCCCGTACTCAGGGACTGGGCACCTCTGTTTGGTCATTCTGCTTGTTAACACACATGAAGGGTTGGCCTGGCATCGGAGGAACCTGCACGTTGCCTTTTCCTATCTACAATCACGACTTCCAACTCTCTGCTCTAATCAGCCCCTGGGGAGGCTTTCCTTGGTAATGAACCACTGTGGGACCCATTAACCCTCCAAGAAACTTAAGGATGTGCTTCTGACTTGAACTTCTTGAGAAGTTTCTTCAGACTCCTCTCAGCATCAGAGGTTCATGGGCTCAGCACCAGCTAGTCCCAAGGGGTCAGTGAAATGCAAAACCACTCAGGAGCCATGATTCTTGCCATAATTTTCTTCAATCTTCAACTCTGCTGTAGCTAATTGGAATGGAGTGTATTAAAAATAGGCAGATCTCTCTGAGCACCTGAAAAAGAAAGATAGCTGTTTTTTTTCAGCTTTCTTATTTTTTTCCATGTTCTGAATCAGGCATGCACTTTCTCTGCTTCCTAGAGTGCCTCCCAATGAAGAATGGACACGTGTGAAAACCAGTATTTCTGAGGGGAGACCTGTATGCGGAAGGTTTCTGCCCAGCTTCCCAGCCCTGCCAGTTCCCTCATCAGCCACTGGGGACTCAGATCACTCTGCTTAAAATCAAACTGTTTTTCCATTCCAGGAACTGAATGCTATAGCTCATGTGCACCAAATTCCCACCTGAACTAGTGGCAAACAGGCGGAAATGTTAAGTGCGATGAAACAAAACAACCTGGATCCTGTGTCAATAGGAAACAAAACGCACTTCTCAACTGCTAGCTGAGTCCTGATTGCTTCCAAGGAGCTCCACAGCCTACAAGGAATAACCTTCCTTGAACTGTTTTTCACAACTAGATAGAAAAGCCTAGATAGACACATAGTAAAGGAGCTGGTTAAGAGACAACAAGAGACTCCTGAAAGACTCCCTGAAGCTCAAAGCAGCAAGGGAAGAGTTGAGAGGTGTCTGAACGATAAAGAGCAAGGGGAGGAGGAAGACTTTAAAAAAAAATTGAAAGTGCAGATGTGCAGATCATCTGAATCAAAGCTGCCTTTCAAAAAGTTCAGCTTAATCAGGCTTGTAGAGATATGTGAGGGATTGGTGAAAGGGTGTATATGAGGAAGCAGATTCCGCCCGATGTCAGACCCCATCCGGACAGATGTCTCTGTCAAATCCAGTTATCTGGACTTTCCTTTCTAGTCAAAGGAGGGAAATAAGTGCTCTTAACAGACTTTTGATTTCAGATGTGTTTCCTAATGACAAGCTAAGAGCCTGCAGAAACCGCCTCCAAAATTTTCAGCACTGCAGGGGAACACAACGAGCCCAAGGCATCTCCAGCAGTGCCAGCCTCTGTATGTGATCAAATGGAATCAATCCCCTAATGCAGATTATAGTCATAAATGAGACCATTCCTAAAGAATAACAAAGATTGCCTTTTTCCAAAACCTTAGGCAGTTTTTAACATTATGAAATACATATTCATTTTTCTAATTTGGCAGCACCATGTTCCTGCACTACTTTCACTGTGGCCATGAAGTAAGGCAGGAAGCAGAGCCCTAGATAAAGTTCTCAGGAGGATCTGTGCTAAGGGCTCCTTTGCTCTTTTCTGGACTATCATCTCTATCTTAATCAGCACAGTGCATGAAACCCTGCTGAGGAAGTGAAGAACAGCGAGCCTGCTTTGGTGCTTCCAGGAGAAGGACTGTCTTCTGCCACAGACTGTCCTCCATCCCACTTCTACCCAAAGAGCAGCCCACAGCAGTCATCATGGAGCTGAGGCTCACCCTCATCTCAGCCTGTGCTCAGACTTTGTGCTCTTTCATCCCACAGGACTTTGATCCTGTCTTGCCAAATGCCAAACCCCCAAACCAAGCGCCAAAACCAGGCAACCCTACAGCTCTGCCCAGGGCACACACTTGCAAGGCCAGGGACAGAGAAGTGAGCTCTCCAGTTGCCACTTTCAGACATTTCTCAGGCTTCACCTTGTTGGTGAAGGTTGACTGAAGCCAAGCAGGGCTGCACTTGCTAAAATCCCCGTCCCATTCAGCCATTAGCCCACATTTTCCTTCTTCATTCTTCCTTCTTCATTGCTCAAACCATCCTTACTTTGCTGGACAATATTTGTGACTTCCTCCTTTGCAGCCTCTTCCCCTTTCCACATGCTGCCTTATTGACTTGAAGGCCACACGCCAGTTCCCTGTTTAGTCACGCTGGGCTCCAGAGATGTTTCCTAATTTTACCAACTGTTTGTATGGAGCATTCTTCTTCTTGACAGATGCTTACTTAATGGCTGCCTTTCCTGAGGTCCTCCACCCTTCAGAGCTGCTTGGAGCTGCTCTCCTCAGAGTGGGGAACCTGGGGCCTTGGCCCCCAACAAGAACATGGTCACCATGGGGACCACCCGCTCACAATGGCCTTATGGGCAGGCTACCACTGCCATCACAAAGCCCTGGTGGTTTCCTTGGGGACCCTATCATCATGTCCTGCTGGACACCATGGCAGACCCTGTCATGATGCCTTTGTGGGGACTATGGAGGTCCCATCATGATTCCTTGGTGGAGACCATGGAGAAAGACACCATCACAATGTCTTGGTGAAAACCATGGGGATCCCATCATGATGCCTTTCTAGAGATCCATAGCAGAGATCTACACAAGGCCAGCTCTGTTGCTCTGCACACTAATCCTCATCCCTACAATCCTGACAGGCTCTCTGTCCATCCCTAAGCAGAGCTCCCTGCATCCCACTGCTCTCTCCAGGGGTTCGTTTGTTCACATCACTTGCACCCTTCCCTGCCATCCCAGCCCCTCACTCTTGCTGGAGTCTTCTCCCCTGAGTCACTCCCAGTTTAAGGCTCGCCTCACCGTCTTGGCCACCTGCTTGATGACCATCAGGCCGGCAGATGGGAAGAGTCTCCATCAAAAGGAAATGTGACAACCTGCAGCCTTGTTGCCCTGCTGTGGGCTCAGCTCCAGGGCCTCCTCCAGCTCCTACTGAAAAAATAAAATGAAAAAGAAGAGAAAAAAAGTGGGGGAGAGTGAGAAAGACCCTTGCTATTTGTCTTCTCCAATTTCATCTTGTAATAAGCTGGTATGAGGGTACATGAAAGCAATATGAATTATAGTATAGGAAATGCAGAATAAAATCATGAATATTTAGGACATGTTTCTCCTTTTCGCATCAGTGCATGTCCAGATGTGCAGGGATGCTGCTGCTGGAGGCATAATCTGTGCATCACTGCTTTGTTCCAGAGCAAAGGCCACCACAATGGCACTGGCTGAAGACTCCAATGCCCATGGAGAGATCAGCAGGTTGTGAGGAAGCTCCAAAAGTGCCTTTGCCCACTCTGCCTTTTGAGAGCACCAGCAGTACCTTTGCTGGCCCATCAAGCCAATAAGCAGGGCAAAGGGGATACCCGGGGAGTGCCAGGCACTCAAAGGCCCTGCCAGTGCTGTAGGGACCATGGGTGTATGTGTGCAGGGATTGTAGGTGGGCACATGGGCCACTTGTGACTGTCACACCTGCCAAGCCTGAGGCATTAGCCCAGTCCTTGTTCATATCATCTGGCAGGGGGAGCAGAAATTCAGGAGAGGAGAGCTAGAAGGGTTTGAGAGGGCAGAAACTGGAGCAGAGATGTGGCAGGGTGAGGATGCCTCCCGTTTATGCAGCACCCTGGATGTAGACAGGATGGGCTTTCCCTACAGCCAGTGCTGGAATGTCTTTGGGTACAGGATGGAAACGTAGGATGCCCTGGGACACTTACCCAGCAGTCACTCCAAGGGGACATGATTTTCCTGCAGGTGCCCTGCTGCATTTGCTAGAAACACGTGATTGCGCTGGACACCCCAAGCATCTGACAAGGCCCTGCCAGCACTTTTCTATGCCATCAAATCAAGGCTCTGCACTGAATTACCAGAGCTGCTGTTTAGTGCTAGAATCTTTCTATGCTTCATCTTCATTGTTCCTGGGGTTGCCATTTTTGTTGGCATCTGGGGTAATTTCAGATGGGCAAGGCAATTCCCCATTGGCTCCCCACCCTGATCCTCTAGGATGATGCAGGTCTCCCAGGAGCCGCATCAGAAAAAGTGGGTACTGACACAGGCCTTGGACCTCCTCAGTCTTTTGGATTGTCACCAGAAAGAGTTTGTGTGTGATCAGCTGACTCTCATCCTCCATTTCCAGTGACTGCAATTGCAGCTTAGACAAGGAGCTCTCTTGCAGACCTCTGTGTTGTGCTCACTTCAGTTGTGGCAAGGGGAATCATACAACCTGCCTGTGAAATTCACAGGAGTTTTCTGAATCCCACTTTACGCCAGGGGCTTCTAGACCAGCAGGAGGTGCCAAGACTGACACATCTGAGTCAATGCCTGAACCATGTGTCAAGGAACTCCCTTCTTGTCCTAACTAGGTGTCCTGCCTAGGTCAGAGACGAGGATTTGGGGGGTTCCACAGGAGCACATTTCTATTTCTCATAGGTAGTCATGCTCTGATGAAAGAACTTGCAATGTTGGAAATAGTTGCTCTCTAGTCAATGGGAAAAGATGATAGGTAATTACTTCGCTCTATTCCAGTGCACATTTCCCAGGAGGAGGGGGCACAAGGGACAGAGAAATTGGTGAGTTCAGCTGGGCCTCTGCTCCTGAGCGGGGCCAGGTTCCTGGGACGGAGGCAGCTCGTGGCAGCCTGGCAGCACTGCCCAGAGACAGCCGAGTGCAGGAGCAGCTCCTGTGCCAAGAGCAGCAGGGCTGCGGGCACTGCCTGCTGCTGCGGACAGCAGAGGAGAGAAGGCAGCGAGAGGGGAACGGCAGTGTGGAGCGGGAGGACACAGGAGACCTTCACAGCTCTTGACATGGTGAGTTTGTACTTACAGGACAATGCTACGGAACTTCTTGAAGGGGACATAAGAACCCATCACACCCCATGACTCCCAGCATTTTTCTCTTCTGGCTTTTGCAGTGCGGAGGAAGAGGAGCTGCTTCAGAGCAGGGATTCTCTAACATACCACCTATGAGCAGGGCATCCTGCTGTCTTCCCCAACAGAAACAGCAGTGATGTGAAGCCGGGGTGTGCAGACAGGGTGAGAGGTCTGCACTTCAGAGCAGGGTCGCTGCACCCAAAGGTGCTGTGTGCCCGCAGCAGTGACTGTGTCGTCTGTGAAGGTCAGCGATCAGCCTGCCCAGGTGTTGCAGATAGTTAGGGAACGGCGGCCGGAAGATATCGTGCTGTACGGAAAGATAGGGCCCCTAGTAGCCAATAGTGTTTAGTCTATGGTGTAAGCAGACGGATGTGACGTTGTAAACCTAGATATATAACACCGGGTTTCCCATCAATAAAGGCCATTTGCCGTCCACCACATTGCTGTCAACTAGCTGATAGCCCGAGTGGTTTGGGGGTGGTCGCCGTGCCGTCCCTGAACCAGGTCGCTGCAGCCATTTGAACTGCTGCAAGTGGTGCCGAAACCCGGGAACGTCATCGCCTGGATGAGCGAGCAGCGTGAGCAGCAGCCAGAGCAAGTGGACCACCCCAGCGAAGGGGACACTACTGAATCAACAAGGAGGATGGAAGCCCTCATAAAGGTCGTATCGCAATTACATAAGTACTGGGGGATTGATTGTAAGCCAAAAGATTTTACTCTTGCAGTTACAAGGCTTTTGAAAATTAAGGCTATAGACCAGCCGGTGGATATTCTCCACCCTGAACTGTGGGACAATTGTACTAAGGCATTAGCTGAGGAGACAATGTTCTCAGGTTGTGGGAAAAACCTTAAGGCTTGGGGAAAAGTTGTACAAGCCTTGCAGAAAGCTATGAAAGAGCAGGAGACTTGGGTAGCAGTAAAAGACTGTTTATTGGCCACGTTCAAAGTGGGAATCGGGACAACTGCGCAGACTTTGGACCCCCCAGATGATGGCAATTCTGCTGAGCCTAAAGGTCAGCAAGAGGGTGAAACATCCCCTCCATCCCCGAGCCCCGCCCTGCTTACAGAGGAGCAGAAACAGCCGAAATCTGTTTGGAGCGAGGTAGCCGAGGAAGCTAGGAACATTGAAAAGAAGTCAGAGCATGATGACGTCTGGGCCAGGCCACCACCCTATGCCCCTCAAAATGGCGCCGAGCCACAAGGGGAAGGGCGGGGCGAGGGTGCCCCCGGCGCAAGTGAGGCGCCGGAAAGAGCAAGTCCGAGTGAGGGACGAAGAGAAGACCCGAGGGAGGGGTCGAGAGCAAGTCCGAGTGAGGGACGGAGAGAAGACCCGAGGGAGGGGTCAGAGCATAATGACGTCTGGGCCAGGCCACCACCCTATGCCCCTCAAAATGGCGCCGAGCCACAAGGGGAAGGGCGGGGCGAGGGTGCCCCCGGTGCGAGTGAGGCGCCGGAAACCAATGGGAATGACCGGAGCCCGGAAGTGACCAGTCAGTCGAGTTCCGACTCCGGATCAGACACTAGTCAGGACGAGTGGCTCACAACCGATTCAAACTTAAGGAAGGAGAAAAAGAAGGTAAACATCCGAATTAAAGAAAAACCGGCGGGAGCATTCATGATTAAGCATGTTGCAAAGGAAGAGCATCTGACCCCAATTCAGGTGGCTGTTACCTTCAAAATAAAACTAATGAAAATTGTGAGTTTCTGTTCACAGGACTGGATCATCGGACACCCCCGTAACCCGTACACCCCGGTGACAAGCGTCCCGCCCGAGCCTGCGAGTTCCACGCTGACCGAATCCAGAAAACAACAAAACAGCCTCTGCAAGAGGGCGCCGCGATGCCTTTGCGTGATTTTAATTTTGCAGCTTGTCACTATAGGACAGGTAGAGTCACACCAGCCCTTTAAATGGGGTACTTGAACAGATCGAACAATCTCAAGCAATTAGTACAAAAATAACTACAGGGCCACCAGTTTTCAGTGCCATGCCTTGCCAACCAGCACCCATTGAACCCTGTTCCAAACGCAGCCGGTACAAAAATTTGTTCACCGGTTCGCTGTGGTTAACCACCCTGATATCCACCCTGATAGGGCCGATCACAATGATCATGATGACGCTAATCTTTGGACCCTGTATATTGAATAAGCTCATGCCGTTTGTCAAGAATCAGCTAGAGAAGGTTAACATCATGTTAGTAGAACACCAACAACTGCTTTAAGAATATATCCACTCAGTATTACCCCCAAGTTATCCCAAGGTACACCCTATTCCTACACCCTGGTATTACCTGTCATCCCCTACCTTCTACGCGCCTTCTTCTTTGTGCCTTATGTTTTATGTCAAGTTTATGATATGTAATTTTAAGATTGGTATAAGAATAGAATAAGATAGTAATAAGAATAAGATAGTTGTATTTTAGCTAGTTTTGTTATGCATAGGGAGGGGGGAAGTTGTTGCAGATAGTTAGGGAACGGCGGCCGGAAGATATCGTGCTGTACGGAAAGATAGGGCCCCTAGTAGCCAATAGTGTTTAGTCTATGGTGTAAGCAGACGGATGTGACGTTGTAAACCTAGATATATAACACCGGGTTTCCCATCAATAAAGGCCATTTGCCGTCCACCACATTGCTGTCAACTAGCTGATAGCCCGAGTGGTTTGGGGGTGGTCGCCGTGCCGTCCCTGAACCAGGTCGCTGCAGCCATTTGAACTGCAACACCCAGGGAGCTCCCCACAGCACTGAGGGGAGAAGTTCTGGGTGGGAGGATTATCCTCTACCAGGACAGGCTCCTTCTCCTGCTGGGAGGGTGCTGCGGGGGTCAGGTCTGCTCACAGGTCTAGCTGTGAGCACATTTCAGGGAGCACTTTGCAAAAGGAAAGGCAAGGGAGGCATTTCCTGGAAGGGAAGTCAATGGGATGGTGCTCTAGAATTTCCTTCCACTTGGTAAGAGGAAAATGGAAACAAAACTGTCAGACTTGGACAAGAGACTGTGACTCATCAAGAGATTCAAGGAGCAGCCAAAGTGTCTGCCAGGGACATCTGAATGTCCCCTCAGCCATCCCTTAGTCTATAGACAGCACCAGCTTCTCCTGGGCTGCTGCATCAGGGTCTATCTGAGCTGCTCTTTAGCACCTGCAGACATGGGGGTGCCCCTGGACAGTCCCCTGCTCCTGGGAGGTTTCTGCAGGGGGAACTGGGCTCACTTGTGAGTGTCGTTGTCCTTCATGTGAGTGAGGTGCAAGTACACGACAGTGAGGGGCAAGGCTCGGCGATGAAGCAGGTCCCACGACAAAGTCCTAACCAGGTGTTTTTTTTTTTTTTCTTTCCTGTTGGGATGCACAAGGGTTTATACTGAGAACAATTGAAACACCAAAGATTTCTGCTCTACCACATAATGTTCCCACAGTGAGTAGGCACCTTTGTGTGTTTGTGTGTGCACCATCATATATATTATTTATACACATGCTTATATATCAACAGACTCCTCCACTTATTCTTTTGCAGAGAAGACTTGATTTCCAACTGTTGAAGAGCCCTGCCATAGAAGGGGTGGACATTGTCTCCTGCAGGTTCCGTGCATCAAAGCTGCTCCTTCTCTCTGCAGTGCCTGGAATAAGGGTGCAGGGTGCAGGGTTAAAAGAGGCATGAGGACAAGGTCTATCTCTAGACCTCTCGACATGTAGAAAGGGTAAGGTCTATCCTTGTTTCCTTTTGACTGTTGTTCTCCCTTGCTAGAATGAGATTTGCTGTGGCAGACTCAGATACAAATATCTCTGTTGATTAGGGCAAGACTGATGGGGGTGAATCCATCACAAAGCTCTTCTCCTTCAGATGCAACTAGTGTGAGGGCTGTATTCAGCTCTCATGCTGGTGAATGGAGAATATTCCCACCTGGTCTCTGGACTAAGTCCATTCCAAGCAATGCAATATGCCATTCCAAGGCATCTCCACAAATACCACTCAAAGACTAGTGCATCTATTTCCACCTGCAGCAAAGCAGAAACAACTCCTCCGGAGCTATGGGCAGGAGTCCCTGTTGCACGTGGTAAACTACCAGCCAGTTCAAAGTGGAGCACCAGAAATGGAGCTGAAATAAGGGAGGGAGGAAATGTGGGGAGTTCCTTGAGAAATTGAAACGGTTTGGCTCAGAAAAGCCTGCCTTAACTTTTGGCTTTCTTTCCTTCCTTGGACAGGACTCCCGGGCCCCGAAGGAGCTAATGTCCAAGAACAGCTCCCTCAGTGAGTTCCTCCTCTTGCCATTCTCAGACACGCGGGAGCTGCAGCTCTTGCACTTCTCGCTCTTCCTGGCCATCTACCTGGCTGCCCTCCTGGCCAACGGCCTCATCATCACAGCTGTAGCCTGCGACCACCGCCTCCACACCCCCATGTACTTCTTCCTCCTCAACCTCTCCCTCCTCGACCTTGGCTCCATCTCCACCACTGTTCCCAAATCCATGCACAATTCTCTGTGGAACATAAGGGCCATTTCATACTTGGAATGTGCTGGGCAGGTCTTTTTCTTCTTTTTTTTTCATATCAGCAGAGCATTATCTCCTCACAGTCATGGCCTATGACCGCTACGTTGCCATCTGCAGACCCCTGCACTACGGGACCCTGCTGGGCAGCAGAGCTTATGTCAAAATGGCAGCAGCTGCCTGGGCCAGTGGCTTTCTCTATGCTCTCCTGCACACTGTGAACACATTTTCCCTATCCCTCTGCCAAGGCAATGTGGTGGAGCAGTTCTTCTGTGAGATCCCCCAGATCCTCAAGCTCTCCTGCTCAGACTCCTACCTCAGGGAAGTTGGGCTCATTGGGGTTAGTGTCTCTTTGGGCTTTGGGTGTTTTGTTTTCATTGTGGTGTCCTACGTGCAGATCTTCAGAGCTGTGCTGAGGATCCCTTCAGAGCAGGGCCGGCACAAAGCCTTTTCCATGTGCCTCCCGCACCTGGCCGTGGTCTCCCTGTTTGTCAGCACTGGACTGTTTGCCTACCTGAAGCCTCCCTCCATCTCCTCGCCAGCTCTGGATCTGGTGCTGGCTGTTCTGTACTCAGTGGTGCCTCCAGCAGTGAACCCCCTCATCTACAGCATGAGGAACAAGGAGCTCAAAGATGCCATTAAGAAAGTGATTTTACGGACCTTTTTAAGCAGTGGTATTTTTTTCACATCTCTCCATAAATGACTCTTTCTATATCCCGTAACTGGATTGAGCATTGTTTCTTCATGTGATTTTTATTGTGGCTTTTATTAGTGATAATAATTGTAATAATTGTGATAATAATAATACAACTACTTGTATTCATTCCCCTTTTTACGGTGTCTGCTCTGTCTCACCTGATACCCTAAATTGTGTTAAATGCTGGACAAGGACTGGCTCCCTAACAGTGTCTCTGTAATAAAGTAATTTCTATCAGTACAGTGCGTGAAAACTGGGCTTTTCCTCCAAAGCTGGTGTCAAGAATAGGCCCAAGGACTTGCATCCCTCAAGGACCTGCTGCACAGGATTCTCCATGGATTCAGCAACACAGAGCTCAGAATCATGTAATGATCTTTCAGAGACCAAGGGCTGGTTTGGGAATTCCCCTATCAGAGTCCAAGGATAGTGGAGATGCTGAATGGTCATGGATTTACACATGCACAGCTCTCCTACGTATTAAGGCACAGTGTCAGACGGCTGTTCTCATGGAGGGGAAGCTGGCGGTGTCCAGTAGCACAGAGATCCTCCTGGGACAGCATATGCCTGGGATGGACTGTGAGTAGAGCCTCATAAAGGGAGAGGTCCTTGAAGATGGAGTTTCTTAGAGGTAAAGCACTGGGTATTCGCAGGCAAAAGAGGACTCTGCAGTCTCAGGAGAGGCAATGAGGACTCAACGGTCAGGAAGAAGGGAGAACGGAGAGCCCTCTGGGTCACCATCTATCAAATACCAGGGGCAGGATGTATAGGCACAACTGGACACAACGAGCACCCTTGGAAATGCTCTGTAGTCCAGGTGCCCTGGACTGTGCAGCCATCTGCAGTCCCTCGCAGGGATTAGAGGTCGTGATACCCATTTGGTTGGGTCTGACTCCTACCCCTGGTCACAGGGGCAGTGAAATGTCACCCTTAGCCACTTTATTCCCCCTCTCCCCCCTCCATATTCTTCCCAGCTCTGGATCTCTCTCTACTGGCCATTCTGTACTCAGTGGTGCCTCCAGCACTGAACGCCCTTGTCTACAGCATGAGGAACAAGGAGCTCAAGGAGGCACTGAGGAAACTTCCTCAATGGGTACAATGTCAGTGCCAAAACCTGTCCTGTGTGAAGTCACTTGTCATTCCCATGTACTTGGCATGAAACATGTGCTCTTCATTTCTTTCTTTCTGATTTTTTATTCTTACCTTCCTGATAAAATAATAATAAATAATTATTTAAAATACAATACAACAATACAGCAGGAACACAAGGCTGACTAGGGAAAATACGGGCCTGCTGCTAAATGGGCCAAGAGCCCTGGTGAGAGAGGACACAGAAAAGGCCACCTTTGCCACAGGCTTTAGTGCTAAGAGTGACCCCCAGGAATCCTAGGCCCTGAAGACCATGGAGAAATGGAGAAAGGAAGACTTTCCCTTGCTGGAGGAGGATCTGAGTAGGGCTCACTTCAGCAAACCAGACACCCACAAAACCATGGGCTCTGAGGGGACTCTCTTGCACTGTTCAGTCCCCATGTCTGACAGAGCTCCATGAACTGGAGAAATCGAGTCCCTCCAGTTACACTGCTTGTACCTCTGGCCCTTGGCAAGCGACCTTCACACATCAGAGACTCTCTGAGCACCGCCTGACAGATGCAAAAAGGGGTTCAAATTGGAATGCTGCATTTATGGCACTGCATCTCGCACTGCTTTCATGCCTCCTGATGTTAGCTTGCTTCCCTTTACCCCTTCTCTGTTTGTCACACTGCACCATTGCATGTGTCACGATCACATCTCAAAGTGCACAAGTGGCAATTTCTCCTCTGGTGTTATTCCTGTGTTTCACACCTCAGACAACTTCACCTGCCACCTGCATGGTCAAAGTGACAACTGGGAATAGAAGAAGCTGAGCGCAAGGAAGGACCTTGCTCTACCTTGCTTGGTCTTGTTACAGGCATTGCCTGGTTCAGGCTGGGCTGCTTTTTCTTGGAGAGCAGCAAGAGAAGAGGCATCTTTCCCTTCTTTTAAAAGTCATCAGGCAATAATTTGCATACTGCTTGTAACGCACACTTGCTAGGGAGAGTCATAAGGATATGGGGTTTGGGACATGCAAAGGAGCATGATGAAAACGAAGAGCACCTGTACAGCTCAGCACTGGAACTGAGCTCTTTTTCCCCTTGGAGGCTGGTCAGGAGGACGGATTAGCGGGTGGTGTCACAGTCACCCATGGGATGGAAAGCCATGCTGTCACACACGGCATGTGGCCCTTCCTCTACAGTCCTGCACTCCTGCCTTTCACAGGATGGGCAGGTATGTGCTGAGAGGGATTTCTGGCTGAAAATGAGCCCCGGCAGGATGAAGAGGGTCACAGGGGAAGAGGACTGCTGCTTCCAGGGCTTGTCTGAACCTACAGCAGTTTGTGGACGTTACCAGAGCACAGTTGAGCCACGAGACACTGAACAACCTTGACCTGCAATCAGAACAAAACCACAAGGACTGCTCCTGCTCTTTGTCCTCCTTGACCCTGGCAAAAGGAAAGACAGTTTTACTTGCCACCAATGCCCACTGCATTGTAAGTGAATAGGCTCTAAGACAGGAGCCGAGGTGACAAGATCCACACCTCCAGGCCATCTGCTGACTGCTATACAGAGGCCAGAAATCAGGTTTGGACAGAAGAAAGGACAGAAAGCATGGAGCTCTGGAGAGTTTTCCTTCTTTCTTTTCATCACAGCATCCAGAAGGAGGAATTTGTGACCCAACTAACAAACATCGCATGAAAACCAGGACACCCGTTTACCACATGAAGAGTATACTAACACTTGCCTGCTCACTACCCTGGAGCAGGGAACTGCTGCCTGAGAGAACTCCAGGTGCAACTTGTGTCCTTGGTACCTCTTCAGAGCTGGCTGGAAACACTTGTGGTCCCCTCCAACTGGTCTTGATTTGAGGGTGACCACCTGCAGGAAGCAGCACCAGACCAGAAGTACAGCTGCCTTCAGAAATACTGTGGCCTGCAAGGCTGAAAATCAGAGGCCAACCTTGCATCCTGAGAGCTGCAATGGGCATCTGCAAAGAGCATGGTGTTTTGCCAATTGACTGGGGCAGATGGGGTGATGGAAAGAACCAGCCACCACTGGAAAGAATGGTCTTATTTCACTATTAATATTAAGGCAGTACAGAATGATATATTTAACAAAATAGGCTTATTACCAACTCTGGTTTAGCAACAGAGAAATTAGGCAAGATAATGCACCTAACCATCAGTATATGAGAAAGGGAATAGTGGTTAAAAGATACATCACCAATTGCCTAAATATGTTACTGTCATACAGATCCGCAGTCACTGGGGAGTCCCTGTTGCAGTGAGGATTTGGAGAACCTTCCCTGCAACTGGGAGGGCTTACATGGTGCATCCACCCGTGAGGTCTCCAAAATTGCGGCAAGAGTGTCCATCTTTTATAGAGCCAAATCAGCAAATCATGATAACTTGCATTTTGTTTGTGAGCGGTAACATCTGATGTGGCATACTTTCCCTATCATGTGGGATGGGGATCTGGTCAGAGCCCAGGCCTCAGATGGGAGGGTTCCCTTCAAGGTCAAAAACAGCCGCACGAGAGCTTAAAAAAGCTACAGTTTAACAAGCCTCCGTACAAGCTGGCATGACCAATTCTACAGGCGAGTGTTGTGCACTGCAAAGGCGGTGCCGTATTCATCTCTAAGTCAACCCCAATTCAGGCCTGTTGTTCAGGCCCTGCCACTTTATTTCCTCATGTTCCACTCTGTCGTGACACACAAGGTTATATTCCTCCCCACATTGTGGGGCTGCCAAGAGATTTCCTTGGTAGTGGGAAGCAGCATGAAAAGAGGAAACAGGAGCAAAATACAGCTTGGGAAGCTCTGATTGGGCAACAGGATGAAGAAATATCACTTGAAGGGTAGAGCAGTGGTGCTACAGGGCACCCACAGTGAGTCTGTCACCACCCATGGCTTTGTGTTTCAAGAAACAGCCACTAAGGATGGAAAAGCTCTCAAGGAATGGAAGGAGAACCTCTTGTGAGAACTTGCTGGGGAAGCAGATTGGGTGTCTACAGTCTGCAGGGACACAGGAGCAGGTCTAGGATGACCTGTGGTAGAGATGGCCAAGGGCACTGCCAAGGCCCCAACAGAATGGAGGTCTTTATCTTCTTGACTATGGATGTTATGTCTATCACCAAGGCCTATCAGGAATCATCAGGACTTCTTTGCCCCCTTTTATCTTTCTGGGGACCCAGGGAGGTGTCGTGTGTTTGTCCTGCACTCAGCATTGCACACCCTCACCCAAACACTGATGCCAGGAGGAGACTTGGGCAACACATGGAGGAAAGGATCTCCCTTTCCAGGGTTTTTCTGCTTGTGCTTGGCCAATGTGTGTTGACAAAACACATCAAGGGTGTATTCAGCATCGGGGTCACCTGAGTATTTTCTCTACCTATTACCAATGATTATATTTTTTAGCTTTAACCAGCCCCTGGTGAGTTGTTGTAGTTAATGGCCTCACTGGGATCCATTAATGTGCTACAAAACTTTAGGGTTTCCTTCTGACTTTGACTTCTTCACTGATTTCTTCAATCTCCTTTCAATAGCTGCAATTCATGGACTCTGCTCCAAGTACTGCATGGAGCTCATTAAAAAGCAAAAAGACCTCATAAACCAGGACTCTCCTTGCAATTTCCATCAAGTGTCCATGGCTAATTGGAGAGGTTTGGGGAGGGTAGCTGAAAGCTGAAGACAATAATTACATACAAGTATTTCATCTTTTAAAAGTTTTCTATTATTATTCTAAAGAATAGGCGACAGCACATCATCCAATTCATAGCCATCCAGAGTGACTCCTAATGAAGTCAGCACATGTAGGAAAAGCAGTGTCCCAGAGATCAGGCACTGTATCCACAATCTTCCTCCCCATCTTCCCAGCCCTACCAGTTCCCTCATCAGCCTCTTGGGAAGTTAAATCACTCCTGTTGAAAGCTACCCTTAGTCCACTTAAGTCTGCACTCTATGTTATAGCTCACCTGCCCCAATTTTCACTTGCTCCACCTAGACAACTGGCTGCCAACAGCCACAGGGGGATCTTCTTGTAGTTACAGAGAACCAAAAAAATAAGGCAGAGTATAGTTTCATGGAAAATAATGACACTCTTTGAATGTATGCTAAGTCCATACAACCCATACATATAGTAAGGACATGGCTATTGGGGCAGATTGCAGAAAGACAGAGCAAGCCCCAAAGGGCAAACCAGCCGCTGGGTTGAACAGAGTATCTGAGTGAACAGAGTATCGGGAGGAGTCACAATGTGTCCAGATACTGCCCTAAAGGGGATGTTAGAAATTGTCACTTTAAACAGGACATGTGGGAATGGGTGACTTAGTAGAAGCAGAGGAGACAGGGGAGAGAATGGGCCAAGACCCCTGGCATGAATAGCTGGGCTCACAACATCACTGATGAGCTGCCACAGACTGAATAAGCAACCCAGAGAAGTCCTTCCTTTGGCAGTGACTTGGGAAGCCACATCTCTGACAGGGTTCCAGGGAGATGGAGTTTCTCTTCGCTAAGATAGTCCCCAGGACTCTGCAGAGATGAGGAAGAGCATGAAGGGAGGTTGCAGGGATATTTGCCAGCTTCATCATCTGCAGAGCAGGGAGCTGGTCATCTCACAAACTTCTGATGGAGTCAAATGAGGAGGGGACTGATGAGTGAGATGGGGACTGCTGGATCAACACTCGCAGCCTGGACCTCAGTTCTTGTTCCCAGTGATCCTGCTGCTCTCCATCAAGGCTCAGAGCTTGGGAGCTCCTTCCCGAAGTGTCACACAGAAACTGTCACTGCAAAGACCCCTGTGGATCCCAGGCTGTGGCAGTAGTTGCACAGGCCTGGGGGCTGCCGCAGGAGTCTTGCATGAGGGTCCCACCTTGTTCAGGGACAATGTGGCAGCCAGGACTCCTGGGGCTGGGGCTTCCCCGAGCCCCAAGGCTCCCGTGGGGGAGCTCCAACCCTTGTGTGGGTGCTGGGGGCAGAAGGAGAGAATCCAGGGCAGGTTTCCCTGGCACTGGCTGCCCCTCTTCTCCCCCACGCCGGGGTGGGCAGTGCTGGCTGAGCCCAACACAGCAGCTCACACAGCCCCCCAGGCCCCCACACCAGCACCCCCAGCACCCGCAGGCCCGAGCTGGGCTCCCCTCCCTGCCCCGGCCCCGCACAGCCCCCAGCACAGCCAGGAGCCCCACGGGGCCTCACAGCCAATGGCTGCGCTGGGCACGAGGAGGTCACTGCTGCCGCAGCCCCTGATAGGCCAGCTGCAGGGAGAGGGCGTGGCTGCTGCTTGGGAGGTCCCCGCTGCGGGCAGAGCTGATTGGGCAGCAGCAGGGCTGGCTCTGCCTGGTGACTGTGAGGTCACCGCTCCCGCAGCGCCTCATTGGGCAGCAGCCGGGCCCTGCGGGGCTCTGCGCTGCTGAGATCATCTCCGCGGAGCAGCTGCTGAGCCCGGGCTGGGCTCCTGGTGGGGAAGGGCTGGGGAGGCCATTGCTGCCCTGGAGGGCAGGGCCAGAGAGCTGGGCGGGCCGGCGCTGTGACGTCATGTCTTTGTGAGTGCCTGATTGGCCGGCAGCAGGCAGGCAGGCGTGGGCGGTGGGTGGGGGGTCTCTGTGGTGAGAGGAGCTGAGAGGGCAGCAGTGGTTCCTGTGTGGGGAAGGGGGTTGAGGAAGCTGCTGTCTCTGAAGGCCACAGGCAGCAGCAGGGATGTGGTGGGTTTGCACCTGTGAGGTCACCTCCATGTGAGCAGCTGGGTTTGGGGTTTAGGCTTTAGGGGTGTGATCAGTGGCTCAGAGCCTAGTTGGAGACCTGCAACTATTGGTATCAGGAGTCAGTCAAAACCTGTTCAGTTTATTAATCAGTGACCTGAAGGGGCAGAGTTCACCCTCAGCAAGTTTTCTGAGGATAGAAAGGTGGGAGGAATGGCTGATAGCCCAGAGGTCTGTGCAGGCTTTAGGAGGGACCTGGACAGCCTGGAGAGTTGGGGGTAGAGGAACATCATGAAGTTCAACACGGGCAAGTGCAGGGTCTTGCAGCTAGGGAGGAATAACCCCATGCACCAGGACAGGGTGGGGATTGACCTGTTGGAGAGCAGCTCCACAAAAAGGGACCTGGGAATCGTGGTTGGCAACAAATTGACCATGAGGCATCAGTGTGCCCTTGTGGCCACTGATACTGATGGCTGAGGTCTGATGGTACTCAGAGTGCCCCCACAATATTGCAATGGCAGGAGATGTCTTTGCGTGGCCACTAGCTCCAGGCTGTGGTGTTTCACTGCGGGTGCAGGAATCGCCCTCCACTGCCCCTTCCCTGGGCCTCCTGGGTCCCCAGTGCCTCTCTGGGGATTGCAGAGCCCTCCTTTCCCCATGTGCACCTGGGTTTAGTGCTCTACCTTCTGGTCTCTGCACTGTGAGTCATCCCTGTTTCGTTAAAGCTGCACTCAGTGCCCACTCCCAGGCAAACCCTGTGCCTGGAGATCCCCTGGGGGTTCTCTCATCAGCACAGTCACGTGTGGGACAGCCTGGCACAGGCAGTGCAGAGACCATTGCCTGTCTGCAGTGGTCAGTGAGAGATGAACCCTAGATTGAGGCTAACAGATCACGCTGGAATGCTGAGGTCATCCCTTGGATCTCATGGAGTTCACAAGCAGAAGAGCAGGCCCATTTGTGATTGCACACCCTAGGGCATATTTTTTGATTCCTGTTTCTAAAGAGAGGCCAGATTCAGCACCATCATAAGGAAGATCCCGTTTTATTTTGGCAATTATTCTGGAATCCAGCTGTGGCTTAAGGGAGCCTAAGGACTGGTCCTGCCTGTTCTTCCAGGTTGCAAGGAAAAACAAGCCTATCTCTACCAGGTTATGACAGTTCCTGGGCCATATGTGCAGAATAAAGCATGGAAGGACCGCTCAGAAATGAGGAGGCCAACTGTAAATGGAGAAAGTCCTGTTGCCCTCCTGGAATGTGTCTTCAGGAAAGCTGAACAGCCATGGAAAGGCTGTCTCTAGAACTTAATACAATTCACTCATGTTTAGTTTTGTATGTTGGAGCTTTGCATGGAATCATGGAAACCTGTGGTGACGTTTGTTTGCCATTTCTGTCATATTAGAGAGATTTGAGATCACACTCTAACCATAGCCACGAGAGCTGAGATCTCCTAAACAACACTGGACCCCTGGTCTTGCCCCACCTGCCCTTGTCCCGCCGTTACTCTGTACCCCAGAGGACCCTTGGTGTCAGTGCTGGAAAAGATGCTACAAGAGGGAAACTCTCCTCCCTGCACTGGGCACATCCAAGGGAGCTCAAAGAATTGGCTCAGAGAATCCCCCCTCTCTGCTAGTGAAGTGGGAAGCCTGACTTCCTGCTTTATCATGGTCTATGTTTAAGTGCTAAAAGAGAGATTCCTGTGCAGATGTGACAAAAACTAGGTATCTTTATTTTATTATTTATTATTTTAATATGGATGTAAAAGTGAGAAGTAAAAAAGAAAGAAATGCATAAAATACAGCCTCAATGGCAGATATCCTGGTGAGTGAATGAAACAGTTGTTACCACGGACCTTTTACCCACTGGATGTGTTTCTTCAGTGCCTCCTTGAGCTCCTTGTTCCTCATGCTGTAGATGAGGAGGTTCAGGGCTGGAGGCACCACCGAGTACAGAATGGACACAACCATATCTAGAAGTGGGGAGGAGATGGAGGGGGGCTTCAGGTGGGCAAACAATAATGTAATGACAAACAAGGAGACCACAGCCAGGTGCGGGAGGCACATGGAAAAGGCTTTGTGCCGGCCCTGCTCTGAGGGGATCCTCAGCACAGCTCTGAAGATCTGCACATAGGACACCACAATGAAAACAAAACACCCGAAGACTAAACAGGCACTAACCACAATAATCCTAGCTTCCCTGAGGTAGGAGTCTGAGCAGGAGAGCTTAAGGATCTGGGGGATCTCACAGAAGAACTGCTTCACCACGTTGCCTTGGCAGAGTGGAATGGAAAATGTGTTCCCAGTGTGCAGGAGAGCATAGAGAAAGCCACTGGCCCAGGCAGCTGCTGCCATTTTGACACAAGCTCTGCTGCCCAGGAGGGTCCCGTAGTGCAGGGGTCTGCGGATGGCAACATAGCGGTCGTAGGCCATAACTGTGAGGAGAAAAAACTCTGCTGAAAACAAGAAGACCATGAAAAATATCTGGGCAGCACATTCCAAATAGGAAATGGCCCTGGTGTTCCACAGGGAATTGACCATGGCTTTGGGAACAGTTGTGGAGATGAAGCCAAGGTCAAGGAGGGAGAGGTTGAGGAGGAAGAAGTACATGGGGGTGTGGAGGCGGTGGTCGCAGGCTACGGTTGTGATGATGAGGCCGTTGGCCAGGAGGGCAGCCAGGTAGATGCCCAGGAAAAGCGAGAAGTGCAAGAGCTGCAGCTCCCGCCTGTCTGAGAATGGCAGGAGGAGGAACTCATTGAATGAGCTGCTGTTGGACATTAGTTCCTTAGAGGCACAGGAGTCCTGTCCAAGGAAGGAAAGAAAGACAAAAGTTAAGTCAGGCTTTTCTGAACCAAACCATTTCACTTTCTCAAGGAACTCCCCACATTTCCTCTCTCCCTTATTTCAGCTCCCTTTCTGGTGCTCCACTTTGAACTGGCTGAGTGTGCCAAGTTCAGCAGGGACGCCTCCCCATAGCTCCGGAGGAGTTGTTTCTGCTTTGCTGCAGGTGGAAATAGATGCACTAGTCTTTGAGTGGTATTTGTGGAGATGCCTTGGAATGGCATATTGCATTGCTTGGAATGGACTTAGTCCAGAGACCAGGTGGGAATATTCTCCATTCACCAGCATGAGAGCTGAATACATCCCTTACAGCAGTTGTATCTGAAGGAGAAGAGCTCTGTGAGGGATTCACCCCCATCACTCTTGCCCCCCTCAACAGAGATATTTGTATCTGAGTCTGCCACACCAGATCTCACTCCAACAACGGGGAACAACAATCAAAAGGAAACAAGGATAGACCTTACCCTTTCTACATGTCAAGATGTCTAGAGATAGACCTTGTCCTCATGCCTCCTTTAACCCTGCACCCTTATTCCAGGCACTGCAGAGAGAAGGAGTAGCTTTGATGCACAGAAGCTGCAGGTGACGATGTCCACCCCTTCTACGGCAGGGCTGTTCAACATTTAGAATTCAAATCTTCTCTGCAAAAGGATAAGTGGAGGAGTCTGTTGATATATAAGCATGCGTATAAATAATATATATGATGGTGCACACACAAACACAAAAAGGTGCCTACTCACTGTGGGAACATAATTTGATAGAGCAGAAATTTTTGGTGCTTCAATCGTTCTCAGCATAAACCCTTGTGCATCCCAAAAGAAAAAAAAAAAAAAAAACCCTTGTTATGACTTTGTCATGGGACCTGCTTCATCACCGAGCCTTGCCCCTCACTGTCGTGTACTTGCACCTCACTCACATGAAGGACAACGACACTCACAAGCGAGCCCAGTTCTCCCAGCAGAAACCTCACAGGAGCAGGGGACTATCCAGGGGCACCCCCATGTCTGCAGGTGCTAAGGAGCAGCTCAGATAAACCCTGATGCAGCAGCCGAGGAGAAGCTGGTTCTGTCTATGCACTAAGGGATGGGTGAGGGGACATGCAGATGTCCCTGGCAGACTCGTTGGCTGCTCCTTGAATCTCTTAATGAGTCTCAGTCCCTTGTCCAAATCTGCCAGTTTTGTTTCCATTTTCCTCTTACCAAGTGGAAGGAAATTCTAAGCACCATCTCAATACCTGCCCTGCCTTTCCTTTTGCAAAGTGTTCCCTGAAATGTGCTCACAGCTAGACCTGTGAGCAGAGCTGACCCCCGCAGCACCCTCCCAGCAGGAGAAGGAGCCTGTCCTGGTAGAGGATAATCCTCCCACCCAGAACTTCTCGCTCAGTGCTGTGGGGAGCTCCCTGGGCAGGCTGAGCGCTGACCTTCACAGGCGACACAGTCACTGCTGCGGGCACACAGCACCTTTGGGTGCAGGGACCCTGCTCTGAAGTGCAGACCTCTCACCCTGTCTGCACAACCCGGCTTCACATCACCGCTGTTTCTGTTGGGGAAGGCAGCATGATGCCCTGCCCGTAGGTGGTATGTTAGAGAATCCCTGCTCTGAAGCAGCTCCTCTTCCTCCGCACTGCAAAAGCCATGAGAAAGAAGCAAAAAATGCTGCCACCCATGGGGTGGGATAGCTTCTTATGTTCCCTTCAAGAAGCTCCGTAGCATTGTCCTCTAAGTACAAACTCACCATGTCAAGAGCTGTGAAGGTCTCCTCTGTCCCCCCACTCCACACTGCCGTTCCCCTATGTCTGCCTTCTCTCCTCTGCTGTCCGCAGCAGCAGGCAGTGCCCGCAGCCCTGCTGCTCTTGGCACAGGAGCTGCTCCTGCACTCGGCTCTCTCTGGGCAGTGCTGCCAGGCTGCCACGAGCTGCCTCCATCCCAGGAGCCTGGCCCTGCTCAGGAGCAGAGGAACAGCTGAACTCACCAATTTCTCTGTCCCTTGTGTCCCCTCCTCCTGGGAAATGTTCACTGGAATAGACTGAAGTAATCACCTGTTGTCTCTTTCCATTGAGTGGAGAGGAACTATTTCCGGCATTGCAAGTTCTATCATCAGAGGATCGCTACCTAGGAGACCTAGGATGACCTAGGAGAGATAGAAATATGCTCCTGTGGAACCCCCGATTCTCCTCTCTGACCTAGGCAGGACACCTAGTTAGAACAAGAAGTGAGCTCCTCGACACATGATTCAGGGATCAACTCAGATGTGTCAGTCTGGGGATCTCATTCTGGTCTAGAAGCCCCTGACGTGAAGTGGGATTCATAAAACTCCTGTGAACTCCACAGGCAGGTTGTATGATTCCCTTTGCCACAACTGAAGTGAGCACGACACACAGGTCTGCAAGAGAGCTCCTTGTCTAAACTGCAATTGCAGTCACTGGAGATGGAGGATGGGAGTCAGTGGCTCCTGCACAAACACCTGGGGACAGTCCAAAAGACTGAGGAGGTCAAAGGCATGTGCCAGTGCCCACTTGCGCTGATGCGGCTCCTGGGAGACCTGCATCATCCTAGAGGATCAGGGTGGGGGCCAATGGGGAATTGCCTTGCCCATCTGAGATGACCCCAGATGCCAAATACAATGGCAGCCCCAGGAACTATGAAGATGAGGCGTAGAAATATTCTGGCATAAAGCAGCAGCTCTGGTACTTCAGTGTGGATACTTGATTTGATGGCATAGAAAAGTGCTGGCTGGGCCTTGTCAGATGCTTGGGGTGTCCAGCACAGTCACGTGTCTCTGGCAAATGCAGCAGGGCACCTGCAAGAAAACCACGTCCCCTTGGAGTGACTGCTGGGCAAGTGTCCCAGGGCATCCTACGTTTCCATCCCGTACACAAACAAAGACATTCCAGCACTGACTGCAGGGAAAATTGTCCCACCTACATGCAGAACTGTCCCACCTACATGCAGAATGCTGCAAAAAGACGAGGCACATCACTCCAAGCTCTGGGGTCTCATCTCTGAACTCTCAAATCCTTCTAGCTCTCCTCCCCTGAATTCCTGCTCACCCCGCCAGATTATATGAACAGGGAGATCTTCAATAGCACCTTCATTTTTCTAGAGAGTGCTTCAAGAAATCTACCATCCTGCCCTGTCTCTCAGGCTAGACGGGTGTGACAGTCACAAATGGTCCATGTGTACACCTACAGCACCTGCACACACACACACCCATGGTCCCTAAGGCACTGGCACGGCCTTTGGGTGCCTGGCACTCCCTGGATATCCCCTTTCCTCTGCCTGGTGGCCTGATGGAGCCAGTAAAGGTGCTGCTGGTGCTGTCAAAAGGCAGAGTGGGCAAAGGCACTTTTGGAGCTTCCTCATAACCTGCTGCTCTGTCCATGGGCTTTGGAGTCTTCAGCCAGTGCCATTGTGGTGGACTTTGCTCCGGAACAGAGCAGTGATGCACAAATGATGCCTCCAGCAGCAGCATCCCTGCACATCTGGGCATGCACTGATGCAAGAAGGAGAACGTGTCCTAAATATTCATGATTTAATTCTGCATTTCATATACTATAATTCATATTGCTTTCAGGTACTCTCATACCAGCTTATTACAAGATGAAATTGGAGAGGACAAATAGCAAGGGTCTTTCCTGCTCTCCCTCGCTTTTTTTCTCTTCTTTTTCATTTTATTTTTTCAGTAGGATTTGGAGGAGGACCTGGAGCTGAGTCCACAGCAGAGCACCAAGACTGCAGGTTGTCACATATCCTTTGGATGGAGGCTCTTCCCATCTGCTGGCCTGATGGTCATCAAAAAGCTGGCCAAGATGGTGATGAGAGCCTTAAACTGGGAGTGACTCAGGGGAGAAGACTCCAGCAAGAGTGAGGAATTGATGGCCTGGGATGGCAGGGAAAGGTGCAAGTGATGTGGACAAAGGAAACCCTGGAGAGAGCAGTGGGATGCAGGGAGCTCTGCTTAGGGATGGACAGAGAGCCTGTCCGGGTTGTAGGGATGAGGATTAGCGAGAAGAGCAACAGAGCAGTGGCCTTGTGTAGATCTCTACTATGGATCTCTAGAAAGGCATCATGATGGGATCCCCATGGTTTTCACCAAGACATTGTGATGGCGTCTTTCTCCATGGTCTCCACCAAGCAATCATGATGGGACCTCCATAGTCCCCACAAAGGCATCATGATGGGGTCTGCCATGGTGTCCAGCAGGGCATGATGATAGGGTCCCCATGGAAACCACCAGGGCTTTGTGATGGCAGTGATAGCCTGCCCATAAGGCCATTGTGAGCGGGTGGTCCCCATGGTGACCATGTTCTTGTTGGGGGCCAAGGCCCCAGGTTCCCCACTCTGAGGAGAGCAGCTCCAAGCAGCTCTGAAGGGTAGAGGACCTCAGGAAAGGCAGCCATTAAGTAAGCATCCGTTAAGAAGAAGAATGCTCCATACAAACAGTTGTTAAAATTAGGAAACAGGGAACTGGCATGTGGCCTTCAAGTCAATAAGGCAGCATGTGGAAAGGGGAAGAAGGGAGAAGCTGCAAAGGAGGAAGTCAGAAATATTGTCCGGTAAAGTAAGGATGGTTTGGGGAAAGCCAAATCTCCCTGCTCCTGCTTCAGTGGGAGTAAAAGAATGAAGAAGGAAAATGTGGGCTCATGGCTGAATGGGACTGGGATTCTAGCAAATGCAGCCCTGCTTGGCTTCAGTCAACATTCACCAACAAGGTGAAGCCTGAGAAATGTCTGAAAGGGGCAACTGGAGAGGTCACTTCTCTCTCCCTGCCCTGGCAAGTGTGGGCCCTTGGCAGACCTGTGGGATTGCCTGGGGTTGGGACTTGGTTTGAGGGTTTGGCGTTTGGTAAGACAGGATCAAAGGCCTGTGGGATGAAAGAGCACAAAGTCTGAGCACAGGCTGAGATGAGGGTGAGCCTCAGCTCCATGATGACTGCTGTGGGCTGCTCTTTGGGTAGAAGTGGGATGGACGACAGTCTGTGGCAGAAGACAGTCTTCCTCCTGGAGGCACCAAAGCAGGCTTGCTGTTCTTCAGTTCCTCAGCAGGGTTCCATGCCCTGTGCTGCTTAAGATAGAGGTGATAGTCCAGAAAAGAGCAAAGGTGCCCTTAACACAGATGATCCTGAGAACTTTACCTAGGAGTCTGCTTCCTGCCTTGCTTCATGGCCATGATGAAAGTAGTGCACGAGCATGGTGCTGCCAAATTAGAAGAATGAAAATGTAATGTTAAAAACTGCCTGAAGTTTTGGAAAAGGCGATCTTTGTTATTCTTTGGGAATGTTCTCACTTATGGCTAAAATCTGCATTAGGGGATTGATTCCATTTGATCACATAGAGAGGCTGGCACTGCTGGAGATGCCCTGGGCTCGTTGTGTTCCCCTGCAGTGCTGAAAATTTTGGAGGTGTCTCCTGCAGGCCCTTAGCTTGTCATTAGGAAATATATCTGAAATCAAAAATCTGTTAAGAGCACTTATTTCCCTCCTTTGACTGGAAAGGGAAGTCCAGGCAACTGGATTTGACAGAGACATCTGCACGGATAGGGTCAGACATGGGGCCGGGGGCCTGGGGGTGGCGGAATCTCTCTCCTCATATACACCCTTTCACCAATCCCTCACATATCTCTGCAAGCCTGATTAAGCTGAACTTTTTGAAAGACAGCTTTGATTCAGATGATCTGCACATTTACACTTTCCTTTTTTTTTTTTTTAAGTCTTCCTCCTCCCCTTTCTTCAGACACCTCTCAACTCTTCACTTGCTGCTTTGAGCTTCAGGGAGTCTTTCAGGAGTCTCTTGTTGTCTCCTAACCAGCTCCTTTACCATGCGTCTATCCAGCCCTTTCTATCTAGTTGTGAAAAACAGTTCAAGGAAGGTTATTCCTTGTAGGCTGTGGAGCTCCTTGTAAGCAATCAGGACTCAACTAGCAGTTGAGAAGTGCATTTTGTTTCCTATTGACACAGAATCCAGGTTATTTTGTTTCACCACACTTAACACTTCCGCCTGTTTGCAGCTAGTTCAGGTGGGAATTGATGCACATGAGCTGTAACATTCAGCTACTGGAGTGGAAAAACAGTTTGATTTTAAGCAGAATGATCTGAGTCCCCAGTGGCTGATGAAGGAACTGGCATGGCTGGGGAGCTGAGCAAGAAGGTTCTTCATACAGGTCTCCCCTCAAAAACACTGCTTTTCACACATGTCCAGACTTCATTAGGAGACACGCTAGGAAGTGGAGAAAGTGCGTATGGCTGATTTAGAAAATGGAAAAAATTAAGAAAGCTCAAAAAAAAAAATGGCCAACTTTCTTTTCGAGGTGCTCATTGTAATCAGTCTAATGTTAAGACACTCCTTTCCAATTAGCTAGAGAAGATTTGAAAATTGAAGAAAATTATGGCAAGAATCATGGCTCCTGAGGGGTTTTGCATTTCACTGACCCCTTGGGAGTAGTTGGTGCTGAGCCCATGAACCTCTGATGCTGAGAGGAGACTGAAGAAACTTCTCAAGAAGTTCAAGTCAGAAGCACATCCCCAAGTTTCTTGGAGAGTTAATGGGTCCCACTGTGGTTCATTACCAAGCAAAGCCTCCCCAGGGACTGATTAGAGCAGAGACTTGGAAGTCATGATTAAACATAGGAAAAATGCAAAGTGCAGGTGCCTCTGATGCCAAGTCAACCCTACATGTGTGTTTTCAAGCAGATTGACCAAACAGAGGCCCAGTCCCTGAGTAGGGACGTCCTTTCCATCAGGCTTTGCTCAAGGCTTTTGGTTGGAGCAGTGTATAGGTGGGGGTGTTCAAGGCCTAGGGGAGGACACTGATCCAGGGCCTCTTGTGTCCCCGGGGGAAAGCAGGCAAGGAGGCCCTGTTGCCAGAAGGAAGAAGTTTCTTCTTCTAGGCCTCAATGGCAGAGACACCAGTCATGGCCAAGATGACATAGTTCTAGTTCTTGAGGAGGTTTTGTGGTTGTGGCCCTGCTCTCGACTGTCTCCCCTTTGGGCTGTCCCACATTTTCCCATGCCTGTGCCTGTTTCCCTGCAGCTTGTAGACACCCAGGCTGCTTCCCCACCTTGTTCTTGCCCCAGCATCTCTCCAGCTTTTCCCATATTTCTCTGTCCTTGGTGACTCTTCTTTGAAACAATAAGGCATGAGTTGATCTCAGGTCCCCTCCAGGTGACCTCTTGCACCACAACACTGCTCTTAAGTGACATTTCTCTTTTCTTCAAGTCTGTACCTCAAGCTTCAGTTTGTGACTCTTCCCCTTCTCCGTTTCTTTCCCGTTATATGAACAAATTCCATCATTTCTGAAACCACCCTGCAGGCAGTCACAGGCTCCTGCTCTCTTTCCATTAGCTGTAGCACTTCAGCAGGCTAAAGAAGGTCATGGTCCTCAGCTTCTCCATGCAGCTCATGTGCTGACCAGGCCTGTAAAAGCAACCTCACCCCAGCAGAAGGGCCTGACTCTGGGGCAGCCAGTTCAGGTATTGACCCATAGGACAAAAAAAAAAAAAAATGTCAGGAGAAGCCTTAACTTTGCACTGAACAAACCCAAATCCTCTCCCCACAGGGGGTAAGTGGCACTCCAGCCCCCAGCCACCTTGGAGACCTGACACTGAACTCACTTCATGTGATGAGCAGAGTTCTTCTACAGAGGGTCCTAAATGCAGTTTCTAGAGGTACTCTAACAAGTACAGAGTAGGGACTCCAGTTCATGCAGTCGAGGACACTGTGGCCTCCAGAGCATGTTTCTGGCTCACATGCAACTCTCTGCCCACAAAGTTCCTTCTCCAAAGAGCTGCTGCCCAGCTGGACATTCCCCAGCCCATATCACTGCAAGGCTTGGTCTGTCCTAAGGGCAGGACCTGGTTTTTGTCCTTATTGAAACACCATCACTACAAAGTAGACAATGCTATCCTGTGTAGCCAAGCTGATCTCCCAAGGCGTGTTCTAGTTTTAATGAGCATCGGAATGGACCATCCTTTTGCTGGGTGGCTGTGCTCCTTAAAGACCTGCCGGATTTCCTAAGCTCCACCACCCTTCAGATAGCCGGATTCCCCCAAGGGGAGGGAGCCTACACAAGCTCTCACCCAGACCTTGATCCATCCCATGCAAGAGCTCCTTCCATCTGAGTTTTCCCTTCACATCAAGGACATCCACCCCATCAGCTTTCTTCCTGCGGAGCTTGTCCTCTGCCATCGCAGCCCTCTAGTCATGTGAGTGGTCTCAAAGCATCTCAGTTATTCCAACCGTGTTTCAGTGCAGTGACAGCTTTTACCTCTCCCTTTGCTCTCCTCTGTGCCCCAGTCTGCATGCACTTGTGTGCGATATAGGGGTTGGAAAGCCTCAACTGAGGCACAAGGAAGAGGTCTGCAATGGAGAAACCTGTTACCACGAGTCAAGGACACCGTGTGTGCAATGGCCCCACTTGACAGCCGGAACATGCTCGTGTAGAGAGCACTTGTCAGAGCTATGCTGAAAGGAGGTTCCCACAAAGAGAGAAAAGTCTGGAATGCCCAAGGCCAGGGGGAAGCAGGAGAGGGATTTGCCTCCTAGGGGTAATTAAAGGCAACTTGGGCCTGTGACAGAGGTGAACCTCTCTCCAGGAAGGACAAGGTGCCACTGAAGAAGTCCCTGGACCTGTGCTGGCTGTGATTTACCACACGGAGGTCATCGTTAGCCCATTTCCCTCATGTAAGGGTGTGAAGAGTTTCCGGAGAAGGAGAGCTACAAGATTTTAAGGGTGAGGCTACTAGAGAAGAGACCTCTTTCTGCCATTGGATGACAGGAGCAAGGGCAGTGTTAGTGATGTTCACAGGGTGACTGGATGGCAGTCCAAGCCACGACCTTCTTCACTGGTGCATTGTCCTTCAGGGAGATCAGTTTAGCTCTGTCCCAGGCACCAAGGTACTGCAAAGGGAGCTCAGGCAGCAAAACCCTCTCCTGCCAAGGCTGGGCAACCCAGATCTGTTTCCCCATGGCCCTGGGCTCTGCAGGCTTTGCTCTCTTAGTGGGAATCTCCTCTCACCATCGCATTGCCACCTGCTCTCCATGACAGCATGCCCATGCTCTGAAGTGCAGCCACCAGAAACGCTGTGTCCTTGGCCCTTGGTAGAACAAGTTTCACCATCACCAACCTGTTCTCTGCGCCACAGCTGAGGCTCTGCAATGAAAACATGCACAAGTGCATAAAGCCTGGGGAAGAGAGAGGAGAAGATGGAGGTGCCCATCTCACTGAGAAATATTGCTGAGGTGTTGTGAAATCTCACACATCTCATACAGCAGCAGGGTATGAGATCTTCAGGAGTGTACGGAGGAAGATGAGCAAAGGGGCTGCCCTGAGTGTGAAGGGGCAGCTCAGACGTGTGGAGCTCTTTGAACATGAGGGCTAGGGCCTGAGTTCAAGCTTGTAAGTGACAAGGGTGAGACCACAGTGGGAGTGACCAAGCACCCAGGCAGGGTGAGGAAGTGGGTACAATCCCCTTTAAGCAATGTGAACAAGTGTGTGGCTCAAAGGGCACCCCACGTGCACACAGCCTGCCAGCACTGGCTGCAAAGCTGTGGGAATAGTTGTTCTTGGGGACTGGCTGGCTCCTGCAATGACCTCCCAGAAGCTGGGAGAGGGCCGAGGAGGCAGCAGTGCCCTGGTCTCCGCCACATGTCAGCACCTTCACCTCGCCAACCACAGGAGGACTCACGTCTGAGGGAGCCTGAGGCCTCCTTGTCCACCCAGAGGGCATGTCCCAGATGGACTCCCATCAACACTGGCAGCTGCCTGTTCCCAAGTGCCTGTCCCAGGAATCGTTCTCTGGAGGGGACTGTTCACTTGTGACAGTCACAGGCAGTGCAGGGCCAAGAGGATGGTGCCAGGCCTGTTCTTCCAGCATTGCCTTGAACAAGCTGCTTGTGAGGAGCAGGAATGGCCAGGTCCCATGGGTGTCCCTGCAGCCAGCTGTAGGGAGCAGCTTGGGAACGTGGCTGAGTTCAGCACCAAGAAAGTGTGGGTGCAGCAGCAGGGCTGGTCATCACTGGTGCTGGTGGGGCAGGGGTGGGAGAGCTCCTGGCAGGTTCCCTTCTCCCAGGGGGAACATGGGGGCTTCCATGTGTGCCCATCCCTGCACCCGCACACGGCTCCCTGGCTCCACTGTGCAGACTGCACCCAGGGCAGGGTGCTCAGCCCTGGGGAAATGTCCCTCTGACATGGTCCCCATGACAGCCCGCACTGCCCTGTCCCCCCACAAACCCTGCTGGGCCCAGCCTTGTGCCACGTTGGGGTTGGTGCAGAGCCGTCCTTGGCCTCTGAGCTGGGAGGGGGGCTGGGCAGGGCCGGCTGGTCCTCTGGCTACAGGCACCGAGGCCGGCAGGAAGGAGCTGCCCAGGCAGCCAAACACTGACACTGAAGGTGACCTCAGTGACTCTCCAGGCTCCCTTCCCTGGGCCTCCTGGGTCCCCATTGCCTCTTGTGGGACTGGGGACCTCTCACTAGCCTGCACATTCATTGCTTTTGCCCTTTCCCTTTGGGTGGCTCCCCTTGAGTTTCTGAATCACCATTCACACCTAGGAACATGGTGCCCTTGGAGATGCCCTGTGCTCTCCTGGAGCCTTGTCATGTGGAAGATCCAGCTTGACCATTCACCACCTGCAGGAGCTCTGAGTACCCACAGGTGACAACTGAATCCAACCCTCCTTCCCTAACTCATCATCTATGAGATCATTGCTGGAGGCCCTGGAGAGCCCTGAGAAAGAAACAGATACTTTGATGGTGAAAGTCCCTGAGCACATTTTAGAATCTCACTTTGGAAGGAGAGGCCAAGCTTCAAGTACTGCAGTGAGGAAATCCACTTTTATTTGAGTGAAGCCAGGACTAACACAGAAACGCAAGGACAGACATATTTACAGCAGGTATGGCAATTACACAGAGTGGGGTCATGCTTCTGGCAAAGGAGGATGCATTCAAAAACTTATGTAAAAAAATCATTATAAACACAGATAGAATGCTCAAAGCACAGAACTATCTGAGACGCATTAGGAACCACTTGTTAGAAAGGACAGGGAGCTTTTTTCTAGGACCGACTGAGCCAGTTTCATTAGGCCATTCTTCAGATCCTTGTTCCTCATGCTGTAGATGAGGGGGTTGACTGTTGGAGGCACCACTGAGTACAGAACAGCCACCACCAGATCCACAGATGGGAAGGAGATGGTTGGGGGCTTCCCGTAGGCAAACGTGCAACTGCTGAGAAACAGGGAGACCACGACCATGTGCGGGATGCACATGGAAAAGGCTTTGTGCTGGCCCTGCTCAGAGGGGATCCTCAGCACAGCTCTGAAGATCTGCACGTAGGACACCACAATGAAAACAAAACATGCAAAGAATAAACAAATACTAAACACAAAAAGCCCAACTTGCCTGAGGTAGGAATCTGAGCAGGAGAGCTTGAGGATCTGGGGGATCTCACAGAAGAACTGCTCCACCACATTGCCTTGGCAGAGGGGTAGCGAAAATGTGGTCCCAGTGTGCAGGAGAGCATGCAGAAAGCCACTGGCCCAGGCAGCTGCTGCCATTTTGACACAAGCTCTGCGGTCCATGAGGGTCCCATAGTGCAGGGGTCTGCAGATGGCAACGTAGCGGTCGTAGGCCATGACTGTGAGGAGATAAAACTCTCCTGCAAACAAGAATGCTACCAGGAAGACCTGGGTAGCACATCCTGAGTAGGAAATGATCCTGTTGTTCCTCAGGGAATTGGCCATGGCTTTGGGAACAGTTGTGGAGATGGCTCCAAGGTCAAGGAGGGAGGGGTTGAGGAGGAAGAAGTACATGGGGGTGTGGAGGCGGTGGTCGCAGGCTACGGCTGTGATGATGAGGCCGTTGGCCAGGAGGGCAGCCAGGTAGATGGCCAGGAAGAGCGAGAAGTGCAAGAGCTGCAGCTCCCGCGTGTCTGCGAAAGGCAGGAGGAGGAACTCGTTGAGGGAGCTGCTGTTGGACATTAGCTCCTTTGGGAGTCCTGTCCAAGGAAGGAAAGAAAGCAGAAATTTAGAGCAGGCTTGTCTGAGCCAAACCATTTCAGTTTCTCAAAATTCCCCATATTTCCTCTCTCCCTTAATTCAGCCCCATTTCAGGTGGTCCACATTGAAATGGCTGTATTCCTGCAGCAGGGACCCGCTTCCCATGGCTCCAAAGAGTTGTTTCTGCTGTGCTGCAGGTGTAACTGGATGTGTCAAACTGCTCTTTGATTAGTATTTCTGGAGATGCCTGGGAAGGGCGTCTTGCATTGCTTGGAATGGACTTGTCCCGGAAAACCGGCTGGGAATATTCTCTATTCACCAGCATCAGAGCTGAATACAGCACTCACACTGGTTGTGTCTGAAGGAGAAGAGCTTTGTGAAGGATTTGTCCCCATCTATCTTGCCCTCCTCAACAGAGATATTTGTATCTGAATCTGTCACACCAGATCTGACTCCAGCTAGGGAGGAGAACAGTCAAATGGAAGCAAGGAAAGACCTTACCTCTTTTTAGATGTCGAGATGTCTAGAGACAGTACTTGTCCTCATGCCACTTCACCATCTGCGCCTGTCTTCCAGAAACTTCAGAGAGAAGGAGTAGCTTTGCTGCACAAAATCTGCAGGAGTCGATGGCCTCCCCTTCTATGGCAGGACTCTTCTATATGCAGAAATCAAGTGTTCACTGCAAAAGTGTCACTGCAGGCGTCTGTTGATATAGAAATGTGCGTATAAATAATATATATGATGGTGCACACAGAAACACACAAAGGATGCCTCCTCAGTGTGGGAGCATTCTTAGATAGAACAACAATCTTTGGCATTTCAATCACTCTCAGGAGAAAAAGATTTTTTCATGGGACCTGCCTCATCACTGAGCCTTGCCCCTCACTGTCATGTACTTGCACCTCACTCAGATGAAGGACAACGACACTCACAAGTGAGCCCAGTTCTCCCTGCAGAAACCTCCCAGGAGCAGGGGACTGCCCAGGGGCACCCCCAGGTTTGCAGGTGCTAAGGAGCAGCTCAGATAGACCCTGATGCAGCAGCCCAGGAGAAGCTGGTGCTGTCTATGCACTAAGGGATGGGTGAGGGGACATTCAGACACTCTTGGCAGACTCTTTGGCTGCTCCTTGAAATTCTTTATGAGTCTCAGTCTCTTGACCAAATCTGACAGTTTTGTTTCCATTTTCCTCTTACCAAGTGGAAGGAAATTCTAAGCACCACCTCACTGGCTTCTCTTTTAGGAAATGCCTGCCTTGCCTTGCCTTTTGCAAAGTGCCCCTTGAAATGTGCTCACAGCTAGACCTGTGAGCAGACCTGACCCCCGCAGCACCCTCCCAGCATGAGAAGGAGCCTGTCCTGGCAGAGGATAATCCTCCCACCCAGAATTTCTCCCCTCAGTCCTGTGGGGAGCTCCCTGGGCAGGCTGAGCGCTGACCTTCACAGGCAACACAGTCACTGCTGCGGGCACACAGCACCTTTGGGTGCAGGGACCCTGCTCTGAAGTGCAGACCTCTCACCCTGTCTGCACACCCCAGCTTCACATCACTGCTGTTTCTGTTGGGGAAGGCAGCAGGATGCCCTGCTCATAGGTGGTATTTTAGAGAATCCCTGCTCTGAAGCAGCTCCTCTTCCTCTGCACTGCAAAAGCCAGAAGAAAGAAGAGAAAAATGCTGCCAGCCATGGGGTGTGATGGGTTCTTATGGCCCCTCCAAGAAGCTCCGTAGCATTGTCGTGTAAGCAAAAACTCACCATGTCAAGAGCTGTGAAGGTCTCCTCTGTCCTCCCGCTGCACACTGCCGTTCCCCTCTCGCTGCCTTCTCTCCTCCCCTGTCCGCAGCAGCAGGCAGTGCCCGCAGCCCTGCTGCTCTTGGCACAGGAGCTGCTCCTGCACTCGGCTGTCTCTGGGCAGTGCTGCCAGGCTGCCACGAGCTGCCTCCGTCCCAGGAGCCTGGCCCCGCTCAGGAGCAGAGGCCCAGCTGAACTCACCAATTTCTATGTCCCTTGTGCTCCCTCCTCTTGGGGAATGTTCACTGGAATAGACTGAAGTAATCACCTGTTGTCTCTTCCCATTGAGTGGAGAGCGACTATTTCCAACATTGCAAGTCCTTTCATCAGAGCATGACTATGGATGGACAGATGGAAATGTGCTCCTGTGGAACCTCTGATGCTCATCTCTTCACAGAATCACAGAATGCTGAAGGTTGGAAGGAATCTCTAGAGATCATCAAGTTCAACCCCCCTGCTCCAGCAGGGACACCTACAGCACATGGCACAGGGTGGCATCCAGGCAGGTTTTGAAGATCTCCAGAGAAGGAGACTCCACAACCTCTCTGGGCAGCCTGTTCCAGGGCTCTGTCACTCTCACAGTAGTTTCAGGGGATTAGTCCATCTGCCCATCTCATGCTGGTCTAGAAGTCCCTGGCATGAAGTGGGATTCAGAAAAATCCTACAAACTCCACAGGCAGGTCAAGTGATTCCCCTTTCAAACCTGACGTGAGCACAGCATAGAGGTCTGCAAGAGAGCTCCTTGTCTAAGTTGCAATTGCAATCACTGGAGATGGAGGATGGGAATCAGTGGCTCCTGCACAAACACCTGGGGACAGCTGAGAAAACTGAGGAGGTCCAGGGCATGTGCCAGTGCCCACTTTCTCTGATGCAGCTCCTCGGAGACCTGCATCATCCTAGAGCATCAGGGTGGGGGCCTCAGGAGAATTGCATCGCCCATCTGAAATGACCCCAGATGCCAAATACAATGGCAGCCCCAGGAACTATGAAGACCAGGCATGGAAAGATTCTGGCATAAAGCAGCAGTTCTGGTAATTCAATGCAGCTACTTGATCTGATGGCATAGAAAAATGCTAGCAGGGCCTTGTCAGATGCCTGGTGTGTCCAGCACAACCATGTGTCTCTAGCAGATACAGCAGGGCACCTGCAGGAAAGCCATGCTCCATTGAGTGCTTGCTGGGCAAGTGCCCCAGGCTATGCTGAGTTTCCTACCTCTACCCTAATCAATGAATTCCAGCACCGACTGCAGGGAAAATTGTCCCACCTACATGCAGAATGCTTCAAAAAGAGGAGGCACATCACTCGAAGCTCTGTGCTCTGGTCTCCCAACTCTCAAACCCTTCTAGCTCCCCTCCCCTGAAGTCCTGCTCACCTCGCTAGATTGAATGAACGGGGACTTCTTCAGTAGCACCTTCACTTTTCTAGAGATTGCTTCAAGAAATCTGCCATCCTGCCCTGTCCCTCAGGCTAGGCAGCTGTGACAGTCACAAGTGCTCCATGTGCCCACCTACAATCCCTGCACACATACACCCATGGTGTCTATGGTACTCGCATGGTCTTTGGGTGCCTGGCACCCCTTGATTATCTCCTTTCTTGTGCATATTGGCCAGATAGGCCCAGCAAAGGCGCGACTGGTGCCATCAACAGGCAAAGGCACTTTAGGAGCTTCTTCATAACAGGCTAGTCTCTCCATGGGCTTTTGAGTCTTCAGTCATTGTCCTTGGGGTGGCCTTTGCTCTGGCACAGTGATGCACAGAACATGCCTCCAGCAGCAGCATCCCTGCACATCTGGGCACGCACTCATGTAACAAGGGGAAACATATCCTAAGGATTCATGGTTTAATTCTGCATTTCAGATATCATAATTCATATTGCTTTATTGTACACTCATACCAGCTTATTTCAAGCTGAAAATGGAGAGGACAATGAGCAAAGATTTTTTTTTACTTTACTTTTTCTTTTTTAGCAGGATTTGGAGGAAGATCTGGAGCTGAGCCCATAGCAAGGCAGCAAAACTGCCAGGTGTGACATTTCATTTGGAAGGAGACTCTTCCCATTTGCCAACATGATGGTCATCAACCAGCTGGCCAAGCTGGTGAGGACAGCCTTAAATTGGGCGCGAGTCAGCGGAGAAGAAGACTCCAGGAAGAGAGAGAAGGTGATGGCTTGAAATGATAGGGAAAGGTGCAGGTGAGAGAGCAGGGGGATGCAGGGAGCGAGGCTTAGGGATGGAAAGAGAGCCAATCAGGATTGTTGGTATGAGGATTAGTGGGCAGAGCAACAGCCATGGCCTTGTGAAGATCTCTGCTATAGATCGCAAAAAAAGCAATAATGATGAGGTCCCCATGGACGTCACCAAGACACTGTGATGGCATCTTTCTCCATGGTCTCCACCAAGGCATCATGGTGGGATCTCCATAGTATCCACAAAGGCATCGTGATAGGGTCTCAGTAGTCTCTACCAGGGCATCGGAATAACGTCCCCATGGAAACCACCAGGGCTTTGTGATGGCAGTGGCATCATGTCCATAAGGCCGCTGTGACGGGACAGGCCGCATGGTGACCATGCCCTTCTTGGGGACAAAGACCCCAGGCTCCCCACTCTGAGCACAGCAGCTCCATCAGGAGGGAACAGCTCCCCTTGGTGCCACTGTCAGGTCCCCACAGGAGGTTCCTGAACATGGACAAGGAGCGGCAGGTGAACGCCTGCTCCCAGCCCACAGACGGGCTCTCAGGCTTGCAGGAGAGCGGGAGCGAGGTGAGAAGTGGGGCTGAAGGGAGAGGCAGGCAGAGGGGATGGCACCAACACGAGGAGCACAAGGATGGTGTCGAAGGGGAGCCAGGATGAAGCGAGAGTTAGGAGCTCTTCTGGGGAGGGCTCCTTTCTTCCTGGCCATGGCCTTTGCTTTAACTGGGATAGATTTAGTTTGTGCAAAGTCAGCCACATGAAAACAGTGTATTTCCTTGAAGCTGGTCCACAACTTCCTGCACCAGTCGAGAGAGGACGACACCTCCGAATGCGACGTGCTCTGTGCAGAGAGTGAGGGGTGGCAGGGACAGCTGTGGGCAGGGGGCTTTTCTGAGCACAGGGCTCTGAATGGGGCAAAGAAACCTTACAGATATAGGCCTGATAGTAACAGAAAAGTTTAGAAAATTTGATAAAAAAAATCTAGACAGAACGAGAAAGAATTAAAGAAAAAAATGATTTGTTATACTTCCCGCCATTACTCATTGTTGTGTTTTAGTACACTAGACTTTGGCATGATCATTTTTTCTTGAAAAGGGAAGTGATTTTCAGAAGTGGGTGGGCTGCAGTCCCAGCGTCCTGCACAGCTGGTGCCATTCCAGGTGCCGTGGTCCCCTGTCCCCAGCCTCCCTCTGCAGCTCTGAGGGGCTCTGCTCTCCCGCAGGTCCCTGCCAGAGCTCTCAAGCCCACGCAGGTCACTCAGAGACACTGGGACATCTCCAAGTCCCTCTGGGTGCTAGTGCTCGGACACTTGAGCTCTGCCTGCAAAGATGAAGGACTGTTTTGAATGTTTTCCAGCGATGAAAGAGTGGAAATCTTGAGGAACTTGCTGAATCTGCTGTGAAGAACTATTTGTCTGCCCTTGCCTTTTAGTGTCCACTGCTCTCTCCAGTAGAGAGGGCAGTGGAGGGCTGTAGAGGAAATCTCTGTGATCGCCCCCATATTTTCTATGTCTTGAATACATTAATCATTCCTGCAGCCCCTCTGGGCATCCCCTCTCCCAGCACAGCACTCACCCCCACTCCAGGCATCTTCTGCCCCTGGAGGTCTCCTGCGCTCCATGGTGGCTCCATAGCCCCTTCTAGGAGGATGGGCATCTGTCCCAGCTCTGTAATGAGTGGGACTGTCCTCAGCAGATCCCTCCTGAGCACTCACCCTCTCCAGGGGCCTGGGCACCAGCAACTGGCAGCTGAATCCAGTCCTCTTTCCCTAACTCAGGAACATGGCTGCACAGCCCTCTGGTGTATCAGCCAAGCCTCCCGCATTTGTATCATCACATAATTTGCTGGGAGTGCACTCTGTTCCTTCTTCCAGGTTACTGATGGAGAAGTTGAATAGGATTGGACCCAATACTACTCCCTGGGGGACACAGCTGGCTCCAGGCCCCAACAGACTGTTCAAATGTCTGGGCACAAGTAGGAAAACCTGAGAGAACCTGGGGTCTTTTCCTAGCAACTACTAAAGAAAGGCAGAGTTTCCTCATAGCTCCTGCCCATGGAGATGTGCTAAAAATCCCAGGCATGTATCATGGCCTTGCAGACCTACTTCAGTGTCACTGAATCAAGTGTCTGAAATGAATTACAGTCACAGTTTACATTGTTAACATCTCCACATGTCTCAGCTTCCTAGTGAGTGTGGCTCTAACACTAGTGAGCATCTAGTGCTATTTCAGATGGCCAAGGAAGATGCCCACCGGGCCCTGACCAGGCATTCTAGAAAGACGTGACTATCACATTTTCTCTATCAATCAGAGCAATAGACACTAGCCCTTGCCTGGGACAACCTTGTCTCGTCAGATGTCACCTGGTGTCACCAGGCCATTGCCTCTCACCCAATTGACTTTCCGTCAATTCACTCATGTTCAGTTTTGTGTGTTGGAGCTTTGCATGGAACCATGAAACCTGTGGTGACGCTTGGTTGCCATTTCTGTCACATTAGAGAGATTTGAGATCACACTCTAACCATAGCCACGAGAGCTGAGATCTCCTAAACAACACTGGACCCCTGGTCTCAGCCCACCTGCCCTTGTCCCGCCGTGACTCTGTACCCCAGAGGTCCATTGGTGTCAGTGCTGGAAAAGACGCTGCAGAGGGAAACTCTCCTCCCTGCACTGGGCACATCCAAGGGAGCTCAAAGAAGCGGCTCAGAGAATCCCCCCTCTCTGCTAGTGAAGGGGGAAGCCTGGCTTCCTGCTTTATCATGGTCTGTGTTTAAGTGCTAAATGAGAGATTCCTGTGCAGACGTGACAAAAATTAGGTATCTTTATTGTTTATTATTTTAAGATGGATGTAAAAGAGAGAAGTAAAAAAGAAAATGGATAAAATACAGCCTCAATGCCAGATATCCTGGTGAGTGAATGAAACAGTTGTTATCACTGACCTTGTACCCACTGGATGAGTTTCTTCAGTGCCTCCTTGAGCTCCTTGTTCCTCATGCTGTAGATGAGGGGGTTCAGGGCAGGAGGCACCACAGAGTACAGAATGGACACAACCATATCTAGAAGTGGGGAGGAGATGGAGGGGGGCTTCATGTAGGCAAACAATACAGTAAAGACAAACAAGGAGACCACAGCCAGGTGCGGGAGGCACATGGAAAGGGCTTTGTGCTGGCCCTGCTCAGAGGGGATCCTCAGCACAGCTCTGAAGATCTGCACGTAGGACACCACAATGAAAATGAAACACCCAAAAGCTAAACAAAGACTAACTACAAGAAGCCCAACTTCCCTGAGGTAGGAGTGTGAGCAGGAGAGCTTGAGGATCTGGGGGATCTCACAGAAGAACTGCTCCACCACATTGCCTTGGCAGAGGGGTAGGGAAAATGTGTTCCCGGTATGCAGGAGAGCATTGAGAAAGCCACTGGCCCAGGCAGCTGCTGCCATTTTGACACAAGCTCTGCTGTCCATGAGGACACCATAGTGCAGGGGTCTGCAGATGGCAATGTAGCGGTCATAGGCCATGACTGTGAGGAGAGAAAACTCAGCTGAAATGAAAAAGTTAAAAGTTAAGACCTGTACAGCACATGCCCAGTAGGAAATGGCCCTGGTGTCCCAGAAGGAATTGGCCATGGATTTGGGGACAATCGTGGAGATGGAGGCAATATCGAGGAGGGAGAGGTTGAGGAGGAAGAAGTACATGGGGGTGTGGAGGCGGTGGTCGCAGGCTACAGCTGTGATGATGAGGCCGTTGGCCAGGAGGGCAGCCAGGTAGATGGCCAGGAAGAGCGAGAAGTGCAAGAGCTGCAGCTCCCGCTTGTCTGAGAATGCCAGGAGGAGGAAGGAAAGAAAGGACATGGACAAGTTAGAGAAAACTTCCCTGAGTGAAACTTTCTTATATCCTTGCCTAAACACACACTCATTGCTTCCCAACCCCATTTTAGCAGGCATTCTAGTTCTATGGCTTCAGCTCTCGGCCTTGATGCTGGGGGAACAGCGCTGGCCTCTCCATCTGCCTTGGTCCCAATTGCCCTGTGCTCTCACCTTGGAGGTGTAGGATGCTTGCACTCGTGTTACCCCTCAATTAAATGGCAGAGGATTCCTTTACATCATGTAAACCAGCACTCTTTTGGAGGGGATGTCAGGCAGATTTCCGCCCTTCCCTTGGAGCCAGCAACACCCTGGGCTCCTGCCAGCTGCCCACATCCACCTCCCCGCAGCGATTCTGTGACCTCAGATTCCAGGAGGCTTCTCCCTGGGGCACCCAGATAGCACCTGCTGTAACGGGGGAGCTGAGCTCTTCTGGAGGGCAGCTTGCAGCCCAGACAGGCACCCAGGGAGATGGCAGGACGTCCTGAGGATGGGGTGTCCTGATGAGAGAGGTGGCTCATTCCAAGCTCCTCCAACCGCACTGCCCTGAGCCCCACAGCTTAGAGGGCACTTGGGCACCTCACAGTCCAGGACCCCTCTGCATGGCAGGACCCACAGGGCCAGTGTCTAACCTGCATCAGAAACCCCCTGCCCAGAGAGTCCAAGGGAAGGAGAAGGGCAGCGTGGGCAGGTGGGATCATGGAGTAACCCCATGATAGCTGTGCCGAGGGAGGCAGGGCCTGGCAGGGACAGAGGGGCACTCAGATGTGTCTCCTCTCCTGGACATCTGGCTGCTCTGGGACAACTCCTGCCTTGGCCCCCATGGCCTGGAGTGCAGAGGGCTGTGCTGGTGGGAAGGGGCGCTGCAGGAGGCACTTTCCTCTCACCATGATTCCATTGCCTGGAGCCGTCCCTGCAGGAGCTGCTTCTCTGTCCCCACGTCTCTGCCCTGTCCATGTTCACAGACCCCATTGCACCCGCTGGGTGCTCAGCTCTGCCCTGTAGACACCTGCCAGGGGCAGGACCTTGCCCAGGGCACCTCTGTGTTTGCAGGTGCAAAAGAGCAGGTGACACAAACCTTGCTGAGGCCGGGGAGGGGATGTTGGCTGTGTCTGCAGGCAGAGGGGTGGGCGAAGGCAGCCGTGATCCCTCTGAGTGTGTGGCTGGGAGTCCCTGCTCTAAAGCACGACCAGCTCCAAACAGGGGAAGCTGGGAGAGCCACCCTGACAAATCCAATCAGCTGCTGAAGGCTACAGGTTCAGAAGATCCCTCCAGGAACTGCAGCAGTGTAGCCCTGCAGCCAGAGACTTACCGTGTCAAGGGCTGGGGAGGTTTCTGCCTGCAGTGAGCTCAGCCGTCCTCCCATTCCCAACTGTCCTTCACTTAGGAGCGACTCATCCCAGCCTGGTGCCTGCGGGCAGTGCCCTGAGTCTTGGTGCTCCTTTACGAGGAGCTGCTCCTGGGCAGAGCTGTCTCTCTGCAGCGCCTGCCACGTTGCCATGGGCTCCCGCAGTCCCAGGAGCCAGGCCCAGCTCAGGATCAGGGACCCAGCTGCAGATGGGACATTTTCTGTCCCCTGTGCAGCCTCCAGGCATTTCTGGGGCTCCAGGGCTGAGAGTTCCTGCAAGGCAGCAAGGTCATCGCTGGCAAAGGTCCACTGATGTAAAGAGAGAGAGTCCATGGAACGAATCCAGCATGCAGCTGGCCTCATCAGAGGATGGTTGTCTAGGAGAGTGGACATGTCCTGCTGTTGAAGCCTCTGCTTCCATCCCATAAGAACTCAGAACACTTGCACAGGGGCAAGAAGGGAGTTAACATCCTCATGCTTCAGGAGGTGGTTTAGAGCAGTTTAGAGTACAGCTAATGCCCATTGAGAAGCTCCAGGAGCACAGGAGGATTCAGTTTGCTCTTGTGCACTCCACAAACTCAGAGGAGGATCCCCTTGGTCCAGCTGCTGAGGTGCACAAAATGGCTGCCTGTATGGGAGCTGGTTTTCTGAGCTCCCACTGCAGTCACTGGGAGAAGTGAATCAGCCGTGCAGCACACTCGCCCCTTTGGACTTTTTCCAAGGGGGAGGCAGTCCACGTTGGACAGAGCTGGTCCAAGACAGGTGCAAATGTCCACTTGTTCTGACAGAGCAATGAGGAGATCCATGTCCATTGCAAAGAGCTTGCATGATTCTGTGCAGACACTTGATTTCATGCAAGGAAAACAGGTCTACTTGGCCGTGTCAGATGCCTGAGGTATCCAGCAAAACCGCCACATTCGTAGCATATTTAAGAGGGAACCAACAGGAAAATTGGGCCCTTCGAATTAGTTGGCAACCACCTAGGACACCTGGGTTTCATACATGCTCCCCCAAAGTTGAGTGCCACCACTGCCTTCAGGAAAAGTCCCCCTTGGAGACAGATAACAGCTCCCCTCCTCTCGTTAGCCATGCTACTACTAATGCAGCCCTACAGGCATCTGGCATTATTCACATGACCATGCACCACTGCCTCATATGGCATCCCTCATAGCACCAAGGCCCTTCCCCTCAGCCCTGTCCTCAGTTCCTCAAGTTTCTGTCTGTCCTGACAGACAAAGTTATATTCTTCCCCACACTGTGGTACTGCCAGGAGCTTTACTTGGTAGTGGGAGGCAGTATGAATAGCCAAAACAACCCGAAAAATCTCCAGTTTAGAGAATTTCAGACTGGACATAAGCATGAAGAAATGACACCTGAAGGCTGGTGCTGTGGTGCAACAGGACACCCAGGAGGAGTCAAGGATCATCCCATGGCTTGGGAAGGAACAGCCAGTGGGGATGCAGAGACAACAGTGAAGGGAAGGAGATCCCGTGTGAGAGCAAAGTGGGGAAGCAGGGTGGGTGTCTACAGGCTGCATGGACACAGCTGCAGGCATGAGACAGCACAGCACAGGCTCTGCTGGAGACAGACAAAGGCACTGTCAAGGCTCAAAGACACCAGAGCAGGTCAGCATCTTCTTGGCTATGGCTGTTGTCTCTGCCACCAAGGCCTGTCAGGAGACACTGGGCCTCAGTGTCCCTCTTGCTGACACCCCGAAAGGTGTCATATCATTGTCCTGCACTGAGCACTGCACACCCCCACCCACACACTGTCCCCAAGAGGACCTGGAAAACATGTGGGAGAAAGGATCTCCTTTCCCAGAAGCTCAGTGGCCGAGCTTGGACATTTTGCCTGATAAAACACCTCAAGGGTTAATGTGGCATCAGAGCCACCTGCACGTTCCCTCTGCCTACCTGTTATCAGTGATGACAATTTTCTGCTCTAATCAGCCCCTGGAGACACTTCACTGCTAACAAGTATCAGTGGGACCCATTAAAACTCAACAAAATGTTGTGGGTTGATCTTGACTCTGAATTCTCCTCTCAGTAACTGTTTTTCTGGGGTTCAGCACCAAATATACCACGAGACCCATTAAAATACAAAAAGCTCTCACAAACCATGTCTCCCCCTGCAATTTTTGTCTAGGCTTGCATGACTAATTGGAGAGGCTTGAGGACTGTAGCTGAAAGGTGGAGACATCAAAAAGATAAAAGTATTTCTAATTTTACAGGTTTTTATTGTTACTATTTATATCCAGCCTTCAGAATAATCAACAGCAATATTCTTGAATTGGCATCAATCCAGAATGACTCCTAATGAAGTCGGGACATCTAGGAGAACCAGTGTCCCAGAGCTCAAGCACTGTATGGACACTCTTCCTTCCCTCCCCAACCTGCCATTTCTCACATCAGCCACCTGGGACTTCCATCACTCTTGTTAGAAGCTTCTCTGTTCTACTGAAATCAGCAACTGAAAGTTAGAGCTCATCTGCTGCAAAACCCAACTGCCTTCCTTAGAGAGTTCCTTAGAGAACTAGTTGCAAATAAACACAGGGTTTTTCTTAACTGCAAAGAAACAGAAATAAAGCATGAAATAATTTCATAAATAATAATTGTGCTCTTTGAGTGTAGGCTAAGTCCAGCATGTCAACAATGAGGTTCCCTTGCTACAAGGAACAGCCTTCCTGAAAGACAGAGCAACCTTTAAACTCTTGAAGTGCAAACCAGGAGCTGGGTCCCAGAGTGAACAGAGAGTAACAGGGGGAGTCACAAAACTGCGCTTCTACAATGGTCAACTCGTGGCCTGTAAAGATGGTGTCAGAAATTGTCAATTTAAGCAGGACATGTGGGAATGGGAGAGCCATACAGCTCCTGGGGGCCCTGGGTCATGATGTGGGCCTTGCTGCTTTGGAGATCCCAGACCTGTCCACTCTTCTCTACAAAAGTAGGGAAAAGGGCCTGATGCAAGACCCTAGAGAAGAGGGATTTTCCTGGCTGCTCAGAGCAACCCAAAGAAGGACTTGGGGCTGTCAAAGGAAACTCAATCCCCAACACCAAAAGCACTGGACCCTCCTGGACCCTTAAGATGGGAGCAGGAGGGGGAAGGGGAAACATCCACGTCCTAGACTTCCTCCATCAGGCCTTCAGCTCTGCAGCTTCTCATGGCTTCAGGGGAGCAACCTAAACCAATACTTCCCATGCATAGAACAGACTGAGCAGACACAGAGGAGACAGGAGAGAGAACGGATAGAGACCCCCGGGTCCAGAATGGGCCTTCCTGTGCCAAAGTCAGGATGCTAGAGGCTGAATACGCAACCCAAAGAAAGGAGGAAAGGTGTGCTTTGCTTTTCAGTGTCTGCAATGCTACATATCTGAAAGCTTCAAGAGGGATGCAGTCTCCCTTCAGCAAGATTTGCTCCAGGACTGTGCAAACACTATGGAAAGAGGAATGTTGGTTGTTGGAAGCTTCAGCAGTAGGGGAGTGGGGAGATGGTCATCTCACCAACTTGTGAACAAGTCAAAATTCAGCTCCTGAGGTACAGCAGTGCCTTACAGGCTCCATACAGGAGCCTGGGCAGCAGTGATGCAGTGTGTGGGCCTGTCCTGAGACACCCAGGGTCAAAAGTGTGGGAGATGCAGGGTGCCAGGACTCTACAGATCCCAAAGAGAGAGAGGTGCCAGGAACTATACCCAGGGGAGAAACACTACTTGGAGGTGTAACGGAAAACCCCAAATCATAAATAAGGTGCAAAACAGAAATGGCTTTCCTCAGGGTCAGATGAAAGAAAGCTGGGCATAATTCATAGGATTTGAAGAAACTTCCTCAGATTTTCTACCTGGCCTGACCCGTGATTTTGGAACGTAGTTGGAACCAATGTCCCGTCTCAAGCCCTCTGGAGGGAAGACGTGTTAAGAATGTGTTTGCTCTTTTCTGACATATCATCTCTATCTTATCACAGATCAAGAAACCTTCCTGAGGACTTTCAAAAGCAAAGAGCCTGTAGAGCCTTTCTCAGAAGAGTAGATTCCTTGAGGTTGCAGCAGGGGATCCTGCTGAAGGCAGGTCCCAGCAGGCAGGTCCTTAGGGCCTTTTCCAGTGAACTTTGGGTTATCTCTGAGGAAGGAGATCTGAGAATCTCTTTGGATCCTGTGCCAGAGTTTGGTCATGCTCATAGACAAAAAGATTGGTTCTTAGTATCTAAGAAGCGTTTCCCATTGTTCATTTCTTTTTCTCTCACCGTTGCCAAACATGCCATTTGTGTGACCCTCCAAGAAAATCCAACTGCTCTGTGTCCTCCACAAGGGAGATTTGCACAGCATGAAGATCCTCCTTGGACTTCTCTGGTCTACTCTGAACAAACCTTGCTCTCCCAGCATCTCCTATTCTGCCCCACAATCCAGCCCCCGACCATCTTCTTGTCCCTGTGCTGGACTCCCTCTCACTTGTTAGTGCCTGTGCAGAACTGGAGAGACCAAATGGGATCTAGTTACAGGCATGGTCCCCACTGTGCCAAAAACAGAGGTAGAATGTGTCAGTGGCCCTCCTGGTTGTGTTCTCCCTAATACAAATCTAGGATCGTGGGCAAAATATAGCACGGGGACCCAGAGAGGTTCTCAGGTATCCTCCTATCCTCAGAGATAATGTAAATTTCTCTGGAAAAGGCCTTAAGACAACACCTCTACTGGGAAGTGTCTTCAGCAGGATGTTGGATCCCCACCTCCAGATGGCTCCCTAAAAGTAGGCTCAAGGAATCTGCTATTCTGAGACTCTTTCCAAAGGGACCTGTGGATTTCAAACTGCCGCCTCCACCACTGACCAAGAACAGGTATCGCAGAGCCATCCATCACCCTGAGAGGCCTGATTCTTGTGAGGGGGCATGTCTCTGTCTGCAAGTGTCTGCATATCCACAAAGTGCAGAAATGGTTCTGACTGCTTTGTTTAACTACCAGTTTGTATGAGGGATCACAAAGGATCTGTGATGGGAAGATGTAATGAGGGTCCAGCTTCAAGAGAAAGCCTTTAAAGGAGTGAGAAGGTAACTTATTCCATCAGAGTGACTCAAATCCTAAAGACTCAGGTAATCAACAAGACGATCAGAAACTGCAAGCCTGAACATCAGCTGACAGAAACCATGAAACTGTGAGAACCCCTGGGTCGCACCAGGATGCTCCAAGGAGAGAACAGGGAAACCAACAGTCCTCCCTCTGCTCTCCCAGCAGGACCCTGGGGTGGCAGGCTGGGCTCTGGAGCAGAGCACTGCAGCACGCCACTACCTGCACACCTAAACAGAGGGTCCTCAGCCTACACCTGCCTCTGCATCAAGGACACTCTGGGATAAGCACCACACTTCTGGCACCATCCTTGTTTTACCCAGTGCACAAGGCCCAGGTCTGGCCTCAGGCAAGCAGTGGCCATGCTCTGGAATTGCCCGGTGGGGAACACCAGCATCTCGCTTGGCTTTTTGAAGGGCAGGCAAATCAAGAGACATGGACTCTTCCAGTCTCTTCCCGCACTCCAGAGACATCACAGCACCCCCAGCAGCCCCCGAGGGTTCCCTGGCAGCAGCTTCCCTGCAAGTTATTGCCACTGTCTCTAATCCCTCCATCACTATGTCCACCAGTCTCCTGGCCACATCTTCCGTATCGATGGCCTTGGTCCTGCACCTGGCAGAAGCTCTGCAAGGCTTTTCTGGAGCAGGCAGCTTCTTTTTCCCTGTAGATCCTGGTGTTTTACATGCAGGAGCCTCCAGGCCTCCATGTGCCTGGCTGGCTGCCCTGGCAGTGCGCGGTGGTTTGGGAGGCAGATGTGGCACCTCCGCTCTTAGCCCAGCCCTGCTGGGTAGGGTCTCCCTGAGCATCACAGGAGCTGACTTGAGAAGGGCAGCGGTCAGGCAGGGCCTTTGCCGGCCTCACTGCTCAGCTCTGTACCTTTGCGATGACCTGATCAGCATCTTCAAAGCCCTGGGGGTCAGACAGCAAAGGCCGCCTGTCCTTTTGTGGGGACGAAGTTGGGGTCCGCCTGCGTCGCCTCGCTGCATGCGGCTCCTGCTTGCCCACATGCGGGAAGAAGGAGGCACCTGATGGAGAGGGTTGTGTTGCTACAAGCAGCCCCTGCGGCATGGGAAGCCCCAGGCCCATGTCGAAGGGAAGCTCATGGTCGAGCACAGCCCAGCTACACGTGATTCAAAGAGGGTCTCTGATCCTTCGCACAGGGCTCCCAAGGATCCATATGGGCTTTGGAGCATCCCAGTCATGCTTTGTGTTCGAGAAAATCCCCACAGCCAGCAAGAAGCAGCCCCTGGCCAAAGGAGGTGAGGTCTGGCTGGCTTGGCCCCTCATGCTTGTGCTCTCCATGCAGCTCCCATCCCTGCTGTCAGCCTCCCCCTCCAGCCCCAGCACTCACTTTCTTTGTGCTCTTGCGCCTGGCAGGACACCCATTGCTGGGCTGGGAGCAGGCGTTCGCCTGCCTCTCCTTCTCCATCTCCAGGGCACTCGCTGCACCTAGGGACTTGCTGCTCTGGGGACCAACGCGAGCTGCTCCTTCTCCTGGAGCTGCTCTCCTCAGAGTGCGACCCCGAGGGTGGTGCTCTGGCCCAACACAGCCTTGGTTGCCATGGGCATCGCCCCATCACAATGGCCTTGGGGACATGATGCCACCCTCATCACAAAGCCCTGTCCGTTGCCATAGAGACTCCCAGGGGTATGTCCTGGTGGTGGCCAAGGGCACCCACATCTCATCTCAGTGCCTTAGTGGTCAACAAGGGGAGGACTTTGGGTCCCTGTGCCATAGTTTGGCCATTCTCACGGGTATTTATCTGGGACAGCACGGCCAGTGGGGCCACATGCGTGTTCTATCGCTCTTTTTGGCACAGTGGACACCATGTCTCTATACCAGATCCCATTTGGGCTCTCCAATTCTGGAACGAAATGAACAAACGGGAGGGAGTTCAGCACAGGGACGAGAAGTGGGTCAGGGGCTGGAGAATGAGGCAGGTAAGAAGAGGCTGGAAGAGGGATGTTTGTTCAGCCTAGACCAGAGAAGGCCAGGAGGGATCTTCATGCTGTGCACAAATACCTTGTGGAGGGCACAGAGCAGCAGGATTTTCCTGGAAAGCCACATTAATTGCATGGGAGACAGCAGGGAAAAGATGGACGATGGAAAATCTGCAGCGTATGAAGGATTCACAGACTTCGGTGTTGTGAAACCAAAGACCTTAACTTAAATGCAACTTATAGAGCTCCTGTCCCCAGGAGCTCCTGTCTCCTGTCTAGTTAAGGGATGTGAAATGAGCCTTGCAGAGTGAGACATTTCAAATTTTGATAGATCTTCATTCTCTGATGAAATAAATTGCAATATTAGAATCTCTCTCTCTCCACTTGTTAGCAAAGGACAACAGGTGATTATTTTAGTTTATTGAAGTGCACATTTCCCAGGAGGAGGGAGCACGAGGGACAGAGAAATTGGTGAGTTCAGCTGTTCCTCTGCTCCTGAGCGGGGCCAGGCTCCTGGGACCGAGGCAGCTCGTGGCAGCCTGGCAGCACTGCCCAGAGACAGCCGAGTGCAGGAGCAGCTCCTGTGCCAAGAGCAGCAGGGCTGCGGGCACTGCCTGCTGCTGCAGACAGCAGAGGAGAGAAGGCAGCGAGAGGGGAACGGCAGTGTGGAGCGGGAGCAGAGCTCATTGTGGGGGAATCTTCACAGCCCTTGAAACAGTGAGTCTCTGTCTGCAGGGCAATGCTGCTGAGGTTCCTGGAGGGGGTGTCTGCACCCCAGCCAAACCATGGCTCATAGGATTTTTAATGGTCTCTCTCCTGGAGTAAGCAGGACATAGCAGGAGGAGGAGATGCTTCAGGGCAGGGATTCCCTGACACATGGTCAGAGGATCAGGGTATGCTTCTCTTGGCTATGTCACTTGAACACAGGGCTGTAGGGCTGTGAAGGCAGGGAGTGCACCAAGGTCTGCCTGGGGCTGTGATTCAGAGCAGTGTCCCTGTACCTCATGGTGCTGTTTGCCCAGGGCAGTGACTCTGCCACCTGTGAGGGTCAGCACACAGCCTCTCCAGGGAGCTCCCTGTGCTGCTGTGGGGAGAAGCTTTGGGTGGGAAGAGAGATCCCTGGCAGGGCAGGTTCTTTCTGCCTTTGAGAGGTGCTGCAGGGCTCAGGTTCTGCTCACAGCTCCAGCACATGCACAGGACATGTCTGAGGGGTCCTTTCAAGAGGAAAAGCAAGAGAAGAGCTGCTTGAAGGAGAAGGAGCTTTCCTTCAGGTCTCTGCACTTTCACTTTCCTCATTTGGACAGGGAGAATGAAGGAACAAGTTTTCTGTTTTGGCAATGAGCTGGGAGTTGTAAGCCTTCACTCTGAGAGATTAATAGGTCTGTGAGAAACGTCAGCGAGCTGCTTCATCCCCACTTTAGTCTAAAGGCAGCATCAGCATCTTCTTTGCAGCATCCTAGGACTTTATGTGACCTGCTCATTCCAACCTGCAACCACAGAGCTGGCCCTGGACATTGCCAGAGTTTTCTGCAGGTTAGAACTGAGCACCCAGAGGGTGACATGGGATCTTTGAGCAGTGACAGGGACAAGACACTGGGACAGAGAAAGAGCTGCCAGCAGGGACAGCTCCAGGCAGCAGGGATGGGCAGGGAAGGAGAAGGAACTGCTGGGCATGGGACTCTGGCTGAACTCTGCAGCCAGAGCTGTGGCAGAGGAGAGGGGCATCTCTTTGGTGCCTCCCCACCAAAGGGCTGAGAGGGGCAGTGCTGCAATGTCCCCCTCTGCAAGGTGCCATACCCTGCGGGTAAAGAGAAGGTTTTCCAGAATGCCTCTCTGTCCCTCTCCTTGCCTCCATTGGCAACAGGGTCATGGTGTTGCTCCTTAATCCTTGTCTTGTCCATGCTGTTCCTGTTCTTGCTCTCTGCTTCCTATGGTTGGGAGTATTCAGCTGCAGTTCAGGCACCAAAACTACAAGTAGTGGAAAAGAAGGACTTCCAAGGGAGTGAGGTCTCCACAGCCCCATTCTGTCCTGTGGAGCTCCGGGAAATGCAGTACAGGGAACTAAGTTGACTGTCCCTTAAGGAAAGTCCTTCTTAAATCCTGACAATCATTTAGCTGTTACCCTGTGGTGTCCTGCAGGCTGCCACCTGCCCTCCAGAAAGCCTCTGCTGTCTCATGGTTTATATGTGGTATCTCAGCCACCCATGGGCAACCTATGCAAATACTGACAGAAAAGGGTCGTATGTGTTGTTTGCTAGAAGGGGAGTGTGGAGACCTCCCTCAGGTGCATGTAGAAAGGGTGAGAAGGTCCGAGATGGGCACTCTGAAACCAAACTCTCCTCTCAGCAGGGGCTGCTCTCTTTTTAGAGTAACATCATTTTCTAGCTAGAAGAGGCATGAGCCTCAGAGATCTGGGAATGAGATGAATAGATAAGAAAACATCATTAATTTGGTTATTTTCCTTTTGAGAGTGTCTCCTAACTTGTCTCTGTCTGTTTTTCCCTTGGTGAGTCCCCCATATGTATAGGGAGGAAATGTCCAACAGCAGCTCATTCAACGAGTTCCTCCTCCTGCCATTCTCAGACACGCGGGAGCTGCAGCTCTTGCACTTCTCGCTCTTCCTGGCCATCTACCTGGCTGCCCTCCTGGCAAACAGCCTCATCATCACAGCCGTAGCCTGCAACCACCGCCTCCACACCCCCATGTACTTCTTCCTCCTCAACCTCTCCCTCCTCGACCTTGGTTCCATCTCTACAACCATCCCCAAATCCATGCACAATTCCTTGATGGACACCAGAGCCATTTCCTACTTCGGATGTGTTGGGCAGGTCTTAAGTTTTACTATTTTCATATCAGCAGAGTATTATCTCCTCACAGTCATGGCCTATGACCGCTACATTGCCATCTGCAGACCCCTGCACTACGGGACCCTGCTGGACAGCAGAGCCTGTGTCAGAATGGCCGCAGCTGCCTGGGCCAGTGGTTTCCTCAATGCTCTCCTGGAAACTGAGAACACATTTACTCTACCCCTCTGCCAAGGCAATGTAGTGGAGCAGTTCTTCTGTGAGATCCCCCAGATCCTCAAGCTCTCCTGCTCACACTCCTACCTCAGGGAAGCTGGGATTATCGTGGTTACTGCCTGTTTAGCCTTTGGGTGTTTTGTTTTCATTGTGGTGTCCTATGTGCAGATCTTCAGAGCTGTGCTGAGGATCCCCTCAGAGCAGGGCCGGCACAAAGCCTTTTCCATGTGCCTCCCGCACCTGGCCGTGGTCTCCCTGTTTGTCAGCACTGGTCTATTTGCCTACCTGAAGCCCCCCTCCATCTCCTCCCCATTTCTGGATGTGGTGCTGGCCGTTCTATACTCGGTGGTGCCTCCAGCAGTGAACCCCCTCATCTACAGCATGAGGAACAAGGAGCTCAAGGATGCCATTAGGAAAGTGATTCCATGGACCTTTTTAAGCAGTGGTAATTTTTCCATATCTCTCCACAAATGACTCTTTCGGTATCCCGTAACTGGATTGAGCATTGTTTCATCATGTTATTTTTATTATGGCTTTTATTAGTGATAATAATTGTTTCCGTGTTCCTACACAACTACTTGTATTCATTCCCCTTTTTACGGTGTCTGCTCTGTCTCACCTGATACCCTAAATTGTGTCAAATACTGCACAAGGACTGGCTCCCTAACACTAAGCTGTTACCAGGTTACTGGTTATTACAGTTAGAACTGTTTATAAACTGTTTATTACAGTTATCGGTGTAATAAAGTAATTTCTATCAGAAATTATCATTAAGAAGAGCATCTCCAGCAGGTCGAGGGAGGTGATCCTGCCCCTCTACTCAGCCCTGGTGAGGCCGCATCTGGAGTATTGTGTCCAGTTCTGGGCTCCACAGTACAAGAGGGATGTGGAGCTGCTGGAGAGAGTCCAGCGCAGGGCTACAAGGATGATCAGGGGCCTGGAACATCTGCCCTATGAGGAGAGGCTGAGGGAGCTGGGCCTGTTCAGCCTGGAGAAGAGAAGGTTGAGGGGGGATCTAATCAGTGTATATAAATACCTCAAGGGAGGGAGTGCAGAGGACGGTCATGGTCTCTTTTCAGTGGTGGCCACTGATAGGACTAGAGGAAATGGCCGGAAACTGAAACATCAAAAATTCCATAGGAACTTAAGGAAAAATTTCTAAACAGTGAGGGTGACAGAGCACTGGAACAGGCTGCCCAGAGAGGTTGTAGAGTCTCCTTCTCTGGAGATCTTCAAAACCCGCTTGGATGCAGTCCTGTGCCACATGCTCTAGGTGTCCCTGCGTATGCAGGGGGGTTGGACTAGATGATCTCTAGAGGTCCCTTCCAACCCTAAGCATTCTATGATTCTATGATTCTATAATAGTGCATGAAAGCTAGGCTTTTCCTCCAAAGCTGGTGTCAAGAATAGGCCCAAGGACTTGCATCCCTCAAGGGTCTGCTGCACAGGGTTCTCCACGAGTTCAGCAACACAGAGCTCAGAATCATATAATCATTATGTTTCATAGACCAAGGGCTGGTTTGGGAATTCACCTATCAGAGTCCAAGGGTAGTGGAGACGCTGATTGTTCATGGATTTACACATACACAGCTCTCCTATGCATTAAGGCACAGTGTCAGACGGCTGTTCTCATGGAGGGGAAGCTAGCGGTGTCAGGAGAGCACAGAGATACTCCTGGACAGCATATGCCTGGGAAGGACTGTGAGTAGAGCCTCATAAAGGGAGAGGTCCTCGAAGATGGAGTTTCTTAGAGGTAAAGCACTGGGTATTCGCAGGCAAAAGAGGACTCTGCAGTCTCAGGAGAGGCAGTGAGGACTCACCTGTCAGGAAGAAGGGAGAACGGAGAGCCCTATCTATCAGATAGGATCAGATAGGATAAGGATAGGATGTATAGGCACAATGGACACAACAAGCACCCTTGGAAATGCTCTGCAGTCCAGGTGCCCTGGACTGTGCAGTCATCTGCAGTCCCCCGGAGGGATTAGAGGTTGTGATACCCATTTGTTTGGGTCTGACTCCTACCCCCGGTCACAGGGGCAGTGAAATGTCACCCTTAGTCACTTTGTTCCCTCCTCTCCCCGCTCCACATCCTTCCCAGCTCTGGATCTCTCTGTACTGGCCATTCAGTACTCCAGGGCTGCTGCTTGGGAGGTCCCTGCTGCGGGCAGAGCTGATTGGGCAGCAGCAGGGCTGGCTCTGCCTGGTGACTGTGAGGTCACCGCTCCCGCAGCGCCTCATTGGGCAGCAGCCGGGCCCTGCGGGGCTCTGCGCTGCTGAGATCATCTCCGCGGAGCAGCTGCTGAGCCCGGGCTGGGCTCCTGGCAGGGAAGGGCTGGGGAGGCCATTGCTGCCCTGGAGGGCAGGGCCAGAGAGCTGGGCGGGACGGCGCTGTGACGTCATGTCTTTGGGAGTGCCTGATTGGCCGGCAGCAGGCAGGCAGGCGTGGGCGGTGGGTGGGGGGTCTCTGTGGTGAGAGGAGCTGAGAGGGCAGCAGTGGTTCCTGTGTGGGGAAGGGCTTTGAGGAAGCTGCTGTCTCTGAAGGCCACAGGCAGCAGCAGGGATGTGGTGGGTTTGCACCTGTGAGGTCACCTCCATGTGAGCAGCTGGGTTTGGGGTTTAGGCTTTGGGGTTGTGATCAGTGGTGCAGAGCCTAGTTGGAGACCTGCAACTATTGGTATCAGGAGTCAGTCAAAACCTGTTCAGTTTATTAATCAGTGACCTGAAGGGATAGAGTGCACCCTCAGCAAGTTTTCTGAGGATAGAAAAGTGGGAGGAATGGCTGATAGCCCAGAGGTCTGTGCAGGCTTTAGGAGGGACCTGGACAGCCTGGAGAGTTGGGGTAGAGGAGCCTCATGAATTTCAACATGGGCAAGTGCAGGGTCTTGCAGTTAGGCAGGAATAACTCCATGTACCTGGACAGGGTGGGGGTTGACCAGTCGGAGAGCAGCTCCACAAAAAGGGACCTGGGAATCGTGATTGGCAACAAATTGAGCATGAGCCATCAGTGTGCCCTTGTGGCCACTGATACTGGCAGCTGAGGTCTGACGGTACTCAGAGTGCCCCACAATATTGCAATGGCAGGAGGTGTCTTTGGGTGGCCACTATCTCCAGGCTGTGGTGCTTCACTGCAGATGCAGGAACTGCCCTCCACTGCCCCTTCCCTGGGCCTCCTGGGTCCCCACTGCCTCTCTGGGCATTGCAGAGCCCTCCTTTCCCCATGTGCACCTGGGTTTAGTGCTCTACCTTCTGGTTCCTGCACTGTGAGTCATCCCTGTTTCATTAAAGCTGCACTCAGTGCCCACTCCCAGGCAAACCCTGTGCCTGGAGATCCCTGGGGGTTCTCCCATCAGCACAGTCACGTGTGGGGCAGCCTGGCACAGGCAATGCAGAGACCATTGCCTGTCTGCAGTGGTCACTGAGAGATGAACCCTAGATTGAGGCTAACAGATCACCCTGGAATGCTGAGGTCATCCCCTGGATCTCATGGAGTTCACAAGCAGAGGAGCAGCCCCATTCGTGGTTGCACACCCTTGGGCATATTTTTTGATTCCAGTTCCTAAAGAGAGGTCAGATTCAGGACCATCATAGAGAAGATCCCCTTTTTATTATGGAAATGTTATTCTGGAATCCAGCTGTGGCTTAAGGGAGCCCAAGGACTGGTCCTGCCTGGTTTATCAGGGTACGAGGAAAAAAAAGCCTATCTCTACCAGGTTATGAGAGTTCTTCGACCATATCTGCAAAATGAAGCATGGAAGGACAGCACAGAAATGAGGAGGCCAACTCTAAGTAGAGAAAGTACTGCTGTCCTCCTGAATGTGTCTTCAGGAAAGATGAACTGCCATGGAAAGGCTGCCTCTAGACTTTCCTTTAATTCACTCATGTTTAGTTTTGTGTGTTGGAGCTTTGCATGGAACCATGGAAACCTGTGGTGACACTTGGTTGTCATTTCCCTCATATTAGAGAGATTTGAGATCACACTCTCACCATAGCCACGAGAGCTGAGATCTCCTAAACAACACTGGACCCCTGGTCTCCCCCCACCTGCCCTTGTCCCGCCGTGACTCTGTACCCCAGAGGTCCCTTGGTGTCAGTGCTGGAAAAGACGCTGCAGAGGGAAACTCTCCTCCCTGTACTGGGCACATCCAAGGAAGCTCAACGAAGCAGCTCAGAGAATCCCCCCTCTCTGCTAGTGAAGGGGGCAGCCTGGCCTCCTGCTTTGCCATGGTCTATGTTTAAGTGCTAAAGGAGAGATTCCTGTGCAGATGTGACAAAAACTAGGCATCTTTATTTTAGTATTTATTATTTTAAGATAGATGTAAAAGAGAAGTAAAAAAGAAAGAAATGGATAAAATACAGCCTTGATGCCAGATATCCTGGTGAGTGAATGAAACAGTTGTTATCACTGACCTTGTACCCACTGGATGAGTTTCTTCAGTGCCTCCTTCAGCTCCTTGTTCCTCATGCTGTAGATGAGGGGGTTCAGGGCTGGAGGCACCACCAAGTACAGAATGGACACAACCATATCTAGAAGTGGGGAGGAGATGGAGGGGGGCTTCAAGTAGGCAAACAATACAGTAATGACAAACAAGGACACCACAGCCAGGTGTGGGAGGCACATGGAAAAGGCTTTGTGCCGGCCCTGCTCAGAGGGGATCCTCAGCACAGCTCTGAAGATCTGCACGTAGGACACCACAGTGAAAATGAAACAACCAAAGGCTATGCAGGCAGTAACCACGCTAACCCGGACTTCCCTGAGATAGGAGTCTGAGCAGGAGAGCTTGAGGATCTGGGGGATCTCACAGAAGAACTGCTCCACCACATTGCCTTGGCAGAGGGGTAGGGAAAATGTGTTCCCAGTGTGCAGGAGAGCATTGAGGAAACCACTGGCCCAGGCAGCTGCCGCCATTTTGACACAAGCTCTGCTGTCCATGATGGTCCCGTAGTGCAGGGGTCTGCAGATGGCAACGTAGCGGTCATAGGCCATGACTGTGAGGAGATAAAACTCTCCTCCAAAGAAGAAGACCAACAGGAAGACCTGAGCAGCACATGCCCAAAAGGAAATCTCCCTGGTGTCCCACAGGGAGCTGGCCATGGAGTTGGGGATAGTTGTTGAGATGGAGCCCAGGTCGAGGAGGGAGAGGTTGAGGAGGAAGAAGTACATGGGGGTGTGGAGGCGGTGGTCGCAGCCTATGGCTGTGATGATGAGGCCGTTGGTCAGGAGGGCAGCCAGGTAGATGGCCAGGAAGAGCGAGAAGTGCAAGAGCTGCAGCTCCCGCGTGTCTGCGAATGGTAGGAGGAGGAACTCATTGATGGAGCTGCTGTTGGACATTAGCTCCCTTCAGTCATGTGGGCCTATCTAAGGAACAGAAGACATTGAGAAGTTAGGAGAGACTTTTCAAGAAAAAAAAAAAAACTAAGTCATTCAGTTTACAACACCAACTGCCATTGCCTCTCTTTAGCAAGAGTATCTTAGTACAGTTGCTTTGTTTGAGCTCCATTTTGCACTGGCTGCGAGTGCTGTGGGAAGCACTCAGGCTTCATCATACATCAACCCATGTATTACAAGGAGTCTGTCGTGTTGTGCAATAGTGGGACCTGGGCAGTGAAGGTCACACACTTTTACATTCGCATTTTCTGGCATGTGAAATCCAATCAATATGTACATTAGCTTTTCAGCATCTTTACTGAGAAGAGTAAGCAAAGAGGTTTGAGGAACTATAGTTTTATTTTTGGTAAACAGTTTTGAGATGTCTTTGTCACTCCTGGGTAGGGTTCCCCAAAACGACAAATCCTTCACATTTCATCTCTCAGTCCTTAGGAGAATGCATCCATGGTCACTATGTGCAGAGTGGGGACATCTTGTTTGTCTGTTAGTGTCCTTCCCACAGCTCCTGTCTCCTTGAGCTAGAGGGTGATTGCTCCCATATGCTGCCCTAAAAGGAGACAGGCCCTGCTGAGGGCAGAGCAGTGCAGTGTTTTAGTGCCCATATCCAAATTTCTCACCCTGTGTCTATACACCCAAGGGAATGTTCCCTCCTAGCCAAAACACCCTCAATGTGCTGCCAAGAGAGGCAAGGAGAGGTACAGAGAGGCATTCTGGAAAACCTTCACCTTACCAGATGGGTACGTCACCTCACAGAGGGGGACACCTTAGTCCCTTGGTGGGGAGGCTGGAGATGGTCCCATGGCAGGAGAGATCGCCCAGGTCTGGCTGCAGAGGAGGCGGCTCCTGCCCTGCACTTCCTGCCCCTTCCCTGCCCATCTCTGCTGCCTGCAGCTGTCCCTGCCGGCAGCCCTTCCTCTGTCCCTGGGTCTTGTCCCTGCCATTGCTCACAGATCCCATATTACCCTATCTGTGCTCAGCTCTGCCCTGCACAAACCTCTGAGCAATGTCCAAGGGAAGCTCTGCAGTTGCAGGTCCCAAGAAGTAGGTTATAGAAAGTCCTATGAGGCCACAAAGATGATATTGATGCAGCCTCTAGGCTAAGATGGGGATAAGCAGCTTGTTGAGGTTTCTCACAGAACTATTAATTCTCTCTTAATCTTTCAGAGTGAAGGTTTAGGACTCTCAGATCCTTATCAAAGTAGAAAACTTGTTCTACCTTCTCCCAGCCATAATAAGGAGGCTGAAAGAGCAGAGACCTGAAGGAAAGCTCCTTCCCTTTCAAGTAGCCCTCCTCTTGCTCTTCTCCAGTAAAGGACCCCTTGTGCATGTGGCAGGGAATCCCTGCTCTGAAGCATCTCCTCCTCCTGCTAAACCCTGCATACTCCAGGAGAGAGACTTTTAAAATCCCAATCCTTAATTACATGTACTGAGTTCAGAAGAGACCTCCAGGAACCTCAGCAGCTTTGCCCTGCAGCTAGAAACTCACCGTGTCAAGGGCTGGAAAGGTTTCTCCCACAACAAGCTCTCCTCTCTCCTTCACACTGCAGTTCCCCTCTCACTGCCTTCTCTCCTCCCCTGTCCGCAGCAGCAGGCAGTGCCCGCAGCCCTGCTGCTCTTGGCACAGGAGCTGCTCCTGCACTCGGCTGTCTCTGGGCAGTGCTGCCAGGCTGCCACGAGCTGCCTCCGTCCCAGGAGCCTGGCCCCGCTCAGGAGCAGAGGAACAGCTGAACTCACCAATTTCTCTGTCCCTTGTGCCCCCTCCTTCTGGGAAATATGTATGAAGTAACCTAAAAGAATCACACTTGTTGTCCTTTCCTAATGAATGGAGAAAAAAGAATTCCAAAATTGCCGTCTGTTTCATCAGAGGATGACTATCTATGAAATTTGGACTCTGGAAGGCCCTAGTTATGAAGCCCCTAATAGGCAGGACATCCAGAAAGAGGCAAGAAAGGGGAACTATGTGAGCACCATAATACAGTGCAGTATAATGTAGAGACTCTGGTGGATCATTACAGTGCAAAAAGTTCATATAATTCAGTGCAGACATTTAATTCAGTGACATAGAAATAGGCTGCAGGGCCAAGATAGATGTCTAGCTTGTCCAGCATAACCAGATGTCTCCTCTAGGAGGCACAGCCTGGGATCTATGGCAAACCATGTCCAATCCCTCCTACAGCTGAGCGTGCTTCATAAGTGGGAGAGGCACCTCACACCAAGGGGTCTGCACTGGTATCTGCTCTCCTAAAAGCTTCTCGCTTTGTTCCCACACAACCTCTCTGCACCCTGGAAAACATGATGGGGCTAATGATAACCCCACGGTTGGTGGATCACATTTGGCTCAAGCCCAAGGACATCATCAGGGGCACCTTCTCCTGCCTGGACATGGGCTCACCTCTGTCCCAGGCCCCAAGGTGCTAAAAATCAGCTCCGGCAACAAAACCCTCTCCTGTCGTTCCCTCACAGCCCAGCTCTGTTTCTCCCTGGTCTTGGGCACTGCAGCCTTGCCTCTCTTAGTGGGAACCTCCTCTCACCATTGCATTGACCCCTGCTCTCCATGCCAGCATGGCTCTGCTCTCAAGTGGGGCCATTGCACACAGTGTCTTTGGCTCTTGGTAACAGGTTTCACCAGGACCAATCTTTCTTCTGTGCCACATCCTGATATTTTGCAGCCCAAATATTTGCAAATGCCTGTAGCCTGGCATGGAGACAGAAGCACAAGCTGTCGCAGGACCTCAACATCATTGCAATAACTGCGATGCATTATCACCACTCACACAACTGGAGGCCTGCGCTGCTGGGGTAAAAGCTCTTCAGGGGAGGTTGTGAGGGAAGAGGAGGAGGGGGCAGGTCCTTTGTGTGGAGCGGCAGCTCGGATGTACAAAGAGCTTCCATGGCATGGACAAGGTTTGGGTATGTGCTTGTGGGTGAGCATCAGATGAAGGGTGACATCATGCTGGGAGCTACAGACCATGCAGTCAGGCTGTTGGCATGGATGACGTCTTTAAGCAACATGACAAAGTCTGTGGATCATAGGCCCTGGTTCTTACTGGCAGAACAGGTTGGAAGGCTCTTGAATCCCCCTAACATTCACTGGAAAGGCAAAGACCAGAATGTAAACACACCATGAGGTTTCTGGAGTGTGGACACCAGATGCAACAGAGAAGTCTCAGTGAAGGTGGAATATATGCAACAGTTTGGGTAGCAACAGGATATAAAATACTACTACTGTTATTAAAAAATGAAGTCAAAAATTAAAAATATAATATAAATATTTAAAAAATAGTGAAGAAACAATGTTCAGCATTGGTATGGGATGCTGAGGGAGTCATTTTTTAGAGAGCAATGACAATTTCCCAAGGCTAAAAAATATCCATGAAATTGTTTTCCTCAGCCTCCTTGAGAGCCTTGTTCCTCGTGCCGTACATGAGGGGGGGTTCAGTGCTGCAGGCACCACCGTGTACAGAACAGCCCCTAGCAGATCCAGAGCAGGAGAGGAGACATAGGGGACCTCAGGTAGGCAAACATGCCAGTGCTAATAGGAAAACAGACAATGGGCAGGTGCGGGAGGCACATGGAAAAGGCTTTGTGCTGGCCCTGCTCTCAAACAACAGCAAAGATCTGCTCGTAGGATAAGACTGTGAAAATGAAACAAACATTAAACTGGCACTAATAATAAGATGCCTAACATGGCTGAGGTAGGAGTGTGAGCAGGAGAGCTTGAGGGTCTGAAGGATTTCACACAAGAACGGTCTACAGAGTTCTCTCTACAGAAAGAAAACAGGAAAGCGTTAGCAGTGGGGACAGGAACAGATACAGTAGGGCACCTGTAGGAAAACCATGTCCCACTGCAGCGCTTGCTGGGCAAGTGCCCCAGGTTGTGCTGGGCTTCCTACCTCTACGCTAATAAATGAATTCCAACACTGACTGCAGGGAAAATCCATCCCACCTGCATGCACCGTGCTGCAGAAATAGGAGACACATCACACTGAGCTCTGTGCTCTGGTCTCTGAACTCTCCTTCTAGCTCTCCTGCCCTGAATTTCTGCTCACTCTGCCAGATGATATGAACAGGGACTGGGCTAATGAGGGCCTAAGTGTGGATGGACCGCTGGCTACCCAGGCCTAGGGACGTCTGCAGTAGCACCTTTGCTTTCCCAGAGATTGCTTCAAGAAATCTGCCATCCTGCCCTGTCCCGCAGGCTAGGCAGCTGTGACAGTCACAAGTGGTCCATGTGCCCACCTACAACCCCTGCACATGCACACCCGTGGTCCCTACGGCACCGGCATGGCCCTTGGGTGCCTAGTATCCCTTCGTTATCTCCTTAACCCTGCTTCGTGGACTCAGGGGGCCAGCAAAGGGGCTGCTGGTGCTGTCCATGGGCCAGAGTGGGCAAAGGCCCTTCTGGAGCTTCCTCACAACCTGCTGGTCTCTCCACAGGCTTTGGAGATGTCAGTCAGTTCCCTTGGGGTGGCCTTTGCTGTGGCACAGTGATGCACAGAACATGCGTCCAGCAGCAGCATCCCTGCACATCTGGACATGCACTGATGCAAGAAGGAGAAACATGTCCTAAGGATTCATGGTTTAATTCTGCATTTCAGATACCCTAATTCATATTGCTTTCATGTACCCTCATACCGCTTTATTACAAGATGAAATTGGAGAGGATAAATAGCATGGGTCTTTCCCGCTCTCTCCCCCTTTTTTTTCTCTTCTTTTTCAGTTTATTTTTTCAGTAGGAGTTGGAGGAGGACCTGGAGCTGAGCCCACAGCAGGGCACCAAGACTGCAGGTTTTCACATTTCCTTTGGATGGAGGCTCTTCCCATCTGCTGGCCTGATGGTCATCAACCAGGTGGCCAAGATGGTGATGAGAGCCTTAAACTGGGAGTGACTCAGGGGAGAAGACTCCAGCAAGAGTGAGGAAGTGATGGGCTGGGATGGCAGGGAAAGGTGCAAGTGATGTGAACAAAGGAACCCCTGGAGAGAGCAGTGGGATGCAGGGAGCTCTGCTTAGGGATGGACAGTGAGCCTGTCAGGATTGTAGGGATGAGGATTAGTGGGCAGAGCAACAGAGCTGGCCTTGTGTAGATCTCTACTATGGATCTCTAGAAAGACATCATGATGGGATCCCCACAGTTTTCACCAAGACATTGTGATAGTGTCTTTCTCCATGGTCTCCACCAAGGAATCATGATGGGACCTCCATAGTCCCCACAAAGGCATCATGATGGGGTCTGCCATGGTGTGCAGCAGGGCATGATGATAGGGTCCCCATGGAAACCACCAGGGCTTTGTGATGGCAGTGATAGCATGCCCATAAGGCCATTGTGAGTGGGTGGTCCCCATGGTGACCATGTCCTTGTTGGACAAGGCCCCAGGTTCCCCACTCTGAGGACAGCAGCTCCAAGCAGCTCTGAAGGGTGGAGGACCTCAGGAAAGGCAGCCATTAAGTACGCATCTGTCAAGGAGAAGAATGCTCCATACAAACAGTTGTTAAAATTAGGAAACATCTCTGGAGCCCAGCTAGCCTGAAGAAGGAACTGGCATGTGGCCTTCAAGTCAGTAAGGCAGCATGTGGAAAGGGGAAGAAGGGAGAGGCTGCAAAGGAGGAAGTCTGAAATATTGTCCGGTAAAGTAAGGCTGGTTTGGGGAAAGCCAAATCTCCCTGCTCCTGCTTCAGTGAGAGGAAAAGAATGAAGAAGGAAAATGTGGGCTCATGGCTGAATGGGACTGGCATTCTAGCAAGTGCAGCCCTGCTTGGCTTCAGTCAACCTTCACCAACAAGGTGAAGCCTGAGAAATGTCTGAAAGGGGCAACTGGAGAGGTCACTTCTCTCTCACTGCCCTGGCAAGTGTGTGCAGACCTGTGGGATTGCCTGGGGTTGGGGCTTGGTTTGAGGGTTTGGCATTTGGCAAGACAGGATCAAAGTCCTGTGGGATGAAAGAGCACAAAGTCTGAGCACAGGCTGAGATGAGGGTGAGCCTCAGCTCTATGACAACTGCTGTGGACTGCTCTTTGGGTAGAAGTGGGATGGAGGACAGTCTGTGGCAGAAGACGATCTTCCTCCTGGAGGCACCGAAGCAGGCTCGCTGTTCCTCACTTCCTCAGCAGGGTTTCATGCACAGTGCTACGTAAGATAGAGATGATAGTCCAGAAAAGAGCAAAGGTGCCCATAACACAGATCCCCCTGAGAACTTTATCTAGGAGTCTGCTTCCTGCCTTACTTCATGGCCATGGTGAAAGTAGTGCACGAACATGGTGCTGCCAAATTAGAAGAATGAAAATGTAATGTTAAAAACTGCCTGAAGTTTTGGAAAAGGCAATCTTTGTTATTCTTTGGGAATGTTCTCACTTATGGCTAAAATCTGCATTAGGGGATTGATTCCATTTGATCACATAGAGAAGCTGGCACTGCTGGAGATGCCCTGGGCTCATTGTGTTCCCCTGCAGTGCTGAAAATTTTGGGGGCAATTCCTGAAGGCCCTTAACTTGTCATTAGGAAATATATCTGAAATAAGAAGTCTGTTAAGAGCACTTATTTCCCTCCTTTGACTAGAAAGGAAAGTCCAGATAACTGGATTTGACAGAGACATCTGTTCGGATGGGGTCTGACATCGGGCGGAGTCTCCCTCCTCATATACACCCTTTCACCAATCCCTCACCAATCCCTACAAGACTGATTAAGCTGAACTTTTTGAAAGACAGCTTCGATTCAGATGATCTGCACATCTGCACTTTCCATTTTTTTTTAAGTCTTCCTCCTCCCCTAGCTCTTTATCATTCAGACACCTCTCAACTCTTCACTTGCTGCTTTGAGCTTCAGGGAGTCTTTTGGGAGACTCTTGTTGTCTCTTAATCAGCTCCTTCACCGTGTGTCTATCCAGCCTTTTCTATCTAGTTGTGAAAAGCAGTTCAAGGAAGGTTATTCCTTGTAGGCTGTGGAGCTCCTTGGAAGTAATCAGGACTCAACCTGCAGTTGAGAAATGCGTTTAGTTTCCTATTGACGCAGGATCCAGGTTATTTTGTTTCATCACACTTAACATTTCTGCCTGTTTGCCACTAGTTCAGGTGGGAATTAGTGCACATGAGCTGTAACATTCAGCTACTGGAGTGGAAAAACTGTTTGATTTTAGCCAGAGTGATCCAAGGCCCCAGTGGCTGATGAGGGAAGTGGCAGGGCTGGGGAGCTGAGCAAGAAGGTTCTTCATACAGGTCTCCCCTCAAAAACACTACTTTTCACACATGTCCAGACTTCACTGGGAGACACTCTAGGGAGTGGAGAAAGTGCGTATGGCTGATTTAGAACATGGAACAATAAAGAAAGCTCAAAAAAATATATCTATCTTTCTTTTCGAGGTGCTCATTGTAATCAGTCTAATGTTAAGACACTCCTTTCCAATTAGCTAGAGAAGATTTGAAAACTGAAGAAAATTATGGCAAAAATCGTGGCTCCTGAGGGATTTTGCATTTCACTGATCCCATGGGAGTAGTTGGAGCTGAGTCCATGAACCTCTGATGCTGAGAAGAGACTGAAGAAACTTCTCCAGAAGTTCAAGTCAGAAGCACATCCCCAAGTTTCTTGGAGGGTTAATGAGTCCCACTGTGGTTCATTACCAAGCAAAGACTCCCCAGGGGCTGATTAGAACAGAGAGCTGGAAGTTGTGATTGCAGATAGGAAAAGGCAACGTGCAGGTTCCTCTGATGCCAGGTCAACCCTTCATGTGTGTTAACAAGCAGAATGACCAAATAGAGGTGCCCAGTCCCTGAGTACGGACATCCTTTCCACCATGCTTTGCCCAAGGCTTTTGGTTGGAGCAGTGTGTGGGTGGGAGTGTTCAATGCCTAGGGCAGGACACTGATCCAGGACACCTTGTGTGCCTGGGGGAAAGCAGGCAAGGAGGCCCTGTTGCCAGAAGGAAGAAGTTTCTTCTTCTAGGCCTCAATGGCAGAGACACCAGCCATGGCCAAGAGGACACAGACCTAGTTCTTGAGGAGATTTTTGGTTGTGGCCCTGCCCTCAGGCTCTCTCTCCTTTGGGCTCTCCCACATTTTCCCATGCCTGTGCCTGTTTCCCTGCAGCTTCTAGACACCCAGGCTGCTTCCCCACCTTGTTCTCGCCCCAGCATCTCTCCATCCTTTCCCATGTCTCTCTGTCCTTGGTGACTCTTCTTTGAAACAATAAGGCATGGCTTGATCTCAGGTCCCCTCTGGGGGACCTCTTGCACCACAGCACTGCTCTTAAGTGACATTTTTCTTCAAGTCAACTCTGTACCTCAAGCTTCAGTTTGTGACTTTTTCTCCTTCTCTGTTTCTTTCCCACTACCTGAACAACTTCCATCATCCCTGAAACCACCCTGCAGGCAGTCACAGGATCCTGCTCTCTTCCCATTAGCTGTAACACTTGAGCAGGCTAAAGAAGGTCATGGTCCTCAGCTTCTCCATGCAGCTCATGTGCTGCCCAGGCCTGAAAAAGCAACCTCACCCCAGCAGAAGGGCCTGACTCTGGGGCAGCCAGTTCAGGTACAGACCCAGAGGCAAAAAAAAAAAAAAAAACGTCAGGAGAAGCCTTAACTTCTCTGAACTGAACAAACCCAAACCCTCTCCCCACAAGGGGGTAAGTGGTAGTCCAGCCCCCAGCCACTTTGGAGACCTGACATTGAACTCACTTCATGTGATGAGCAGAGTTCTTCTACTGAAGGCCCCAACTGGATGCAGTAGCTAGAGATACTCTAATGAGTACAGAGTAGGGGGACTTGTGTTCATGCAGTCCAGGACACCGTGGCCTCCAGAGCATGTTGCTGGCTCACATGCAGCTTGCTACCCACAAAGGTCCTTCTCCAAAGAGCTGCTGCCCAGCCGGACATTGCCCAGTCCATATCACTGCAAGGGTTGGTCTGTCCCAGGAGCAGGACCTGGTTTTTGTCCTTATTTGAACACCATTCCTACAAAGTAGACAATACTATCCTGTGTAGCCAAGCTGATCTCCCAAGGCGTGTTCTAGTTTTAATGAGCATCGGGATGGACCATCCTTGTGCTGGGTGGCTGTGCTCCTTAAAGACCTGCTGGCTTTCCTAAGCTCCACCACCCTTCAGATTGCAGGATTCCCCCAAGGGGAGGGAGCCTACGCAAGCTCTCACCCAGACCTTAATCCATCCCATGCAAGAGCTCCTCCCATCTGAGTTGTCCCTTCACATCAAGGACATCCACCCCATCACCTTTCTTCCTGTGGAGCTTGTCCTCTGCCATCACAACCCTCTGGTCATGTGAGTGGTCTCAAAGCATCTCAATTATTCCAGCTGTGTTTCAGCACAGTGACAGCTTGTGCCTCTCCATCTGCCCTCCTCTGTGGCCCAGGCTGCATGCACTTGTGTGCGATATTGGGGTTGGAGAGCCTCAGCTGTGGCACAAAGAAGAGATCTGCAATGGATAAACCTGTTGCCAAGAGCCAAGGACACTGTGTGTGCAATGGCCCCACTTGACAACAGTGACTTGCTCGTGTAGAGAGCAGTTGTTAGGGCTATGTTGAAAGGAGGTTCCCAGAAAGAGAGCAAACTCTGGAATGCCCAAGGCCAGGGGGAAGCAGCAGAGGGATTTGGCTCCTAGGGGTGATTAATGGCAACTTGGGCAACTTGGGTGAACCTCTCTCCAAGAAGGACAAGGTGCCACTGAAGAAGCCCCTGGACCTGGGCTGGCTGTGATTTACCACACGGAGGTCATCGTTAGCCCGTTTCCCTCATGTAAGGGTGTGAAGAGTTTCCGGAGAAGGAGAGCTACAAGATTTTAAGGGTGAGGCTACTAGAGCAGAGACCTCTTTCCACCATTGGATGACAGGAGCAAGGGCAGTGTTAGTGATGTTCACAGGGTCTCTGGATGGCAGTCCTAGACAGGACCTTCTTCACTGGCACATTGTCCTTCAGGGAGATCAATTCAGCTCTGTCCCAGGCACCAAGGTGCTGCAGAGGGAGCTCAGGCAGCAAAATTCTCTCCTGCCAAGGCTGGGCAACCCAGCTCTGTTTCCCCCTGGCCCTGGGCTCTGCAGGCTTTGCTCTCTTAGTGGGAATCTCCTCTCACCATCACGTTGCCACCTGCTCTCCATGACAGCATGCCCGTGCTCTGAAGGGCAGACACCAGAAACGCTGTGTCCTTGGCCCTTGGTAGAACAAGTCTCACCATCACCAACCTGTTCTCGGCGCCACAGCTGAGACTCTGCCATGAAACATGCACAAGTGCATAAAGCCTGCGGCAGAGAGAGGAGCAGATGGAGGCGCCCATCTACCGAGAAATATTGCTGAGGTGTGGTGGAATCTCACACATGATTCTACATCTCATACAGTAGCAGGGTAGGAGATCTTCAGGAGTGAGTGGAGGAAGATGAGCAAAGGGGCTGTCCTTAGTGTGAAGGGGCAGCTCAGCTGTGTGGAGCTCTTTGAACATGAGGGCTAGGGCCTGAATTCAAGCTTGTAGGTGACAAGGGCAAGACCACAGTGGGAGTGACCAAGCACCCAGGCAGGGTGAGGAGGTGGGTACAGTCCCCTTTAAGCAATGTGAACAAGTGTGCGGCTCAAAGGGCACCCCATGTGCATACAGCCTGCCAGCACTGGCTGCAAAGTTGTGGGAATAGTTGTTCTCGAGGACTGGCTGGCTCCTGCAATGACCTCCCAGAAGCTGGGAGAGGGCCAAGGAGGCAGCAGTGCCCTGGTCTCCACCACGTCAGCACCTTCACCTCGCAAACCACAGGAGGACTCACGTCCTTCCTCCCCGCACTCCTTCCAGCGGACAACTCCTCCCCAACAGGCTGAGGGAGCCTGAGGCCTCCTTGTCCACCCAGAGGGCATGTCCCAGATGGGCTCCCATCAACACTGCCAGCTGCTTGTTCCCAAGTGCCTGTCCCAGGAATCGTTCTCTGCAGGGGACTGCTCACTTGTCACAGCCACAGGTAGTGCAGGGCCAAGAGGATGGTGCCAGGCCTCTTCTTCCAGCATTGCCCTGGACAAGCAGCTTGTGAGGAGCAGGAATGGCCAGGCCCCATGGGTGTCCCTGCAGCCAGCTGTAGGGAGCAGCTTGGGAACGTGGTTGGGTTCAGCACCAAGAAAGTGTGCCCATCCCTGCACCCACACATGGCTCCCTGGCTCCACTGTGCAGACAGCACCCAGGACAGGGTGCTCAGCCCTGGGGAAATGTCCCTCTGACATGGTCCCCATGACAGCCCGCACTGCCCTGTCCCCCCACAAACCCTGCTGGCCCCAGCCTTGCACCACGCTGGGGTTGGTGCAGAGCCGTCCTTGGCCTCTGAGCTGGGAGGGAGGCTGGGCAGGGCCAGCTGGTCCTCTGGCTACAGGCACCGAGGCCAGCAGGAAGGAGCTGCCCAGGCAGCCAAACACTGACACTGAAGGCGACCTCAGTGACTCTCCAGGCTCCCTTCCCTGGGCCTCCTGAGATCCCAGTGCCGCTTGCAGCACTGCAGAGTTCTCACTAGCCTGCACATTCATTGCTTTAGCCCCTTCCATTTGGGTGGCTCCCCTTGAGTTCCTGAAGCTCCATTCACTCCCAGGAACACAGTGCCCTTGAGGATGCCCTGTGCTCTCCTGGAAGCACCATATCCATCTCCAGCCCTGTCATATGACAGATACGGCTTGACCATTCACCACCTGCAGGAGCTCTGAGCACCCACAGCTGGAAACTGAATCCAACCCACATTACCTAACACACCATTGCCAGGGGGCCCTGGAGAGTCGCAGAAGAGCAACAGACTCTGTGAAGGTTAAAGTCCTTGAGCACATTATGGACTCCAGCTTTGGAAGGAGAGGTCAACCTTTAAGCATCGTCCTGAGGAAATCCATTTTTATTTGAGTGAAGCCACGACTGACACAGAGACACAAGGACAGACATATTTACAGCATATATGGCAATTAGACTGAGTGGGTTCACCCCTCTGGCAAAGTAGCATGAATTAAAAACCTTATGTTAAAAAATATATATGTAAACACAGAGAGAATTCCCAAAGCACAGAACTCTCTGAAACGCATTAGAAACCCCTTGTTAGGAAGGATGGGGAGCTTATTTCTAGCACCGACTGTACTAATTGCTTCAATGCATTCTTGAGACTCTTGTGCCTCATGCTATAGATGAGGGGGTTGATCACTGAAGGCACCACTGAGTACAGAACAGAGAGCACCAGACCCAGAGCTGGGGAGAAGATGGAGGGGGGCTTCAGGTAGGCAAAAACTGTGGTGCTGATCAAGAGGGAAACCAGGTGCGGGAGACACATGGAAAAGGTTTTCTGCCAGCCCTGCTCAGAGGGGATCCTCACCACAGCAGTGAAGATCTGCACGTAGGGCACAACAATGAAAATGAAACACCCAAAGCCCAAAGAGACAGTAACCCCAATGAGCCCAATTTCCCTGAGGTAGGAGACTGAGCAGCAGGGTTTGAGCATCTGAGGGATCTCACAGAAGAACTGCTCCACCACATTGCCTTGGCAGAGGGGTAGGGAAAATGTGTTCCCAGTGTGCAGGAGAGCATTGAGAAAGCCACTGGCCCAGGCAGCTGCTGCCATTCTGACACAAGCTCTGCTGCCCAGGAGGGTCCCATAGTGCAGGGGTCTGCAGATGGCAACGTAGCGGTCATAGGCCACAACTGTGAGGAGAGAAAACTCTGCTGAAAACAAAAATGCTACCAGGAAAATCTGGGCGGCACATCCTGAGTAGGAAATAGCTCTGCTGTTCCACACGGAATTGGCCATGGATTTGGGGAGAGAAATCCTTTCCGTTTCTCAAGGAAACACCCATATTTCCTCTCTCTCCCTTATTTCACCTCCCTTTTCTGTGACTCTGCTCTGCCCTGGTTGAATGTGTCATGTGCAGCAGGGTCCCCTGCCCATGGCTCCAAAGCAGTTTTTTCTGCTGTGCTGCAGGTGTAAACGAATGTGTCAAACTACTCTTTCAGGAAATGCCTGCCCTGCCTTTCCTTTTGAAAAGTGCCTTCTGAAATGCACTCATAGTTAGACCTGTGAGCAGATCTGAGCCTTGTAGCACCCTCCCAGCAGGAGAAAGAGCCTGTCCTGGTAGAGGATAATCTTCCCACACAGAATTTCCCCCCTCGATCCTGTGGGGAGCTTCGTGTCCTGCTGGGCAGGGCGGGGGCTGTCTCTGGGGTCAGGAACTCTATAAGTTGCATTTAAATAAAGGTTTTTGGTTTCACATCCCTGAAGTCTGTGAATCCTTCATACGCTGCAAATTTCCCATTGTCCGTCTTTTCCTTGCTGCCTCCCATGCAATTAGCGTGTCCTTCCAAGAAAAACCTGCTGCTCTGTGCTCTCCACAAGGTATTTGTGCACAGCATGAAGATCCCTCCTGGCCTTCTCTGGTTTAGGCTGAACAAAACCCCCTCTTCCAACTTCTCCTTACCTGCCCCATGCTCCAGCCCCTGACCAACTTGTTGTCCTTGTGCTGAACTCCCTCCCATTTGTTTGTTTCCTTGCAGAACTGGAGAGCCCAAGTGGGATCTGGTATAGAGGCATGGTGTCCACTGTGACAAAAAGTGTGATAGAACACGCATGTGGCCCTGCTGGCTGTGCTCTCCAAACTACAGATCCATGAGGGTGGCCAAACTATGGCACAGGGACCCAAAGGGCCTCCCCTTGCTGACCACTAAGGCACTGAGATGAGATGTGGGTGCCCTTGGCCACCACCAGGATATACCCCGTGGGAGTCCCTATGGCAACGGCCAGGGCTTTGTGATGGGGGTGGCATCATGTCCCCAAGGCCATTGTGATGGAGCGATGCCCATGGCAACCAAGGCTGTGTTGGGCCAGAGCACCACCCTCGGGGGTCGCACTCTGAGGAGAGCAGCTCCAGCAGAAGGAGCAGCTCGCGTTGGTCCCCAGAATAGCAAGTCCCCAGGTGAAGCGAGTGCCCTGGAGATGGAGAAGGAGAGGCAGGCGAACACCTGCTCCCAGCCCAGCAATGGGCGTCCTCCCAGGCGCAAGAGCACAAGGAAAGTGAGTGCTGGGGCTGGAGGGGGAGGCTGACAGCAGGGATGGGAGCTGCATGGAGAGCACAAGCATGGGGGGCCAAGCCAGCCAGACCTCACCTCCTCTGGCCAGGGGCTGCTTCTTGCTGGCTGTGGGGATTTTCTCGAACACAAAGCATGACTGGGATGCTCCAAAGCCCATATGGATCCTGGGAGCCCTGTGCGAAGGATCAGAGAGCCTCTTTGGACCACGTGTAGCTGGGCTGTGCTCGACCATGAGCTTCCCTGTGACATGGGGCTGGGGCTTCCCGTGCCTCAGGGGCTGCTTGTAGCAACACAACCCTCTCCATCATGTGCCTCCTTCTCCCTGCAGGTGGGCAAGCGGGAGCCGCACGCAGCGAGGCGACGCAGGTGGACCCTAACTTTGTCCCCACAAAAGGACAGGCGGCCTTTGCTGTCTGACCCCCAGGGCTTTGAAGATGCTGATCAGGTCATCGCAAAGGTACAGAGCTGAGCAGTGAGGCCGGTAAAGGCCCTGCCTGACCGCTGCCCTTCTCAAGATGACTCCTGTGATGCTCAGGGAGACCCTACCCAGCAAGGCTGGGCTAAGAGCGGAGGTGCCACATCTGCCTCCCAAACCACCGCGCACTGCCAGGGCAGCCAGCCAGGCACATGGAGGCCTGGAGGCTCCTGCATGTAAAACACCAGGGTCTACAGGGAAAAAGAAGCTGCCTGCTCCAGAAAAGCCTTGCAGAACTTCTGCCAGGTGCAGGACCAAGGCCATCGATACGGAAGATGTGGCCAGGAGACTGGTGGACATAGTGATGGAGGGATTAGAGACAGTGGCAATAACTTGCAGGGAAGCTGCTGCCAGGGAACCCTCGGGGGCTGCTGGGGGTGCTGTGATGTCTCTGGAGTGCGGGAAGAGACTGGAAGAGTCCATGTCTCTTGATTTGCCTGCCCTACAAAAAGCCAAGCGAGATGCTGGTGTTCCCCACCGGGCAATTCCAGAGCACGGCCACTGCTTGCCTGAGGCCAGACCTGGGCCTTGTGCGCTGGGAAAAACAAGGATGGCGCCAGAAGTGTGGTGCTTAGCCCAGTGTGTCCTTGATGCAGAGGCAGGTGTAGGCTGAGGACCCTCTGTTTAGGTGTGCAGGTAGTGGTGTGGAGGACTGTTGGTTTCCCTGTTCTCTCCTTGGAGCATCCTGGTGTGACCCAGGGGTTCTCACAGTTTGGTGGTTTCTGTCAGCTGATGTTCAGGCTTGCAGTTTCTGATCGTCTTGATTAACTGAGTCTTTGGGATTTGAGTCACTCTAATGGAGTAAGTTATCTTCTCACTCCTTTTAAGGCTTTCTGTTGAAGCTGGACCCTCATTACATCTTCCCATTGCAGACCCTAATCCTTTGTGATCCCTTATACAAACTGGTAGTTAAACAAAGCAGTCAGAGCCATTTCTGCACTTTGTGGATATGCAGACACTTGCAGACAGAGAGATGCCCCCTCACAAGAATCAGGCCTCTCAGGGTGATGGATGGCTCTGTGATACCTGTTCTTGGTCAGTGGTGGAGGCGGCAGTTTGAAATCCACAGGTCCCTTTGGAAAGAGTCTCAGAATAGCAGATTCCTTGAGCCTGCTTTTCGGGAGCCATCTGGAGGTAGGGATCCAACACCCTGCTGAAGACAGTTCCCAGTAGAGGTGTTGTCTTTAGGCCTTTTCCAGAGAAGTTTATATTATCTCTGAGGATAGGAGGATACCTGAGAACCTCTCTGGGTCCTTGTGCCATATTTTGCCCACGATCCTGGATTTGTATTTGGGAGAACACAACCAGGAGGGCCACTGACACATTCTACCTCTGTTTTTGGCACAGTGGGGACCATGCCTGTACACCAGACCCCATTTGGTCTCTCCAGTTCTGCACAGGCACTAACAGGTGAGAGGGAGACCAGCACAGGGACAAGAAGATGGTCAGGGGCTGGAGTGTGCGGCAGAAAAGGAGATGCTAGGAGAGCGGGGTTTGTTCAGCGTAGACCAGAGAAGTCCAAGGAGGATCTTCATGCTGTGCACAACTCCCTTGTGGAGGGCACAGAGCAGTTGGATTTTCTTGGAGGGTCTCACAAATGGCATGTGAGGCAACAATGAGAGAAAAAGAAATGGACAATGGGAAATGCTTCTTAGATGTTAAGAACCAATCTTTTTGTCTATGAGCATGACCAAACTCTGGCACAGGATCCAGACAGATTCTTAGATCTCCATCCTCAGAGATCTCCCAAAGTTCACTGGAAAAGGCCCCAAGGACCTGCCTACTGGGACCTGCTTTCAGCAGGGCACTGGCTCCCCTGCTGCAACCTCAAGGAATCTACTCTTCTGAGAAAAGCAAAGAGCCTGTAGAGCCTTTGAAAGCCCTCAGGAAGGTTTCTTGATCTGTGATAAGATAGAGATATGTCAGAAAACAGCAAACATATTCTTAACATATGTCTTCCCTCCAGAGCGCTTGAGATGGGACATTGGTTCCTGACAGGCTCCAAAACCATGGGTCAGGCCAGGTAGAAAATCTGAAGAAGTTTCTCCAAATCCTGTGAATTTTGCCCAGCTTTCTTTCATCTGACCCTGAGGAAAGCCATTTCTCTTTTGCACCTTATTTATGCTTTGGGGTTTTCTGTTACACCTCCAAGCAGTGTTTCTCCCCTGGGTATAGTTCTTGGCACCTGCCTCTCTTTGGGATCTGTAGAGCCCTGGCACCCTGCATCTCCCACACTTTGACCCTGGGTGTCTCAGGACAGGCTCACCCAGTGCATCACTGCTGTCCAGGCTCCTGTATGGAGCCTGTAAGGCACTGCCATGCCTCAGGAGCTGAATTTTGACTTGTTCACAAGTTGGAAATGACCATCTCCCCACTCCCCCACTGCTGAAGCTTCCAACAACCAACATTCCTCTTCCCGTAGTGTACGCACAGTCCTGGAGTAAATCTTGCAGAAGGGAGACTGCATCCCTCTTGAAGCTTTCAGATATGTGGCATTCCAGACACTGAAAGCAAAGCACACCTTTCCTCCTTTCTTTGGGTTGCCTATTCAACCTCTAGCATCCTGTCTTTGGCACAGGAAGGTGCACTCTGCGCCCTGGGGTCTTTCCCCATTCTCTCTCCTGTCTCCTCTGTGTCTGCTCAGTCTGCTTGATGCACTAGGGTCATGGGAAGTATTGGTTTAGGGAGCTCCCCTGAAGCCATGAGAAGCTGCAGAGCTGAAGGCCTGATGGAGGAAATCTGGGACGTGGCTGTTTCCCCTGCCCTCTCCTGCTCCCATCTTAAGGGTCCAGGAGGGTCCAGTGCTTTTGGTGTTGAGGGACTGAGTTTCCTTTGACATCCCCAAGTCCTTCTTTGGAAGGAAGGACTTCTTTGGAAGCCAGGAAAATCCCTCTTCTCTAGGGTCTTGCATCAGGCCCTTTTCCCTACTTTTGTAGAGAAGCGCAGGCAGGTCTGGGATCTCCAAAAGCAGCATGGCCCACATCATGACCCAGGACCCCCAGGAGCTGTGTGGCTCTCCCATTCCCACATGTCCTGCTTAAACTGACAATTTCTAACACCATCTTTACAGGCCACGAGTTGGCCATTGTAGAACCGCAGTATTGTGACTCCCCGTGTTACTCTTTGTTCACTCCGGGACCCAGCTGCTGGTTTGCACTTCAGGAGTTTAAAGGTTGCTCTGTCTTTCAAGAAGGCTGTTCCTTGTAGCAAGGGAATCTCATTGTTGACGTGTTGGACTTAGCCTACACTCAAAGAGCACAGTTATTTATGACATTATTTCATGCTTTATTTCTGTTTCTTTGCAGTTAAGAAAAATCCTGTGTTAATTTGCAGCTAGTTCTCTAAGGAACTCTCTAAGAAAAGCAGTTGGCAGTTGCAGCAGATGAGCTCTAACTTTCAGTTGCTGATTTCAGTAAAGCTTCTAACAAGAGTGATGGAAGTCCCGGGTGGATGATGTGAGAAATGGCAGGTTGGGGAGGGAAGGAAGAGTGTCCATACAGTGCTTGAGCTCTGGGACAGTGGTTCTCCCATATGTCCAGAATTCATTGGGAGTCATTCTGGATTGATTCCAATTTCAGAATATTGCTGTTGATTACTCTGAAAGTTTGATATTAATAATAACAATAAAAACCTGTAAAATCAGATATACTTGTATATTATTGATGTCTCCACCTTTCAGCTACAGTCCCCAAACCTCTCCAATTAGTTATGCAAGACTAGACAAAAATGGCAGGGAGGGACATGGTTTGTGAGAGCTTTTTGCATTTTAATGAGTCCCATGGTATATTTCATGCTGAATCCATGAACCTCAGTTACTGAGAGGAGAATTCAAAGTCAAGATCAACCCACAACATTTTGTTGAGTTTTAATGGGTCCCACTGATACTTGTTAGCAGTGAAGTGTCTCCAGGGGTTGATTAGAGCAGAAAATTGTCATCACTGATAACAGGTAGGCAGAGGAAACGTGCAGCTGGCTCTGATGCCACATTAACCCTTGAGGTGTTTTATCAGGCAAAATGTCCAAGCTCGGCCACTGAGCTTCTGGGAAAGGAGATCCTTTCCCCCACATGTTTTCCAGGTCCTCTTGTGGACAGTATGTGGGTGGGGGTGTGCAGTGCTCAGTGCAGGACAATGATATGACACCTTTCGGGGTGTCAGCAAGAGGGACACTGAGGCCCATGTGTCCTGACAGGCCTTGGTGGCAGAGACAACAGCCATAGCCAAGAAGATGCTGACCTGCTCTGGTGTCTGTGAGCCTTGACAGTGCCTTTGTCTGTCTCCACCAGAGCCTGTCCTATGCTTTCTCATGCCAGCAGCTGTGTCCATGCAGCCTGTAGACACCCACCCTGCTTCCCCACTTTGCTCTCACACGGGATCTCCTTCCCTTCGCTGTTGTCTCTGCATCCCCACTGGCTGTTTCTTCCCAAAGCCATGGGATGATCCTTGACTCCTCCTGGGTGTCCTGTTGCACCACAGTACCAGCCTTCAGGTGTCATTTCTTCATCCTTATGTCCAGTCTGAAATTCTCTAAACTGGGGATTTTTTTGGTTGTTTTGGCTATTCATACTGCCTCCCACTACCAAGTAAAGCTCCTGGCAGTACCACAGTGTGGGGAAGAATATAACCTTGTCTGTCTGACAGAACCTTGAGGAACTGAGGACAGGCCTGAGGGGAAGGGCCTTGGTGCTACGAGGGATGCCATATGAGGCAGTGGTGCATGGTCATGTGAATAATGCCAGATGTCTATGGGGCTGCATTAGTAGTAGCATGGCTAACCAGAGGAGGGGAGCTGTTATCTGTCTCCAAAGGGGACTTTTCCTGAAGGCAGCGGTGGCACTCAAGTTTGGGGGAGCATGTATGAAACCCAGGTGTCCTAGGTGGTTGCCAACAAATTTGAAGGGCCTGATTTTCCTGTTGGTTCCCTCTTAAATATGCTAGGAATGTGGCGGTTTTGCTGGACACCTCAGCCATCTGACATGGCCGAGTAGACCTGTTTTCCTTGCATGAAATCAAGTGTCTGCACAGAATCATGCAAGCTCTTTGCAATGGACAAGGATCTCCTCATTGCTCTGTCAGAACAAGTGGACATTTGCAACTGTCTTGGACCAGCTCTGTCCAACGTGGACTGCCTCCCCCTTGGAAGAAGTCCAAAGGGGCGAGTGTGTGTGCACAGCTGATTCACTTCTCCCAGTGACGGCAGTGGGAGCTCAGAAAACCAGCTCCCATACAGGCAGCCGTTTTGTGCACCCCAGCAGCTGGACAAAGGGAATCCTCCTCTGAGTTTGTGGAGTGCACAAGAGCAAACTGAATCCTCCTGCACTCCTGGAGCTTCTCAATGGGCATTAGCTGTACTGCTGAACTGCTCTAAATCACCTCCTGAAGCATGAGGGTGTTAACTCCCTTCTTGCCCCTGTGCAAGTGTTCTGAGTTCTTATGGGATGGAAGCAGAGGCTTCAACAGCAGGACATGTCCACTCTCCTAGACAACCATCCTCTGATGAGGCCAGCTGCATGCTGGATTCGTTCCATGGACTCTCTCTCTTTACATCAGTGGACCTTTGCCAGGGATGACCTTGCTGCCTTGCAGGAACTGTCAGCCTTGGAGCCCCAGAAATGCCTGGAGACTGCACAGGGGACAGAAAATGTCCCATCTCCAGCTGGGTCTCTGCTCCTGAGCTGGGCCTGGCTCCTGGGACTGCGGGAGCCCATGGCAACCTGGCAGGTGCTGCAGAGAGACAGCTCTGCCCAGGAGCAGCTCCTCATAAAGGAGCATCAAGACTCAGGGCACTGCCCGCAGGCACCAGGCTGGGAGGAGTCACTCCTAAGTGAAAGACAGTTGGGAATGGGAGGGTGGCTGAGCTCACTGCAGGCAGAAACCTCCCCAGCCCTTGACACGGTAAGTCTCTGGCTGCAGGGCTACACTGCTGCGGTTCCTGGAGGGAACTTCTGAACCTGGCGCCTTCAGCAGCTGATTGGATTTGTCAGGGTGGCTCTCCCAGCTTCTCCTGTTTGGAGCTGGTCGTGCTTTAGAGCAGGGACTCCCAGTCACACACTCAGAGGGATCACCGCTGCCTTCACCCACCCGTCTGCCTGCAGACACAGCCAGCATCCCCTCCCCGGCCTCAGCAAGGTTTGTCTCACCTGCTCTTTTGCACCTGCAAACACGGAGGTGCCCTGGGCAGGGTCCTGCCCCTGGCAGGTGTCTACAGGGCAGAGCTGAGCACCCAGCGGGTGCGATGGGGTCTGGAACATGGACAGGGCAGAGACCTGGGGACAGAGAAGCAGCTCCTGCAGGGACGGCTCCAGGCAATGGAATCATGGTGAGAGGAAAGTGCCTCCTGCAGCGCCCCTTCCCACCAGCACAGCCCTCTGCGCTCCAGGCCATGGGGGCCAGGGCAGGAGTTGTCCCAGAGCAGCCAGATGTCCAGGAGAGGAGACACATCTGAGTGCCCCTCTGTCCCTGCCAGGTCCTGCCTCCCTCGGCACAGCTATCATGGTGTTACTCCATGATCCCACCTGCCCACGCTGCCCTTCTCCTTCCCTTGGACTCTGTGGGCAGGGAGTTTCTGATGCAGGTCAGACACTGGCCCTGTGGGTCCTGCCATGCAGATGGGTCCTGGACTGTGAGGTGCCCAAGTGCCTTCTAAGCTGTGGGGCTCAGGGCAGTGCGGTTGGAGGAGCTTGGAATGAGCCACCTCTCTCATCAGGACACCCCATCCTCAGGACGTCCTGCCGTCTCCCTGGGTGCCCATCTGGGCTGCAAGCTGCCTTCCAGAAGAGCTCAGCTCCCCCGTTACAGCAGGTGCTGTCTGGGTGCCCCAGGGAGAAGCCTCCTGGAATCTGAGCTCACAGAATCGCTGCAGGGAGGTGGATGTGGGCAGCTGGCAGGAGCCCAAGGTTGTTGCTGGCTCCAAGGGGAGGGCGGAAACCTGCCTGACATCCCCTCCAGAAGAGTGCTGGTGGACATGATGTAAAGGAATCCTCTGCTCCCCATGGTGTCATTTAATGGAGGGGTAACATGAGTGCAAGCATCCTACACCTCCAAGGTGAGAGCACAGGGCAATTGGGACCAAGGCAGATGGAGAGGCCAGCTCTGCTCCCCCAGCATCAAGGCCAAGAGCTGAAGCCATAGAGCTCAAGGATGGTCCTGCTAAAATTGGGGGGGAGGCAAAGAGTGTGTGTTTGGGCACAGATATGAGAAAGTTTTGCTCAGAGAAGTTTTCTCCAACTCATCCATGTCTTTTCTTCCTCAGATATTGCCCCTGTGCTGCAAAGGAACAAATGTCCAACAGCAGCTCCCTCAACGAGTTCCTCCTGTTGCCTTTTGCAGACACACGGGAGCTGCAGCTCTTGCACTTCTCACTCTTCCTGGCCATCTACCTGGCTGCCCTCCTGGCCAACGGCCTCATCATCACAGCCGTAGCCTGCGACCACCACCTCCACACCCCCATGTACTTCTTCCTCCTCAACCTCTCCCTCCTCGACCTTGGATCCATCTCCACCACTGTCCCCAAATTCATGGCCAATTCCTTCTGGGACACCAGGGCCATTTCCTACTGGGGATGTGCTGCACAGCTCTTAACTTTTACCTTTTTCATTTCAGCAGAGTATTCTCTCCTCACAGTCATGGCCTATGACCGCTATGTTGCCATCTGCAGACCCCTGCACTACGGGACCCTCCTGGACAGCAGAGCTTGTTTCAAAATGGCCGCAGCTGCCTGGGCATCTGATTTTCTCCATGCTCTCCTGCACACTGTGAACACATTTTCCCTACCCCTCTGCCAAGGCAATGTGGTGGAGCAGTTCTTCTGTGACATTCCCCAGATCCTCAAGCTCTCCTGCTCAAATTCCTACCTCAGGGAAATTGGGCTTATTGTGGTTAGTGTCTGCTTAGTCTTTGGTTGTTTCATTTTCATTGTGGTGTCCTATGTGCAGATCTTCAGAGCTGTGCTGAGGATCCCCTCTGAGCAGGGCCAGCACAAAGCCTTTTCCATGTGCCTCCCGCACCTGGCCGTGGTCTCCCTGTTTCTCAGCACTGGCCTGTTTGCCTACCTGAAGCCTCCCTCCATCTCCTCCCCATCTCTGGATCTGGTTCTGGCCGTTCTGTACTCAGTTCTGCCTCCATCACTGAACCCTCTCATCTACAGCATGAGAAACAAGGAACTCAGGGATGCACTGAAAAAAATGATTCAATTGGTAATATTTCAGCAGCAATAAGCTGAAATCCCATCCTTCTACTCAAGCACTATCTAATTTCTCTGAGACAACTCCTGTGATTTCAGCATTCTTGCTTTAATAATGAGCTTTGTGCACAAGTTTCTGAATTCATCCCACTTCTCCACAGGTGTTAACCATGTCTTTCTGACCCAGAGGTCTTCTTTAAATGTGGCTGTCATTGTGATAGAGCTGTCATTCCCCTAATTAAAGGCTATGTTTTCAGTGCATCTTGTGGACTGGGCTCTTCTTCCAATGCTGGTGCCAAGAATTTGCTCCAAGACTTTCAGCCTGAGAGATGCTTGTTTCCTTTTCTGGGGCTCTTCATGAGCCCAAGGCAATGATCTCCTGGGGGGGATATGTTAGGGAATAAGGACTGGATTCAGTTCTCACTTGTGAGTGCTCAGTGCTCCTCATAGTGATGAATGGCCAAGTAGTATCTGCCTGGGACTGTCTCCCGTATGGTGGCCTATGACCACATTGGGGACGTTGCAGGCACAGGGAAAGGAGCTTCAAGAGCTGCCCATGATAGCTTATACCTGAAGTCATGGTCTGGATCTAGGGACACATGAACACAGCCTGAGCCATTTTATATGGCCTGTGATTGCTCAGAGCATCATTCACAGATAGAAGCCCCTTGATATGGTGCTCTCAGGTACAATGATGCCCGTCCATCTGGGTCTGTGTCCAACCATGAGCACAACAACTGCAGAGTCACCCGGTGACCCCAGAGCACCACAGCCCACTCACTCTGCAGAGCAGCACCAGCATCTCGGGGTCCTGTAGGGAGCACCGGGGAGGCTCCAGGACCTTCCAGGCAGACCATAACTAAGGAATGAACCTGGGGAAGGGTTTTCCAGGGAGCAGGGATATCCCTGGGGAAGGGGAAAAGGAGCAATTGTGCCCTTAGAAGGAGGAATAAATGGGGAAAAGAAATATGTTTCTGTGCATGTCAGCTAGGGGCTGGCTGCTGTGTCCCTGGCAGCAGGAGGTGCCAGCAGAGCCCCAGGGCAGGGAGCCTTGTGCTGTGCTGGAGAGAGGGGCTGGCATGGGGGCTGCAGGCAGCCTGGGGTAGGGAAGCTCTGGGATACGGGAACAAGAGGCAAAGAGTGTCACTGTCCTCTGTGTCCGTATGGGGGCCAGTTCCAGCTTGGAGCCTAATGGGGCACCTGACACACACAGCCCTGTCCCCTGGAGCTGCTGTGCCCACAGTGGGGCTGGGGCTGTGGGGTGAGTGCCCTGCGGGGGGCACTGCTGTGGGGCCACCCCCAGCCTGGTCTGCTCTGCTGGGTGGGCTGGGAGAGGGCAGGGCAGGTGGGGAGAGCTGGAGAGGGGCTGGGCTGGGCTGCAGAGGGTCCGGAGAGGAAAAGGACGTTTGCTGAGCTGGGTGTCCTGGGTTGCATGGCCTGACTGTGAAGAGGCCACAGGGCATTTGTCACGGATTGGTCTCTCACTTTGGCTATTTCCAGCACTAGTTCAACATTGGACATTCACAGGAGTCAGCAGGGGCAGGTTGCTGGGGGTGGCTGCCCAAGCAGGAGGGCTGTGGTGGGCTGAGACACCAAGAGTTGTTGCTGGGTCCATACTGGGGAGACCTTTCCCCATCCTGGAGCGCACCCTGCCCCATGAAGTGCCTGCACATCAGGACCGTGGGACACTTGTGGTTCCTTCAGGATCTGAGGCTGCCCTCTTGGGCTGTCTCCCTAAGCAAGAGCCATGCAGAGATGCGGCAGAAGTAGGGCCTCTTCTTTGGGGGAGGCAGAAGAGAGGGCTAAAGCAGTGAAGCAGGACTGGGGTGAGTGTGTGCGTGAGGGCTGGTCCCTGCAGGTGGTCATTGGCCGCAATGAGCCAGGCTGTTGAGCGCACTCAGCTGCTCCCCGTGTGCCGCGCGACTCCCTCTGGGCCGGGCAGAGCTGCCTTCCAGCTCATCTGCCAACAACCTCCTTGTCTTCTTCCTTGCTTGTCCCGCTTTGCCAGGCACCATCCACTCATTGCCAACTCCGTAAGGGAGCAAGAAATCCCACAGCCTGGCACTGGAATGGATACACATTGCTACAAAAGAACCATTGTTCCTTTGCAGGCCTGGCCTTGGAGGCTCCCTTCCTTTCCAGCGAGCAATGCCTGCTCTCCTGAGGATGAGCTTGTCCTCTCCTGGCACTGCTTGAGTGCAGGCATTTAGAAGGGGAGCACCTGAGTGTGGAGCAGAGCTGCGGTCCCTGCTGCCTGTGGGAATGCTCTTTGGCTCCGTGATGTCCTACCTGCTTTTTCTCTGCCACAGTTTTCTCCCACAGATACAGCTTGGACGAAATAAATATAAAATAAAGAGGAGAAAACAAGGTATGAGAGCAAATAAAAGGAAAAGGAAAGGAAAAGAAAGGAAAAAGGAAAAAAAATTAAAAAAACAGTGAGAGGAAAAGGAATAAAAGAAAAGGAAAATAAGATAAAAAGAAGGCAAAAGGAGAAGAGAAACAAAGAGATTAAAAAAGAAACAGAAACACACAGGAAAAGAAAAGGAAAAAGAAAAAGAATTAGAAAAAGTAAGCGAAGAAGAGGGAGAAGAAAAAGACCAAAAAGGAATAAAAATGGCGAAGAGGAAAAAAAGAGAAAAAGAAGAAAAAAGAAAAAGAACAGGACAAAGCAAAAAGAAAGGAAAGGGATTGTACCATTCCCAGGGCCGTGTGTGAAGGGAAGTCCTAGAGGGAAAATTTGCTGGCCCTCCCTTGCCCCTAGGGGCTGGAATCTTAGGGCTACACACACACATCTGCAATGGGGATGATTTTTGTGCTTGAGCTCTTTGGAAACATGACATAAAACTTAAGCAATGATACAGGAATATATATTTAAACAATAACAATATAATAAACACTAACAACAACAACAATAAAAACAATATCAATAACACTAACAACAATAATATCAACAATATCAACAATAACAAATATTACTATAAAAGTCTCCAAAGAAAAATCCAAATAAGAAGTTATAGCTGGCATCCCTGGGCCCAGCGCTTCCCGGCAGCAGCCAGAGTGAAGGGGAGCTTGTCCTGCAAGGGAAAAGGAGGCGTGAGCAGGGCCGAGGAGCGGCTCGGGGGCTCCCGTGGAGCAGAGGCTCTTTGGCGGCTGCGCGGGCTCTTTGGCAGCAGCGCTGCCGTCATTGGTGCCCTGGCAGAGGCTTGGCATGGCCAGTGCAGCCCAGAGGCCGGCAGAGGGGCTGAGGCAGCAGGTGCCCAGGCCTTGGGCGCTCCTGCGCCCTGTGCAGCTCTGCCCCGGCGCCGCGGCCCGCCAGAGCGCCCGCACACCTGGGCCAGGCTCCCGCGCGGCTGCTCCCCAAAGGCAGCGCGGAGCAGCGCCAAGGGGCCGGGCACAGCCCCAGCTCTGCCCGTGCAGCCGGCAGCAGGGGCCAGACCTGGGGGCTGCAGCCGGAGCTCTCCCAATCCATGGGCTCCTCTGCACTGCAGCCAACCAGGCCATTGGTGCCCGCAGGCTGGAGGAGAACAGGAGACCTTGGTGACGATGTTGCATGGGGAAGAGGAAGGATAGGAAATCCAGTGGCTGCAGGGGCTGTACCTGGCTGCTGCCATAGCTGAGCCACTCCATGGGCTCAGGTTCATTGCCTGCAGGCCCTCTGTCCATATGCGGAGCCTGTAAGAGAGAAGGAGGCGTTTGCAGGGCAGGACCCAGAGCTGGAAGTGTCTGGAACCAGGATCCCTCCTTATGCAGTGAGAAGCAGGAAAGTGGGAAGAGTGCAGGGTCAGCCCCAAATCTCCCATTGCAGCTGGCTGCAGGGTTCAATACCTGAAGGGCAGAGCTGGAGTATTCCCACTCCATAGGCTCCTCATCTATGCAGCCGGCCAGGCCTTGGGTGCTTGCAGTCTGGAAGAGAGCAAGAGAGCTTGTGGGGACGGTCATGGTGGCAGATCTGGCTCCCCTGCGTGCGCGGGGCAGGCGGTGCACAGAGCCAGGGCGCCAGGCTCAGGCAGCAGCCCCCGAGGCCTTGGCCGCTCCTGGCCCTGGCGCAGCTCTGCCCCAGCACCCAGGCCTGCCAGAGCTCCCTGGCACCTCTGCCACCAGCCCTGCGGCTGATCTCGCAGAGCCAAACGCCAGCCGTCCCCACACAGCCTCTGCCGGTGCGCACAGTACCTGTCCGCTGCAGCCATAGCTCTCCCAATCCATCTCTTCAACTTCACATTTGTCCATTTGGTTTCACTCTCCCTTGTCTGCAACGGAATGGAATTGTTTACATTTGCAGCCATGAGCGCCAAGTGTCACGCGGTGGCTTTGTGGCCTCCCCTGGGAGGCAGCGCGCAGGCTGCCCTGCAGCCCCGCAGCTCCCCTGCATCTCATGGGCACCACGGGTGGCCCCTGGTGCTGCGCGGCCCTGCTGCTCACCTGGCCTTGCTGCTGCGTGGCCAGCACTGGGGCCACTGTGAGGCGCAGCCCTGGGAAGCATCCGTGTTCCCGTGGCGATAACTGCCCCTCTGGGATGTTCCACTGCTCCGTGGGGGGAGGAGGGCAGCGGCAGGGGCCAGGGGGGCCGCTGTGAGGAAGGGTCTGCGTGTGCTGGACTCCCCCTGGCACTGCTGAGCCTGGCGGCAGAGAGCAGTGCGTGGCCTTGGGCTTGCTGGGTGCCAAGGAGGGCTCCTCACGCAGCCCCATGGCGCTGCTGGCGGCTGCCTGCCCAGAGGCCGGGCTTCCCTTGGGGCTCTGCTTCCACCCCTGCAAGCAGCCTTGAATGCCTTGATCTTTCTTCCCTGCTCCCCTGCTGCCCTTACAGCCCGATGGACTCAAGAAAGTTTTGTATTCCATGATTGAGACGTGTTCCTTGATAGCGCAATGAGCGCCAAGGGCAGTTGTGCCCCGGGGCCAGGTGTGCATGTCCTCAGCAGAGCCCTTGTGAGTTGGTGGAGGCCTGGGAGCCCCTGGTGCTGCTGGGCTCCTTCTCTTGTCCTGCCGCGCACCTTGCAGGCGCCATGTGCTGTGGCTGAGAGCAGCCTTGGTGCGGCTCCTGCACTGCTGCCCCTGCCACGGCTTCCTAGGTCTGCAGAGGGCAGAGCAGGCACAAATGTGTCCTCAGCAGCAGCAGGGACCTGCAGCTGCTGCAGCTCTGCCCAGCACTGGGCTGCAATCCTCACTTGCTAATGGAGGTGAATTCCCGACTTTCAGAGTAGGACACGAAACCCAAGGGCTGGTGGTGCGGGAAATTGGTGGCAGGCATTTGTCTGCTGCCCTGGGAATGCTGGAGGGGAAGTGTGAAGCAGAGCAGTGTTCCCTGCAGGGAGGCGCGAGCAGAGGGCTGGGCAGCGAGCTCAGCCCCGTGGCTGTGAGGGCCAGTGCTGGGAGCCCCCTTGCCTGCGCGCATGACGCCTGCAGAGCCCAGGCGTGCGCAGTGCCCCCGGCGGCAGGAAAGGCACTGGGAAGCCCTTGCCCCACGCAGGCTGCTTGCAGAGAAGCTGCAGCTCGTCTGCCTCCTGACCTGGGCTCAAGGACCCTTGTGAGCAGTGTGTTTATTCACCGGGCAACTACTGCCCTCTTTCAGGTTGTCTGCTGTTATGCTCCCCTCAGGCTGTCTGAATTATTGAAATGCAACAAGAGTGCAGGTGGATGCAGAGTAACCCCTGTCAGACAGGGTGTCATGACTCCACCAATAATGAGGGAGTTGATGGTACATCCCCCTAAAAACACATCCATGGGGATTGAAGCTGAAGCTGAAACAGTGAAGAGATGCACAGGGGGAATCCATATGATTGCCAGAAGTGTTACCCAATGTCGTGAAATCTGCACAAAGAATAATACCAATGGTCAAAGGAAACTTTCTTCTCGGGAGGTGAAGAGAGGTTCCACACTTGGGGATTACGGGTAGGTTGATTTTTAATTGTCTTGGACATATGGAGTTAACTTGACACATTTTGAGGATGCCCTGATGCCTTCCCATGTCCTGCCAATAACGCAAGGGAGGTGGTAAAAAAAGATCATAGAATCATAGAATCATAGAATGCTTAGGGTTGGAAGGGACCTCTAGAGATCATCTAGTCCAACCCCCCTGCACACACAGGGACACCTAGAGCACGTGGCACAGGGCTGCATCCAAGCGGGTTTTGAAGATCTCCAGAGAAGGAGTCTCCACAACCTCTCTGGGCAGCCTGTTCCAGTGCTCTATCACCCTCACTGTTAAGAAATTTTTCCTTAAGTTCCTATGGAATTTTTGGTGTTTCAGTTTCCGGCCATTTCCTCTAGTCCTATCAGTGGCCACCACTGAAAAGAGATGTTCTTTTAATTAATCATAGCTAGATTTGCATTACTGGAAGAGTAACCCAAGGATTCCTCTTGATCAAGAGCCTCATTTCATGATAAGAATCTGCATCTCCGGGCCCTGTGTCCCTGGGGTGCAGCAGCTTCCCTTTGCCTGTGGCTTGGGCACTGCGGGGACACATTGTGTGCGGCACGCGGAGAGTTGAGAGCTGCCCCGCGCTGGGGCTGGGGCTTCTTCCCCTTTGCTCATCCCCAGGGCCACGTGTGAATGGAAGTCCCAGAGGGACCTTTTTACTGTCGCCCCCTGCCCCTGGTGCCTGAAATCCTGGGGCTCCACAGACACACCTGCAGTGGGGATATTTTTGCACCTGTGCTCGATTGGAAAAAACACACAACACATGAACAATGATACAGGAATATATATTTAAACAAGAACAAAAAAGAATAACAATAACAACAATAACGACAACAGTATTAATAACAGTAACAACAACAATATCAATAACAATATAAAAATATCAAAAACAACCAAAACTACTGTGAAACTACATATATAAAAATCCACAAAATAGACTAGGGCCGGAGTCCTTGTGCTCAGCGCTTGCTGGCAGCAGCCAGAGTGAAGGGGAGCTTGGCCTGCAAGGGAAAAGGAGGCGTGAGCAGGGCCGAGGAGCGGCTCGGGGGCTCCCGTGGAGCAGAGGCTCTTTGGCGGCTGCGCGGGCTCTTTGGCAGCAGCGCTGCCGTCATTGGTGCCCTGGCAGAGGCTTGGCGTGGCCAGCGCAGCCCAGAGGCCGGCAGAGGGGCTGAGGCAGCAGGTGCCCAGGCCTTGGGCGCTCCTGCGCCCTGTGCAGCTCTGCCCCGGCGCCGCGGCCCGCCAGAGCGCCCGCACACCTGGGCCAGGCTCCCGCGCGGCTGCTCCCCAAAGGCAGCGCGGAGCAGCGCCAAGGGGCCGGGCACAGCCCCAGCTCTGCCCGTGCAGCCGGCAGCAGGGGCCATACCTGGGGGCTGCAGCTGGAGCTCTCCCACTCCATGGGCTCCTCCTGGCTGCAGCCGACTAGGCCGCTGCTCCCCATGGTCTGGAAGAGAGCAGGAGACCTTGGTGGGGACAGTGTGTGGAGAGGAGGAAGGACAAGCGTGTCCAGTAGCTGTGGGTGCTGTACCTGGCTGCTGCCATAGCTTTGCCATTCCATTGGCTCAGGAGGGTCCGCTGAAGGCCCCCCATCCGCGTGTGGAGCCTGTAAGAGAGAGGGAGGCATTTTCAAGACAGATCCCAGAGCCGAAGAGATCTGGCCCCAGGGCCCCTCTTCCTGCAGCGAGAAAGCAAAAAGGGGCCAACCCCATCCCCAGCTGTCCATGTGCACCCGGCAGCAGCAGCAATACCTGGAGGGCACAGCTAGAGGTCTCCCACTCCATGGGCTCTTCATCCTGGCTGCATCGAGCCAGGCTGTGGGTTCCCAGAGCCTGGAAGAGAGCAGGGAGCTTGTGGGGACGGTCATGGTGGCAGCACTGGCTCTGTGCGCGGGGCCTCGTGTCCCCTGCGTGCGCGGGGCAGCCGGTGCACAGAGCCAGGGCGCCAGGCTCAGGCAGCAGCCCCCGAGGCCTTGGCCGCTCCTGGCCCTGGCACAGCTCTGCCCCAGCACCCAGGCCTGCCAGAGCTCCCTGGCACCTCTGCCACCAGCCCTGCGGCTGCTCTCGCAGAGCCAAGCGCCAGCCGTCCCCGCGCAGCCTCTGCCTGCACGCACCGTACCTGTACTGAGCTCTCCCAATCCATCTCTTCCACCAAATTATTCATTTTTCTTTAGTCTCGAGCAACTGCAAGAGAAAAGGAGTCATTGTCATTGGCAGCCCTGAGAGCAGGGATCTCTGTCCCAGGAGCCTCTTGGTGTCTCCATGGGCGGGAGCTGTGGGGCACAGAGCAGGCAGTGCTGGGCCTGCCCGCAGCAGCCTCTTTGCCCCTGGCACCCCCTTTGGCAGGCGGGGAGCCCAGTGCCATGTGGAGGAGAGAAAAGGGCAATGTGAGAGGTGTGAGCGCCAAGTGTCGCGCGGTGGCTTTGTGGCCTCCCCTGGGAGGCATCGCGCAGTCTGCCCTGCAGCCCCGCAGTTCCCCTGCATCTCATGGGCACCACGGGTGGCCCCTGGTGCTGCGCGGCCCTGCTGCTCACCTGGCCTTGCTGCTGCGTGGCCAGCACTGGGGCCACTGTGAGGCGCAGCCCTGGGAAGCATCCGTGTTCCCGTGGCGATAACTGCCCCTCTGGGATGTTCCACTGCTGCGTGGGGGGAGGAGGGCAGCGGCAGGGGCCAGGGGGGCCGCTGTGAGGAAGGGTCTGCGTGTGCTGGACTCCCCCTGGCACTGCTGAGCCTGGCGGCAGAGAGCAGTGCGTGGCCTTGGGCTTGCTGGGTGCCAAGGAGGGCTCCTCACACAGCCCCATGGTGCTGCTGGCGGCTGCCTGCCCAGAGGCCGGGCTCCCCTTGGGGCTCTGCTTCCACCCCTGCAAGCAGCCTTGAATGCCTTGATCTTTCTCCCTTGCACCCCTCCTGCCCTTATAACCCCATGGAATTGAGGAAGTTTTGTTTTCCGTGGTGGAGCCGTGTTGCTTGGTAGTGCAATGAGCGCGAAGGGCAGTTGTGGCCTGGGGCCAGCTGTGCATGTCCTCAGCAGAGCCCTTGTGAGTTGGTGGTGGCCTGGGAGCCCCTGGTGCTGCTGGGCTCCTTCTCTTGTCCTGCTGCGCACCTTGCAGGCGCCATGTGCTGTGGCTGAGAGCAGCCTTGGTGCGGCTCCTGCACTGCTGCCCCTGCCACGGCTTCCTAGGTCTGCAAAGGGCAGAGCAGGCACAAATGTGTCCTCAGCAGCAGCAGGGACCTGCAGATGCTGCAGCTCTGCTCAGCCCTGCAATGGTCACTTGCTAAAGAAGGTGAGTTCCTGACACTCAGGTAAGAACGGTAAAGCCAGGAGCAGATGGAGCAGGAGATCCTCCTCGCGCAGGGGAAAACCCTCCAAAAGCAAGCAGCGCAACCCCTGCCACCAAAGTGCTGGAGCCCAGAGGAGCATCTTCCTGCTCGCCAAGCTTGCTTGCTGGCATGCCGCAAGGGGCTCCCGCTGGACAGAGCAACCTCCATCCTGGTCACCAGATCTTAGCATCTCTCATGCCAACAGAAATGCTCTTTGCATCTCTGACATCACAAGCTCAGAAACAATAACCCTGCTTATCTGGCATTACCTTTTTCTAAATAAAGAGCAAACTTGGTAAATATATTTTAAGTGACTGACTTTCCCAAGTATGGAAAACCTGTGCTGGGTTTGCTGAAGCCAAGGCGCCCTCTCCTTTGACTCTTTTGGTGCTGGGAGTGCGATTGCAGGCTGAGTGTTTGGCTCCGGTTTTATCCGGGGCGATGGGCCAGGGATTATAGACCAGAGGGGATTTACCCTCCTCTCCCTCTGCCTCCCGCTTCCCCAAACACAGTCTCAGAATATGGAATTGGGTTGTGTCAACCCCTGGTTGCTTTGGCTCCAGCAGCAATTCAGCGGCACCCAAAGAGTTAATTTATGGCATGAGAGTCTGGCCATGTGTGAGGAGGCTACTTGGCTCTAGGTGGAGGATCTCTAAGTTGTGCGCCTGTTCCTGTGCTGCTCACGGCAGTATCAGGGAGGCCGGTGCGCAGGGCAGGAGCTGCTCCCTGGGGCTGTGCAACCCCGCGGTGCGGGGAACAGGGACACTGCGCCCTGGGCACCTGTGCAGAGCAGGGGGGTCATTTCTCCCCTTTGGAAGCAGCTTGGGAAACAGCCAAACACAGGGATGGAAAATGGGTTTGGTTGAACTTCCCAGCAAGTGGACAAACTGCCAAGTGCTGTGTGCTTAGCTCTAGGTTAGGGGATCAAGTGCAGCGCAGGCAGCCAGACACGTAGCCCCTCTTCCCCCGCACACCTCAGCCCCAGCCCAGCGCCCTCCTGCCAGCAGCCCGTGTACTCACAGTGCGCTCCGCGAGCCGCCGTGCCGGCCTCTTGTGCAAGCGCTGTGGCCTCCAGGGCCTCCGCTCCAAGGAGCCCCATCTCTATTGAAGCCATGGATGAGAAGCCCCGTGTCCCTGTCCACACGGACATCCGTGGAAAGCTGTTGCTGTCCTTGGACAGTGCAGGGAGACGTGCTGCCCTCACCAAGCAGAGTCCCCACAAGGGGCCGCAGCACCCGCTCCCCACGGCCTCTGCAAGGGGCAGTGTGGGGCTGCTGGAGCAGCGCAGCAAGGTGTGCGGCCAAACGCACCCGTCTGCCAGCCAAGGCAGGCGCCCTCAGGCAGCCCCTCTCTGCACGAGCTCCGGGGCATGGCCTGGCACCAGCTGCCACCAGCATGGCCAGGCCAAGCCCGGGACTCAGTGGCCACTTGTTCCTTCCCACCCATTTCACTTGTAGGGTTTTGGTGACATTTCGGTCAAAAGCGAACCCAGTGTAAATGGTTTTTGTGGAGCTTAACAATCTCTCTGCAAAGTTCCTCATTCCTTGAGCTTAAAAGAGCCAGGTTATTTATTAACCACAAAAGCAGCATTTCTAACCAAAACACTACGACTTAAGCAGGCCAGGAGTGCCAGGAGCTGCTGTCACTCCAAACCATTCCTGGCACCCAATGCAGGGTTGGTACTGGCCAGGTGATGCCTTGAACTGCAGCTGCCCCATCTGGAGAAGCGGGTGCAGGTGTTCAGGATATTCACCAAACCGCAGCTGCTGAAAGTTAAGAAATGACGTATCATGTGTGTAACTTATACATTGACTCTTGCACAAAAGCATCTTGCAGCAGTTTGAAGGAGGGTGATCCAGTGTAGAAGAGACATGGTGTTATTGGAGTAAGCCCAGCTAAGGGCCCCTTAGATGATTTGGGGACTGGAGCCTCTCTCATATGAGGTGTAGCTGAGCGAGCTGAGGCTGCATAGCCTGGAGAAGAGAGGACGGAGGAGAGTTTTGTCAATGTGCTTAAGTATCCAAAGGGAGGCTGTGATAAGGACGGGTCTGGATTATTTTCAGTGATGCTCAGTGACAATGATGAAGGTAATGGGCACAAATTGAAACACAGGAAGCTTTTTCTGAAAATAAGGAAAAGCATTTTCCTGGGAAGGTGTCTGAGCATAGGAACAGGCTTCATAGGAAGACAGTGGAGTTTCCACCCTTGGAGATACTGAAGAGGTGTCTGAGCAGGGTCCTGGGCCAACTGCTGGAGGTAGACCTGTCAGAGCGTGAGGATGAAGAAGGTCTCTGAAGGTCCTTTCCAGTCTGAGCCATCCTGGAGTGTGTAAAGCTAGAAAATATCCCTCATTCAGGCAATGTGCAGCTTCAGGGTTTCAGACCCAAAGTGATACCTGAGCTCTTGCGTTGATATTTGTCCAGTGTAAGATGGTTATTGCAATCTATCTTACGACCTTGACGTTTGCAATTGTTTTGTTCTTTTATTTATTTATTTACTTATTTTTCTTGGCCACATCTGGCTTTGTTGTATGCTCTACCCCTTAGAAAACTCCTTATAGTCCTTGAAAATGCAAACATTAATTTCTAAGGGTTCTCTGTAACATGACAAGATCTACATTTTTTTTTCCTTGCACTGACCAAGAAAGCCTGAAGCGTTTTGACTCTTTCCTTTAGGAGACCAAGGCAGGATGCCCCAAACTGTCTCCTGAGGAGCTCTCAAATCTACCTGAACTCTCTCCTTATGTCCGCTGTGCAGCCCTTGAGTAGCCAGTGCCCAGGAAGCAGCTTGATATTCCTGACAGAACAGGACATGTCTGCATGTCCTGGATGGAACCTGCCTCAGCGGGTGGGTTCACACGCCACGCTTGCCACCACCAGCTCTGCTGGTCACTGACTCCTTGGGAGATGTTCTGCAGGTGTCCTCACTACTCCTCTAACCACATCGGGGGGAAAGGAAACAACCGAATTCTACCAAGCAATTAACCTGAGCAAACTCTGTGTCTCCTGGAAGTCAGGACTTTGAACAGCATCGGCTCAGCAATAAGGCAGCAGTGCAGTGATGGGAGGGTATGGAGAGAGAGGACACTCTGGCACTTAGCAAAGGCCGGGAATATTGTTCTGCTCTACAATCAAGCACATGTTGATGTGCAGCGTCCAGGGAATCTCACTCCACAGATACCCTGCAGACACGCGCCGTGCTCAGTAACAGAGGAGAGGGGGAGCGCTGCGAGTGCCCTCTCCTTCCCTGATGAGCTCCGGAGAGGAGCGTCCCCAGCCCATGCCTGAAAACAGGTTGTGGTTGACCCTCTGCGTCCTCTGCTTTGCTGACTAGGCATAAGGTCTTCTGCTGTGCTGGAGAAGCAGATGATGCCTGCAGTGATGATCAGGAAAGTCACAAGAGCACCAGGATCTGGTATGGTGTGTGGTCTCTGTCCCTTGAGGTGCTGAGGGACAGAGCAGCCTCCGTTGTTGTCCCCAGCACGTGGCCCTTCCTGGCAGCAGCCCATTTCTGCACCAGCTGCCTCCAGGGACACTGCCCCCGTGACGCGGTCCCTGAGCGTGTCCCAGCCCTGCAGGGCGCTGTGTCCCCCAGGGGCTCGGGGAGTTCGGCCCTGCATCTCCAGGCCCCATGTCCCTGGGGTGCGACAGCTTCCCTTTGCCTGTGGCTTGGGCATTGCGGGGACACGTTGTGTGCGGCACCCGGAGAGTTGAGAGCTGCCTCGCGGTGGGACTGGGGCTCCTTCCCCTTTGCGCATCCCGTGGGACACTTGTGAAGGTTCTACATTTAGGGATTACTAGCAGGTTGATTTTTAATTGTCTTTGGTAAAAGTATTTAATAAGACACATTTTCAGGATGTCCTGAGTCCTTCCCATGTCTCGTACACAGAATTGCTAACATCAGACGAGAGGGAAGCGCTGCTTGTACATGGTAAATGTACAGGGGCATTTCTTCCTGAGTTTGCAGGGGTGTCTCATCCTTGCAAGGAGTTTCCTTAGCACAGTGTGTCAGGTTAAGGGGAAGTGAGGGATTCTCACTGTCCATCCTCAGGAGTTGTTCAGGTGTCATTTCTGATTCTTGCCCAGCTTATCAGTGCTAGGCCCTGTCATTTATAGCATTAGGAGGAAGAAGACATGGCTGTGATATGGTCATCCTCATAAGGTGATCCTTCCAGAATCTTCAAGCAATTTGCGTAATATTCTCCGGTCCTTGAACCGCAAGTGAGTTGAGTTGTGCACTGTCAGTGGGTGCCTCTGCAAGACTTCCCAGTTCCCTATTTGAACAGTCCTTGAAAAGTACATGCAATTTCCAACACATGTTTTTGTGGCATCAGCATCTGTTTGTGCTTTTTACACCCCCATTCCATACATATTGTTGGAGGGAGGAAGTTGTGTAGGGCAAGTGATTTACCCTAGGCCTGAGGAGACAAGTATGTTGTTATCAGAGATTTTGTGTGCAATGTGTGGGTGTTGGGGACAGCTTTTTAGTAGCGTAATGCCGCTAGGGGAAATATGCGAGTAGCTGTGGTGCATGTGCTGGGAAGGGATGCTAGGAAACAGGGGCAATGTTTGGGTCTTCACTAAGCATGCAATGGTTATTGGTTTTAGCTGTGAGGCCTGTGTTTTCTGGGAGGTGAATGAGTGTCTCTGCTAGTAGCAAGGTATGAGGAGGCCGGTATAATTGTTGGGAGAGAATGAAGCAGGGCAAGCAGGTGTTGTGAGGCTGCCCTCCTCATAGAGAGGGAAGGTTTTGTCCTGAAGCTGTGCTGGAAAGGACACAGTTGTGCAGAATGACACTGTAGGTAGCAAGGAATAGGTAAGTATGGTATAAGATTCAGAAGAAGAAAGAGAGGACAAAGAAAGAAGGAAAGAAAGAAGGAAAGAAAAATGGAAAGAATGAAAGCAGAAAGAAAGAAAAAAGCAAAAAAGGAAAGAGAGAGAAAGAGAAAGAGAGAAAGAAAGGGGGAGAGAGAAAAAAGGAGAAAGCATGAGAGTGAGAGAGCAAGAAAGAGAAAGAGAGAGAGAAAGAAAAAAGAATAAAAAAGAGAGAGAAATAAATAAAGGAAAAGAAAAAAGAAAGAAAAAGGGAAAAAAGAAGAAAAAGGTGAAGAAGAGGAAGAAGAGAAAGAGAAAAATACTTAAAAAAGAAAAGGGAAAGGAAAAGAGAAAAAGTAGAATAAGGAAAAAGAAAAAGAAAATAGATGACAAAGGGACTGTGGCATCCCCACGGCCACATGTGAGGGAAAGTCCTAGAGGGACCATTTCCTGGCCCTCACTTTCCCCTAGGGTCTGAAATCTGAGTGCCACAAACATACATCTTCAGTGGGGATGGTTTTAGTGCTGGAGATCGCTTGGAAACAACATGCAACACTTAAGGAATGATACAGGAATATATATTTAAACAACAACAAAAATAACAATATAATAAACACTAACAAGAAAAATTACAGCAATATAATCAACAATAACAACAATAAAACCAACAACAATATTAACAACAATAGGTGCTACTATAAAAGTATATAAAGAAAAATCCAAAGCAGAAGTCATTGCTGGCATCCATGAACCCAGCGCTTCCCAGCAGCAGTCAGGGTGAAGGGGAGCTTGGCCTGCAAGGGAAAAGGAGGCGTGAGCAGGGCCGAGGAGCGGCTCGGGGGCTCCCGTGGAGCAGAGGCTCTTTGGCGGCTGCGCGGGCTCTTTGGCAGCAGCGCTGCCGTCATTGGTGCCCTGGCAGAGGCTTGGCGTGGCCAGCGCAGCCCAGAGGCCGGCAGAGGGGCTGAGGCAGCAGGTGCCCAGGCCTTGGGCGCTCCTGCGCCCTGTGCAGCTCTGCCCCGGCGCCGCGGCCCGCCAGAGCGCCCGCACACCTGGGCCAGGCTCCCGCACAGCTGCTCCCCAAAGGCAGCGCGGAGCAGCACCAAGGGGCCGGGCACAGCCCCAGCTCTGCCCGTGCAGCCGGCAGCAGGGGCCATACCTGGGGGCTGCAGCCAGAGCTCTCCCAATCCATGGGTTCTTCCCGGCTGCAGCCGACCAGGCCGCTGCTCACCATGGTCTGGAAGAGAGCAGGAGACCTTGGTGGGGATGTTGTGTGGAGAAGATGAAGGATAAGGGCATCCAGCAGCTGCAGGGTCTGTACCTGGCTGCTGCCATAGCTCAGCCATTCCATTGGCTCAGGTTCATTTCCTGCAGTCCGATCAGTGCACGGAATCTGCAAGATTGAAGTAGGTGTTTGGAGGGGAGGTGCCACAGGCAGGAAGTCCTAGTCCCAGGGTCCCTCCTCCAGCCATGGGAAGCAGGAAATAGGGAAGCGGCCAGATCCAGCCCCAGCTCTCCTCATGAGGCTGGCAGCAGCAATACCTGGAGAATACAGTCGGAGCTCTCCCATTCCATGGGCTCTTCCTCCTGGCTGCAGCCATGCAGGCTGTGGGTGCTGGGAGCCTGGAATAGAGCAGGAGAGTGTGGGAGAACGGTCACGGTGGCAGCGCTGGCTCTGTGCGCGGGGCCTCGTGTCCCCTGCGTGCGCGGGGCAGGCGGTGCACAGAGCCAGGGCGCCAGGCTCAGGCAGCAGCCCCCGAGGCCTTGGCCGCTCCTGGCCCTGGCGCAGCTCTGCCCCAGCACCCAGGCCTGCCAGAGCTCCCTGCCACCTCTGCCACCAGCCCTGCGGCTGCTCTCGCAGAGCCAAACGCCAGCCGTCCCCGCGCAGCCCCTGCCTGTGCGCACAGTACCTGCCCTGAGCTCTCCCAATCCATATCTTCAACTTCACTTTTTTCCATCTTTCTCACTGTTCTGAGTCTGCAACGGAATGGAATTGTTTACATTTGCAGCCATGAGCACCAAGTGTCGCGTGGTGGCTTTGGGGCCTCCCCTGGGAGGCATTGCGCAGGCTGCCCTGCAGCCCCGCAGCTCCCCTTCAACTCATGGGCACCACGGGTGGCCCCTGGTGCTGTGCGGCCCTGCTGCTCACCTGGCCTTGCTGCTGCGTGGCCAGCACTGGGGCCACTGTGAGGCGCAGCCCTGGGAAGCATCCGTGTTCCCGTGGCGATAACTGCCCCTCTGGGATGTTCCACTGCTGCGTGGGGGGAGGAGGGCAGCGGCAGGGGCCAGGGGGGCCGCCGTGAGGAAGGGTCTGCGTGTGCTGGACTCCCCCTGGCACTGCTGAGCCTGGCGGCAGAGAGCAGTGCGTGGCCTTGGGCTTGCTGGGTGCCAAGGAGGGCTCCTCATGCAGCCCCATGGTGCTGCTGGCCGCTGCCTGCCCAGAGGCCGGGCTCCACTTGGGGCTCTGCTTCCACCCCCACAAGGAGCCTTGAACACCTTGATCTTTCTTCCCTGCTCCACTCCTGCCCATACAGCGCGGTGGACTGGAGGAAGTTCTGTTTTCCATGGTGGAGACGTGTTCCTTGCTAGTGCAATGAGCGCGAAGGGCGGTTGTGCCCTGGGGCCAGGTGTGCGTGTCCTCAGCAGAGCCCTTGTGAGTTGGTGGTGGCCTGGGAGCCCCTGGTGCTGCTGGGCTCCTTCTCTTGTCCTGCCGCGCACCTTGCAGGCGCCATGTGCTGTGGCTGAGAGCAGCCTTGGTGCGGCTCCTGCACTGCTGCCCCTGCCACGGCTTCCTAGGGCTGCAGAGGACAGAGCAGGCACATATGTGCCCTCAGCAGCAGCAGCAAGCATCTGTAGCTGCTCTGCCCATCACTGCAATGGCACTTGCTAAACGAGGTGAGTTCCTGACACTCGGGTAGGAACGGTAAAGCCAGGAGCAGATGGAGCAGGAGATCCCCCTCGCGCAGGGGAAAACCCTCCAAAAGCAAGCAGCACAATGACTGCACCAAAGTGCACACACAGGCCCTTCCTCACGGTGGCCCCCCTGGCCCCTGCCGCTGCCCTCCTCCCCCCACGGAGCAGTGGAACATCCCAGAGGGGCAGTTATCACCACGGGAACACGGATGCTTCCCAGGGCTGCGCCTCACAGTGGCGCCAGCGCTGGCCACACAGCAGCAAGGCCAGGTGAGCAGCAGGGCTGCGCAGCACCAGGGGCCACCCGTGGTGCCCACAAGATGCAGGGAAGCTGTGGGGCTGCAGGGTAGCCTGGGCGCTGCCTCCCAGGGGAGGCCCCAAAGCCACCGCGTGACACTTTCTTTCAGGAGACTGAAAGAAAATGAATAAATATGAAGTTGAGGACATGGAGTGGGAGAGCTCAGTGCAGGTACTGTGCCCGCAGGCAGAGGCTGCGCGGGGACGGCTGGCGCTTGGCTCTGCGAGATCAGCCGCAGGGCTGGTGGCAGAGGTGGCAGGGAGCTCTGGCAGGCCTGGGTGCTGGGGCAGAGCTGCGCCAGGGCCAGGAGCGGCCAAGGCCTCGGGGGCTGCTGCCTGAGCCTGGCGCCCTGGCTCTGTGCACCGCCTGCCCCGCGCACGCAGGGGACACGAGGCCCCGCGCACAGAGCCAGCGCTGCCACCATGACCGTCCCCACAAGCTTTCTGCTCTCTTCCAGACTGCAAGCACCCAAAGCCTGGGCAGCTGCATAGATGAGGAGCCTATGGAGTGGGAAAGCTCCAGCTCTGCCCTTCAGGTATTGAACCCTGCAGCTGGATGCAACGGGAGATTTGGGGCTGAGCCTGGACACTTCCCCCTTCCTGCTTCTCACTGCATAAGGAGGGATCCTGGGTCCAGACACTTCCAGCTCTGGGACTTGCCATGCAAAAGCCTCCTTCTCTCTTACAGGCTCCGCATATGGATGGAGGGCCTGCAGGGAATGAACCTGAGCCCATGGAATGGCTCAGCTATGGCAGCAGGCAGGTACAGCCCCCGCAGCCCCTGGATGTGCTTGTCCTCCCTCTTCCCCACACAACATCGCCACCAAGGTGTCCCGCTCTCTTCCAGGTTGTGGGGAGCAGCGGCCTGGTTGGCTGCAGCCTGGAGGAGCCCATGGAGTGGGAGAGCTCCGGCTGCAGCCCCCAGGTATGGGCCCTGCTGCCGGCTGCACGGGCAGAGCTGGGGCTGTGCCCGGCCCCTTGGCGCTGCTCCGCGCTGCCTTTGGGGAGCAGCCGCGCGGGAGCCTGGCCCAGGTGTGCGGGTGCTCTGGCGGGCCGCGGCGCCGGGGCAGAGCTGCACAGGGCGCAGGAGCGCCCAAGGCCTGGGCACCTGCTGCCTCAGCCCCTCTGCCGGCCTCTGGGCTGCGCTGGCCACGCCAAGCCTCTGCCAGGGCACCAATGACGGCAGCGCTGCTGCCAAAGAGCCCGCGCAGCCGCCAAAGAGCCTCTGCTCCACGGGAGCCCCCGAGCCGCTCCTCGGCCCTGCTCACGCCTCCTTTTCCCTTGCAGACCAAGCTCCCCTTCACCCTGCCTGCTGCCAGGAAGTGCTGAGCACAAGGACTCCAGCCATAACGTCTTCTTTGTATTTTTCTTTGGAGACTTTTATAGTAATATTTGATATTGTTGATACTATTGTTGTTAGTGTTATTGATATTGTTTTTATTGTTGTTGTTGTTAGTGTTTATTATAATTTTTTTATTGTTATTGTTTAAATATATATTCCTGTATCATTGTTTAAGTTTTGTGTCGTGTTTCCAAGTGAGGTCTAGCACAGAAATCATCCCCATTGCAGATGTGTGTGTGTAGCCCTAAGATCCCAGCCCCTAGGGGCAAGGGAGGGTGTTGCAGATAGTTAGGGTCCGGCAGCCGGAAGATATCGTGCTGTACGGAAAGATAGGGCCCCTAATAGCCAATAGTGTTAGTTTATGATGTAAGCAGACGGATGTGACGTTGTAAACCTTAGCTATATAACACCTTGTTACCCATCAATAAACGCCATTTGCCGTCCACCACATTGGTGTCAGCGAGCTGATGGCCCAGGCGGCATGGGGGTGGTCGCCGTGCCGTTCCTGAACCAGGTCGCCGCGCCGCTTGAACGGCAACAAGTGGTGTCGAAACCCGGGAATCATCGGCTGGGCGGGTGAACGGCGGCCGGAGCGAGTGGACCAGCCTGGTGGGGAGGACGCTTCCAGACGAACAAGGAGGATGGAAGCCCTTGTGAAGGTCATATCGCAATTACATAAGCATTGGGGGATTGATTGTAAGCCAAAAGATTTTACTCTCGTTATTGCGAGGCTTTTAAAAATTAAGGTTATAGGCCAGCCGGTGTTTATTCTGAAGTCCCTGAAGTGTGTCCCTAAAGTGTGGGACAAATGTACTAAGGTGTTAGCTGAGGAGATGATGTCTTCGGGTTGTGGGAAAAACCTTAAGGGTTGGGGAAAAGCTGTACAAGCCTTGCAGAAAACTAGAAAAGAGCAGGAGACCTGGGTAGCGGTAAGGGACTGTTTGTTGGCCACCCCGAAAATGGGAGTCGGGGCAGCCGCACAGACTTTGCACCCCCCAGATGATGGTGATTCTGCTGAGCCTAAAGATCTGCAAGAGAGCGACACATCCCCTCCAGCCCTGAATCCCGTCCCGCTTACAGAGGAGCAGAAACAGCCGAAATCTGTTTGGAGCGAGCTAGCCGAGGAAGCTAGGAACATTGAAAAGAAGTCAGAGCTTGGGGACGTCTGGGCCAGGCCACCACCCTATGCCCCTCAAAATGGCGCCGAGCCGCAAGGGGAAGGGCCGGGCGAGGGTGCCCCCAGCGCGAGTGAGGCGCCGGAAATCAATGGGAGTGACCGGACAGGTGAGGGAAGCGCGAGTGAGGGGCCGAGAACCAATGGGGGTGACCGGACAGGTGAGGGAAGCCCGAGTGAGGGGCCGAGAACCAATGGGAGTGACCGGACAGGTGAGGGAAGCCCGAGTGAGGGGCTGAGAACCAATGGGGGTGACCGGACAGGTGAGGGAGGCCCGAGTGAGGGGCCGAGAACCAATGGGGGTGACCGGACAGGTGAGGGAGGCCCGAGCGAGGGGCCGAGAACCAATGGGGGTGACCGGACAGGTGAGGGAGGCCCGAGCGAGGGGCCGAGAACCAATGGGGGTGACCGGACAGGTGAGGGAGGCCCGAGCGAGGGGCCGAGAACCAATGGGAGTGACCGGACAGGTGAGGGAGGCCCGAGCGAGGGGCCGAGAACCAATGGGGGTGACCGGACAGGTGAGGGAGGCCCGAGCGAAGGGCTGAGAACCAATGGGGGTGACCGGACAGGTGAGGGAAGCCCGAGCGAGGGGCCGAGAACCAATGGGGGTGACCGGACAGGTGAGGGAGGCCCGAGCGAGGGGCTGAGAACCAATGGGGGTGACCGGACAGGTGAGGGAGGCCCGAGCGAGGGGCCGAGAACCAATGGGGGTGACCGGACAGGTGAGGGAGGCCCGAGTGAGGGGCCGAGAACCAATGGGAGTGACCGGACAGGTGAGGGAGGCCCGAGCGAGGGGCCGAGAACCAATGGGAGTGACCGGACAGGTGAGGGAGGCCCGAGCGAGGGGCCGAGAACCAATGGGGGTGACCGGACAGGTGAGGGAGGCCCGAGCGAGGGGCTGAGAACCAATGGGGGTGACCGGACAGGTGAGGGAAGCCCGAGCGAGGGGCCGAGAACCAATGGGGGTGACCGGACAGGTGAGGGAGGCCCGAGCGAGGGGCTGAGAACCAATGGGGGTGACCGGACAGGTGAGGGAAGCCCGAGCGAGGGGCCGAGAACCAATGGGGGTGACCGGACAGGTGAGGGAGGCCCGAGCGAGGGGCCGAGAACCAATGGGAGTGACCGGACAGGTGAGGGAGGCCCGAGCGAGGCGCTGAGGACCGATCAGAGCGGCCATTTCACAAAAGGCGCCTCCGCGGGTGGAAGGCGGGGCGAGCCAAGGGGGGGGAACAGCCCGCCCGGAACGGAAGTAGGCGGGATGGAAGTAGGCGGAGCCGGAGCCCCACAAAAAGGTACCGGAGCCCGGAAGTGACCAGTCAGTGGAGTTCCGGTTCCGGATCAGACACTAGTCAGGACGAGCGGCTCACAACTGATTCAGACTTAAGGAAGGAGAAAAAGAAGGTAACAGAACTAAGAGCCAAAATATTCCCATTCGAATTAAAGAAAAACCGCGAAGGGGAGAAACCCCTCTCACGGACTGGAAGGAAATAAAGATCGCATGTGCTGACTGGGGCCCATCAGCCGCACTAGCGTTCCCGGTCCGGGTGACGGAGGGGGGACAGAGGGTCCACTCGCCGATAAAATCTAAGGACGTAGAAGTGATTGTTAAAGCAGTTGCGGATAAAGGGATTAATTCTGCCATGGTCTCAACCCTCATAGATGGTATCTTCGGGGGGGACGATATGCTCCCGTTCGATATAAAATAAACTTGTAGGCTGATCTTTGATGGAGCAGGGATGATCGTTTTCAGACAAGAATGGTAAGACAACTGTACAAAGTATTTAGCCCAAGTAACTGGGGCAGATCATCCATTACACGGCTCCAGCCTGCAGCGGTTAATGGGTACAGATCCAACAATGATCACCCCCCAGGCGCAGGCCCATGGCCTGTGGGCCCATGAAGTTATGACAACTACTCGTGCGGCCAGAGAAGCTATTCGCACAGCCTGTAGAGTCATTGCCAGACCATCGCCATGGTCCACAATAAAGCAAAGTGAAAGTGAGAGCTTTACACAATTTGTAGATCGTCTCCAAGCAGCGGTTGACTCTTCGTCCCTGCCCACAGAGGCAAAAGGCCTGATCGTAGCGGAATGTTTACGCCAACAATGCAATTCGGCAACCAAAGAAATCTTGCGATCGTTGCCGGCGGGGTCAAGTATCGCAGACATGATTAAGCATGTTTTAAAGGAAGAGCATCTGACCCCAATTCAGGCGGCAGTTCACACCGCAATAGCCAACGTAATGGCTTGTTCTAAATGTGACCAGGCAGGCCATGTTGCAGCAAACTGCCCTTGGCTGGGGGACTCGCTGGCAGCGCTCCCCCCATGCCAAGATCGACCCAAAGGTCACTGTCAGGAAAGATGGCAGAGTCAAGTGGTGCCCGCTTAAGTCTATTAAACCAGACCTTCAAGATAAAACTAATGAAAATTGTGAGTTTCTGTTCACAGGACCGGATCATCGGACACCCCCGTAATCCGTACACCCCGGTGACAGACGTCCCGCCCGAGCCCGCGAGTTCCACGCTGACCGAATGCAGAAAACAACAAAACAGCCTCCGCAAGAGGGGGCCGCGATGCCTTTGCGTTATCTTAATTTTGCAGCTTGTCACTATAGGACGGGTAGAGTCACATCAGCCCTTTAAATGGGTACTTGAACAGATCGAACAATCTCGAGCAATTAGTACAAAAATAACTACAAGGCCACCAGTTTTCAGTGCCATGCCTTGCCAACCAGCACCCATTGAACCCTGTTCCAAACGCAGCCGGTACGAAAATTTGTTCACCGGTTCGCCGTGGTTAACCACCCTGATATCCACCCTGATAGGGCCGATCACAATGATCATGATGACACTGATCTTTGCACCCTGTATATTGAATAAGCTCATGCCGTTTGTCAAGAATCGGCTAGAGAAGGTTAACATCACGTTAGTAGAACACCGACAACTGCTTTAAGAACATATCCACTCAGTATTATCCCCAAGTTATCTCAAGGTGCACCCTATTCCTATACCGCGGTATTACCTGTCATCCTCTACCTTCTACGTGCCTTCTTCTTTGTGCCTTATGTTTTTATGTCAAGTTTATGATATATAATCTTAAGATTGTTATAAGCTATAAGAATAGAATAATAATAAGAGTAAGTAAGAGTAACATAATAATAAGAGTAAGTAATAAGGATAAGGTAATAATGACAATAGGTAAGAGTAAGATAATAATAAGATAGCAATAAGAATAAGATAATAATGAGAATAAGTAATTAGATAAGAATAAGATAGTCATATTTTAGCTAGTTTTGTTATGCATAGGGAGGGGGCAGATGTTGCAGATTACTACATTGTTACAGATAGTTAGGGTCCGGCGGCTGGAAGATACCGTGCTATACGGAAAGGTAGAGCCCCTAATAGCCAATAGTGTTAGTTTATGATGTAAGCAGACGGATGTGATGTTGTAAACCTTAGCTATATAACACCTTGTTACCCATCAATAAACGCCATTTGCCGTCTACCACATTGGTGTCAGCGAGCTGATGGCCCGAGCGGCCTGGGGGTGGTCACCGTGCTGTTCCTGAACCAGGTCGCCACGCCGCTTGAACGGCAACAGGGCCACAAGTGTTTCCAGCCAGCTCTGAAGAGGTACCAAGGACACAAGTTGCACCTGGAGTTCTCTCAGGCAGCAGTTGCCTGCTCCAGCGTAGTGAGCAGGCAAGTGTTAGTGTGCTCTTCATTTGGTAAATGGGTGTCCTGGTTTTCATGTGATGTTTCTTGGTCAGGTCACAAATTCCTCCTTCCTGGATCCTGTGGTGTAAAGAAAGAAGGACAACTCTCCAGAGCTCCATGCTTTCTGTCCTTTCTTTTGTCCAAACCTGATTTCTGGGCTCTGCATAGCAGTCAGCAGATGGCCTGGAGGTGTGGATCTTGTCACCTGCCTTAGAGCCTATTCACTTAAAATGCAGTGGGCATTGGCGGCAACTGAAACTGTCTTTCCTTTTTGCTGGGGTCAAGGAGGACAAAGAGCAGGATCAGTCCTTGTGGTTTTATTCTGATTGCAGGTCAAGTTTGTTCAGTGTCTCGTGGCTCAGCTGTGCTTTAGTAACATCCACGAGCGGCTGTAGGTTCCGACAAGCCCTGGAAGCAGCAGTCCTCTCCCCCAGTGACCCTCTTCATCCTGCCAGGGCTCATTTTCAGCCAGAAATCCCTCTCAGCACACACGTCCCCATCCTGTGAAAGGCAGGAGTGCAGGACTGCAGAGGAAGGGCCACATGCTGTGTGTGACAGCATGGCTTTCCATCCCGTGGGTGGCTGTGACACCACCCGCTAATCCCCCCTTCCGACCACCTTCCAAGGAGAAAAAGAGCTCAGTTCCAGTGCTGAGCTGTGCCGGTGCTCTTCTTTCTCATCGTGCTCCTTTGCATGCCCCAAGCCATGGGCCCTTATGGCCCTGAGTAGCAAGTGTGTGTTACAAGCAGTATGCCAATTACTGCCTGATGACTTTTGAAAGAAGGGAAAGATGCCTCTTCTCTTGCTGCTCTCCAGGAAAAAGCAGCCCAGCCTGAACCAGGCAATGCCTGTAACAAGACCAAGCAAGGTAGAGCAAGGTCCTTCCTTGCACTCAGCTTCTTCTATTCCCAGTTGTCACTTTGACCATGCAGGTGGCAGATGAAGTCGTCTGAGGTGTGAAACACAGGAATAACACCAGAGGAGAAACTGCCACTTGTGCACTTTGAGATGTGATCGTGACACATGCAATGGTGCAGTGTGACAAACAGAGAAGGGATAAAGGGAAGCAAGCTAACCATCAGGAGGCATGAAAGCAGTGCGAGATGCAGTGCCATAAATGCAGCATTCCAATGTGAGCTCCTTTTTGCATCTATCAGGCGGTGCTCAGAGAATCTCTGATGTGTGACGGTCGCTTGCGAAGGGCCAGAGGTACAAGCAGTGTAACTGGAGGGACTTGATTTCTTCCAGTTCATGGAGCTCTGTCAGACGTTGGCACTGAACAGTGCAAGAGAGTCCCCTCAGAGCCCATGGTTTTGTGGGTGTCCAGTTTGCTGAAGTGAGCGCTACTCAGATCCTCCTCCAGCAAGGGAAAGTCTTCCTTTCTCCATTTCTCCATGGTCTCCAGGACCTAGGATTCCTGAGGGTCACTCTTAGCACTAAACCCTGTGGCAAAGGTGGCCTTTTCTGTGTCCTCTCTCACCAGGACTCTTGGCCCATTTAGCAGCAGGCCCGTATTATCCCTAGTTAGCCTTTTGTTCCTGCTGTATTGTTGTATTGTATTTTAAATAATTATTTATTATTATTTTATCAGGAAGGTAAGAGTAAAAATTCATAAAGAAATAAATGAAGAGCACATGTTTCATGCCAAGTACATGGATATGACAAGTGACTGCACGCGGAACAGGTTTTGGCACTAACATTGTACCCATTGAGGAAGTTTCCTCAGTGCCTCCTTGAGCTCCTTGTTCCTCATGCTGCAGACAAGGGGGTTCAGTGCTGGAGGCACCACTGAGTACCGAATGGCCAGTACAGAGAGATCCAGAGCTGGGAAGGATATGGAGGGAGGAGACAGGGAATAAAGTGGCTAAGTGTGACACTTCACTGTCCCTGTGACTAGGGGTAGGAGTCAGACCCAACCAAATGGGTATCACGACCTCTAATCCCTCCGGGGGACTGCAGGTGACTGCACAGTCCAGGGCACCTGGACTGCAGAGCATTTCCAAGAGTGCTCGTTGTGTCCAGTTGTGCCTATACATCCTGCCCCTGGTATTTGATAGATGGTGACCCAGAGGGCTCTCCGTTCTCCCTTCTTCCTGACAGTTGAGTCCTCCCTGCCTCTCCTGAGACTGCAGAGTCCTCTTTTGCCTGCGAATCCCCAGTGCTTTACCTCTAAGAAACTCCATCTTTGAGGACCTCTCCCTTTATGAGGCTCTACTCACAGGCTATCCTAGGCATATGCTGTCCCAGGAAGATCCCTGTGCTCTCCTGACACCGCCAGCTTCCCCTCCATGAGAACAGCCGTCTGACACTGTGCCTTAATACATAGGAGAGCTGTGCATGTGTAAATCCATGACCATTCAGTGTCTCCACTATCCTTGGACTCTGATAGGTGAATTCTCAAACCAGCCCTTGGTCTCTAAAAGATCATTACATGATTCTGAGCTCTGTGTTGCTGAACCCATGGAGAATCCTGTGCAGCAGGCCCTGGAGGGATGCAGGTCCATGGGCTTATTCTTTGCACCCGCTTTGGAGGAAAAGCCCAGCTTTCATGCACTGTACTGATAGAAATTACTTTATTATAGAGATACTGTTATGGAGCCAGTCCTTGTCCAGCATTGACACAACTTAGGATATCAGGTGAGACAGAGCAGATACCGTAAAAAGGGGAATTAATACAAGTAGTTATGTAGGAACACGATAACAACTATTATCACTAGTAAAAGTCATAATACAAATAACATGAAGAAACAATTCTCAATCCAGTTACGGGATACAGAAAGAGTCATTTGTGGAGAGATGTGGAAAAATTACCACTGCTTAAAAATATCCAAGAATTCACTTTCCTAATGGCATCCTTGAGCTCCTTGTTCCTCAGGCTGTAGATGAAGGGGTTCACTGCTGGAGGCACCACAGAGTACAGAACAGCCACCACCAGATCCAGAGATGGGGAGGAGATGGAGGGGGGCTTCAGGTAGGCAAACACTGCAGTGCTGAGAAACAGGGAGACCATGGCCAGGTGCGGGAGGCACATGGAAAAGGCTTTGTGCCGGCCCTGCTCGGAGGGGATCCTCAGCACAGCTCTGAAGATCTGCACGTAGGACACCACAATGAAAGTGAAACACCCAAAGCCGAAAGAGACACTAACCACCAGAAGCCCAGCTTCCCTGAGGTAGGAGTCTGAGCAGGAGATCTTGAGGATCTGAGGGATCTCACAGAAGAACTGCTCCACCACATTGCCTTGGCAGAGGGGTAGGGAAAATGTGTTCCCAGTGTGCAGGAGAGCACTGAGAAAGCCACTGGCCCAGGCAGCTGCTGCCATTTTGACACAAGCTCTGCTGTCCAGGAGGGTCCCATAGTGCAGGGGTCTGCAGATGGCAACGTAGCGGTCATAGGCCATGACTGTGAGGAGGGAAAACTCAGCTGATATGAAAATAGTAAAACTTGAGACCTACCCAACACATCCCAAATAGGAAATGGCCCTGGTGTTCCACAGGGAATTGGGCATGGATTTGGGAACGGTCGTCGAGATGGAGCCCAGGTCAAGGAGGGAGACGTTGAGGAGGAAGAAGTACATGGGGATGTGGAGGCGGTGGTCACAGGCTATGGCTGTGATGATGAGGCCGTTGGCCAGGAGGGCAGCCAGGTAGATGCCCAGGAAGAGCGAGAAGTGCAAGAGCTGCAGCTCCCGCGTGTCTGCGAATGGCAGGAGCAGGAATTCTCTGAGTGAGCTGCTGTTGGACATTTCCTCCCCATATACATGGGGGATTCACGAAGGAAAAAAAAAAAAGAGACAAGTTAGGAGACACTCTTAAAAGGAAAGTAAAGATATTAATGATGTTTTCTTATCTATTCGTCTCATTACCAGATCTCTGAGGCTCAGGCCTCTTCTAGCTAGAAAATTATGTTACTGTAAAAAAAGAGCAGCCCCTGCTGAGAGCAGTGTCTGATTTCAAAGTGCCCGTCTCTGAGATTCTCACCCTTTCTATACGCACCCGAGGGAGGTCTCCACACTTCCCTTCTAGCAAACAACACACAAGACCCTTTTCTGTAGCCCATTTACAGCCTCCCACCATCACTTCCATACTGTCAGTATTTCTATAGGTTCCCCATGGGTCACTGAGATACCACAGATATGCCATGAGACAGCAGGGATTTTTTGGAGGGCAGGTGGCAGCTTGCAGGACACCACAGGGTAACAGCCAAACGATTGTCAGGATTTAAGAAGGACTTTCCTTAAGGGACAGTCAATGCAATTCCCTGTACTGCATTTCCCGGAGCTCCACAGGACAGAATGTGGCTGTGGAGACCTCACTCCCTTGGAAATCCCTCTTTTCCACTACTTGTAGCTTTGGTGCCTGAACTGCAGCTGAATGCTCCCAACCACAGGAAGCAGAGAGCAAGAACAGGAGCAGCATGGACAGGAGAAGGATTAAGGAACAACCCCATGACCCTGTTTCCAAGGAAGGCAAGGAGAGGGACAGAGAGGCATTCTGGAAAACCTTCACTTTACCAGCAGGGTATGGCACCTTGCAGAGGGGGACATTGCAGCACTGCCCCTCTCAGCCCCTTGGTGGGGAGGCAGCAAAGAGATGCCCCTCTCCTCTGCCACAGCTCTGGCTGCAGAGTTCAGCCACAGTCCCATGCCCTGCAGTTCCTTCTCCTTCCCTACCCATCTCTGCTGCCTGGAGCTGTCCCTGCTGGCAGCTCTTTCTCTGTCCCAGTGTCTTGTCCCTGTCACTGCTCCAAGATCCCATGTCACCCTCTGGGTGCTCAGTTCTGCCCTACAGAAACCTCTGGCAATGTCCAGGGCTAGCTCTGTGGTTGCAGTTTGGAATGGAGCAGGTCACATAAAGTCCTGGGATGCTGCAAAGAAGATGCTGATGCTGCCTTTAGACTAAAGTGGGGATGAAGCAGCTCACTGACGTTTCTCACAGACCTACTAATCTCTCAGAGTGAAGGTTTACGACTCCCAGCTCATTGCCAAAACAGAAAATTTGTTCCTTCATTCTCCCTGTCAAAATGAGGCAAGTGAAAGTGCAGAGATCTGAAGGAAAGCTCCTTCTCCTTCAAGCAGCTCTTCTCTTGCTTTTCCTCTTGAAAGGACCCCTCAGACATGTCCTGCGCAAGTGCTGGAGCTGTGAGCAGAACCTGACCCCTGCAGCACCTCTCAAAGGCAGAAAGAACCTGCCCTGCCAGGGATCTCTCTTCCCACCCAAAGCTTCTCCCCACAGCACCACAGGGAGCTCCCTGGAGAGGCTGTGTGCTGACCCTCACAGGTGGCAGAGTCACTGCCCTGGGCAAACAGCACCATGAGGTACAGGGACACTGCTCTGAATCACAGCCCCAGGCAGACCTTGGTGCACTCCCTGCCGTCACAGCCCTACAGCCCTGTGTTCAAGTGGCATAGCCAAGAGAAGCATACCCTGATCCTCTGACCATGTGTCAGGGAATCCCTGCCCTGAAGCATCTCCTCCTCCTGCTATGTCCTGCTTACTCCAGGAGAGAGACCATTAAAAATCCTCTGAGCCATGGTTTGGTTGGGATGCAGACACCCCCTCCAGGAACCTCAGCAGCATTGCCCTGCAGACAGAGACTCACTGTTTCAAGGGCTGTGAAGATTCCCCCACAATGAGCTCTGCTCCTGCTCCACACTGCCGTTCCCCTCTCGCTGCCTTCTCTCCTCTGCTGTCTACAGCAGCAGGCAGTGCCCGCAGCCCTGCTGCTCTTGGCACAGGAGCTGCTCCTGCACTCGGCTGTCTCTGGGCAGTGCTGCCAGGCTGCCACGAGCTGCAGCCCAGCTCAATTCATGAATTACTCTGTCCCTTGGGATTCCTCCCTCTGGGATATGCTCCATCAAGTAGAGTAACCTGTTTTCCTTCTCTAAAGAGTACAGGCATACAGATTTCAACATTGTGGTTTATTTCATCAGATAATGATTATCTACCAATGTTAGAAATGTCCCACGGGAAGTCCTGATTCACATCTCTTAACTAGGCAGGACACCCAGACAGGAATAAGAAGGGACCTTATTGATACATGGTGCATATATGATTCAGATGACTTATTCAGATGACTTATTGGGGCTCCACATGTCCATTCAGAAATGCCAGGTTTGGAGAAGGATTCAGCTAACTCATGAACTCCACAAATACATGGCAGGTGGGATTCCCCCTTACCAGGCTAAGCATGTACATCGTCTGCTTGCAAGCTCCTGGCCTAAAGTGGAATCACTAGAGATAGAGCTTCAGTGGGAGGCCAGGTCAGGAATTTCGTTGGTCATCTCTAATGACCCTGGATGCCTTCTATCCTACTAGAGCAGCACTCACAATAAAGCTGAGGGACAGGCAGATCCCTACAGCTCAAAAAGCTGATCTATTCCAGTGGAGACCATTTATAGAATCACAGAATGGTTGAGGTTGGAAGGAGATTTGCAGATGATCTAGTTCAAACCCCTTGATCAAGCAGTGTCACCTACAGCACGATGCACAGGATCCTGTCCAGGCAAGTCTGGAATATCTGCAGAGAAGGTGACTCCACAACCTTTCTGGGCAACCCATGCCAGTGCTTTATCACCTTCACAGTCAAGATGCTTTTCCTCAAATTCAGACAGAACTTCCTGTGCTTCAATTTGTGTCTGTTGCCTCTTGTGCCATCACTAGTCACCACTGAAAAGAGTCTGGCCCATCCTCTTCTGCTCTTGGCATCCTCACTTCAGGTATTTGCGCACCCTGATAAGATCCCCTCTCAGCCTTTTCTTCTGCAGGTTAAAATAGGCCCCGTTCTCACACCTTCTCCTCACATGAGGGATGCTTCAGCTCCCTGATCAACTTTGTAGATCAATGCTGGGCTCTTTCCAGTAGGTTCATGTCCCTCTTGTATTGGGGAGCCCAGCACTGGACTCAGGACTCAAGGGGTGGCCTCCCCAGGACTTAGTGGAGAGGCAGGATCCCCTCCCTTGACCTCCTGGCAACAGTCTTCCTACTACACTCGAGAAGACCACTGGCCTTCTTGGCAGAAAGGGGACATTGATTGCTGGCTCATAAGCAAGCTTCAAGGGGGCTTGAGTGAGAGAAGGCCCCTTTCTCTGGTTGCAAGGGATGTTTGGAGATCATCTAGTCAGATGACGGTCAAGCCAGCATTTACAAGCACCTGGGAGGCCAGCAGCAGGCACATGGCACTGCTCCTGCTTGGGAGGGGGGTCACATTGTCTGTGCTCCTGACTGGACAGCACCAGGCATTAGCAGGTCCATCCATGTCTGTGAGGGTGACCGTGAGCTCTGCTCTTTGCTGAGTCCTGGGCAGGCCAGCAAGAGGTGCCTGGCTGGGCAGTTCCTTGGGAGGTCCCTGCTGGCAGAGCAGCTGCGAGGCCAGCGCTGGCCCATGGCTGGGGACGGGCTCTGAGGCCGCTCCTGTCCCAGCAGCAGCGCGGCCGGCAGCGGGGTCTGGTGCAGACACGCGGGGAGGTCCCTTGTGTGCGCGGAGCTGCCGGGGCAGCAGCAGGCGCTGCCTGTGAGGCCAGGGGTGTCTCAGCAGTGGGCAGGGACACGGAGGCCATTGCGGGGACGCTGCCGGGAGGCCCCTGCTCTCTGCAGGGCTGGCTCTGTGCTGACGTGTGGGCGTCGGCTGCTGACGTCACTGCTGCCGCAGCCCCTGATAGGCCAGGCCGCGCAGCTGGTTGTGACGTCAGCAGCCCCTTCCTGGCCGGGGCGGCTCTGCCGAGGAACCTGGTGTCCCTGCAGCCCGAGGCGGCAGCAGCCCACGCTGGGCTGTGCGTGAGCGAGGTCCCCCTGCCCGAGGAGCTGCTGGGCCAGCAGGAGGCTCACGGTGGGTGCTGGCGCTGAGGTCGCTGCTGAGGGGCCAGCAGCAGCAGCAGGGATGGCCCTGAAGAGCAAAGGGGTCCAGGAAAGCTGGACTTTTCTGAAAAAGGAAGTGTAAAAGATGCAGGAACAGGCCATCCCTGTGAGCTGTAAGATGAGTCGGAGGGGAAGAAGACCAGCTTGGCTGAATAGCTGAGGACTACAAAGGACAGTAGCTAGTGGCAGAGTTATGACTGGACGATTCTTAGCTTGGCCAGATTCTACTCCATGGCCAAAACCTCCTTGCACTTGTTAATAACTTTCTGCTCTCTCCATGTGAACTCCCTATCTCATAGATACACTCTAATCTTTTCAAGGTTGACATTCTCTGCTAAGGGAGCCAGGGATTTCACAGACCCGCTACAAACCCTGACAATTGCATGCAAAAGGGATGAGGATGGGGATCACAAAGGATGAGGCTAAGTCTAAGGAACTTAACGCCTAGTTTATCTCAGTCTTTAACAACAAGATCAGTTCTCCTCAAGGTGCTTGCCCCCTGAGCTAGAAGACACCTGTGCAGAGCAGAACAACTCCCCCATAAATCAGGAGGAAACAGTCAGTTTCCACAGCACTCCACTTGGACACTCACACGTCCGTCTATGGGTCCAGGTGGCATCCACCCAAAAGTTCTGAGGGAGCTGGTGAAGTGCTTGCCAAGCCACTCTCCATCATCTATCAGCAGTCCTGGTCAACAGGGGAGGTCCCAGATGGCTAGAGACTTGCCAATGTTGGCAAGATGGAGGATCCAGGGAAGCTACAGGCCTGTCAGCGTGACCTCGGTATTGGGGAAAGTTATGGAGCAGATCATATTGAGGGCGATCATACAGCATGTGCTTGATAAGCAGGGAATCAGGCTGGAACAATACGGGTTCATGAAAAGCAGGTCCTGCCTGACCAGCTTGATCTCCTCAGACCAGGTGACCTGCCTAATGGATGAGGGAAAGGCTGTGGACATGGTCTCAGTAGACTTTAGGAAGGTTCTTGACACAGTCTTCCACTGTATTCTCCTGGAGAAGCTGGCAGCTCATGGCTTAGATAGGTGTACTCTTTGCAGGGAGAAAAACGGAGAAGATGGCCAGGCCCAAAGAGTGGTGGTGAATGGTGTGAAATCCAGCTGGTGACTGGTCACGAGTGGTGTTCCCCCAGGGTCAGTGTTGGGTTGAGTCCTCTTTAATATCTTTGTCAATGATCTGAATAAGGGATAAGGGGATTGAGTGCACCTTCAGCAAGTTTGCAGACAACACCAACGTCAAAGGAAGATTTGATCAACTTGAGGGCAGGAAGGCTCTAGGGGAGGATCTGGACAGTCTGGATCAAAAGGCTGAGGCCAACTGTATGAGTTTCAACAAGGCCAAGTGCTGGATCCTGCACCTCACTCACAAGAACCCCATGCAGCTACAGGCTTGAGGCTGAGTGGCTGGAGAGCTGCGTGGCGGAAAAGGATCTGCGGGGGTTGGTCGACAGCCATCTGACCATGAGCCAGCAGTGTGCCCAGATGGTCAAGAAGGCCAAAGGCATCCTGGCTTGTATCAGGAATGGTGCAGCCAGCAGGACCAGGGAAGCGATCATCCCCCATACTCAGCATTGGTGAGGCAGCACCTCGAATCGTGTGTTCTGTTTGGGGCCCCTCACTACAAGAAAGGCATGGAGGTGCTGGAGTGAGTCCAAAGAAGAGGAAGAAAGCTGGTAAAGGGACTGGAGCACAGACCTTATGAGGAGCGGCTGAGGGAGTTGCAATTATTTAGTGTGGAGAAGAGGAAGGTTAGGGGTGACCTTATCGCTCTTTACATCTGCCTTAAAGGAGGTTGTAGTGAGGCAGGGTTGATCTCTTCTCCAGTATGTGAAAATAGGACAAGAGGAGAAGGCCTCAAGTTGTGCCGGGGAGGTTCAGGATAGGTTTTAGGAGAAAATTCTACACAGAAAGAGTAATCAAGCATTGGAACAGGCTGCCTGGAGAAGTGTTGGGGCAGTATTTAAGAAATGTGTAGATGAGGCACTTAGAGACATGGTTTAACAGGTATGGTGTTGAAAGTTTTACGATTGGACTCAATGATCTTGAAGGTGTTTTCCAACTATAATGATTCTATGATTCTATGATTTCTCTTTATTGTTCAGATACCTCTCAACTCTCCAGTTGCTCCTTTGAGCAAGTGGAGAATTTCAATCTTGCCTTGCCTTTCAGGAGTGTAGTTACTTCTTCAGCTAGCTGTTTTAGAGTGTTTCTATGCAGGCTGTTCTATCTATCTGTCAAAAACATCTCAGGGAAGGTTAGTCCTTGTAGACTGGGAACCTCCCTGGAGGCAACTGGGACTCAACATAGTGATCAGGATTGCATTCTGTTTCTTAGGACAGAGGATGAAGCTTATGCTTGTCATACAGGTGATTAGATTTTTTTATCTCATAGGACACTGGATGAACTGCAACAGCTGTAACACTCAGCTCCAGCCTGGAGCAGAAAAAGGTTAGATTTGAACCAGAGCTATCCAAGTCCCCAGTGACCAAGGAGAGAAATGTCCGGGCTGGGGATCTGAACAGGAAGGTTGTCCATACAGGTCTCCTCTCAAAAACACTGCTTTTCCCACATGTGCATACTTCGTTGGGAGACACTGTAGGAACTGGAGAATGTGGTCGGATTTCTTCTGAAAACAGAATGAAAAAAGAAAGCTGAAAAGCAGTCATCCTTCTTTTTCAGGTGCTCATTGAAATCTGCCTCATTTCAATACATTGCTTTCCAATTACCCACACAAGAATTGAAGATTGAAGAAAAATATGACATATCCTTAGATATATACATATATTTTTTTTCATTTTAATGAGCCCTGGGAGTATTTTGTGCTGAGTCTATGAACCTCCAGGAGGTTGAGAACCTCCAGGAGGACATTGAGGAAATCTCTCCAGCAGTTACAGTCAGAAGCAAATGGCCAACTTTCTTGGAGAGCTAATTGGTCCTCTTGAGGACCATTAGCAGCAAAGTCTCCCCAGGGGCTGAGTAGAGCAGAAAGTTGGAGGCCCTGATTGCAGATAAGAAAAGACAAAGTGCAGGTTGCTCTGATGCCAGGTTAACACTTCACTTGTTTTTCCAAGTACCTTGGCCAAGCACAGGTGTCCACACTCTGAGTAGGGGGGTCCTTTCCACCATGCTTTGCCCGGGTCTCCTGGTGGGTCAGTACGTGTGTGGGGGTGTTCAAGGCCAAGGGCAGCACACCTTCTGTCCCTGGGGGAAAGCAGGCAAGGAGACCCTGTGGCCATGAGCAAGAAGTTTCCTCTCCCAATCCTCAATATCAGAGACACCAGCCATAGCACAGGTGACATAGTCCTAGTTCTTTTGGAGGCTTTTGGCCATGGCAGTGCCCTTGGCCATCTCCCCCTCGGGCTCTGCTACACTTTGCTATTTCTGTGCCTGTTTGCCTGCAGCGTGTAGACATCCAAACTACTTCCCACCTTGCTCTCACCCCACGATCTCTCCATCTACAATGATGTCGCTAGTTCTTGTTCACTGTTCTTTGAAACAGAGGCATGGGATGATCCTAGATACCTTCTGCATGATCTCTTATGCCACAGAACTACCCTTGAAGTGAAATTCCTTGTTTTCCTGAAGTCCAGTCTGTACATTTCCAGCTGCTGTTGATGGCTCTTTCAACTTCTAATGCTCTTTCCCATTGCCAGAATAGGCTCCATCATCTCTGAAACCACCCTTCTAGCAGTCACTGGCCAGTGTTATATTCGCCTTAGCTGTAACACCTCACCAGGCTGAAGAAACCCATGTCCCTCAGCTTCTCCACACAGGCCATGCGCTTTAGGTCTCCAACCCCATCTCTGCAGACCCCCTCTGGAGCCTGTCCTGTTCCTCCTCATTCCTGCAGCACTGGGTGTACCACAGTGGGACACACAATTCCACATGTCTCCACAACAGGGCTGAGTCATGGGGGCTTAGAACTGCTCTCGCCTGAGTGTCCAGGTACTTCCTAACGCAGCCCTGTGTGCAGCAGGCCCAGTTGTGGTGAGCATGCACCACAGGCTTGTGTATCATAAAAGGTAATGCAAAAGAAAAATCAAGGCTATATGGGAGTCCCTGCCTAGCAGTCCTGAACCTGAATACCTTAAAGTGAAGGGGGACAAGGAATGTGCAGTTCTTCTGGTCCTGCATGTTTCTGACATTCATCCATGGTCACCCACAACTGTGCCAGGGCACTGTGGATTTCCTTGGCCATCTCAGGTGACCCTGGATGCCTTTTCCTCCTACATGAGTACCAGTCACTATAAGGATGAGGCACAGGCAGATCCTTACAGTGCAGAATGCTGATATATTTCAGTGCAGGCATTTCAAATATTAGAGAATGGTTGAAGTTGGAAGGGACTCGTGGAGATCATCTTGTCCAGAGCCCTGCACAAGCAGGCTCACTTACTGCACATTGCACAGGATCATGTCCAGGCAGGTTTGGAATATCTCCAGAGAAGGAGGCTCTTCCTTGATGTATTTGTGCACAGTGATGGGATCCCCCCTCAGCCCTCTCCTATCCTGGCTGAACAGCTGCAGCTCTCTCAGCCTCTCCTCAGAGGAGAGGTTTTCCAATCCCCTAATCATCTCTGTAGTCCTCCACGGGACTCGCTCCAGTAGTTCCATGTCCCTCTTGTACTGAGGAACACAGAAGTGGACACAGGACTCCAGATTGGACCTCACCAAGGCCAAGTATAGAGAGAGGATCTCCTCCCTTGACCTGCTGGCAACACTCCTCCTAATGCACCCCAGGAGGCCACCGTCCTTCTTGGCCACGAGGAGCCATTGCTGCCTCGTGGTCAGCTGGCAGCCCACCAGGATGCCCAGGTCCTTCTCTGCAGAGCTGCCCTCCAGCAGGTCAACCCCAGCCTGTACCAGTGCACCAGTAATACTTCCCTAGGTGTAGGACCCTGAACTTCATGAGGCCCAACTCTCCAGCCTGTTCGTTTCCCTTGGAATGGCTGCACAGAGGTGTGGGGTATCAGACACGGCTCCCAGTTTGGGACCATAAGGACACTTGCTAAGTGTGCACTCATCCCCTTCATTCAGGTGATTAATCAAGTAGCTGGACAAGACTGAATCCAATATCGACATCTGGGGAAGACCAATAGCTACAGGCCTCCTCCGTTTCCTTGAGCCTTTTCTTAAAAGCAGCTTCCTCTAAAGAGCAGCCTTCAGGCACTGTACTGGGTGGAACTTTCTGCTTTTAATGACAGAGTGAGGGGGTCAGCTCTGATCCAGACTTAGACACCAATTTATTTGGAAACCATATGAGACAAAGTAGTCTAATTCAAGGACGAACAAATCCAACCATTTGTGTAGCAGCATGTTAACAAATGCTAGTAATAGTAAATCTAATAAACATAAAGAAATATTGCTCAGTCCTGGTACATGATACAGTGGGATTCACATGTGGAGAGCAACATCAATATTACCATTTCTGAATAATGTCCATGAAATTACTTTCCTCAGGGCATCCTTGAGCTCCTTGTTCCTCAGGCTGTAGATGAGGGGGTTCAGAGTTGGAGGCACCAGTTGGAGTACAGAACAGCCAGCACCAGATTCAGAGATGAGCAGGAGATGGAGGGAGGCTTCAGGTAGGCAAACATGCCTGTGCTGATGAACAGGGAGACCACGACCAGGTGCGGGAGGCACATGGAAAAGGCTTTGTGCTGGCCCTGCTCAGAGGGGATCCTCAGCACAGCTCTGAAGATCTGCACGTAGGACAACGCAATGAAAGTGAAACACCCAAAGCCTAAACAGACACTAACCTCAAGAAGCCCAACTTCCCTGAGGTAGGAGTGTGAGCAGGAGAGCTTGAGGATCTGGGGCATCTCATAGAAGAACTGCTCCACCACATTGCCTTGGCAAAGTGATAGGGAAAATGTGTTCCTAGTGTGCAGGAGAGCATAGAGAAAATTAGATGCCCAGGCAGCTGCGGCCATTTTGATGCAAGTTCTGCTGTCCATGAGGACACCATAGTGCAGGGGTCTGCAGATGGCAACGTAGCGGTCATAGGCCATGACTGTGAGGAGAGAATACTCAGCTGAAATGAAAAATGCAAACATGAAGAACTGTGTAGTACATCCCCAGTAGGAAATGGCCCTGGTGTCCCACAGAGAATTGGCCATGGATTTGGGGACAGTGGTAGAGATGGAGCCAAGGTCAAGGAGGGAGAGGTTGAAGAGGAAGAAGTACATGGGGGTGTGGAGGCGGTGGTCGCAGGCTACGGCTGTGATGATGAGGCCGTTGGCCAGGAGGGCAGCCAGGTAGATGGCCAGGAAGAGTGAGAAGTGCAAGAGCTGCAGCTCCCGTGTGCCTGCGAATGCCAGGAGGAGGAAGTCGGTAAAAGAGCTGCTATTCAACATTTGCCTCCCTCGTGTCATTAGGAACTGTCCAAAGAAGAGAAGTTAGTGAGAAGTCAGAACTAACTCTTCAAGACAAAAAAAAAAAAAAAAAAAAAAAAACAGGAAAAAAAAAGAACTCCCAAGTTATTCAGTTTTCATACACTCTCCCCCCACATAGTCAAACACTGCCTCTCTCTTTATTGAAAGGATCTCTTTTTTTCAGTACATGAGTTCTGCTTTGCATTGGATGAGTTTTTAAGAAGAACAAAAAGAACAAAACAACTGCAAAAAAACCCCTCTGAATTCATTCAGTTTTCAAACATCCCCAAATTACCAATGTGATTTCCAAGAGGCTCTTAGCGCAGGTCCTTTGCTTGAACTTTGTGCTGGCTGAGTGTGCTGCGAGGGGCAGGGACCTCAGTCGCTGGACTCCAGGGGGTCTGTCCTGCTGTACAGCACTGGGAATCAGGGAACATCAGGTGAAGTCCACTTAAGACATCAACGAGCCCTTCAGCATCTTCCCTCCCAAATATAAAGAGGGTGGTTTGAGGAACTGAGTTTCGTGGAATTGTTCAATATTTTTTATTTGATTTATTTGATTGGAGCTGTGCTTGTCACCCCTGGGGAGTGTTCCTCAAAATAGACCTCTTTGGCATTTCTACTGAGTCCAGAGAGGAAATCATCCACTGTTGCTGTGTGCAGATTGGGGACATCTCATTTGTCTCTTAGACTATTTCCCAGCTGTTCTATGGTGGAGGATGATCACACTCCTCTACTATCCTAACAGGAGATCAGACCTTGCAGAGGGCAGAGGAGTCCCATTTCACAATGCACATTTTCAATTTCTCGCCCTTTCCCCATACACCTAAGAGAGTCTCCTCACGCCCCTTCTTGCCAAGAGCACACAGGGCTCTCTTCAGCTGCCCATAGACAGATTCTCCCCAACACCTCCATACCCTCAGCATCTCTGCAGCTTCCTCACGCATCTTTCTTAGCAGTGAGGATGGGCTCTCCTTAAGGGAGATACAGCTCATTTCCCAGCCCTGTGCACTGCATTTCATGGAGCTGCACAGGACAGAAGGGGGATGGAAAAGCTCCTTCCCTGCAGACCCCTCTGTTCCACAGCTTGCAACATCAGCGCCTGAACTGCAGCTGAAAACACCCAACCCCAGAGAGCTGAGAGCAGGAACAGGAGCATCCTGGACAGGAGGGGAAACAAGGAGCTAGACCATGACACTGCTACCAAGGCAGGCAAGGAGAGGCACAGAGAGACATCCTGGAAAGCCTTCACTGTACGCAGCTGGGCATGCGACCTCGCAGAGGGTGATATTGCAGAGCAGTGACTCTCAGGCCCTTGGTGGGGCAGCAGGAAATGGGCCCGTGGCAGGAGAGATGCCCCTGGATATGGATGGAGGTCTGGCTGCAGAGGAGGCAGCTCCTGCCCTGCACTTCCTGCCCCTTCCCTGCCCATCTCTGCTGCCTGGAGCTGTCCCTGCCGGCAGCTCTTCCTCTGTCCCTATGTCTTGTCCCTGCCATGGCTCACAGATCCCATATCACCCTCCATGTGTTCAGCTCTGCCCTACAGAAACCTCCTGGCTCTGTGGCTGCAGGTCGTAACAACTAGGTCACATAAAGTCCTCCGAAGCCACAATGATGATGGTGATGCTATCTGCAATCTAAGGTGGGGATGAAGTGGCTTGCTGGGGTTTCTCACAGACCTCTTAATCCCTCACTGCCCTAATCCCTGCCAGGTGTCTCTCCTCTCAGGCAGAGATTCTCCCTGGAGGCCCATGGGGAGCTCCCCAGGCAGGCTGAGCGCTGCCCCTCGCAGGCTGCAGAGTCACTGCCCCGGGCACACAGCAGGCGCAGGGACACTGCTCTGAAGAACAGACCTGGCTGCACTCCCTGCCTTCACCCCCTGCAACGTCCCTGCGAGAAGGAAGCAGGATGCTCTGTCCCTGTGACAGGGAACGCCTGCCCTGCAGCATCTCCTCAGCCTGCTATGCCCTGAATAATCCAGGAGAGAGACTATTAAAAACCCAGTGCATAATGACATGGACTGAGAGCAGAAGTCCCCTCCAGAAAGCTCAACAGCATTGCTCTGCAGCCAGACACTCACCATGTAAACAGCTGTGAAGATTTTGCCATGCACTGAGTTCTGCTCTGTGCCCCTTGCTCCAAACCACCGTTCATCCCCTCTCGCTGCCTTCTCTCCTCTGCTGTCCGCAGCAGCAGGCAGTGCCCGCAGCCCTGCTGCTCTTGGCACAGGAGCTGCTCCTGCACTCGGCTGTCTCTGGGCAGTGCTGCCAGGCTGCCACGAGCTGCCTCCGTCCCAGGAGCCTGGCCCCACTCAGGAGCAGAGGCCCAGCTGAACTCACCAATTTCTCTGTCCCTTGTGCCCCCTCCTCCTGGGAAAAGTTCACTTCAATAAACTAAAATAATCAGCTGTTGTCCTTTGCTAATGATTGGAGAGAGATTATTCCAACATGGCAATTTATTGCATCAAAGGATGACTATCTATGAAAGTTGGAAATACCCCACTCTGGAAGCCTCATTTCACATCCCTTAACTAGACAGGAGACCTCAAACCCTTCTAGCTCTCCTCCCCTGAACTACTCTTCATCCCACCACATGACATGAACAGGTAACGGGCTCCGGGTGGCTGCATCAAAGGCTGTCAAGGCCTATGGATATCTTCAGTGGCACCTTGTTCTTCCTGAACCAGCGTTAGGTACAGAAGAGAGTGCCCGTTGGGCTGCTTTGTGTGAGAGGAAATGCCCATGGCCAGGAATACGTGGTTCCTTGCTGGAGAAGCTCCTGCCTGGCTATCTTGGCTCAGGTCTTCTTCTCCACCATCCTCTGGGAATGTGCTCTCCGTGCAGGTCTCATCCCTGCTGCCCACCTCTCCCTCCAGCCCCACTGCTCACCTCCCTCGTGTGCTCCTGCACTCCAGGGATCCCGTCCATGGACGATGGGCAGCCATTCGCCTGCTGCTCCTTCTCCATCTCCAGGACTCACTCTGGGGACAGCCCTGCACAAACAGTGCATTTCTGGCCTGTCCTCTGCACAGGCAGACACGTCCTCACAGTCCATGTCACAGCCCTGTCCTCTGATCAGCTGCTCACACTGAGGGGACCTCACAGACCCTTGGCTGGGGCTGGTCCTGCTGCTGGCCAATCCCGCACGGGGCAGCAGTGACCTCACAATGTGCCCTGGAACCTTCAGCTGGCTTTGGCCTATCAGCAGCAGGGACAGAGGTGACGTCACAAGAAACCTCAGCATCCCAGAGCCTCCTGATGGCGTCAGGTCTACAGAGAAGGAATTAGACTGCACTGTAGACACAGGAGTGACCAGAAGAATTGCCGGAAAGCAGAAGACATCAGGTATTATAGCCACCTGCAGATGATTCATTCCTAATCTTGTCTCCTTCAAAGTAAACTTGGGCTTCATCCCACAGCCAATGGGAAGGCTTTTGCTTTGTTGTCTTTTGGGGGACACTTTTTTCTTCTTTCCAGTGTACTTTAACCGAAAACATGCAAATCATGCAAGACTTTAGTCTTGCAAAAGTATGCTCTGTCACTTAAAAGTCATAATTCTGTCACTCTTGAGTAAGTATGGGTTCATCTGCCTCCAGTCACTTGACATCTGGCATTAATGCCATTTTTTTTCTGGCTATTTTAAAATGTTTGCAGCATTTGGGCCATTGATCATACTGCTCTCTCCCAGACTGCTAGTCTGCAGTTCTGCCCTCTCGTTATTTTGCTTCTCTTTGGTTGAGGCTGTCAGGACACCTCAGCATCCTGCTGACTTCTTGTCATGTTCCTAATCTTGTCCACCAGGCCCCCCACATCTTTTCCTGCAAAGCTGCTTTCCACCCAGTGACCCCCAGGTTGCCCTCCTGCATGAGGTTATTCCATCCCAGCTACAGGACTTGCTTCAGAAACCCGTGTTTCCATCAGCCCATATCTGCTGCGACCTGTTGCTCTCCTTCTGCTTAGCAGCCCTAAGGGCATGCTGCCCTTATAAACCCCCTGAAGAACATTGCTGATAACATGAGTCAGGTGGACTTGCCCCACTCTTCTCCCCTCTTGGAGCTAAATGATGTTGAGCTCCTTTCCCACATGCTCCATTCCTGATGCCTCCACCCCACGTCTCCCCAGTCTATCTACAAAGATGTTATGGAAAAGCACATCAAGGGCATTCCTAAATGGTACTCTCCCCTTGTGCACACAACCAGTCATCCCATCACAGAAGCAGTCATGTTGGGGAGGCACAACATTTCCCTTGAGGCCTTCATGCTGACTGTTCTCAAGCCCTTCTTGTGGCTGGAACGAGCTCACAAAATGATTTACTTCCCATGGACTGAGGTTACACTGAGCAGCCCACCACTGCCCAGATCCTCTTTCCTGTCTTGATACTGGAGTCAATGCTGTTTGTCATTATGAATGGTGTAGACGAGGGGACAAAGTGCACTCTCAGCTAGCTCATGGACGAAGCCAAATTGGGATGAGTGGCTGACATGCTGGAGGGGCAGCATGCCCTTGGGGCTGCTAAGCAGACGGAGAGCAACAGGTTGTGGCTGATATGGAATGATGGAAACACGGGTTGCTGAAGCAAGTCCTGTAGCTGGGATGGAATAACCTCATGCAGGAGGACAACCTGGGGCTCACTGGCTGGAAAGCAGCTTTGCAGGAAAAGATGTGGGGGGTCTGGTGGACAAGAACGTGGCAAGAAGTCAGCAGGATACTGAGGTGTCCTGACAGCCTCAACCAAAGAGAAGGAAAATAAAGAGAGGGCAGAACTGCAGACTAGCAGTCTGGGAGAGAGCAGTATGATCAATGGCCCAAGTGCTGCAAACATTTTAAAACAGCCAGTGCTGTCAAATTTTTACCCTGCATAATAGATCAGAACTTTGGAGAAGGAAATGCGTTCACAAAAACAACCCGCTGATAATCTGGACAGCCTGGGGAGCCCACTGAAGGAGTAAGTGTATGTGACCTAAACCCACAACAGAGGCCTGGGCAAGCCGAGTAGCAGTCACCCTCCTGAGGTGAAAGGGTCCCAGTGCCCACGCTGCGCACGTTCTCCTCTGATTGCTCGTGATAAGGGCTCATGACACACACCACTGGGTCAAATGAACTTCTGTGGCGGAGTTGGAGGACAAAAGTAGGAATGAATCAAAAAAGGGGAATGCAGTCCAGGAGTCCTACCAGGACACATCCCCAAACACAGGTGGATCTTAGACCCTCTCGGGCAAGCCCCTTTCTGCAATGATCTGCAGCAGCTGGGAGGAGATGCCTCTGGTGGGGTGGAGGGCAGCTGTATTGCTCTCCGGGTAGACAAAGAGATCTCAGGCTCTTGTTGCACCAGTGCAGAGCAGCTGTCTGCTCAGAGGCCTGTGGGGGAAGAGGGACAGAGCTCAGGGCTCATGGGGTGAAGGTGGTGACGTGTGTCTGGGGCCAGGGCACTGCTCTCTCCTAGACCTTCTCCTAGGAAAGCTGTGCAGGAGCAGGCATGCCCTGGAGAAAAACTTCTGCCATGTTCCTGGGACCAGTGACAGGGTCCTTTCCGTGTGAGAACATGAAATGCCAGCAGGGCCATGGCTGCGATTCGTACTCTGAGGTCATTTCTGCCTGAGTACCTGATAGCCCCAAACTTGTGACTCTGAGGACACTTATTGCGCTGGATAGACCAGAGGGGGCTCTTAGCTGCCACAGGCCTTTGTGATGTTACCTCAGTGTCCGGTGGTGACCAGACAGAAAAGGCCCATGGTTTGGATGTTGGTTGTGTTGGCCTTTCTGCCTCAGGACCTGATAGGCCAGCAGCAGGCAAATGGCCTGGATGTTTGTTAGTGAGGTCACTGCTGTGCCTGTCCCTGTTAGGCCAAAAGCAGAGATATGGCCTGGATATTGGTAGTGAGGTCACTGCTGGGCCAGTCCTTGATAGCCCAAAAGCAGGGATATGGCTCTGAGGGTGACTGCGAGGTCACATCCTTCTCTGTAGACTTGACGTCATCAAGAGGCTCTGGGTTGCTGAGGTTTCTTGTGACGTCACCACTGTCCCTGCTGCTGATAGGCCAGAGCCAGTTGAAGGTTCCAGGGCACATTGTGAGGTCACTGCTGCTGCCATGCGGGATTGGCCAGCAGCAGAACCAGCCCCAGCCAAGGGCCTATGAGGTCCCCTCAGTGTGAGCAGCTGATCAGAGGACAGGGCTGTGACATGGACTATGAGGACGCATCTGTCTCTGCAGAGGACAGGCCAGAAATGCACTGGTCGTGCAGGGCTGTCCCCAGAGTGAGTCCTGGAGATGCAGAAGGAGCAGCAGGTGAACGGCTGCTCCTCATCCATGGACGGGATCACTGGAGCACAGGAGCGCATGAGGGAGGTGAGCAGTGGGGCTGCAGGGAGAGGCGGCAGCAGGGATGGGACCTGCAGGGAGGGCATATTCCCAGAGGATGGTGGTGAAGAAGACCTGAGCCAAGATAGCCAGGCTGGAGCTTCTCCAGCGATTGGACATGTATTCCTGGCCACGGGCATTTCCTCTCACAGAAAGCAGCCCAACGGGCACCCTCTCCTGTACCTGACGCTGGTTCAGGAAGAACAAAGTGCCACTGAAGATGTCTATGGGCCTTGACAGCCTTTGATGCAGCCACCCGTAGCCCGTTACCTGTTCATGTCATGTGGTGGGATGAAGAGGAGTTCAGGGGAGGAGAGCTAGAAGGGTTTGAGAGTGCAGAGCCTGAAGCAGAGACGTGGCGGGGCCAGGGTGCCTCCCATTTATGCAGCACCCTGGATGTAGACGGGATGGGCTCTCCCTACATCCAGTGCTGGAATGTCTTTGTTTGGTACAGGATGGAAATGCAGGATGCCCTGGGGCACTTGCCCAGCAATCACTCCAAGGGGACATGGTTTTCCTGTGGGTGCCCTACTGTATCTGCTAGAGACGTGTGGTTGTGCTGGACACTCCAGGCATCAGACAAGGCCCTGCCAGCACTTTTCTGTGACATCAAATCAGGACTCTGCATTGAATTACAAGAGCTGTTGGCTAATCCTGCAATCTTCCCATACCTCAGCTTCATGGGGAGTGTTGCTGCTGTCGTAGTTGGCATCTGGGGTCATTTCAGATGGCCAAGACGGCCAATTCCCCAACTCGTGCTCTAGGATGATGCAGGTCTCCTAGTAGCTCCATCAGAGCAAGCAGACACTGACACATGCCTTGCACCTCCTCAGTCTCTTCTGCTGTCACCAGGTGTTTCTGTGGGAACTGCTGACTCTCACCCTGCATCTCCAGTGATTGTGGTGGAGCTTTGACAAGGACCTCGTGGGCAGATCTCTGTGCTCTGCTCACTTCAGTTTTGGCAAGGGCAATCCCGCCATTGCTGTATTTGTGGAGTTTACAGGAGGGATCTGAATACGACTTCCAACTCACATCTAAGCAGGTACAGCCCAGATTGATATTTCTGAATCAGCACCTAAACCCTGTGCCAAGGACCTCCCCACTTGTTCACTCCTCAGTCTCCTGTCTAGTTAAGGGATGTGAAATGAGCCTTGCAGAGTGAGACATTTCCAATTTTGATAGATCTTCATTCTCTGATGAAATAAATTGCAATATTAGAATCTCTCTCTCTCCACTTGTTAACAAAGGACAACAGGTGATTATTTTCGTTTATTGAAGTGCACTTTTCCCAGGAGGAGGGGGCACGAGGGACAGAGGAATTGGTGAGTTCAGCTGTTCCTCTGCTCCTGAGCAGGGCCAGGCTCCTGGGACGGAGGCAGCTCGTGGCAGCCTGGCAGCACTGCCCAGAGACAGCCGAGTGCAGGAGCAGCTCCTGTGCCAAGAGCAGCAGGGCTGCGGGCACTGCCTGCTGCTGCGGACAGCAGAGGAGAGAAGGCAGCGAGAGGTGAACGGCAGTGTGGAGCGGGAGCAGAGCTCACTGTGGGGGAAATCTTCACACCCTTGAAAAAGTGAGTCTCTGTCTGCAGGGCAATGCTGCTGAGGTTCCTGGAGGGGGTGTCTGCACCCCAGCAAACCATGGCTCATAGGATTTTTAATGGTCTTTCTCCTGGAGTAAGCAGGACATAGCAGGAGGAGGAGATGCTTCAGGGCAGGGATTCCCTGACACATGGTCAGAGGATCAGGGTATGCTTCTCTTGGCTATGCCACTTGAACACATGGCTGTAGGGCTGTGAAGGCAGGGAGTGCACCAAGGTCTGCCTGGGGCTGTGATTCAGAGCAGTGTCCCTGTACCTCATGGTGCTGTTTGCCCAGGGCAGTGACTCTGCCACCTGTGAGGGTCAGCACACAGCCTCTCCAGGGAGCTCCCTGTGCTGCTGTGGGGAGAAGCTTTGGGTGGGAAGAGAGATCCCTGGCAGGGCAGGTTCTTTCTGCCTTTGAGAGGTGCTGCAGGGGTCAGGTTCTGCTCACAGCTCCAGCAAATGCGCAGGACATGTCTGAGGGGTCCTTTCAAGAGGAAAGTCAAGAGAAGAGCTGCTTGAAGGAGAAGGAGCTTTCCTTCAGGTCTCTGCACTTTCACTTGCCTCATTTTGACAGGGAGAATGAAGGAACAAGTTTTCTGTTTTGGCAATGAGCTGGGAGTCATTAACCTTCACTCTGAGAGATTAAAAGGTCTGTGAGAAATTTTGGTGAGCTGCTTCATCCCCACTTTAGTCTAAAGGCAGCATCAGCATCTTCTTTGCAGCATACTAGGACTTTATGTGACCTGCTCATTCCAACCTGAAACCACAGAGCTGGCCCTGGACATTGCCAGAGGTTTCTGTAGGGCAGAACTGAGCACCCAGAGGGTGACATGGGATCTTTGAGCAGTGACAGGGACAAGACACTGGGACAGAGAAAGAGCTGCCAGCAGGGACAGCTCCAGGCAGCAGAGATGGGCAGGGAAGGAGAAGGAACTGCAGGGCATGGGACTCTGCTGAACTCTGCAGCCAGAGCTGTGGCAGAGGAGAGGGGCATCTCTTTGGTGCCTCCCCACCAAGGGGCTGAGAGGGGCAGTGCTGCAATGTCCCCCTCTGCAAGGTGCCATACCCTGCTGGTAAAGTGAAGGTTTTCCAGAATGCCTCTCTGTCCCTCTCCTTGCCTTCCTTGGCAACAGGGTCATGGTGTTGCTCCTTATTCCTTCTCCTGTCCATGCTGCTCCTGTTCTTGCTCTCTGCTTCCTGTGGTTGGGAGGATTCAGCTGCAGTTCAGGCACCAAAGCTACAAGTAGTTGAAAAGAAGGATTTCCAAAGGAGTGAGGTCTCCACAGCCCCATTCTGTCCTGTGGAGCTCCGGGAAATGCAGTACAGGGAAATGAATTGACTGTTCCTTAAGGAAAGTCCGTCTTAAATCCTGACAATCATTTGGCTCTTACCCTGTGGTGTCCTGCAGGCTGCCACTTGCCCTCCAGAAAGCCTCTGCTGTCTCATGGCATATCTGTGGTATCTCAGCGACCCATGGGGAACCTATGGAAATCCTGATAGTATGGAAGTGATGGTGGGAGGCTGTAAATGGGCAGCAGAAAAGGGTCGTATGTGTTGTTTGCTAGAAGGGAAGTGTGGAGACCACCCTCAGGTGCATGTAGAAAGGGTGAGAAGATCAGAGATGGGCACTCTGAAACCAGACTCTGCTCTCAGCAGGGGCTGCTCTCTTTTTAGAGTGACATCATTTTCTAGCTAGAAGAACCATGAGCCTCAGAGATCTGGGAATGAGACAAATAGATGAGAAAGCTTCATTAATTTGTTTATTTTCCTTTTAAGAGTGTCCTTCTAACTTGTCTCTGTCTGTTTTTCCCTTGGTGAGTCTCCCATATGGATGGGGAGGAAATGTCCAACAGCAGCTCCCTGAAAGAATTCCTGCTCCTGCCATTCTCAGACAGGCGGGAGCTGCAGCTCTTGCACTTCTCGCTCTTCCTGGCCATCTACCTGGCTGCCCCACTGACCAATGGCCTCATCATCACAGCCGTAGCCTGTGACCACCACCTCCACACCCCCATGTACTTCTTCCTCCTCAATCTCTCCCTCCTCGACTTTGGATTCATCTCCACAACTGTCCCCAAATCCATGCACAATTCCCTGATAGACACCAGAGCCATTTCCTACTTGGGATGTCTTGGGCAGGTCTTAAGTAGTACTATTTTTGTATCAGCAGAGTATTTTCTCCTCACTGTCATGGCCTACGACCGCTATGTTGCCATCTGCAGACCCCTGCACTATGGGACCCTCCTGGGCAGCAGAGCTTGTGTCAGAATGGCAGCAGCTGCCTGGGCCAGTAGCTTTCTCAATGCTCTCCTGCACACTGCGAACACATTTTCCATACCACTCTCCCAAGGCAATGTGGTGGAACAGTTCTTTTGTGAGATCCCCCAGATCCTCAAGCTCTCCTGCTCACACTCCTACCCCGGGGAAGCTGGGGTTATTGTGATTAGTGCCTGTTTATGCTTTGGATGTTTCACTTTCATTGTGGTGTCCTACGTGCAGATCTTCAGAGCTGTGCTGAGGATCCCCTCCGAGCAGGGCCGGCACAAAGTCTTTTCCATGTGCCTCCCACACCTGGCCGTGGTCTCCCTGTTTCTCAGCACTACACTTTTTGCCTACCTAAAGCCCCCCTCCATCTCCTCCCCATCTCTGGATCTGGTGCTGGCTGTTCTGTACTCGGTGGTGCCTCCAGCAGTGAACCCCCTCATCTACAGCATGAGGAACAAGGAACTCAAGGATGCCATTAGGAAAGTGATTTCATGGACCTTTTTAAGCAGTGGTAATTTTTCCGCATCTCTCCACAAATGACTCTTTCTGTATTCCGTAATTGGATTGAGCATTGCTTCTTCATGTTATTTTTATTGTGGCTTTTATTAGTGATAATAATTGTTATCATGTTCCTACACAACTACTTGTATTCATTACCCTTTTTACGGTGCCTGCTCTGTCTTACCTGAAATCCTAAATAGTGTTGAATGCTGGACAAGGACTGGCTCCCTAACAGTATTTCTGTAATAAAGTAATTTCTATCAGTACCGTGCGTGAAAGCTGGGCTTTTCCTCCAAAGCTGGTGTCAAGAATAGGCCCAAAGACTTGCATCCCTCAAGGGCCTGCTGCACAGGATTCTCCATGGGTTCAGCAACACAGAGCTCAGAATCATGTAACGATCTTTTAGAGACCAAGGGCTGGTTTGGGAATTCACCTATCAGAGTCCTAGGATAGTGGAGATGCTGAATGGGCATGGATTTACACATGCACAGCTCTCCTACGTATTAAGGCACAGTGTCAAATGGCTGTTCTCATGGAGGGGAAGGTGGCGGTCTCAGGAGAGCACAGAGATCCTCCTGGGACATCATATGCCTGGGATGGACTGTGAGTAGAGCCTCATAAACGGAGAGGTCCTCAAAGATGGAGTTTCTTAGAGGTAAAGCACTGGGTATTCGCAGGCAAAAGAGGACTCTGCAGTCTCAGGAGAGGCAGGGAGGACTCAACTGTCAGGAAGAAGGGAGAACGGAGAGCCCTCTGGGTCACCATCTATCAAATCCCAAGGGCAGGATGTATAGGCACAACTGGACACAACGAGCACCCTTGGAAATGCTCTGCAGTCCAGGTGCCCTGGACTGTGCAGTCACCTGCAGTCCCCCGGAGGGATTAGAGGTCGTGATACCCATTTGGTTGGCTCTGACTCCTACCCCTGGTCACAGGGGCAGTGAAATGTCACCCTTAGCCACTTTATTCCCCCCTCTACCCCCTCCATATCCTTCCCAGCTCTGGACCTCTCTGTACTGGCCATTCTGTACTCAGTGGTGCCTCCAGCACTGAACCCCCTTGTCTACAGCATGAGGAACAAGGAGCTCAAGGAGGCACTGAGGAAACTTCCTCAATGGGTACAATGTCAGTGCCAAAAACTGTCCTGTGTGCAGTCACTTGTCATTCCCATGTACCTGGCATGAAGCATGTGCTCTTCATTTATTTCTTTCTCAATGTTTACTCTTACCTTCCTGATAAAATAATAATAAATAATTATTTAAAATACAATACAACAATACAGCAGGAACAAAAGGTGGACTAGGGAAAATACGGGCCTGCTGCTAAATGGGCCAAGAGTCCTGGTGAGAGAGGACACAGAAAAGGCCACCTTTGCCACAGGCTTTAGTGCTAAGAGTGACCCTCAGGAATCCTAGGCCCTGGAGACCATGGAGAAATGGAGAAAGGAAGACTTTCCCTTGCTGGAGGAGGATCTGAGTAGCGCTCACTTCAGCAAACTGGACACCCACAAAACCATGGGCTGTGAGGAGATTCTCTTGCACTGTTCAGTGCCCACGTGTGACAGAGCTCCACGAACTGGAGAAATCAAGTCCCTCCAGTTACACTGCTTGTACCTCTGGTCCTTGGCAAGCGACCTTCACACATCAGAGACTCTCCGAGCACCGCCTGATAGATGCAAAAAGGGGCTCACATTGGAATGCTGCATTTATGGCACTGCATCTCGCATTGCTTTCATGCCTCCTGATGTTAGCTTGCTTCCCTTTACCCCTTCTCTGTTTGTCACACTGCACCATCGCATGTGTCACGATCACATCTCAAAGTGCACAAGTGGGAATTTCTCCTCTGGTGTTATTCCTGTGTTTCACACCTCAGACAACTTCACCTGTGACCTGCATGGTCAAAGTGACAACTGGGAACAGAAGAAGCTGAGCACAAGGAAGGACCTTGCTCTACCTTGCTTGGTCTTGTTACAGGCATTGCCTGGTTCAGGCTGGGCTGCTTTTTCTTGGAGAGCAGCAAGAGAAGAGGCATCTTTCCCTTCTTTTAAAAGTCATCAGGCAATAATTTGCATCCTGCTTGTAACACACACTTGCTACTCAGGGCCATAAGGGCAGGGGGCTTGGGGCGTGCCATGGAGCACAATGAGAAAGAGGAGCACTGGCACAGCTCTGGGGCAGATGGGGCGATGGAAAGAAAGCTTGCTCTGCTTTCCAGGAGTCTGTCCCCCACGTTCTGCTTATATCTAGCCTTCCCCGCCTCTCCAAAAGATATCCAGTAAGGCTCTTCCCTGTAGCAAAGGGACCTCATTGTTGGCATCTTGGACTTAGCCTACAGCCAAAGAGAATAATTGCACTTTATGAAATTATTACTGCTCTGTTTCTCTTTCTATGCAATTAAGAAAAATCCTGTGCCTATTTGCAGCTAGTTCTCTAAGGAAAGTAAGTGCGAACTGGGGCAGATGAACTGCTACCTTCAGTTGCAGACTTCAGTGGAATAGGAGAGCTTCTAACACTCTAACAAGAGTGAGGAAGTCCCATGTGGCTGATGGGAGAAATGGCAGGGTTGGGGAGGGGGAAGGAAGTGTCCATACAGTGCCTGAGGTCCAGGACACGCTTTTCCTCTATGTCCAGACTTCATTAGGGGTCACTCTACACTGACACCAGTTGGAGAATGTTGCTCTGAAATTATAATAATAATGATAAAAGCCTTTAAAGGCAGAAATACTTGTAGTTATTTATGTCTCCACCTTTCAGCTACACTCCTGAAACATCTCCAATTAGCCATGCAAGACTTGGAGAAAATTACAGGGAGAGACATAGTTGGTCAGAGCTTTTTGCTTTTTAATGAGTCCCCTAGTGTGTTTGGGGCTGAGCCTACGAACCTCAGTTACTGAGAGGAGCCTGAACAAAATGTTCAAGAATTCAAAGTCAGAAGCAACCTCCAAAGTTCTGTAGAGCAGTAATGGGTCCCACTGAGAGTTGTTAGCTGCAAAGATTCCCTAGGGGCTGATTAGAGGAGAAAACTGCAATCACTGGTATCAGGTAGACAGAGGAAATGTGCAGGTGGCTCTGATCCCACGTTAACCCTTGGTGTGTTCGATCAGGCAGAATGTCCAAGCTCGGTCACTGAGCATCCTCAAAGGGAGATCCTTTCCCCTACATGTTTTCCAGGTCCTCCTGGGGACGTTATGTGGGTGGGGGTGTGCAGTGCTCAGTGCAGGGCAATGATATGACACCTTTCAGGGTGTTGGCAAGGGGGACAGTGAGGCCCAGTGTCTCCTGGTAGGTCTTGGTGGCAGACAACAGCCATAGCCAAGGGGATGCCAACCTTATTTGGGTTGTTTGAGCTTTGGCAGTGCCTTTGTTATTCCCACCCAGGCCAGGAGGAGGGGAGGCCTCGGGAGAAACAGAGCTGGGCTGTGCAGAAAGAATGGCAGGAGCGGCCTTTACCTTGGGACCTGTCACAGAGGTGAACCAATCTTCAGGAAGGACAAGACGCCAGTGAAGAAGTCCCTTGGCTTGAGTTCATAGCCTGAGGTCATCATTGGCCCAAGTCCCGTTCATGCCATCTAGGGGTGTGAAGAGTTTCAAGAGAGGGAGAGCTAGAAGGTTTGGGGGGTGCAGAGACCTTGGTGTGATGTGCCTCTCTCATTGATGAAGTAAGCTTGGCTTAGACTGTTAGGACTTGGCTGAAGGAGAGTGGTGGGATCCAGACATGTGGGCACTGTTAAGAAACCTGAGTGCCCAAAACCACTTGAAAGGGACACGTTTACCCTGTAGGTCACAGGGTGTATCTGCTAGAGACACACGGCTGTGCTGGACGTCCCAGGCATCCAGCATGGCCTATTTCTGTGTCAGTGAATCAAGTGCCTGAACAGAATGAGATGAACTATTTCAATGTCAGCATCTGCTCGTGTCTCAGCTTCCTAGTAAGTAGAGCTCTGGTAGCAGTGGGCATCTGATAACATTTTGGGTGACCAAAGCAATTCCCTACCCAGTCCCAACACATGCTCTAGAAGAAAGTAGATATGGTGATCATAGCAATCAGACACTGGCACATGCCTTCAACCACCTCTGACCCTTCCAGTGTCACCAAGGGTTTGTGTGTGTGCAGCTGACACCCACCCTGAACGACCAGTGATTGGGAGCATAGAGCAAGACCTCACATCCAGGCATCCCTGCTGTGCTCACTGCAGCTTGGGCAAGGGGAATCCCACCTGCTGTGTGTTTCTGTGGAGCTCACCACAGAATACCATGGCAGCCCAGGGCCTTCTATACCAGTCTGAGAATCCCAAACTGGGTGACATCAACCAATACCTGAACACTGGGAAAGTGAGCTCTATTATTGTATTCATTTATCTCAGCTAGCTAAGACTTGGGAAGAGGGGCTTCCTGAGTGGGACATTTTCAGCTCTTCCAAGTAACCATGCTCTGATGAAACAAACTACAATGCTGACACCAGTCTTTCCTAGTGTTTAGAGAGGGATAATCAGGGATTATTTTAGTTGACTACAGTGCACATTTCCCAGGAGGAGGGAGCACGAGGGACAGAGAAATTGGTGAGTTCAGCTGTTCCTCTGCTCCTGAGCGGGGCCAGGCTCCTGGGACGGAGGCAGCTCGTGGCAGCCTGTCAGCACTGCCCAGAGACAGCCGAGTGCAGGAGCAGCTCCTGTGCCAAGAGCAGCAGGGCTGCGGGCACTGCCTGCTGCTGCGGACAGCAGAGGAGAGAGGACAGAGAGAAGGGAACGGCAGTGTGGAGTGGGAACACACAGGAGACCTCCACAGCTCTTGACATGGTGAGTTTGTGCTTACAGGACAATGCTACGGAGCTTGTTGAAGGGGACATAAGAACCCATCACACTCCATGGCTGGCAGCATTTTTCTCTTCTTTATCCTGGCTTTTTCAAAGCAGAGGAAGAGGAGCTGCTTCAGAGCAGGGATTCTCTAACATACCACCTAAGGGCAGGGCATCCTGCTGCCTTCCCAACAGAAACAGCAGTGATGTGAAGCCGGGGTGTGCAGACAGGGTGAGAGGTCTGCACTTCAGAGCAGGGTCCCTGCACCCAAAGGTGCTGTGTGCCCGCAGCAGTGACTGTGTCGCCTGTGAAGGTCAGCGCTCAGCCTGCCCAGGGAGCTCCCCACAGGACTGAGGGGAGAAGTTCTGGGTGGGAGGATTATCCTCTACCAGGACAGGCTCCTTCTCCTGCTGGGAGGGTGCTGCAGGGGTCAGGTCTGCTCACAGGTCTAGCTGTGAGCACATTTCAGGGAGCACTTTGCAAAAGGAAAGGCAGGGCAGGCATTTCCTGGAAGAGAAGCCAATGAGATGGTGCTTAGAATTTCCTTCCACTTGGTAAGAGGAAAATGGAAACAAAACTGTCAGATTTGAACAAGAGACTGAGACTCATTAAGAGATTCAAGGAGCTGCCAAAGAATCTGCCAGGGACATCTGAATGTCCCCTCAGCCATCCCTTAGTTCATAGGCAGCACCAGCTTCTCCTGGGCTGCTACATCAGGGTCTATCTGAGCTGCTCCTTAGCACCTGCAGACATGGGGGTGCCCCTGGACAGTCCCCTGCTCCTGGGAGGTTTCTGCAGGGAGAACTGGTCTCACTTGTGAGTGTCGTTGTCCTTCATGTGAGTGAGGTGCAAGTACATGACAGTGAGGGACAAGGCTCAGCGATGAAGCAGGTCCCATGACAAAGTCCTAACAAGGTGTTTTTTTTGTTTGTTTGTTTGTTTTTTCCTTTTTCCTTTTTCCTTTTTCCTTTTGGGATGCACAAGGGTTTATGCTGAGAACGATTGAAGCGCCAAAGATTTCTGCTCTATCAAAATATGTTCCCAGAGTGAGTAGGCACCTTTGTGTGTTTGTGTGTGCACCATCATATATATTATTTATACGCATGCTTATATATCAACAGACTCCTCCACTTATCCTTTTGCAGAGAAGATTTGAATTCTAAATGTTGAAGAGCCCTGCCATAGAAGGGGTGGACATCGCCTCCTGCAGGTTGCGTGCATCAAAGCTACTCCTTCTCTCTGCAGTGCCTGGAATAAGGGTGCAGGGTGCAGGGTTAAAAGAGGCATGAGGACAAGGTCTATCTCTAGACCCCTCGACATGTAGAAAGGGTAAGGTCTATCCTTGTTTCCTTTTGACTGTTGTTCCCCATTGCTGGAGTGAGATCTGGTGTGGCAGACTCAGATACAAATATCTCTGTTGAGGAGGGCAAGAGTGATGGGGGTGAATCCCTCACAGAGCTCTTCTCCTTCACATAAAACTAGTGTGAGGGCTGTATTCAGCTCTCATGCTGGTGAATGGAGAATATTCCCACTTGGTCTCTGGACTAAGTCCATTCCAAGCAATGCAATATGCCATTCCAAGGCATCTCCACAAATACCAGTCAAAGACTAGTGCATCTATTTCCACCTGCAGGAAAGCAGAAACAACTCCTCCAGAGCTATGGGGAGGAGGCCCTGCTGAACTTGGCACACTCAGCCAGTTCAAAGTGGAGCACCAGAAAGGGAGCCGAAATAAGGGAGAGAGGAAATGTGGGGAGTTCCTTGAGAAACTGAAACGGTTTGGCTCAGAAAAGCCTTCCTTAACTTTTGTCTTTCTTTCCTTTCTTGGACAGGACTCCTGTGCCCCTAAGGAACTAATGTCCAACAGCAGCTCCTTCAACGAGTTCCTCCTCCTGCCATTCTCAGACAGGCGGGAGCTGCAGCTCTTGCACTTCTCGCTCTTCCTGGCCATCTACCTGGCTGCCCTCCTGGCCAACGGCCTCATCATCACAGCCGTAGCCTGCGACCACCGCCTCCACACCCCCATGTACTTCTTCCTCCTCAACCTCTCCCTCCTCGACCTGGGCTCCATCTCCACGACTGTTCCCAAAGCCATGGCCAATTCCCTGAGGAACACCAAGGCCATTTCCTACTCGGAATGTGCTGCCCAGTTATTTTTCATGGTCTTCTTGTTAGGAGGAGAGTTTTTTCTCCTGACATTTATGGCCTATGACCGCTATGTTGCCATCTGCAGACCCCTGCACTATGGGACCCTCCTGGGCAGCAGAGCTTGTGTCAAAATGGCAGCAGCTGCCTGGGTCAGTGGTTTTCTCTATGCTCTCCTGCACACGGGGAACACATTTTCCCTACCCCTCTGCCAAGGCAATGTGGTGGAGCAGTTCTTCTGTGAGATCCCCCAGATCCTCAAGCTCTCCTGCTCACACTCCTACCTCAGGGAAGCTGGGATTCTTGGGGTTAGTGCCTGTTTAGTCTTTGGGTGTTTCATTTTCATTGTGGTGTCCTATGTGCAGATCTTTGCTGCTGTGCTGAGGATCCCCTCTGAGCAGGGCCAGCACAAAGCCTTTTCCATGTGCCTCCCGCACCTGGCTGTAGTCTCCTTGTTTGTGATTCCTGTATTGTTTGCCCACCTGAAGCCCCCCTCCATCTCCTCCCCACTTCTAGATATGGTTGTGTCCATTCTGTACTCGGTGGTTCCTCCAGCCCTGAACCCCTCATCTACAGCATGAGGAACAAGGAGCTCAAGGAGGCATTGAAGAAACTCATCCAGCGGGTACAAGGTCAGTGGTAACAACTGTTTCATTCACTCACCAGGATATCTAGCACCGAGGCTGTATTTTATCCATTTCTTTCTTTTTTACTTCTCTCTTTTACATCCATCTTAAAATAATAAATAATAAAATAAAGATACCCAGTTTTTGTCACATCTGCACAGGAATCTCTCTTTTAGCACTTAAACTTAGACCATGATAAAGCAGGAAGCCAGGCTTCCCCCTTCACTAGCAGAGAGGGGGGATTCTCTGAGCTCCCTTGGATGTGCCCAGTGCAGGGAGGAGAGTTTCCCTCTGCAGCATCTTTTCCAGCACTGACCAAGGGACCTCTGGGGTACAGAGTCACGGAGGGACAAGGGCAGGTGGGCTGAGACCAGGGGTCCAGTGTTGTTTAGGAGATCTCAGCTCTCGTGGCTATGGTTAGAATGTAATCTCAAATCTCTCTAATATGAGAGAAACGGCAACCAAGGGTCACCACAGGTTTCCATGGCTACATGCAAAGCTCCAACACACAAAACTGAACATGAGTGAATTGAAGGAAAGTCTAGAGGCAGCCTTCCCATGGCAGTTCATCTTTCCTGAAGACACATTCCCGGAGGGAAGCAGGAGTTTCTCTATTTAGAGTTGGCCTCCTCATTTCCGTGCTGTCCTTCCATGCTTTATTCTGCAGATATGGCCCAGGAACTGTCATAACCTGGTAGAGATAGGCTTGTTTTCCCTCGTACCCTGGAAGAACAGGCAGGACCAGTCCTTGGGCTCCCTTAAGACACAGCTGGACTCCAGAATAACATTTCCATAATAAAAGGGGATCTTCCCTATGATGGTCCTGAATCTGGCCTCTCTTTAGAAACTGAAATCAAAAAATATGCGCAAGGGTGTGCAACCACGAATGGGCCTGCTCTTCTGCTTGTGAACTCCATGAGATCCAGGGGATGACCTCAGCATTCCAGGGTGATCTGTTAGCCTCAATCCAGGGTTCATCTCTCACTGACCACTGCAGATAGGCAATGGTCTCTGCATTGCCTGTGCCAGGCTGCCCCACACGTGACTGTGCTGATGAGAGAACCCCCAGGGGATCTCCAGGCACAGGGTTTGCCTGGCAGTGGGCACTGAGTGCAGCTTTAATGAAACAGGGATGACTCACAGTGCAGGGACCAGAAGGTAGAGCACTAAACCCAGGTGCACATGGGGAAAGGAGGGCTCTGCAATCCCCAGAGAGGCAGTGGGGACCCAGGAGGCCCAGGGAAGGGGCAGTGGAGGGCGATTCCTGCACCCACAGTGAAACAACACAGCCTGGAGCTAGTGGCCACCCAAAGACATCTCCTGCCATTGCAATATTGTGGGGCACTCTGAGTACCGTCAGACCTCAGCCACCAGTAGCAGGGGCCACAAGGGCACACTGATGGCTCATGGTCAATTTGTTGTCAACCACGATTCCCAAATCCCTTTTTGTGGAGCTGCTCTCCAACAGGTCAACCCCCAGCCTGTCCTGCTGCATGGGGTTATTCCTGCCTAGCTGGAAGACTCGGCACTTGCCCATAGTGAACTTCATGAAGTTCCTCTACCCCCAACTCTCCAGGCTCTCCAGGTCCCTCCTAAAGCCTGCACAGCCCTCTGGGCTATCAGCCATTCCTCCCACCTTTGTATCCTCTGCAAACTTTCTGAGGTTGCACTCTGTCCCTTCAGCTCACTCATTAATAAACTGAACAGGTTTTGACTGACTCCTGATACCAATAGTTGCAGGTCTCCAACTAGGCTCTGCACCACTGATCACAACCCCAAAGCCTAAACCCCAAACCCAGCTGCTCACACGGAGGTGACCTCACAGGTGCAAACCCACCACATCCCTGCTGCTGCCTGTGGCCTTCAGAGACAGCAGCTTCCTCAAACCCCTTCCCCACACAGGAACCACTGCTGCCCTCTCAGCTCCTCTCACCACAGAGACCCCCCACCCACCGCCCACGCCTGCCTGCCTGCTGCCGGCCAATCAGGCACTCACAAAGACATGACGTCACAGCGCCGTTCCGCCCAGCTCTCTGGCCCTGCCCTCCAGGGCAGCAATGGCCTCCCCAGCCCTTCCCCACCAGGAGCCCAGCCCGGGCTCAGCAGCTGCTCCGCGGAGATGATCTCAGCAGCGCAGAGCCCCACAGGGCCCGGCTGCTGCCCAATGAGGCGCTGCGGGAGCGGTGACCTCACAGTCACCAGGCAGAGCCAGCCCTGCTGCTGCCCAATCAGCTCTGCCCGCAGCGGGGACCTCCCAAGCAGCAGCCACGCCCTCTCCCTGCAGCTGGCCTATCAGGGGATGCGGCAGCAGTGACCTCCTCGTGCCCAGCGCAGCCATTGGCTGTGAGGCCCCGTGGGGCTCCTGGCTGTGCTGGGGTGTGTGCGGGGCCGGGGCAGGGAGGGGAGCCCAGCTCGGGGCTGCTGGTGCTGGGGGTGCTGGTGTGGGGGCCTGGGGGGCTGTGTGAGCTGCTGTGTTGGGCTCAGCCAGCACTGCCCACCCCGGCGTGGGGGAGAAGAGGGGCAGCCAGTGCCAGGGAAACCTGCCCTGGATTCTCTCCTTCTGCCCCCAGCACCCACACAAGGGTTGGAGCTGCCCCACGGGAGCCTTGGGGCTCGGGGAAGCCCCAGCCCCAGGGGCCCTGGCTGCCACATTGTCCTCTGAGCAAGGTGGGACCTTCAAGCAGGACTCCTGCGGCAGCCTCCAGCCCTGAGCAGCCACTGCCACAGCCCGGGATCCACAGGGGTCTTTGCAGTGACAGTTTCTGTGTGACACACAGAACAATGTGGATTGACACAATGTGGCTTGACACAGTCCATGGCATGATCTATAGTTGCTGCCTGTCCTGATTGTCAAGGACAGCAGACGCCTGTTTTCCATGGAGTTAACCTGAGAGCCTACAAGCGTTACAGTTGTGGCAAACGGATGTCACTCATATTGCTGAATTTGGGTGGCTTCAGTTTGTCCATGTTTCTGTTGATACATTTGTTTCTGTTGATACATTTTTTTTTTGTTGATACATATGTACTTCGCCATTTTCAGCATGCCTTTGCAACTCTCAGCATTCCTCGGACAGTGAAAACTGACAACTGTCAAAACTGGTCCTGCCTGTGTTTCCAAAAAGGGGCAGAGTTTTCTAAATTAGTGGGGTGTTCAGCACATAACTGGGATTCCCCGTTCCCCTACAGGCCAAGCCATCGTTGAACACTTGCATGGCACTCTGAAGCGCCTCATGCGAAAAATAAAGGGGGAAATGCAGGGGGAATCCCCACAGGCAAGACTAGGCAAAGCTGTATATGTGCTTAACTTTATTTCCTTCCCTAATAACTCTCCTCTTTCACCCGTTTTTTTCGCATTTTTCCTCTTTGACTACAACGGAAAAGGTGCCACAGCGGATACCAGTGCAGGTTTGTGACTTAGTCAGCGGCCGATGGTCTAAGCCACATGAGCTGATAACCCGGGGAAAGGGGTATACTTGTGGCATTGTCCGACACAAGTGGCACACTAAGCACTTGCATTCCACGGCCCGGCTCCATGCCAGCGAGCTGGGCTTCTTACCCATTGAAAGTTTGAGAATAGGTTGAGATCATTTCGGCCCCAAGACCTCTAATCATTCGCTTTACTGGGTAAAACTGCCCCCCACCACGTGTCAGCTATCCTGAGGGAAACTTCAGAGGGAACCAGCTACTAGATGGTTCGATTAGTCTTTCGCCCCTATACCCGGGTCGGACGACCGATTTGCAGGTCAGGACCCCTACGGACCTACATCAGAGTGTCCTCTGGCTTTGCCCTGCCCAGGCACAGTCCACCATTTTTCAGGTCCTAGCACGGACGCTCACGCTCCACCTCCCTGACGAAGCGGGCGAGACGGGCCGGTGTTGTGCCCACGGCTCTGCCTCCACCTCAGGATCCCACCTCACCTGGTGCGTGCTGGCCCTCACCTTCGTTGCACCATGGGCTTTCGAGCAAACCGCTGACTCTCGCACGTGCCAGACTCCTTGGTCTGTGTTTTAAGTATGGGTCGGGTGGGTAGCCGACATCGCCACGAGCACATCGTCATCGCACTGAGCACAGTCCTCCTCGGTTGACAGTCGCGTGGGGGGCCGTGGGGCCCGTCCCCCAGACCTGGGGGCCCTCCTCGCCGCTGCCGCAGGGCGCCATGTGCCCCCTCAGCCCCCCAGCTTCTGCGAGTGGTCGGGTGGGGAGGGAAAAGCGGTGGTGCCGCCGGTGACGGAGTCCGGGGAGCTGCCGCAGGGGAAGGAGCGGCAGCGATCCTCTCCCTCAGTCCCGGGATTCGGCGAGAGCTGCTGCCGGGGGCTCCAACACTCACCGGCCACCTGCCACCCAGGCCTTCCCGGCCGAACCGGAGCAGGTCACAGCGCACCGCCACAGGAGGAATGCGCCCGACACCGTCCGTGAGCTGGGTCTCGATCAGAAGGACTTGGGCCCCGCCGAGAGCAGTGCCGTGGATGGGGGCTTCTGTACGCCACATTTCCTGCGCCCCACCGCGGGGCAGGGATTCGGCGCTGGGCTCTTCCCTCTTCACTCGACGTTACTGAGGGAATCCTGGTTAGTTTCTTTTCCTCTGCTGACTAATATGCTTAAATTCATCGGGTCGCTACGTCTGATCTGAGGTCACAATCGGATGCATGGCACTCCCGCCCCCATGGCCTAATCCCTGATAACCCATCCCATGACTTCCCGGCCTTGTGTCCTGGTGCCCCATGGGCTGCCTGTTGCTGCAGGGGTCTCTGGAGGGGCGCTCGGGGAGGGTTATCTGCCCTGCTGCCCCTGTCGCTGCTGCCCTACGAGCGGCTCCCGCTGGCCGTGGCTGTGGCCTGGCTGCAGCCAGGGCTGGGCCTTGCGGCGTCAGCTCTGCAGTGACCAGTGCTCAAGGCTGCTGCTCTGGCTCTTCCCTCCTGGTGCTGCACGGGCAGGAGGTGCAGGGCCCACCCCAAGGACATGGCGCAGGACGACCATTGAAATGAGAGCAGCGGGACTGCAAGTAAAAACAGGTTGTTCTCCTCCCACAAACACAGTCTTAAGGGCACGCAAGGGTTTTGTTGATGGAGGATGTGTGGTGCGGGACACAATGCACCAACGGGTCAGGGTCTGGGCCAGCACCAGGTGCCTGTCCCCCAACACCAAGGGCTTCCCAAGGGCTCCTGGCCGGGGCTCAGCCGGTCCCCGAGGGCATCCTGCTGCCGGCCTCAGCACCGACCGCTGTGTCGGGACAGGCTCGCCGTGCCCACAGTGACTCTGCAGTTAGTACATACCTGTCTCTGCCTCCGGCGTGTTCTGGAGGGCAGACAGTGTCTTCTTCTGCTCCCTGGGTTCAGAGGCAACCTGCATGGGCAGAGCAAAGCCCCAGAGGCGGGTGCTATGAGCTGGCAGTGCTCGGGGCGCTGCTGCAGCAGCAGGGCTGTGGCAAGGACCATGCCATGCAGGGGGCACTGGAGGCAGCCCCGTGTGTGTCCCGAGGAGGCTGGGGGGTGCTTGTGCTTGGGGACTGCTGCTGGGGCTGCCCCTTCCCTCCTGACTCCACATCCATGCCCCAGGGCTGCACTCAGCGCAGGGCGAGCAGGGCACGGCAGCCGTGCCTACAAACACAAAGCAGCAGGCGTCCTTCCCATGGCAAACGGGCCAGGGGCTGAAGGGTTGGGGGTGCCAGGTGCCGATCACAGGCAGGGGGACCTCTCCAGAGCCACCCTGCAACACCTCAGCATTGCTCGCAGGGCAGCTCCCTTTGGTGGTGGGTGTTGCTGATGCCAAGTTTCTTGCTCACCTGTGGAGGAGGTCCTCCTCCACAAAGCTCTGTCCGGTGCATGCCAGGAAAGTCCTCGCGAGCTCCTCCAGCGGCTCCGTTTTGATGGAGAGCACGGCCAGATACTGCGCGGCGTTGTCGCTGTGCAGACGCTGCGGCGTGCCTCGAAGGCAGCAGATGATTCTGGGAGGCTGCTGTTGTAAGGCCTGCCAGGAAGGCTGCCAGTGTAGAGTCACCGGCCCATAGGCACTGCCCGGGGAAGAGAGCACAGACAGATACTGCGCAGTGCTGTCAGGGCGGACACGCAGCGCTTGTCCTTGGAGGTTGCAGATGATGCTGAATGGGGCCTCCCATGACACCACTGCACCCTGGGTGCCGGCAGTGCTGGCTTGTGCCGAGCTTGGTGGCACCTCTGTGAAGTAGCGGCTGCTGAGGCAAGCCTCCACTGAAAGGCTCTTCTCCATGTCCTCCCCGTGAAGGGCATCCTCTGTCACAGTGCAGGGTTCCCTTTGGGGAGCCTCAGCAGCAGACGCTTGGCCTCGTGGAGGCCACATCACAGGCTCTGGGGACACTGAAGTCTTGGCTCCCACGGAGTCCTGGCTGTGCGCCTTCGTGTCCAAACCCTGTGTTTTTTCCAAGGATCGTAATGAGGAAAGTGAGTGCCATCCTTCCTTCCACTCTGCACCCTCCCCTCCCGTAAATTCCCTGCCCTTCTGGGGCCTGAACAACAGCAGCGCTCTCCCACCTAGGAAGATGCTGCCCTGCTCCTACAGGCAGGGTGGGGAGGGGGTTGTGAGCATGGGGCAAGAGATGGGCAAAGGCCATTCCCAGAGGACCCTGAGGCAGCTCCTTGCAGTCCCTGCACAGAGCAGGCAGTTGGGCTGTGGGGTCAGAGCCCTCCTGTTTTCCCCAGTGCTTCCTGCCTGCTCCTCAGCAGCTGCACAGTCACGCAGAGGCTTGGCCACCGTCGCGGTGCAGCCCTATACCTGTGTGATGATGTTTTCCAAGTCTTGTGAGCTCGGTGGGGCCGGGAGCAAATGCAAGCTGTCCCTTGTGTGGGACGAAGCCAGGGTCTCGCCGTGATGCAGTGCAGCACGTGGATCCTGCTCGGCTCCCTGCGCGGACAAGGAGAAACCAATGAAGGTGGTTGTGCTGGTACTAGTGGCTCCTGAGGCAGAGAAAGCCTCATCCCCACGTCAAAGGGACGTTCACAGCTGAGCCAGGCCAGCTATGCTGGCCCCACAGATGCTCTCTGGACATCAGGGCAAGGCTCGCAAGCTCCATCAGCACCTTGAATGGTCCTGCTCACTGTGCTTTGTGTGGAGAGTCCAGCAGCGAGTACTCTGACCTGAGAGAAGGTCCTGCTGGGCTGGTTTGCCCCGACTCCTCTTCCCCACCATCCTCATGCTCTCTCGTGCGGCTCCCATCCCTGCTGCCCACCTCTCCCGCTAGAGCCACCACTCACCTCACTGCCACCTTCCTGTGCATCAGAAAGGCCTTCCACAGGCTGCGAGCAAGCGTTCGCCTGCTGCTCCTTCTCCATCTCCTGGTTCTACACCTGGAGATGGGCTACTCTGGACTCAGAGAAGTGCTGCTCCCTCGGGAAGGAGCTGCTCTGCTCAGAGGACGCATCCAGAGTGGGCCAGGGCGAGGACTCTGCCCAGGCATAAATACGGTCGCCGTGGGCACCATCCCGTCACAATGGCCTTGGGGACATGATGTCATCTCCATCACAAAGGCCTGCGTGTTGCCATGGGGGGGGGCCAGGACCATGGCGTGGTGATGACCAAGGGCACCCCCATTTCAGGAGCTTAGTGATCACCAAGGGGAAGCCCACAGCACACAGAGCCCTCCGCATGGGTCCCTGAAAGGTCAGGCTTTCTCCTGGAGCAAGAGGATTGCATCATGGGGGTCCTAGCAAGTGACCAGGTCTAGGGGACTGTTTGTCCTCTGCCCTGTGTGTACCAGAGCCGCGAGATTCAGGCGGGGGCAGGGGTGGCACCAGGAGTTTCCCATGTGTTTGGAGAGTACATCTTCTGTACTGCAGTGTGTGCTTAAGAGAACAGCCGGCCAAGGCTCCGGGCTGTCTTCGAAGGCTCCTTGAACCAGTGTATCTTGCACGGAGGCAGAGGATTGTAGTAGGTGCCGCTTTTCCAACAGAAATAAGGCCACTGCCACATGGATTGTGGAAGGAATGACACAGCTGCCACAATCCAGACAGAAATTAGGCCGCTGCCACGGCTGGTGGGAGACAGTGGGAGGAATGACGCAGTTAACACCTTTCCGCACAGAAATGTGCCTGGTGCCTCCTCATTCTTTCTCCTCAACTCAGGTCTCTGCTTCTTTCCCAAATTAAACAGTGAATCTCTTTCCCAGCTAAAAAAGAGGTTTATTCTGCGGAATGAAGGTGCCACTTGAGGTGGGGGCCTCCAAGCAAGGACCTCTAATCCCCACGTCCTTAGCTGTAGGTTTCGGCTTCAGCCCAAGCGCAGCCGCTCCCATCCCCAAAGGGCAATCCCTGATAACCCATCCCGCGACTTCCCGGCCTGGTGTCCTGCTGCCCCATGGGCTGCCTGTTGCTGCAGGGGTCTCTGGAGGGGCGCTCGGGGAGGGTTATCTGCCCCGCTGCCCCTGTCGCTGCTGCCCTAGGAGCAGCTCCCGCTGGCCGTGGCTGTGGCCTGGCTGCAGCCGGGCCTGGGCCCTGCGGTGTCAGCTCTGCAGTGACCAGTGCTCAGGGCTGCTGCTCTGGCTCTTCCCTCCTGACGCTGCACGGGCAGGAGGTGCAGGGCCCGCCCCAAGGACATGATGCCGGACGGCCATTGAGATTAGAGCAGCTGGGCTAGCACACAAGGGTTAGTACATACCTGACTCTGCCTCCGGCGTGTTCTCGCGGGAAGACGGTGTTTTCTCCTGCTCCTTGGGCTCAGAGGCAACCTGCATGGGCATGATCCACTCTTGTTATGTGGGGTAACCAACATAAAGAATTTGCTTCTCCACTCCTAAAGTCTAAGCTGAAACAAATCCACTCTACAGCAGCATATATACAATGTCAGCGAACAGGCAATGTGCCAAAATAAATAAAGGCAAAATTTATGCTATTTTTTTTTTTGCTTCTTAATGCTGTTCAAAGACAGCCAGAGATGTATTCTACTTGCCATTTAGAGGGGGAATTCATAGGATATTTTTTATCTTCAAAGTGGGAAAATTTTCAAGCTGAGGAGTCCCATCTTAGGCTCTCATAAGCTATATCAGGCCTTCAAATAAAATGCTTTATTTCATGTTCTTCATTTGGCTTTGCCATATACATATACTTATAAGGAGGACTTTATTTCTGTAAACTCTGTACAAATATTGAAATCTTTCTCTGCTCTCCCTTCCAAGTTCCCAGTCCAAAAAACCCTCAAGGGTCCCTTGTCTGATATGAACATAAATGTTAGGGAGTCAATGCTGTTTCTAAGGTCAGATCACTCAAAGATCAAGAGGAAGAGTCACTCAAAGATCAAGAGGAAGAGGTCTAATGAATCTTTTACATGCACTGTCAGGGAGGGATTTGGTTTTATGCCTCAACAAAATAGTAGAATAGCTCTCTGCGAAAATATTGTTTTCCCATCAGCTCAGACTAAAATTTCTGGGGTTGCCAGAACTGAATCCTTCGTGCCATTCATTTTCCTTAGGTTCATTCAATCCAGGTTGGATGAATCAATTTACTAAATGCATGAGAACCGAATAGACTCCAGTCAACCATATAGGAAATTAAAACAGTAGCTTTCTATCAAAAAGTGTTGCTATTTCTTTTATTTTTATTGTTATATTTATTTTTTTAGGAAGCGTACCAGGGAGCGGAGCAGGTGTCTTTAGTTGGTGCTTAAGGCCACTCTGTTAAGCGTCACTCGGTATTAGTCAAAACACACCCTGGTTTAGCAGAGACATAACGGCAGCTGTTCCAGCCTTTGTCATGGGCGAGTGCTAGTGCCAGCAACATGAGCGGAGCATTTGGCATTTTTCTCTTGCAACACAGGGATTCATTTGACCGTTGCCAAGTGGGAAAGTGGCGTGCACCTGCACAGAGGTCAAAGGTTTGGATTAGTAACCCTCTGTCATGGCACCAAGTGGAACAACTGCTAACGTTATAAGGGACCAAGTTTGCACTTGGCTTTGCTTTCACTAAGGCGAAATGGGATGGGCAAACAAAACATGCATTCTCCTTCAGCCTTGGATGCATGGGGTTGGTCTGGAAAAAGAGAGGTCCATGAGGAGCCACAGAAACACCCTGACCACAGCACAGCACAGGGGATTTTAGAGGCAGGCTTCCTTGTGTTCAAAGCCTGCTCTTGTTCTCCATTAGAGTAGAACCCTAAACAAGGCAGAGATTTGGTTTTATTAGCCCTTATGCACAATGAGGAGCTGCATGAGCGCATCTGGAAGGGGGAAAGGTGATTAGGACAGAAGGGGAAGGAGAGATGGAGAAGCGGAAAAGAGTGAATCCATGAGGCCGGTGGCCTCATCATCACAGTTATAACTTGTGACCACCACTTCCACACCCCCATGTACTTCTTCCTCCTCAACCTCCCTGCCCTGGACCTTGGCACCGTCTCCACCATTATCCCCAAGTCCATGGCCAGTTCCTTCCGGAGCACCAGGGCCATTTCCCGCTCAGAATGTGCAACCCAGCTCTTCCTGTTTGCCTTCTTCCCTTCAGATGATCATTCTCTCCTCACAGTCACGGCCGGTGACCACTGCGTTGCCCTCTGCAGACCCCTGCACTACAAGACCTTCCTGGGCAGCAGAGCTGGGGTCAAAATGGTAGGGGCTGCTTGAGGAACAAGAAACTCAAGCATGCACTGAATAAACAGTTCAGCTGGTACTAGCTGAGCAGCAATCAGCTGCCCATTCCTCTGCACAACTGATTTCTAATTTATCTTGGAAAGATTTTTGTCCTTTGAAATTGTCTCCTTGATAGTAGTGTTTGAATGCATCCCACTTCCCCAGCATCATGCACCACAGTCTACCTGAGCTGGTCATATCTTGTAAATATGTGATTCAGGGCTGTCCTCTCTCCAATAAAAGGGAAGGTCACTTTGGAGGAGGGTCTTTTTTTTTTTTTTCTAAAGTTGGAGCCGAGGATTTGCTCAAGGCCTTTTAGCATGAAAGACACCTTTTGCTTTTCCATGGATTTCCAAGGCCTCGTGGTAATGAGCTCATGGGGTGATGTGTTAGAACATGAGGGCTGGATTCAGCATTCACTACTTGGTTCCCTGGGAAAAAAAGATAAGGGAAGCAGAGCGTCACTGTCCTCTGTGTCCTTGTGCCAAGCACTGGGCCTGGTGTCAGCTTGGGGACTGGTGGGGCAGCTGATCACACATTCCTGCACCCTGGAGCTGCTTTGCCCACAGTGGCTTGGGCTGTGCTGTGAGTGTCCAGAGCTCTGCAGCATCCTCTGTTGGGCACTGCTGTGGGGCCACCCCAGCCTGGGCTGCATGGATGGTCGGGCTGGGGAGAGGGCAGCAGAGGTGGGGAGAGCCAGAAAGGGGCTGTTCTGGGCTGCTCATGGCCCACGAGAGGAAAACAACAGTGTTATCTAAGGGGGGTGAACAGGCAGCGGGGGGGACACACATGGATGGGTCTGTGGTTCTGGGCCAGGTCTTGTGTCCACGGCCTGTATGGATGGGAACGGTCAGATCTCCCCAACCTCTCTCCCATCACAGACTGCGGCAGATCCTGGAGGATGTCAGTGTGCTCCCCCGGCCTGAGACCCGACCACGGCTGGGCAGGCAGCGGGTGCTGGGGAGGTGCCAAAGCAGGAGGGTTGTGGAGGGATGGAGCACCAAGGGTTGTCCTGGGGACTGTGCTGGGGACATTCCCCCAAGCCAGAATGCGCCTTGTCCTATGTGGTGACTGCACAGTGGGTCCATGCTGCCACATATCATAGAATCATAGAATCCTAGAATGCTCCAGGTTGGAAGGGACCTCTAGAGATCATCTAGTCCAACCCCCCTGCACACACAGGGTCACCTAGAGCACGTGGCACAGGACTGTGTCCAAGCAGGTTTGAAGATCTCCAGAGAAGGAGACTCCACAACCTCTCTGGGCAACCTGTTCCAGTGCTCTGGCACGCTCACTGTTAAAAAAAATTTTCCTTAAGTTCATGTGGAACTTTTGGTGCTTCAGTTTGTGGCCATTACCTCTAGTTCTGTCGGTGGCCACCACTGAAAAGAGACCAGCACCATCCTCCTCACTCCCTCCCTTGAGGTACTTATATACACTGATTAGATCCCCTCTCAGCCTTCTCTTCTACAGGCTGAACAGGCCCAGCTCCCTCAGCCTCTTCCCACAGGAGAGATGTTCAAGGCCCCTAATCATCCTTGTGGCCCTGCGCTGGCCTCTCTCCAGCAGCTCCACATCCCTCTTGTCCTGTGGAGCCCAGAACTGGACACAATACTCCAGATGTGGGGCAGGGATACTGAGGGCACGGAGCTGGGACAGAGATGGGAGCCGTGATGCTGCTCACTGCTCCACCGCCCAAAAGAAAAGCCAGGAGGGCTCTCCCAGCCCGGCCTGATGAGCTCTTGTCCCTGCGCCCACCATGGCAGAGAAGAGGCTGAGCACCAGCAGATCCCTCAGCTACAGCTGCGCCAGCCTTGGGGAGCTGCCCGGAGCACCAGGACAGGCAGAGCACCTTCCTGGCATGTCCCGGTCCACAACGAGGGTGGCAGAAGCAGCAGGGAAATGGTCTGTTCTAGTTCCTGAACACATTAAGGCAGTGGGAAGATCCCTCGTGAAGTCATCGAGGGCAATTTGTGCCTCACCAACCTGATTGCCTTCTCTGGTGGGATGACTGGCTGTGGGGACAAGGGGAGAGCAGTGCACGCTGCATGCCTAGAATTAAGGAATGCCCTTAACATGTTTTTCCATAGCATCTTTGTAGCCAAACTGGGGGAACGTGAGCTGGAGTCATCAGCATGTGAGCAATGAGCTGGAGGCCGCTTCGCCCAAAGAGGGAGAAGTGCTGGAAATTCAACTGGCCAATGGTTATGTATGAGATTCCCCAGAGCCCAGCTGAGATTCCAGCTGCCCACAGGCAGGAGTTGCCAGGCTGCGCAGGACTGCCCCACAGGCGCCCACTTGGCTTTTGGCTACTGATGGGGGAGAGCTTCTGCCTCGCAAGCAGGTCCTCTCCCTGCAGGAGCCCGCCTGCCCTTGCTCAAGGCTTCTCCCAGGGTGCAGAAAGCAGCGTCGCAGCGCCCAGCGTCATCTCAGAAATGGCTGCCTTAGAGGGCCTTTCCAATGGCCTTTCTTCTTCCCTTTCTCTGGTCAAGACAGGCATGGCCCAGAGCGAGAGTGTCCCGGGATGGGGGCTCCACGCTCCCCCTGCTGCCCTATGCCCTCAGCCTGCCCCTCCAAAGATGCCCTGGTGACTCTTGCAAGCTTCACCCTGCACCAAAAAAAGGCTCACATGAACTTGGAAAGGGAGTTTATTTTTTGGAGAAAGTGACTTTTCTCCCGGAACCGTCCGGCTTTTGGCCCCGCTGCTCTTTCTTCTGGAGGCTGCGCATCACCGAAGCACTGAGGGGTAGAGGAGAAAGATGCTGAGTGTGTCATGACGCACAGGTGCCTCCTGGAAATCCAAAGGCACATCCCACCCCCGCCCCCATTTCCATGCAAGGGATGGCTGGGCCCAGCACAGGCAAGGCCAAGCTCCAAGGGCACTTGTGTGCCCTGGCGTAGGGGGCAGCGAAAGACCCTCTCTCCCCCGGACCTTGGCACAAAGGGCTTGGCAGGAGCAGGGACCCTGCCTGCCTTGGGAGCTACTTACCGGCGAGCCCCTTCCTCCTCCTGCTTCTGCTCCTGCTGGTTTTGCTCCACCCTCTCCTTCCAGCGGTCCCGAAGCAGTTTGTACGCAGTGGTGACCTGCTCTGCTTGCGGCGGCTGATGTCTGCAGGAGGAGGAACAAAGTCCTTCTCCTGCTCCCTGGGGACCCCTGGCACTTTTCCCCTCTGCAGTTCCTCCACACCCTCACCAGCAGAATTCAGGGGATGTTGTCTATCCCGGTAGGTATCAGGGGATGCTGCATGCCCCGCAGCAGAGGGATTTCAGGTGCCCCAGGGATGGGGCTGGTCAAGGTCACGCAGCTTGCAACTCGCGTTCCTTGCACACTCACTTGTCCGCTGGCATGCCTCTGTCTGCGGAGGAGCGCTGGCCAAGGGGTTCCAGCTTCTTCACCCTTTGCATCTGTTTTGTAAGGGCAAGAAGAACAAACTTCAGGAGGACGTTCAGGAGGGAGGAGTGAACAGGGGAGATGGCACTGGCCCACTTGCAGGGGATGCACCTAGTCCAGGCACAGATGCACAGGTTGCCACCCCCTCGCCCATTTCCCCTGGCTGCAGCCATCTCCCTCCTCGGAAGGGCTCAGCCAACTTGGCTGCTGCCCCAAGCAGGCAGCAATCCTCCTCCTGGGCCCTGGCTGCCTGCAAAGCTCCCTTGCCTGCCCGGCAGGCAGGAGATGCCCCTTTCTCAGAGGGCCCTGCACGGCATCCCTGACGTGGGGCCCTTTCTGCCCCCACAGCCTGCTGTCCCCTCTGTGCGGCTTGCCCTTGCCTCTCTTGGAATACAGAGATGCAGGCAGCCCTTGGAGCGCACTGCATGGGAGGGTGGTCGTTTCCTGACAAGGGCACAGGAAGGCAACTCGATCACACTTTTGTGCGGTTGGGAGGGAGAGTTGATGGGTTTTGCCCTTCACCGTCTCTTCTGCCCCTGCTCTTGAGCCTCACGCGCTCTTTGCCCCTTTTCAACACAGCGGGAATACTGCTCTCTCCTGTCCTAACTGAGCAGGGACCAAAGAGGCACCAAGCTGTCCTCTACGCCTTCAATGCCAAACAGAACCACTTCTGTGATTAAGAAAACCCCAGAAGAATTTTTGAAGGCATTTGGTGTTGGAGAACAGAGCGAAATGTGCATCCTTGCAGGACACATCCTAAAGAGGCCACTGGGGGTTGTAGGGAGCCCGCGCTGAGGGCCCTTTCCGCGACCTCCCGTCACACACCTGTGTGGCAGCCCTGGGAGCAGCACGGGCAGCGGCAGGCCGAGGAGCGGCTGGAGGATGCGGGTGGTGCTCCACTTTCCCCTCCTTCTGCACCAAAATGTCTTCCATGGGCCCCGCTTGTTTGACAGAGTTGCTGAGAAGACACCGTGGGAGGCAAGAGGTTGAGGGCAGGGGGCTTTTGATCCCACAAGGGAAAGGATGGGATTCCCTGCAATCTTGAGGGACTCCTTCCTGGACAAACGCTCCTGCACTAGGCATTTCCTTTTAGCTCCCCAAAACGTCCTGATGCTGGAGGAAAGTTAAGGCCATGGGAGGCTCCCATGCAAAGTGGTACATGCTTGCCTTCCAGCAGGAGAACAGCCTTAAGTGGGGTGTGTGTGGGAGGCCTTTTGGAGGCCCTAGGCCCAGCATGGTCAAAGGGGCCCGCTCTGGAGCACAGATCCTCCTCCCTCCCGCCAAGGCTCTCACCTGGCAGCAGGCTGCTTCGCCGGGCCTTGCCGCCTGCTGCCTGTGCCTGTGTTGGGCAGCGCGGGCAGACACAGCTCCTGGCGCTGCTGCAGGCGCTTGCCAGGCTGCTGCTCTGCAGGGAGGAAGGGGGGAAGCTCTTGAGCAGAGCCTGCTGAGCAGCCCCTTTCCAGGGGGCTGCTGTGAGGCAGCGTGGGGGGACAGGGAGCCAACGTGCCCCGCAGGCGGCAGCTTTGGCCTTACCTTTGGTGGGGCTGGTGCTCCTGAGCTCTTCGGCTTTATTTTTCCCAGAGCGGGAGGCGGCGGAGACAGCCTTGGCCTCTGGGCTGCCTTTCTCCAGGAGCCGAAACCTGGAAAGCAGAGGACGAGGCAGGTTTGAAGAAAGGGGGCTGTCTGCCCTGGCCTCTTGCTCCAGGACTCATGCTGCTTCCTGCCCTAGGAGAACTCCTCGTTTACCAGATGCTTTGCCTCCGTGCACACTTCCCCGGGGAGGTTGGCAGTGTCCCCCAAAGCCAGGGAACTTGGCGTAAGTGCCTGTGAGCACTGAGCCCCGGCAGTGCACCCGGCTGAGCAGCAGCTGCGAGGGCCCCCTGTCAGCCAGCCAAGGGCTGCAAAGGAAACGCACTCACCTGGGGAAGACGCGCACGGCGCGAGAGCAGGTCCCGGGAAGAGTCATCCTCCCAGCTGCCTTGCTGGGATCCTTTGCCCAGGGGACCTGCAAGGCAGCACAGGCCCGTTGGGAGGTTTCCGAGGCAGCTTCCTGCCTGCTGGCAAAGGCAGCAGCCCCTGCGGGTGCTGCAGGAGAAGCCGCCGCTCCAAAGCCTCCTCCTCAGCCCCAACCGTGCCCATAAGGCCCTTGATGTGGCATGCAGATGCTGCACGAGGGAGCCCTGAGAGTGGCTCTGGAATGACTCCAATATCCATGCGAGTCATTCTGTAGAGACGAGGATGCAGGGAAGTGGGGCTGGACGCTCTCCTGGGGAGTGGGGAATTTGGTGGGACCAAGCTTTGGAGAAGGTGTTTGTTTAGCCTGCGCAGAGCGGGAAGCCACTGAGGCTTCCCAAAGCAATGGAAGTAGGCCTGGAAAGCAGAGCAACTTACACTGAGAAGGGCTGCAATTAAGCTTGCTGTTTTTTCCAGCTTTTTGATGCAGCTGGCGTAAAACCTCATGCAAAGTCTGTCTCCCTGTTGGGTCAGCACACCAATGTCCCTGAAGGCAAAGGCCACATCCTGCTTCTTGCCCAAGTGCAATCTGAACAAGTGGATGGTCTCTCTCACGCAGTCTTTTATGACATGCCACGGAAAGGAGGTGGCCAGGGACAAGCGGTGGTAGTTGAGCGTCTCAATCTGGACATCGTCTGCAAGGAAGAGAGTCTGCAATGTCAGTGCTACAGGGGCCGCAGCTGGCATCGCTGGGCCATCAAGGCATGGGAGTGGCGTGGAGCCAAGAGTTGGGGCATTGAGGGCAAGAGAGCCCGACTTGTTGCGACACTCGCAGCAGAAGAGCGCAGCAAAGGTCCTTCCCAAGAAAGAGCTCTCTGTGTGGGGGGTTGCGCGGGGGGAGCTCTCTGTGTTCCCCAGCTGTGGAGGGCATTGCCTGCTTCTGGCAGCCCCTGCACAGCGCAGGGAGCACACTCCCAGCCCGGGTACAGTGGAGAGGGGAAGCGGAGGGTGGTCCCTGCTGTCTCACCAGGGAGAGTCACTTCGGGGCACTCCTGCACACAGACCATCTGCTCGCCCAGCTTGAAGATGGGTCTCCGAACCATGAGCACCCCTTCTTCACCCAGGCTCACTGGCTCCTGGACTGTGCAGAAGGTGCCCAGACCCTTGAGCAGGACACCCTGCACATAGAAAAGACAGAAAGGCCCTGTGTAAGCTTTGTGTTGATGGAAAAGGGGAGGACTGTGTGAGCGAGGGCAGGCTGCTCTGTGCCCTCCCTGCTGTTGCGCTACAGCAGGGCAAGACTTTGGAAACCTCTGGGGGAGAGCCCCTTGCTGCGGATGTTGTCCTCAGCCTCCTCTCCACATTTGGTCCTCACCGTCCTCCAAGTATTTCCTACCATGGCAGTGGACAACAAGATCCCAGGGCTCTCAAAGAGGACAGAGGCAGGAAAATGCCTCCATCTCTCTGCTTGGCCTCTGCATTGTAGCCACCAGGAAAGGGAAGCCCCACGAGGTGTCGAATGTTTCTTCACACGAGACCTGCCCGTAGTTTCTCCCCCAGTTTGACAAGGAGCTGCTCTGCGGCACACGGTCTGGTGGCAGTGCGCTGCCGTGGCGCTGGGGGAAGGATTGCTCCCAGGGGCCCAGGGCTCTCTGCACAACTGAAACCCCCAAGGCGAGGAGGAGCAGGACGGCAGCCCACCTTGTTCAGCTTCAGCTGCTTCAGGATGTAATGGGACACAGCGTCCCAGATGGTAACAATCTCTGTGGAATGAGGGAAAGATGTGTCAGGCCCTGTGTCAGAGAGCTCACGAGCTCTCCGCAAACGACTCCCCCCTGGGTGACCGATGCACATGCATGCAAGCCAACCAAGAAGCCACTGGCCGAGCTGCCCAGGTGGCCTGTGCCCCTGTTTCAGGCTGCCAGCCTTACACTGATCCCCATAGACATGCAGAGGAGAAGGCGGGACAGGGGAAGGATTTGGCACAAGATCAGTGGCCAGTGACTCTTGGCAAAGGATGCCAGTTGCAAGTGCGAAACTCCAAACATCATCTGCCCACTAGAGCACATGTGAGGATGCAGGGGCATGAAACTGAGGTTGTCCCAAACAAGAAACCTCCTTGGATTTACTCCAGAGCAAAGGATTTGTTTCCACCAGGGGCATTGGTGGCGAGCGCTTGAGAACCCTGGGGGAATGCGGGGGCACAGGGGATCTCTTCCCTCATAGCGGCAGTCCACCAAAGGCCTTCCCCCTTCCCAGGCAGACGTGACCCCTCACTGCAACTCCCTGAGCAGAGGGAACTGTGCCCAAAGGAGCCTTAGGACCCAAGGCAGCCACAGGTGCAAGACCCACGAGTCCCGCATGACACGTTGTCTCCCAAGCCAGGCAGGACCCTCAGGCCACGCCCTCCCAACAGGCCCCAGCCCTCCGCAGGCTACAGCCCCGGGGCCACAGCTGCTTTGACCCCTAACAGGATCTGCGGCACCTGGCAAAGCAGCCCTCAAACCCTTACCCTCAGTGGAGAGCTGCAGGAGCACGGGGAATAGAAATGAGTGCTCCGGACCAATGGTCTTAGTCCAGAAGCCCTCCATCTTGGCTTCCCCGCTGTCCTTGGCTCGCCGGTCGAGCAGGGATGAAGAATTCTCTTCCCACGACCTCGCCAAGGCCTCCTCTCTCTCCAACGAGCCCCTTGTTCTCAGCCCGTGAGGGAGAGCTTCCCTGAGCACTCCCACTGCCTCCTGTGTGCGCTCCTCGTCACCGAGAAGCTCCAAAGGGCAGCAGTGGAGCACAGCACGGCGAGCAGTGACCAGCAGCACGCGTGCCTGGCAGGGAAGTGACGGGGCCCTGCCGGTCACTGGGGTCACCTCCTTGTGATGCAGCACAAGCCAGTGTGACCTCAGCGCGTGTCACCAGAGGCTGCATGAGGGGAGCTGTTGGGACCTGCGCGGGTCTTCCGGAGCTGAACCGAGGTTACAAGACACACACTCAATATGAGTTTAGATCTTGCCTCATTTATTAGGTTGCATGTAGTACATTTATATGATTCTGGTAATTAGTGATGTAACTACAAAGGCTCCTAATTGGTAGACAATGATGTAACTAAGACCCTTACAGCCCCCCTTACTTGTTTAGCTCATCCGTTTAGTTCAGCAGCTCTTTATTCCCTCTGACCTTGTCCTACTTTCTTATCCTCTGGTCAGCAGTCTCTTTGTTCTTTCACTGAGACTCTCATCAAGGCCTGGGTTGTGCAGGCCGCCTGTAACCATATTGAGACCCCGATCGTTTAACCATTCTTCTGTAATTCCCCCTTTTTTCTTTTGCACAAGCCAGGCCTGATCGGTAGTAGAAAATAACATTCGTTTAGCACATTTGAAAGCACAGCTAAATAAGCACAGGACAAAAAGCATAACAATCAAAAGCATTAATCCCGTCTTAAACAAAGATTTGAGCCACCCACCAATACCCAACAGATCTGTTAACCCATCCAGTCCAAAGAAACCCACGTCCTTTTGTATCTTCTGGGTGTGATCCATCAACTGCTGAATCTGCTGGTGGATTGCCTTAGAGTGGTCTTGTAGGAATACCTAAGAGGAATAGCTTAGAGGAATACCTAACACCAGTGCATCAAATTGATCTGCTGTGCCACAAAGCCAACAGCTCTTGATTTGGGTATAATTAACAATACGCCTAAGAAGCATAACATATCCATTAGTGTTAAAAGTAGCATCAGCTTCTATAACAGCGTTAAAAGCAACATTACCTCCCAAAAGCCACAATATACAGCTAATAATAACAGTAACACTTCTTCCCATGTTGTTCTTCTGCAGGCTCACACTTTCCACAGCTAGGGTACCGGCTGCTTGCCTGCTACATTTGATGTATGCGAGTTTGCTTCCAGCCAAGGTCTCACCCATTTTTGCTGGTACCCATCTGGTTCCAGTATCTGTAATGACACAAGCATACCCTTTTCCCCAGGTTACCAAGTCCAAGGGTCCCGTCCAGTTTCCCGTGTTCCAGTCTCTCAGCATGAACTTACACGGACCCGACTTTACTTCTGTCAGGGCTCCCTTTAGCCCAGCCCTGTGTTTGACCATCAGAGGGACTAGGCTATCCTGGGGTAATCTCAAAAAATTTCAAAGCACATTAAAGAAGCAAAGTATGAATAATTACTCTTGAGGTAATACTTGTCGGCAGGACACTGAGACTGACCATTCTCTCGAGTTGGCGGATTAGAGGGTTGCTGATAGGCTGCTAACTTGGCGGGCATCCCCGTGGAGACAACACAGGCCTCAGTGTTAGGAGTCTCACCCCCCGCCTTTCTCTCTGCACTGTCTGTTTATGCCCGGTGCATCCTGCCACGTAGGGCCAGTATGTGCCAGCAGGCAGACCGGGGGGCGGACAAACTCCGCCTTCAGTCACATAACCTTTCCTCCTGGGTGCACAGGTGCTCATAACAGTTAGGGGTCCCAGCCGTCAGTCTGAGGGTCCTGTCTTCCTCATCTTCCTCCCTCTCAGGTGTTTGACCTTCAAACTAATTTAGGGGATGTTTGCAGTTATGTTGGCTACAAGTCCAGTCGAGTAGCCACCTTCAACTGCTTTTGGAGGAGGTCAGCTGTGAGCCTGGCAGAGCAGTCGCCTCCGCGCTCCTTATCGCTCAGCCTGGGCAGGCAAACATCTTCTTTCTCAAGATCTGGATTCTATTTCGCACAACAGTTTTATCACTCTACGGATCATGCAAATTTCCAGCTTTCAACCATACCTCGTGTCAGCATCAATATACAAAGGATACAACACATAGTAGGGACGAACATAGCAAACAGAAATAATAGCCCTAATAACGGTTTCTGTCCTCACTTAAAGCATTACAATTCTCCAACCCCCACTTTAAAAGACGGATCAAATTCCCCTGCACCTCCCCCCTGGCTGTTGTCAAGCCCTCGGCAACATAAGTCTCCTTGATCTCATTCGCCTTTTCTTCCCCAGCCTGCTTCTCTAATTTTTCAAGGTGATCCAACAAGTCCTGCACCCAGCTGGGCCATTCTTCAGGCGCGACGGGGGGGTCTGGAAGCCGGAGCATAGATGGTGTAGCAGGCGGAGGTGCAGGCATGGGGGGTTAGCGATGGATCTCCAAACACCAGCGGTTTTCGGTGGCATGGCGGTCCTGGTCCTGAAGTGCTTGCAAAGGCTGCCATGGCTCATTTTCGCTCTCGGCGCGGGGATGTTGGAGATGCTGGAGAAGAGGGCAAGAAAAAGGGAGTAGGTCAATGCAGCCGACCTCTCTTCCTCCCTCACTAGACCCGGCGCACGGGCCACAGGACCTGTGGGTCCTACAGGTACACTGCTTGCAGGTTCAGGAGGCTCATGATCCGGCAGCGGCCCTGTGATGTCCTTTGGGCGATGGCGGGGCTTGGAAGCCCCCCCCGCTTCCGCGGATGGTAACACTGGGCCCATGAACACCTCCTGAGAGGAGGTAGCCGCTTTCGTCGGCCCACTTTCTGAACTCGGTGATGTAGTAGCTGCAAGCACCGCCATTGCAGTAGCATGTTCGGCCTTCATTTCCTTTAATACCTGCCGCACCAACCGCCACCCAGTGGCTAATTTGACAGCATCTTTTGACCCCTTACTCACTTCTTCCCACAATTCTGTCCCGATCTGGTCCCATGTGGGCTCGAGTAAGGCCTTATCATATTTTAGTCCTCTTGTAGAAAGGATATGTTGGAGGAGCTTAACCACTGCTGCTTCCTCAGAGCTTAGCGTGGACCCCATCTCCTCCCCAGCCGCTCACCTGTCTTGGGTGAGATTCCAAATTGGTCTTTATGCCAGCAATTTTCCAGGTGCCGGGGCAGCGCCTGTTTCGGCTGGATCCTCCCACACTCTCGGATACCGCCACTGGTAAGCTCTCCTGGAAGTCTTCGGCACGAGGCTCCCTGTTCGGGCGCCACTTGTTGGCGTGGGGGTCTTGGACACCACAGGCACGATCAATATGATCAAGCAGTGCCAGTTTATTCAGGGTTCCAAGTGCCCTTATATGCAAGGCTTCCCCAATAATGAGAGCGCTTCTTTACAATGATTGGTTGAGACCCCGCGTCCATGCGTCTAACTATACAGTGTGATAGGCTAACTAGCAGTGTCCACGCGTCCTTATGGTTAACGACTGTCCCCCTCTACTTGTTTGTCTCGGCTCTTTTACTCCCTCTGACCTTGGCCCACTTCCTTATCCCTTAGTCAGCAATCCCTTTGTTCTTTCACTGAGGTCTGGCTTGCACAACATGGCCACTAGCCTTCAGAAATCCCGCAGAATTTTTTCCCAATATCTGTGATTCCTAACCTGAACCTCCCCTGGTGCAATGTGAGGCCGTTTCCTGTTGTCCTGTTGGTAGGTATTTTGGAGAAAAAACCAGCCCTTGCCTCGTTACAACTTTCTGGTGGCTGTAGGGAGCGATATGGTCTCCCCTGAGTCTTCTCCAGACAAAACAATCCCAGCTCCCTCAGCCGCTCCTCATAAAGTCTGTGCTCCAGCCCCTTCATAGCTTTGTTGCCCTTCTTTGGACACGCTCCAGCACCTCCATGTCTTTCTTGCAGTGAGGAGCCCAAAACTGAACACTGTGTTTGAGTTGCGGCCTTACCAGCTCCGAGTACAGGAGGATGATCACTCCTCTGGTCCTGCTGGCTACACTGTTCTGATACAAGCCAGGATGCAGCTGGCCGCCTTGGTCACATGGGCACACTGCTGGATCACATTCATCCTGCTGTCAGCCGACACCCCCAAATCCTTTTCTGCCACACATCTCTCCTGTCACTCTGCCCCAAGTCTGTAGCACTGCATGGGGTTGATGTGACCAAAGTGCAGGTCCTGGCACTTAGCCTTGTTGAACCTCAGACTGTTGGCTTCAACCCATCGATCCAGCCTGTCCTACCTACCCTCTAGCGGATCAGCTCTTCCTCCCACGTGCCAGGGCAGGGGGACACAGGGGCATAGATGGGATCCTACTCTAAGGCAGACACCTCTGTACTTCAGCTCCTTCACTGCAGCAATCTTGCCCTCCACCAGGCATCCCCATTCACCTCTTCTTCCCTCGGGCTCTGTGCACACTGAGCTGTGGCCAAGACTGAGATGGACCCCTCAGGGCCATAGTGCAGTGTGAGCAAGTGCCATATCCTGATCCTTCCCCTCAGTGCTTCCAGACAACCACCAGTTTCCTGTGGGGATGGGTTTTTTGTTTGCACCCCCCACCCAAGTGCATGACCCATCTCCATGGGGTCTCACTCTGTGAACGCTCTTCTTCCATGGGCTCTTCACAGTCTGTGTGGAGACAAGTGGTGCTGGCTCTGCTCAGGCCAAGGGGTCCTCCACCGTGGGGCGAGCACTCACTGAGCCAGCCCTGGGGCTGTGTCAGTCCTGGCCCTGAAGATGTGGGGCTGAGCTCAGCCCTCCCCTGAAGGATATACTCTCCCAAAGGTCTGGCACAGAGAACCCTCTTCTGAGCTGCAAATACATCACTACACTCTCAGACAGGAACATGAGTCAGAGAGAGATAAAATAAAAACAGGCCCAGTCCATCCTGGGAAGATCTTTGTGATGGAAGATGTTTTCATGGAGACCATCAGAACATATTCATCTATATATATTATATAGAAAGAGATACAGGAATAGATGTGTGTGACTCCTTTCTCACTATTCCAGGAACAGCTCTCTGAGTAGATTAGCGCAAGGAAACAAATGAGCCGGAGTGAAGGACGAGGACGGTTTTGGGTGCTTGCCCTGAGTCCTCACCTGCCTGTCAGTGTTTGGGATCCCCTCAGGAAGGGTCAGCAAGTTGCAGAGACCCCTGAATGGAGGAGGGAGGCAGTTTGGGTGCCACATGCAGGACAACCATCGAACCCTCCTCCCTACCCAGCTCCCACAGGAGAGGTCTTTCACCCATTCGCACTGGGGAGCAGCTGCCTAAAACCCAGCCAAGGAACAGGGATCCTGTCTCAGCTCCATGGCCTCCTGCTTTAGGGGTAGACATGGCATCTCTTGGCCATGGAAATATGGGCTAGCGTTCAGGGCCTACAGTCACCTCCGGGCTCACTGCTATGGGGCCCCAGCCCAGCACTCGAGGCTCTGTGCAGCTCTGTGCTGCAGCTCTGTGGTGGCAACTGTCCCAGGGACCAGGGTAGCCCAGGAAGAGCCCTTTGGAAAAGAGCAGGTTGGGGCAGGAGATTGGACCATCCTGCCCAGAGGGACATAATAGGACTCTGCAGACCGGCACATATGGCTGGAAACCCTGCATGAGGTTTGCAGGATGGGAATGTCTAAGACTGACTGTAAGGCTGAGAGAGCTGGGCCTGTTCAGCCTGAAGAAGAGAAGGCTGAGAGGGGACCTGATCAGTGTCTATAAACACCTTAAGAGGGAGTGAGGAGGATGGGGCCAGCCTCTTTCCAGTGGTGGCCAGTGATAGGACAAGAGGAAACAGCCACAAACTGAAGCACCAAAGGTTCCACAGAAACTCAAGGAAAAATTTCTTGACAGAGTGACAGAGCCCTGGAGTAGGTTGCCAAGAGAGGTTGTGGAATCTCTTTCTCTGGAGATCTTCAAAACCCGCTTGAACGCAATTCTGTGCCACGTGCTCTAGGTGACTTTGTGTGTGCAGGGGGGTTGGGCTAGATGATCTCTCAAGGTCCCTTCCAACCTTAATAATTCTATGATTCTATGTCCCTGCCAGCAGAAATATCCTCCAGCTGGACTCATCACTATTCCCACACCCCAGAGATCACGAGCTCTTGCAGGAGCACAGCCTGTCTCAGAGCCTGCTCTTCCCAAGATGTTCCCCTTACCCACTGCTGGTTTGTGCTGCTTCACCTTCCCTGATCAGCTTTGGGGAGACATCCAGATCTGGGGAGGGAAACACAATCTCTGGGTCAAACTCCCACATGGTTTTAATAAGAACAAATAGCAATGCATGGGATAAAAGTAGAGAAAAGATGAGAGAGGCAATGTCCAGCTCTTTCTGCTACTAGTGGCAGAAGGGAGAGCAGTCTTTGTCACTCATGACTCTCCAAGCTGCACAGACCTCTCTTCTGTCCCAGCTGCACCCAACCTCATGGCAGTGATGGGCTCTCTCAGACCTGGGTTCAGGGACAGTCTGGCACCAGGGTCCAGTCTCACAGCCTTGGTGTCCTCATGAGGATGTGCCAGGGATGCTCCTTCAGCATCATCATACGCTGTGTCTGTGAAAGGAAAGGATGGGGCTGCTCTGATTGCCCTGGGGGCTCCATCACATCCCCAGCAGCGCCCGTTCCCCACTGGAAGCAGCAAGGCCAGTGCATTGCAGTCTGCCCCACACACATGCCCCTCCTGGGCTGAATCCCCTTCCTCCCTGTCTCTCACTGCCTGAGACCTTCAGTCCCCTAATCCCACCCCCGTCTCCTCACCAGGAAAACTCCTGAGGTAGGTACCCTCCCCATGCCGGGAGGCCGGGCTCTCAGGCTGCTGCCACTCTCCTGGCACTGGGGACAGCACCCCAGGAGCCAGCAGCTGCATTTCCCCCCTCACCTCTCTGTGCCTCCTCAAGCCATTCACCATCCTCTGCTTCCCTGGGCACTTCCCAGTCTTGCTGGCCAGGAACAAGATCCTCCCCAGGGTCAGATACTTCTCTGGCATCGTCATAGCCATCCGCTGGGTCACCTGTGGGCAGGACAGGGAACTCTGAAACGAGAGAGGAGCTGGTGATGACAGGAGCCCTCCCACAGAGCAGAGGAAAGAAGGACATGAAGGAACACAGGGCAGAGACACGGGTGTTGGCAGGGCCACAGAAGGTCCAGCATCCTGGATCCAGGGTTATGGGAGTGCGTGTGAGGCAGCAGGGTGCCCTCTCCCCCTGCCACAGGGATAACAGAGCTGGAGTCTGCACCGGGGCTGGGGATTCCCTGGGACAAACTCAGAGCCTGATGGAGGCAGGGACAAGTTAAGCCCAAAAAGGCCCCATTCAGGCACCCAGCTCAGTGGGGCATGTCCAATGCTTGCCTACACTGCATGACTCCAGAGTCATTCCTGAAGGCAATTGCTCCCCATCCCAATGGTGACACTCAGTGACACAGCTATGGGGAGGAGAGACCAACCCTTCCTCTGCCTCCCTGCCTGTTACCTGGTGCTGACCCAGGATGTTCCTCACTGTCCCTGGGCTCGAGCTGCAGCTTGGTCAGGGAGCCCTCTGAAGAGGAACCTGGCAAGAGGAGCAGCGAGTGTTATCGGGATGAGCCCTGCTGACCCTGTCAATTGTCAGCCCTGCTGGGGATGGGGACCCACCTAGCAGGGACTGCGTGGGGAGGACGGCCCAGGGCTTGTCCTGCTCCCATGGGACAAATCCCATCTTCAAGGGCCTTTCAGAGCAGCCCTGGCCACCCCCTTCCCTTACCCAACAGGTACAACCGATGGGGGCAGCAGGACAGGCAGGGAGAAGCTGTGCCCGCGGGTTGGGATGGGCAGAGCAGGTCGGGAGGAAGCTCCTCACCTGAGCCCAGCACTGGGCTGCTCTCCTGAAGGAAGCCGTGACCCCAGCACTGAGGAGACAACTGGCCCGAGGGCTGCAATGGTCCCATCGTGGGTTAGGGCCAGTGGAAAGGGCCCTGCCATGTGCTCTGTCCCAGAACCGACCACACAGACCTGGAGGACCGAACCTCGCCTGCTTCTCCCACACTTGGCTGTAGTCGATCTCCTGGTACACGGCCTCAGAGAGGGGCTCCAGAGACCTCCTGGAGGCTGAGGATATGGGCAGGATCAGCACAGGCACATGGAGAGAGGAGAAGGACCCTGATGTGGGCACTCAGCCCTTCCACCTTAGCCAAACGAGTGCTGACCCCACAGCCCAGACCCACTGCCCTGCCCAGGCATTACGGTCAGATCCCCAGTGACAGCAACGCCCCTGTGGAGATGGTCTGGGGCAATGTCACCTCATGCTCTCTTTTCAGACACAGACCCCAATGGCCCTTTTGGCCCCAGGTCAGTCCCTGCTCTGACCAGGGAGCAGCTCCCATAGCTCCTCTCCCCAGGCAGCTTCCCACTCTCTGCCAGGCTGGTCCATAAAATGATCCTGCCCTGACATGGGTGAACAGGGCAGGACAGAGAGAGCAGCCCAGGGACCGACTGCCACTCTGAGAGACCCCCTGCCCTGAGCTCCTCTTGGCACCGCTCCTGCCCCACAGCCTCCCCCTAGCACTGTTCAGAGCGCAGCCAGCCGCATCCCTGGACGTCTCCTGCTGCTTCCATCTCCCCCAGCCCCTCGCTGCCTTTTCTCTCCTCCCCCATCACCATCTCCTCCTGCATCAGCACTCCCACAGCTCCTGCTTGCGGGTGTCCCACAAATAGACAGTGAAGGAACAGGGAATAGAGCAGGAGGTAGCACCCCCACCCTCTGTGCCCTCACACACACCCCACAGCCCCCACAGGGCTGTCAAGAGGCATCGTCCACCCTGGTACAGATGGGGAAGGACCCACCTCTGTGCTGAGCCCTGGCTCTTCGCACTTGCCCTGCTAGGAGGGCCAAGAGCAGGCAGAGCAGGGCCCCCAGGATGATGCAGATGACAACAGGCACGGAGACTCCCCCGCCCCCCCCCCACACGTCTCTGGGTGGGATCTGCATGGGCAGTGACATGGATGAGGCAGGACCTCACCTGGGGCATGCTGGGGCCCAGGGACACCCCAGTCCCGAACCATTGCACATGGCAGGGCTGGGGGAGCCTGTGCTGGTTTGTGGGGCAGCTCTCACACTGCTGGGTGACTCACAGCCCTCCACAAAGCCAAACGCTCCCACTCCTGGGCCTCCTCTCTGAGGCCCTGCACCCCAGTACAGGCCCCTTCCCTCGGGCTGCAGGTCACAGCCTGGCCCCAGGGAGACCCAACCCAGGGAGGAGGGCGGGTTACCTGCTCGTGGGGCTGCTGTTGTCATCCTGGGTGCAGCTGCAGAGCAGGCAGAGAGATGTGGCTGTGCCTGTGCATGTCCCCTCCAAGTGCCATCAGAACAGTCCTTCCCTGGGTGCCCATGACAGGCCCTGGGCTCTCTGCTCTGGGCCATGGGGAGGACAGCATGGACAGCCCAAGACAGGCATTCAGGGGGCTGCAGAACCCCACAGGCAAAGGCATGAGGACACCCTGCCCCATAACATCTGCTCCCCACCTGGCACCAGGCACCCAACTTCTGCAGGGACATCCCTATTCTGGAGTCTGGGGCCCTGTGGGGGCCCAGCTGGGATAACATGTCCCCAAACAAGGGGACCAAGCACTGCCACTCACCGGTGCAATTCACAGCAGCATCTTCCTTGTGCTGGCAGGCACCGCTGTTGCCACACTGCACCGTGCACTCCCAGAGAGACCGCTCCGTCCCTCTGCACTTCACTTGCTGCAGCCAGATGGAACCCGTCCCCTCCCCAAACGCAGCCTCCCCCAGGGCAGACACGGCAGGGCCGCAGCCCAGCTGCCTGCAGGCCACCTCAGCGTCCTTCATGTCCCAGGAGTCGTCACACACTGTCCCCCAGGCGCTGTGGTGCCAAACCTCCACTCTGCCCGAGCAGCCGTCCTCTCCTCCCACAACACGAATCTTCTCCATCTCTGGAAAACACAGAACCCTCCGTGTCATTGGGGTGGTTGGGAGGGCCTGGCCAGGTGAGAAGGGCACAGGGAGCAGCAGTTACCTGTGCAGCTCGTAGAGTTGGGGCACTCTGCCGCTAGGGCTGGAGGGGTTTCTGGTCGTCTCCCTGTAGAAGGAAACGCTACAGTGAAAGAAGGGGCTGCTTTATGGGGGTCATGTGGACAGGATCAGGACTGAGCTGTGCTTGAACCTCCCAGCACCTCCCCCTGCTCGTGGACAAAGGTGAACCCCCCTGATAATGCAGTGTGTAACAGTGCTGGACTCCAGGGTTACCCTGGCTGCTCACCCCAAGAGGTTTCCTGGTTAGCAGAGGAGCAGGAGCATGTCCCCAGGGGAGGCTGTTTCTGAGCTCTGGTGCCAGCACTGCCCTGCGCACGGCCTGGTTCCTACATAACCTTGAGCCACCAGCACCGCGTTCTCTCTCCCCCTTCCCATTCCCTCAGCAAACCACGGCCATGAGTGGAATGCTCTGCATGGACTTCCCAAGCTAAAAGGTGATTGTCTGGGCCCCATCTATTCACAACAGAGATCAACAGGCACCTCCAAGAGGTGTCCAAGGTGCAGTAGAGGAGCTCACCAAGGTGAGGTGGAGGCTGCATGTGCCTCTTCCCCTCCTTGGCCATGGGGGTAGCTCAAGGCAGCTACTGCTCATGGATATGTTGTATTTGTGTCACTGACAGCAGAATGATCTCATATGGAAAGTAAAAGCCACTCCAGACCCCTTCTCAACATTGTGCCTTGCTGAACAGGGAGCAAGACCTGCTGTGAGCTTTGCGCCCACATGGCTCCAGCATTACCATTGCAGGTGATGTGGGTCTCTTCTCGTTGGTCATCACAGGACTGTGGGTTCCAGGGATCAGAGGGGCACTGCCAAAAGGAGCTGTTCCTCTTCCCACACTCAACATGATCCAGCCATGTATGGCCAGATACCTTCCTATATGGCAGGTCTGTTTCAAGGAATCCTCCATCTCCACAGCCCAGCTGTTTGCACACCAGAGACACGGTGCTCGAAGTCATTGAGTTGGAGCAAACACTCCCCCATGACCCGTTTTAGAAAACCTGTAGGCGCCCAGAGCAGCCATCACTGTTCTCCAGCCTCAAGGCCACAAACTCTGGAAGGAAAAACACAAAGCTAGGGGGGACAAGCTGGTCCTGGAGTGAGCAGAGATAAACATAACAAGAATTCCTTAGGGCATTCTATGGCATCCGTGAATAGGGAGGATTATTCTAAGAATCATAGATTGCTTAAGGTTGGAAGGGACTTTTAGAGGTCATCTAGTCCAATCACCCTGCACACGCAGGGTCACCTAGAGCATGTGACACAGGACTGTGTCCAAGTGGGTTTTGAAGATCTGCAGAGAAGGAGACTCCACAACCTCTCTGGGCAGCCTGTTCCAGCGCTCTGTCACCCTCATTGCCAATAAATTTTTCCTTAAGTTTCTGTGGAACATTTGATGCCTTAGTTTTTGGCCGTTTCCTCTAGTTCTATCAGTGGCCACCACTGAAAAGAGGCTAGTACCATCCTCCTCACTGCCTCCCTTGAGGTACTTCTAGACACTGCTCAGGTCCCCTCTCAGCCTTCTCTTCTCCAGGCTGAACAGGCCCAGCTCCCTCAGCCTCTCCTCATAGGGCAGATGTTCCAGGCCCCTGATCATCCTTGTAGCCCTGCGCTGGGCTCTCTCCAGCAGTTCCACATCCCTCTTGTCCTGTGGGGCCCAGAACTGGACACAGTACTCCAGATGTGGCCTCACCAGGGCTGAGTAGAGGGGCAGGATCCCCTCCCTCGACCTGCTGGAGACGCTCTTCTTAATGCACCCCAGGATCCCATTGGCCTTCTTGGCCACGAGGGCACACTGCTGCCTCATGGTCAACTTATCATCCACCATGACACCCAGGTCTTTCTCCGCAGAGCTGCTCTCCAGAAGGTCAGTCCCCAGCCTGTACTGGTGCCTGGGGTTATTCCTCCCCAGGTGCAGGACCTTGCACTTGGCCTTGTTGAACTGCATGAGGTTTTTCACCGCCCAGTTGTCCAATCTGTCCAGGTCCCTCTGGATGGCAGCGCAGCCCTCTGGGGTATCGGCTACTCCTCCCAATTTCGTATCATCAGCAAACTTGCTGAGGGAGCACTCCGTGCCTTCATCCAGGTATTGATGAATAAATTGAACAGGACTGGACCAAGGACTGACCCCTGGGGGACCCCGCTAGCTACAGGCCTCCAACTAGACTCTGCACCGCTGATCACCACTCTCTGGGCCCTGCCATCCAGCCAGTTCCTAATCCACCTCACTGTCCACTCATCTATCCCACATTGCTGGAGGTTGCCCAGGAGGATATTGTGAGGGATGGTGTCAAAAGCCTTGCTGAAGTCGAGATAGACAACATCCACCGCTCTCCCCTCGTCTATCCAGCTGGTCATTCCATCATAGAAGGCTATCAGATTAGTCAAGCATGATTTCCCCTTGGTAAATCCATCCTGACTACTCTTGAGCACCTTCTTGCCCTCCACGTGCCCCCGTGCCTCCACCAAGAAGCAGGGAGTCTTCTAGACATCCCAGGGCTCAGATAGTCAGAGGGTACTGCCAGCAAGGCACTGTTTTACCAAGGGAACAGAGAGAAGCATCCAATGTGCAGCACTACCCTCCCCTCTGATCTGTGGGGACACCTGTGCTCTCCCTATAGCCCTGAGCAGGTCTGTGGGGACTGTGCATGGGTGTCCCCAGGACCGGGCAGGAAGGGGGCTCAGGGCAGTCGGGGCAGTTCCACCATGTCCAGCTTCTCCCTCGTCCCCTCCTCATGAAGCACCAGGCTCCCACCACGGCTGCCCGCACAGACCTGAGCAGATGACTCCTGCATCCTCTTTGTGCCTGCAGTTGTGCTGCCCCCAGGGCCTGGCCGGGCAGTCCCAGAGAGCAGCTTCATCCCCGGAGCAGTTCACGTCATCCAGCCAGATGTGCCCAGAGCCTTCCCCGTAATGAGCAGAGCTGGTGAAATTCACAGCCACCCCGCAGCCCAGCTGGCGGCAAACAACGGTGGCGTCCAGCAGGTCCCAGGAGTCGTCACAGACGGTCCCCCACGTGCCGTTGTAGTAGATCTCCACTCTCCCAGCGCAGCGCCCTGCCCTGTGCACCAGCCGGACCAGCCGGCTCCCTGCACCCAGGAGAAACCCGGCTGTGAGGGGCTCGCAGCCCTGGGGAGCACAGCATATTGGGGATCGTCAGAGCAACTCACCCGAGCAAACCACCCCCACGTCCTCGGCAATTCCTGCAGGCACTGCCGCAGGCAGGGAGGTGTTGCAGAGGGTCAGGCGAGTCTCCTTCCCTACACACTGGACCCTTCTCGGCCCCACGGGGCCTGTCCCTCGCTCAGGCTTCGGCGGGTTGTAGGCTTGCTCTGCCTCTCCGCACTGGAGCTGCCGACACACCACGCTGGCATCGTTCAGGTCCCACTGGTCATCCAGGACTCGGACCCATGTCCCATTCAGGGGCATCTCCACTCGCCCATCACAGCGGCTCCCTCCACCAACCAGACGCAGGGATCCAGAGAGTCCTGCTTGGAGAGAGGGGAAATGTCCTGCATGCTGCCTTGATTCCCTTTCTCATGCCCTTGGACATCCTGGAGTTCACCTATCCATATCCAGCTCACAGTGAGGAGCTCAAGGATGGGAGTGCTCCAAGGGATTTTGTTTTCCAGGCCCTAAAACTTGCTGAGCTCTAATATCATCTCAGTGATGGAAATGGGAAAGCATTGGAGGTCAAGCCAAATCCCTGAGCCACCAGATATGTCCTTATGGATGAATCTGGAGCAGCTTCAGCAGCAGGAAGTAGTGGCCTGTACGAGGCCTGGGTGACAGGGTGAGCAGTAGCCTTGCTCCATCTTCAAGCTGGGACTGGCTCCTGCTGGGACAGCTCTGCCCTTCTACATCCCTGTGGATCTGGGATATGGAGCTTGTGTCCTTAGCAAGAAGCAGAGGGATGAGGGCCTTCTTTACAAAACAGGACAAGTTTGAGGTTCATACTGACAAGGAGCAAGGGCAAATCCCAGCCCCAAGGTGCTGCTCAGCCTCAGGAATTGCTCCTGCTGGGCGCACTCACGGTCCAGTCCCCGCAGGCTATTGGACCAGGTTATGGTCTGGGATGGGGGTATGGGCTGCAGGAGGGAGCAGAGGATCTTTCGCACCTGCAGGGAGTGGAGCTGTGTCCCGCAGTTCCCTCCTTGGCCTGTGCCCCAGGAGAGAACAGAGGAGCCCAGACCTGGTGGTGGCCCCAAGGCCTGAACCAGATGCCCTGGAGCAGCAGAGACGCCGGCTCCCTGCTCAGCTCTCATCTCCCCCAAGAAAACGCGCTCTGCAGGAGCAGGCAAAGCTCTCTGAATCCCTCCATGGGAACCCATAGTTTCTCCAGCAGAAAATTCAGTTTGTCACTGCCAGGGGCTCCCCTGCTTTGTGTTTCCAAGTCACACAAAAGGGGCAAAATGAGTTAATCCATTTTCCCTGAACTCACCTGAGCAAAAAACACCAGCAATATTGTCAGGTGAGCATGGGGACAGCCCAAGAGCAGTCACAGGGCACTGTCCCAAATGGGATTCAGTCCCATTACAGTGGAAAGTGTCTCTCCAGACAGGGCCTGTTCCTCTCCCAAAGTGCCCTCCTGCAGGAATGGACTCAGCAAATCCACAATTGAGTTGATGGCAGAGAACATGAGCGTCGGAGATGTCCCAGCCAGAGTCACAGAGGGTTCCCCAGGTTCCCTCCACCTCGATCTCCACTTGCCCGGAACATGCCGTGCTGCCATTCACCAGCCTGAATCCTGGATATATTACAAAAGGAAGTGAGGGTCTTTAGAGAGGATCACTTTGTGCTCTAGCTCATCATCCCAAGATAGAAATGCCACAGAGATACAATTTCCTTTGCTTCCAGCACTGCAGGACTGCAGACAACAACTCCATCCCTCCCGCACTCACACCATGCTCAGCATGGTCACTTTCCTGCTCCCCTATCTCTTAGCATATAGCTTGTGAGTGGCATTTCACACCTCCTCCCCGAATGCTCACGTGTGCAGGTGACACCAGCGTGGTTGGCATGGCTGCAGGTCTGGTTGCTGAGGGACCTCCTGGGGCAGGAGGAGAGGAAGGGCTCATTCCCCACACACTGCAGCTCTCCATCCCAAATGGGACCGACCCCCTCTCCAAAGTGAGCTCCCCCACGGACAGACAGGGCAGCACCACACTGCAAGTCCCTGCAGATCACGCCAGCAGCTTTCACATCAAAGTGTGAGTCACAGACTGTTTTCCACTGGTCTGCATCTCTGATCTCCACACGTCCTGAACAGGGGCTGTTTCCTCCAACCAGCCGAACAAATCCTGGGGAAAAAAAAATTAAATACCCCACAATGACAGGGAGTTTCCTCAAGCTTCTGGCAGTTACATACCATGGCAGCCACATCCAAAGGATCCCATTAACGTCAAACAGCAGCTCTCAGTAGGTTCTGATGACACAAACCCTTCAAGACCCCTGCACCTCCTCTCACACCCACACAGTGCTCTGGAGCTTGTCTCAATCACATACCCATAGCCACAGGCACTGCTCAGGGAAATGCTGCTGCCCCACAGCCTGCCCCACTGCCCGGCACGGATCCCCAGCACTGCAGCCCTAACGGTTGCTGCAGCCTGTTCAGCCCTGCAGAGCTCACAGACAGCCTGGGGAATTGCCTTGGAACAGCCCAAAATGTTCCCTGTTCCCAGGGTGTCCTGTGCTGTTGGAGGGGTCAGTGACAGGGACCCAGCAGAACCAGCCTGAGCCTGTGGTGACGTGGGAGGGAGCAGAGAGCGGTCCCACAGACACCAACCCAGAGCTTGTGGGGGGCTGGTCCTTGCGGGGTGGCCCTGGACAAGGGGTGCCCTGCTCATCCCCCTGCTTCTCTGCCCCAGGCCCTGCTCTTGTCCCCTCTGAAAAGCCCCTTTGGGTCAGCCAAGGCACTCCTGTCTGTGAGGAAAATGACTGCAGGAGCCTCAGACATCTTGTACCATTCCCCTAGCCATGGGCTGCCGAGCAAGTCATCCTGAAGTCTGGGGCACAGGGACACCCAGCACTGCCAGGAATATCCTGGCAGAACCTGAGCAGATTGATGGAGACCTAGAACCTGTAGGACAGGGTGGGGGATTCATTTCTCAGCCTGAGGCACCATCCGAGGGTGGGCTGAGCCCCCAGGATTCTGATGGGGTCTGTGCACCCCGTGGTGGGCTCACCTGGGACTTTCCCCAGGGATAGCAGCAGCTGCAGTAGTACAGTGAAAGTGGCAATGTCAGGGTCTGAGCTGGTACCCACGCACTGCTCCTTCAAGGCACAGCCTGGTTAGTCCCCTGATCCCGGTCCCCACTCCAGAGGTGAGGAACTGGATGACTCCTTACCTGAACAAACAACTCCGGCGTCCCAAGCATGATTGCAGTAGCGGCTACCCCAACCACCATGTGTGCACTCAGACAAGGCAGTCTCGGTGCCTTGACATCTTACATAGTGCAGCCAAATCTGGCCAGATCCTGGCCCAAAATATCCGTACAGAGGGACACGGACAGCAAATCCACAGCCAAGCTGCTTACAAACTACAGCAGCATCTTCCATGTCCCAGAGAATATCACCACACACGGTCCCCCACTGGCCCTGGTGTTTCACCTCCACTCTCCCAGCACAGCGGCTGTCTCCATCCTCCAGCCTCACCTCTGCAGCACCTTCAAACACAGACATGGGGCCGGTTAGGAGGGCACTGACCCCAGCACAGTGACTGTGTAGGGTCCCAGGGCTGAGTCCCAGCCCCTGGGGTGTGAGACATCTCCCCTCTGCACTCTTGGGATGCCCAGGGACCCATTTCCTTTACCCCGATCCACCATGGGTACCACTCAAATGCACCCACCACCTGCAGGGCTTTATGGGTCCCCAGGGAGCATTGAGATGATCCCCATCTTCCGTCCCAATCCTCATTCCCTCCTCAATTACAAGGAAGAGCTCACTCTTACCCCACACTTACCCAGCACTTACCCCAGCACAGCTGCACCCAGACAAGCAGCCACAGCACCCTAGAGATGCAGAGCCCTTTTGCCTCCATCCGCAGCCTCCTGCCCTGATGGCACTGCCCTGATGCACCCTCTCTCTGCCATAGATCCAGGGGACTTGGGCAGGACAACAAAGATGGGAGGCCAATATATATCTGCAGGTGCTGGCCCAGCTCCCGGATGAGCCAATCGAAGCAGCAGGCACCATTTTAGATGTTATCGGGGGTTATCTCCCTTCTGTCACAGCCCAGCCCTCCAATGAACTTCTCGAGCGCCGTTCATGACCATATATGCAGCACGGCTCCACTGCGGATGTCCTGGTCACTGCTCTGGGGCATCATCATGGGGCCCATCCCAGTGGAACAGGGCAGACCACGGTGGGAAATGGGTCTCTCATACTTTGTATTCCGCTTGGGTGACTGGGAACTTTGGGGATCTCACATGCTGTGTTTGCCCGAGTGCCCAAGGTGCAAGTGTCCAGCTTTCCCCACACTGTGAGAACTGTGGAGCTGGGATTGTCCCTGGGATGGGCTGTGTCTGGAAGGGAAGGAAAGAGGAACAGCCCCTGATCCTGCTACAGCCCCGCTGTGCTGGGAGCAGCAGCAGTGAAAGGTCTCTTAGCCACGGCCAGAGATACATCCTGTGAGTGCAGTCTCTCCACCCCTTCTTGGACAGCCTGGTGCTGGTGCCTTGGCCAGGAGCAGGGAACTGGGACATTTCACCCCTCTGACAGCAGACAGGGCAGCCCAGGCGCTCAGAGCCCCCCAGCTCTCAGGGTGTTCACCCAGGAGCCCGTTATTCCCTTGCCAGGGCTGATCGGCAGATCAAAGCCTCGCCTGCAGGTGCACAAACCACAGCCCACGTGGCCTCGGCAGCCTGCGCCGCGCTCTCCCTGCAGCAGCGACCGAACCAGGAAGACGGTGGTTTCTCTCTGGCCTTGGTTCCCCAAGCAGTGTCACTGCGTGCAGCCACTGTGGCAGCTCCAGGACCTGCTCCCAGGGATGGGGCTGCAGGGGCTGTTCCTGGTGCCTTTGCACTCATGGGTACCGGCTGCAGGTCCTAGAAGGGCAGTGCAGTTTCTCATCAGTGATGCTGCATCTCTCCCCACCTGTTGCTGTGGCACAACTTCATACAGTTCCATGCCTCTAGGCTTTAAGGCTCTAACCTTATGGTTAGGTATTTTACTTTTTCTTTTTTTTTTTTTTTTTTTTTTTACAAAATGAGTGCTTTTTTATTGAGATATGTTTGGACATTTTATGAACTGCTTCAAATATTACTGTGTATTTTTTTTTCCACATTACTTTGTTATGCTACCCTTCCAGGGGATGCTGTCCTCACCCTCTCCAGTGCACTCTGCATTTAACTCCTTCGCCTTCCCTTCCCAGAAGGCCCATGTCTTGGATATTGATTGTGAGGTCATTGCTGCCTGAGTGCTTGATTGGCCAGCAACAGGGGCATGGGTGGGACATGTGCTTTTCATGTCATTCCTCATAGGATAGCTCATAGGCCAGAAGCTGGCACGTGGGTGGGACAGTTGATTCGATCTTGATCTTGAATCTGTTCTGCTATCAAAAAGAGGCCTCTGTGGATATTTTTCTCATGTCTTTCCTTGGGAGTGAGATTACTTCTGCCTTGTCCAACAGCCATTGCTCCCAATCTCCTGTCAGAACATACTTGGAAGCCCCTGACATGCTACAGACCTAAAGGTGATATTAAAACAGGTGTACATATGAAGAAAAGAAACCCAGTACAGACCACACAGGCAACTCAAGCAAGCTCCCTGCTGCTGGACAAGTGTCATTCCTACAGCACACAAACCCTGGAAATCAGAGATTCCTAACACTGCAGGCCTATATGCAGGCCTGCTGTGACAGGGGTGACCTCTCCAAGTTAATTGTTCACCAGATACAAGCTGCTGGTCTATCAGAGACTCAAAACGAGATGTCATCACAGTCACCTTCATAGACATATCCTTGCTCCTGGCCTGTAAGCCTCTGAGAAATAAATTAACCTCACTGTAACTTCCTCAGCCCTAAGACAAATGCTGACATATCATCTGCTTAGGCAGATATGATCTCAAAAGCACAGACCTGGTTGTGTACCTGCTATGGCCCTACTAACGGATAAAGTAGAAATGATCTCACAGTCACAACTCTCCTGGTGACCAAATCATGCTCCAGACAGGTGCTTCTAAGTCGTGGATTACATTTCCCCCCACCGTATGGCAATACAGTCGCCCCTGGGCATCTCAGACAGCAATAGACTCTGTATGTTGGCAAATTAATAAAGGCTTGAATGCAAACTTATATTCATAAGCTGAAACCTATTTGAAAAACAACACTGGGCAAGAGATGGGGAAAAAAAATCCTCATTTCCACAAATTCAGTATTGGACTGGGTGATCACAAGGCAGGCAAGAAATGATCAGATACAAATGGAAAGAGACATTCAAGTTTCACAACACATTAAACAAAATGTGTTTGTTCAATACTCAACTCGTTTGTGAGGGACCCTTAAATCATCAGAACTATTTCCTTGTAAGCTGTGCTAACCTGCTATTGCCCAAGAATCAGCTGGATGTTGTTGAGAAAACACAATATGCCTGCCTGGCTTTGTTGGAAATTCAGTCCGTGTGTGGTTTCACACACTGGGGCTGCTAACACTTACTCTGCCAGTCTCGCCATCTCTTCCACAAGTGCTCTCACTACTGGGTCTCTAAAAGCAGCACTGGGAGATGCCACCCTTTTCTCACCTGCCTGGCCCCACACCGTCTTTAACACTCACCTCCTTTGGTTTGACAGTGGGCAGCCGTGATGTGGCAAGGGAGAAACATTTTCCCTTGCTCTCATGTCCCTCAGAACAGCCGTCTGTTGGAATTGTCCCCTCCGCAGGGACTTTCAGACCTGGAGGAAGCTCACAACAGCAGCAGGTACCCAGAGCTGTTCTTCAGAGGAGCCTTGAGGCTACAGAAATGCGCTACTGGGAAAAACAAAGGCTGCACAAGGTCCCCTTCCTAATGAGGAACATGTCTCAACCATGGAAAACAAAACTTCCTCGAGTCCATCAGGCTGTAAGGGCAGGAGGGGAGCCGGGAAAACAGAGCAAGGCATTCAAGGTTGCTTGCAGAAGTGGAAGCAGAACCCCAAGTGGAGCCCAGCCTCTGGGCAGGCAGCCGCCAGCAGCGCCATGGGGCTGCGTGAGGAGCCCTCCTTGGCACCAAGGCCACGCACTGCTCTGTGCCGCCAGGCTCAGCAGTGCCAGGGGGAGTCCAGCGGGGAGTCCAGCAGTGCCAGGGGGAGTCCAGCCTTCCTCACGGCAGCCCCCCTGGCCCCTGCCGCTGCCCTCCTCCCACCACACAGCCATGGAACATCCCAGAGGGGCAGTTATCGCCACGGGAACACGGATGCTTCCCAGGGCTGCGCCTCACAGTGGCCCCAGTGCTGGCCACGAACAGCAAGGCCAGGTGAGCAGCAGGGCCGTGCAGCACCAGGGGCCACCCGTGGTGCCCATGAGATGCAGGGGAGCAGTGGGGCTGCAGGGCAGCCTGCGCGATGCCTCCCAGGGGAGGCCCCAAAGCCACCGCACGACACTTGGCGCTCACACCTGCTCACACAGAGACTCCTGCTCTCAGCGCTGCAAATGCCAATGACTCCTTTTCTCTTGCAGTCACTGGAGAGTAAAAAAAAAATGGACAACTCTCCAGTTGAAGAAATGGATTGGGAGAGCTCGGTGCAGGTAGTGTGTGTGCAGGCAGAGGCTGCGCGGGGACGGCTGGTGCTTGGCTCTGCGAGATCAGCCGCAGGGCTGGTGGCAGAGGTGGCAGGGAGCTCTGGCAGGCCTGGGTGCTGGGGCAGAGCTGCGCCAGGGCCAGGAGCGGCCAAGGCCTCGGGGGCTGCTGCCTGAGCCTGGCGCCCTGGCTCTGTGCACCGCCTGCCCCGCGCACGCAGGGGACACGAGGCCTCACGCACAGAGCCAGCGCTGCCACCGTGACTGTCCCGACAAGCTCTCCTGCTCTCTTCCAGAGTCCGGGAACTGACAACCTGGTCAGCTGCACCAACGATGAGGAGCCCATGGAGTGGGAGGTCTCCTTCTGGGGCCTGCAGGTATTGTCCATGCTGCCATCTGCACTGATCTGTGCATCTGTGGCTGGGCTGGGACTCATCCTGTTTTCCCACTTCCTGCTGCACCAGGAGGGACCCTGGGGCCAGAGTCCTTCAGATTTCAGACCTGCCCTGCAAATGCCTTTTTCTCTCTTACAGGCTCCACATGCAGATGGGGGGCTTGCAGAGAATGCGCCAGAGCCCATGGAATGGCTGAGCTACGGCAGCAGCCAGGTACAACCCCCGCAGCCACTGGACGATCTTATCCTTCCTCTTCCCCACACACTGTCCCCACCAAGATCTCCTGCGCTATTCCAGATGATGGGGAGCAGTGGCCTGGTCAGCTGCAGCCAGGAGGAGCCCATGGACTGGGAGAGCTCCGGCTGCAGCCCCCAGGTATGGCCCCTGCTGCCGGCTGCACGGGCAGAGCTGGGGCTGTGCCCGGCCCCTTGGCGCTGCTCCGCGCTGCCTTTGGGGAGCAGCCGCGCGGGAGCCTGGCCCAGGTGTGCGGGCGCTCTGGCGGGCCGCGGCGCCGGGGCAGAGCTGCACAGGGCGCAGGAGCGCCCAAGGCCTGGGCACCTGCTGCCTCAGCCCCTCTGCCGGCCTCTGGGCTGCGCTGGCCACGCCAAGCCTCTGCCAGGGCACCAATGACGGCAGCGCTGCTGCCAAAGAGCCCGCGCAGCCGCCAAGGAGCCTCTGCTCCACGGGAGCCCCCGAGCCGCTCCTCGGCCCTGCTCACGCCTCCTTTTCCCTTGCAGGACAAGCTCCCCTTCACTCTGGCTGCTGCCAGGAAGTGCTGAGCACAAGGACTCCGGCAATAACATCTTATTTGGATTTTTCTTTGGAGACTTTTATAGTAATATTTCATATTGTTGTTAGTGTTATTGATATTGTTTTTATTGTTATTGTTGTTAGTGTTTATTATAATTTTTTATTGTTATTGTTTAAATATATATTCCTGTATCATTGTTTAAGTTTTGTGTCGTGTTTCCAAGTGAGGTCAAGCACAGAAATCATCCCCATTGCAGAGGTGTGTGTGTAGCCCTAAGATTCCAGCCCCTAGGGGCAAGGGAGGGTGTTGCAGATAGTTAGGGTCCGGCAGCCAGAAGATATCGCGCTGTACGGAAAGATAGGGCCCCTAATAGCCAATAGTGTTTAGTTTATGATGTAAGCAGATGGATGTGACGTTGTAAACCTTAGCTATATAACACCTTGTTACCCATCAATAAACGCCATTTGCCATCCACCACATTGGTGTCAGCGAGCTGATGGCCCGAGCGGCCTGGGGGTGGTCGCCGTGCCGTTCCTGAACCAGGTCGCCGCGCCGCTTGAACGGCAACAAGCGGTGCCGAAACCCGGGAATCATCGCCTGGACGGGTGAACGGCGGCCGGAGCGAGTGGACCAGCCCGGTGGGGAGGACGCTCCCGGACCAACAAGGAGGATGGAAGCCCTTGTGAAGGTCGTATCGCAATTACATAAATATTGGGGGATTGATTGTAAGCCAAAAGATTTTATTCTCGCTGTTGCGAGGCTTTTAAAAATTAAGGTTATAGACCAGCCGGTGGATATTCTGAAGTCCCTGAAGTGTGTCCCTAAAGTGTGGGACAAATGTACTAAGGCGTTGGCTGAGGAGATGATGTCTTTGGGTTGTGGGAAAAACCTTAAGGGTTGGGGAAAAGCTGTACAAGCCTTGCAGAAAGCTATAAAAGAGCAGGAGACCTGGGTAGCGGTAAGGGACTGTTTGCTGGCCACCCCGAAAATGGGAGTCGGGGCAGCCGCACAGACTTTGCACCCCCTAGATGATGGTGATTCTGCTGAGCCTAAAGATCTGCAAGAGAGCGACACATCCCCTCCATCCCCGAACCCCGTCCCGCTTACAGAGGAGCAGAAACAGCCGAAATCTGTTTGGAGCGAGCTAGCCGAGGAAGCTAGGAACATTGAAAAGAAGTCAGAGCTTGGGGACGTCTGGGCCAGGCCACCACCCTATGCCCCTCAAAATGGCGCCGAGCCGCAAGGGGAAGGGCCAGGCGAGGGTGCCCCCGGCGCGAGCGAGGGGCCGAGAACCAATGGGGGTGACCGGACAGGTGAGGGACACACGAGTGAGGGGCCGAGAACCAATGGGGGTGACCGGACAGGTGAGGGAAGCCCGAGCGAGGGGCCGAGAACCAATGGGGGTGACCGGACAGGGGAGGGAGGCCCGAGCGAGGGGCCGAGAACCAATGGGGGTGACCGGACAGGTGAGGGAGGCCCGAGCGAGGGGCTGAGAACCAATGGGGGTGACCGGACAGGTGAGGGAGGCCCGAGCGAGGGGCCGAGAACCAATGGGGGTGACCGGACAGGTGAGGGAAGCCCGAGCGAGGCGCCGAGAACCAATGGGGGTGACCGGACAGGTGAGGGAGGCCCGAGCGAGGCGCTGAGGACCGATCAGAGCGGCCATTTCACAAAAGGCGCCTCCGCGGGTGGAAGGCGGGGCGAGCCAAGGGGGGGGAACAGCCCGCCCGGAACGGAAGTAGGCGGGACGGAAGTAGGCGGAGCCGGAGCCCAACGAAAAGGTACCGGAGCCCGGAAGTGACCAGTCAGTCGAGTTCCGGTCCCTGATCAGACCCTAGTCAGGACGAGTGGCTCACAACTGATTCAAACTTAAGGAAGGAGAAAAAGAAGGTAAACATCCGAATTAAAGAAAAACCGGCGGGGGCAGACATGATTAAACATGTTGCAAAGGAAGAGCATCTGACCCCAATTCAGGTGGCTGTTACCTTCAAAATAAAACTAATGAAAATTGTGAGTTTCTGTTCACAGGACCGGATCATCGGATACCCCTGTAATCCGTACGCCCCGGTGACAAGTGTCCCGCCCGAGCCCGTGAGTTCCACACTGACCAAATCCAGAAAACAGCAAAACAGCCTCTGCAAGAGGGGGCCGCGATGCCTTTGCGTTATCTTAATTTTGCAGCTTGTCACTATAGGACAGGTAGAGTCACACCAGCCCTTTAAATGGGTACTTGAACAGATCGAACAATCTCGAGCAATTAGTACAAAAATAACTACAGGGCCACCAGTTTTCAGTGCCATGCCTTGCCAACCAGCACCCATTGAACCCTGTTCCAAACGCAGCTGGTACGAAAATTTGTTCACTGGTTCGCTGTGGTTAACCACCCTGATATCCACCTTGATAGGGCTGATCACAATGATCATGATGACACTAATCTTTGGACCCTGTATATTGAATGAGCTCATGCCGTTTGTCAAGAATCGGCTAGAGAAGGTTAACATCGTGTTAGTAGAACGCCGACAACTGCTTTAAGAATATATCCACTCAGTATTATCCCCAAGTTATCCCAAGGTACACCCTATTCCTATACCGTGGTATTACCTGTCATCCTCTACCTTCTACGTGCCTTCTTCTTTGTGCCTTATGTTTTTATGTCCAGTTTATGATATATAATCTTAAGATTGTTATACGCTATAAGAATAGAATAATAATAAGAGTAAGAGTAACATAATAATAAGAGTAAGTAATAAGGATAAGGTAATAATGACAATAGGTAAGAGTAAGATAATAATAAGATAGCAATAAGAATAAGATAATAATGAGAATAAGTAATTAGATAAGAATAAGTAAGAATAAGATAGTCATATTTTAGCTAGTTTTGTTATGCATAGGGAGGGGGGAGATGTTGCAGATTACTACACTGTTAAAGATAGTTAGGGTCCGGCGGCCGGAAGATATCGCGCTGTACGGAAAGATAGGGCCCCTAATAGCCAATAGTGTTAGTTTATGATGTAGGCAGACGGATGTGATGTTGTAAACCAGCTATATAACACCTTGTTACCCATCAATAAACGCCATTTGCCGTCCACCACATTGGTGTCAGCGAGCTGATGGCCCGAGTGGTTTGGGGGTGGTCGCCATGCCGTCCCTGAACCAGGTCGCTGCAGCCGTTTGAACTGCAACACGCAGCTCCTGTCCCCTCTGCACCTCCTGCTTCTAGTGACAGTGAAGAGGAGGAGGAATGGGACATTTTGTCCCTTTCAAAACAAGAAAAGGAAGCCAGTAGTACAAGGTGCCAAAAGCCCCAAAGCCAAATAGCAGTTTCCACTGCGAGGCCAGGATTGGCGGGGCATGGTTTGGATTTGGATTTGTAATCGTGCCACTGACCACCCAAGACAGAAGGGGATTAAAGAAAGAACTACCCCCTTATTTAGATGATCCTATAGGAACTGGGGAAATGATAACTGAATATCTAAGAAATGCAGATTATACTTGGCAGGTTTGGGATTTTCTTTTAGGAATCCTTTTTGGATCCCAGGGAAAGAGGATAATCTTGCAAAAAGCTTGTCAATTATGGGAGGATGAGCACACACAGGCAGGCCAAAATGCAGTTTAGCCTGCCCTCAGCAGAGAGGAAGGACATTGGAGCAGGGAATGCCCACAGAGGCCAAGATATGGGTTGATAGAGGCAGTAGATTCAGAGGCACTCATTTTACAGGAAAGGTCCTTCAAGGTGTCATGACTGCCCTGGGGATTCAGTGGGACTTGCACACCCCTTGGCATCCCCAGAGCTCAGGTAGAGTCGAAAGGATGAACGGGAACATTAAAAAGCATCTTTTGAAATTGGTGTTAGAAACTAAGATGCTGTGGACACGACTTGTACCATTAGCTTTAGCAAAAAGAAGAGCAAAACCTAGGGGAGACATTCAACTGTCCCCCTTTGAAATCATGTTTGGGATTTCCTACACTGCTAACACCCAACCTGGCAGGGAGGTAGAGATAAGTGATATATATTTAAAACAATATGTGGCCAGAATACTTTCTCTTGTGAAGTCTCTCTGACAGAAGGCCAGCTCGCACAGACCTTCCCCTTGGATTTTGCAGTCCATGATATCCAACCAGGGGACTGAGTCTTGGTCAAAGCATGGAAAGAAGCACTGCTGCTGGCAAAGTGGCGTGGACCTTATCAGGTATTACTAACCACAGAAACATCAATCAAGACAGCTGAGCATGGATGGACTCATCATACCAGAGTTAAGATTTCCAGGAGCCCAGAAATCTGGACTTCTCGCTTGAAGGAAGAGGATGGAAAGCCCCGGCTAACTCTCCATAGATCTGTACCGCCGCTGGCTGGGACTGGGTCCGGAGAATAAATGCTGGGTTGCTGGGTCTGTGGGAGTCCAGGAGTTTATGAAGACTACCCATGGGTACTAGACCTATCGAACATAAATTGTTAGTTAGTTCTAGCAGCGCTTAGAAATCATTTACTTTGTACTTAATTATGTCACCCATTTGCACAGCCCAAAATGGTTAAAGTTTTTTTTTTTTTCTTCTTCTTTAACAACCTAAGGGCAAAACCTTGGTAATCACCAGCTTGCATGGTTCATACAGCAGAACTAGAGGGTTTTTAGTTGCTTAGATTGGCTGTGTGTTGATAAATAAACCCCTCCTTTAAATGTTGCTCCTTGTTTGGAAGTTTGTCAGGAGTGGTGGAACCTGGTGGCCCTATGGAGGTGCTGAAGTTTTTTCCCTGGCTCTGTTTTGAAGCCAAGCAGGTTTTCATGCATCCAGACAATGTGTCTATGTGTGTATATGTGTATATGCCTCTAGATCAAACAGACGTGCACTCTGGGTCCCTGTGCTCTGGCCTTGGACACTCAGCTTTGGACGGCTCAGACCCCGGGTCTCTGCAGTTCCGGGTACAATTTGAATTTCCTTCTTTTCTTAGGAACCTTCTTCAAGACATCAGTTCAGTGAAGACAATTCAATGTCAGCTGGAGAAATGATTCCACCACCTTCAGATGTGTCATTGTCCTCAGATGTGCTTCCATCCTTTTCATTAGACAGGGAATTTAACTTTTCCAGGAAGTATATTCCTATGTTTCCTATGTCTGGTCAATTAATACCTTTAAAAAGGAAGTGTAATAGCATATACAGTGAATGGTGCTGTGCTAAATCTGCAGCTAAAACTCTACAAAGGAACCATGATTACATTAACTTTCATGTCAGCACCCTAGAAGTGGAATGACCTTGACTTTTCCAGAGAAGATCTTCTGCTCTTATAAAAATCCTACCTCTTTCCCGACCTGTCTTGGGATCCCTCTTTTCTGTATTTTTAACTTCATGCTAGAGTGGGTTTCGTTCTAAATAAGCTAAAGAAGCAGGCCAAAAAAAATCCCCATGGCAGCTGGCCATTATTATCATTATTATTATCATTATTATTTATTTCTTTTTCTAATTATTTCTTTTTAATTTTTATTATTTTTGTTCTTCTTTCAGGGGTGTCCCGCAGCCCTCGGTGCGAGTGATGTTGAGGGCAGGAAAGCGTGCGTGTGGGTGCAGGGGAAGAACCACACACCTGGGGGGAAATCCGGGCTCCTTTTATGTCCCCGTTCTTTCTACATTCCTGTGTCGCAGCTTAAGTGTCGTGTGTTCTTTCCCAGCCAGCTCAGGCCCAAAAATCATCCCCAGCGGCCACTGGGGATTATTATTATTAATAATAATAATGTTAATATTATTTCTTATTATTATTTCCTCTTATTTTTATTATTTCCTCTTATTATTATTACTTCTTATTGTTATTATTTCTTCTTCTTTTTATTATTATTATTTTACTTTTTCTATCCACCCCAAATCCCTCCCGGTCCCGCTCTTCCCGCCCGTGTTTCCAGGGTGACAGTAAAGGCCGTTGCGCAACCGGCTCCGCTGTGTCCATGGCGACCGCGGGGGGGGGGGGCAACCGCCTTCCGGGGCCGCGCGGTTCCGCCCCGCCCCGGCACGGAGGGGAGGGGCGCACTGCGCATGCGCGCACGCCCCCCCACCCCGGGAGGACTCCCTCCCTCCCCCGCCCTGCCCGCGGCTACCGAGAGGCCCTGTGTGCAGTGGGCAGGAGCCGCAGTCCCCGCCCCCGCGCACGCGCAGTGCCCTTCCGCCATGAGGCGCCGCCAGCGCAGCCACGAGCCGAGAAGCGGCCGCGAAAGATGGCCAAAAAAGGCCGAAAAACAGCCAAAAGTACGAGGATAAGGAAAGCTGACGAGGCCCCGCCAGGGGAAGAGGGCCCCCGTCGCGGCATTTTGGCGGAAAAGAACCATCCTGATCTAGTAAAGTTGTGGTGTGTGGGGGGGCGCGGACCCAGGGCTGGGCCGGTGGGAAAAGCAGTGGGACGGCTAACGTGGGGGCGAGGGAGTGCGTGTGTCTGCAGAGATGAAAGCCACGGGGTCGGGGGAAGTTTCGATACAATTGGGTCAAATGTGAAAAAAGCTTTTAAGTTTTATTCTCATACGCGCAATAGGCCAGGGCGGAAAAGAAGGGAAAAGGAAGGAAGAGAGAAGCAAGCGGGAGAGATGCAGCAGGATTGTAGTTGCCACCACCCCCAGTGCAGCTGAGTGTCGCTGGCTGCGTCTGGGTGCGGGCACAGGTGCCTGGGTGCAGGCGCTGTCCCGCAGCCCTCGGTGCAGGGGATGTTGAGGGCCAGAAAGCGTGCGAGTGGGTGCAGGGGATGAACCACACACCTGGGAGGGAAATAGCACACAGCGGTGGAGGGGGAAATCCGTGCTGCTTTTATGTGTCCGTTCTTGCAGAGTCTGCCCCTTTGTGCGTGCTCTGGTGCTCCTCTTCCTCCAGCTCCAGTGGCAGCGCCGCTCCGTAGACGCTGCAGAGCATCATTTGGGCCTGGTGCTGGTGGAGATAGAACACCTGGAGCTGATGCCACAGTCCTCCCAGAAGCAGGATCCCAAGGTGAAAAAGTCGTAAATCGTGTGGAGATAAGAGATCCCGGTCTTCCCGGAGATGGGATGCGGAGGCCAAGGAGTCGTAAATTGTATGGAGATATCCCAGTCCTTGCAGAGACGGGATGTCAAGGCGCCAAGTGTCTAGAGATAAGACACGTGGAGCTGATCGATGGGAGGCCTGGGTCAAGAAGTCCTAAAGGGCAGAGCAACAACGTGGAGCCCACCACGATGAAGGGCTCAAAGCAGAGCCCCGAGCGGAGCCCGGCCTGTGGGCAGGCAGGCGGCAGCCGTGCCAGGGCGCTGCCTGAGGAGCCCTCCTTGGCAGCCAGCAAGGCCGAGGCCGCACGTTGCTCTCTGCCCCCGGGCTCATCCGTGCCAGGAGGAGCCCAGCACAGCAGCAGCCTTCCTCACGGCGGCCCCCTGGCCCCTGCCGCTGCTGTCACCCCCCGGCAAGCACGGAACATTCCAGAGGGGCAGTTATCGCCACGGGAACACTGATGCTCCCCAGGGCTCCGTGGAGCAGTGGCCCCAGCGCTGGCCACGCAGCAGCAAGGCCAGGTGAGCAGCAGGTCTGCGCAGCACCAGGGCCACTCGTGGTGCCCACAGGGTGCGGGGCAGCTGCGGGGCTCCGGGGCAGCCTGCGCGACGCCTCCCAAGGGAGGCCCCAAAGCCCCGCGCCCCCCTCGGCGCTGGCACCGCTGCCCTTGCCCTGTTCTCTGCTCTGCTTGGCCCTGGGCTCCCCGCCTGCCAGAGGGGCTGCCGGGGGAAGGAGGCTGCTGCGGGCAGGCCCGGCACTGCCTGCTCCGGGCCCCACCGCTCGGCACAGAGACCCCTGGCACAGAGAGCCCTGCTCCCGGGGCTGCGAATGCCAACGGCTCCTTGGCCCTTGCAGGCCACGGGCCCCTTCACCCTGGCTGCTGCCAGCAAGTGCTGGGCCCACAGACGCCGTCATGAACCTGGTATGGAAATGTTTCTTTCTCCATTTTTCAAGTAGTGTTTTTTGTTGCTTATGTTCTTGTTGATGTTCTTGTTATCGCTAAGGAGATTGTTCTTATTTGTATTCTTATTGTTCTCAATCATATTTATGCTTTTGGTTTCAATCTCCATTCCTGTGTCGTGTCCTAGCTTAAGTGTCGTGTGTTCTTTCCCAGCCAGCTCAGGCCCAAAAATCATCCCCACAGCCACTGGGGATTATTATTACTGTGGTTATTATCATTATTATTATGGTTATTACGATTATTATTATGGTCATTACTATTATTATTATGGTTATTATCTTTTTCTTCTTCTACTTCGTCTTGTTGTTCTTTTTCTTCTTGTTATTACTTTTTTTTCTTCTTTTTCTTATTTTCCTCTTTCTCTCCACCCCAAATCCCTCCCGGTCCCCTCTCCCCTCCACCCCACCCGTGTTTCCAGGGTGACAGTAAAGGCCGTTGCGCAACCGGCTCCGCTGTGTCCATGGCGACCGCGGGGGGGGGGGGCAACCGCCTCCCGGGGCTGCGCGGTTCCGCCCCGCCCCGGCATGGAGGGGAGGGACGCACTGCGCATGAGCGCACGCCCCCCCACCCCGGGAGGACTCCCTCCCTCCCCCGCCCCGCCCGCGGCTACCGAGAGGCCCTGTGTGCAGTGGGCAGGAGCCGCAGTCCCCGCCCCCGCGCACGCGCAGTGCCCTTCCGCCATGAGGCGCCGCCGGTGCAACCACGAGCCGAGAAGCGGGCGCGAAAAACGGCGGAAAAACGGTCGAAAAACGGCCAAAAGCACGAGGATAAGGAAAGCAGATGAGGCCCCGGCAGCGGGCGAGGACTCCCGCCGCGGCATTTTGACGGAAAAGAACCATCCCGATCTAGTAAAGTGGTGGTGGCGGGGGGGTTCCCCAGCTTATACTGGTTTCTGGGGTTACTTCTCCCCAGGTGCAGAACCTTGCACTTGGCCTTGTTGAATTGCATGAGGTTTTTCACCGCCCAGTTGTCCAGTCTGTCCAGGTCCCTCTGGATGGCAGCGCAGCCCTCTGGGGTATCGGCTACTCCTCCCAGTTTGGTATCATCAGCAAACTTGCCGGGGGAGCACTCCTGGCCAAGAAGGCCAATGGGCTCCTGGCTGCATCAGGAGGAGCGTTGCCAGCAGGTTGAGGGAGGTGATCCTGCCGCTCTCCTCAGCTCTGGTGAGGCTGCACCTGGAATATTGGGTGCAGTTCTGGGCTCCCCAGTACAAGAGGGATGTGGAAATCCTAGAGAGGGTCCAGCATAGAGAGATGAAGATGATTAAGCGACTGGAGTGTCCGACTGCCCGCAGCCCCCCATGCCAGCCCCTGTCTCCAGCACAGCACAAGAGTCCCTGCTGCGGGGCTCCTCTGGCAGGGACACAGCAGCCTGCCCTTAGGTGATCTACCTAGAAGCAGATTTCTCATTCTTGTTTATTCCTCCTTGACAGCACAACTGCTGCTTTCCTCTTCTCCAGGTGTATCCTTGCTCTGCCAAGAGTCTTTCTGCAGGTGGGGACATTGGTGCTGGTCCGCCCAGCAGCAGGGCCCCAGGTGGCTGCTGCTGCTCTGCAGAGCACTTAACTGTTGGCCTACAGGGTCCAAAAGTGACCCCACACTTCCCATGGTGCTTGCAGTGAGTAGCAGACCCAGTTGGACAGGCACCACTGCACCTGATAACCCTTCCAAGGGGGTCTGTGGCCTTGGACGAATAGCTGGGCAATCACTGGGCTTTTCAAATGGCTCAGGATGTGTTTCAATTTGTCCCAAGACCCAGCCCATGACACTGAAGGTGACAGGAATGACTCCGCAGGCACCCTTCAGTGTGCCTGCAGGGTCCTCTCTTCCACTTGTGGGACTGCAGAGCTATCACTAGCCTGGACATTCACTGGCTTTGCCCTTTGTATTTGGGTGACTCCACCTGAGTTTTTGAAGCTGGATTCACAGCCCACCCCAAGGCACATGGTCCCCTTGGAGATGCCCTGTGGTCGCCTGGGGGATCTATATCTGTCTCCAGTCCTGTCATTTGGGGGATACCGCTTGACCATGCATCACCTGCAGGAGCACTGAACACCCACAAGTGAGAACTGGATCCAGAACTCACTGCCTAACTTGTCACCTATGAGGACATTGCACGGAGCCCATGGAGAGCCCTGCAAAGCAACAGGGTCTTGAAGAGTGAAAGCCCTTGAGTAATTACAAATGCGCCTTTGGAAGGAGAGAGCAACATTCAAGCAACACAATGAGGAAATCCCCTTTAATTAGAGCAAAGCCAAGACTGACATGAACGGGCAGAGAGATGGGCAGCGGCAGTTTATTTCTGAGGAACTAGTACCAAATGAATGAGCTTCCTCAATGCATCCTTGATCTCCTTGTTCGTCATGCTGTAGATGAGGGGGTTCACTGCTGGAGGCACCACTGAGTACAGAACAGCCAGCACCAGATCCAGAGATGGGGAGGAGATGGAGGGGGGCTTCAGGTAGGCAAACAGTGTAGTGCTGAGAAACAGGGAGACCACGACCAGGTGTGGGAGGCACATGGAAAAGGCTTTGTGCTGGCCCTGCTCAGAGGGGATCCTCAGCACAGCTCTGAAGATCTGCACGTAGGACACCACAATGAAAGTGAAACACCCAAAGCCTAAACAGGCACTAAGCACCAGAAGCCCAGCTTCTCTGAAGTAGGAATCGGAGCAGGAGAGCATGAGGATCTGGGGGATCTCACAGAAGAACTGCTCCACCTCATTGCCTAGGCAGAGGGGTAGGGAAAATGTGTACCCAGTGTGCAGGAGAGCATAGAGAAAGCCACTGACCCAGGCAGCTGCTGCCATTCTGACACAAGCTCTGCTGCCCAGCAGGGTCCCATAGTGCAGGGGTCTGCAGATGGCAACATAGCGGTCATAGGCCATGACTGTGAGGAGATAATACTCTGCTGATACGAAAAAAAGGAAGAAAAAGACCTGGCCAACACATTCCAAGTATGAAATGACCCTCATGTTCCACAGAGAATTGTGTATGGCTTTGGGGACAGTGGTGGAGATGCAGCCAAGGTCGAGGAGGGAGAGGTTGAGGAGGAAGAAGTACATGGGGGTGTGGAGGCGGTGGTCGCAGGCTACGGCTGTGATGATGAGGCCGTTGGCCAGGAGGGCAGGCAGGTAGATGGCCAGGAAGAGCGAGAAGTGCAAGAGCTGCAGCTGCCGCGTGACTGCAAATGGCAGGAGGAGGAACTCGATGAGTGAGCTGCTGTTGGACATTAGTTCCTTCCAGTCACATGGGACTTCTAAAGAATAGAAGATATGGAGAAGTTAAGAGAAACTTTTGAAGAAAAATGCCGTGAAGTCATTCAGTTGTCTGACACCGTCCTCCATTACCTCCCTTTAGTAAGAGTATCTTAGTGCAGTTGCTTTGCTTGAACTCCATTTTGCACTGTTTGTTGTGAGGAGCAGGGACATCAACACGGGAACTCCAGGGAGTCTATCATGCCGTACAGTAGCAGAAACTGAGGCACGCTTGGACATTCACCTTCTATGTCAGGTGAAATCCACTCAAGATGTAGACAGGCTTTTCAGTATCTTTACTCCCAAGACTACACAAAGGGGTTTGAGGAACATAGTTTTATGGAATTGTTCCATAAATTGTTCCAGGCAATGACCTGTGGCAGGAGAGCTGCCCCTCTCCTCTGCTGCAGGTCTGGCTGCAGAGGAGGCGGCTCCTGCCCTGCACCTCCTGCCCCTTCCCTGCCCATCTCTGCTGCCTGCAGCTGTCCCTGCCACCAGCTCTTCCTCTATCCCCGTGCCCTGTCCCTGCCATTGCTCACAGATCCCATATCGTATCACCCTCTGTGTGCTCAGTTCTGCCCTACAGAAACCTCTGGGCCATGTCCAGGCGTAGCTCTGCAGTTGCAGATCCTAAGGAGTTGGTCACATGAGGTCCAATGAATCCACAAAGATGATATGGATGCTGCCTGTAGGCTAAGGTGGGCGTGAAGCACCTTGCTGAGGCTTCTCACAGACCTATTGATCTCTAGGCATGAAGATCTAGGACTCCCAGTTCCCTGTCAAAACAGAAAACTTGTTCCTTCATTTGCCCTGCAATATTCAGGAGGCTGAAAGAGCAGAGAGAGGAAGGAAAGCTCCTTCCCTTTCAAGTGGCCCTTCTGATCTTGCTCCTGTAAAGGACCCCTCGCACATGCCCTGTGTATGAGCTGGAGCTGTGAGCAGACTTCACTCTGCAACAGCCTCTTAGCAGCAGAATGAACCTGCCCTCACGGGTGTCTGTCTCCCCACGCAGCGCTTCCCCGCAGCGCTGTGGGGAGCACCCTGGGCAGTGCTGCCCCTCGCAGGCTGCAGAGTCACTGTCCCGGGCACACAGCACCCTGGGCCTGGGGGATGCTGCTCTCAATCACAGCCCATGCAGAGCTGGGTGCAGACCGCAGCTTCACACCCCTGTGTCTTCCCTGGGAGAAGGGAGCAGGATGCCCTGTCCCTGTGACTGTGCAGCAGGGAATCCCTGCCCTGAAGCATCTCCTCCTCCTGCTAAACCCTGGATACTCCAGGAGAGAGACCTTTACAATCTCAATCCGTGATTACATGCATTGAGTTCAGAAGAGCCCTCCAGGAACCTCAGCAGCATTGCCCTGCAGCCAGACTCACCGTGTCAAGGGCTGTGAAGGTTGCTCCCACAACAAGCTCTGTCCTGTCCTCCCACTCCACGCTGCCGTTCCCCTCTCGCTGCCTTCTCTCCTCTGCTGTCCGCAGCAGCAGCTCTTGGCACAGGAGCTGCTCCTGCACTCGGCTGTCTCTGGGCAGTGCTGCCACAAGCTGCTTCTGTCTCCAGTTGCTGCTCCTGAGCAGGGGCTCTGAAGTAGAGTCCCGGCTGAATTCAACAATTTCTCTATCCCTTCTGCTCATTACTCCTGGGAAATTATCACTAGAATAGACTTCAACACTCCCTGATGTTCCCTCTCTAAGTACTGAAGGAAGACTGATGCTAGAAGGGCAATTGCTCTCATCAGAAATTTTCCACCTCTTATTTGCCAGATTTGGAAATATCCTGCTCTGAAAGCCCTCATACACATCTCTCAGCTAGACAGGACACCTAGGTAGGGACAAGAAGGGAGTTCATTTAACCATGGTTCAGATATTGATTCCAATCTGTCAATATGGACATGTCATGCTGGTTTAGAAGCCCCTGGCATGCAGTGGGATTCAGCTCCCTGCCCAGAACTCCACGGACATAAAGGTTCTGGGATTCCCCTTTCCCAAGCTGAAGGATGAACTCCAACGATCACTGCATGAGAGGTCCTCGTCTAAGCTTCTGCTGTAACCACATCAGATGCAGGGTGGGAGTCAGTTGCCTGGTGACACCAGGTGACATCTGAAGAGACAGGGTTGTCCCAGGCATGGGCTAGTGTCTATTGCTCTGATAGAGCAAATGTGATACTCACATCTTTCTAGAATGCCTGGTCAGGGCCCGGTGGGCATCTTCCTTGGCCATCTGAAATAGCACTAGATGCTCACTAGTGTTAGAGCCACACTCACTAGGAAGCTGAGACACATGGAGATGTTGACAATGTAAACTGTGACTGTAATTCATTTCGGACACTAGATTCAGGGACACTGAAGTAGGCCTGCAAGGCCATGATACATGCCTGGGATTTCTAGCACATCTGCATGTGCAGGAGCTATGAGGAAACTCTGCCTTTCTTTAGTAGTTGCTAGGAAAAGACCCCAGGTTCTCTCAGGTTTTCCTACTTGTGCCCAGACATTTGTACAGAGTCTACTGGGGGCCTGGAGCCGGCTGTGTCCCCCAGGGAGTAGTACTGGGTCCAATCCTATTCAACTTCTCCATCAGTAACCTGGAAGAAGGAACAGAGTGCACTCCCAGCAAATTTTGTGATGATACAAATGCGGGAGGCTTGGCTGATACACCAGAGGGCTGTGCAGCCATGTTCCTGAGTTAGGGAAAGAGGACTGGATTCAGCTGCCACTTGTTGGTGCCCAGGCCCCTGGAGAGGGTGAGTGCTCAGGAGGGATCTGCTGAGGACAGTCCCACTCATTACAGAGCTGGGACAGATGCCCATCCTCCTGGAAGGGGCTATGGAGGCACCATGGAGCACAGGAGACCTCCAGGGGCAGAACATGCCTGGAGTGGGGGTGAGTGCTATGCTGGGAGAGGGGCTGCCCAGAGGGGCTGCGCAAATGATTCATGTATTCAAGACATAGAAAATATGGGGGCGATCACAGAGATTTCCTCTACAGTCCAATGGAGAGAGCAGTGGACACTAAAAGGCAAGGGCAGATAAATAGTTCTCCAAAGCAGGTTGAGAAAGTTCCTGAAGATTTCCACTCTTTCATCGCTGGAAAACACTCAAAACAGTCCTTCATCTATGCAGGCAGAGCTCAAGTGTCCGAGCACCAGCACCCAGAGGGACTTGGAGATGTCCCAGTGTCTCTGAGTGACCTGCATGGGCCTGAGAGCTCTGGCAGGGACCTACAAGAGAGCAGAGCCCCTCAGAGCTGCAGAGGGAGGCTGGGGACAGGGGACCACGGCACCTGGAATGGCACCAGCTGTGCAGGACTCTGGGACTGCAGCCCACCCACTTCTGAAAATCACTTCCCTTTTCAAGAACAAATGATGATGCCGAAGTCTAGTGTACTAAAACACAACAATGAATAATGGCGGGAAGTATAACAAATCATTTTTTTTTCTTTAATTCTTTCTCTTAATTTCTGTCTAGATTTTTTTTTATCAAATTTTCTAAACCTTTCTGTTACCATCAGGCCTATACCTGTAAGGTTTCCTTGTCCCACTCAGAGCCCAGCGCTCAGAAAAGCCCCCTGCCCACAGCTGTCCCCACCACCCCTCACTGTCTGCACAGAGCACGTCACACTCGGAGGTGTCATCCTCTCTCGACTGGTGCAGGAAGTTGGGGACCAGCTTCAGGGGAATGCTCTGTTTTGGCAGGGCCAACTTTGCAAAAACAAAATCTACCCAGTTACACCAACGCCCAGGGCCAGGAATAAAGGAACCTTCCCCAGAAGAGCTCTCAACTCTCCCCTCATCCTGGCTCCCCTTCGACACCATCCTTGTGCTCTCCATGTTGGTGCCATCCCTGCTGCCTGCCTCTCCCTTCAGCCCCACTGCTCACCTCGCTCCCGCTCTCCTGCAAGCCTGAGAGCCCGTCTGTGGGCTGGGAGCAGGCGTTCACCTGCCGCTCCTTGTCCATGTTCAGGATCCTCCCGTGGGGACCTGACACTGGCACCAAGGGGAGCTGCTCCCTCCTGATGGAGCTGCTGTCCTCAGAGTGGGGAGCCTGGCGTCTTTGTCCCCAACAAGCGCATGGTCACCATGGGGCCCGTCCCCTCACAGCGGCCTTATGGACATGACACCACTGCCATCAAAAAGCCCTGGTGGTTTCCATGGGGACGTTATTCCGATGCCCTGGTGGAGACCACCGAGACCCTATCATGATGCCTTTGTGGGGACTATGGAGATCCCATCACAATGTCTTGGTGGAGACCATGGAGAAAGACGCCATCACAGTGTCTTGGTGAAGACCATGGGGACCTCATCATTATTGCTTTTTTTGAGATCTATAGCAGAGATCTTGACGAGGCCATAGCTGTTGCTCTGCCCACTAATCCTCATACCAACAATCCTGACTGGCTCTCTTTCCATCCCTAAGCCTCGCTCCCTGCATCCCCCTGCTCTCTCACCTGCACCTTTCCCTATCATTTCAGGCCATCACCTTCTCTCTCTTGCTGGAGTCTTCTCCCCTGAATCACTCCCTATTTAAGGCTCTCCTCACTAGCTTGGCCAGCTGGTTGATGACCTTCATGTGGGCAGATGGGAAGAGTCTCCTTCCAAATGAAATGTCACACCCGTTAGCTTTGCTGCCTTGTGGTGGGCTCAGCTCCAGGTCCTCCTCCAAATCCTGCTAAAAAAGAAAAAGTAAAGTAAAAAAAAAAATCTTTGCTCATGTCTCCATTTTCAGCTTGTAATAAGCTGGTGGGAGTTTACAATAAAGTGATATGAATTATGATATCTGAAATGCAGAATTAAACCATGAATCCTTAGGATATGTTTCCCCTTTTTGCATGAGTGCATGCCCAGATGTGCAGGGATGCTGCTGCTGGAGGCATGATCTGTGCATCACTGTGCCAGAGAAAATGCCACCCCAAGGACACTGGCTGAAGACTCCAAAGCCCATGGAGAGACCAGCAGGTTATGAGGAAGCTCCAAAAGTGCCTTTGCCCACTCTGCCTGTTGACAGCACCAGTAGCACCTTTGCTGGGCCTGTCTGGCCAATAAGCATGGGAAAGGAGATACTCAAGGGGAGCCAGGCACCCAAAGACCATGCGAGTGCCATAGGGACCAGGGTGTATGTGTGCAGGTGCTGTAGGTGGGCACATGGAGCACTTGTGACTGTCACACCTGCCTAGCCTGAGGGACAGGGCAGGATGGCAGATTTCTTGAAGCAATCTCTAGAATAGTGAAGGTGCTACTGAAGAAGTCCCTGTTCATACAATCTAGCAGGGTGAGCAGGAATTCAGGGGAGGGGAGCTAGAAGGGTTTGAGAGTTCAGAGACCAGAGCACAGAGCTTGGAGTGATGTGCCTCCTCTTTTTGCAGCATTCTGCATGTAGGTGGGACAGTTCTGCATGTAGGTGGGACAATTTTCCCTGCAGTCAGTGCTGTAATTCATTGATTAGGGTAGAGGTAGGAAACTCAGCATAGCCTGGGGCACTTGCCCGGCAAGCGCCGCAATGGGGCATGGTTTTCCTGCCCTACTATATCTGCTAGAGACACATGCTTGTGCTGGATACCCCAGGCATCTGACAAGGCCCTGCCAGCATTTTTCTATGCTATCAAATTAAGTATCTGCATTGAATTACCAGAGATGCTGCTTAATACAAGCATCTTTCTATGCCTCATCTTCATAGTTAATGGGGCTCCTGTTGTATTTAGCATCTGGGGTCATTTCAGATGGGCAACGCAATTCTCCTGAGGCCCCCACCCTGATGCTCTGGGATGATGCAGGTCTCTGAGGAGCTGCATCAGAGCATGTGGGCCCTGGCACATGCCTTGGACCTCCTCAGTCTTTTCAACTGTCCCCAGGTGTTTGTGCAGGAGCCACTGACTCCCATCCTCCATCTCCAGTGATTGCAAGTGCAGCTTGGACACAGAGCTCTCTTGCAGACCTCTATGTTGTGCTCACTTCAGTTTTGAAAGTGGAATCACTTGACCTGCCTGTGGAGTTTGCAGGATTTTTCTGAATCCCAGTTCATGCCAGGGGCTTCTAGACCAGCATGAGATGCCCAGACTGACACATTTGAGTCAATCCCTGAAACATGTGTCAAGGAGCTCCCTTCATGTCCTAACTAGGTGTCCTGCCTAGGTCAGAGATGAGAATCGGGTGTTCCACAGTAGCACATTTCCATCTCTCATAGGTAGTGAACATCTGATGAAAGAATTTGCAAGGTTGGAAATAGTCGCTCTCCAGTGAATGGGAAAAGACGACAGGTAATTACTTCACTCTATTCCAGTGAACATTTCCCAGCAGGAGGGAGCACGAGGGACAGAGAAATTGGTGAGTTCAGCTGGGCCTCTGCTCCTGAGCGGGGCCAGGCTCCTGGGACGGAGGCAGCTTGTGGCAGCCTGGCAGCACTGCCCAGAGACAGCCGAGTGCAGGAGCAGCTCCTGTGCCAAGAGCAGCAGGGCTGCGGGCACTGCCTGCTGCTGTGGACAGGGGAGGAGAGAAGGCAGTGAGAGGGGAACGGCAGTGTGGAGCGGGAGCACAGAGGAGACCTTCACAGCTCTTGACACGGTGAGTTTTTGCTTACAGGACAATGCTATGGAGCTCCTTAAAGGGACATAAGAACCCATCACACCTCATGGCTGGCTGCATTTTTCTCTTCTGGCTTCTGCAGTGTGGAGGAAGAGGAACTTCTTCAGAGCAGGGATTCTCTAATATACCACCTATGAGCAGGGCATCCTGCTGCCTTCTCCAACAGAAACAGCAGTGATGTGAAGCCGGGTTGTGCAGACAGGGTGAGAGGTCTGCACTTCAGAGCAGGGTCCCTGCACCCAAAGGTGCTGTGTGCCCGCAGCAGTGACTGTGTCGCCTGTGAAGGTCAGCGCTCAGCCTGCCCAGGGAGCTCCCCACAACACTGAGGGGAGAAGTTCTGGGTGGGAGGATTATCCTCTACCAGGACAGGCTCCTTCTCCTGCTGGGAGGGTGCTGCGGGGGTCAGCTCTGCTCACAGGTCTAGCTGTGAGCACATTTCAGGGGACACTTTTCAAAAGGAAAGGCAAGGCAGGTATTTCCTGAAGGAGAAGCCAATGAGATGGTGCTTAGATGGTCCTCCCACTTGGTAAGAGGAAAATGGAAATGAAATGGTCAGATTTGGACAAGAGACTGATACTCATTAAGAGATTCAAGGAACGGCCAAAGAGTCTGCCAGGGCCATCTGAATGTTCCCTCAGCCATCCCTTAGTGCATAGACAGCACCAGCTTCTCCTGGGCTGCTGCATCAGGGTTTATCTGAGCTGCTCCTTAGCACCTGCAAACATGGGGGTTCCCCTGGACAGTCCCCTGCTCCTGGGAGGTTTTTGCAGGGAGAACTGGGCTCACTTGTGAGTGTTGTTGTCCTTCATGTGAGTGAGGTGCAAGAACACGACAGTGAGGGGCAAGGCTCAGTGATGAAGCAGGTCCTGTGACAAAGTCCTTTTTCTGCTGTTGGAATGCACAAGGGTTCATGCTGAGAGTGATTGAAATGCCAAAGATTTCTGTTCTATCTAAGAAGGCTCCCACATTGAGGAAGCACCTTTGTGTGTTTGTGTGTGCACCATTATATATATTATATATACGCACATTTCTATATCAACAGACTCCTGCAGTGATCTTTTTGCGGAGAACACTTGATTTCCGCATATTGAAGAGCCCTGCCGTGGAAGGGGAGGCCATCGACTCCTGCAGATTTTGTGCAGCAAAGCTACTCCTTCTCTCTGAAGTTTCTGAAATACAGGTGCAGATGGTGAAGTGGCATGAGGACAAGGTCTGTCTCTAGACATCTCGACATCTAGAAAGAGGTAAGGTCTTTCCTTGCTTCCATTTGACTGTTCTCCTCCCTGGCTGGAGTCAGATCTGGTGTGACAGATTCAGACACAAATATCTCTGTGGAGGAGGGCAAGATAGATGGGGACAAATCCTTCACAAAGCTCTTCTCCTTCAGACACAATCAGTGTGAGTGCTGTATTCAGCTCTCATGCTGGTGAATGGAGAATATTCCCAGCGGGTTTTCCAGGACAAGTCCCTTCCAAGCAATGCAAGACACCCTTCCCAGGCATCTCCAGAAATACTAATCAAAGAGTAGTTTGACACATCCAGTTACACCTGCAGCACAGCAGAAACAACTCTTTGGAGCCATGGGAAGCGGGTCCCTGCTGCAGAGAATACAGCCATTTCAATGTGGATCACCTGAAATGGGACTGAATTAAGGGAGAGAGGAAATATGGGGGATTTTTGAGAAACTGAAATGGTTTAGCTCAGACAAGTCTGCTCTAAATTTCTGCTTTCTTTCCTTCCTTGGACAGGACTCCCAAAGGAGCTAATGTCCAACAGCAGCTCCTTCAATGATTTCCTGCTCCTGCCATTCGCAGACACGCGGGAGCTGCAGCTCTTGCACTTCTTGCTCTTCCTGGCCATCTACCTGGCTGCCCTCCTGGCCAACGGCCTCATCATCACAGCTGTAGCCTGCGACCACAACCTCCACACCCCCATGTACTTCTTCCTCCTCAACCTCTCCCTCCTCGACCTGGGCTCCATCTCCACAACTATCCCCAAATCCATGCACAATTCTCTGTGGAACATCAGGGTCATTTCATACTTGGAATGTGCTGGGCAGGTCTTTATCTTCTTTTTTTCAGTATCAGCAGAGTATTGTCTCCTCACAGTCATGGCCTATGACCGCTACGTTGCCATCTGCAGACCCCTGCACTATGGGACCCTCATGGACAGCAGAGCTTGTGTCAAAATGGCAGCAGCTGCCTGGGCGACTGGTTTCCTCAATGCTCTCCTGCACACTGGGAACACATTTTCCCTGCCACTCTGCCAAGGCAATGTGGTGGAGCAGTTCTTCTGTGAGATCCCCCAGATCCTCAAGCTCTCCTGCTCACACTCCTACCTCAGGGAAGTTGGGCTTCTTGTGTTTAGCATTTGTTTATTCTTTGCATGTTTCATTTTCATTGTGGTGTCCTATGTGCAGATCTTCAGAGCTGTGCTGAGGATCCCCTCTGAGCAGGGCCGGCACAAAGCCTTTTCCATGTGCATCCCGCACCTGGCCGTGGTCTCCCTGTTTGTCAGCAGTGGCACGTTTGCCTACCTGAAGCCCCCTTCCATCTCCTCGCCAGCTCTGGATCTGGTGGTGGCTGTTCTGTATGCAGTGGTGCCTCCAGCCCTGAACCCCCTCATCTACAGCATGAGGAACAAGGATCTCAATAATGCCCTAATGAAACTGGCTCGGTACTGGAAATAAGCTCCCTGTCCTTCCTAACAAGTGGTTCCTAATGCATCTTGGATAGTTCTGTGCTTTGAGCATTCTCTCTGTGTTTATAATGATTTTTTTTTACATAAGTTTTTGAATGCATCCTCCTTTGCCAGAGGCATGAACCCACTCTGTGTAATTGCCATACCTGCTGTAAATATGTCTGTCCTTGCGTTTCTGTGTCAATCCTGGCTTTGCTCAAATAAAAGTGGATTTCCTCACTGCAGTACTTGAAGGTTGGCCTCTCCTTCCAAAGTCAGATTCTAAAATGTGCTCAGGGACTTTCACCATTAAAGTATCTGTTTCCTTCTCAGGGCTCCTCCAGGGCCTCCAGTAATGATCTCATAGATGATGAGTTAGGGAAGGAGGGTTGGATTCAGTTCTCACCTGTGGGTGCTCAGAGCTCCTGCAAGTGGTGAATGGTCAAGCCATATCTTCCATGTGACAGGGCTGAAGATGCATATGGAGCCTCCAGGAGAGCACAGGGCATCTCCAAGAGCACCATGTTCCTAGCAATGAATGGAGCTTCAGGAACTCCAGGGGAGCCACCCAAATGGAAAGGGCAAAAACAATGAATGTCTACGCTAGGGAGAGCTCTGCAGTGCTGCAAGAGGCAGTGGGGACCCAGGAGGCCCAGGGAAGGGAGCCTGGGGAGTCACTGAGGTCACCTTCAGTGTCAGTGTTTGGCTGCCTGGGCAGCTCCTTCCTGCCGGCCTCGGTGCCTGTAGCCAGAGGACCAGCCGGCCCTGCCCAGCCTCCCTCCCAGCTCAGAGGCCAAGGACGGCTCTGCACCAACCCCAGCGTGGTACAAGGCTGGGGCCAGCAGGGTTTGTGGGGGGACAGGGCAGTGCGGGCTCTCATGGGGACCATGTCAGAGGGACATTTCCCCAGGGCTGAGCACCCTGTCCTGGGTGCAGTCTGCACAGTGGAGCCAGGGAGCCGTGTGCGGGTGCGGGGATGGGCACACATGGAAGCCCACGTGTTCCGCTTGGGAGAAGGGAACCTGCCAGGAGCTCTCCCACCTCTGCCCCACCAGCACCAGTGATGACCAGCCCTGCTGCTGCACCCACACTTTCTCGGTGCTGAACTCAACCACGTCCCCAGGCTGCTCCCTACAGCTGGCTGCAGGGACACCCATGGGGTCTGGCCATTCCTGCTCCTCACAAGCCGCTTGTTCAAGGCAATGCTGGAAGAACAGGCCTGGCACCATCCTCTTGGCCCTGCACTGCCTGTGACTGTCACAAGTGAACAGTCCCCTCCAGAGAACGATTCCTGGGACAGGCACTTGGGAACAGGCAGCTGCCAGTGTTGATGGGAGTCCATCTGGGACATGCCCTCTGGGTGGACAAGGAGGCCTCAGGCTCCCTCAGACGTGAGTCCTCCTGTGGTTGGCGAGGTGAAGGTGCTGACATGTGCGGAGACCAGGGCACTGTTCCCCAAGAACAGCTATTCCCACAACTTTGCAGCCAGTGCTGGCAGGCTGTGTGCACATGGGGTGCCCTTTGAGCCGCACACTTGCTCACATTGCTTAAAGGAGACTGTACCCACCTCCTCACCCTGCCTGGGTGCTTGGTCACTCCCATTGTGGTCTCACCCTTGTCACCTACAAGCTTGAACTCAGGCCCTAGCCCTCATGTTCAAAGAGCTCCACACATCTGAGCTGCCCCTTCACACTAAGGGCAGCCCCTTTGCTCATCTTCCTCCGCTCACTCCTGAAGATCTCCTACCCTGCTACTGTATGAGATGTAGAATCATGTGTGAGATTCCAGCACACTTCAGCAATATTTCTCAGTCGGATGGGCACCTCCATCTGCTCCTCTCTCTGCCGCAGGCTTTATGCACTTGTGCATGTTTTCATTGCAAAGCCTCAGCTGTGGTGCCGAGAACAGGTTGGTGATGATGAAACTTGTTCTACCAAGGGCCAAGGACACAGCGTTTCTGGTGGCTGCCCTTCAGAGCACGGGCATGCTGTCATGGAGAGCAGGTGGCAATATGATGGTGAGAGGAGATTCCCACTAAGAGAGCAAAGCCTGCAGAGCCCAGGGCCAGGGGGAAACAGAGCTGGGTTGCCCAGCCTTGGCAGGAGAGGGTTTTGCTGCCTGAGCTCCCTCTGCAGCACCTTGGGGCCTGGGACAGAGCTGAATTGACCTCCCTGAAGGACAACGCACCAGGGAAGAAGGTCCTGGCTTGGACTGCCATCCAGTCACCCGGTGAACATCACTAACATTTTCCTTGCTCCTGTCATCCAATGGTGGAAAGAGGTCTCTGCTCTAGTAGCCTCACCCTTAAAATCTTGTAGCTCTCCTTCTCCGGAAACTCTTCACACCCTTACATGAAGGAAATGGGCTAACGATGACCTCCGTGTGGTAAATCACAGCCTGCCCAGGTCCAGGGACTTCTTCAGTGGCACCTTGTCCTTCCTGGAGCGGGGTTCACTTCTGTCACAGGCCCAAGTTGCCTTTAATTACCCCTAGGAGGCAAATCCCTCTCCTGTTTCTCCCTGGCCTTGGGCATTCCAGACTTTTCTCTCTTTGTGGGAACCTCCTTTCAGCATAGCCCTGACAAGTGCTCTCTACACGAGCAAGTCACTGCTGTCAAGTGGGGCCATTGCACACACGATGTCCTTAGCTCATGGTAACAGGTTTCTCCATTGCAGACCTCTTCTTTGTGCCACAGCTGAGGCTCTCCACCCCAATATCACACACAAGTGCATGCAGGCTGGAGCACAGAGGAGGGCAGATGGAGAGGCACAAGCTGTCACAGCACTGAACCATGATTGGAATAATGGAGATGCTTTGAGACCACTCACATGACTAGAGGGCTGTGATGGCAGATGACAAGCTCTGCAGGAAGAAAGGTGTTGGGGTGGATGTCCTTGATGTGAAGGGACAACTCAGATGGGAGGAGCTCTTGCATGGGATGGATCAAGGTTTGGGTGAGAGCTTGCGTAGGCTCCCACCCGCTGGGGAAATCCTGCAATCTGAAGGGTGGTGGAACTTAGGAAAGCCAGCAGGTCTTTAAGGAGCACAGCCACCCAGCCCAAGGATGGTCTATCCCGACGCTCATTAAAAGTAGAACACGTCTTGGGAGATCAGCTTGGCTATGCAGGATAGTATTGTCTACTTTGTAGTGATGGTGTTCCAATAAGGACAAAAATCAGGTCCTGCCCTTAGGATGGACCAACCCTTGCAGTGATATGGACTGGGGAATGCCCGTCTGGGCAGCAGCTCTTTGGAGAAGGACCTTTGTGGGCAGCAAGCTGCATGTGAGCCAGTAACATGCTCTGGAGGCCACCATGTCCTGGACTGCATGAACAGGAGTCCCCCTACTCTGTACTCTGTAGAGTACCTCTGGCTACTGCATCCAGCTGGGGCTCTCTGTAGAAGAACTCTGCTCATCACATGAAGTGAGTTCAGTGTCAGGCCCCCAAGGCAGTTGGGGGCTCGAGGGTTTGTGTTTGTTCAGTGCAAAGAAGTTAAGGCATCTACTGTTTTTTTTTTTTCCTTTTTTTTTTCTCTTTTGCCTATGGGTCAGTACCTGACCTGGCTTCCCCAGTCAGGCCCTTCTGCTGGGGTGAGGTTGCTTTTTCAGGCCTGGGCAGCACAAGATCTGCATGGAGAAGCTGAGGGCCAAGAGCTTCTTTAGCCTGCTGAAGTGCTACAGCTAATGGGAAGAGAGCAGGAGCCTGTGACTGCCTGCACGGTGGTTTCAGGGATGATGGAACTTATTTAGATAGTGGGAAAGAAACAGAGAAGGGGAAAGAGTCACAAACGGAAGCTTGAGGTACAGACTTGACTTGAAGAAAAGAGAAATGTCACTTAAGAGCAGTGCTGTGGTGCATCATGTCACCTGGAGGGGACCTGAGATCAAGCCATGCCTTATTGTTTCAAAGAAGAGTCACTAAGGACAGAGAGACATGGGAAAAGATGGAGAGATGCTGGGGTGAGAACAAGGTGGAGAAGCAGCTTGATGCCTACAGGCTGCAGGGAAACAGGCACAGGAATGGGAAAGTGTAGGAGAGCCCAAGGGAGAGACAGCTGAGGGTGGTGCCAAAACCTCTGAAAAACTAGGTCTATGTCCTCTTGGCCATGGCTGGTGTCTCTGCCATTGAGGTCTAGGAGAAGAAACTTCTTCCTTCTGGCAACAGGGCCTCCTTGCCTGCTTTCCCCCAGGCACACAATGTGTCCTGGATCAGTGTCCTGCCCTAGGCCTTGAACACTCCCACGTAGGCACTGCTCCAACCAAAAGCCTTGGGCAAAGCCTGATGGAAAGGATGTCCCTACTCAGGGACTGGACTCCTCTGGTCAATCTGCTTGATAACGCACATGTGGGGTTGACTTGGCATCAGAGGCACCTGCACTTTGCATTTTCCTACGTTTAATCATGACTTCTCTGCTCTAATCAGCCCCTGGGGAGGCTTTGCTTGGTAATGAACCACAGTGGGACCCATTAACCCTCCAAGAAACTTGGGGATGTGCTTCTGACTTGAACTTCTTGAGAAGTTTCTTCAGTCTCCTCTCAGCATTGGTGTTTCATGGGCTCAGCATCAACTACTCCGAAGAGGTCAGTCAAATGCAAAACCCCTCAGGAGCCATGATTCTTGCCATAATTTTCTTCAGTTTTCAAATCTTCTCTAGCTAATTGGAAAGGAGTGTATTATCATTAGACTGATTACAATGAGCACCTGGGAAAGAAACATGGCTATTTTTTTTTTTGAGCTTTCCTTATTCTTCCATTTTCTGAATCAGCCATACACACTTTCTCCACTTCCTAGAATGTCTCCAATGAAGTCTGGACATGTGTGAAAAGCAGTGTTTTTGAGGGGAGACCTGTATGAAGAACCTTCTTGCTCAGCTCCCCAGCTCTGCCAGTTCCCTCATCAGCCACTGGGGACTTGGATCACTCTGGCTAAAATCAAACTGTTTTTCCACTCCAGTAGCGGAATGTTACAGCCTACAAGGAATAACCTCCTGAAAGACTCCCTGAAGCTCAAAGCAGCAACGGAAGAGTTGAGAGGTGTCTGAACGATAAAGAGCAAGAGGAGAAGGAATACTCAAACCATGAAAAGTGCAGATGTGCACTTTCAAAGTGATAAGTGTCAGACCCCATCCATGCAGTTGCCTCTGTCAAATGCGGTAGTCTGGAATTCCCTTTCTAATCGATGGAGGGGAATAAGTGGTCTTAACAGACACTTGATTTCGGCACCACAGGGGAACACAACCGCTCCAGGGAATCTCCAACAGCAGCAGCCTCTCTATGTGGTCAAATTGAATCCAACCCCTTCAGCAGATTTTAGTCATAAGTCAGAACGTTCTCATAGAATAACAAAAATTAACCCTTCCAAAACTTCTGGCCATTTTTAACATTATGAAATACATTTTCATTCTTCTTTTTTGGCAGCACCATGTTGGTGCACAACACTGACCATGGCAATGAAGTAAGGCAGGAAGCAGATTCCTAGATAAAGTTCTCAGGGGGATCTGTGCTAAGGGCACCTTTGCTCTTTTCTGGACTATCATCTCTCTCTTAAGCAGCACAGTGCATGAAAACCTGCTGAGGAAGTGAAGAACAACGAGCCTGCTTTGGTGCCTCCAGGAGGAAGACTGTCTTCTGTCACAGACTGTCCTCCATCCCACTTCTACCTAAAGAGCAGCCCGCAGCAGTTATCATGGAGCTGAGGCTCACCCTCATCTCAGCCTGCACTCAAACTTCGTGCTCTTTCATCCCACAGGAATTTGGTCCCGTCTTGCCAAACGCCAAACCTCCAAACCAAGTTCCCTATTTAGTCAAGCTGGGCTCCAGAGATGTTTCCTAATTTTACCAACTGTTTGTATGGAGCATTCTTCTTCTTGACAGATGCTTTCTAGAGATCCATAGTAGACATCTACAAAGGCCAGCTCTGTTGCTCTGCCCACTAATCCTTATCCCTACAATCCTGACAGGCTCTCTGTCTGTCCCTAAGCAGAGCTCCCTGCATCCCACTGCTCTCTCCAGGGGTTCCTTTGTCCACATCACTTGCACCTTTCCTGGCCATCCCAGCTCGTCAATTCCTCCCTCTTGCTGGAGTCTTCTTCTCCCCTGAGTCACTCCCAATTTAAAGCTGTCCTCACAGGATTGGCCACCTGGTTGATAACCATCAGGCCGGCAGATGGGAAGAGTCTGGAAATGTGACAACCTGCAGCCTTGCTGCCCTGCTGTGGGCTCTGCTCCAGGTCCTCCTCCAAATCCTACTGAAAAAAAAAATGAAAAAGTAGAGAAAAAAAGTGGGGGAGAGCAGGAAAGACCTTTGCTATTTGTCCTCTCCAATTTCATCTTGTAATAAGCTGGTATGAGGGTACATGAAAGCAATATGAATTATAATATAGGAAATGCAGAATAAAATCATGAATATTTAGGACAGGTTCTCCTTCTTGCATCAGTGCATGCCCAGATGTGCAGGGATGCTGCTGCTGGATGCATAATCTGTGCATCACTGCTCTGTTCCAGAGCAAAGGCCACCGGAATAGCACTGGCTGAAGACTCCAATGCCCATGGACAGACCAGCAGGTTGTGAGGATGCTCCAAAAGTGCCTTTGCCCACCCTCCCTTTTGACAGCACCAGCAGCAGCTTTGCTGGCTCCATCAGGCCACCGGGCAGGGCAAAAGGGATACCCAGGGAGTGCCAGGCACCCAAAGGCCGTGCCTGTGCCGTAGGGACCATGACTGTATGTGTGCAGGGATTGTAGGTGGGCACATGGGCCACTTGTGACTGTCACACCTGTCTAGCCTGAGGGATGGGGCAGGATGGCAGATTTCTTGAAGCAATCTCTAGGAAAGCAAAGGTGCTGCTGAAGAAGTCCCTAGGCCTTGGTAGCCAGTGCTCCATCCATTCTGAGGCCCTCATTAGCCCAGTCCCTGTTCATATCATCTGGCAGGGGGAGCAGAAATTTGGGAGAGGAGAGCTAGAAGGGTTTGAGAGGGCAGAGACTGGAGAAGAGACATGGCGGGGTGAGGATGCCTTCCATTTATGCAGCACCCTGAATGTAGACGGGATGGGCTTTCCCTACAGTTTGGAAGAGGGGCTTCCTGAGTGGGACATTTTCAGCTCTTCCAAGTAATCATGCTCTGAGGAAACAAACTACAGTGCTGACACCAGTCTTTCCTAATGTTTAGAGAGGGATAATCAGGGATTATTTTAGTTGACTGCAGTGCACATTTCCCAGGAGGAGGGAGCACGAGGGACAGAGAAATTGGTCAGTTCAGCTGGGCCTCTGCTCCTGAGCGGGGCCAGGCTCCTGGGACGGAGGCAGCTTGTGGCAGCCTGGCAGCACTGCCCAGAGACAGCCGAGTGCAGGAGCAGCTCCTGTGCCAAGAGCAGCAGGGCTGCGGGCACTGCCTGCTGCTGCGGACAGGGGAGGAGATAAGGCAGCGAGAGGGGAACGGCAGTGTGGAGAGGGAGGACAGAGGAGACGTTCACAGCTCTTGACATGGTGAGTTTGTGCTTACAGGACAATGCTACGAAGCTTCTTGAAGGGGACATAAGAACCCATCACACCCCATGGCTGGCAGCATTTTTCTCTTCTTTATCCTGGCTTTTGCAGTGCAGAGGAAGAGGAGCTGCTTGAGAGCAGGGATTCTCTAACATACCACCTATGGGCAGGGCATCCTGCTGCCTTCCCCAACAGAAACAGCAGTGATGTGAAGCTGGGGTGTGCAGACAGGGTGAGAGGTCTGCACTTCAGAGCAGGGTCCCTGCACCCAAAGGTGCTGTGTGCCCGCAGCAGTGACTGTGTCGCCTGTGAAGGTCAGCGCTCAGCCTGCCCAGGGAGCTCCCCACAGCACTGAGGGGAGAAGTTCTGGGTGGGAGGATTATCCTCCACCAGGACAGGCTCCTTCTCCTGCTGGGAGGTGCTGTGGGGGTCAGGTCTGCTCGCAGGTCTAGCTGTGAGCACATTTCAGGGAACACTTTGCAAAAGGAAAGGAAAGGCAGGTATTTCCTGAAGGAGAAGCCAGTGAGGTGGTGCTTACATTTTTCTTCCACTTGGTAAGAGGAAAATGGAAACAAAACTGGCAGATTTGGACAACAGATTGAGACTCATTAAGAGATTCAAGGAGCAGCCAAAGAGTCTGCCAGGCACTTCTGACTGTTCCCTCCCCCATCCCTTAGTCCATAGACAGCACCAGCTTCTCCTGGGCTGCTGCATCAGGGTCTATCTGAGCTGCTCCTTAGCACCTGCAAACATGGGGATGCCCCTGGACAGTCCCCTGCTCCTGGGAGGTTTCTGCAGGGAGAACAGGGCTCACTTGTGAGTGTTGTTGTCCTTCATGTGAGTGAGGTGCAAGTACATGACAGTGAGGGGCAAGGCTCAGTGATGAAGCAGGTCCCATGACAAAGTCCTAACAAGTTTTTTTTTTTTTTTTTCCTTTTGGAATGCACAAGGGTTTATGCTGAGAACGATTGAAGCGCCAAAGATTTCTGCTCTATCAAAGAATGTTCCCACAGTGAGTAGGCACCTTATCAACAGACTCCTCCACTTATCCTTTTGCAGAGAAGACTTGATTTCCAAATGTTGAAGAGCCCTGCCATAGAAGGGATGGACATCGTCTCCTGCAGCTTGTGTGCATCAAAGCTACTCCTTCTCTCTGCAGTGCCTGGAATAAGGGTGCAGGGTTAAAGGAGGCATGAGGACAAGGTCTATCTCTAGACATCTTGACATGCAGAAAGGGTAAGGTCTATCCTTGTTTCCTTTTGACTGTTGTTCTCCCTTGTTGGAGTGAGATCTGGTGTGGCAGACTCAGATAAAAAATATCTCTGTTGAGGAGGGCAAGACTGATAGGAGTGAATCCCTCACAAAGCTCTTCTCCTTCAGATGCAACTGGTGTGAGGGCTGTATTCAGCTCTCGTGCTGGTGAATGGAGAATATTCCCACTTGGTTTCTGGACTAAGTCCATTCCAAGCAATGCAATATGCCATTCCAAGGCATCTCCACAAATACCAGTCAAAGACTAGTGCATCTATTTCCACCTGCAGCAAAGCAGAAACAACTCCTCCGGAGCTATGGGGAGGCGTCCCTGCTGAACTTGGCACACTCAGCCAGTTCAAAGTGGAGCACCAGAAAGGGAGCTGAAATAAGGGAGAGAGGAAATATGGGTTGTTCCTTGAGAAACTGAAATGGTTTGGCTCAGAAAAGCCTGCCTTAACTTTTGGCTTTCTTTCCTTGCTTGGACAGGACTCCTGGGCCCCTAAGGAACTAATGTCCAACAACAGCTCCGTCAGCGAATTCTTCCTCCTGCCATTCTCAGACACGCGGGAGCTGCAGCTCTTGCACTTCTCGCTTTTCCTGGCCATCTACCTGGCTGCCCTCCTGGCCAACGGCCTCATCATCACAGCCGTAGCCTGTGACCACCGCCTCCACACCCCCATGTACTTCTTTCTCCTCAACCTCCCCCTCCTCGACCTTGGATCCATTTCCACCACTGTCCCCAAATCCATGCACAATTCTCTGTGGAACATGAGGGTCATTTCATACTTGGGATGTGCTGGGCAGGTCTTTTTCTTCCTTTTTTTCGTATCAGCGGAGTATTCTGTCCTCACAGTCATGGCCTATGATCGCTACGTTGCCATCTGCAGACCCCTGAACTATGGGTCCTTCATGGGCAGCAGAGCTTGTGTCAGAATGACAGCTGCTGCCTGGGCCACTGCTTTCCTCAATGCTCTCCTGCACACTGGGAACACATTTTCCATACCACTCTGCCAAGGCAATGTGGTGGAGCAGTTCTTCTGTGAGATCCCCCAGATCCTCAAGCATTCCTGCTCAGATTCCTACCTCAGGGAAGTTGGGCTTCTGGTGGTTAGTGTCTGTTTAGCCTTTGGGTGTTTTGTTTTCATTGTGGTGTCCTACGTGCAAATCTTCAGAGCTGTGCTGAGGATCCCCTCCGAGCAGGGCCGGCACAAAGCCTTTTCCATGTGCCTCCCACACCTGGCCGTGGTCTCCCTGTTTCTCAGCACTGCAGTGTTTGCCTACCTGAAGCCCCCCTCCATGTCCTCCCCATCTCTGGATCTGATGCTGACTGTTCTGTACTCAGTGGTGCCTCCAGCACTGAACCCCCTCATCTACAGCATGAGGAACAAGGAGCTCAAGGATGCCATTAGGAAAGTGATTTCATGGACCTTTCTAGGCAGTGGTAATTTTTCCACAGCTCTCCACAAATGACTCTTTCTGTATCCCGTAACTGGATTGAACATTGTTTCTTCATGTTATTTTTATTATGACTTTTACTAGTGATAATATTTTTTATTGTGTTGCTACACAACTACTTGTATTCATTCCCCTTTTTACAGTGTCTTCTCTGTCTCACCTGATACTCTAAATTCTGTCGAATGCTGGACAAGGACTGGCTCCCTAACAGTGTCTCTGTACTAAAGTAATTTCTATCAGTACAGTGTGTGAAAGCTGGGCTTTTCCTCAAAAGCTGGTGTCAAGAATAGGCCCAAGGACTTGCATCCCTCAAGGGCCTGCTGCACAGGATTCTCCATGGGTTCAGTAACACAGAGCTCAGAATCATGTAATGATCTTTCAGAGACCAAGGGCTGGTTTGGGAATTCACCTATCAGAGCCCAAGGATAGTGGAGATGCTGAATGGTCATGGATTTACACATGCACAGCTCTCCTACGTATTAAGGCACAGTGTCAGACAGCTGTTCTCATGGAGAGGAAGCTGGAGGTGTCAGGAGAGCACAGGGATCCTCCTGGGACAGCATATGCCTGGGATGGACTGTGAGTAGAGCCTCGTAAAGGGAGAGGTCCTCAAAGATGGAGTTTCTTAGAGGTAAAGCACTGGATATTCGCAGGCAAAAGAGGACTCTGCAGTCTCAGGAGAGGCAATGAGGACCCAACTGTCAGGAAGAAGGGAGAACGGAGAGCCCTCTGGGTCACCATCTATCAAATAGCAGGGGCAGGATGTATAGGCACAACTGGACACAACGAGCACCCTTGGAAATGCTCTGCAGTCCAGGTGCCCTGGACTGTGCAGTCATCTGCAGTCCCCCGGAGGGATTAGAGGTCGTGATACCCATTTGGTTGGGTCTGACTCCCACCCCTCGTCACAGGGGCAGTAAAATGTCACCCTTAGCCACTTTATTCCCCCCTCCCCGCCCTCCATACTCTTCCCAGCTCTGGATCTCTCTGTACTGGCCATTCGGTACTCAGTGGTGCCTCCAGCACTGAACCCCCTTGTCTACAGCATGAGGAACAAGGAGCTCAAGGAGCCACTGAGGAAACTTCCTCAATGGGTACAATGTCAGTGCCAAAACCTGTCCTGTGTGCAGTCACTTGTCATTCCCATGTACTTGGAATGAAACATGTGTGCTTAATTTATTTCTTTCCCAATGTTTACTCTTACCTTCCTGATAAAATAATAAAAAATTATTATTTAAAATACAATACAGCACTACAGCAGGAACAAAAGGCAGACTAGGGAAAATACGGGCCTGCTGCTAAATGGGCCAAGAGCCCTGGTGAGAGAGGACACAGAAAATGCCACCTTTGCTGCAGGCTTTAGCACTAAGAGTGACCCTCAGGAATCCTAGGCCCTGGAGACCATGGAGAAATGGGGAAAGGAAGAGTTTCCCTTGCTGGAGGAGGATCTGAGTAGGGCTCACTTCAGCAAACTGGACACCCACAAAACCATGGGCTTTGAGGGCACTCTCTTGCACTGTTCAGTGCCCATGTCTGACAGAGCTCCATGAACTGGAAGAAATCGAGTCCCTCCAGTTACACTGCTTGTACCTCTGGTCCTTGGCAAGCGACCTTCACACATCAGAGACTCTCTGATAACCCTCTAATAGATGCAAAAACGGGCTCACATTGGAATACTGCATTTATGGCACTGCTTCTCACACTGCTTTCATGCCTCCTGATGGTTAGCTTGCTTCCCTTTACCCCTTCTCTGTTTGTCACACTGCACCATCGCATGTGTCACGATCACATCTCAAAGTGCACAAGTGGCAGTTTCTCCTCTGGTGTTATTCCTGTGTTTCACACCTCAGACAACTTCACCTGTGACCTGCATGGTCAAAGTGACAACTGGGAATAGAAGAAGCTGAGCGCAAGGAAGGACCTTGCTCTACCTTCCTTGGTCTTGCTACAGGCATTGCCTGCTTCAGGATGGGCTGCTTTTTCTTGGAGAGCAGCAAGAGAAGAGGCATCTTTCCCTTCTTTCAAAAGTCATCAGACAATAATTTGCATCCTGCTTGTAACACACACTTGCTGCTCAGGGCCATAAGGGCAGGGGGCTTGGGGCATGCAAAGAGCATGATGAGAAAGAAGAGCACCGGCACAGCTCTGGGGCAGATGGGGCAACGGGAAAAACCAGACGCCACTGGAAAGAATGGTCTTATTTCACTATTAATATTAAGTCAGTACAGAATGATACATTTAACAAAATAAGCTTACTACACACTGGTTTTAGCAACAGACAAAATAAGCAAGGTAATGCCCCTATCCATTACTATATGAGAAAGAGAATAGTGATTAAAAGATACATCACCAATTGCCTAAATATGTTACTGTCATCCAGATCCGCGCTCACTGTTGTGGCGAGGATTTGGAGAACCTTCCCGGCAACTGGGAGGTGTAACGTGGTGCATCCACCTGTGAGGTCTCCAAAATCACGGCAAGAGTGTCCATCTTTTACCGAGCCAAATCAGCAAATCATGATAACTTGTATTTTGTTTGTGAGCGGTAACATCTGATGTGGCATCCTTTCCCTATCATGTGGGATGGGGACCTGGTCAGAGCCCAGGCCTTGGATGGGAGGGCTCCCTTCAAGGTCAAAAACAGCCACACGACAGCTTAAAAAAGCTACAGTTTAATAAGCCTCTGTGCAAGCTGGCATGAGCAATTCTACAGGTGAGTGTTGTGTACTGCAAAGGCGGTGCCGTATTCATCTCTAAGTCAACCCCGACTCGGGCCTGTTGTTCAGGCCCTGGCACTTCAGTTCCTCTTGTTGCACTCTGTTGTGATACACAAGATTATATTCGCCCCAAGTGAAGAAATATCACTTGAAGGGTAGAGCAGTGGTGCTACAGGGCACCCAGACCAAGTCTGTCACCACCCATGGCTTTGTGTTTCAAGAAACAGCCACTGAGGATGGAAAAGCTCTCAATGAATGGAAGGAGAACCTCTTGTGAGAACTTGCTGGGGAAGCAGATTGGGTGTCTACAGTCTGCAGGGACACAGGAGCAGGTCTAGGATGACCTGTGGTAGAGATGGTCAAGGGCATTGCCAAGGCCCCAACAGAATGGAGGTCTTTATCCTTTTGACTGTGGCTGTTGTGCCTGTCAGCGAGGCCTACCCCGAATCATCAGGACTTCTTTGCCCCCTTTATCCTTCTGGGGACCCTGGGAGGTGTCGTGTGTTTGTCCTGCACTCAGCATTGCACACCCCTACCTGTTGCAGCTTGGAGCGGGTCAGGAATGCCAGACATCAACTTCATAGAAGCTGGAACTGACTTCGTTTTTTAGCTTTTCATGCAGTACATTTATATGATTCTTAACAATTAGTGATGTAATTACACAGGCTCCTAATTGGTAGACAATGATCTAACTCAGACCCTTACAGCCCCCCTTACTTGTTTAGCTCATCCTTTTAGTTCAACAGCTCTTTTATTCCCTCTGACCTTGGTCTACTTCCTTATCTCCTAGTTAGCACTCCCTTTGTTCTTTCACTGAAACCTGAAGGCTGGAATTGAGCAGGCCTGCTGGGCAGCCATGTACGCGGCTCTCTAGCCATCCCTCTACAATTCCCCCTTTTTCTTTTGTACCAGCAAGGCCTGCTTAGTAGTACAGGACACTTCTTCCTCTCATGATGTTCTGCAGGCTCACACTTCCCACCGCTAGGGTACCAGCTGTTTGCCTGCTACATCTGATGTATGCAAGTTTGCTTCCAGCCAGGGTTTCACCCATTTTGCTGGCACCCACCTGGTTCCAGCATCTGTAATGATACAAGCATACCCTTTTTCCCAGGTTATCAAGTCCAAAGGTCCCATCCATTTTCCCATGTTCCAGTCTCTCAGCATCATCTTACACGGACCCGACTTTACTTCTGTCAGGGCTCCCTTTAGCCCAGCCCTGTGTTTGACCATCAGAGGGACTAGGCTGTCCTGGGATAATCTCAAAAATTTTAAAACATATTCTGCTCTTGCCAATTTTTCTGCAGGCATAATTTCCAATTCTCCTCTTTTTTTTTTCTTTTTTTTTTCTTTTTTTTTTCCTTTTTCCCCTTTTTTTTCTTTTTTTTTTCCTTTTTTTCTTTTTTCTTTTTTTTTTCTTTTCTTTTTTTTTTTTTTTCTTATAGCTGGCATTTCAGCATTTGGTTCATATGTTCCACTATGTCATGGTCCTCAGGATGCAAAAGTATGGTGAAAAGCAATCTTTCAAATCGATTATTAAGATGTCCCAATCATTTTGAAAGGTTCTCGATTTCCATTTCTATTTATGTTTGCATAGCTTCAATTTGGTTTCCTCCCCAGAAATTGCTTGGGATTTCTATATATTAAGGAGGCCCCCGCTCCAGTAGCATTGAGGCTTTTACAATTTGTAAGGACTGTTGCAGGTCCTTCCGTGCCAGTTGCATTGGAGCTTGGCCGTCGCTTCATTCTTGTTTCCCATGCTGAAGTACTTCCCTAGTCTCTTTCCAAGGATACAAGTCAGAGTACGGCTCCCAGTCCTCCACTGGTTGGGGGGGTGGGACGCCGTAGTCTGAGTTATTCCTGGCTTTCCTGCTTTCAAATTCTGCACTTTCCTGTTGTGCTTATTCAGCCCTCTCTGCTGATATATATATTACACAATAAAGATCTAAAGACCACACACACAAACAGCACAAACACAGTTTCTATCCAGTGGCACAACCTCACGTAGCTGTGCACTCCACTAGTGAGTTCCACTGTCTCAATTGCCTAATCCCATCCTCGTTGCCAATTAGGTTGTGAATGGGTTTAGGATTCGGCAATAATCACACAGAACAAAGTGGCTACGACTATTCAGGTGAAAGCACGTTAAAAAAGCAAAGTATGACTAATTACTCGTGAGGTAATACTTGTCGGCAGGACACTGAGACTGAACATTCTCTCGAGGTGGCAGATTAGAGGGTTGCTGACAGGCTCCTAATGCGGCGGGCGTCCCCGCAGAGACAACGTGGGCCTCTGTGTTAGGAGTCTCACCCCCCCCCCCCCCCTTTCTCTCTGCAATGTCTGTTTAAGCCCGGTGCATCCTGCCACGTAGGGCCAGTACGTGCCAGCAGGCAGACCAAGGGGGTGGACAAACCCGCCTTCAGTCACATAACCTTCCCTCCTGGGTGCGCAGGTGCGCATGTCAGTAAATTGTCGCAGTCGTCAGTCTGAGGGTCCTGCCTTTCTCATCTCCTCCCTCTCGGTGTTTTGACCTTCAAATTAGTTTAGAGGATGTTTGCCATTAAGTTGGCTACAAGCCCGGTCGAGCAGCCGCCTTCAGCTGCTTTTGGAGGAGGTCAGCTGTGAGCCTGGCTGAGCAGCCGCCTCCATGCTCCTTATCACTCAGCCTGGGCAGGCAAACATCTTCTTTCTCAAGGTCTTGGGTTCTATTTTGTACAATAGTTTTATGACTCTATGGATCGTACAAATTTCCACCTTTCAACCATACCTCGTTTCAGCATCAATATACAAAGGATACAACACATAATAGGGATGAACATAGCAAACAGAAATAATAGCCCTAATAACGGTTTCTGTCCTCACTTAAAGCATTACAGTTCTTCAACCCCCACTTTAAAAGACGGATCAAATCCCTCTGCACCTCCCTCCTGGCTGTTGTCAAGCCCTCAGCAACATAAGTCTCCTTGATCTCATTCGCCTTTTCTTCCCTGGCCCCCCTTCTCCTTTTTTCAAGGTGATCTAACAAGTCCTGGACCCAGCCGGGCCGTTCTTAGGCACGACGGGGTGGTCCGGGAGTGGGGGCACAGACGGTGCAGGCGCCACAGGCACACATGAGGATGCGGGCGGGGGGGTTGGCAATGGATCTCCAGACACCAGCGGTTTTCGGTGGCGTGGCGGTCCCGTTCCTGAAGTGCTCGCAAAGGCTTTTAGAGGTACACTGCTCGCAGCTTCGGGAGGCTCACGATCCGGCGGTGGCCCTGTGATGTCCTTTGGGCGACGGTGGGGCTCAGAACCCCCTCGCTTCAGCTTGGGTCTTTGCAAGTGTCCCTTGTCTCTAGCCCATTTATACAGCTCATACAGCTTCTTCATGCTCACTGCTGCCTCCCTCTTTGCTAATAAGTCCAGCAGCAATTGTACAGCAGCTTCTCGCTCCATTTTGTACGTACACCGGGGTCTCTGCTTCTAGCCCTTCCCTGACGCCGTCTTTCCGTCCCGGGCCCCAGCTTCTTGCCCCCCAACGCCGTCTTTTCCGTGTGCGCAATCACGGCCGGCTTACCCGCTCCGGTCCCCGTCTTGGTCGGATCACTCGGCTGCACCCGTACGTCGTCCTCCGGAATCCCGCACCGTTGTGCCAGGTCCCTGTACCAGTCCCTGTTCGGAATCTGGTCCCTGTTCGGAATCTTGTCCCTGTTCGGGCGCCACTTGTTGCAGCTTGGAGCGGGTCAGGAATGCCAGACATCAACTTCATAGAAGCTGGAACTGACTTCGTTTTTTAGCTTTTCATGCAGTACATTTATATGATTCTTAACAATTAGTGATGTAATTACACAGGCTCCTAATTGGTAGACAATGATCTAACTCAGACCCTTACAGCCCCCCTTACTTGTTTAGCTCATCCTTTTAGTTCAACAGCTCTTTTATTCCCTCTGACCTTGGTCTACTTCCTTATCTCCTAGTTAGCACTCCCTTTGTTCTTTCACTGAAACCTGAAGGCTGGAATTGAGCAGGCCTGCTGGGCAGCCATGTACGCGGCTCTCTAGCCATCCCTCTACACCTACCCAAACACTGATGCCAGGAAGAGACATGGGCAACAAATGGAGGAAAGGATCTCCCTTCCCAGGGTTTCTCTGCCCATGCGTGGCCATTTTCCTTGACAAAACACATCGAGGGTGTATTCAGCATCAGAGCCACCTGAGTATTTTTTCTACCTAACTATTACCAATGATTATATTTTTTAGCTTTAACCAGCCCCTGGTGAGCTGTTGTAGTTAATGGCCTCAGTGGGATCCATTAATGCTCTACAAAACTTTAGGGTTTCCTTCTGACTTTGACTTCTTCACTGATTTCTTCAATCTCCTTTCAATAGCTGCAATTCACGGACTCAGCTCCAAGTACTGCATGGAGCTCATTAAAAAGCAAAACGCCCTGATAAACCAGGACTCTCCCTGCTATTTCCTTCAAGTGTCCATGGCTAATCGGAGAGGTTTGGAGAGTGTAGCTGAAAGATGAAGACAACAATCATATACAAGTATTTCATCTTTTTGAAGTTTTCTAGTATTATTCTAAAGAATAGGTGACAGCACATCATCCAATTCATAGCCATCCAGAGTGACTCCTAATGAAGTCAGCACATGTAGGAAAAGCAGTGTCCCAGAGATCAGGCACTGTATGCACAATCTTCCTCTCCATCTCCCCAGTCCTACCATTTCTCTCATCAGCCTCTTGGGAATTTAAATCACTCTTGCTGAAAGTCAGCCTTAGTCCACCTAACTCTGCACTCAAGGTTATAGCTCACCTGCCCCAATTCCCACCTGCTTTACTTAGACAACTGGCTGCCAACAGGCACAGGGGGATCTTCTTCTAGTTACAAGGAAACAAACAAACAAAAAAATAAGGCAGAGCACAGTTTCATGGAAAATAATGACACTCCATACAATCCATATGACACAGTCCATACAATCTGTACATATATTAAGGACTTGGCTAACAGGGCAGACTACAGGGAGACAGAGCAAGCTTTAACCTCCGTAAAGGGCAAACCAGCCACTGGGTCTCTGAGTGAAAAGAGTATCGGGTGGAGTCACAATGTGACAGCCCAGGGAGCTGCCCTGTGAGCTGGGTCTGGGGGGAGCAGAGGGGGTGCCCAGAGCTGCCCAATCCCTTGGGACCCCTCTGCCCATGGCATCCCACTGTCACCCCAGGCATTTGCCCTCTGCCATGTCTCCATGGGGAGATGCCGGCTCCTCTCCGTTTCCAAGTGCCAAAGGCACAAGGATGAAGTCTGCTCCAGCCCACGTCGCATTCAGCCCTGGGATCTGGATGCCGAGCAAGGAGGGAAGAGGCAGCCCCAGCAGCAGCCCCCTCCACACCAGGGCACGAGCCCCCTTGTTCCACGCAAGCCCCCAGCTGCCTCCATTCCCCCTGCCCAGCCCTGCTGCTACGGCCCCACAACGAGCCTTGTCCTATTGCCGTGCCAGCCGCAGGTCCCTTCCCTTGGGATGTGCAGCCATGGACAGACTTCCCCATCCCCAAACCCTTTGACCCTGTGTAACCAGGGGTACTGGTACCCTGAGCAGCAGCAGCTGAGGGCCAACACGTGCGTCTTCTTGTTCTGCCCATGTAGGAGGCCTCAGAGTCCCAAGAGGAGGAGAAGTCATTGTCCTCCCAGGCCAGACATTGAGCCAGGTACGTACACACATGCAGAGCCCTTCTGGGGACAGTGGGATTGTCTGGGACAGCAAGTGGCACTGAGGTCGGCAGCAGGAAGCACTTGGGGCTCCTGTGCAAAGGCCACAGCCCCTTCGGAAGCCCTCGGCGGCAGGGACAGGCAGGTGCAGCCCTGCGCCCGTGCAGCCCATTGCCCACAGCTCTGCCTCCCACCGCAGGCATCGCTGCCCTCCCGGACGTCACGGCTCCCCGGCGATGGTGCTCGCGGCTCAGGACGGCGCTTCGGGCTCTGCGCAGAGCGTTCTGCTGCCGCTGCATCGCGGGGCAGCGAGAGGAGCGGCGCAGCTGAAAGAGCCCAGCAGGGCCCCAAGAGCGGGGCTGGTGCAGAGCGATGGACACTGTGTCCTGGGGGCTACAGAGAGGCTGCTGCATCGTGCCCCATAGCAGCCATGTGCCCACACAAGCCCTAGGTGGCAACAGCCATCGCCGGTTCCAAATAAAACCCTCAGAAGGTTTTTCTCCCCTTGTCAGTTGTTGTCAGAAAATCTCCGTGAAAAGACTAGTGGGGCTGTGGGGCCCTAAGGCCATGGGTGACTCCTGACTCCGCACTGGCCTTGGTGGCTGGGGTGGGAGGCAGATCTATCCAAACAGGGCTGCTCACGACTGACATGGCTGGCACGTGTCCAGGCTTTTGAATGGTTCTCAGAGTGACCCCTGGGCTCTTGCAAGAGCAGGAGATGTTTTCAGGTGTGCACTAACGCCGGCCTGTGGTGTTTCACTGTGAGTGCATGAATCACTCTCCAGTTCTGCTTCCCTGTACCTCTTGGGTCCCCCCTGCTTCTCCAGGGACTGCCGAGCCCTCCGTTCCCCAGGCATGCCTGCATTTGCTCCATGGTCTTTGGGGAACTCTACCATGGGCTGCCCCATGTTTGGTGAGACTGCACTCACTGCCACCCCTAGGCATCCCCGGGGTTCCCCTGAGCTCTCCTGGAGCCTCAGGCTCCCTTCCACAAGGATGGGCATCTGTCATCAGCACTGTCACCTGTGTGACATCCCCAGGCATGCAATTCAGAGACCATTCTGCACCTCCAGTGGCAGTGCTCCTAGGGACATGAACCCCAAATGCAGCCCTTGGTCCCTGAAAGACCACGTGGGTCCCAGAGTCCCACGCTGGGACTCTGACCTCCTCCCCTGGAGGCCACAGCGCGCACAGGCAGAGCAGAGGCCCTTTCGTGCTGCAATCCCTTGGGTGCATTGGTGTACTGTTGACCCCAGCTTCAGAAGAAAGACACAAACTTAATGTTTTTCTGGAGGCTAAGTCTGGCGTAAGCCTGCCCATTGCCTTGTCCTGCTTTACTTAGGAAACACATGGAAACACAACCCCACCACCACTCTGTCCCTTCCAAAGTCCAAAGGTGTCTGTGTGTGTCCAGCTGCCACCCTCTCTCCATCCCTATGGATTACGATGGCAGCTTAGACAGGAAGCTCCTATGCAGAGAGACATAATATTTAGTCAAGGGGAAACCTCCTGTGAACTTGCGGAGCACAGAGGAGGGAACTGAACCCCGCTGCATCCCAGGAGCTTCTCCATGGGCATTTGGTGCATGGATTAACTCCCCGTGAAGAGCCCGTGGAGCAGGAGGAAACGAACCAACTTCCTGCTCCTGGGCAGGTGTCCTGTCCTCTTCCGTGGCGGGAGCAGAGGCTTCTGCAGTGGGACATTTCCAGCCCACAGAGGATCGTCCCCTGCTGGCACCAGCCGCAGCGCTGGGCTCCAATGTTACCGATGTTATTGAATATTCATTAATCCGCAGCCAATCAGGTGGTGGCGGGGCCCGGGGGCCGGGCAGGCACTGAGAGCCGCTGGCAGGTGGGCGGGGCAGCGGCAGAAGCAGCCAATGAGCGCGTGGCGGGAGGCTGGGGGCGTGGTGGCGCGTGCCGTGGGCGGGGCCAGCGCGTGAGGCGGCCATTGGGCAGCGGCGGCTGCAGGCGGCGGTGGCCCCGGGGCCGCAGCGAGGCGCGCGGCGGGCGGCGGCGGCTGCGGGCGGCGCGAGTCCCGCACGACCGATCCCTGCGCGATCCCCGTGCGGCCAGAGGCGCTCGGGACCGCGGGAGGCGGCGGCTGGAGGCGGCCCGAGGCGCGAGGGGCGGCCGGGGCCCCGCGGCCTCGCAGCCGGAGGCTGGGGCCATTGCCGGCTGTTGTGGGCAGCGGCCGTTGGGCTGTGCGGGAGCGCGCAGCAGGTGGCGGGGCCCGGGAGCTGCGCGCGGCCGCCATGGGGAAGCGGAGCTCGGCCGGCTGCGTGCCGAGGTGAGCGGCGGCGGGAGCCGCCCCGTGGGTGCCGGCCCCGCTGGGCCCCCCTGGGCGCTGCCGTCCCCCGTGGCACCCCCAGAGCCGCCCCCTTGGGGCCGGGTGCCCCCCTGCGTTGGGTGACAGACACCCTGGGTGCCCCTTCCCCCCAGTGCCTCCTGTGACACGTGTGTGCTCGTCAGCACACTCGCATCCTGCGTGTGCAGGACACGTGTTCTCATGCATATGGTCACGTCACCCGTGTGTGAGACACGTGGGTGCCTGTGATCACCGTCATGTCACCCGTGTGTGAGACACGCTGGTGCTCGTGCACATGCCCATGACACCTGCTTGCAGCACACACGTGTGCTCGTGCGCACCCTGCCCGGGGTCCCCATGTCTCCTGCTGGGATTATGGGAATGGGCCCAGGCTTCGGGGCCCCCGCTCTGTCCGTTGACTGCCCCCCATCCTCCCCAGGTTCTTCAGAGCCTTCCTGAAGAGGCTGCGCATTGTGCGCAAAGTGGCCAAGAACCCCGACGCCACCACTGCCGAGCCCCAGGTGAGACCCAAGGGGGTCCCGTGGGTGGGAGAGCCAGGACCGAAGGGTTCCTTCTCCCGGGGGGGACACCAGGGGATCTGGGGGGCTCAAAGAGGTCTGTGGGGAAGGTGCCGAAGGGGCCCCTGGCACTTGAGGTCTGGGGGGTCCCATCACTGTCGCAGGGCAGAGCTGGTGGGAGGGGGCACCAATGGGATGGATCATCGGGGCTTTTGGTGAGGGTCCCAGAGCACTGCGGGGTCCAAAGGGAACAAGGATCCTGTCCCGGGGTGCAGGCAGGGGTTGGGAAATGGTTCCAGGTGCTTCCCAAGACGCCCTGTGGTGCAAGAGGGGGATTCTGAGGGGCCTGGAGGGGCCCAGGGGTGCCCCAGGCTGCAGGCAGGAGGGTCCCAAGGGGATTCCAAGGGTGCAATGTGGGTGTCACAAGGAGTTGTGGGGGTGGTGTCCCGTGGGTGCCCCAGGGTACCACATGGAGGTTTAAATGTGTCTGGGGAGACCCCAGGGTGCAACAGGGGTGTCCCAAGTGGTCTGGGGTGGGCGTGGGGGTTCAGTGGTTCCCTATGGTGCAACGGGGGGGTCCCAAAGGGTCCGAAGGGACCACGGGTCCTCCAGGGTGCACACAGGGGGTCCCAACAGGTCTTGAGGGGCACAGTGGTACCCCCGAGCATGGGCAGGATGGAGCCAAGGGGTCTGGGAGCCCCAAGGATGCTCCAGGGTGCAACAGGGGAGCCCCAAAGGGTCTGGGGGGCCCATGGGTGCCTCGGGGTGTAGGCTGGGGTGTCCCAAGGGGTCAGCAGTGTCCCGTGGGTACCCCAGTTTACGATACAGGGATTCCAAGGGGTCTGGGGATCCCGTGAGTCTCCCAGGGTCCAACATGGGGGTTCCAAGGGGCCTGGGGTTGCCATGGTGCAACATGGGGATCCCAATGGGTAATGGTGGCCCGGGATGCAGGCAGGGGGATCTCAGTGTGTCTGGGAGGTTCCAAGGGTGCCCAGGGTGCAGGAGTGGGTCCCAGTGGGTGTGTGTGGGGCAGGGGGGGCAGGTCAAGGGTGCCCAGGATGCAGGCAGGGGGTTACGAGGCATCTGTAGCAGGGGCAGGTTTCCAAAGGTGCCCTGTGGTGCAAGAGGGGAATCCCAAGGGGTTTGTTTGGGTCCCATGAGTGCCGCAAGGTTCAGGCAGGGGGTTCTGATGGGTCTCTGGGCGTTCCATGGGTGCCCCAGGGTGCAGCAGGGGAGTCCCAAAGGGTCTGGGTGAGCAAGGGAGTCCCAGGGTAACTGCTGGGGGGTCCCAGTGAGTCTGGAGGGCAACAAGGGTGTCTCAGGGTGCAGGCCTGGGGGTGACAAGAGGGCTGCAGGGGGGCAAAGGTGCCTTGTGCTGCACAGGGGGGCCCAAAGGATCTGGTGGAGTCCCCTGGGTGCCCCAGGGTGCAGGCAGTAGGTTGCAAGGTTTTGGGGATCCCCAGAGTGTCCTGTGGTGCCACAGGGGGTCTGAAGGGGTCTGGGAGTCCCATGGAGCCCCAGGGGCAGGTGGGGGTACCAAGAAGTCTGGGCAAGACCAAGGGTTCCCCAAGGTGCAACGGGGGGATCCCAGTGGGTCTGTGGGGTTCCCAGGCTGCTCCAGGGTGCAGGCAGGTCCCAAGGCATCTGGGGTTCCAGTGGTTGCCCTGGGGTGCAGACATGGGTCTGGAGGGGATCCCATAAGTGCCCTGTGGTGCAGCTGGGGGTTCCAGTGGGTCTGGAGAGCTGCCAGGGGCTCCTGGGGCAGGAGGGAAACTCCATGGAGTGGCTGGGGCTCCAGGGGGCAGGGGGCCCTGCCCCCTGCACTGCTGGGTGCCTCCTGGTGACACCGAGCCCGGCACAGGGCTCCCCGCGGGTGCTGCGCTCCAAGGAGCTGGAGGGGGCCGTGGGGCCCAGCGCCCCCCCCGTGCCGGAGCTGCAGCTGGAGACGGGGCCCGCGGCCCCGCGAGCCCCCGCACAGGTGCCCCCACGCGCGGCGCCCCTCGCCCTGCGGCCCCTGGCACCCAGTGCCCCTGGGGCGCTGCCACTGGGACCTGCCACCCTGGGGGTCCCAGCACGAGGAGCCCTCGCTGTGGGGCCACCTGCACCAGGAGCCCTCCCTGCTGGGTCCCAACCAGCAGGACCCGTCACCTTCGGGCCCTCAACACCAGGGCCCCCCACTCAGGGACGCGTCCCACCTGGGCACCTCAACCTCGGGCTCCCAACCCCAGGCCCCTTCATCCCCAAAACTCCCGACCACGTCTGCATCGTTATAGAACCCCCACCCACAAGACCCTCCACCCCAGGCCAATATCCCAATGACCATTCACCCGTGGGAACAAGTCCCCAGGTTCCCTCAGCCGCCTGCTCTAAACATCAGGCTGCTTCAGGCCCACGGCTAGGCCCAGGGGACCCTTCATCCATGGGACGTCCCCCTCAGTACCATTTCACACATGGACCCCCATTCCCAGGAGCCCATCCACCCCCACCTATGCAACCCATCACCCATGGGCCCTGGTACCCGGCACCCTTCATTTCTGGACCCCCACCTCCCGGCCCCTTCCCCCATGGGCCTCCAACTGTCAAACTCTTCTCCCATGGGTCCTGCTTCCCTGGGCCCTCCTTCCGTAGTGCCCCCGGCCCTGGACCCTTCACCCGTGGGCCCCCGCCCCCAGTAACCATCCCCTGTGGACCCCAGATCCCAGACCCCACAGCCGGTGTTCCTCAACCTGCAGGACTCAATTCTCACGGGTGCAAAACTACAGCACCCATCACCAAGGGTCCCCCCCCATCAGCACCCTTACCCCGTGGGCCCCCACCTCCCAAATACTTCCCCCGTGGGCCCCGTTTCCCTGAACCCATGACCCGTGGTCCCTGGTTCCCTGACCCCTTCATTCGTAGACCCCCAACTCTCGAACCCGTCGTCCCTGGACCCTTCTTCCCTGCACCCGTCCTCGGAAGGGTCCCCTCCCCTGAACCCTTCACCCGTGGGCCTCCACCTCCCGGCCCCTTCCCCCATCACCCCCCACCTCCTGAGCACTTTCCCCATGGGCCCCGATCCCCTGCACGCTTCTCCCATAGGGCCCCATCACCTGGACCCTTCCCCCATGGGCTCCCACCTCCACGTCCCTTTATCCATCGACCCCCACCTATGGAGCCCGTCACCCCTGGGCCCTGGTTCCCTGACCCCTTCATTCGTAGACCCCCGCCTCCTGAAGCCTTCACCCCTGGGCCCCGGTTCCCTGAACCCTTCATTCGTAGACCCCCGCCTCCTGAAGCCTTCACCCCTGGGTCCCGGTACCCTGAACCCTTCATTCGTAGACCCCCGCCTCCTGAAGCCTTCACCCCTGGGCCCCGGTTCCCTGAACCCTTCATTCGTAGACCCCCACATCCTGAAGCCTTCACCCCTGGGCCCCGGTTCCCTGAACCCTTCATTCGTAGACCCCCGCCTCCTGAAGCCTTCACCCCTGGGCCCCGGTTCCCTGAACCCTTCCAAAGGGCCCAAACCTCTGGACCCTTCCCCCATGGGCCCCCACCTTGTGGATACAGCACACGAAGACCCCAAGCCCCTCCACCTTTTCTTCATAGGGCCCCAGGCCCTGAACACTTCATCCATGGGCGCCCATACCCTGGGTCCTTCATCCGTAGGTCCCCCTACCCTGGGTCCTTCACTCACGGACCTCCACATCCCGAACACTTTGCCCGTGGACCCCCCTTCCCTGGACCCTTTATCCATGGGCCCCGCTTCCCTATACCCTTTATCCGTGGACCCCACTTCCCTGGACCTTTTATCCACGGGCCCCGCTTCCCTGAACCCTTTACCCGTGGCGCCCAACCTCGCGGCCCCTTCCCCCATGGGCCCCCACCTCCTAAGCGCTTTCCCCGTGTGTCCCGGCTCCCCGGACCCTTCTTCCATAGGGCCCCGACCCCCTGAACACTTCAGCCAGGGGGTCACCATCTGCTCGGTTGATCCATAGGCCCTATGAGCCATCCCCCTTGTGCCCCCACCCCCAGGACCGTTGACCCTTGGGTTCCCTTTCCCCAGCCTGATCCTCCCCCCAGCAGCCGCAGGGCCCTGTTGCCAGGACCCCCCACCCCCAGGACACTTCCCTCCCAGCCCCCGTCCAGGACCCCTCCCCCTTGAGCTGCCCCCAGCCCCTTCACCCACAGACTCCGGTGCCCAGGACCCTTCCCCGCCTGGCCCTCACCCCAGCACCCTTCACCCGCACAGCTCCTGCCCCCAGCGCCCCTCGCTCCCCGCAACAGCCCCCGATCCCTCCTGCCACAGGCGCCCGGGACCCTCCAGCCGCCCTTCCCCTGGCCCCTTCACCCACAGCAGCCTCCCCCGTGCAGCCTGGATGCCCAGAGCTGGTGCCCGAGCCCCTGCAGCCTTCAGGGCAGGGGTGCCCACATTGTCCCTGCGGGGCCGTGTGTCCCGAGTGCCCTGCACCCCTGGGTGCCCACGTGCCGGCGGGTGCTGCCGGCTGCCCCAGCGCGTGCGCCCCTCGGGTGCCCTCAGGCAGGTGTCCCGGTGCCTGGGTGCTGGGGTGCGTGTGGGTGCCGGGACACCTGGGTGCGTGGGGGTGCCTGTCCCCAGTGTGCCTGCAGGCCGGTACCTGCAAGCCTGGGCCCTTGGGTTCATGCGGGCGCCCGGACGCCTGGGCCCTCGGGTGCGTGTGGGCGCCTGCTGGGGGGCACCCCGATGTCCTCGGGTGCCTACAGGTGTCCAGAGTGAGCAGCGAGCTCACAGACACCCAGGTCTGTGGTGCATGTGGGAGGCCGGAGGCGAGCGTGGAGCTCCTGGGTGCCCAGCGCCCAAGGTTTGCAGGTACTCGCGCAGAACGTGGCAGTGCCCCTCACCGAGCTTCGGATGAAGTGTCAAGCGGCGCATGGACAACAAGGACAAGAGCAGGATGCCAGGTGAGGCCCCTGAGGCACCCACGGGTGCCCCGAGTCCCTGCTGACACCACTGGAGTAAGAGGGGAAGAGCAAGGAATGGGGACGGCCAAGGGCACAGGGCAACTCCCCCAGCAGGGGCAGCACCCGCCGAAAAGGGGCACGGGAGCATCCCCAGGGTGGGCAGCCCAGCCAGGTGCTCACCCATGGGTGCCCCAAGACCGCTCTGCTGACATGGACAACTGTTCAGAGGAGGAGAGCATCTACTTGGAGCAGGAGGGCAGCGACGATGCTCTGCACAGCAGGTTGGTGCTTGACGGGTGTCCCACTGCCTGCACGGCACCCACAGGTGCCCCCGATGGTGCCACCCTGTCACACTGTCCCCCAGGACCTTTTCTACAAGAAAGAGGAGCTGCAGAAAGTGAAGAAGAGGAGGAGGACACTCCCAGGCTCTGCTTGGACCCAGGTGAGCAGGTGCCTCTCCAGGGTGGAGGTGACAGGGTGCCCGGAGGGTCCTGCTGCAGCCTTGGGTGTTGTGGGTGCTGCAGGAGGAGCAGGGGGCAGTACCCAGGATGCTCCCCCACGTGCCAGGGTGCCAGGTCCTAGAGTTGTCCCCAGGATGTCCCCAGCGGTGCTGGGTCCCCAGGGTGCCCCTGCCTCTGCCCTGACCTACCCGCTCTCTGCAACAGCAGCCCAACATCAAGCAGAAATTGTTGGCCTTGCTGAGACACTTCAAAGTGTTGGGTGAGGTAGGGTGTCCCCCCAGGCACCCATGGGTGGCCCTAGGACCCCAGGCTCCCTGTGGAAAATGGGGCTCTGCAGATGGTCCCAAACACCCCCCAGCTCTACTCCCAATATTGAGGTGTCCCCAACCTCTCCCAGACACCCCTGGTATTGGGGTGAATCCACCTCCCTTCACCCCCACAGTATTTGGTTCCCCCCAACCTTTCCCAGACCCTGCCCAGGATTGGGGTGCCCCAAGCTACATTTTCAGCCAATATTGGGGTGTCTCAGTTCCTCCCCAGGATTGCAGTGCCCCCAAATCCCTCCACCCCCAATACTGAGGTGCCCCAATCCCTTCACATCTAATATTGGGTGCCCTAGGACCCCCAGCACCTTTTAATATGGATATTGGGATGCTCATCTCCCCTCCAGTATGAGGTTCCCCTTTATCCAGCATTCTGGGGTACCCCAGACTCCCCTCACTATTGAGGTGCCTCCCATCTGCCTCCCCCCAGTACTGGGGTGCCCCAGGATCTTCTAAGTGTTGGGCTGCCCTCTAATGCCTTCCTCCCGTATTGGGGTAGCTCAGACTCCCCCAGTATCGGGGTTCCCCCAGCTCCCTTTAACCCAATAGAAGGGTGAGACCCTCCCATAATGGAGTTCCCCAGGTTCCATCTCCTGATATGGGAGGGAATTGCCCCACTTCCCACTCAAGTTTGGGTTGCTCCCAAATCCCTTCATCCACAATTTTGGGCTACCCTGGGCCACCTCTGTAATGGGATGCCACCAGAAACCTTCATCCCTAATAGTAGGAGTCCCCAGAGACCCCAATATTGTTGCCAGACCCCACCACTCCTGGTGGTTCCCTCAACTCTTTTCACCCCTGTCCTGGGTTACCGCAGAGCCCTCCAGTTTGGAGGGTGCCCCCCAGCTCCCTTTCCCCTCAGTTGTGGGGTGCCACAGACCCCCCCAGCATTGGTGATCCCCCCCACTCTGTACACCCCTAGTGTTAGAGTGTCCCCAACTTCTGCCAGGCTCCTCCTAATATGGATCTGCCCCCTGCTCCATTTACACTGGATATTGGGGTGTCCCAGAGCCCTCCCCAGTATTGGGGGTGCCCCAGACTCCCTTCAGCCCAGGTATTGTTGGGCCCCAGCTACTTGCACGGCCAATACTGAGGTGCCCCCGACATCTCCCAGACCCCTCCCTGTAGTGCAGGTGCCCACAGCTCCCTTCACCCAAAATACTGGGGTGCCCCAGATCCCCCCAACATTGGGGTGCCCAAAGCACCGCTGGCTGCCAGTACTGGGGTCCCCTGGAATCCCCCAGTATTGGGGATGCTCCCAGCTGCCTTCACTCAAAAGTTGGGGTGCCTTGACCCTTTTGCCAAGTATGTGGGTGCCCCAAATTCCACCCCCCCCCCACATATTGGAGTCGCTCCTAGTTTTTTGAGACCCTACCCAATATTTCTCCCTCAAAACAAACAAACAAACAATATTGGGGTGCCCTAGAGAATTTCACCCATAATATTGGGGTATTCTGGACTCACCACCCCAGGTTTGGGTGCCCCCAGCTCCTTTTTCTCCCCAAATGGGTATGCGTAATTTCCTCCCATCTTGGGGTGCCCCAACTGACTGCCCTAACCCCCCCCAATGACCTTTCCCTGCACAGGCTGCAGGAGGAGGACCATAAAAAGCTAATGGATTCTGTAGGAATCCCCAAAAAGTTGAAGACCCAAGTGAAAAGCAGCCAAGAGGAGCTGACATCAGCCAGGTAAGGGGCAAGCTGGGGTGGAGGGTGCCAGGCAACCGAGGCTGGGGTTTGGGGTAGAGGGGGGGATATGGGTTGAGTTGGGGTCCTTGGCTCCTGAGGTGTGGGGACATTGGGGTTGCAGGAGGAATTTAGGGGCCCTAAAGTGGGATTTGGGGTCCCCGAGTGGATGAGGGATTTTGGAGTGCGGGAGAAAGGGAGGAAACTGGGTTCCCAAGAGGGCTTGGGTGTCCCTGTCGAGGAAGCAAGAAGGGATCTGTGGGGTTGGGTGGATTTTGCATCTCAAGACAGGGGTCATCTCAGGCCCCTGCATGTCCTGAGTGGTGCCCTCGTTGCCCAGAGCTGCCAGCGCAGGACAGAGGTGCTCCAGGCGGTGGAGGTGGTGGTGGTGGGTGCACAGGGGGGCACAGCCCCCTGTTGCCTTGTTTCCTGCGGCGGCTGCTGCTGGGCACCCGCCGTGCCGAGTGGCCGGGCTGTCTGCGCTGCCTCCTCGTGCTGCAGGTGGGTCACCTTGGTCGGGGACAGTGCAGGGACGCGGGGGGACACAAGGCATTGGGGGCCACGGGATATTGGGGGGACACCTAGGGGATGAGGGACACATGGGAGATTGGGAGCACATGGTCAGAGACACAGAGGGGACTGGGGACATGTGGGATCAGGGAGACAGAGGGCAGGGAGGGAAACCTAGAGAACTGGGGACATGCATGGCATGAGGAGTACAGGACATTAGGAACACACCACGACCTCGAGGGGACAAGGGCATAGAAGGCACACAAGCCTTTGGGGACACATAGGGCATTGGAGAAACATGGGGAACAGGAGGAGACATAGGAGATCTGGGAACATGCAGGGTATTGAGAGACACAAGAGCTAATGGAGAGTACGGGACATAAGAGGACACAAGACATGTGTGGACACATGGAGCATTGTCAGGACAGAGGCCATGATGGGATGTACAGAGCATTGGGGATATGGAGGACATGAGGCACAGAGCATATTAGGGATACATAGGGAATTGGGAGAATTTGGGTCGTAAGGAACACATTGAGATGCTGGGTGCACAAGGATGATGTGGGGCACATGGGCCATCAGGGGGACAGAACATCAGGGGTTCACAGGATATTTGGGGCCAAACGGAGCTTGGGAACACGTTTGCCACCAGGTACATAGCACATTAGGGACACCCAGGGCATGGGCAGACACATGGGGAATCAGGGGGACACAGGACATCAGGGGACACCCAGAGCATGAGGGACATGTGGAGCATTAGGAACATAGGACATTAGGGACACATGGGAGACAGGGGGGACATGGGGCACTGGGGACGCATGGAGTATCAGGGACAGGTGGGACATTGGGGGCTCACAGAGAACATCGGGGGACATATGAAGCATTGGGTGGACATATGGTGCATCAAGGAGACATGGCAAGTTAGAGACACGCAGGACATTCAGTAACTTGCCAGGGGAAGGCGACACGCCAGGGATGCAGGACGTCACAGCAGGGATCGGGTCAGTGGGTCTGTGACAAGACAGGGACAGCCCGAGTTTCCCCCGTCCCAGCCATGGGCACTATGGTGGTCTGTGGGGTGGTGACACCGGTGTGGGCACAGTGTGGGGACACCCTGGGAGCCACCAGCACTGGCTTCCCGGTTGTCCTCGTCCCCTTGGGTGCCCCCGCAGGTGCTGAGCGTGTTGGGGCCCCCACAGGGCTCCCGCCAGGTGCTCCCTGAGCAGCTCAAGCAGCTCTGGGTGTGAGACAGCCCTTCCCGAGAGCATCGTTGTGGTCGAGACGGCCGAGCGGCAGGGCCAGGTGAGCGTCGGGGCACCCCCGGGTCCTGCTGGGAGCGGGGGGACACGGGGACCCTGCCAGGCACGTGCTGATCCCACTGCACAACCACCCCTGTCTGTCCCCAGCTTGTTGGGGACCTGCTGCAGGAGCAGAAGAAGCCACTGGTGGCTGCTGTCAAGCTGCAGGCCGAGCTCTCGGACGTCCTCACCCGCATCCAGCACCAGTGAGTGTCACCGCTGGGTTCCCAGGATCACTCCAGTCACCCTCAGTAGTTTCCATGTCTCCTCGGTGCCAGGCCTGGGGTGCCCATGTTACCCATGTCCCCTCCATGTCATCGTTGGGGTGCTCGTGGTACCCATGTCCCCCCTGTGCCATGTTCTGGGTGCCCATGGTCCCCGTGCCCCCACTGGGTGACCTCACCCACCCCAATATGCCCCAACGCTCCATGGGATCCCCAGTGGGTCCCCCCCAACCTGGTACCCTCCCCGCACACAGTGGGAGCCACTTTGGGTGCCCACTCCCAACCCAACACGAGAACCGCTGGGTTCCCCCGTGACCCTGCTCTGGGCCCAAAGGGGACCCCAAGCGTCCCCTGCGTGTCCTGAGTGGTGCCCTCGTTGCCCCAGAGCTGCCAGCGCAGGACAGAGGTGCTCCAGGCGGTGGAGGTGGTGGTGGTGGGTGCACAGGGGAGCACAGCCCCCTGTTCCCTTGTTTCCTGCGGCGGCTGCTGCTGGGCACCCGCCGTGCCGAGTGGCCGGGCTGTCTGCGCTGCCTCCTCGTGCTGCAGGTGCGTCACCTTGGTCAGGAACAGTGCAGGGACGCGGGGGGACACAAGGCATTGGGGGCCACGGGATATTGGGTGGACACATGGGGCATGAGGGACACATGGGAGATTGGGCACAGATGGGATCAGGGACACAGGGGGCATGTGGGATTAGGGATACAGAGGACAGGGGAGGGAAACATAGAGAACTGAGGACATGCGTGGCATGAAGAACGCAGGACATTAGGAACACAGCAGGACCTCGAGGGGACAGGGGCATAGAATTCACCTAAGACTTCGGGTGTGGGAATATATAGGATAAAAGTTTCATGAAGGGAACCTGTTGAAGATTGCAAAACTAGGACTGAGGAACTGCTGGTGAAGCAGAGGAGATCCAGGATTGGTCACTGGGATGCTGACACTCCAGGATTGGTGGGTTAAGATGTGTGAAGGCTATATACTCAACCCTGGTTGGGTATTTATACCAACCCTTCAGCCTTCGGCTGAAGACCATTGGCCCATCAAGTACTCTACAGTGCTTATAACCTACTTTCCAAAGGAACTTCGTAGCATACGACAGTTTTCCTCTGCCTGAATTCGTGACACATCCGAGGATCCTCACCTCCCTCAGCCTCACAAACCTCAGCTTCTTCTGACGATGATGATTCTATAAAAAGAAATAAAATGGCAGAAAGTGATGTTTCACCTGTTTATAACTCCAGAAAGCAGTTTCAAGTGTCTTTTCTCAATGCGTAGTACAAGGGAAACACACACAGTAGCTTTTTTCGGGACACAAAGTGACAAGAGGATAAGAGTACCATGTTGGGTTTATGACTTTTCTTTCAAGGATATGTACATATATCTTTTTATACTTCTCAGTGGAGACCTTTAAATTTAAATCAGTAAGTTTGGATATGGAAATAACAAAACTTAAAGGTTAAGTTTTTGATAAAACAGTGCAATGAAACAAAAAAGTCTAAACTACAAGTAGAAACAGATTTATAAAAAGTAGACCTTCTGAAGTGACCCGTTAGCAGCCCATTTGTAATGGGGCATTGACAGAAATGGCAATGAGCAGCTGAAGTGGCAAAGAAATGCAATGTACACAGGTTACATGCATGCAATAAATGCAGCAAAATGCACTTGCAGAAGAAATTTAAATCAAAGCTGAGTGTGTGTGTGTGTATAAATATATTCAAAAAATTGTATCTCATTTATATGCAATCATTTATTCCTGGAGAGTACCTGTGCACATAACCTACTTTCCAAAGGAGCTTGGTAGCATATGACAGTTTTCCTCTGCCTGAGGCCGTAACGCTTCCGAGGATCCTCACCTTCCTCAGCATCACGAACATCAGCTGCTTCTGACGATGATGATGATTCTGTAACTGCAGCAGGAGGATACACTTCAGAGGAGCTCTCATGCACATCTCTTCCAGAAAATTCCTGCTATGCTGCACAAAACCAGGAAAACTGCCCCACTATTGCTGTAGCAAGAGCACTGTTTCCCATGCTGAATAATACTGCCCGTTTACTTGACTTCCCACCTGTCTGTGGCATCTGTTGCCTTTTATTTGTGTTTGGTCGTGAGCATGTTGTGAATGTGTTCCTTTATTTTTCTGAGCATCTGTCCCGAGCTCAGCCCAGCCCTGACATCCATCCCTCTGGCTTGTAACCCCGATGGCAATAGAGAATTATGCACACATGGAAATTATCCAGTAGTTAGCTCACTTCTGTGAGCAGTAAAGATAGTTTAAAGCCAGAATTAACCTATCACCTGAGTTGCATAAGCTTTTTCAGCAGCTTCATTCTTCTTGCAAGCATACATCAAGTTTCCCTGCTTAAAAGAACCAAGAAAATCAGTCACAAATATGCAGAGCACCTGACATGCACGTACTTTGTGCCTGTATAGAAACTTTATCAGGGCACTGCATATACACAAAAGATCATTTTTTTTTGCTCTACTTGAAAAAAAAAGGAATTTGGACCTAAGCAGGAAGCTACGAAGGCAACTTTCTAGCCTGTTCACAAAATGAAGTGTTCAGCATCCCAAACGAAGAATTCCAGTTACCAGCAAAAGGAGGCAATAAGGATTGCTGTGTGCTTCAACAGCAGCTCCTCCAGGGGCACAAGACTACTTAAGATGACGTGCAATGCAGGCACAGCAACAAATACACAGAAAGCAGCCACCAGGAAATGTGGTTTAGAAATTAGAAGGCTTCAAAACCCTAAAAAGGTAACTCTGGAAGTGCCTTTCAATCAGTGAATATTCTAAAATGGGCTTTAAGTCGACTTAAGAAAATGCTTACATGCTACATTTGCCTTTCACAGCTGACTAAACTACACGATACAGGACATTCTTTGTAAAGTGAGGAGATTTTAAGAAAAAAATACAGGTCATGAGGAATCAAAGTTCAAGTCACGTCACACTGACAAACACACGGAGGCATTCTACAGTGCATTTTATAGGCTGTAACTTAACTGAGCTTTCCAAACTTTTTTTTTTTTTTTTTTCCCCCATGATCAGAAACTTAACTTGGGAACGAAGGCTGAAAGGACAGACAGCTTGGTTGTGCCTATGTGATGAGAGGCATCGGGCAGTCTGTTAGCCTCTTTAATCCCCAGTCACAATTTTCAGTAAGTTTTGAAGCGAATACCCAAGTCCTAGTAAGTCTGTAATCAATTTGCCCATTCAAAAGTTGCTAAAAAGCAATTCAGGAAACATGGTGTAAGATGTATATGGTGGCATTTCAGTGCAGCTGATGAAGGCACAGAGTGCTCCCTCAGCAAGTTTGCTGATGACACGAAACTGGGAAAAGTAGCTGATACCCCAGAGGGCTGCGCTGACATCCAGAGGGACCTGGACAACCGGGCGGTGAAAAACCTCATGCAATTCAACAAGGCCAAGTGCAAGGTTTTGCACCTGGGGAGGAATAACCCCCGACACCAGTACAGGTTGGGGACTGACCTTCTGGAGAGCAGCTCTGCAGAGAGGGACCTGGGCATCATGGTGGACGACAAGGTGACCATGAGGCAGCAGGGTGCCCTCGTGGCCAAGAAGGCCAATGGGGTCCTGAGGTGCCTTAAGAAGAGCGTCTCCAGCAGGTCGAGGGAGGTGATCCTGCCCCTCTACTCAGTCCTGGTGATGCCACATCCGGAGTATTGTGTCCAGTTCTGGGTTACACAGTCTAAGAGGGATTTGCAACTGCTGGAGAGAGTCCAGCGCAGGGCTACAAGGATGATGATCAGGGGCCTGGAACATCTGCCCTGTGAGGAGAGGCTGAGGGAGCTGGGCCTGTTCAGCCTGGAGAGGAGAAGGCTGAAAGGGGATCTGATCAGTGTCTGTCAGTACCTCAAGGGAGGGAGTGAGGAGGATGGTGCTGGTCTCTTTTCAGTGGTGGCCACCGACAGAACCAGAGGAAACAGCCAGAAACTAAAGCATTAAAACTTCCACAGGAACTTAAGGAAAAAATTCTTAACAGTGAGGGTGCCAGAGCACTGGAATAGGCTGCCCAGAGACGTTGTGGAGTCTCCTTCTCTGGAGATCTTCAAACCCGCTTGGACGCAGTCCTGTGCCACATGCTCTAAGTGACCCTGCGTATGCAGGGGGGTTGGACTAGATGATCTCTAGAGGTCCCTTCCCACCTTCAGCATTCTGTGATTCTATGATTCTATGTAAGGGGAAAGCTGGAGGGCAGGAGAGGCTTCGCTGACTGCTGCGAGGAGTAGCAAGGGGTCAGGTTATTGGCTGCAGCCTGCTGCAGAGAGTGCGTACCCATCTCCTCTAAGAGGGGGACCCCAATCCCTTCACAACCTGCGTTTGCTGCTGCTTGGTTTGCCAAAGAAAAGACACGACACACGGTGAAGACACAGGAACATTTCTTTAATGAGGCCTGTGCACAGAGCAGCCTGGCGTCAGGACGTGGCCGAGCGCCAGCAGCAAAGACTGACACCTTGCAGAGGGCAGCGCAGCCTCTCCCATGCTCTCCTCAGGCGGTTGCACAGGCCTTCCTGGGCGCCCGTGGATGCAGCCCCCTTCCCTGCAGCTCTCAGGATCAGCATGGTTTGGGTGGCCAGGGAAGAGATGGATGGGCTGCTGTCCTCCTGCAGGCCTTTCAGGGCTCACGGGGGAAGCACGAGCCACATGAAGCCCCCATATCCCCACGGGCCCCAGGCCTTTCCTCCTAACACCACCAGTTCCACCCAGCTCTTGCCACAGCCAGGATGGAGCCAGGGGCTCTAATGGATCAGCTGGCAGCTGCTGCCCAGGAATGTGCCCAGGGTGCCTGAAATCTCTCTCCACTCTCCCCACACCACTTCTGCTCCGCTCCTCTCGGGCAGCAGAGCCCTCCTCACCTACACAGGGATGGGAGCTCCTTGGACAGGGTCTCTCTTTGTCCCCCCAGCCCCGTGTGACACCCCGCTTGCCCTCACTCACTCTCACAGATGACCTCCACCGTCTCCTTGCTCTGCTCCCCGCTGCGCTGCCCAGCATGCCCTAGGCACACACACAGCGCCCCATAAATCCTGCTCCTCAAAGCTGTTCCCCCAGTCCTGCCCACCTGGCCAGGCACCTACCTCCCCTCGGGCAGGGCTCACCCCAGTCCCCTTTCCCCAGTGTAACCCCCAGGGCTCCTGCTGCGAGGGACTCCCACCGGCCCCACCGCTGCAGGCAGAGATGGCTGAGGGTGCCCGGCGCTGCCTCAGGCACGTGGGGCTGCAGCAGTCACAGGGCTGCTTTTGCTGCCAGCGGAGCAGCCGGGGCTGAGGCCGAGCTGTCCCAGGACAGCGATGGAGCCCAGGGCTCGGGGCTCACCCAGGAACCGCACGGCCGCCTCGCGCAGGGACTCCTGGCTGCTCTCCAGGTAGGACAGGCTCTGGCGCAGGTATTCGTCCGCCCTCCTCCTGCCCCTGCTCCCGGCCAGCTGGGGAGAGCACAGGGCTCAGCACACACCATCCCCTCGCCGTCCTTCCCCCAGGAGCAGCCGCCTCCCCCTGCCACCACACTCAGGACCCCCCGCAGAGGCCGGGCAGCGCCGAGCCGGCGTTGGAGGCAGCGGAGGGCCGGCTGCTGCCCCATGCGCTGAGGGGCCCTCCTGCTGCAAGGCCCCGCGGGGCCAGGGGCAGCTGCAGCACCCAGGGCTCAGCACAGGCAGAAGAGCCTGCAGGAGAGCCCGCGAGGGCTGCTCCTGCACCTGGAGCCACCAGCTCCACACACTGGGCACAGAGGAGGAAAGAGCTGCTCCGGGCTGGGGCTGCGGCCTGGGGACTGTCCTTACCAGGCACTTGCTGATCAGCCAAGTCTGCTGGCTCTGAGCCAAGCGCCTCAGCTCCTTCCACTTGAGGAGCTTGGCGGCACCAAGGAGGGCTTCCTGAGCAGCCTGCACATGGAAAAAAGGGGAGATGCCACCGCAGCCCATGGGACAAGAGCCCGTGCTCCCCCACTGCCCTGCTCTTGACAAGACTCAAGGCACTTTCTGGCCCTTCATGGCAAGGGGAAGCAGCAGGGCACTGAATCTGCTTTGGGGTCCTTGGTCCCCCTCGCTGGGCAGAAACATGGAGCAAGCACCACCTGAGCCACCCTGTCCTGAACAGGCAGCACAGCAGAGACTCCCGAGAGCTGCTGAGCTGCAGCCCAGGCCAGCGGGAGGCTGAAGGGCTGCAGCCCCAGAGACATCCAGGCAGGACTCAGCCAGGACCACCTCCCACAGCTATTCCCAACGTGGCTACTGGGCTCCCCAGCGTGCCCCATTGCTCAGCCGTACCTCCACCACGCTGGGGCTCTCATCCTGCAGGTGGAAGAGCAGTGGCAGCGTGCTCGTGTGCACATGCTGCTTCATCTGCTCCTTTGCGGTGCCCGCTGCTGTCTCCACGAGCTTGCTGAAGAGCTGCATGGAGAGCTTTCGTGTGTGCTCGCGCTCCTGGTGGCAAGGAAGAGAGAGCTCCTCAGCACTGGCACCGCACGTGGCAGCTTCCTGCACAGGCTGCATTGGTGCAATGCAGCCCTGCAGCCAGGACAGCACGGGCAGCACAGGGCAGTATCCCAATAGCCCCAGGCAGAAAGGCTCCTGGCAGCCTCCCACGCACACCAGCCAGCCCCACGGCTCTGCCCCCCGCCTTACATCCTCAAAGAGTGGCAGGAGTTTCTCAGCCAGCTCTGGAGCCATGTCCGTGAGTGTTGGTCTCTCCAGGACACGGACCACATGGCTGAGCACCAGGAGGGCCTGGCTGCTCATGTCCCTGTCCTCGTCCTGCAAGTGTCTCATGAGCAGAGGCATCAGGACGTGCATTTTTCTGACCTGTATGTGAGAAATACAAGTTCAATTAAAAAAAAAAAAACACAAATAAAAGGCTACCCTGGCACCTTATTAGACAGCAGCTTCCCTCAGTCTCACACCCTTTCAGACATGGCTCGCTAGGTGCTGGGCTGAGATCTGCAGCCCCCTCAGCTCCCGAGGCCCAGCAAAGTCCAAGCCAGCCTGTTCCCTGGCACCCAGCACCCAGTTCACACAGCTTCCCCCCAGTGATGCCCTGCTCACCATCTCCTGTCTGCTGCACAGCACGAGGAGGCTTCTGAGTCCCAGCTTATGCATTACCCTGCTGTGACTCTTCAGGGACACCACAGAGATTCCCAGGAAGACATCTTCATCTGCCTGAAGGTCACTGCAGGCCATAAGCTGCAATGCACAGCACAGAGAAGGTGGCAATGGCCGCAGCACTGCCTGTGTTGGACACCACTGGATCCCAGCAGTAGCTCAGGGCAAGGGCAGCGGGCTCAGAGGAAGCCTGGCCAAGGGCAGCAGTGACTGCAGGGAGCCCCCGGGACCCCCTCCCTGCCTGGGGCCTCAGGACAGAGCGCAGGGCACAGCCTTGGCCTGCTCCTCCCCTCCCTGCACCAGCCTCCTGTCCTCATGCTCTGGAGGAGCCCTTCAAAAGAGACGCGACACAAAGGAGGCATCAAATACACGTGGGGACAAGAAGGAGCCCGCTGCAGAGGGGTGAAGGCCGAGGGGACTCATGGCAGAACACCCACTGCCCCACTTGCGCTCGTTGCCCTCCATCCCACAGCTGGGGGTCACAGACAGCAGTGGAGCTAGAAGCACCCCAGAAGGGCAGTGCCCACACGAGGCTCACCTCCACCAGGAAAGCCATGGCAGGGATCTCTGTGCAGGGCTCCTCGCCCAAGAGCAGCACTGCCAGCTGTTGGAACAGCAGCAGGCGCAGCGCTCTTGGGCTCCTCCTCATCTCTCTGGCGGAGGGAAGAAGGCTCTGTGAGGCCTGAGCAGCCCAGGCAAAGCTCTCCTGAGCCTGCACCCTCACTGCCTCCCATCACATCCCTTGGGCCACCACACACAGAACAAAGCCACCTTTGTGTGCAGAACTGGGCACCCCCGTGGGCTCTGAGAGTCACCCTGTGCGCAGGGGTGAAATGCTGCGGCAGAGCGGGAAGACGGGGGCTCTCACCTGGCCAGCAAACCCACTCCCTGGTGATGGGTCTCAGCACGCAGGAGCATATCCCAGCCGCCCTTCCTTGCCATGGCCAGCATCACGTTCTCGTAGCCAGCCCGGCACAGCAGTGCTTTCATGGTCTGCACTGCAAGCCTGTGTGCAGAGAAAACACCCGCTCACACTCGCACCCCTGGCCCTGCCTGCAGCCCTGCCTGCCAGGGACGGTGGGGACGTGATGGAGCACCTCACGGGGCTGCTGCACGTGGACTCCTCCCTTTGGCATTTCCCCCACAATGCGTCTGACTCGTTCTGCTCCAGCGCTGCCATGAAAGAGCTTTGGAAGAGCAGCGCCAGCAGGAGCTGGGGGAAGAACGCCCCTAGCACATGCAGGCAGTGAGGCTGGTGGAGGATCTCCTGGAGCGCACGCGTTGCCTGCAGAAAAAGCCCAGAGACAGCCCTTGCTGCGGACATGTCCCTCCTGTGCTGCTGGAGCTCGGGGGTGAAACTTCTAGCAGTGCCCTGCGCCTTGGAGGGGCTGCCTGGCCAGAGCAGAGCCATGGCAGCTCCTGGGGCTCGGCGCCTGGGTGCCACAAAGCCACCATGAGCCTTCCTGGGCAGTGAGAACATCCCCCTGGAGGGCCACACGTAGCCTGGAGGGCACCCTGGTTCCCCTGACTCGGCCCTGATGACGTTTCTGCTGCCTGGAACCCTAACATGGCCCTGGCCCCTAGTCCTGTCCCCAGCGCAGGCTGAGCGCGTGCCGCATGCGGCAGGGCGATGAAGAGGCGCAGGGAGACAGCCAGCCGCTCAGGCCAGCTCCGTGCGTCTGGGTGTGCAGAGGGCCCAAAGCAGGCCCAGCAGCCCAGCAAGCTGGCGCTGGCCAGGGCCCTGCCAGCCATAGCCCCCCTCCCACGCTGGGCCTGTGCATCCCGGGGAGGCCCCGGCCTGGGGCTGCATGGAGAAGGGCAGCAGGAGCCCTGCCTCTCGCCGCAGAGGCAAGGGCAGCCCGAGGGGAGAGCGGGGCTTCCCCCACAAACTCACGGCCAGGGAAGAGGCGGCCGAGGCCGCTGCCTCGGGCAGCCGCCAGTCCTGCAGCGCACCGAGCAGCTCCCGCAGCACCGGCTCCGCGGTGCCAGGCCTGGACAGCAGCACCTTCCACATGGCCCCGGCGGCGCTGCGGGCCCAGAGCGCTTTGTCAGCGGCTGCCGCGGCTGCAGCCCCGTGGCCTGCGAGGCCACAACCCTGTCCCTGCCCCTGCCCCTGCCTCTGGCCAGCACAGACCTGTCACATGAGGGGCAGCAGCTCGGCAGGCTGGCGACCACCTTGTCCGGGCATGTGCTGCTCAGGAGGAGAAGAGCTCTGTCCAGGCTGAGCCGTGCAGATGCATCTCGCACGGCCAGGATGTTTTCCCATATGTTCTTTACCAGCCTTGGCGCCTGCAGCCCACATGGCAGAGTGTGAGGCTGCTGCCACACTGCAGCCCTCTGCACAGCTCCCGCGGAGAATGCCTGCCCTTGCCACCACTCTGGGCTGGCCACAGAGGCAGTTGGGTGCCTGGTGCATGAGCACTCAGGGGAAAAACAAGCCCCCAAAGGGCCTGAACCCCGGCCGTGCCACCCGCAGGTTACTCACATGCTCCAAAAGGCACGCGTCGTCCGTGACGAGCTCGTCCAGCATGTGAGCAGCCGCCTGCGTGTCATAGCTGCTGCAGGCTCTCATGCCCCGGATGGCTACGAGGATGGCCTCTGCCTTCTCGTCTGGATGGAGGTGTTTCCCAAACATCTAGGACAGAAAAGAAGGCAGCCCTGAGGGAGATGTCACAGCCAGGCTCCCAACTGCGTTGCCTGGCTGAGCAGCGCGTGGCCCTGGAGAGCGACATGGGGCAGCGCTGGCACAGCGAGTCCCTCCGAGCCAGGAGCTGGGGCTCTGCTGGCTGGGGTGATGGCGCTGGGATGGGGCTGGTGCCTGGGGTTAAGGTCCCCACCCGCTGCTCCTGCAGGGAAGCAGAGCTTGTGGGATGCACACAGGAAGCCCCTGGCTAGTCCTGGCCTAAGGAAAGTGCAGGCCCTCTCCTCAGCCCACCTGGCAGCCACCCCTCTCTGCGTCCACGTTGCAGGCTGACACCACAGCTGGAAGTCCCAGCCAGGGAGGTGCTCCTTACCCTGCTCATTTCCCTGGTGTCCTTGGACCAGGAAAGCTTCAAGGTGCCTGCAGTTTCCCACTCCTCTCGGAGCTCCTGCTGCCAGGCACTCTCCTGCGACGGCTCCCTGCCTGCGCGGGAGGGGAAACACAGGGCACTTGGCATGAAGGCTGCACAGCTGGACATGGCCCATGGAAGGCATCAGGGACAAACCTCCCCTGGCAGGGGAAAAGGCCCTAGCAGGGAAGAGTGCACAGCAGGACAGCCAGGGAGGCACTGGGCTTATTGCAAGGGGTGGGCGAGGGGAATTGCTTGCAACCACACAGGAATTCTTACTCTCTCCCTGCAGGAGGAACTCATAGAGGTGCCACAGGGCCTCTGCGGCCTCGTCACTGCGCCCCTCATCCTTGCAGGCACCGCAGAGGGTGAGATGTCCCACCAGCTGCCCCAGGACCGGCACGCTCCTCTCCAAGAAGCTGCCACAGCTGGCACCGCCCACTTGGAAGCATTCCCGGACCTGGGAAAGGGAGGCAGTGCTGACACGAGGCCGGAGGGCAGCGCTCGGGATCAAAGCCCTGGGCCCACGCTCCTTGCAGGCTTGGATCCCGGCTGAGCCGGAGCCTTGGTGGCTTCCCTTGGAGGCAGCCTGGAGCTCCAGGACACGGCTGCATGCTGACAAGGGACAGGCAGTGGCTGCAGCTGGCCTGCACCATAGGCTGCTTACCGACACCAAAGAAGAGCTGGTCAGGAGATCCCCCAACTTCACGAGGCGTCCCACAGCCCTCTCGTGCACAGCTGCTTGCTGGCACTCAGCGTAGGGCAGTAGGAGCTGCAAGGAGAAAAGCTGCTGCTCTGTCCTGTGTCCCACAAAATGCCTGGCCACGTTTGTGCCTTGGAGCACCGGCAGAGAGGGGATCTTGTGTCCAGAGTCCTTTGTGACTGTGGGGCAAATCTCCCAGATGGGCCTCATGTGACAGCAGGAGCCCATGGGGGTTGTAATGAGTGCAGGAGCGGATTGAGGAAGAGCGGATGCTGGTTGTAGCCAAGGGACACTGGGCTCACACAAGAGAACTGTGGGGATCCCCATTCCCATGCGGGAGCTTGTCCCCTCTCAGCACTGGGCTCTCTCCAGCCGCTGCTGGACAACTCCCCCCATCCCAGCACAGGGCCTGGAGCTGGCAGCTCTGCTCCTGGCAAATAGCAGACCTGCAGGATGGTCTTCATGTCCACGATGCTGGAGGAAGGGCTGCCGAGCATCAAGGCCTTCAGCATGCTGTCCATGGCGTCCAGCATCTGCAAGGGGGACAGAGGGTTGAGGCGCTTCTTCCCCATTGCCCCACAGCTGTCAGAGAGGGCTTGGACTTCCTCCTGTGCCAGCGGGGCATGTAGAGTAGTGCTGAGGGCAGGAGAGCCCCCAGGCCAGGGGAGCTGCTGCTGCACAGGGTGCAGCCTGGTGACCCTGCCCATGGCCCTGGGGACACTGCCCATGGCCCTGTCCAGGGCAAGGGGGAAAGGGCATGGGCGAGGGAGAGGCAAGCTGGGAGCCTGCCCTGAGCCTCACTTCAGCAGCCAGCACCCACCTGGGAGTAGAGAGCAGCATCCAGATGCTCCCTTGGAGGCAGGGAGAAGACGCTGGAGAAGCAGGCTGCCAGCAGGCTCTCCAGCTCGCTCTCCAGCAGCAGCCCGGCTTTGCTGCAAGCAGAGAGAGGGACCTTTCAGTCCGTGGGGCTGGCAGCAGCCAGCAACACCCTTATGTCCTGGGAAGGTGGATGCACCCAGGGCTTGGGAGTGATAGCCACGTCAGGTGGGGAGGGAGCCCTATGGGAGTCACCTCTTCTCGCCAGCATGCTGTCCAGGGACAGAGGACACAGCTGGCAGGGGGGCCCAATGACCTCCCCACCTCCCACCTCACCCCTGGGGAAAGGCCCGCACCCATGGGAGAGCTCCAGGGCCCTCTCTGCTCTCCCGGCTCCAACCCTCTCTGTCCCACTGGATGCCAATGGGAGACTCCCTCAGGACGAGGGAAGGCTCCCTGCAGGACTGGGGCCCTCTGGGGTATCTGCTGGGGAGGCTGTGGCCAAGCCAGGCTCTGGGGCAGCTACCTCATGGCACTGATGCTGAGCATGACCTGCTGCCGCACGGCCGTGCCCAGGTGGTTCCTGGGCTCCTCTTGCAGCAGCACCTGGAGAGCAAAAGCAGGAAGGCTCGTAGGGAGCTACCAGGGCCCCACAAGTGGCTGTGCCCACCAGCCAGCACCCCACACCTCCCCGCGCTCACACAAGCCCCTTCTGCTTGCAGAGCTGGGCCGGTGCCCTCCCGAGCAGGCTTCTGGGAGTCCCGCGTGCCCTCACCTCCAGCGCCTCTGCCAGCTGGGATTTGCACTGCCACAGCTCCTGGCGCAGCAGCAGAGCGGGCAGGCTAGGCGAGCAGGACGCTGTGCAGAGGGTGCAGATGCAGGCCAGAAACTGCAGCTTCTGGGCCTCTTCCTGCTGCCAGGAGCAGAGGGACAAACAGAGAGTGTAAGAGGGGCAGGCGCACGGCCAGCAGCACCAGCGCATGGCAGGGGCTGCAGCGACACATGGGTGCCTGCGAGGGAGCAGCCCCCAGCGCCAGCAGCCCCGTGGGGCCGTCGGAGCGCCCCGAGGGAGCCAGCAGGAGAGGTCGGGCAGCCCCGAGCGGGACGGCGACACTCACCTTCCCTCCACGCCGGAGAAAGGCGCGCACGCGCTCCAGGGCTTCCTCTGCCTCCTCTCCGGGCAGATCCGCACCGGGAGCTGATGGGGAAAGATAGCGGGCAGAGCTGCAGGGCTGCCCGGAGCTGCAGGAGGCAGCGGAGCGCTCTGCCCTGCGCACGCTGCTGCCGGCCGCACAGCGAGAGCTCGTGGCCCCGGCGCGGCCAGCGCTGCCCCCGCACTCACCCGACGGCGCCTCCTCAGGCGCACGGCTCGAGTGGGGCTCCAGGTCGCACATGCTCCCTGCAACCGCCCCATCCTCCTCCTACTCCTCAGCAGCCACCGAGCGGTGGCTGGGGAGTCGCTCCGCCATCCTGGCTGCGTGGCCAAACTCCGCGGAGCTGCCCGGGGGCAACGGGGAAATTCCTGGGTGCTCAGGGGGCTTTTCGGCCAGCACCTTCGCTCCCGTCCTCTCCCGCCGCCGTCGTCCCGAACACTGCGGGCCGAGCCCGCCGGGCCAGGATGTCACAGCAGCGCAGTCACAAAGGGCCCCGCTGTCACCTGAGGCCACCTGTGACCCCGCTGGGGAGGGGCAGCGGGTGTCCCTTCAGGGGCGCACACCTGTGGGGTGGCTGCAGCAGGCTGGAGACCTTCTTGCCCGGGCACATGCTGCTCGGCAGCAGAAAGGTCCGTGCCCGGCCACGCAGACGTGTCCGTGGCAGTGCGGACGTTTCTCCACGCGCTGCACCAGCCTTGGCACCTGCAGCCAGGATGGGCTGCTGGGTGTGGGGCTGCCACCAGGCTGCAGCCGTTTGCACAGCTCCCACCGCCAGCGGCAGCCCTTGGCACCCCTCTGGGCTGGCCTCGGAGGCTGCTGGGGGCCTGATATTCTGGGCACCAGCTTCAATGTCAAAGTTTCTGAAGAGACAGGTCAAAAAAAAAAAAAAAAAGAAAAAAGGGGTAGGAGTGGATTTTCAATCCTGGCAAAATAATCCAAGAAACTGAAGACCCACCAGCTGACTCTTCCATGCATGAGCTGAGAATGCTTTAGAATCACAGAATGCTTCAGGTTGGCAGGGACCTCTAGAGGTCATCTAGTACAAACCCCGCTGCACACACAGGGTCACCTAGAGCACGTGGCACAGGGCTGCATCCAAGCGGGTTTTGAAGATCTCCAGAGAAGGAGACTCCACAGCCTCTCTGGGCAGCCTGTTCTGAACACAGATAAACAGGCGTTTATACTACCTACCTGAGTTCTGCATCCCCAGAAGGACCTGCTGCCTGGGAGTCATAACCAGGTTAGTCGGTGTCCTTGTGTACTCGAAATACAGCCAGAGATCAAACACGGCATTCAGGTTGAACAGAGACGCAACTGCAAGTTCTAGAATAAAGGAAAAAAAGGTTTTATAATGCTAGATGGTATGACCATGAGTAATAACTTATTTTTAATATTAAAAAGCAACTTTAAAATACATAAACAACTGTTCTTGTAAGTGCCAGTCTGAGGACAGAGGTAAGGCTTCTTCAGGGGTTATTTTATACAAGAACCAGTTCAGACCTTTCTACATTAAAATTCATTGATATGGCTAGAACTCATTTATGGCACTATAATGCCTATTTGTCAAAGTGCAAGGTATTTTCCAGGCAGAACACAAACCTCTACAAGGAAGTTTCACACTCCTTTGCAAGGCTCTTCCACCAAACCTTCTGTCCCTCATATCTGCATTTGCCTCACTCCTCCTCCTTTCCATCCTCCAAGAGGATTTGATACAGCTCCTTCGGAGTCTACTCCACTGAAAGTAACTTTCATGACCTGGAAATGTCACGCAGCCCCACAACAGGGCCACCAAGAGACTCTTCCCTGTCACTACAGTGAGGAAATTCCCACAGCTTTAACAGGGGTAAAATAAAATAAAATTAAGTTCTGCCTTTCTTTTTCCAAGCTGTCTTTAAAACAACTTCCCCAGGAAGAAAACAGAAGCACGAAATAGTCCCCTCTCCCCAAACTCATTGACGGGCAGTGACAACTCACCAATAAACCAGAGAGGCCAGAAGGGGCTATTGTAGTAAGTGCTGAGAAGTTTTCCAGTCCTGGTGAGGAAATACAATAAAACAGGAAAAGTTACCAACGGGCAGTAATGGGGTTCTGGGAAGCACCGAGGCCTGCACAAGGCAGGATGTTTTCCGTAACGCAGTCACATTCGCAGCCAACATACATGTCCACGCAGATCATGCCGGCAGTGCAGATATTCAGGAGCCCCCAGGCCCAGAGCACCTTCCGCTCTCCAGCCTCTCTCCTCATCCTCATGCTCCTCTCAACCTGTAAAAGTGACTTCAGCGAAATAATGGGGCTTTGAGGGGAAAAAAGGGAAAAAAACAGCTAAAGATGAGGGGGAAATGGAATAAAAAGGCTGAAAAACAGAGGGGGAAGGAAAGAGAAAAGCTGAAAGAGGGAGAAAATGAAGGAAAAAGCTAAAACAATGAAAAAATATAAAAGAGGAAAAAAACATGAAAAAACATAAAAGGTGGAGCCAAAGAGAAAACTAAAAGAGAAAGGAAAGAAAAAAAGTTGAAAGGGGGCAAAGAATGAAGGAAAAAATAAGCTAAAAGAGGGAAAAAATAATGAAAACAGTTAAAAGGGGTAAAAACAAAGGAAAAAATGTAAAAGGGGAAAAATAAAAAACAAGGATAAAATGCATGAAAAAAATTAAAGGGGGACAAGGATAGAAGAAAGCTTATAGAGGAGAAAAAAAGATAAAAATGCCAAAAAAAAAGGAGAAAAAAGGCGAAAAACAAACGAGGGGATGGGATGGGATGGCATTGGGCGGGATAGGATGGGATAGGATGGGACGGAACGGGATGGGCTGGGACAGGACAGGACGGGACAGGACAGGACAGGACAGGACAGGGTCCCTCTGCAGCCGCCGCCCTCACGCAGCTGGTGCCAGGGGGCACTTCCAGCTGTTAACTCTTCCCTTCACAGAATCACAGAATCCTTAAGGTTGGACGGGACCTCCAGGGATCACCTAGTCCAACCCCTGCACACGCAGGGTCACCCAGAGCACGTGGCACAGGGCTGCGTCCAGGCGGCCCCTGGAGATCTCCAGAGACGGAGACTCCACGGCCTCTCCGGGCAGCCTGTTCCCGTGCTCCGTCACCCTCACTGCTAATACGTTTTTCCTCAAGTTCCTGCGGAACTTTCGCTGTTTCAGTTTGCGGCCGTTTCCTCTCGCTCTGTCGGTGCCACCGCTGGGCAGAGGCCGCCCCCTCCCCCCGCCGCCATCCGCGCCCCAGGAGCGGCGCCACCACGTGGGGGGGGGTGCGCACATGCGCAGTGCGCTCTGCCGCGCTCGCTGCTGCCCCCGCGTGTCGGGGAGGAGGCGCTGCAGGAGCGGGGCGCGTGCGCAGTGCGGTCGGCGGCCCCGCGTGGCGCGCGGCGCATGCGCGGGGCCGGCAGGTGCGCGGCGGCGGCGGGAGCGCGCGGGAAGGGCGCGGGGGGGCGGCGCTCGTGGCCCGTGGGGCGGCCGCGGCCGCGTCCTGCCGGCGGGGGCAGCGCCGCGCGGAGGCGGCGGCGGGGCCGGGGGGCCGGGGCGCGGGGCCGGCCTGCCCGTGTGCGGGGTGTCCCGGGAGGGCTGCGCGCGGGGCCGGGGCGGGGGGAGGCCGGGGAGCAGCGAGAGGGGGGCGGCGGGGGAGGACGTGGCCCCGGCGCTCGGCGTCCTTGGGCCGGGCGGCTCCTGCCGCTGCAGAGCGCTGGGGGCTGGTGACAGGAACCCGAGCCCTCGTTGGGGTGGGTTTGCAGGGCAGCTCCGCGGAGGGGGCCGCGCTGCAGAGAAGCGCCCGGGGCGTCGCGATGCCGTCGCTGCTGCTGCTGGTGGCGGGATCTGGGAGCTGCTGCCTTTGTAGAGGTGTTGATTGAGCAGACATTGGAAACGGAGCAATGTATTAGCTGGTAAAGTGGCTTTCGTGGACGTGTTCATGTTCATTTGTGATTCCCAAATGCAGAGGACGGAAGCGTGTCCGAAGAGGATGTCCTGTGTGAAGCGGGTGGGAGCGTTTCTGCCGTTGCCGTTGCCCTGGGCTCAGTGCGGGCTCAGGGCCCACCTGCCGGCAGCCCCGGTGGAGCGGAGTGAGCTCGGCCGTGGGGCCACAAAAGTGGCCACCAAAGTAAGTTTGCTCCAGCAGAGGATGGGGCTGGCACAGATCCGAGCAGCAGCTCCGTGGTCAACAGGGCTGTTTTCTGAAAAAAGGCAGAAGGAAACATTTGGGGGGAAACATTCCTTTTCTTAGAAGGCATATTTTTTGAGGGAATTTTTGAACTAGGAATGGGAAAATGGATTTTTTTTTTTGGAGGGATGTTGGGAGATAATTATTTTGGGATGGGAGGGAAGTTATTTGGGGGAAGAATTTTGGTGGGGATTTTTTTGCTTTTTCCTGAGAATTGGGTCTAAGAAAAAGCTCCTGATGATTGGCCATATAAAGGCAATATAAATGATATAGGCTCTATAAATAATAATTTGAAGCAAAGAGATCAAATTTTAGAGATGGCATTTCTATGGCTTTGTTTAGTATTCCCAACATCTAAAGCAGGCTCCACTTAAGTGAATGTAGCAAAATAATTTTGGAGAAATATATAACTCTCCTTAAAAGTTATTGGTGTGTACTAGGCAAATATCCAAATTTGGGTATTTTTTTTCCCCTTTGGTATTACTCTTATCAAAGAGAAGCCAGTAACTGCTGTTCTTCTTCTTGTGGCCCAAATCAAAATGAAAGCTTTCTCATGGTTCTTTCTTGCAGTAGTAAGGGAGCGGTATGTTCTTGCTGAAGTGAGTGGAATTGTTGGAATGAGTGTCCAGGCAGTGACATTAAGGAGGAGACCCAAATGTGTGATCTGCTGAAATGAGGGCTGGGGAGCAGCATTGCTCTGGTGAGGAAGTAGATGGTATTTCCAACCTCTGGAGTTAGTGGAAGAAGTTCCCTGTCCTTGTCCTTTGAATTACTGAATCCCATGTCTCAAAAATTCTAATGAAGAAAAAGGTAATGAAGACCTTTTGAGTTTGGACATCCTTCAGTGTTCTTTAAGTGTTTCCTTTAGTAGGTCTGGGTATTACTTTGAAAGAAAAAGTAGAAAAAATACCTATGCTTCCTCTTGCAAAGCTGGCACAAGCTGCACCGTTTAAATAGGCATGTTGAGGGTGTTAGTAATCTTAGAGCCTTGAGTCACTTTGTTCTTCCTTTACAGAGCTCCTATAGCCACCAGTAAATTCTGCTGGGAGGATCCGTCAGGGAGATTTCCTACAGAAGGGATGAGGGCAGACGGCTTTGGGAACGGGAGGAATGCGCCGTGGTGGCCTGCTCAGTGCCAGGACGCAGCTGGGGCCTTCGCTAGCGGCGTTTTCATTTTCGCATGGCCCAGTTTGAGCTGCTGCTGCTGATGCCAAAGGAAGTCGTGCGGGTGGAGCCGCCAGCTCAGCAGGGCCGGTCAAGCAAAGAGCAGGAGAGAGCAGGTGAGAGCCGGGCACGGCTCGGTGGGGGTCAGGCCCCAGCCCGCGGGGAGGAGGTTCTTCCAGGGCTGCAGTGGGCATGGGAGGCAGGGGCCCCTTAGAGTGGGCCGAAGAACTGGATGTGTTAGTTTTGGAGAATCTCTTGGCGAAAGTCATCTCTCTTTTCCTGTTAAGGTAAGGTGTAAAATGGGTGCATGCTTTGGGAAGAGTTCCTGTTAGTGTATTTGGTGAGGCGGCTTAATTTCCCTGCCCAGCCGAGGCGTCCGGCCTCGGGGAATTCTGTGCGCGTGGGCGAGCTCAGCTCAGCACTTTTCACACATATACAAATGTAAATGCAGTGTTAAGAACTCCTATTTTCAGTGTGCCAGGTTAAAGCACAATAAATGATCCTCTTGTCTTTTATGCCTAATGCTTTGAGGAGCAAAGGCTTTATCAGCATTTTCAGAGCACTCACCTTTTTTAGTCCTCTCTCAGTATAGATTAGCATAGATCTGCTCATACCCTCTTTGGCAGAGGCAAGATTACCCCTCATAGTCTTATTCTCTAGTCATTGTCTATATAAAAGAGGTATCAGCTGCCACGATGGGAAAGTACCACTGAGGTGGATACAAGAGCAAAATTCAGGAGAAAAGCAGAACATAGTCCAAAGCAAGTGTCTTGAGTGTTAAGAAGTCCTTAAAACTTACTACCCAATTTAGGCAAGAACGACTAATTAAGTTAAACATGGAGGAGCATTTATTTGAAAAGTACATAGCACAGAGTAAAATAAGTGTGAAATACAATATCCCGCCTTGCTCATCTAACAAGATAAACAGTATTTTTTCCCATTTATTATTCTGTTTGTGAGCCCCAAATGTCGGTGATGTCTCCTGTGATCCTGAAATCGGTGGAATTGTGTAAATTTCCCAATATTTGCTCCTATCTTAGACCTCGTGACCTTTAAAAAACCAGAAAGCAACAATAGTGACTTGAAACCTAAGCTGAGATATTGGAACTAATCTTTCTTTTCTTGGCATATGCTGTGAAGTTTGTCTGCGATATAAGTGAAGGGAAAGATTTTCACAAGCTTACAGTGCATCTCTCCCATTTCACCTTCAATCTCTGTCGTAATTCCAGAATAATTTTCCTGGGTTGGCCACTCAATGTTTTGACAATATTTTGGCAGAATTGCACTGAGGGCTGAGAAAAACAGGATTTTTAGGGGTTGGAAAAGTAAGGCATTCTTCAGAAAGGTGACGGCAGATGTAAAAAGCCACTGGCGTGAGGTCTCATAGCCATAAGACAGGCCATAGAAGACAATGAAAAATGATGATAGCCCCATGACAACAGTAATGAATGTCCAGGAGAAGGAGACACATCTCCGGCATAAAACTGAGTGCGATGGCTTGCGAAAGAGCAGGGGGCCAGTGCTTTGTATTTTCTTCTGCCTCTGAAAGTTGTCCTCTTCTGGTGCCTTGAGAGATTCCTCCTGGTGATACTTAAATGAGGCAGTTATGAGCATCTGTAGGGGAATGGTGATGAAAGCCCTTTCAGCTGCTAATGTTATTGATTTGCAAAAGCTGGTGGGCGCTGGGGATTCTTCCCTTTTGTCAACATTGAAGAATATAAAGTTGACAAGCAGCTCTAGGAGCAGTGTGGCCAAAGCGCATGATAATCTTTGGAGCCTGCTGAAAGTGCCGGTGCCAGTGTGAGCAAAAAGTGAGAACCACAGGTGAGCATCTCTGAGGTTTTCTGCAAGCTTAATCCAAAAATAGTCAATTCTGCTGAGCCGTGCATTTGGGTTCATGGCCAAGAATGTCCTTTCGACTAAGTAGTCATCCTTGTTGAGAACGAACCAATTGCGGCAAATAAAGAAGCAGGTCTTGTGAGCGTGCAGATTTTCAACTTTTGCTCTGCTTAAGAACCAGCTTGGAGAAGGCCCTTGGTTATTGCGCCAGACTCTCAAGGCACAGATATCTCCTATGTCTTTCTTAGTAGTTAACAAAAAGGTATCTGTGCTTCCTTGCCTGAAAGAGGGAAAATGTGAGTGTTGTAAGCAATAGACATCACTGGTGCCATCCTGACCCACGAGCTGAAGAAAAACATCTGCAGTGGTTCCAGCTCCCCAGCGACTGCCCGTGTATAAGGTGACCACAAAGTGCACTTTATGAACAGGGTCATTGTGTGGCTGAACGGTAATCTTGTCCTTGGTGAGCCTGTCAGCCTTGTCTCTTTTCAGTGCCCAGAGGGCCAAAGCAAGGTAGGCAAGAAAAATGACCAGAAGCGTTAAGAGGGTCACAGGGTTTTCAGTTATGGGCGCTCTCAAAGCTTTTCCCATGTTCACAGTGTTGGGCGTCACTATTACCTTGGCTGCCAGCAATGTGATGTTGAAAGTGCGTATTTTTGACAGCGCCTCTTTTACAAGTGTTTTGTGCCCCAGCAGCGCTCTGGCCATTTCTGGTGGATAAGGTATCCGAGGGAATAGGTTCTTGCCAAATTGATAAAGGGCAGTGGAAATGACAGCATTGGTGGCCAATTTGGAAGAATTGCCCTTTTCCAGCTTTGGATAGAAAGAGTTCTTCCATTTTCTTATGGTAGAGAGAGCATTTTCAGCAATGCTATTTTCCTTTTTGATGAGAGGGATAGTCCATTTTTTGCCTTCCATTTGGGTTTCCGTTTCTGCGGAGATTTTTCCCGGGAAAAGCTTTCTAGCTTTCCTAGAGGTCAAGACTGAGGGTTTAGGGTCAGTCAAATTAAACCCAGCATGAAGACAGTCTCCAGTTTGGACGTACGGTGTCGTTGGTACACTTGAAGCACTTAGTGAGGCAAGTAGCTCGTGAAACACAAGAGCTACTGGTCGACTTTCAAGTGGGTCCTGCTCTTTTACATATAAACGCACTTGCTGAAGTGCCCCAAGAGAATTATATACATCCATTTTCCATGGATACTCTGGAGAGCATACTCCAACTGGGAGAAAAGGAGGAGGAGTTCCAGGCTGATAAGCAAAATGCAGAATTGTAGCAAATGTATTTTCCTCTGAAGAACGACTTCCAGTGCCTCTGGTACCTTTTGATACTTCAGAAGCTACTATTACTTTATAGGTCAAAGGCAAATGGGCCCCCGAAAACCCACTGCATCGAAGCACAAGTTTTGTCCCAAATGTGGGAGCCCAGCGTGGTGTGATGGTCCACTTTCCAGTCTTTGGAGAGGAATGTAATTTAAATGAGTATCTGTAGTTTGATGACTTAGCGTCCCAAGTAGTTAGTGTTAAGAGCAGTACATGCGATTGATGCCCAGTATTCATAAAAGTCAGAACATCAATAGAAAGATAAGCCCCAGAGCTCCCTGCTGAGGTTATTTTGACAAAGAAATGAAACACATGCAGGCTGGAATCTAAAGCAGAGCTGGCAAGAGTTATGCGTAAGGTATTTCTAGCACAGATCATAGCTGGGTTTATAGGTGTTGAGCAGTGTGAGCTGCTCTTGTCACGGTGGTGGTTGATGTAGGGCAGAGTTTCTCCAGCTGCAGTTAAGTCCAGTGCCTTGAGGTGTGCATGACAGCCCAGCTCTAGCGGCTGCCCCGCGTGGCTCAGGTAAACGCGTGGCCCAGGCCCTGGCAGCTGCATATCCTGCGCAGACATCTCCATGGTCAAGCTGTGATGAAGGCACGCAGGAGCAGCGCATGGAGCTGATAAGCAGTGCATTGTCATGAAGCTGGAGGCTGTGGCTGGTGGTGTTCTTCCTGGCAGGAGGGCTGGCTGCAGCACAGACTTCCCCGAGCAGTGAGCTGTGTTCTTGACGCAGGCAGGGTTCATGGAGCAGGAGCATTGTGGTGGGGCCTGTGGCTGCCGCTTTGCTGCGGGGGCTGTCTGGTACCGCCGATTGCTAGTTTTGCTTTGTAAGCAGGAGCTGCAGTGCTCTGTGTCCAGTCTGTGCGAGACGTGTCCATGAGGGCCCAGGGAGCTGAGCAGCAGGGCCGGGGGTTGCAGGAGGGGAGAAGCGTCCCGCAAGTCTGGAGGGTTGTAGGCGGGAAGCCAGAGGAGCAGAAGGGCGAGCACTGGCCCTGCCACTGCTTGTCCGAGGGAGAGCCGTAGGCCAAGAGCCATTGGTGCTGCTGCAGCACAAAGCAGCCGCGCTGGGCTCCAGAGGTGCCCTGAGGGCCGCTTGCCCTGCGCTGGGCACCTTGGGTCCCGAGGGCATCACGGAACCAGGTGGCCCCTGGCGACGACACCCAACAATGGGGCTTCCCATCCTCCCCGAGGCGTGGGGGGGGCTGCCAGGCTCCTTCTATAGCCCCCCGCTCTGGAACAAACCTCCCCCTGAAAGGTACTTTCCCAAAGCCTTAGCTCTGCCCACGTCCCAGGCGGCCCTGACCCTGGCTGGCCACGGGCGGCCCCCATTGGCTCCCTCTTCATGGGGCTGGAGGTGTTGGGGATGCTGTGGAAGTGCTGTGGGAGCACTCTTGGGTGGATGGAGCTGGGAAAGGAGGGTCATGGTGCCCCTGAGGGAGTGCAGGATGCGGGCCGCTGTCCTGATTTCAGGGGGATATGAGGGCGCCTGCATCCCTTTTAACCAAGGGCTTTTGGAACTCCATCATCCTAATCAGGGCCCAAATGGAAAGAGCTGAAGTCCTCGGTAGGACGTTTTACACAGCTAGGACTAGTAGCATCTTCAAGAGGATGCTGAGGCACTTGAGCTGCTCTGCCGAAGGATCATGTAAGCTTAGATGAGCTTGTTCATTTCTCTTCCATGCAGTGCCCTCCGTGCACGAGGACTAACTTGTCCGGTTGAATCCTCATGAGTGCTGGAAAAGAACAATTCTGTTTTATCTCTTGCATATGACACGGCTATGAAGAGGAACAGAACTACTTGATTTCTTTTTAAGAGTGCAAGAGATTGATGACCCTTTTTTCATATGTGATGAGCTTTGTCTTCTTCCTGCAATACAACTAGTTGTTCTATGTCTTTGTATATCTTCATTTGCCTTTCCCTTCTTAAATGTGACAGAGGCAGAAAAAAAGGCATTTTAGGAGGGTTATGTGTTTTGCATGAGCTTCCGCCATCCTTTCTAGGAATGGTGCAGTTACCTAAAGAGCAAAGAAGTTACAGTGCATCTCTCCCATTTTACCTTCAATCTCTGTCATAATTCCAGAATAATTTTTCTGAGTTGGCCACTCAATGCTTTGACAATATTTTGGCAGAATTGCACGGAGGGCTGAGAAAAACAGGATTTTTAGGGGTTGGCAAAGTAAGGCATTCTTCAGAAAGGTGACGGCAGATGTAAAAAGCCACTGGCGTGAGGTCTCATAGCCATAAGACAGGCCATAGAAGACAATGAAAAATGATGATAGCCCCATGACAACAATAATGAATGTCCAGGAGAAGGAGACACATCTCCAGCATAAAACTGAGTGCGATGGCTTGCGAAAGAGCAGGGGGCCAGTGCTTTGTATTTTCTTCTGCCTCTGAAAGTTGTCCTCTTCTGGTGCCTTGAGAGATTCCTCCTGGTGATACTTAAATGAGGCAGTTATGAGCATCTATAGAGGAATGGTGATGAAAGCCCTTTCAGCTGCTAATGTTACTGATCTGCAAAAGCTGGTGGGCGCTGGGGATTCTTCCCTTTTGTCAACATTGAAGAATATAAAGTTGACAAACAGCTCTAGGAGCAGTGTGGCCAAAGCGCATGATAATCTTTGGAGCCTGCTGAAGGTGCCGGTGCCAGTGTGAGCAAAAACCGAGAACCATAGGTGACCATCTCTGAGGTTTGCTGCAAGCTTAATCCAAAAATAGTCAATTCTGCTGAGCCGTGCATTTGGGTTCATGGCAAAGAATGTCCTTTTGAAGAAAAAGTTAGGTAGGTTGCGAAAGGAGAGTCCTTCTGGATGTGCTGCCACCTGTGTTAGAAAATGTGCAGGCTTTTAATGCTGAAAAGGCTTTGAGGTCTAGTTAGTCCTATGAGTAAGTGAAACATTAGGGAAGAGTCTTTGGATTTTTCCTGTTTCCTGAGATACTGCTGAGAGCACTCTTAAAGACTTCCTGGAATTCCTTTGCCACAGCTAATTGCAGTGTTGGGTAAAGAGTCCATCTAGCACCCACATGGTCAAATGTCTGCTTTTAATATTGGAGCAGTTTGAGAACAGTAGAGCGTGTGACATCTCAATCAGTGTTTTGTAACTTGTTAAGAAGGTGCGTTGGCCTGATGCGATATTGCATTTTATCTTGATGGGATGTGCATGTTCTTCCTTTACATAAGGTCTGTGCATAGGTCGGGTGGGCAGTTAGTAGCTCTCTTAAATGCAGGTGCTTGGTGGATTTATGTGTCAGATTATGGGGCCTGTGTGCTACCTGTGGTCTTGATTTCATCAGAAGCAAAGCACGCTTTTCTTTTGCTGTGTCACTACTTGTGAAGAGGTGACTAGCCCAACATGGCATTGTATTGCATTCAGGATGGTTCTGGGCTTGCAAGGTTCATAACATGGGGAAATCTTCTACCTTCTAAAGTGTGTCTGCTCTTCCAGCACTGCTAACTCTACTTAATTGATTCTCCTGCATGATTGTTACTCCGTAAGGGTTTTAGATGGCTCTTCACATTTTCCTCCCAGCTTTTTCTTGCTCCTTTTTTTAACCACGGTGGAAGCACACCTAAAGGTAAAAAATGAGAAAAAAGTGACAGCTCGTGAAATGAAGGGCCTTGTGTATGAACAGCTCCATACATTCTTTAAATTTCTTATCAACCAAAAGATTAGAAACAAGCTATTTTTACATGAGAATCTTCAGGTAAGAAGGCTTCAGCAAGGCCTGTGCATGCGTTTATGCACAGGTGTCCCTTTGTCTTCCCAGCAATATGGGAGTCTTTCAAGCAATTTCATCCAGATGTAACCAGAAGCTTGTGGACTCCCAGATGCGACCTTCATGCAAGGCTTGTGAATTAAAGTGGCTGTCTGAGAAGAGAAGGGGAAACCTCAGAAGCCATCTGCCACATGGCTACTAATGCCAGCCATGAGTAGAGAGCAAAAAAAAAATAATAAAAAAATCTCTCTTTCAGAGAGCAATGCTAAATACTCCAGCTGCAGGGCAAACCTCCAGCCAGTCAGCTCTTTCTACTCAACACTGGAAAATCTACCACCAGACATAAACTGCATAACCCCCTAGAATGTAAGTTCTTCCACTTGCCGGCTTGCCTTAAAGAAGCCAGGATCTCCATCATCCTACTAAGCTAACTTGTACCTGAAAATAAAGTTTCTCTTTTCCTCTTTTGGCTTGCTTACTTTTGAGCTTGACTTGCTTGTGCGAAAAGCTACTTTGAGACAGGATTGCTGTGGCAATGCCTGTTTCTCCAAAACACAAACGAGAAAGAGGGAACGGCTGGGCAGTTTCCTTCTGGAAGTGCTTCTGTGGCAGCCTCCTGTTCCCAAGCAGGGGACTTGTTGATGCAGGTTTGAAAGCAGTGTTTGGAAGTGCCTGCTGGTGGGCTGGGGGCTTTATTTCACCCTGTGCTCTGCAGTGATGGGCCTGACAGTGGAGGGGCCACCTCTGACTGCTGTGTAATGGCACATGAGTGACAACAGCCGATTGCTGCTGGGCCTTCCAGTCCCACTGTGGGTTGTGGGAGCTTGTGGGTGCTGAAAGGGAAAGGGGCTGGAGGGAAGTGTTGGCAGAGAATGTCCTTGGTGGGTGCTTTGGGGGAAGCTGGGGCAGGCTGGGTGGGTTTGTTCCCATTTCTGGTGACGATGGACCCTCCTGGTGCCGCAGAGGGGCTGCGCAGCTCTGCCCGCGCGCTGCTGGCACCGACAAACTGTGCGGCAGGGGGTTCTCCCTGGCACCTGCAGCTGTGCCAGGGCAGCAGTGCAGCAGAGCAGGGCTGCGGGGCAGCAGATCTGCTCATCCGCTGCCATGGGCTGCTGCCAGGGGAGAGCGGAGCTGGCTTTGCTTTGGGATCCTTCACTAGTACCCCCCAGGTTCTTCCCAGTGCTCCCAGTGACCCTGGTGTCCCCAGGCACCTGGCAGTGGCCCCCTAAGCTCAGTGCCTTCAAACCCCCTCCCTCCAGTGCCTCTGCTCTCCACTGTCCCCAGGCAGCACCACGCAGGGCCCACATCCCCAGGGAGGCAGGCCCAGGGCCGTTGCCGCACCGCACACAGCCCCACACGGACAGACAGTGACTCTCCTCTCACAGGGACACGGCTTTATTTGCCTCCTGCTCTGCACTGCTGGGCTGCCCTGGCGCAGAGCTCTGCAGCTACTGCCTGTCGAGCACGGGGCTGCTCAACGCGCTCCGGCCTCCAGTGAGCTGCAAAGACACCGACGTTGAGGGGAGCAGCGTGGGCACAAGGCCCCTGATGCCCCACGGTGCCCGGCTGGGGTGTCTTCCCTGACACAAACCCAGGGCCACACAAACCCCCATCCCCAAGCGCCCTGGCTTTTGGCACCCACGGAACCTCTGGGCACCTCGCTAGACAGGCCCCACTGCTGTAGCCACGTGGCTGGGGCTGTGTCCTGGAGCAGGCCTGGCATGGGGACATGGCCACCAGGGCACGGGCATGGCCACAGCCCCGACCTGCCCCAGAGACGGGCCCTGAACCCAACCCGGGGCCTCGGCCAGGAGCAGCGCCTCAGCCCCCCACTGCTGCTCACCCAGGACGTGGACGGCTGCCGCCTGCGGTGCCTGGTGGCTTCCCATGCAGCAGCTCCAAGATGTGCTCAGGAGCCGCTCGAACAGCGCGGGGCAGTCTTGGGCCTGCAACAACACACACTGCAGGCAGCAGGAGCTCATTCCCGTCTCCAAGAGCCCCCTTTGCTCCCCTCTGCCCAATCGCCTGCCCACCCATGGCCAGTCCGGAGGCGACCCCATGACATGGGAGTCACGGGGTGGGCGGCCAGCACAGGGACACAGCCCCAGCGCACAGCTCACTCACCAGGTGTCTGCAGACCTCGTCCTGTGTCTCCTCTGCGCTCAGCCCAGCACTGATGTTGAGACGCCTCCGCAGCCTCTTCGACCCCAGAAATGGGGCGCACAGGTGCAGGGTCACCTTGCAGGCCTGCAAAAGAGCCCCAGGCCCTGTCATGGGGATGCTCTGCACCTGCCCGGGCACTGAGGAAGGAACCTTGCCAGCAGGGCAGCATCACCCAGAGCCCGTGGAGACTCCTGCAGCCCCATGCAGAAGGCAGCATGTGCCCCCATGGCTCAGCCAGCTCCACGGGGCTTTCTGTGGGGTGCCTGGGGCTCTTACATTGCACACAGCTGGGGACGGGTCGCGAAGGTGCAGCACCAGGCTGGGAAAGGCCTCCTCCACCTCCCTGCTGAAAAACGACCTCCTCCCCGAAGCAGAGGAGGCCAGGGTGCCGTAGAGGCCGAAGGCCGAGCAGCGCAGCTCCTCTTCCTCCTGTGACGAGAAAGACCGTCGGGCAGGCTGCTAGCACACACTGCTTGGCACCCGCGCGGCGCTGCCCACAGGGCGGGCGACCGGCGACGGCTGCCCCCTGCCAACAGCAGCCCGCAGGGGACGGCAACCCGCGTGGGCTCCCGCCTGCCCACAGAGAGACAGCGGCTCCACTTACCGCCCCCCAGAGCGCCCGGCAGCTCCTGGCCACCTCTTCAAAGGTAGAGCCCACGGCCCTCGCCTCCAGCTGTCCCAGCACCTTGGTCAGTGCCACCAGGCTCTCCGCAGACACCTTGGGGCTGCCCACGTCCTCCAGGCCCCCGAGCAGCGTTCTCACCACCGTGGCCCAGTGCCTCCGCAGCTGCAGAGCGACACGCATATGAGCTCTTGCCTCTCAGCGCTGCTCCCCGCTGCGGTGCCAGCGGCAGCGCTTTCCAGAGCAAGCCCAGGGGAGAGCCCTGATGCCAGGGCATTGCCTCGGCACAGCCCTGCACCTGCCTCGGCTCCTCGAGCACCTCCGTGCTCCTTCCCAGCTTGACTTGCACTCAAAGCCCACCAGAGGCTGCCTCACCTTGGTGGGTGCTCCTGTGGCCACATTGCCCAGGCCCCTCACGGCCATTCGTCTCACGCTGCTGACAGGGTCGCGCGATCGCTCTGCCAGCGCCTCTAGGAGTGGCGTCACGATCTTCCTCTCCCTCACTAGCTGGTCCTTCATGAGCTGCAATCGAGACACGTGAGTGCTGGCACGGAGCACCCCTCACCTGGGTGAGACGCAGGAAGCCCTGCGAGCCCCCTTGCCCCGCGGCTGCCTCACCTCGGCACAGAACGCGGTGGCTGTGAGCCGCAGGTTCGCCGAGCGGGAACGCAGCCAGCGGAAGAGCCGCTGCACCAGGCGCTGCGGGACCTGCTCCGCGCGCAGCAGCACACTGCGCACAGAGCACCAACAGCCTTGTAGCACGTGCTCACACAGCACGGCCCCGCGGCACCGCTCCCAGCTGCGCCCACCCCGGTGCAGACGCCGCTCGCGCTGGAGCAGAGCTCAGGGCAGGCCCCAGCTCCCGGCAGCCCTTCCTCCAGCACGGTCCCACCAGGGGCTCTCACCTCGCCAGGAGACACACGCCAGTTGTGTGAGCCTGAGGCGCTGCCAAGGACGCCCACGCTCCCTGCTCCCGCAGCAGCCGCAGCCACCGGTGCTCCAGGCTCTTGGCCAGCACCAGCTCCAGTGCCTCCACAAACAGGCTGCAGGGAGAAGCCAAGGAAAGCTCCAGGGGCAGCACTTTGTGGGAAGCTGCTCTTTAGCACAGCGCCACGATGGACTCCAGCTGCAACACTCAGCTGAGGTGCAGAAACGGCCCAATGCCCGGCGCACTGCCCTACAGAGCCCAGTCCCACCTACCCCGGAGGCAGCCCAGCACCAGGGCAATAGGCAGGTGCTCCTGCAAGGCCATGGGCCACACACAGAGATTCTGCCCCTGCTGCTCCTCACCTGCCCGGTGGGTCACTCCTCCTCAGTTCTCGGAGGGGCAGGTCCATTTCCTCGCTGAGCGTTTCACTGAGCTGCTCCAGGAGGCTTGGAAGCAGCCAGGGAAGCAGGCGCCGAACCAGGGTGTCACACCTCAGTGCTGACACCACCTCACAGAGGGCGCGAGTGATCTACAGAGAAATTCAACCAAGAACTGCCTGGTAAAACAAGGCCATTGCCCACGGACCATGTCCCCATGACAGCCTGGGGGCTTTTACTCTCTCTAGTTCTCACTGCAGGGAGAGCCTTTCAGCCTGGCAGCCACAAGCTGTCCCGGCTCCCCACGCTGCTACCACACCAGCTCAGCACCCCACGAGGCTCCACGGGCCCTCACAAAGGGCAGGAATCCCGCTCGCACTCAAGCACCGCTTGGAAAGCACGTGCAAAGCGGCACGGCCGCCGGGGCTGCTGGCCATACCATGTGAGGCTCCAGGGCAGCCCGGCTGCTGCCCAGCTCCCCAGCGCAGCAGTCGGTCCCGTTGCTCTTCCCGGCTGCCCCCAACTTCTGCGTTAAACGGATGAGGATTGGGCAGCCCATGGCGCTTCTCGCCAGGCTCCTCCACACCTCTGCTGTGTTGCTGCAAAGGAACACACGCCAGCACGTGAGCCGGCATCCCTGGCTACCCAAGGTACCTCTGGAGAAGCCACACACCCTCCTTGTGCCCACGGGACTGCCGGTGCCCAGGTCCCAACAGGGACACGAGCTGCAGCACTCAGCCTTGCGCGGGGCAAAAGCACTGGCTGCCGAGAGGGCCGCCCATGCAGACGAGCCCCGCGGCTGGCTCTGACGGCAGCGGGAAGGGCGGCTGCACAGACCTGTCCATGGGCAGTGGTGTCTGCAGGAGGCTGCCCAGCACCGGCTCTTGGTGAGAGCGGCACAGCAGGACCATGGCCCGCAGCACCACGCGCCGGGGAGTGCTCTGCTGGGTGCTCCGCAGGCACGTGCACAGGGTAGACATGATCTCAGGCACCTGAAAGGAGGTTGGCGAGAGAGAAAGGCTCGGTGCGTCCTTTCCCCGTTGTGCCTTAGGGCCAACACGCTACCTCAGAGAACAGCCAAAGGCAAACCTAAAAAATGTCTCTCTCACCTCCTCCTGGAATATCTTGTCGACACAATCCCCCAGGAAGGTCAGTGTCCACCGACCCGCAGCCCACATGCACATGGGCCTGGCGCACAGCAGGCTCTCCACGATGCTGTTCATGAAGCCTGTGGCCTGGCCTCGGGGGAAATGTTTGCAGACAAGCTGGAAAGAAATCAGAAACACAAGTGAGCATGTCACAGGAGTTGCTCAGATGCAAAACACGTGTCTTGAGAGCAGCACTCCCACACACACGTGCACACCAACATATCATGGTCCCCGTCCTGCTTTTCGAGGGCCAGGTACCTTGGCAATGTTGGTGGAGGTTGCCAAGAGAGGCCCAGAGGTGACGGCGCTGAGTCTCGCGGACAGAGATGCAACCTGGGTCCACGGCATCTCTACCATGTTTTCGGCTGGAACTATAAGAAAGGGGTGTGACGTTGATGGGGAGCTATCAGAAAGGGCAGTGACGTTCATGGGGAGCCAACCTCCGGATCCCTGGGCACTGAGCAAGGACATGAGGGAGGCCAGCAAAGGCCACGCAAAGCCAGGGTCCCCCAAGTCAACACAGTGTCTTTGCAAGCTGGACAAGGTGCTACAGCGCAGGGGGACAGGGCCTGGTGCTGGGCTCCTTCCCGCAGGGAGCAGCAGGGGCAGCCCTGCCTATTCCTCTCACCAACTCTCTGGAGAAGGAAGCAGAGGCAGGTCGCTGCCCGCCGACGGGATGCGGCCGATTCCTCGCATGTCAGAGGCCCCAGCAGCCCCACCAAGGAGCCAAACTCTTGGCAGGTGCCGCCTCGCTGCGGGAGCAAGACACAGGCACAAGGTCACCGACATCGCCACGGCCGCTGGCCCTCTCCCGACTGCAGCGCCCCGAGCACTGGCGGAGCCGGGCGGGAACAAGGGGCCACCCTGCAGCCCTGGGACACCCAGAACCCGCCGCCCGCCCACGCAGGGCTCCCGGCACAGGGTCCCCGCTCACCCTCTGCTCGCGCCCCTCTTCGCAGGTGCCCAGCACCTGCACACACACTTGCAGTGCTCCCTCCCGCTCACACAGGTAGGCCGAGGTGAGCCAGCGCCGCAGGACCTGCCACAACAGCATCTGCTTCACCACAGCCTGAATTTTGCCCTGCACCACTCCCCAGGGGCCCTACTGCTTTTGTGGCCCTGCTTTCCCTGGGCATCGCAGCCCCACGTGAGGAGCCCTTGCCGTGGCCACCTCCCCACTCCAGCCTCTCGCCAAAGGCAGCCTTCATTTGTGCATCAGCCCTTGCTCACAGCTGCACAAGCGGGAGAAGCTCTGCTCATCTAGGGGGCTGCAGGACACTGCAAGCTGCCTGCAAGAACATTGCTGCAGACGGGAAAAGCATGGATGCAAACCTAGGGCGCCTGAAACTAGGACCATTTCACTTCCGACTGATGTGCATGGATGGCACGGAGTTAGAGAAGAGCTCCCCTCCATGGACCAGGCCCACAGGCGTCATTCCCCTGGCTCTGCCGTGTTCTGGCAGCAGCAACGCCTTCCGCGCTGCCCCAGGGCACTCACCTGCACCACGTCCCCCAGGCAGATGGGGACTGGCTCTGCCTGCAGGAGGGCTGCTGTGAGCTGTCCCAGGGCTTGCAGGGATGGCACCTGTCACCAGAAAGCAGAGGAGAGGCCATGTACCCCACAAAGATGCCACAGCAGCCAGTGCTGATTCCCATTCCCAGTGTGGGGTGCCTGGTGCTGGTTCCCCTCTCAGGGGTGACCCAGAAGGCCAGCACCTACCACTGTGCGTGAAGCAGCTGCCACCGTCTTCGCTCTCACGTGCATCTGGTCGGGGCAACGAAGGCACAGGACGGCCTGGCAGCACTGAGCCAGGAGGCTGCACTTTTCCCTCCTGCTCAGACAGGGTTTCAACTTGCTGCCAGGAGAAAAGGGCAGAGAACACAGAGAGGGGCTTACTAGCACTCCCCAGAGTGAGGCAGAGGACAGCTGCCTTTGGCCCAACCCACAACCCCAAACCCGCAGCCCCAGCCGGAGCAGCCAGCTGTGCTGGGACACACACTGGCACCCGCAGTGCCAGGAACAGACCCTACCTCAAATGCTCCATGGCCACGAGGGCCCGGGGCTGCACCGGGGACTCCTGCGGCTCCTCCTGGATCACCTCCTGCAGGGCACAGACAGGCACAAGGTGGGCAGTGGGCAGGAGAGCGGGGGAACTCCTGCCAGGCCGAGCCATGGGCTGAGCTGGCCGAGACCACAGACACCAGCCCTGCCGCCCCCTCACAACTCCCACAAAGGCTCTACAGCACCGCGGCCCCAGCTCTGGGCACTCACCACCAGGGTCTGCAGCAGCTCCCGCTTGCGGCAGAGCTCAAACTTGGGGCTGGCCCCTGCAGCCCGGATGGCTGTGCTGATTTCAGTGATGCTCTGCACCAGGGAGAGCTTCAGCTGCGCATCCTGATGCCAGGGAAGAAAAATCCACTTTGAGCTCCTCAAAGGGCCCAGGGCAGAAAGAACAAGGGAGACGGAGGCAATCTGTCTCCAAGCACAGTGCGTGGAGGACACTGCACCCTCTGGGAGCCCTGCGGAGCCTGGCGTGACACCTGCACTCTACCAGGAATCCTCCTCTTCCCTCCCAACAAGAAGCCTCCCAAGGGGAGGGAAGCAGCTGCCTTGGCTGTCTCCCGGGAAGACCCCATGGACCCCGGCCCAGGGGAGCAGGGCGGGCAGCACTGGCACCGCTGGGGCAGGAGAGGGGCACACGGGAAGCACAAGGAGAGGCTGGAGCTGATGGCAGCGCCCTGGCTCTGCCACGCGCCTCAAGCCCTCACCTGGCCGCCCTCCTGATAGAGCCACAGGACGTTGCCCACGATGTCTGTCCCCACGTGGGCCAGCAGCTGCTCCTTGGGAGCTCGCAGCGCCATCCGACCATAAACCACCATGAGCGCCGCGCGGGTAGCCCGGGTCGTCACCGTGTCGCTCTGCCAGGGGTTCGCCGGAGAAGCCCAGTGAAGCACCGAGACGACAGCCCGCAGCCCCGCTCTGCCCAGGACCCTCCGTGCTCCCAAGAGGGGAGCTACCCGAGCCCAATCAGCCATGCAGCTCCCCACACACTTTCTGGCAACTACCCACAGCAACTCCCAGGGCCCTTTACCTTCTGGGGTTGCAGAGTTCCCAGGAACTGCTCCACAGATGACAAGGCCAGCTGAAAGTGCCCCTCAGCACAGCGGGACACAACTGAAACTATTCCCTACAACGCAGCAAAAGTGGGGAGTCACTCTCTCCACAGTGCCCAGCCCTGGCCAGCTCCACCAGCCAGGTAGGACCTTTCCTGATGTAATGGCAGTGAACAGAAATGCAGCAGGGCCAGAGCAGGGCACACAGAGCCCCTGAACCCCAGGGCATGCAGCACAACATGAGGAACCCTCACCTGTGCCTCCCACAGCTCCAGGAAGTTTGCAGTTTGCAGGTGTCCCAGGGTCTGCTCTTGTACGAAGCCAGAACTCCTGCAAGCTGCCAGGGCTGTGCCGAGTGCCTTGTACAGGAACCGCTGCAAGAGAAGAGGCCAGGCCCCAACTGCAGTGACAGCCCGGCCTGGCGGGACAGGGCCAGCCCATGGCAGCCCCATGGTGCCAGGACCGCCGAGGCACCTGCAGCACCAACAGCAGCCTCTGGCCAGTCTGGCCCCAGGACCAGCTTAGCATGGAGGGGGCACAAGCGCCTTCCTGAGCAAAGAGAGAGGGCAGGGGCAAAACCAGGCACAGAGCAGAGCAGCATCGCTGACCCGAGTCCTGTCCGGCATCCCCCAGGGTTTTGTCACCGCAGCCCTCGGGGTACGTGAACAGCAGCAATACTGCACAGGCAACAAACCTTTTCCCAGGACAGGCGCGGAGAGCAGCCCAGCTGACGGCTTATTTCCCGGCTAAGGTCAATAATCCAGACGTCGCTCGCAACGAGGTCCAGTGACACTCGCAGGAACTAGGGTGAAGCGGGAGATGAAGCAAATGCCCCCCTGCTCCTGGCCAGGACCTTTTGCACACCGCAGTGACCCTGGAGAGGGCCGGGGCAGAGCACCCCCTCGCAACTGCCCCTCTGCCCACCGGCCCCTCCTGTAACTGCCCCTCGCTCTTCCCCTCAGGAGCCACTCCAGCCCCATGGGCACTGCACATGCCAGGAGCAGGCAGTGCCACGGCACAGGGCGCTGTGTAGGAGGCTTCTGCCCCTGTCTCCAGCTGCCTTTATGCCCAGCCGTTCTGCACATGCCAAGAGCAGCTCTTCCCAGCCAGTAGCACCCATGGCCAGGGCAGGCACTGGCGCCTCGGGACCTGCTTGTGCCACTCAGTGCCTCAACAGGGAGCTCTGAGGTTCCTCCCAGCACTTTTCCTGGCCTTGCTTGCCCCATTCACGTGTATCCCCACAGGGATACTGTACCTTCAGCAGAAGGCTCTCCCATTCTGCCATGTTGAGGTTTCTCGCAGTTGTTCCTGCAAAGCCAAGAAATCAGAAGCCCTTGCTGCTATTCCAGCACCGTGTCTCATGTCCCACAGCCTCAGGCCATCGGGCTGGTAAGTGCTGGCAAATACAACTTCATCCCCTCCTCCAGACTCGGCGCTGCCCTCTCCGTGCGCAGCCTCTCCCTCCCGCGGGCACTTTACCTGCCAGGTGCTGCAGCAACAGGGGGATCTCTGCAGCCCAGCTCGCCCCCACGCACCCGTGGATCCTGCTGGGAAGCGCCTGCAGCAGCTGCAGGGCCGCAGCGCCACGGCCACCGCCTGCGTGGGGAGTCACCGCTGCCACCACCTAGGGCAGAGATGGGCTTGTGCAAGCCGCAGGAGCCGTGGCCACCCCGCAGGCAGGCGGGCAAGGAGGCTGGCATTGCCCCGGATGCCAGGAGGCAGCCGACAGCCTCGCCTGAGCGCTGCCATCCCCCGGGAGGAACAGGAGCTCCCAATGGGCAGGGGCAGCCCAGGCACCCTCTGACATCCTCCTGCCTCCTCCCAGGGTGCCCTGCACTGGCCGCGGCACCATCTCTCCTGCCTCTCCCCTCTCTGCAGCCACAAAAGCGCTTTCCTGGGGCCCTGTTACTCACCAACAGGCGAACCAGCAGGGCCTGAGGCGCTGGCAGAGCAGCTGTGGGCACAAAGAAAAGCCACGTGAGACGCCCAGCCCCACCAGGCCCTGCCCACACCATGTCCTGCAGCCCCATGCACAGCTGAAGGGGACCCCAGCTGCGCCACCTGCGCCTTCGCTGCCCACCTTGCTCCTCAGACTCCAGGAGCTCGTGTGCTGCCTCCTCTTCACAGCATTCTGCTCCCTCCCGCCTCTTGGCCAGTGCACACAGGCAGTGGCAGAGCGGGACCAGCATGCCCGTGTACTGGGCCGGCACCACATACCGCAGCAGTTTGGGCCACAGGAGCTGCAGGCAAGAACTGGGCCACTGAGCACGCCGCTATTTCCACCTCTCCCTCCCAGTCTGCCTGTTATTGACGCTTCTGTGGCACCAGTCCAGCCCCTCAGTCTCACCCCAGCTGCCTCCTCCACCTTCTCTCCCTATCACCCACCCAGCTTTGTTCCCCTTTCCCCTCGCTTTGGCTGCCTGCTTGCTGAGAGCGGCCACCACAACTCACCCTGGGGACAGCTCACCTCCCTGCTGCAATGGGGTGCCCTGTGGCCCCACCAGTCCCTATGTCTCATTTACAGAAGGCAGCCAAGACGTGCCCAGCCATGCTCCTTTCAGCCACAGCATGCGCTGAACAAGCAAGGGCAGCCCTAGCTCTTCTTGGCTGCGTTAGGGGCTAGGATGGGCGGTGTAAAAACACAGGGGAAAGAGAAGAAGCAGCAGCGTCCAGCAGCAGACAACTCACTTTGGCTACTGCTCCGGTGGAGACATCCAGTGTGCCCAGGATGTGCATGCACAGACGCCGAATGGCCTTTTCTTCCTGGGCCTCCAGCTCAGAAAGGTTTCCTGATGTCTGCAGGACAGAAGTGGGAAACACCCGTTGATGCCCATTCCCAGCCCTCTGGGTACACGGCGAGGGGAGGCTGCTCCCACTGTGGCACCAGTGTCATTGCTCCTGCTCACCAGGCAGAACACCCAATGCTAGGGATGCCCATGGCACCACTGCGGCATGGGACATAGACCAGTGCCATCCTCTGCCCTTACCAGTTTGTCTGAGGAACGGCTGAACTCAGTGAAGATGTGCCCCACCACGTCCCATGCCGAGCAGCCCGGGGCGCTGGAGTGCAGCAGCTCCTCAATGAAACGCAGCACTGCTGTTCTCACCTGTGGCAGGGGCAGCAGTCACAACCCGCACCAAACGCACGGGTTTGACGGCCTTCCCAGCGCTGCAGCCCCTCTGGCCAGGTCGAGACAATGAGGGAGCAGCAGCAGCCCTTGCTCCAGAGCCGCCACTGGGCTCCGGCCCCAGGCCCTGCCTTTGGCTGCTGCTTTGGCCTTGCCAGCTTCTGCCCTGGGGAAAGGGCTGCTCGGCCGCTGCAGCGGTACCGTCCCTGTCCAAACCAGCTCACCTGCGCTGTGGGGTCATGGCACACGGACTGTGCCAGCTTCACCAACACTGGCATGTTCTCCCTCGCATTGGGGACTGCAAGACACAAGGGGAGGCGGCTGCTGAGGATGAGCCACCATTTTCGGAGGGATTTGTCACAGCTCCCTGGCTTTTTATGCGCAAATGGGGCAGAAAAGTGGGGCCACATTGCCAATTCAGAGGAAGCAGCAGCATCCCAGGGGCACTCCCTTTCTCCAGCACGTCTTACTTACTGTTAGAACAGACCAGAGCTTGCAGCATTTGCACGGCGGCCGTGCGATCAGCCCTGCTCCCGTTCCTCAGCTTGTAGTAGAGGAACACAATCACCTCCTCTGGGCAGATTTGGGCTGCAGGGAAGACATCATGCTTGGCGTTAGCGGCCAGCATCCCACACCTGCACGTTGGCAGGACAGCAGCCGGGACACGGCGGCGCGGGGCCGGCTCTCCTTCCCTACCCTGCAGCACGACGCAGCGGCACAGCTCTGCTCGGTGCTCTGGGCTGGGCGGCTCCACCTCATCACAGAGCTGTGGGGACAAGGTGTGTTTTAGGGAAAGCCAGAGCAGCGTGGAGGGAGACAGAAACAAGTTGTGCTCCCAGTGATCCTCTCACGAGCAGCTCTGGCCACAGACCCACAACCAAAAGCCCAGAGCCCCCAGCACGTGCAGGCCAGCGACGCAGCATCAGGCCTTACCTGCTCGTGCACAGCAGCGTTGATGGCCAGAAGCCTGGTGCGAGGCACGTGGCTCTGAACGTCTGCCACGGCCCCCAGGAAATAGCGCAGACTCTGCAAGGGAGCACGGGAGGGAGAGGGCAGCTGTCACCGCCAGCCATGGGGAAAGGAAATTGGCCCCGCTGGGAGCTGCCTCGGCCTGAGCCCACTCCCAGGGAGACCCCAGCCTGCACGGGGCTGCTGGCTCAACCACAAGGTCTCTCTCCCCCCTGCAGCCCTGCTGGGATGGCCTTTCCTGGCACACCATCCCCCTCACACCTCTCCCATCACAGGGGCTGATCACGGCCCTGCCTGTGAGGACAGAGCTCCCTATGCCCCCCGACACAGAGGTGGCACAGCCTCCCCTCCCGAGCCACTTGTCCCAGGATCCATCCTCTCCATCCTGGCCTCCTGCTGTGCCGTTTCTTCTAACAAGCCCCTGCAAAGCCCCAGATCCCTCTGCCTGCTCAAAGGTATTAAAACATACAGAGCTCCTGTTCCTTCCAGCACCCTGCAGCTCTCCAACACCTTGCACCATCCCCACGGCCCCAGCAGTGCTGTGCCCCTCGCAGTGCCTCACCCTGGTCACCCCAGCGGGGTCCCGCACTTCCCGGTACTGATGCAGCAGCCAGGGAAGCCTCTGCCATGCGCGCTCGCGGTGCTCCTCCAGGCGCACGAGGACACTCATCATGGCCCCCACGGCCCGGAGCACAGCCTGCTTGCCCTGATGAGGAACAGGGACACGCCACGTCGAGGGCTCAGCGTCTCTCCAGCACTTGCCTCTCCCACACACCAGCCTGCCCTTCCCATGTGGAGTCCTCCCCTTCCCCTTCACCCCTGCTACAAGGGCTCGCTCACCAGCACAGGGAGCATCCCCTCCTGCAGCCCCAGCCCACCCTGTCAAACGCTCCCAGGATTTGGGCTCTTCCCAGCAGGCAGCCCCATCCTCCATGCTGACGCCTCAGGGCCACCATGGACAGCTGCACTCCTGCCCACAGCCTGGCACCGCTTGCCCCACTGCATGGCCTGCAGACTCCCCTCTCGGGCACTTCCGTGGCCAGCCTGCTCCCTTTGGCTGCTCGCACAGCCCCTCCAGCCCCCACGGGCGCCCTCGCTGCTGCGGCCCGTGGCTGCTGGGGCAGCAGCGCTCACCTCTTCCTCTTTGCAGCCCTGCCAGTTCTCGCCCACGTAGCAGAAGAGCAGGTGGACGGGGGCGCAGAGCTGGGCAGCTCCCACGCGAGGGAAGGCGCATTTCTCCCACTCGCGGAAGTACATATTTATGCTGCTGCACCACTGCTCCAGGACTGCAGCATGGGAAAGGAAACAGCATCGTGTCACAGTCTCTGGCCGGCAGGAGACCTTGCAGCGGTCCCCAAGCCTGCTTCGCGCCCAGGCCAGGGGTGCCAGGGCTCAGTGCAGGAGATTGTGTTTCAGGGGCATCATGAGCCATGGTCTAAGACACCCGGATTGAAATGCTGGATTGTTTCTCCCCTCTCCCACCGCAGTACCATCTCCTCTGCACAGCCTTGCTCCTTGTTTTCTTCCCAAACGGTCCCTCTCACGGCGCTTCCCACTCCCAGCCGTGCCCACCCCAAGAGCCCAGCAAGGCACCCAGGGCCACCCTGGCCCCTTCCCGTCTCTGTGGGCCCTGCCGTGATGCCGACACTCACCACCGCAGACGGCGCGCGGCACCCGGCCGCTCCGCGCCTCGCTCAGCGCCCTGTGCAGGGTCGCCAGCGTCACTGCTGCGAAGGGCATGCACTGCAGGGCTGCGGAGGGGGCAGTCCCGATCAGGCAGAGCTGCCACAGCCCGTGGGCTCTGTGCCCTGGTAGTTTTGTGTGCCAGGACCAGGGCTGTGGGGCCCTGAGGCCACGGGGCCATGCTGGCAGGGGATGGGAGAACTGGCGCTGCGCTAGGGGAGCCTATGGCATGAGGAGATTCCTGCCAGGGCACCCGCATGTGGGCACCTTCCCCAAGGGGTGCAGGGAAGCCCTGGGCATGACACGGGGCAAAGCCTGGCACATTTGGTCTCCAGCAGGTTCCCTCCAGCCCAGCCCAGACATTTTGGGCAGCTACAGGAGTTGTGTCTCCCGCTGGGCACCCACAGAAACGCAGAGCATCAGGCTGGGAACTCTACCGTAGCGGGCAGCCACATTCCGCAGGGTGACGAGCACCACCTCCGCCGACACCTCCTGCAGGCTCCTCAGGTGGCCCTGCAGCGCGGACACCACCTCGCACAGGTGGAAGCGGGCCAGGGCCACCAGGACGTCACTCGCTGCCGTCCTCACAGCGGCTGTCACACCCTGGAACACAACAGCTCCTGCACGGCGCGAGCACGACCAGCTGTGCCCCGCGCTCAGTCTCCAGGCACCACATAGATCCCGTGACACGATTCCCACTGCCCCTCGCTCCCAAACAGCCCACGACCGCCTCTCTGCACAGCTCCGGGTACCTCCCCAAGCCCCACAAGCAAGGACACGTCCCAAAGACTGTCCGTAAGACAGCTGGGCACCTGCATCCGGAGTCTCACTAAGAGAGAACAAGCTCACCTGGACCGCTCGCAGGTCTGCAGACACCGCTGCTACGAGCCTGTCTACGACAGAGCTCTGCAGACAGCTCTGAGAGCCACACAAGATGCTCTCCAGCTGGCGGTAGGTCTCCTCTCGACCGCCCTGGGGACACATCACACACCATGTGGTGGGACCTGCAGCCCTCAGCAGCTCCGGGATGGTGAGGCCGTGCTCAAGCTGGCGGCACCTCTCAGCACAGCCGTTAGGAGCGGCTGGGAATCCTGCGCTGGGATTTCCTGACCACAACCCAAGCCCCAACTCCGGCACCACCGTCACCTCCCGCAGGAAAGAAGGGTATGTGGAAGCGACTGCCCAACACCATGGCAGGATCGGTGTTTGCAGTGAGGCAGGGGACAGAGGTGCCATGGAGGGAGGACCACCCATGGCATCAGGGCAGCAGGGTGCTGTGGGGAGCCCTCCAGCCTCATGGGACAGCCCCAACTCAGTTATTCTTACCTAGGTGTAGGACCCTGAACTTCATGAGGCCCAACTCTCCAGCCTGTTCGTTTCCCTCGGAATGGCTGCACAGAGGTGTGGGGTATCAGACACTGCTCCCAGTTTGGGACTATAAGGACACTTGCTAAGTGTGCGCTCATCCCCTTCATTCAGGTGATTAATCAAGTAGCTGGACAAGACTGAATCCAATATCGACATCTGGGGAAGACCAATAGCTACAGGCCTCCTCCATTTCCTTGAGCCTTTTCTTAAAAGCAGCTTCCTCCAAAGAGCAGCCTTCAGGCACCGCACTGGGTGGAACTTTCTGCTTTTAATGACAGAGTGAGGGAGTCAGCTCTGACCCAGACTTAGACACCAATTTATTTGGAAACCATATGAGACAAAGTAGTCTAATTCAAGGACGAACAAATCCAACCATTTGTGTAGCAGCATGTTAACAAATGCTAGTAATACTAAATCTAATAAACATAAAGAAACATTGCTCAGTCCTGGTACATGATACAGTGGGATTCACATGTGGAGAGCAACATCAGTATTACCATTTCTGAATAACGTCCATGAAATTACTTTCCTCAGGGCATCCTTGAGCTCCCTGTTCCTCAGGCTGTAGATGAGGGGGTTCAGAGTTGGAGGCACCACCGAATACAGAACAGCCAGCACCAGATCCAGAGATGGGGACGAGATGGAGGGGGGCTTCAAGTACGCAAACAGAGCAGTGCTGATGAACAGGGAGACCACAATCAGGTGCGGGAGGCACATGGAAAAGGCTTTGTGCTGGCCCTGCTCAGAGGGGATCCTCAGCACAGCTCTGAAGATCTGCACGTAGGACAACACAATGAAAATGAAACACCCAAAGCCTAAACAGGCACTAACCTCAAGAAGCCCAACTTCCCTGAGGTAGGAGTGTGAGCAGGAGAGCTTGAGGATCTGGGGGATCTCACAGAAGAACTGCTCCACCACATTGCCTTGGCAGAGGGGTAGGGAAAATGTGTTCCCAGTGTGCAGGAGAGCATAGAGAAGATTAGATGCCCAGGCAGCTGCGGCCATTTTGATGCAAGTTCTGCTGTCCAGGAGGACACCATAGTGCAGGGGTCTGCAGATGGCAACGTAGCGGTCATAGGCCATGACTGTGAGGAGAGAATACTCAGCTGAAATGAAAAATGCAAACATGAAGAACTGTGTTGCACATCCCCAGTAGGAAATGGCCCTGGTGTCCCACAGAGAATTGGCCATAGATTTGGGGACAGTGGTAGAGATGGAGCCAAGGTCAAGGAGGGAGAGGTTGAGGAGGAAGAAGTACATGGGGGTGTGGAGGCGGTGGTCGCAGGCTACGGCTGTGATGATGAGGCCGTTGGCCAGGAGGGCAGCCAGGTAGATGGCCAGGAAGAGCGAGAAGTGCAAGAGCTGCAGCTCCCATGTGCCTGCGAATGCCAGGAGGAGGAAGTCGGTAAAAGAGCTGCTATTCAACATTTGCCTCCCTCGTGTCATTAGGAACTGTCCAAAGAAGAGAAGTTAGTGAGAAGTCAGAACTAACTCTTCAAGACAAAAAAAAAAAAAAAAAAAAAAAAACAGGAAAACAAAAGAACTCCCAAGTTATTCAGTTTTCATACACTCTCCCCCCACATAGTCAAACACTGCCTCTCTCTTTATTGAAAGGATCTCTTTTTTTCAGTACATGAGTTCTGCTTTGCACTGGATGAGTTTTTAAGGAGAACAAAAAGAACAAAACAACTGCAAAAAAAACCCTCTGAATTCATTCAGTTTTCAAACATCCCCAAATTAACAATGTCATTTCCAAGAGGCTCTTAGCGCAGTTTCTTTGCTTGAACTTTGTGCTGGCTGAGTGTGCTGCGAGGAGCAGGGACCTCAGCCGCTGGATTCCAGGGGGTCTGTCCTGCTGTGCAGCACTGGGAATCAGGGAACAGAGGTGACGAGCTTGACCATTCACCATTTCTGTCAGGTGAAGTCCACTCAAGACATCAACGAGCCCTTCAGCATCTTCCCTCCCAAATATAAAGAGGGTGGTTTGAGGAACAGAGTTTCATGGAATTGTTCAATATTTTTTATTTGATTGAAGCTATGCTTGTCATCCCTGGGGAGTGTTCCTCAAAACAGACCTCTTTGGCATTTCTACTGAGTCCAGAGACGAAATCATCCACTGTTGTTATGTGCAGATTAGGGACATCTCATTTGTCTCTTAGACTATTTCCCAGCTGTTCTATGCTGGAGGATGATCACACTCCTCTACTATCCTAACAGGAGATCAGACCTTGCAGAGGGCAGAGGAGTCCCATTTCACAATGCAGATTTTCAATTTCTTGCCCTTTCTCCATACACTTAAGAGAGTCTCCTCACTCCCCTTCTTGCCAAGAGCACACAGGGCTCTTTTCAGCTGCCCATAGACAGATTCTCCCCAACACCTCCATACCCTCAGCATCTCTGCAGCTTCCTCACGGGTCTCTCTGAGCAGTGAGGATGGGATCTCCTTGAGGGAGATACAGCTCATTTCCCAGCCCTGTGCACTGCATTTCATGGAGCTGCACAGGACAGAAGGGGGATGGAAAAGCTCCTTCCCTGCAGACCCCTCTGTTCCACAGCTTGCAACATCAGCACCTGAACTGCAGCGGAAAACACCCAACCCCAGAAAGCTGAGAGCAGGAACAGGAGCATCCTGGACAGGAGGGGAAACAAGGAGCTAGACCATGACACTGCTACCAAGGCAGGCAAGGAGAGGCACAGAGAGACATCCTGGAGAGCCTTCACCGTACGCAGCTGGGCATGCAACCTCACAAAGGGTGATATTACAGAGCAGTGACTCTCAGCCCCTTGGTGGGGCAGCAGGAAATGGGCCCATGGCAGGAGAGATGCCTCTGGATATGGATGGAGGTCTGGCTGCAGAGGAGGCAGCTCCTGCCCTGCACTTCCTGCCCCTTCCCTGCCCATCTCTGCTGCCTGGAGCTGTCCCTGCCGGCAGCTCTTCCTCTGTCTCTGTGTCTTGTCCCTGCTCACAGACCCCGATCACCCTCCATGTGTTCAGCTCTGCCCTACAGAAACCTCCTGGCTCTGTGGCTGCAGGTCGTAGTGATTAGGTCACATTAAGTCCTCTGAAGCCACAATGATGATGGTGATGCTATCTGTAATCTAAGGTGGAGATGAAGCGGCTTGCTGGGGTTTCTCACAGACCTCTTAATCCCTCACTGCCCTAATCCCTGCCAGGTGTCTCTCCTCTCACGCAGAGCTTCTCCCTGGAGGCCCATGGGGAGCTCCCCAGGCAGGCTGAGCGCTGCCCCTCGCAGGCTGCAGAGTCACTGCCCTGAGCACACAGCAGGCGCAGGGACACTGCTCTGAAGAACAGACCTGGCTGCACTCCCTGCCTTCACCCCCTGCAACGTCCCTGCGAGAAGGAAGCAGGATGCTCTGTCCCTGTGACAGTGGCAGGGAACGCCTGCCCTGGAGCATCTCCTCAGCCTGCTCTGCCCTCAATAATCCAGGAGAGAGACTATTAAAATCCCAGTGCATAATGACATGGACTGAGAGCAGAAGTCCCCTGCAGAAAGCTCAACAGCATTGCCCTGCAGGCAGACACTCACCATGTAAACGGCTGTGAAGATTTTGCCATGCACTGAGTTCTGCTCTGTTCCCCTTGCTCCAAACCACCGTTCATCCCTCGCTGCCTTCTCTCCTCTGCTGTCCGCAGCAGCAGGCAGTGCCCGCAGCCCTGCTGCTCTTGGCACAGGAGCTGCTCCTGCACTCGGCTGTCTCTGGGCAGTGCTGCCAGGCTGCCACGAGCTGCCTCCGTCCCAGGAGCCTGGCCCCGCTCAGGAGCAGAGGCCCAGCTGAACTCATCAATTTCTCTGTCCCTCGTGCTCCCTCCCCCTGGGGAATGTTCCCTCAAGCAAACTAAAATAATCATCTGTTTTCCTTTTCTCGTGAGTGGAGAGAGGTTCCAACATTGCCATTTATTTCATCAGAGGATGAGGAGCTATGAAAGTTGTGAATGTCCCACTCTGGAAGAATGATTTTCATCTCTCAACCAGACAGGGACACCTAGATGGGACAAATCCAACTCACTGAGACGTTGTTCAGATTTTGATTAGGATTAATCAATGTGGGCATTACAGAATGCAGACCCCCAGCCCTGAGTCTGAAGTGATATTCAGATTATTCCTGTAAATTCCACAGATGCCATCGGTGGGATTCCCCTTGCCAAACAGAAAGTGAGCACAACACAGAGGTGTGCATGTGTGCTCTGTCTAAGATCCCACTATAATCATTGGAGATGGAAGAGTCAGTCGCTTACACACAGATATCTGGTGACAGTTGAAGAGACAGATGTGGTCCAAAGCAGATGTACCACACACAGATGTGGTGTCAGTGTCTGCTTGCTCTGATGCAGGAACTGGGGGACCTGCATCATCCTAGAGGATGAGGTGAGGATCAGGTGGGTAATTGTCTTGGCTGTCTGAAATGACCTCCTGGTGCCAAACACAACTAGAGCCCCGCTCACTCCAGCTGAGGAATAGGAAGATTCCAGTATTAACCAGCAGCTCTTGTAATTCAGCACGGACACTTGATTTGATGATGTTGAAAAGTGCTGGAAGAGCCTTGTCAGATGCCTGGGTTGTCCAGCTCAACCATATGTCTCTAACAGATTGGACCTGCAGGGAAACTATCCCCTTTGGAGCGCTTGCTGGGCAAGTGCTCCAGAGAATCCTAGGGTTCCATCCTGAACCCAAACAAATGAAATCCAGCACTGTCTGTAGGGAAAGTCCATCCTGTCTACATCCATGTGTGCTGCATAAATGAGGGGCACATCACACCAAGGTATCTTGAGGTTCTTTGCACTCTCAATCCCTTCTTGCTCTCCTCCTCTCAACTTCTGCTCACTCCATCATATTATATGAACAGAGACAGGGCTAACATGGACCTCAGCATGGCTGGATCACAGGCTGTCCAGGTCCATGGACATCGTCAGGGGCACCTTGTCCTTCCTGGAGATTTGTGCAAGGAGTCTGTCATAGGTCCAGTATAGCCACAGAGTCACCTCAGGCACAACCCCCTTTCCTGCTGTTTCTCAGTGGCCCAGCTCTGTGTCCTCCTGGCCTCGGACACTGCTGGATTAACTTTCTTAGTAGGAAGCTGCTTCCACCATTGCATTGTTCCTGCTATATATGACGGCATGGCTCTGCTCTGAACTGGGCCATTGCACACCCAGTGTCTTTGCCTCTTGGTAACAGGTTTCTCTGTGACCATTCTCTTCTCTGTGCCACAGCTGAAGCTCTACAGCCCAAATACATGCAAGTGTAGGCTGCCTGAAGTAGAGGCAGGAGCACAGGAAGATGTGCAAGCTGTCACAGGCCAGAAATACCATTGGAATGGTGATCAGTAGACGATGAGGGAGGATACCTTTTGTGTGAAGGAGCAGATTGGATATGTGGAGCTCTTCCTTGGAAGAGGCAAGGTTTGAAGTTAGAGCTTGTGGGTGAGCGTCTCAGGAGGGAGCTCTCCTATTTCTCAGCAGTATAAAAAAAGTCTGTGGATCACTGGCCCTGGTTCTTGTTGGACGGACTTTAATCCCCCTATCACGTCCTGGATAGGCAAACTGCAGGGTGAAAGCAGTCTGGGAGGCTTCTGGAGGACATTAAGGAGAACTTTTTTGCACAGCTGCCAGATGGGCTGATAAGGACGATGCTTTCTGGTATCTGGACATTTCAAACAAGGACAAACTGATCAGGGATGGGATAGTCAGTGTCTTCCTTGCTACTGTGACCATGAGAATCTGGAGTGCCTAATGCTGAGGGGAGTCCAGAAGGACAGTAGCAGAATAGAGACTGGGCTTCAGAAGAGCCAACTTCCTGGCCTGTTCAGGGGACTGGTGGGGGATCCCAGGGGAGGCAGCTCTCAAGGATATCAGAGCTCAGGAAAGCCAGCAGGTCTTTAACGACAGACCTGCCAAGCATAAGGATGGGCCATTCCGATACTCACTAAAACTGTCAGATACCTCAGGGCACTCAGACTAGCAGATACCCCTTGGGTTAACTGGGATCTCGTAACTTAGCTCCAGACTAATAGGGCAATGTAGAGGAGAAAAAAAGGCAGAGGCAAAGGCAGAGGCATTTAGAAATAATGTCCAGCATTATATTACAAGGACAAGTGCAGGGTCCTGCACCTGGGGAGGAATAACCCCAGAAACCAGTATAGATTAGAGCAGCTCCACAGAGAGGGATTTGGGAATCCTGGTTGACAAGTAGTTAACCATGAGTCAGCAATGTGCCCTTGTGGCCAGGAAGGCTAATGGGATTCTGGCACCTATCATATGAGGAAAGACGAAGGGAGACGAAGGGAGTTTAGTTTGGAGAAGGGAGGACTGAGAGGAGATCTGATCAACATGTAGAAGTAAGTACCTTAGGGGGTTAATGTAGGGAGGATGGGGCCAAACTCTTCTTGGTGGTGACCAGTGACAGGACAAGGGGTAATGGGTGTAAGCTGAAACACAGGTAGTTCCATCTCTATGTGAGGAAGAACTTTGCTGTGAGGGTGACAGAGAAGATCATGCTCACAGCAGCACAATTTCCTGGTGCTAAGTGCTCCATCTCCCTCCTCTTTATTAAGGAGCTGCCTTTCTCCAGGGCTGCAGAGCTCCGCAGGTGTCAGCCCCTCCACGGGGCACCCTCAGCAAACCCTCTTGTCCCCGCCGCTGCTGCTGGGACAGGAGAGGCCTCAGAGCCCGTCCCCAGCCATGGGCCAGCGCTGGCCTCGCAGCTGCTCTGCCAGCAGGGACCTCCCAAGGAACTGCCCAGCCAGGCGCCTCTTGCTGGCCTGCCCGGGACTCAGCAAAGAGCAGAGCTCACGGTCACCCTCACAGACATGGATGGACCTGCTAATGCCTGGTGCTGTCCAGTTAGGAGAACAGACAATGTGACGCCCCTCCCAAGCAGGAGCAGTGCCATGTGCCTGCTGCTGGCCTCCTAGGTGCTTACGAACATTCACTTCACCATCATCTGACTAGGTGATCTCCAAATATCCCTTGCAACCAGAGAAAGGTGCCTGCTCTCACTCAAGCCCCCTTGAAGCTTGCCTATGAACCAGCAATGTCCCCTTGCTGCCAAGAAGGGCAGTGGTCTTCTGGGGTGTAGTAGGAAGACTGTTGCCAGGAGGACAAGGGAGGCCATCCTGCCTCTCTACTAAGTCCTGGGGAGGCCACTCCTTGAGTCCTGTGTCCAGTGCTGGGCTCCGCAGTACAAGAGGGACATGAAGCTACTGGAGAGAGCCCAGCATAAGTCTACAAAGTTGATCAGGGAGCTGGAGCATCCCTCATGTGAGGAGAAGGTGAGAGAACGGGGCCTATTTTAGCCTGGGGAAGAGAAGGCTGAGAGAGGATCTTATCAGGTTATGCAAATACCTGAAGGGAGGATGCCAAGAGCAGAAGAGGATGGCCCAGACTCTTTTCAGTGGTGACTAATGATGGCACAAGAGGCAACAGACGCAAATTGAAGCACTGGAAGTTCTGCCTGAATTTAAGCAAAAGCATCTTGACTGTGAAGGTGATAGAGCACTGGCATGGATTGCCCAGAAAGGTTGTGGAGTCTCCTCTGCAGATATTACAGACCTGCCTGGATGGGATCCTGTGCATCATGCTGTAGGTGACACTGCTTTATCAAGGGGATTGAACCAGATCATCTGCGAAGGTCCTTCCAACCTCAACCATTCTGTGATTCTATAAACGGTCTCCACTTGAATATATCAGCTTTGTGAGCTGTAGGGGTCTGCCTGTCCCTCAGCTTTATTGTGAGTGCTGCTCTAGTAGGATAGAAGGCATCCAGGGTCATTAGAGATGACCAAGGAAATTCATGCCCTGGCCTCCCACTGAAGCTCTATTTCCAGTGATTCCATTAGGACCTTTAGGCCAGGAGCTTGCAAGCAGACCATGTGCATGCATAGCCTGGTAAGGGGGAATCCCACCTGCCATGTATTTGTGGAGTTCATGAGTTAGCTGAATCCTTCTCCAAACCTGGCGCTTCTGAACAGACATGTGGAGCCCCAATAAGCCATCTGAATAAGTCATCTCAATCATATATGTACCATGTATCAACAAGCTCCCTTCTTATCCTTGTCTGGGTGTCCTGCCTAGTTAAGAGATGTGAATCAGGACTTCCCGTGGGACATTTCTAACTTTGGTAGATAATCATTATCTGATGAAATAAACTGCAACGTTGGAATCTGTATCCCTGTACTCTTTAGAGAAGGAAAACAGGTTACTCGACTTGAGGGAACATATCCCAGGAGGAGGAATCCCAAGGGATAGAGTAATTCATGAATTCAGCTGGGCCGCAGCTCGTGCCAACCTTTCAGCACTGCCCAGAGACAGCCGAGTGCAGGAGCAGCTCCTGTGCCAAGGGCAGCAGGGCTGCGGGCACTGCCTGCTGCTGCAGACAGCAGAGGAGAGAGGACAAAGAGGTGAAAGGCAGCGTGGAGTGGGAGGACAGAGGAGAGCTCATGGTGGGAGCAATCTTGGACATGGTAAGTCTCCGGCTGCAGGGTAATGCTACTGAGGTTTCTGGAGGGGTCTGCAGCATCCCTCCAGCTGATGACTTTTCTTTTTTTGAGGATTGTTCTCCCCGCTTCTACTTTGCATACGAGGAGATGCTTCAGAACAGAAACTTCCTGTCCCAGCATCACAAGGTCAGGGCATCATGGCTGCTTCTTCTGGAGCTGGTGCAGGACAGTGAAGGCAATGTGGGCACACAGGTTCTTCAGAGCACTGTTCTTCAGAGCAGTGTCCATGCGCCCCAGGGTGCTGTGTGCCCGGGGCAGTGATTCTGTGAGGATCAGCACTCAGCCTGCCAGGGCGCTGCAGGGAGAAGCTCTGGGTGGGAGGAGAGATTCCCCCCAGGCAGGTTCATTCTCCTGCTGAGAGGCTGCTGTGTGGGGTCAGGGCTGCTCACAGCTCAGCCTCACCCACACCACATATCTGGAAGGGGCTTTTCAAGAGGACACTCTTGGGAAGCTTCTATGAAAGGGAAGGGAATATCCAGAGGCCAGGATTTTGTTTTGTATCCTTGACAAGGCAGCAAATGAATGGGACATTTTAGGTTTAGATGCCTGAAGGAGAGTTCTGCAGTGCTGCTCTGAGGGATCAATAGGTCTGCGAGGACCCCAGAATATTCCTTCAACTGCCTTTTCACCTGTGGGCAGCAGCAATATCCCCTTTGCAGCTCTCCTCATTCTCATTGTGCTTAGTCTCACTCTGCTCTCAAGGGGAAGGGCTCCAGGGCATTTCTGACCTCCTCTGCAGTCGGATTTCCAGAACAGCAGAGCTGCCTCTCTCCTGCCATGTGCCCATTTCCCATTGCAAGGCACAGGGTCAGAAAACCACTGCCCTGGATGTCCACACTGTCTGGAAGGTGCAACCTGGCCACGGTGCTGCTCTGTCTCTCTGTCCTCCCTTGGCAGCAGTCACAGTGTTTCTCCTCATTTCCCTGCCTCTCCTTTCTGCTCTTGTCCTGGCAGTCAGCTGGGACTTCAGCTACAAATTCAGATACTCACCCTGAGGTCCTGCCATGGAGGTGTCTGAAGAGGGTCAATGTGCCCAGGGTGCTGGGCAGCGTCATTGGAGGGGCTGCAAAGGGGTTTACTCTCCCTTTAGGAGACCCTGTGACTGTCAGGACACGTGACTGTCTCTGTTGTCCTGCTGGGGCTGTGAGGTGCCCTGCATAAGTGGACTCAGTGTACAGAGTCTTTGCCATGTCAGTAGCAGTGTCCTGTTCTCTCCATCACGTATTCACCTTGAACTTAGAGGGAGAGCAGAGTTAAATGAGTGCTTTGAAAACAGGCTTCTGTGATCGCAACCGAGTCCAGGGTTGTGTGCAGGAACAAAGCAGATGGACTCAACAGCACTCCACACTGTTCCCTAAGCAGCAGAGACCCCACTTCCATCTCCAGTCTGCTTAATGTTCACATTTGCAGGAATAGAGACATCTATATTTATCTGCATGCCAATAACGCCATGCAAAGAACCTTACAAGGTATGGTGGCAGAATATAAAAATTTCGAAAATAACTAATTCTAAAACAAAATGCTAAAACCCCCTGCTGCACCCCAAACTCCTTGGAAGTGTGTGTGGGAATATGAAAAGACCCTTTATTTTAAAGGTGCATGTCCTCTGACATCAACTCCGAAAAGGAGAGATATCAAGAATCAGTCCTTTATACACATTGGCGTAGAGTAACTCAGGCTCCGGCTCCTCCCAGAACACTCAGGTGGAGCAGAGACTGAGGAGCTGACTGAAGGTGACAGTGCGAAGAAGAAATTACTGAGAGGTGGGACGGGGTCGGGAAGCATTTCTGTGAAAAATGGAAAGTTTATTTCAGAGAAAATTCTTCTAAGCTAATATTGACTTTCCTTCCCTACACAGTATTCCTGAGCCAAATAGAACAGATGTCCAACAGCAGCTCCCTCAACGAGTTCCTCCTCTTGGCATTCTCAGACACGCGAGAGCTGCAGCTCTTACACTTCTCGCTCTTCCTGGCCATCTACCTGGCTGCCCTCCTGGCCAACGGCCTCATCATCACAGCCGTAGCCTGCGACCACCACCTCCACACCCCCATGTACTTCTTCCTCGTCAATCTCTCCCTCCTCGACCTTGGCTTCATCTCCACGACTGTTCCCAAATCCATGGCCAATTCCCTGTGGAACACCAGGGCCATTTCCTATTTCGAATGTGCTGCCCAGATATTTTTCTTTGTCTTCTTGTTTGGAGGAGAATTTTCTCTCCTCACAGTCATGGCCTACGACCGCTATGTTGCCGTCTGCAGACCCCTGCAATACGGGACCCTCATGGACAGCAGAGTTTGTGTCAAAATGGCAGCAGCTGCCTGGGCCAGTGGTTTTCTCAATGCTCTCCTGCAAACTGGGAACACATTTTCCCTACCACTCTGCCAAGGCAATGTGGTGGAGCAGTTCTTCTGTGAGATCCCCCACATCCTCAAGCTCTCCTGCTCAGACTCCTACCTCAGGGAAGTTGGGTTTCTTGTTGTTAGTATCACTTTAGTCTTTGGGTGTTTTGTTTTCATTGTGGTGTCCTATGTGCAGATCTTCAGAGCTGTGCTGAGGATCCCCTCTGAGCAGGGCCGGCACAAAGCCTTTTCCGTGTGCCTCCCACACCTGGCCGTGGTCTCCTTGCTTGTCATTACTGTATTGTTTGCCTACCTGAAGGCTCCCTCCATCTCCTCCCCACTTCTAGATATGGTTGTGTCCATTCTGTACTCGGTGGTGCCTCCAGCCCTGAACCCCCTCATTTACAGCATGAGGAACAAGGAGCTCAAGGAGGCACTGAAGAAACTCATCCAGTGGGTACAAGGTCAATGATAACAACTGTTTCATTCACTCACCAGGATATCCGCCATCAAACCTTTATTGTATCCATTTCTTTCTTTTTTACTTCTCTCTTTTACATCCATCTTACAATAATAAATAATAAAGATACCTAATTTTTGTCACGTCTGCACAGGAATCTCTCCTTTAGCAGTTAAACATAGACCATGATAAAGCAGGAAGCCAGGCTTCCCCCTTCACTAGCAGAGAGGGGGGATTCTCTGAGCCGCTTCTTTGAGCACCCTTGGATGTGCCCAGTGCAGGGAGGAGAGTTTCCCTCTGCAGCATCTTTTCCAGCACCGACACCAAGGGACCTCTGGGGTACAGAGTCACGGCAGGACAAGAGCGGGTGGGCTGAGACCAGGGGTCCAGTGTTGTTTAGGAGATCTCAGCTCTCGTGGCTATCATTAGAGTGTGATCTCAAATCTCTCTAATATGACAGAAATGGCAACCAGGTGTCACCACAGGTTTCCATGGCTCCATGCAAAGCTCCAACACACAAAACTAAACATGAGTGCATTGAAGGAACGTCTAGAGGCAGCCTTCCCATGGCAGTTCATCTTTCCTGAAGACACATTCCAGTAGGGGAGCAGGACTTCCTCTATTTAGAATTGGCCTCCTCATTTCCATGCTGTCTTTCCACGCTTTATTCTGCAGATGTGGCCGAGGAACACTCATAACTGTCATGATCTGGTAGATATAGGCTTGTTTTCCCTCGTACCCTGGAAGAACAGGCAGGACCAGTCCTTGGGCTCCTTTAAGCCAAAGCTGGATTCCAGAATAACATTTCCATAATAAAAGGGGATTTGTCCTATGATGGTCCTGAATCTGGCCTCTCTTTAGAAACTGGAATCAAAAAGTATGCCCAAGGGTGTGCAACTACAAATGGGCCTGCTCTTCTGCTTGTGAACTCCATGAGATCCGGGGGATGACCTCAGCATTCCAGGGTGATCTGTTAGCCTCAATCTAGGGTTTATCTCTCATTGACCACTGCAGACAGGCAATGGTCTCTGCATTGCCTGTGCCAGGCTGCCCCACACGTGACTGTGCTGATGAGAGAACCCCCAGGGGATCTCCAGGCACAGGGTTTGCCTGGGAGTGGGCACTGAGTGCAGCTTTAACAAAACAGGGATGACTCACAGTGCAGGGAGCAGAAGGTAGAGCACTAAACCCAGGTGCACATGGGGAAAGGAGGGCTCTGCAATCCCCAGAGAGGCACTGGGGACCCAGGAGGCCCAGGGAAGGGGCAGTGGAGGGCGATTCCTGCACCCACAGTGAAACACCACAGCCTGGAGCTAGTGGCCACCCAAAGACATCTGCTGCCATTGCAATATTGTGGGGGCACTCTGAGTACTGTCAGACCTCAGCCACCAGTATCAGTGGCCACAAGGGCACACTGATGGCTCATGCTCAATTTGTTGCCAACCACGATTCCCAAGTTGTTTTTGTGGAGCTGCTCTCCAACAGGTCAACCCCCAGCCTGTCCTGGTGCATGGGGTTATTCCTCCCTAGCTGCAAGACCCTGCACTTGCCCATGTTGAACTTCATGAGGTTCCTCTACCTGCAACTCTCCATGCTGTCTAGGCCCCTCTTAAAGGCTGCACAGACCTGTGGGCTATCAGCCATTCCTCCCACTTTTCTATCCTCAGCAAACTTGCTGAGGGTGCACTCTGTCCCTTCAGGTCACTCTTTAATAAACTGAACAGGTTTTCACTGATTCCTGATACCAACAGTTGCAGGTCTCCAACTAGGCTCTGCGCCACTGATCACAACCGTAAAGCCTAAACCCCATTGTGATGGGATAGTGCCCACGGTGACCATATTTATACTTGGGCAGAGTCCTCGCCCTGGCCCACTCTGGATGCGTCCTCTGAGCAGAGCAGCTCCTTCCCGAGGGAGCAGCACTTCTCTGAGTCCAGAGTAGCCCATCTCCGGGTGTAGAGCCAGGAGATGGAGAAGGAGCGGCGGGCGAACGCTTGCTGGCAGCCTGTGGAAGGCCTTTCTGACACACGGGAAGGTGGCAGTGAGGTGAGTGGTGGCTCTAGCGGGAGAGGTGGGCAGCAGGGATGGGAGCCGCACGAGAGAGCATGAGGATGGTGGGGAGGAGGAGTCGGGGCAAACCAGCCCAGCAGGACCTTCTCTGAGGTCAGGGTACTCGCTGCTGGACTCTCCACACAAAGCACAGTGAGCAGGACCATCCAAGGTGCTAATGGAGCCTGCGAGCCTTGCCCTGATGTTCAGAGAGCATCTGTGGGGCCAGCATAGCTGACCTGGCTCAGCTCTGAACGTCCCTTTGACGTGGGGATGAGGCTTTCTGTGCCTCAGGAGCCACTAGTACCAGCACAACCACCTCCATCGTGTTTCTCCTTGTCTGCGCAGGGAGCCGAGCAGCATCCACGTGCTGCACTGCATCACGGCGAGACCCTGGCTTCATCCCACACAAGGGACAGCTTGCATTTGCTCCCTGCCCCACCGAGCTCGCAAGACTTGGAAAACATCATCACACAGGTACAGAGCTGCACCGCGACGGTGGCCAAGCCTCAGCGTGACTGTGCAGCTACTGAGGAGCAGGCAGGAAGCACGGGGGGAAACAGGAGGGCTCTGGCCCTACAGCCCAACTGCCTGCTCTGCGCAGCGACTGCAAGGAGCTGCCTCAGGGCTCTCTGGGAACTGCCTTTGCCCATCTCTTGCCCCATGCTCACAACCCCCTCCCCACCCTGCCTGTAGGAGCAGGGCAGCATCTTCCTAGGTGGGAGAGCGCTGCTGTTGTTCAGGCCCCAGAAGGGCAGGGAATTTACGGGAGGGGAGGGAGCAGAGTGGAAGGAAAGGACGGCACTCACTTTCCTCATTACAATCCTTGGAAAAGGCACAGGGTTTGGACACGAAGGAGCACAGCCAGGACTCCGTGGGAGCCAAGACTTCAGTGTCCCCAGAGCCTGTGATGTGGCCTCCACGAGGCCGAGCGTCCACTGCTGAGACTCCCCAAAGGGAACCCTGTGCTGTGACAGAGGATGCCCTTCACGGGGAGGACATGGAGAAGAGCCTTTCAGTGGAGGCTTGCCTCAGCAGCCGCTACTTCGCAGAGGTGCCACCAAGCTCCGCACAAGCCAGCACTGCCGGCACCCAGGGTGCAGTGGTGTCATGGGAGGCCCCATTCAGCATCATCTGCAACCTCCAAGGCCAAGCGCTGCGTGTGCGCCCTGACAGCACTGCGCAGTATCTGTCTGTGCTCTCTTCCCCGGGCAGTGCCTATGGGCCGGTGACTCTACACTGGCAGCCTTCCTGGCAGGTCTTACAACAGCAGCCTCCCGGAATCATCTGCTGCCTTCGAGGCACGCCGCAGCGTCTGCACAGCAACAACGCCGCGCAGTATCTGGCTGTGCTCTCCATCAAAACGGAGCCACTGGAGGAGCTCGCGAGGACTTTCCTGGCATGCACCGGACAGAGCTTGGGGCAGCTGCGAGAAAGCTTCCTCGAAAGGACGGAGCAAGGGCCAAAGGAGAGCGAGGGCCAGGAACTGGAGGTCAAGGGGAAACGTTTCACCCTCACGGCATCAGGATGCCTCAGTGTTCGACCCAAGGAGGTGAGTGCAAGGCATGGGCCGGGGCAGGTGGAAACTCTTCTCGTGTTCAGGTTTGCTACCGTGCCCCGCAGCAACACAGCAATTGGGCAGGGGTTCACACGGCTGTGCGGGGCATTTTCTGGTGGAAAAATCAGCTCCTTTCACCAATCCCCCTGTCTCCCTTCAGCTCCATGCCAGGAACTCCTTCTATAACCTGTGGCAACCGGAGGTGACGCGAGTGGAGCTCCTCAAGGATGCCAGGTCCAAGTGGGAGGTGCTGGAGGGGCTCTACACCCATGCACCCAAGACGGAGACTGAGATGGCAGCCAGGAAGAGAGTGCAGGGAGCATGGCACAAGGAGCAGGAGGAGTGCAGTGAGGAGGACGAGGAGGATGACGAAGAGAGTTTCCAATGGGAAGAAATGGAGAGGAACACCACGGTGTGCACGAGTTGGGTCACTCCAAGCCTCAGGAGCGTGTTGGGTGGCAGAGCAATATGCCTCAGGCAGCTGCCTGCCTGCAAAAGCTTTAATGAAGGAGACGATGTGAGGGAGGCAGACACCGACATGCAGAGATCGCCTTCCACCCCAGAACTGCTGCAGGAAGTCGAGGCAGGAGCAACTCTTTTGGCTGCAGACCTGGTGCACGTGGGGGACAGCGTGCCTCTTGTCCCATCACACACCACCGCAACAAAGGCAGACACAGAAAACGGTGATCTCTCTCCATCCATTGCGACACACCAGGAGCCAGAGGATTCTGCCCTGGCTAAGGGCCCTTGTGCTCACAGAAACACCTCGCCTCTCGAACCAGCAATGCCCAAAGACATTGCATCAGGGAGCTCTGCCTTGCCTACAGGACCTCCTCCACAGGTGAGCAAGAAACTTGGCATCAGCAACACCCACCACCAAAGGGAGCTGCCCTGCGAGCAATGCTGAGGTGTTGCAGGGTGGCTCTGGAGAGGTCCCCCTGCCCGTGATCGGCACCTGGCACCCCCAGCCCTTCAGCCCCTGGCCTGTGTGCCCTTGGCAAGACCCCTGCTGCTTTGTGCTTGCAGGCACGGCTGCCGTGCCCTGCTCGCCCTGCCCTGAGTGCAGCCCTGGGGCATGGATGTGGAATCAGGAGGGAAGGGCAGCCCCAGCAGCAGTCCCCAAGCACAAGCACCCCCCAGCCTCCTCGGGACACACAGGGGGCAGCCTCCAGTGCCCTCTGTGTGGCATGGCCCCTGCCACAGCCCTGCTGCTGCAGCAGCGCCCTGAGCACTGCCAGCTCATAGCACCCGCCTCTGGGGCTTTGCTCTGCCCATGCAGGTGTCCTCTGGACCCTGGGAGCAGAAGACACCATCTTCCCTCGAGAACGCGCCAGAGGCAGAGACAGGTATGTACTAACTGCAGAGCCACTGTGGGCACGGCGAGCCCGTCCCGACACAGCGGTCGGTGCTGAGGCCGGCAGCAGGATGCCCTCGGGGACCGGCTGAGCCCCGGCCAGGAGCCCTTGGGAAGCCCTTGGTGGTGGGGGACAGGCACCTGGTGTTGGCCCAGACCCTGACCCACAGCTCTGCTTCCCCCACAGGCACCAGCGCCCTCCCGCACGCTGCAGCTCCCGCGAGACGGCCCTCGCGCCTCCGGGCAGCGCTGCGAGCTCTGCGCAGAGTTTTCTGCTGCTGCTGCGTGTCGGTGCAGCGAGAGGAGGAGCGCAGCGATGCCACTGCCAGGCAGCTCCGCTGACATGGGGGATGGAGGCCACCAAGGAGCCACCGCCACAGACGCTCCATCCTGGCTGCTCCAGCAACGTTAGTGCATTGTGTCCCGCACCGCACGTCCTCCATCAATAAAACCCTTGCGTGCCCTTAAGACTGTGTTTGTGGGAGGAGAACAACCTGTTTTTAATTGCAGTCCCTCTGCTCTCATTTCAATGGTCATCCTGGGCCATGTCCTTGGGGCGGGCCCTGCACCTCCTGCCTGTGCAGTGTCAGAAGGGAAGAGCCAGAGCAGCAGCCCTGAGCACTGGTCACTGCAGAGCCGACGCCGCAAGGCCCAGTCCCGGCTGCAGCCAGGACACAGCCACGGCCAGCGGGAGCCGCTCCTAGTGCAGCAGCGACAGGGGCAGCGGGGCAGATAACCCTCCCCGAGCGCCCCTCCAGAGACCCCTGCAGCAACAAGCAGCCCATGGGGCACCAGGACGCCAGGCCGGGAAGTCGCGGGATGGCTTATCAGGGATTAGGCCATGGGGGCGGGAGTGCCATGCATCCGATTGTGACCTCAGATCAGATGTAGCGACCCGCTGAATTTAAGCATATTAGTCAGCAGAGGAAAAGAAACTAACCAGGATTCCCTCAGTAATGTCGAGTGAAGAGGGAAGAGCCCAGCGCCGAATTCCTGCCCCGCGGTGGGGCACAGGAAATGTGGCGTACAGAAGCCCCCATCCTCGGCACCCCTCTCGGCGGGGCCCAAGTCCTTCTGATCGAGACCCAGCCCGCGGATGGTGTCGGGCGCATTCCTCCCGTGGCGGTGCACTGTGACCTGCTCCGGGTCGGCTGGGAAGGCCCGGGTGGCAGGTGGCCGGTGAGTGTTGGAGCCCCCGGCAGCAGCTCTCGCCGAATCCCGGGACCGAGGGAGAGGATCGCTGCCGCTCCTTCCCCTGCGGCGGCTCCCCGGACTCCGTCACCGGCGGCACCACCGCTGTTCCCTCCCCACCCGACCGCTCGCAGAAGCTGGGGGGCTGAGGGGGCACATGGCGCCCTGCGGCAGCGGCGAGGAGGGCCCCCAGGTCTGGGGGACGGGCCCCACGGCCCCCCACGCGACTGTCAACCGGGGAGGACTGTGCTCAGTGCGATGACGATGTGCTCGTGGCGATGTCGGCTACCCGCCCGACCCATACTTGAAACATGGACCAAGGAGTCTGGCACGTGCGTGAGTCAGCGGCTCGCTCGAAAGCCCGTGGCGCAATGAAGGTGAGGGCCAGCACGCACCAGGTGAGGTGGGATCCTGAGGTGGAGGCAGAGCCATGGGCACACCACCGGCCTGTCTCGCCTGCTTCGTCAGGGAGGTGGAGCATGAGTGTCCGTGCTAGGACCTGAAAGATGGCGGACTGTGCCTGGGCAGGGCAAAGCCAGAGGACACTCTGGTGTAGGTCCGTAGGGGTCCTGACCTGCAAATCGGTCGTCCGACCCGGGTATAGGGTCGAAAGACTAATCGAACCACCTAGTAGCTGGTTCCCTCTGAAGTTTGCCTCAGGATAGCTGACACTTGGTGGGGGGCAGTTTTACCCAGTAAAGCGAATTGGTCTTGGGGCCAAAACGATCTCAACCTATTCTCAAACTTTCAATGGATAAGACGCCCGGCTCGCTGGCGTGGAGCCGGGCCGTGGAATGCAAGTGCTTAGCGTGCCACTTGTGTCGGACAATGCCACAAGTATACCCCTTTCCCCGGGTTATCAGCTCATGTGGCTTAGACCATCGGCTGCCGACTAAGTCACGAACCTGCACTGGTACCCGCTGTGGCACCTTTTCCATTGTAGTCAAAGAGGAAAAATGCGAAAAAAAACGGGTGAAAGAGTAGAGTTATTAGGGAAGGAAATAAAGTTAAGCACATATATGGCTTTGTCTAGTCTTGCCTGTGGGGATTTCTCCTGCATTTCCCCCTTTATTTTTCGCATGAGGCTCTTCAGAGTGCCATGCAAGCGTTCAACGATGGCTTGGCTGTAGGGGAACGGGGAATCCCGGTTATGTGCTGAACACCCCATTAATTTAGAAAACTCTGCGCCTTTTTGGAAACATGGGCAGTACCATTGTCAGTTTTCACTGTCCAAGGAATGCTGAGAGTTGCAAAGGCATGCTGAAAATGGCAAATTACATATGTATCAACAACAACAAAAATGTATCAACAGAAACAAATGTATCAACAGAAACATGGACAAACTGAAGCCACCCAAATTCAGCAATATGAGTGACATCCATTTGCCACAACTGTAACGCTTGCAGGCTCTCAGGTTAACGCCATGGAAAACAGGCGTCTGCTGTCCTTGACAATCAGGGCAGGCAGCAACTATAGATCATGCCACGGACTGTGTCAAGCCACATTGTGTCAATCCACATTGTTCTGTGTGTCACACAGAAACTGTCACTGCAAAGACCCCTGTGGATCCCGGGCTGTGGCAGTGGCTGCTCAGGGCTGGAGGTTGCTGCAAGAGTCCTGCCTGAGGGTCCCACGTTGCTTGTGGACAATGTGGCAGCCAGGACTCCTGGGGCTGGGGCTTCCCCAAGCCCCAGGGCTCCCGTGGGGCAGCTCCAACCCTTGAGTGGGTGCTGGGGGCAGAAGGACAGAATCCAGGGCAGGTTTCCCTGGCACTGGCTGTCCCTCTTCTCTTCCAACACAGCAGCTCACTCAGCCCTCCAGTCCCCCACACCAGCACCCCCAGCACCGGCAGCCCCGAGCTAGGCTCCCCTGCCTTCCCCGTCCCTGCACAGCCCCCAGCACAGCCGGGAGCCCCGCGGGGCCCCTGCGGCAGAGCCCAGCCCCGCCGAGGCAGCCAACGCACCCCAGGGCCCCAACCTGCCCCACACACGGGGCCCGGATGCGCCCAGCCCCGTGATGCCCCGTGCGGCCCCCACGAGATGGCGCCGCCCGCAGCAGTGAAGGGTGGAGCTGCCGGCAGAGCCGGAGACCGCAGCGTTGCCATGGCAGCTGACAGCCAATGGCTGCGCTGGGCATGATGATGTCACTGCTGCTGCAGCCCCTGATAGGCCAGCTGCAGGGAGAGGGCGTGGCTTCTGCTCAGGAGGTCCCCGCTGCAGGCAGAGCTGATTGGGCAGCAGGAGGGCTGGCTCTGCCTGGTGACTGTGAGGTCACCGCTCCCGCAGCGCCTCATTGGGCAGCAGCCGGGCCCTGCGGGGCTCTGCGCTGCTGAGATCATCTCCGCGGAGCAGCTGCTGAGCCCGGGCTGGGCTCCTGGCGGGGAAGGGCTGGGGAGGCCATTGCTGCCCTGGAGGGCAGGGCCAGAGAGCTGGGCGGGACGGCGCTGTGACGTCATGTCTTTGGGAGTGCCTGATTGGCCGGCAGCAGGCAGGCAGGCGTGGGCGGTGGGTGGGGGGTCTCTGTGGTGAGAGGAGCTGAGAGGGCAGCAGTGGTTCCTGTGTGGGGAAGGGCTTTGAGGAAGCTGCTGTCTCTGAAGGCCACAGGCAGCAGCAGGGATGTGGTGGGTTTGCACCTGTGAGGTCACCTCCATGTGAGCAGCTGGTTCTAGGTTTTAGGGTTGTGATCAGCGGCACAGAGCCCAGTTGGAGACCTGCAACTTTTGGTATCAGGAGTCAGTCAAAACCTGTTCAGTTTATTAATCAGTGACCTGAAGGGACAGAGTGCACCCTCAGCAAGTTTTCTGAGGATAGAATAGTGCAAGGAATGGCTGATAGCCCAGAGGTCTGTGCAGGCTTAAGAGGGACCTGGACAGCCTGGAGAGTTGGGGGTAGAGGAACCTCATGAAGTTCAACATGGCACACACCAGGACAGACAGGGGGTTGACCTGTTAGAGAGCAGCTCCGCAAATAGTGACCTGGGAATCGTGGTTGGCAACAAATTGAGCATGAGCCATGAGTGTGCCGCTGTGGCCACTGATACAGGTGGCTGAGGTCTGATGGTACTAAGAGTGCCCCCACAATATTGCAATGGCAGCAGATGTCTTTGGGTGGCCACTAGCTCCAGGCTGTGGTGTTTCACTCTGGGTGCAGGAATCGCCCTCCACTGCCCCTTCCCTGGGCCTCCTGGGTCCCCACTGCCTCTCTGGGGATTGCAGAGCCCTCCTTTCTCCATGTGCACCTGGGTTTAGTGCTCTGCCTTCTGCTCCCTGCACTGTGAGTCATCCCTGTTTCGTTAAAGCTGCACTCAGTGCCCACTCCCAGGCAAACCCTGTGCCTGGAGATCCCTGGGGGTTCTCCCATCAGCACAGTCACGTGTGGGGCAGCCTGGCACAGGCAATGCAGAGACCATTGCCTATCTGCAGTGGTCACTGAGAGATGGACCCTAGATTGAGGCTAACAGATCACCCTGGAATGCTGAGGTCATCCCCTGGATCTCATGGAGTTCACAAGGAGAAGAGCAGGCCCCTTTGTGGTTGCACAACCTTGGGCATATTTTTTGATTCCAGTTTCTAAACAGAGGCCACATTCAGGACCATCATAGGGAAGATCCCCTTTTAACAAGGAAATGTTATTCTGGAATCCAGCTGTGGCTTAAGGGAGCCCAAGGACTGGTCCTGCCTGTTGCTCCAGGGTACGAGGGAAAACAAGCCTCTCTCTACCAGGTTATGAGAGTTCCTGGGCCATATCTGCAGAATAAAGTATGGAAGGACAGCACGGAAGTGAGGAAGTCAACTCTAAATAGAGAAAGTCCTGCTCCCCTACTGGAATGTGTCTTCAGGAAAGATGAACCGCCATGGGAAGGCTGCCTCTAGACTTTCCTTCAATTCACTCATGTTTAGTTTTGTGTGTTGGAGCTTTGCATGGAACCATGGAAACGTGTGCTGACACTTGGTTACTTGGACACGTGACTCTGTACCCCAGAGGTCCCTTGGTGTCAGTGCTGGAAAAGACGCTGCAGAGGGAAACTCTCCTCCCTGCACTGGACACATCCAAGGGAGCTCAAAGAAGTGGCTCAGAGAATCCCCCCTCTCTGCTAGTGAAGGGGGAAGCCTGGCTTCCTGCTTTATCATGGTCTATGTTTAAGTGCAAAATGAGAGATTCCTGTGCAGTTGTGACAAAAACTAGGTATCTTTATTTTATTATTTATTATTTTAAGATGGATGTAAAAGCGAGAAGTAAAAAAGAAAGAAATGGATAAAATACAGCCTCAATGGCAGATATCCTGGTGAGTGAATGAAACAGTTGTTACCACGGACCTTTTACCCACTGGATGTGTTTCTTCAGTGCCTCCTTGAGCTCCTTGTTCCTCATGCTGTAGATGAGGGGGTTCAGGGCTGGAGGCACCACCGAGTACAGAATGGACACAACCATATTTAGAAGTGGGGAGGAGATGGTGGGGAGCTTCAGGTAGGCAAAAAATACAGTAATGACAAACAAGGACACCACAGCCAGGTGTGGGAGGCACATGGAAAAGGCTTTGTGCCGACCCTGCTCTGAGGGGATCCTCAGCACAGCTCTGAAGATCCGCACGTAGGACACCACAATGAAAGTGAAACACCCGAAGAATAAACAGGCGCTAACCACAATTATCCCAACTTCCCTGAGGTAGGAATCTGAGCAGGAGAGCTTGAGGATCTGGGGGATCTCACAGAAGAACTGCTCCACCACATTGCCTTGGCAGAGGGGTAGGGAAAATGTGTTCCCAGTGTGCAGGAGAGCATAGAGAAAGCTACTGGCCCACACAGCTGCTGTCATTTTGACACAAGCTCTGCTGCCCAGGAGGGTCCCATAGTGCAGGGGTCTGCAGATGGCAACGTAGCGGTCATAGGCCATGACTGTGAGGAGATAATACTCTGCAGATACAAAAAAAAAGAAGAAAAAGACCTGCCCAGCACATTCCAAGTATGAAATGACCCTGATGTTCCACAGAGAAGGCACAGAGTGCTCCCTCAGCAAGTTTGCTGATGACACGAAACTGGGAGGAGTAGCCGATACCCCAGAGGGCTGTGCTGCCATCCAGAGGGACCTGGACAGACTGGACAACTGGGCGGTGAAAAACCTCATGCAATTCAACAAGGCCAAGGGCAAGGTCCTGCACCTGGGGAGGAATAACCCCAGACACCAGTACAGGCTGGGGACCGAGCTTGTGGAGAGCAGCTCTGCGGAGAAAGACCTGGGTGTCATGGTGGACGACAAGTTGACCATGAGGCAGCAGTGTGCCCTCGTGGCCAAAAAGGCCAATAGGATCCTGGGCTGCATTAAGAAGAGCGTCTCCAGCAGGTCGAGGGAGGGGATCCTGCCCCTCTACTCAGCCCTGGTGAGGCCGCATCTGGAGTATTGTGTCCAGTTCTGGGCTCCACAGTATAAGAGGGATGTGGAGCTGCTGGAGAGAGTCCAGCGCAGGGCTACAAGGATGATCAGGGGCCTGGAACATCTGCCCTATGAGGAGAGGCTGAGGGAGCTGGGCCTGTTCAGCCTGGAGAAGAGAAGGCTGAGAGGGGATCTAATCAGTGTATATAAATACCTCAAGGGAGGGAGTGCAGAGGACGGGGATGGTCTCTTTTCAGTGGTGGCCACTGATAGGACTAGAGGAAATGGCCGGAAACTGAAACATCAAAAATTCCACAGGAACTTAAGGAAAAATTTCTTAACAGTGAGTGTGACAGAGCACTGGAACAGGCTGCCCAGAGAGGTTGTGGAGTCTCCTTCTCTGGAGATCTTCAAAACCCGCTTGGATGCAGTCCTGTGCCACGTGCTCTAGGTGTCCCTGCGTATGCAGGGGGGTTGGACTAGATGATCTCTAGAGGTCCCTTCCAACCCTAAGCATTCTATGATTCTATGATTCTATGATTCTAAATGTTCTGCTAATAACCATTGCAAATTTTCCTTTCTTGCAGGAAGATAAATGAATCTTGGATCGCTGCTGTTTAATATTCTTAAGTGCATTCTTGCTTTCTGAATTAACTGTGCATATTCTTCTGTTGCGGTGATAATTTCTTTTTGACTGTCCATGAGGTAAAAAGATCCACTCCAGCACTTGAAGTGGATCTGTCAATGACCCATACAGCACGTGAATAAGCGAGCTGGAGCTGGCTTGCCTCCGCCTCCCGGCCTTTGGGGCAGTTTTTCTTGAGATGGCCATTCTCTCGCATTGAAAACACTTCCCTGCCTCTTCCTTTTAAGGCGGGATTTGTTTTTTCTCAGTGAAATGCACCACCGACGCATACATGACCGGCATAGCTGTTAATATTTCAAAGTTCCCCCGCTGAATTGCCTCTCTGCTAAACATTTCCCAGCGATTCGACCCTCAGTCCCCTTTTGTAACCTCGTTATGTGGGTCTCAGGCTGTAAATCATGTTCCTTCTCCGGGTCCCTGGGGCCTGGGTCGAACGGAAGGTTGCACGGAGGATCAGCCGCCCCAGCGTACGGTGGTGCTGACGGTGCTGCTGCACGTGGCTGATTGCTTTTGTCCCCCTGAACATCCCAGGCCATTTTCAAGGCGACCATGATCTGCCACCATGTGCTCACATGTCTTACTGAGGCTGTATCACCATCCACCATCGCCTCCTTAAGGCGCTTTCCCAGTTCTTCCTACACCTCTCGCTGGAGTGTGCCTTCCTTCGGGAAAGTAGGTACCTTCTCCCGAATCCACTCTAGTAGAGTGACTAAATCCTTCCTGGAAACCTGCCGGTTCTCTTCGTGCACCATGTGCTGCAGCGCGTCCAGGCTGCGTTTCTGCCCTTGAGACATTCCGCCTCCCGTGGTTCCCAGGCTGCTGTCCTCTCATTAGGCGATGGGTGCACACCGGAGTTCTTCCTGCTCCGTTCCTGGTTCGGCTGGGCTATGCTGCCGGGTTCGGGCTTTGTGAGCTTCCCCTGTGTTCTTGCCCCAGCTTCGGGTGCCATTTGAAGTGTCTGAAGCAATCAAGGTCTTCGGTGTTGTGAAACCAAAGACCTTTATTTAAACACAATTTATAGAGCTTCTGACCCCGGAGACAGCCCCCGCCCTGCCTGGCAGCACGTTAAGCCCCAAACCCAACCAACCCGTCAACCAGATGATCACGCGCTGATCACACGTGAGGCTGTCCAGTGAGTTCCTTGATCATGTGCTGGCCAGGTGGCTGCAGCTCCCGCCTCTCCTGCTCAGCCCCCCATCTGCCGAGGGGACATTCTTTGCTACTGACCTTAGGCTGACCTCCACAGGTGGTGACTTGTGTCTGGGACCAGGGCACTGCTCTTTCCTAGACACTTTCCTGGGAAAGCACTGCAGGAGCAAGCACACCCTGGAAAACAACCTTGCCCATGTCCCTGGGACCAATGACAGGGTCCCTTCTGTGTGAGAACGTGATATGCCAGCAGCAGGGCCATGATTGCTGTTCATACTCGGAGGTCCTTTCTGCCTGAGTAGCTGATAGCCCCAGACTTGTGACTCTGAGGACACTTATTGCTCTGGATGGGCCAGAGGGGGCTCCTAGCTGCCACAGGCTGTTGTGATGTCACCTCAGTGCCTGGTGGTGACAAGGCAGAAAACGCCCATGGTTTGGTTGCTGGTTGTGTTGGCCTTTCTGCCTTGGGACCTGGCAGACCAGCAGCAGACCCATGGCCTGAATGTTGTGAGGTCACCGCTGTGCCAGTCCCTGATAGGCCAGCAGCAGGGACATGGCCTGGATATTAATAGTGAGGTCACTGCTGTGCTTGATCCTGATAGGCCAAAAGCATGGATATGGCTCTGATGGTGACAGTGAGGTCACATCCTTCACTGTAGACCTGATGCTATCAGGAAGCTCTGGGTTGCTTAGGTTTCTTGTGACGTCACCTCTGTCCCTGCTGCTGATAGGCCAGAGCCAGCTGAAGGTTCCAGAGCACATTATGAGGTCACTGCTGGCCCTGTGCGGGATTGGCCAGCAGCAGAACCAGCCCCAGCCAAGGGCCTGTGAGGTCCCCTCAGTGTGAGCAGCTGATCAGAGGACAGGGCTGTGACATGGACTGTGAGGACAAGTCTGTCTGTGTAGAGGACAGGCCAGAAATGCACTGGTCGTGCAGGGCTGTCCCCAGAGCAAGTCCTGGAGATGGAGAAGGAGCAGCAGGCGAACGGCTGCTCCTCATCCATGGACGGGATCCCTGGAGTGCAGGAGCGCATGAGGGAGGTGAGCGGTGAGGCTGGAGGGAGAGGTAGGTGGAAGGGGTGGGACCCGCAGGGAGGGCACATTCCCAGAGGATGGTGGAGAAGAAGACCTGAGCCAGGATAGCCAGGCAGGAGCTTCTCCAGCGAGGGGACACGTATTCCTGGCCATGGGCATTTCCTCTCACACAAAGCAGCCCAACGGGCACTCTCTCCTGTGCCTGACACTGGTTCAGGAAGAACAAGGTGCCACTGAAGATGTCTATGGGCCTTGACAGCCTTTGATGCAGCCACCCAGAGGTCCTCATTAGCCCGTTACCTGTTCATGTCATGTGGGGGGATGAAGAGGAGTTCAGGGGAGGAGAGCTAGAAGGGTTTGAGAGTGCAGAGCCTGAAGCAGAGGCGTGGTGGGGCCGGGGTGCCTCCCATTTATGCAGCACCCTGGATGTAGACGGGATGGGCTTTCCCTACATCCAGTGCTGGAATGTCTTTGTTTGGGTACGGGTCAGAAACACAGGATGTCCTGGGGCACTTATCCAGCAATCACTCCAAGGGGATGTGGTTTACCTGTAGGTCCCCTGCTGTATCTGCTAGAGACGTGTGGTTGTGCTGGACACCCCTGGCATCTTACAAGGCCCTGCCAGCACTTTTCTGTGCCATCAAATCAAAGGTCTGCACTGAATTACAAGAGCTGCTGGTTAATCCTGCAATCTTCCCATGCCTCAACTTCCCCATGCTCTCATTGTAATTGGCACCTGGGGTCATTTCAGACAGCCAAGGCAATTCCCCACCTGGACCCCAGCTCATGCTGTAGGATGATGCATGTCTCTTAGTAGCTCCATCACTGGCACCTTGCTTAGACCCCCTCAAACTCTTCCACTGTCACATACCTTGGCCCTCCTCAGTCTCTTCCACTGTCACCAGGTGTTTCTGTGGGAGCTACTGACTCTCACCCTGCATCTCCAGTGATTATAGTGGAGCTTTGAGAAGGAGATTGTGTGCGGATTGCTGTGCTCTGCTCGCTTCAGTTTTGGCAAGGGGAATCCCACTACTTGTGTTTTTGTCGAGTTTACAGGAGGGATCTGAATATGACTTCAGATCCAGGCCTAGACAGGTACTGCCCAGATTGATATTTCTGAATCAGCACCTGAACCCTGAGTCAATGAACTCCCCACTTGTTCACTCTTCAGTCTCCTGTATAGTTAAGGGATGTGAAATGAGCCTTCCAGAGTGAGACATTTCCAGTTTTGATAGATCTTCATTCTCTGATGAAATAAATTGCAATATTAGAATCTCTCTCTCTCCACTTGTTTGCGAAGGAGAGTAGCTGATTATTTTAGTTTATTGAAGTGCACTTTTCCCTGGAGGAGGGAGCACAAGGGACAGAGAAATTGGTGAGTTCAGCTGTTCCTCTGCTCCTGAGCGGGGCCAGGCTCCTGGGACGGAGGCAGCTCGTGGCAGCCTGGCAGCACTGCCCAGAGACAGCCGAGAGCAGGAGCAGCTCCTGTGCCAAGAGCAGCAGGGCTGCGGGCACTGCCTGCTGCTGCGGACAGCAGAGGAGAGAAGGCAGCGAGAGGTGAATGGCAATGTGGAGCAGGAGGACAGAGCAGAGCTCGCTGTGGAAGAAGTCCTCACAAAGCCTTGCATGGTAAGTCTCTGGCTGCAGGGCATAGCAAGAGGAGGAGATGATTCCAAGCAGGGATTCCTTGATGCACCTTGGCAGGGCAGAGCATGGTGCTCCTTTCTTCCAGAGATAGCTGCAGGGATGTGAAGCTGGGTATGAACATGGGTCCAGCCAAGTTTCTTAGAGCAGCATCTCTGTGCCCCAGGAGGCACCCAGGGCAGTGATTCTGCTGCCTGCAAGGGTCAGTGCTGCACACAGAAGCTCTGAGTGACAGGGTTGCCCCCAGCCGAGCAGGATCATCCTCCTGTTGAGAGAGTGCTGTCTGGGTGAAGGCTGCTCACTGCTCTAGTTCATTCACAGGATGTGTCTGAGGGGTCTTTCCAAGAGGAAGGTCAAGAGAAGGGCTATTTCCAAGGGCAGGAGCTTTTTTCCTGCTGGTTGCACTTTTGATTTTCTCCCTAACTGCAGCAGGGAGAAAATCTGTTCTGTCAAGGACCTGGGACTCCCATCCTTCACTCTCAGAGATCAGTAGGTCTGTGAGAATGCTCGCAGAACCCCTTCAACCCATCTTAGCCTGCAGCCAGCATCAGCATCACCTTTGTGGAATTTATTTTACTTGCTCCTTACAAACTGCCTGCACAGAGATGCCCTTGGACAGTGCTCTGTCCCCAGAGGTTTTTGCAGAATAGAACTAAGTACACAAAAGGTGTCATATGATCTATGAACATAGACTCCAAAGAAATGTTGGGACAGAGAAAGATGCCAGCAGGGACTGCTATGGGCAGCAGAGATGGACAGGGAAGGAGAGGGAAGTGTCCATCACGATGGGAGGATGGATTTGGGGAAGTCATGGTCAGTCCCTCCATTGCAGACACCGTCCTCTGAGCAAGCCCTCCAAGTCTCCTCCGCCACCCAGCAGCCTCTCTGCCCCAACAGCCTTGGGGTCTGGGCCATGAATCCTGCCCTTTGTGTCCAGACCTCGGGAGAGGACAGGGACATCCCTCCTGCTATGGACATTTTTCCTGCCTGCTGACAGAGGGACTCGAGCGCCTTGCCTGCAATGTCACCATCTGGCAGGTGACATGTCCTGCTGGGTGAGGTGAAGGTGTTCCTGAGCGCCCTTCTGCCTCCGTCTCCTTGCCTGAGTTGGCATTAGGGTCCTGGTGTTGTTGCTCCTTCTTGCCCCTCCTCTCCGTGCTGCTCTTGTTCTTCTCTTGGGCTCCCTGGGGTTGGTGGGTTTTCAGTGCTAGTTTGGACACCTGCCCTGCAAGTTGTGGAAGAGAGGAATATGCGTGGGAGTGAGATGTCCCCAGCCCCCCTCTAACTTGTGCAGCTCCAGGAAATGCAATCCATGGGGTTACAAATGGAGCTGACTCTCCCTTATGCAGAGCCCATCTTCAGTGCACCTTCATCTGACCATTTCTCTGTCATATTCTGCTAGACTTTGAGATGTCCTCAGAAGGGGGTCATTGCTGTCCCCAGCTGTCTCTGTTGATGTCCAAGACACCTGTGAGGAATATGCACAGACGCTGAGAGTGTGGAAAGAGTATTTGGAAACTGTTCATGGGCAGCTGAAAAATAGCCCCATGTGTCCTTGGCTACAAGTGGAACATGGAGATTTCCTTCAGGTGCTGGGAGAAAGGGAGAGAAGTTGGAGATCTGTGAGTCTGAAATTGGACTTGTCTGCTCCTAGCAGGGGTGGGAATCTTTTTAGGGAAACACACAGAGTGATCATCATGCAGCTCAAAGAGGTGTGGGCACACGACAGCTGGAATGTAGGCAAATGGGCAGATGATCTGTCCTCACTCTGCACGAGGTGACTATGAATCCAGTTCTCACAGGATTCCCAGTAGAGATGCTGAGAATTTCTGCCTTTGAGGAGGACTCCTCAGGGGCGAGTGCGGCAACTCAAAGAAAATAAACAAATCCCCTCCAAAATCCCCAAACTATGCTCTCAACACCCATTTTTTTAGGAGATGTGGTGTAGATGCTGACAATCTCTTCTAGATGCCAAGAGGATTTCACCTGAAAAACTGTGATTGTCAGAGCCCCCTGTTGTCCCCTTCCCACTACTGCAGAGAAGGATAGACGTCCGTGGAGCCCACAGGAAGATATTCCTGCTCTTCATATCACACATTCAGTCACCCCAAACTGCAGCTCAAGCAAGGAGCTGCACAAAGATCCCCTCGGTAAAGAGATGCAATTTGGGAGGTGTATTAGAACTGGAATATTGGCCTTTTTACTGGAAAAAACCTTTGTAACGTCAATATCTTTTCTTCTTTGAACAGTCCACAAAGCCTGGAGACAGAAAAATGTCGAACAGCAGCTCCTTCAATGAGTTCCTCCTCCTGCCATTCTCAGACAGGCGGGAGCTGCAGCTCTTGCACTTCTCGCTCTTCCTGGCCATCTACCTGGCTGCCCTCCTGGCCAACGGCCTCATCATCACAGCCGTAGCCTGCGACCACCGCCTCCACACCCCCATGTACTTCTTCCTCCTCAACCTCTCCCTCCTCGACCTTGGATCCATTTCCACGACTGTCCCCAGATCAATGGCCAATTCCCTGAGGAACACCAGGGCCATTTCCTATTTGGAATGTGCTGCACAGATATTTTTCTTCCTCTTCTTGTTTGGAGGAGAGTTTTCTATCCTCACAGTCATGGCCTATGACCGCTACGTTGCCATCTGCAGACCCCTGCACTATGGGACCCTCATGGACAGCAGAGCCTGTGTCAGAATGGCCACAGCTGCCTGGGCCAGCGGTTTTCTCTTTGCTTTCTTGCACACCGGGAACACATTTTCCCTGCCACTCTGCCAAGACAATGTGGTGGAGCAGTTCTTCTGTGAGACCCCTCAGATCCTCAAGCTCTCCTGCTCACACTCCTACCTCAGGGAAGTTGGGCTTCTGGTGTTTAGTGCCTGTTTAGGCGTTGGGTGTTTCATTTTCATTGTGGTGTCCTACGTGCAGATCTTCAGAGCTGTGCTGAGGATCCCGTCAGAGCAGGGCCGGCACAAAGCCTTTTCCATGTGCCTCCCGCACCTGGCCGTGGTCTCCTTGTTTGTCATTACTGTATTGTTTGCCTACCTGAAGCCCCCCTCCATCTCCTCCCCACTTCTAGATATGGTTGTGTCCATTCTGTACTCGGTGGTGCCTCCAACAGTGAACCCCCTCATGTACAGCATGAGGAACAAGGAGCTCAAGGAGGCACCGAAGAAACTCATCCAGTGGGTACAAGGTCAATGATAACAACTGTTTCATTCACTCACCAGGATATCTGGCATCAAGGCTGTATTTTATCCATTTCTTTCTTTTTTACTTCTCTTTTACATCCATTTTAAACTAATAAATACTAAAATAAAGATACCTAGTTTTTGTCACATCTGCACAGGAATCTCTCCTTTAGCACTTAAACATAGACCATGGCAAAGCAGGAAGCCAGGCTTCCCCCTTCACTAGCAGAGAGGGGGGATTCTCTGAGCCGCTTCTTTGAGCTCCCTTGGATGTGCCCAGTGCAGGGAGGAGAGTTTCCCTCTGCAGTGTCTTTTCCAGCACTGACACCAAGGGACCTCTGGGGTACAGAGCCACGGCGGGACAAGGGCAGGTGGGGTGAGACCAGGGGTCCAGTGTTGTTTAGGAGATCTCAGCTCTCGTGGCTATCATTAGAGTGTGATCTCAAATCTCTCCAATATGACAGAAATGGCAACCAAGGGTCACCACAGGTTTCCATGGTTCTATGCAAAGCTCCAACATACAAAACTAAACATGAGTGAATTGAAGGAAAGTCTAGAGGCAGCCTTCCCATGGCAGTTCATCTTTCCTGAAGACACATTCCAGGAGGGTAGCAGGACTTTCTCTATTTAGAGTTGGCCTCCTCATTTCCGTGCTGTCCTTCCATGCTTTATTCTGCAGATATGGCCCAGGAACTCTCATAACCTGGTAGAGAGAGGCTTGTTTTTCCTTGCACCCTGGAAGAACAGGCAGGACCAGTCCTTGGGCTCCCTTAAGCCACAGCTCGATTCCAGAATAACATTTCCATAATAAAAGGGGATCTGCCCTATGATGGTCCTGAATCTGCCCTCTGTTTAGAAACTGGAATCAAAAAATATGCCCAAAGGTGTGCAACCGCAAATGGGCCTGCTCTTCTGCTTGTGAACTCCATGAGATCCAGGGATGACCTCAGCATTCCAGGGTGATCTGTTAGCCTCAATCTAGGGTTCATCTCTCAGTGACCACTGCAGATAGGCAATGGTCTCTGCATTGCCTGTGCCAGGCTGCCCCACACGTGACTGTGCTGATGAGAGAACCCCCAGGGGATCTCCAGGCACAGGGTTTGCCTGGGGGTGGGCACTGAGTGCAGCTTTAACGAAACAGGGATGACTCACAGTGCAGGGAGCAGAAGGTAGAGCACTAAACCCAGGTGCACATGGGGAAAGGAGGGCTCTGCAATCCCCAGAGAGGCACTGGGGACTCAGGAGGCCCAGGGAAGGGACAGTGGAGGGCGATTCCTGCACCCGCAGTAAAACACCACAGCCTGGAGCTAGTGGCCACCCAAAGACATCTCCTGCCATTGCAATATTGTGGGGCACTCTGAGTACCGTCAGACCTCAGCCACCAGTATCAGTGGCCACAAGAACACACTGATGGCTCATGGTCAATTTGTTGCCAAACCCGATTCCCAGGTCCCTTTTTGTGGAACTGCTCTCCAACAGGTCAACCCCCAGCCTGTCCTGGGGCATGGGGTTATTCCTCCCTAGCTGCAAGACCTTGCACTTGCCCATTTTGAACTTCATGAGGTTCCTCTACCCCCAGCTCTCCAGGCTGTCCAGGTCCCTCTTAAAGCCTGCACAGACCTCTGGGCTATCAGCCATTCCTCCCACTTTTCTATCCTCAGAAGACATGCTGAGGGTGCACTCTGTCCCTTCAGGTCACTGATTAATAAACTGAACAGGTTTTGACGGACTCCTGACACCAATAGTTGCAGGCCTCCAACTGGGCTCTGCGCCACTGATCACAACCTGAACGCCCAAACCCCAAACCCAGCTGCTCACATGGAGGTGACCTCACAGGTGCAAACCCACCACATCCCTGCTGCTGCCTGTGGCCTTCAGAGACAGCAGCTTCCTCAAAGCCCTTCCCCACACAGGAACCACTGCTGCCCTCTCAGCTCCTCTCACCACAGAGACCCCCCACCCACCGCCCACGCCTGCCTGCCTGCTGCCGGCCAATCAGGCACTCACAAAGACATGACGTCACAGCGCCGTCCCGCCCAGCTCTCTGGCCCTGCCCTCCAGGGCAGCAATGGCCTCCCCAGCCCTGCCCCGTCAGGAGCCCAGCCCGGGCTCAGCAGCTGCTCCGTGGAGATGATCTCAGCAGCGCAGAGCCCCGCAGGGCCCGGCTGCTGCCCAATGAGGCGCTGCGGGAGCGGTGACCTCACAGTCACCAGGCAGAGCCAGCCCTGCTGCTGCCCAATCAGCTCTGCCCGCAGCGGGGACCTCCCAAGCAGCAGCCACGCCCTCTCCCTGCAGCTGGCCTATCAGGGGCTGCGGCAGCAGTGACCTCCTTGTGCCCAGCGCAGCCATTGGCTGTGAGGCCCTGTGGGGCTCCTGGTTGTGCTGGGGGCTGTGTGGGGCCGGGGCAGGGAGGGGAGCCCAGCTCAGGGCTGCTGGTGCTGGGGGTGTTGGTGTGGGGGCCTGGGGGGCTGTGTGAGCTGCTGTGTTGGGCTCAGCCAGCACTGCCCACCCCGGCGTGGGGGAGAAGAGGGGCAGCCAGTGCCAGGGAAACCTGCCCTGGATTCTCTCCTTCTGCCCCCAGCACCCACACAAGGGTTGGAGCTGCCCCACGGGAGCCTTGGGGCCTGGGAAAGGCCCAGCCCCAGGAGTCCTGGCTGCCACATTGTCCCCTGAGCAAGGTGGGACCCTCAGGCAGGACTCTTGTGGCAGCCCCCATCCCTGTGCAGCCACTGCCACAGCCAGGAATCCACAGGTATCTGCAGAGTCCTGGGGACCATTTTAGCAAAGAGAAACCCCATGTCCCTGCAGTGCTGTCAGAGATGTGGCTTTCCGAGTCACTGCCAAAGGAAGGACTTCTTTGGGTTGCTTATTCAGTCTGTGGCAGCTCATGAGTGATGCTGTGAGCCCAGCTCTTCATGCTGGGGGTCTTGGCCCCTTCTCTCCCCTGTCTCCTGTGCGTCTACCTAAGTCTTCCATTCCCACATGTCCTGTTTAAAGTGACAATTTCAAACATCCTCTTAGGACACCTTGTGGACACATTGTGACTCCTCCCGATACTCTGTTCACTCAGAGACCCAGCGGCTGGTTTGCCCTTTGGGGAGGTTAAAGCTTGCTCTGTCTCTCTGTAGTCTGCACCATTAGCCAAGTATGGATTGTATGGACTTAGCATACATTCAAAGAGTGTCATTATTTTCTGTGAAACTATACTTTGCTCTTTTTTGTTTCCTTGTAACTAAAACATGATCCTCCTATGGCTGTTTGCAGCCTGTTGTCTAAGTAAAGCAAATGAGAATTGGGGCAGGTGACCTATAACATTCAATGCAGACTTTGGTGGACTAAGGCTGGCTTTCAGCAAGAGTGACTTAAATTCCCAAGAGGCTGATGAGAGAAATGGTAGAGCTGGGGAGATGGGGAGGAAGATTGTGCATACTGTGCCTGATCTCTGGGACACGGTTTTTCCTGCCTTTCCTGACTTTATTAGGAGTCGCTCTGGATGGCTGTGAATTGGCAGTGTGCTATCACCTCTTCTTTGGAATAATAATGCAAAACCTTAAAAAGATGAAATACTTGTATATGATTGTTGTCTTCATCTTTAAGCTACACTCCCCAAACCTCTTCAATTAGCCATGGTCACTTGAAGGAAATTGCAAAGAGAGTCCTAGTTTATCACAGCTTTTTGCTTTTTAATGAGCTCCATGCAGTACTTGGAGCTGAGTCCATGAACTGCAGCTTTGAAAGGAGATTGAAGAAATCACTGAAGAAGTCAAAATCAGAAGGAAACCCTAAAGTTTTGTAGAGCATTAATGGATCCCAGTGAGGCCATTAACTACAACAACTCACCAGGGGCTGATTAAAGCTAAAAAATATAATCATTGGTAATAGTTAGGTAGAGGAAAAACTCATGTGGCTCTCATGCCAAATACCTTTGATGTGTTTTGTCAAGGAAAATGGCCAAGCACAGGCGGAGAAACCCTGGGAAGGGAGATCCTTTCCTCCATGTGTTGCCCGTGTCCTCCCTGGCATCAGTGTTTGGTTGAGGGTGTGCAATGCTGAGTGCAGGACAAACATACGACACCTCCCAGGGTCCCCAGAAGGATAAAGGGGGCAAAGAAGTCCTGATGATTCCTGGTAGGCCTCGCTGACAGACACAACAGCCATAGTCAAGAGGATAAAGACCTCCATTCTGTTGAGGCCTTGGCAGTGCCCTTGGCCATCTCTACCACAGGTCATCCTAGACCTGCTCCTGTGTCCCTGGACACCCAATCTGCTTCCCCAGCAAGGTCTCACAAGAGGTTTTCCTTCCCTTCATTGAGAGCTTTTCCATCCTCAGTGGCTGTTTCTTGAAACACAAAGCCATGGGTGGTGACAGACTCTCTCTGGGTGCCCTGTAGCACCACTGCTCTACCCTTCAAGTGATATTTCTTCATCCTATTGCCCAATCTGAACTTCCCAAGCTGTATTTTGGTCCTGTTTCCTCTATTCATGCTGCTTCCCACTACAAAGGAAATCTCTTGGCAGCCCCACAATGTGGGGACGAATACAACCTTGTGTGTCACGACAGAGTGGAACGTGAGGAACTGAAGTGCCAGGGCCTGAATGACAGGCCCGAGCCGGGGTTGACTTAGAGATGAATGCGGCACTGCCTTTGCAGTACACAACACTCGCCTGTGGAATTGCTCATGCCAGCTTGCACGGAGGCTTATTAAACTGTAGCTTTTTTAAGCTCTCATGCAGCTGTTTTTGACCTTGAAGGGAACCCTCCCATCCAAGGCCTGGGCTCTGACCAGATCCCCATCCCACATGATAGGGAAAGTATGCCACATCAGATGTTACAGCTCACAAACAAAATGCAAGTTATCATGATTTGCTGATTTGGCTCTATAAAACATGGACACTCTTGCTGCGATTTTGGAGACCTCACAGGTTTATGCGCTACGTAAGACCTCCCAGCTGCTGGGAAAGTTCTCCAAATCGCCGAAACAGGGACTCCCCAGCGACTGGGGATTTGTATGATGATGACATATGATGGTACATTTAGGCAATTGGTGATGTATCTTTTAATCACTATTCTCTTTCTCATATACTCATGGTTATGTGCATTACCTTGGTTATTTTGTCTGTTGCTAAAACCAGTGTGTAATAAGCTTATTTTGTTAAATGTATCATTCTGTACTGCCTTAATATTAATTGTGAAATAAGACCATTCTTTCCAGTGGCGTCTGGTTCTTTTGGTCGCCCCATCTGCTCCTGAGCTGTGCCGGTGCTATTATTTCTCATCGTGCTGCTTTGCATGCCCCAAGCCCCCTGCCCTTATGGCCCTGAGTAGCAAGTTTGTGTTACAAGCAGGATGCAAATTATTGCCTGATGACTTTTACAAGAAGGGAAAGATGCCTCTTCTCTTGCTGCTCTCCAAGAAAAAGCAGCCCAGCCTGAACCAGGCAATGCCTGTAACAAGACCAAGCAAGGTAGAGCAAGGTCCTTCCTTGCGCTCAGCTTCTTCTATTCCCAGCTGTCACTTTGACCATGCAGGTGGCAGGTGAAGTTGTCTGAGGTGTGAAACACAGGAATAACACCAGAGGAGAAACTGCCACTTGTGCACTTTGAGATGTGATCGTGACACATGCAATGGTGCAGTGTGACAAACAGAGAAGGGGTAAAGGGAAGCAAGCTAACCATCAGGAGGCATGAAAGCAGTGCGAGATGCAGTGCCATAAATGCAGCATTCCAATGTGAGCCCCTTTTTGCATCTATCAGGCGGTGCTCAGAGAGTGTCTGATGTGTGAAGGTCGCTTGCCAAGGGCCAGAGGTACAAGCAGTGTAACTGGAGGGACTCGATTTCTTCCAGTTCATGGAGCTCTGTCAGACATGGGCACTGAACAGTGCAAGAGAGTCCCCTCAGAGCCCATGGTTTTGTGGGTGTCCAGTTTGCTGAAGTGAGCCCTACTCAGATCCTCCTCCAGCAAGGGAAAGTCTTCCTTTCTCCATTTCTCCATGGTCTCCATGGCCTAGGATTCCTGAGGGTCACTCTTAGCACTAAAGCCTGAGGCAAAGGTGGCCTTTTCTGTGTCCTCTCTTACCAGGACTCTTGGCCCATTTAGCAGCAGGCCCGTATTTTCCCTAGTCCATCTTTTGTTCCTGCTGTATTGTTGTATTGTATTTTAAATAATTATTTATTATTATTTTATCAGGAAGATAAGAGTAAGAATTCATAAAGAAATAAATGAAGAGCACATGTTTCATGCCAAGTACATCGGCATGACAAGTGACTGCACACAGGACAGGTTTTGGCACTGACATTGTACCCATTGAGGAAGTTTCCTCAGTGCCTCCTTGAGCTCCTTGTTCCTTGTGCTGTAGACAAGGGGGTTCAGTGCTGGAGGCACCACTGAGTACAGAATGGCCAGTACAGAGAGATCCAGAGCTGGGAAGGATATGGAGGGAGGAGAGAAGGGAATAAAGCGGCTAAGGGTGACATTTCACTGCCCCTGTGACTAGGGGTAGGAGTCAGACCCAACCAAATGGTTATCACGACCTCTAATCCCTCTGGGGGACTGCAGATGACTGCACAGTCCAGGGCACCTGGACTGCAGAGAATTTCCAAGGGCGCTCATTTGTCCATTGTGCCTATACATCCTGCCCCAGGTATTTGATAGATGGTGACCCAGAGGGCTCTCCGTTCTCCCTTCTTCCTGACAGTTTACTCCTCCCTGCCTCTCCTGAGACTGCAGAGTCCTCTTTTGCCTGTGAATACCCAGTGCTTTACCTCTAAGAAACTCCATCTTTGAGGACCTCTCCCTTTACGAGGCTCTACTCACAGTCCATCCCAGGCATATGCTGTCCCAGGAGGATCTCTGTGCTCTCCTGACACCGCCACCTTCCCCTCCATGAGAACAGCCATCTAACACTGTGCCTTAATACGTAGGAGAGCTGTGCATGTGTAAATCCATGACCATTCAGCGTCTCCACTATCCTTGGACTCTGATAGGTGAATTCCCAAACCAGCCCTTGGTCTCTGAAAGATCATTACATGATTCTGAGCTCCGTGTTGCTGAATCCATGGAGAATCCTGTGCAGCAGGCTCTTGAGGGGTGCAAGTCCTTAAGCCTATTCTTGACACCAGCTTTGGAGGAAAAGCCCAGCTTTCACGCACTGTACTGGTAGAAATTACTTTATTAGAGATACTGTTAAGGATCCAGTCCTTGTCCAGCATTTGACAGAATTTAGAGTATCAGGTGAGAAAGAGAAGACACTGTAAAAAGGGGAATGAATACAAGTAGTTGTGTCCAAACACGATAACAATTATTATCACTAGTAAAAGTCATAATAAAAATAACATGAAGAAACAATGCTCAATCCAGTTATGGGATACAGAAAGAGTCACCTGTGGAGAGATGTGGAAAAATTACCACTGCTTAAATAGGTCCATGAAATCACTTTCCTAATGGCATCCTTGAGCTCCTTGTTCCTCATGCTGTAGATGAGGGGGTTCACTGTTGGAGGCACCACCGAGTACAGAACAGCCAGCACCAGATCCAGAGCTGGGGAGGAGATGGAGGGGGGCTTCAGGTAGGCAAACATTGCTGTGCTGACAAACATGGAGACCACGGCCAGGTGCGGGAGGCACATGGAAAAGGCTTTGTGCCGGCCCTGCTCAGAGGGGATCCTCAGCACAGCTCTGAAGATCTGCACGTAGGACAACACAATGAAAACGAAACACCCAAAGGATAAACAGCCAGTAACCACAATAATCCCAGCTTTCCTGAGGTAGGAGTGTGAGCAGGAGAGCTTGAGGATCTGAGGGGTCTCACAGAAGAACTGCTCTACCACATTGCCTTGGCAGAGTGGCAGGGAAAATGTGTTCCCAGTTTGCAGGAGAGCAGTGAGAAAGCCACTGGCCCAGGCAGCTGCTGCCATTTTGACACAAGCTCTGCTGTCCAGGAGGGTCCCATAGTGCAGGGGTCTGCAGATGGCAACGTAGCGGTCATAGGCCATGACTGTGAGGAGAGAAAACTCTGCTGATATGAAAATAGTAAAACTTAAGACCTGCCCAACACATCCCAAGTAGGAAATGGCTCTGGTGCCCATCAGGGAATTGTGCATGGATTTGGGAACAGTGGTAGAGATGGAGCCCAGGTCGAGGAGGGAGAGGTTGAGGAGGAAGAAGTACATGGGGGTGTGGAGGCGGTGGTCGCAGGCTACAGCTGTGATGATGAGGCCGTTGGCCAGGAGGGCAGCCAGGTAGATGCCCAGGAAGAGCGAGAAGTGCAAGAGCTGCAGCTCCCGTGTGTCAGAGAATGCCAGGAGGAGGAACTCGTTGAGGGAGCTGCTGTTGGACATCTGTTCTATTGTGCTCAGGAAAACTGTGTAGGGAAGAAAAGGCAGTAATAGCTTAGAAGAATTTTCTCTGAAATAAACTTTCCATTTTTCATACAAATGCTTCTCAACCCCGTCCAACTCACAGTAATTCCTTTTTCTTACTGTCGCCTTCAGTCAGCTCCTCAGTCCCTGCTCCAGCTGAGTGTTCTGGGAGGAGCCGGAGCCGGAGTTACTCTATGCCAATGTGTATAAAGGGCTGGTTCTTGATATCTCTTCTGTTCAGAGTTGATGTCACAGGACATCCACCTTTAATATAAAGGGTCTTTTCATATTCCCACACACACTTCCAAGGAGTTTGGGGTGCAGCAGGGGGTTTTAGCATTTTGTTTTAAAATTACTTATTTTGGAAATTTTTAGATTCTGCCATCATATCTGGTCAGGTTCTTTGCATGTCTTTATTGGCATGCAAATAAAGACAGATCTCTCTATTCCTGCAAATGTGACCATTAAGCAGACTGGAGATAGAAATGGGGTCTCTACTTCTTAGGGAACAATGTGGAATGCTGTTCAGTCCATCTGCCTTGTTCCTCCAGACAAACCTGGATTCTTTTGAGATCATAGAAGGCTATTTTCAAAGCACTCATTTAAATCTGCTCTCCCTCGAAGTTCAAGGTGGATATGTGATGGAGAGAACAGGACACTGCTCCTTACATGGCAAAGACTCTGTGCACTGAATCCTGCCCTGGAGGGCAGCTCACAACCCCAGCAGGACAACAGAGACAGTCACAGGGTCTCCTAAAGGGAGAGTCAACACCTTTGCAGCCCCTCCAATGACGCTGCCCAGCACCCTGGGCACATTGCCCCTCTTCAGACACCTCCATGGCAGGACCTCAGGGTGAGTATCTGAATTTGTAGCTGAAGCCCCAGCTGACTGCCAGGACAAGAGCAGAAAGGAGAGGCAGGGAAAGGAGGAGAAACACTGTGACTGCTGCCAAGGGAGGACAGAGAGACAGAGCAGCACCGTCCCCAGGTTGCACCTCCCAGACAGTGTGTCCATCCAGGGCAGTGGTTCTCAGACCCTTCTCCTTGCAATGGGAAATGGGCACATGGCAGGAGAGAGGCAGCTCTGCTGTTCTGGAAATCTGACTGCAGAGGAGATCAGAAATGCCCTGGAGCCCTTCCCCTTGAGAGCAGAGTGAGACTAAGCACAATGAGAATGAGGAGAGCTGCAAAGGGGATATTGCTGCTGCCCACAGGTGAAAAGGCAGTTGAAGGAATATTCTGGGGTCCTCGCAGACCTATTGATCCCTCAGAGCAGCACTGCAGAACTCTCCTTCAGGCATCTAAACCTAAAATGTCCCATTCATTTGCTGCCTTGTCAAAGATACAAAACAAAATCCTAGCCTCTGGATATTGCCTTCCCTTTCACAGAAGCTTCGCAAGAGTGTCCTCTTGAAAAGCCCCTTCCAGATATGTTGTGTGGGTGAGGCTGAGCTGTGAGCAGCCCTGACCCCACACAGCAGCCTCTCAGCAGGAGAATGAACCTGCCCAGGGAGGATCTCTCCTCCCACCCAGAGCTTCTCCCTGCAGCGCCCTGGGGGGCTGAGTGCTGATCCTCACAGAATCACTGCCCCGGGCACACAGCACCCTGGGGCGCATGGACACTGCTCTGAAGAACAGTGCTCTGAACAACCTGTGTGCCCACATTGCCTTCACTGTCCTGCACCAGCTCCAGAAGAAGCAGCCATGATGCCCTGACCTTGTGATGCTGGGACAGGGAATTTCTGTTCTGAAGCATCTCCTCATATGCAAAGTAGAAGCAGGGAGAACAGTCCTCAAAAAAGAAAGTCATCAGCTGGAGGGGTGCTGCAGACCCCTCCAGAAACCTCAGCAGCATTACCCTGCAGACAGAGACTTACCGTGTTACAGATTGCTCCCACCATGAGCTCTCCTCTGTCCTCCCACTCCACGCTGCCTTTCACCTCTCTGTCCTCTCTCCTCTGCTGTCTGCAGCAGCAGGCAGTGCCCGCAGCCCTGCTGCCCTTGGCACAGGAGCTGCTCCTGCACTCGGCTGTCTCTGGGCAGTGCTGACAGGTTGCCATGAGCTGCAGCCCAGCTGAATTCATGAATTACTCTGTCCCTTGGGATTCCTCCCTCTGGGATATGTTCCGTCAAGTAGAGTAACCTGTTTTCCTTCTCTAAAGACTACAAGGATACAGATTCCAATGTTGCAATTTATTTCATCAGATAATGATTATCTACCAAAGTTAGAAATGTCCCACGGGAAGTCCTGATTCACATCTCTTAACTAGGCAGGACACCCAGACAGGGATAAGAAGGGAGCTTGTTGATACATGGTGCATATATGATTCAGATGACTTATTCAGATGGCTTATTGGGGCTCCACATGTCTGTTCAGAAGTGCCAGGTTTGGAGAAGGATTCAGCTAACTCATGAACTGCACAAATACATGGCAGGTGGGATTCCCCTTTACCAGGCTGTCACGGAATGAGTGGTGGTGGGGGTGAGTGACACAATACATTTCACTCATGAGAAAGAAATAGGAATTGGTTTTATTGGTAATGACAATGGTTTCATGAGATTCTATGGCAAGGTCACTTATTAGCTACTGCATGGAGGTTCAAGACACACACAGGACATCAAGGACACCCTCCCGTTGGGTCGCGAGGTTCAGATTGGACCCCCTTGCTTTCCAAACTCCTTCTGAGAGGAGTCTGGGTGCGGCTGGATCCAGTCCTTGCCCTTGTTTAACCTCCTAAGGTTCCTCTCTGCCCATTCTCCAACCTCCCTAGGTCCCTCTGAATGGCAGCACAGCCCCCAGGAGAGTTGGCCACTCCACCCAAGTTTGGTGTCATCTGCAAACTTTCTGGGGCTGCCCTCTGTCCCCTCATCCAAGTCATTGATGAACAAGCTGAACATTAGTGTAACCAGTACACACACCAGTGCACAGCAGTACACACCACCACACACCAGCACAAACCAGCACAAACCAGTGCTGCAGCGCACGCCAGCACATAACAGTGTACACGCTGTAGACCCCAGGACACAAGCACACACCAGCGCACACCGGTAGAGACGCCTGCACACACCTGTGCATGCCAGCAAACACGAGCGGACACCAGTGCACAAGAGTACAGTGTAGTACACACCAATACTGACCAGCACACACCAAAACACTCCAGAACACACCAGTACACACCAGTTAAGGCCGTTAGACAGCAGCGAACACTAATACATACCAGCACACACCAGCACACACCAGAGCACAGCAGTGAACACCAATGCATACTGGTAAAGACCATTAGACACCAGTACACACCGGTGCTCAGCAGTGCACACCAGAGTACACCACTACACAACAGTACAGACCGGTACATGCCGTTACACATGAGTTCACACCAGTGAACACCAGTAGACACCAGCACACACCAGTACGCACCAATGCATACCAGTACAAAGCAGTACACACCACTGAACAACGCATCACACCAGGACAGACAATTACAGAGTAGTAGAGCAGTGAGCACCCGCTCACACTAGCTCACACCAATACATAGCAGTACACACTAGCACACAAAACTGCACACCACTACATACCAGCGCAAACCAGCACACATCCATACACAGCAGCACACACGTGTGTACACCACCACATACCAGCGCAAACGAGTACACATCCATACACGGCAGCACACACGTGTGTACACCAGCACACACCAGCGCTCCCCACGTACTGCGTGGGCAGCAGGTCCCTCTGGCAGCTCAATACCCCACTCCCCATACTGGCCAGCACAAAGCAGTGCACATCAGTACAGACCATCGCACACCAGTGCGGACAATTACACACCAGCACACACCATTACACTCCAGTGCACACCAGCACACACCATTACACACCAGCACACACCGCTGCATATCAGTACACATCCTTGCTCACCAGTACACACGAGTGCACATCAGCACACTCCATTACACACCACTACAGGCCAACAGACACCAGTGCACACCTATACAGAGCACCACACACCACTACACATAAGCAGATGCCAGCACATAGCCCTACACACCAGTATAGAGGAGTGCACACCAGTGCACACCAGTACACACCAGTATAGATCATTACACAGCAGTGGACACCATTACGCACCAGCACACACCAGAAAAGACCAGTGTACTCCAGCGTGCACACTAATAAACAGCCGTGCAGACAGCTACACACCCGTGCACTACAGCACACAACAGCACACAGCAGCAGAGACCAGTACACACCAGCAGAAATACCAGTGCTTGCAAATACACACCAGCACACAGCAGTGCACTGCAGTGCACACAGATACAGACCGGTGCACATCAGCACACACCAGTATACACACTGGTGTGCTGGCATCTACTGCTCTGTACCGGTGTGCACTGGTGTGTCTTGGTGTGTGCTGGAGTGTGCTGGTGTTCACCAATCAGTGCTGGTGTGTGCTGGCGTGCTCTGGTGTTCATTGGTCTGTACTGGTGTCTGCTGGAGTTCATGGGTTTGCAGTGATGTGTACCGGTGTGTGCTGATGTACACCAGTCTGTACAGGCGTGTGCTGGTCGCTACTGGTGTGTGCTGTGCGTGCTGGTGTGCACTGGTCTTTGCCTGTGTGTACTGCTGTGCATCGGTGTGAGCTGGCTTCTGCTGCTCTGTGCTGGTGTGTACTGCTTATTTGTACTTTAGGGTCAGGCTTAGAAGTTTAGGACTATATTAATATTTAGGGTCAGGGTTATGGTTAGGGTTTGGGTTAAGACCAGGGTTTAGGTTTAGGGTTGTGGTTAGGATTAGGGTTGGCTTGGGGATAGTTTTAGTTTAGTTTTTTTTTTTTAATTAACTCTCTTCCTTGCCTGCTCCACCTCTCCCTTTTCCTCTCCCCTTTACCCTTCTCTGTGCTTCTTCCTCTCCTGCTCCACCTCTTCCTTTAACTCTCACCCTAGCCCCTTTCTGTGCTTCTTCCTCACTCCCTTCACCTCTCCCCTTTCCTCTCTGCCTTTCCCACCTCTGTGCATATACCTCACCCACCTCCCATCTCCTTTTGCCTTGACCCCTTTCTCGCTTTTGTGCTTCTTCCTCTCCCCCTCCACCTCTTCCTTTAGCTCTTCCCCTTTCCCTCCTCTGTGCTTCTTCCTCACCCACTTCACCTCTTCCTTTCGCGAAGGAAGCTCCTTTCCTCACATAGATTGACACCATCTCCTGTGACATCCTCATAGGGCAGCTCAGGAAGTGCAGGCTGGATGAGTGGACAATGGGGTGAATTGAGGGCTGGCTGAATGGCAGAGCCCAGAGGGTTGTGATAAATGGGTCAAGTCTAGTTGGAGGCCTGAGGCCAGTGGTGTCCCCCAGGGGTCCGTACTGTGCCCAGTGCTGTTCAACTTGTTCATCAATGACTTGGACGAGGGGACAGAGGGCACCCTCAGCAAGTTTGCAGATGATACCAAACTGGGAGGAAAGGGGAGAGGTGGAGGAGGTGAGGAAGAAGCACAGAAAGGGGCTAGGGTGAGAGTTGAAGGAAGAGGTGGAGCAGGAGAGGAAGAAGCAAGGAGGAGGCAATGGGGGATAGCTAAAGGAAGAGGTGGAGCAGGCGAGGAAAAAGCACAGAGAAGGATAAAGGGGAGAGGAAAAGGGAGAGGTGGAGCAGGCAAGGAAGAAGCCAGCAAGAGGGTTAATAAAATAAAACTAAACCAAAACCATCCCCAACCCAACCTTGACCCTTCTGCTGGAGCTGCTCTCCTCAGAGTGCGACCCTGAGGGTGGTGCTCTGGCCCAACACAGCCTTGGTTGCCATGGGCACTGCCCCATCACAATGGCCTTGGGGACATGATGCCACCCCCATCACAAAGCCCTGGTCGTTGCCATAGAGACTCCCAGGGGTATGTCCTGGTGGTAGCCAAAGGCACCCACATCTCATCTCAGTGCCTTAGTGGTCAGCAAGGGGAGGCCTTTTGGGTCCCTGTGCCATAGTTTGGCCATTCTCATGGGTATTTATTTGGGAGAGCACGGCCAGTGGGGCCACATGCGTGTTCTACCGCACAGTGGACACCATGTCTCTATACCGGATCCCATTTGGGCTCTCCAATTCTGGAAGGAAATGAACAAATGGGAGGGAGATCAGCACAGGGACAACAAGTTGGTCAGGGGCTGGAGCATGGGGCAGGTAAGGAGAGGCTGGAAGAGGGATGTTTGTTCAGCCTAGACCAGAGAAGGCCAGGAGAGATCTTCATGCTGTGCACAAATACTTTGTGGAGGGCACAGAGCAGCAGGATTTTCTTGGAAGGCCACATTAATTGCATGGGAGGCAGCAAGGAAAAGATGGACAATGGAGAATTTGCAGCGTATGAAGGATTCACAGACTTTGGTGTTGTAAAACCAAAGACCTTTAAGTTAAACGCAACTTATAGAGCTCCTGACCCCAGAGACAGCCCCCATCCTGCCTGGCAGCACGTGGAACCCAGAAACCCAACAAATCAATCAACCAGATGATCACGCACTGGTCATGCACGAGGCCGTCCAAGGAGCTTCTTGATCATGCGCTGGCCATAGGGCTGCAGCTCCCGCCTTTCCTGCTCAGCCCCCCACCTGCCCACAAGACATTATTTGCTGCTGACCTTAGGCTGACCTCCACATCTCCCCCTTCCTTATTTAGTTTTTATTTGAGCGGTCATCACTTGATTGATTGATCATACAATTAACCATTGTACACATGATAACAGACAAAGTAGACAATTAACAGCAAGCAAAATACAATTAACCCAATAATCAAATTATTGATTATTTTCTGGAGCAGGCAGCTTCTTTTTCCCTGTAGATCCTTGTGTTTTACATGCAGGAGCCTCCAGGCCTCCATGTGCCTGGCTGGCTGCCCTGGCAGTGCGCGGTGGTGCTTTACAAACTTTACAATTCAAACTTTGCTTCAAACTTTACAATTTGTTTTTTCCAAAGCCCAAACTGTCTTAACCAAGAAAATACTCCTATTAAACATGTTTGAAATGGATTGTCTGTTGTTGACATGGCTAACGTTACCCATATGTTTCTTGGCTGTTTGACCCAGTTTGGGACAAAGTTTGCACAGCTGCTGAGGAAAGCCAGGGCTGTACACATCGTGAAGGGACCCGTCTTGGTTTCCCGTGTTTCAAAACAAAAGCATAACCCCTTCCCCAAGTTACTAAGTCTTTTGGACCTTCCCACTTCCCTGTAACTAGATCTTTTATGGTAACTTGGGATCTTGGCTGTAAATTTTCTGACTGTTGGCCGAAGTGTTGAGTAACTCAGCCCTCACCTGCTATATTACGATTTAAAAAATTAAATACATATAAAGCTTTATCCAATCTTTCTTGGGGGCCATCTCTCTGAGCTCCCCCTCTCTGTTTAATGAACATATTTTTTAGGCTCTGGTGCGAGTGTTCAATAACTGCCTGCCCAGTAGGAGAATGAGGAATATCGAAGATATGTTGAACGCCCCATTGTTTAAGGAAGTCCTGGGTTTGCATAGCACCATACACAGGCCCATTGTCTGTTTTTATCATTTTTGGACCATCCGTGACCGCAAAACATCTTAACCAGTGCTTACACACATCCCGACTTTTCTCCCCAGTATGTGACCATGCATGAGTAATAAAGCAGGGATTGGCTCAGCGATTTAACAAAGTCCATAAATTTCACAATTGGGCCATCAGCAAAGTTGGCAATCTCTCAAAGTGTAGCTCCCTCCAAGCGCTTCACCAGGCCTTCGACATTTAAGGAATCTCTTCCAACATTAAGATTTAGAGTTGTGAATTTATAAAAAGCCATGGTTTCAGCTACCAGTCCACCAGCTGTGTGGAGCCTGGTACTTGAACCTCAGTTTGCCGCTCTGCATCCGCTGACGTTTTCCAGGCAATGGCAGCCTTTTTAGTTTGTCCTGATCCATCTGTGAAGACAGTCATACCTGAAAGGGGAGTATGCTGCCAAAGACACCTTGCTAATAAGGGAATGTTAGGAAGTTCTGACCATAACCTATGCAGGGGATAGTGAATGTTCATCTGTCCTGCAAAGTCTGCTAAAGCCACCTGCATGGGTAAATGTTCTGCTAATAACCATTGCAAATTTTCCTTTGTTACAGGAAGATAAATGAATCTTGGATTGCTGCTGTTTAATATTCTTAAGCGCATTGTTGCTTTCTGAATTAACTGTGCATACTCTTCTGTTGCGGTGATAATTTCTTTTTGACTGTCCATGAGGTAAAAAGATCCACTCCAGCACTCCAAGTGGATCTGTCAATGACCCATATAGCACGTGAATAAGCGAGCTGGAGCTGGCTTGCTTCCGCCTCCCGGCCTTTGGGGCAGTTTTTCTTGAGATGGCCATTCTCTCCACATTGAAAACACTTCCCTGCTTCTCCCTTTTAAGGCAGGATTTGGTTTTTCTCAGTCAAATGCACCACCAACGCATACACGACTGGCATAGCTGTTAATATTTCTAAGTTCCCCCGCTGAATTGCCTCTCTGCTAAACATTTCCCAGCGAATCAACCCTCGGTCCCCTTTTGTAACCTCGTTATGTGGGTCTAAGGGTGTAAATCAGGTTCCTTCTCTGGGTCCCTGGGGCCTGGGTCGAACGGATGGTCGCACGGACGATCAGCCGCCCCAGTGTACGGTGGTGCTGATGGTGCTGCTGCACGTGGCTGATTGCTTTTGTCCCCCTGAAGATCCCAGGCCGTTTTTAAGGCGACCATGATCTGCCACCAGGTGCTCACATGTTTTACTGTGGCTGTATCACCATCCGCCATCGCCTCCTTAAAGCCCTTTCCGAGTTCTTCCTACACCTCTCGCTGGAGTGTGCCTTCCTTCGGGAAAGTAGGTACCTTCTCCGAAATCCACACTAGTAGAGTGACTAAATCCTTCCTGGAAACCTGCCGGTTCTCTTCGTGCACCATGTGCTGCAGTGCGTCCAGGCTGCGTTTCTGCCCTTGAGACATTCCGCCTCCCGTGGTTCCCAGGCTGCTGTCCTCTAATTAGGCGACGGGTGCACACCGGAGTTCTTCCTGCTCCGTTCCTGGTTCAGCTGGGTTACACTGCCGGGTTCGGGCTTTGTGAGCTTCCCCTATGTTCTTGCCCCAACTTGGGGCGACATTTGAAGTGTCTGAAGCAATCATGGTCTTCAGTGTTGTGAAACCAAAGACCTTTATTTAAACACAATTTATAGAGCTTCTGACCCCGGAGACAGCCCCCGCCCTGCCTGGCAGCACGTTAAGCCCCAAACCCAACCAACCCATCAACCAGATGATCACGCGCTGATCACACGTGAGGCTGTCCAGTGAGTTCCTTGATCATGTGCTGGCCAGGTGGCTGCAGCTCCTGCCTCTTCTGCTCAGCCCCGCATCTGCCGAGGGGACATTCTTTGCTACTGACCTTAGGTTGACCTCCACAGGTGGTGACTTGTGTCTGGGACCAGGGCACTGCTCTTCCCTAGACCCTCTCCTGGGAAAGCACTGCAGGAGCAAGCACACCGTGGAGAACAACCTTGCCCATGTTCCTGGGACCAATGACAGGGTCCCTTCTGTGTGAGAACGTGACATGCCAGCAGCAGGGCCATGGCTGCCCTTCGTACTCGGAGGTCCTTTCTGCCTGAGTAGCTGATAGACCCAAACTTGTGACTCTGAGGACACTTACTGCTCTGGATGGGCCAGAGGGGGCTGTTAGCTCCCACACGCTGTTGTGATGTCACCTCAGAGTCCAGTGGTGACCAGGCAGAAAATGCCCATGGTTTGGATGTTCGTTGTGTTGGCGTTTATGCCTCAGGACCTGGCAGAACAGCAGGAAGCACATGGCCTGAATGTTGTTAGTGAGGTCACTGCTGTGCCGGTCCCTGATAGGCCAGCAGCAGGGACATGGCCTGGATATTAATTGTGAGGTCACTGCTGTGCCTGATCCTGATAGGCCAAAAGCAGGGATATGGCTCTGATGCTGACAGTGAGGTCACATCCTTCTCTGTAGACCTGATGCTATCAGGAAGCTCTGGGTTGCTTAGGTTTCTTGTGACGTCACCTCTGTCCCTGCTGCTGATAGGCCAGAGCCAGCTGAAGGTTCCAGGGCGCATTGTGAGGTCACTGCTGACCCTGTGCGGGACTGGCCAGCAGCAGAACCAGCCCCAGCCAAGGGCCTGTGAGGTCCCGTCAGTGTGAGCAGCTGATCAGAGGACAGGGCTGTGACATGGACTGTGAGGACGTGTCTGTCTGCAAGGAGGACAGGCTGGAAATGTGCTGGCCATGCAGGGCGGTCCCCAGAGCGAGTCCTGGAGATGAGAATGATGGAGATGGATGGCTGCTCCTCATCCATGGACGGGATCTCTGGAGTGCAGGAGCGCATGAGGGAGGTGTGCAGTGGGGCTGGAGGGAGAGGCGGGCTGGAGGGATGGGACCTGCATGGAGAGCATGAGGATGGTAGGGAAGGAAGGCAGGCAGAAGCTTCTCCAGCGAGGGGGCACATATTCCTGGCCATGGGCATTTCCTCTCACACAAAGCAGCCCAACGGGCACTCTCTCCTGTAGCTGACGCTGGTTCAGGAAGAACAAGGTGCCACTGAAGATGTTCATGGGCCTTGACAGCCTTTGATGCAGCCACCCGGGGCCCTTTACCTGTTCATGTCATGTGGTGTGATAAAGAGGAGTTCAGGGGAGGAGAGCTAGAAGGGTTTGAGAGTGCAGAGCCTGGAGCAGAGACGTGGCGGGGCCGGGGTGCCTCCCATTTATGCAGCACCCTGGATGTAGATGGGATGGGCTTTCCCTACAGCCAGTGCTGGAATGTGTTTGTTTGGGTACAGGATGGAAACCAGGATGCCCTGGGACTCTTGCCCAGCAGTCACTGCAAGGGACATGGTTTTCCTGTAGGTGACCTGCTGTATCTGCTGGAGACGTGTGGTTGTGCTGGACACCCCAGGCATCAGACAAGGCCCTGCCAGCACTTTTCTGTGACATCAAATCAAGGCACTTCACTGAATTACAAGAGCTGTTGGGTCCCCTCAGCTTCATGGGGAGTGTCGCTGTTGTCATAGTTGGCATCTGGGATCATTTCAGATGGCCAAGATGGCCAATTCCCCAACTCGTGCTCTAGGATGATGCAGGTCTCCTAGTAGCTCCATCAGAGCAAGCAGGCACTGACACATGCCTTGCACCTCCTCAGTCTCTTCTGCTGTCACCAGGGGTTTCTGTGGGAACTGCTGACTCTCACCCTGCATCTCCAGTGACTGTGGTGGAGCTTTGACAAGGAGCTCGTGGGCAGATCTCTGTGCTCTGCTCACTTCAATTTTGGCAAGGGGAATCCCACCATTGCTGTATTTGTGGAGTTTAGAGGAGGGATCCGAATACAAGTTCAGATCCAGGCCTAGACAGGTACTGCCCAGATTGATATTTCTGAATCAGCACCTGAACCATCTGTCAATTAACTCCCTATTTGTCCACTCCTCGGTCTTCTGTCTAGTTAAGGGATGTGAAATGAGGCTTCCAGAGTGGGGTATTTCCAACTTTCATAAATAGTCATCCTTTGATGCAATAAATTGCCATGTTGGAATAATCTCTCTCCAATCATTAGCAAAGGACAACAGGTGATTATTTTAGTTTATTGAAGTGAACTTTTCCCAGGAGAAGGCAGCACGAAGGACAGAGAAATTGGTGAGTTCAGCGGTTCCTCTGCTCCTGAGCGGGGCCAGGCTCCTGGGACGGAGACAGCTCGTGGCAGCCTGGCAGCACTGCCCAGAGACAGCTGAGTGCAGGAGCAGCTCCTGTGCCAAGAGCAGCAGGGCTGCGGGCACTGCCTGCTGCTGCGGACAGCACAGGAGAGAAGGCAGCGAGGGCTAAATGGTGGTTTGGAGCGAGGGGAACAGAGCAGAACTCAGTGCACAGCAAAATCTTCACAGCCGTTTACATGGTGAGTGTCTGCCTGCAGGGCAATGCTGTTGAGCTTTCTGGAGGGGACTTCTGCTCAGAGTCCATGCCATTATGCACTGGGATTTTAATAGTCTCTCTCCTGGATTATTCAGGGCAGAGCATGCTGAGGAGATGCGGCAGGGCAGGCGTTCCCTGTCACACTGTCACAGGGACAGAGCATCCTGCTTCCTTCTCGCAGGGACGTTGCAGGGGGTGAAGGCAGGGAGTGCAGCCAGGTCTGTTCTTCAGAGCAGTGTCCCTGCGCCTGCTGTGTGCCCGGGGCAGTGACTCTGCAGCCTGCGAGGGGCAGCGCTCAGCCTGCCTGGGGAGCTCCCCATGGGCCTCCAGGGAGAAGCTCTGCGTGAGATGAGAGACACCTGGCAGGGATTAGGGCAGTGAGGGATTAAGAGGTCTGTAAGAAACCTCAGCAAGCCGCTTCATCCCCACCTTAGATTGCAGAAAGCATCACCATCATCATTGTGGCTTCGGAGGACTTTATGTGACCTATTCATTACAACCTGTGGCCACAGAGCCAGGAGGTTTCTGTAGGGCAGAGCTGAACACATGGAGGGTGATATGGGATCTGTGAGTCGTGGCAGGGACAAGACACAGGGACAGAGGAAGAGCTGCCGGCAGGGGCAGCTCCAGGCAGCAGAGATGGGCAGGGAAGGGGCGGGAAGTGCAGGGCAGGAGCTGCCTCCTCTGCAGCCAGACCTCCATCCATATCCAGGGGCATCTCTCCTGCCACGGGCCCATTTCCTGCTGCCCCACCAAGGGGCTCGGCGTCACTGCTCTGTACTGTCACCATCTGCGAGGTGACACATCCAGCTAAGTACGGTGAAGGCTCTCCAGGATGCCTCTCTGTGCCTCTCCTTGCCTGCCTTGGTAGCAGTGTCATGGTCTAGCTCCTTGTTTCCCCTCCTGTCCAGGATTCTCCTCTTCCTGTTCTCAGCTTTCTGGGGTTGGGTGTTTTCCGCTGCAGTTCAGGTGCTGATGTTGCAAGCTGTGGAACAGAGGGATCTGCAGGGAAGGAGCTTTTCCATCCCCCTTCTGTCCTGTGCAGCTCCATGAAATGCAGTGCACAGGGCTGGGAAATGAGCCGTATCTCCCTTAAGGAGAACCCATCCTCACTGATAAGAGAAACCCGTGAGGAAGCTGCAGAGATGCTGAGGGTATGGAGGTGTTGGGGAGAATCTGTCTATGGGCAGCTGAAAAGAGCCCTGTGTGCTGTTGCCATAAGGGGAGTGAGAAGACCCTCTTCGGTGTATGGAGAAAGGGCGAGAAATTGAAAATCTGCATTGTGAAATGGGACTCCTCTGCCCTCTGCAAGGTCTGATCTCCTGTTAGTATAGTAGAGGAGTGTGATCATCCTCCAGCATAGAACAGCTGGGAAATAGTCTAAGAGACAAATGAGATGTCCCTAATCTGCACATAACGACAGTGGATGATTTCCTCTCTGGACTCAGTAGAAATGCCAAAGAGGTCTATTTTGAGGAACACTCCCCAGGGATGACAAGCACAACTCCAATCAAATAAAAAATATTGAGCAATTCCATGAAACTCTGTTCCTCAAACCACCCTCTTTATATTTGGGAGGGAAGATGCTGAAGGGCTCGTTGATGTGTTGAGGGGACTTCACCTGACAGAAATGGTGAATGGTCAAGCTCATCACCTCTGTTCCCTGATTACCAGTGCTGTACAGCAGGACAGACCCCCTGACGTCCAGCGGCTGAGGTCCCTGCTCCTCACAGCACACTCAGCCAGTGCAAAGCAGAACTCAAGCAAAGTACTGAGAAAAAGAACCTCTCAGGAAAGACAGAGGCAGTGTGAGAGTGCATAGGGGAAGGATGTATGAAAAATGAGCAACTAGAGAGTTTTTTTTTTCTCAATGTCTTATCTTTTTTGGACAGTGCCCAAAGACTGGGGGCAAAATGCCCAACAGCAGCTCCTTCAACGAGTTCCTCCTCCTGCCATTCTCAGACACACGGGAGCTGCAGCTCTTGCACTTCTCGCTCTTCCTGGCCATCTACCTGGCTGCCCTCCTGGCCAACGGCCTCATCATCACAGCCGTAGCCTGCGACCACCGCCTCCACACGCCCCCATGTACTTCTTCCTCCTCAACCTCTCCCTCCTCGACCTTGGCTGCATCTCCACCATTGTCCCCAAATCCATGGCCAATTCCTTCTGGGACACCAGGGCCATTTCCTACTGGGGATGTGCTGCACAGGTCTTAACTTTTAACTTTTTAATGTCAGCAGAGTTTTCTCTCCTCACAGTCATGGCCTATGACCGCTACGTTGCCATCTGCAGACCCCTGCACTATGGGACCCTCCTGGACAGCAGAGCTTGTGTCAAAATGGCAACAGGTGCCTGGGCCAGTGGCTTTCTCAATGCTCTCCTGCACACCGGGAACACATTCTCAATTCCACTCTGCCAAGGCAATGTGGTGGAGCAGTTCTTCTGTGAGATCCCCCAGATCCTCAAGCTCTCCTGCTCAGACTCCTACCTCAGGGAAGTTGGGTTTCTGGTGGTTAGTGTCTGCTTAGTCTTTGGGTGTTTCGTTTTCATTGTGGTGTCCTACGTGCAGATCTTCAGAGCTGTGCTGAGGATCCCCTCTGAGCAGGGTCGGCACAAAGCCTTTTCCATGTGCCTCCCGCACCTGGCCGTGGTCTCCCTGTTTGTTAGCACTGCATTTTTTGCCTACCTGAAACCCCCCTCCATCTCCTCCCCAACTCTAGATCTGGTGTTGGCTGTTCTGTACTCGGTGGTGCCTCCAGCAGTAAACCCCCTCATCTACAGCATGAGGAACAAGGAGCTCAAGGATGCCATTAGGAAAGTGATTTCATGGACATTTTTCAGCAGTGGTAAAATTGCCACTTCTCTCCACAAATGACTTTTTCTGTATCCCAACCAGATTGAGCACTGTTTCGTCATGTTATTTTTACTCTGTCTTTCATTAGTAGTAATAATGGTTATCATGTTGCTACACAAGTTCTTCGATTCATGGTATTTATTCTGAGACCGCTCTGTCTCACCTAGTCCATTAAATTGTGTCAAATGCTGGATCAGGACAGGCTCCCCCACTGACTCCTATGTAATAGAAAAGGTTCTGCTCAGTGCACTGCCTGAAGGCTGGAGTTTCTTCAAAGCTGGTGTCAGTAATAAGTCCAAGAAACTGCAAACCAGAAGGGCCTTCTGAGCTGCTTGCTCCATGGGTTCAGCATCAAAAACTCATCATCTTGTAATGATCTCTACAGAGATCAAGGGGTGGATTTGGGAAGCACTTATCAGTGTCCAGGTATAGTGTAGAGGTTGAATGGTGCTGCATTTACATGGCCAGAGCTGTGACACATGTTAAAGCACAGTGTGAGATTCCTGTCTTTCTGGAGGGGAAGCTGGAGATGCCAGGAGAGCAGGAAGTGGAGCCTCACAAGGGGAGAGGTCCTGTAAGGTGGAGGCACCTAAAGGTAACACATTAAACGCAGGTATTTGGGGGCAAGGCAGACCTCAGGATCTAGAGGTGCACCTGGACACAGCCAGTACCCTCAGAAATGTCCATAGTTTCTCCCAGCACCTGACACATCCTCAGACTCCTGGGGGGAATCGCGGCCACACCCCCCTTTGGTTGAGTCTGCTTCCCTCCCTGAGCAGAACAGCAGCCGTGGAGACACTTCCTGATCCCTGTGTGCTCAACTGCCCATTTGCTCTGTGAAGCAGCACTGTGAGCTCAGGGTCTTGCTGGGAGAACAGGGAAGGGAATGGTGGGAACAGGCAACGGAATCAGAGGAGGGATTGTCTGAAATGACAAGGAAGTGGAACTGAATGTGAAGGGGTCTTGGAGAGAAAAATGCTGACATCGACTCCAAGACAATACTGGTGCACTACAGCAAGCTCCAAGACAATACCCAGGGTGTGGGTATGAGAGCCAGACAACCCTGCTGTGCTGGCCCACCCCATGGCCTGGGAAGCAGATGAAGAAGGATCAATGCTGTCCATCCTCTTAGCTCATAGGGGCATCAACCCTCCTGAAGGGTGGCACCAAATATAAGGCTAAGACCCCTTTCAGAGACCTATACTGAAGGAAGCAGGACCCAGGAGACACATCACTTTGCTGCTTTCTCTGAGGTGGTTTGTGAGGTGAAGGTGCTGACATGGGGACGAGGGCACTGCTGCCTCCTCAGCCCTCTCCCAGCTCCTGGGAACTCATTGCAGGAGCCAGCCAGTCCCCAAGAACAACTATTCCCACAACTTTGCAGCCAGTGGTAGCAGGCTGTGTGCACGTGGGGTGCCCTTTGAGCCACACACTTTTTCACATTGCTTAAAGGAGACTGTACCCACCTCCTCACCATACCTGGGTGCTTGGTAACTCCCACTGTGGTCTCACCCTTGTCACCTACAAGCTTGAACTCAGGCCCTAGCCCTCATGTTCAAAGAGCTCCACACAGCTGAGCTGCCCCTTCACACTAAGGGCAGCCCCTTTGCTCATCTTCCTCTGCTCACTCCTGAAGATCTCCTACCCTGCTACTGTATGAGATGTAGAATCCTGTGTGAGATTCCAGTACACCTCAGCAATATTTCTCAGTCAGATGGGCACCTCCATCTGCTCCTCTCTCTGCCCCAGGCTTTATGCACTTGTGCATGTTTCTATTGCAAAGCCTCAGCTGTGGCGCAGAGAACAGATTGGTGATGATGAGACTTGTTCTACACCAAGGGCCAGGACACAGTGTTTCTGGTGCCTGCACTTCAGAGCATGAGCATGCTGTCATAGAGAGCAGGTGGCAATGTGATGGTGAGAGAGGGGTCCCTCTAAGAGAGCAAAGCCTGCAGAGCCCAGGGCCAGGGGGAAACAGAGCTGGGTTGCCCAGCCTTGGCACCTGGAACAGAGCTGAACTGATCTCCAGGAAGGACAATGCACCAGTGAAGAAGGTCCTGGCTTGGACTGCCATCCAGAGACCCTGTGAATATCACTAACATTGTCCTTGATCCTTTCATCCAATGGTGGAAAGGGGTCTCTGCTCTAGTAGCCTCACCCTTAAAATCTTGTAGCTCTCCTTCTCCAGAAACTCTTCACACCCTTACATGAGGGAAATGGGCTAACGATGACCTCCATGTGGTAAATCACAGCCTGCCCAGGTCCAGGGACTTCTTCAGTGGCACCTTATCCTTCCTGGAGCAGGGTTCACCTCTGTCACAGGCCCAAGTTGCCTTTAATTACCCCTAGGAGGCAAATCCCTCTCCTGTTTCTCCCTGGCCTTGGGCATTCCAGACTTTGCTCTCTTTGTGGGAACCTCCTTTCAGCATAACCCTGACAAGTGCTCTCTACACGAGCAAGGCACTGTTGTCAAGTGGGGCCATTGCACACACAGTGTCCTTGGCTCTTGGTAACAGGTTTCTCCACTGCAGACCTCTTCTTTGTACCACAACTGAGGCTCTCCAACCCAATATCATACACAAGTGCATGCAGCCTCGGGCACAGAGGAGGACAGATGGAGAGGCACAAGCTGTCACTGCACGGAAACACGATTGGAATAATTGAGATGCTTTGAGACCACTCACATGACTAGAGGGCTGTGATGGCAGAGGACAAGCCCCACAGGAAGAAAGGTTAGGGGGGAAGAGCAGGATGGGGTGGATGTCCTTGATGTGAAGGGACAGCTCAGATGGAAGCAGCTCTTGCATGGGATGGATCAAGGTCTGGGTGAGAGCTTGTGTAGGCTCCCTCCTGCTGGGGGAATCCGTCAATCTGAAGGGTGGTGGAGCTTAGGAAAGCCGGCAGGTCTTTAAGGAGCACAGCCACCCAGCACAAGGATGGTCCATTCCGATGCTCATTAAAAGTAGAACACGCCTTGGGAGATCAGCTTGGCTACACAGGATAGTATTGTCTACTTTGTAGGGATGGTGTTCCAATAAGGACAAAAACCAGGTCCTGCCCTTGGCACAGACCAACTCTTCCAGGGATGCGGGCTGGGGAATGTCCAGCTGGGCAGCAGCTCTTTGGAGAAGGACCTTTGTGGGCAGAGAGTTGCATGTGAGCCAGAAACGTGCTCTGGAGGCCACAGTGTCCTCGACTGCATGAACTGGAGTCCCCCTACTCTGTACTTGTTAGAGTACCTCTAGATACTGCATGCATTTAGGACCCTCTGTAGAAGAACTCTGCTCATCACATGAAGTGAGTTCAGTGTCAGGCCTCCAAAGTGGCTGGGGGCTGGAGTACCACTTACCCCCCTGTGAGGAGGGAGTTTGGCTTTGTTCAGTGCAAAGTTAAGGCTTCTCCTGACTTTTTTTTTTTTTTTTTTTTTTTGGCCTATGAGTCAATACCTGACCTGGCTGCCCCAGAGTCAGGCCCTTCTGCTGGGGTGAGGTTGCTTTTACTGGCCTGGTCAGCACATGAGCTGCATGGAGAAGCTGAGGACCATGACCTTTTTTAGCCTGCTGAAGTGCTACAGCTAATGGAAAGAGAGCAGGAGCCTGGGACTGCCTGCAGGGTGGTTTCAGAAACGATGGAATTTGTTCATATAATGGGAAAGAAACGGAGAAGGGGAAGAGTCACAAACTGAAGCTTGAGGTACAGACTTGACTTGAAGAAAAGAGAAATGTCACTTAAGAGCAGCACTGTGGTGCAAGAGGTCACCTGGAGGGGACCTGAGATCAACTCATGCCATATTGTTTCAAAGAAGAGTCACCAAGGACAGAAAAATATGGGAAAAGCTGGAGAGATGCTGGGGCAAGAACAAGGTGAGGAAGCAGCCTGGGTGTCTACAAGCGGCAGGGAAACAGGCACAGGCATAGGAAAATGTGGGACAGCCCAAATGGGAGACAGCCAAGAGCAGGGCCACAACCACAAAAACCTCCTCAAGAACTAGGTCTATGTCCTCTTGGCCATGGCTGGTGTGTCTGCCATTGAGGTCTAGGAGAAGAAACTTCTTCCTTCTGGCAACAGGGCCTCCCTGCCTGCTTTCCCCCAGGGACACAAGATGTCCTGGATCAGTGTCCTGTCCTAGGCTCTGAACACTCCCACCTACACACTGCTCCAACCAAAAGCCTTGGGCAAAGCATGATGGAAAGGATCCCCCTACTTAGGGACTGGGCCTCTGTTTGGTCAATCAGCTTAAAAACACACACGAAGGGTTGAGATGGCATCAGAGAGATGACACTTTGCATTTTCCTACATTTAATCATGGCTTCCAACTCTGTGCTCTAATCAGCCCCTGGGGAGGCTTTGCTTGGTAATCAACCACCGTGGGACCCATTAACTCTCCAAGAAGGTTGGGGATGTGCTTCTGACTTGAACTTCTGGAGAAGTTTCTTCAGTCTCCTCTCAGCATTGGTGGTTCATGGGCTCAGCACCAACTACTCCCAAAGTGTCAGTAAAATGCAAAATCCCTCAGCAGCCACGATTCTTGCCATAATTTTCTTCAATTTTCAAATCTGCTATAGCTAATTGGAAAGGAGTGTCTTAACATTAGACTGATTACAATGAGCATCTGGAAAAGAAAGATAGATATATTTTTTTGAGCTTTCTTTATTGTTCCGTGTTCTGAATCAGCCATACGCACTTTCTCCACTTCCTAGAGTGTCTCCCAGTGGAGTCTGGACATAGAATCATAGAATCATAGAATCATAGAATGCTTAGGGTTGGAAGGGACCTCTAGAGATCATCTAGTCCAACCCCCCTGCATACGCAGGGACACCTAAAGCACGTGGCACAGGACTGCATCCAAGCGGGTTTTGAAGATCTCCAGAGAAGGAGACTCCACAACCTCTCTGGGCAGCCTGTTCCAGTGCTCTGTCACCCTCACTGTTAAGAAATTTTTCCTTAAGTTCCTATGGAATTTTTGATGTTTCAGTTTCCGGCCATTTCCTCTAGTCCTATCAGTGGCCACCACTGAAAAGAGACCATCCCCGTCCTCTGCACTCCCTCCCTTGAGGTATTTATATACACTGATTAGATCCCCTCTCAGCCTTCTCTTCTCCAGGCTGAACAGGCCCAGCTCCCTCAGCCTCTCCTCATAGGGCAGATGTTCCAGGCCCCTGATCATCCTTGTAGCCCTGCGCTGGACTCTCTCCAGCAGCTCCACATCCCTCTTGTACTGTGGAGCCCAGAACTGGACACAGTACTCCAGATGCGGCCTCATCTGGACATGTGTGAAAAGTAATGTTTTTGAGGGGAGACCTGTATGCAGAACCTTCTTGCTCAGCTCCCCAGCACTGCCACTTCTCTCATCAGCCACTGGGAACTTGGATCACTCTGGCTAAAATCCAACTGTTTTTCTCACTCCAGTACCTGAATGTTACAGCTCATGTGCACCAATTCCCACCTGAACTAGCTGCAAACATGTAAAAGTATTAAGTATGATAAAACAAAATAACCTGGATCCTATGTCAATAGGAAACAAAATCCAAACCTCAACTGTAGGTTGAATCCTGAGTTGCCTCCAAGGAGCTCCACAGCCTACAAGGAATAACCTTCCTTGAACCTCTTTTCACAAACAGTTAGTAAAGGCTGGATAGACACACGGTGAAGGAGCTGGTTAAGAGACAACAAGAGTCTCCTGAAAGACTCCCTGAAGCTCAAAGCAGCAGGGGAAGAGTCGAGAGGTGCCTGAATGATAAAGAGCAAGGGCAAGAGGAAGACTAAAACCATGGAAAGTGCAGATGTGCAGATCATCTGAATGACAGTTGACTTTCAAAAAGTCCAAGTTAATCAGACATGCGGAGATATGTGAGGAATTGGTCAAAGTGTGTCGGTGAGCGGGCGGATTCCACCCCATGACAGACTCCATCCACGCAGATGTCTCTGTCAAATGCAGTTGTCTGCATTTCCCTTTCTAGTCAATGGAGGGAAAATAAGAGGTCTTAGCCTTTTTTTATTATTATTTATTTTTTTCAGATATTTTTCCTAATGACAAGCTAAGGGCCTGCAGGAGCCACCTCCAAAAATTTCAGCACCACAAGGGAACTAGCCCAGGGCATATCCAGCAGCACCAGTCTCTCTGAGTGCTCAAATTGAGTGATAAAATTGAATCCATCCCCTAAAGCAGATTATAGTCATAAGTAGGAATATTCTGAAAGAATAACAAAGATGACCTTTTCCAAAACTTCAGGCAGTCTTTAACAATTTGAAATAAAATTTCATTCTTCTAAATTGGCAGCACCATGTTCTTGCACTACTTTCACCATGGCCATGAAGTAAGGCAGGAAGCATAGGCCTAGATAAAGTTCTCAGGGGGATCTGTGTTAAGGGAACCTTTGCTCTTTTCTGGACTATCATCTCTCTCTTAAGCAGCACAGTGCATGAAACCCTGCTGAGGAAGTGAAGAACAGCAAGCCTGCTTTGGTGCCTCCGGGAGGAAGACTGTCTTCTGCCACAGACTGTCCTCTATCCCACTTCTACCCAAAGAGCAGCCCACAGCAGTTATCATGGAGCTGAGGCTCACCCTCATCTCAGCCTGTGCTCAGACTTTGTGCTCTTTCATCCCACAGGCCTTTGATCCTGTCTTACCAAACGCCAAACCCTCAAACCAAGCCCCAACCCCAGGCAATCCCACAGGTCTGCCCAGGGCACACACTTGCCAGGGCAGGGAGAGAGAAGTGACCTCTCCAGTTGCCCCTTTCAGACATTTCTCAGGCTTCACCTTGTTGGTGAAGGTTGACTGAAGCCAAGCAGGGCTGCACTTCCTAGAACCCCAGTCCCATTCAGCCATGAGCCCACATTTTCCTTCTTCATTATTTACTCTCACCGAAGCAGGAGCAGGGAGATTTGGCTTTCCCCAAACCATCCTTACTTTACCGGACAATATTTCTGACTTCCTCCTTTGCAGCTTCTCCCTTCTTCCCCTTTGCACATGCTGCCTTACTGACTTGAAGGCCACATGCCAGTTCCCTGTTTAGTCAAGCTGGGCTCCAGCGATGTTTCCTAATTTTAACAACTGTTTGTATGGAGCATTCTTCTTCTTAACAGATGCTTACTTCATGGCTGCCTTTCCTGAGGTCCTCCACCCTTCAGAGCTGCTTGGAGCTGCTCTCCTCAGAGTGGGGAACCTGGGGCCTTGGCCCCCAACAAGAACATGGTCACCATGGGGACCACCCGCTCACAATGGCCTTATGGGCAGGCTACCACTGCCATCACAAAGCCCTGGTGGTTTCCATGGGGACCCTATCATCATGCCCTGCTGGACACCATGGCAGACCCCATCATGATGCCTTTGTGGGGACTATGGAGGTCCCATCATGATTCCTTGGTGGAGACCATGAAGAAAGACGCCATCACAATGTCTTGGTGAAAACCATGGGGATCCCATCATGATGCCTTTCTAGAGATCCATAGCAGAGATCTACACAAGGCCAGCTCTGTTGCTCTGTCCACTAATCCTCATCCCTACGATCCCGACAGGCTCTCTGTCCGTCCCTAAGCAGAGCTCCCTGCATCCAACTGCTCTACCAGGCTTTCCTTTGTCCACATCACTTGCACCTTTCCCTGCCATCCCAGCCCATCACTTCCTCACTCTTGCTGGAGTCTTCTCCTCTGAGTCACTCCCAGTTTAAGGCTCTCCTCACCGGCTTGGCCATCTGGTTGATGACCATCAGGCCAGCAGATGGGAAGAGCCTCCATCCAAAGGATATGTGACAACCTGCAGCCTTGCTGCCCTGCTGTGGGCTCAGCTCCAGGTCCTCCTCCAGCTCCTACTGAAAAAATTAAAATGAAAAAGAAGAGAAAAAAAAGGGAGGGGAGAGTGGTAAAGACCCTTGCTATTTGTCCTCTCCAATTTCATCTTGTAATAAGCTGGTATGCGGGTACATGAAAGCAATATGAATTATAGTATAGGAAATACAGAATAAAATCGTGAATATTTAGGACATGTTTCTCCTTTTCGCATCAGTGCATGCCCAGATGTGCAGGGATGCTGCTGCTGGAGGCATAATCCTTGCATCACTGCTCTGTTCCAGAGCAAAGGCCACCACAGTGGCACTGGCTGAAGACTCCAAAGCCCATGGAGAGATCAGCAGGTTGTGAGGAAGCTCCAAAAGTGCCTTTGCCCACTCTGCCTGTTGACGGCACCAGTAGCACCTTTGCTGGCCCCATCAAGCCAATAAGCAGGGGAAAGGGGATGCCCAGGGAGTGGCAGGCACCCAAAGGCTGTGCCAGTGCCGTAGGGACCATGGGTGTATGTGTGCAGGTGCTGTAGGTGGGCACATGGACCATTTGTGACTGTCACAGCTGCCTAGCCTGAGGGATGGGGCAAGATGGTAGATTTCTTGAAGCAATCCCTGGGAAAGCAAAGGTGCTGCTGAAGAAGTCCCTAGGCCTTGGTAGCCAGTGCTCCATCCACTCTGAGGCCCTCATTAGCCCAATCCTTGTTCATATCATCTGGCAGGGGGAGCAGAAACTCAGGAGAGGAGAGCTAGAAGGGTTTGAGAGGGCAGAGACTGGAGCAGAGACATAGCGGGGTGAGGATGCCTCTCATTTATGCAGCACCCTGGATGTAGACGGGATGGGCTTTCCCTACAGCCAGTGCTGGAATGTCTTTGTTTGGGTACAGGATGGAAATGTAGGATGCCCTGGGACACTTGTCCAGCAGTCACTCCAAGGGGACATGGTTTTCTTGCAGGTATCCTGCTGCATTTGCCAGAGATGCGTGATTGTGCTGGACACCCCAGGCATCTGACAAGGCCCTGCCAGCACTTTTCTGTGCCATCAAGTCAAGGATCTGCACTGAATTACCAGAGCTGCTACTTAATGCTAGAATCTTTCTATGCCTCATCTTCATAGTTCCTGGGGCTGCCATTGTATTTGGCACCTGGGGTCATTTCAGATGGGCAAGGCAATTCCCCATTGGCCCCCACCCTGATCCTCTAGGATGATGCAGGTCTGCCAGGAGCCGCATCAGAGCAGGTGGGCACTGGCACAGGCCTTGGACCTCCTCAATCTTTTGGACTGTCATCAGGGAGTGTTTGTGTGTGATCAACTGACTCTCATGCTCCATCTCCAGCGTCTGCAATTACAGCCTAGACAAGGAGCTCTCTTGCAGACCTCTGTGTTGTGCTCACTTCAGTTGTGGCAAGGGGAATCACTTGACCTGCCTGTGGAGTTCACAGGACTTTTCTGAATCCCACTTCATGCCAGGGACTTCTAGACCAGCATGAGATGCCCAGACTGACACATCTGAGTGGATACCTGAACCATGTGTCAAGGAGCTCCCTCTTGTTCTAACTAGGTCAGAGAAGAGAATCGGGTGTTCCACAGGAACACATTTTCATCTATCATATGTAGTTATGCTCTGATGAAAGAACTTGCAATGCTGGAATAGTTGCTCTCCACTCAATGGGAAGAGACAACAGGTGATTACTTCACTCTATTTCAGTGCACATTCCCCAGGAGGAGAGGGCACAAGGGACAGAGAAATTGGTGAGTTCAGCTGTTCCTCTGCTCCTGAGCGGGGCCAGGCTCCTGGGACGGAGGCAGCTCGTGGCAGCCTGGCAGCACTGCCCAGAGACAGCCGAGTGCAGGAGCAGCTCCTGTGCCAAGAGCAGCAGGGCTGCGGGCACTGCCTGCTGCTGCGGACAGCAGAGGAGAGAAGGCAGCAAGAGGGGAATGGCAGTGTGGAGCAGGAGCACACAGGAGACCTCCACAGCTCTTGACACGGTGAGTTTTTGCTTACAGGACAATGCTACTGAGCTTCTTGAAGGGGACATAAGAACCCATCGCACCCCATGGCTGGCAGCATTTTTCTCTTCTTTATCCTGGCTTTTCCAGTGCAGAGGAAGAGGAGCTGCTTGAGAGCAGGGATTCTCTAACATACCACCTATGAGCAGGGCATCCTCCTGCCTTCCCCAACAGAAACAGCAGTGATGTGAAGCCGGGGTGTGCAGACAGGGTGAGAGGTCTGCACTTCAGAGCAGGGTCCCTGCACCCAAAGGTGCTGTGTGCCCGCAGCAGTGACTGTGTTGCCTGTGAAGGTCAGCACTCAGCCTGCCCAGGGAGCTCCCCACAGCACTGAGGGGAGAAGTTCTGGGTGGGAGGATTATCCTCTACCAGGACAGGCTCCTTCTCCTGCTGGGAGGGTGCTGCGGGGGTCAGGTCTGCTCACAGGTCTAGCTGTGAGCACATTTCAGGGGGCACTTTGCAAAAGGAAAGGCAGGGCAGGCATTTCCTGGAAGAGAAGCCAATGAGATGGTGCTTACAATTTCCTTCCACTTGGTAAGAGGAAAACGGAAACAAAACTGTCAGATTTGAACAAGAGACTGATACTCATTAAGAGATTCAAGGAGCAGCCAAAGAGTCTGCCAGGGGTGTCTGAATGTCCCCTCAGCCATCCCTTAGTGCATAGACAGCACCAGCTTCTCCTGGGTTGCTGCATCAGAGTCTATCTAAGCTGGTCCTTAGCACCTGCAAACATGGGGGTACACCTGGACAGTCTCCTTCTCCTGGGAGGTTTCTGCAGGGAGGACTGGGCTCACTTGTGAGTGTTGTCGTCCTTCATGTGAGTGAGGTGCAAGTACACGACAGTGAGGGGCAAGGTTCAGTGATGAAGCAGGTCCCATGACAAAGTCCTTTTTCTGCTGTTGGAATGCACAAGGGTTCATGCTGAGAGTGATTGAAATGCCAAAGATTTCTGTTCTATCTAAGAATGCTCCCACATTGAGGAGGCACCTTTGTGTGTTTGTGTGTGCACCATTATATATATTATATATACGCACATTTCTATACCAGCAGACTCCTGCAGTGACCCTTTTGCAGAGAACACTGGATTTCTGCATATTGAAGAGCCCTGCCATGGAAGGGGAGGCCATCGACTCCTGCATATTTTGTGCAGCAAAGCTACTCCTTCTCTCTGAAGTTTCTGAAATACAGGTGCAGATGGTGAAGTGGCATGAGGACAAGATCTGTCTCTAGACATCTCGACATCTAAAAAGAGGTAAGGTCTTTCCTTGTTTCCATTTGACTGTTCTCCTCCTTGGCTGGAGTCAGATCTGGTGTGACAGATTCAGATACAAATATCTCTGTTGAGGAGGGCAAGATAGATGGGGACAAATCCTTCACAAAGCTCTCCTCCTTCAGACACAACCGGTGTGAGCGCTGTATTCAGCTCTCCTGCTGGTGAATGGAGAATATTCCCAGCAGTGTTTCAGGGCCAAGTCCCATCCAAGCAATGCAAGACGCCATTCCCAGGAATCTCCAGAAATACTAATCAAAGAGCAGTTTGACACATCCAGTTACACCTGCAGCACAGCAGAAACAACTCTTTGGAGCCATGGGAAGCGGGTCCCTGCTGCAGGAATACAGCCATTTCAATGTGGATCACCTGAAATGGGGCTGAATTAAGGGAAAGAGGAAATATGGGGGATTTTTGAGAAACTGAAATGGTTTAGCTCAGACAAGTCTGCTCTAAATTTCTGCTTTCTTTCCTTCCTTGGACAGGACTCCCAAAGGAGCTAATGTCCAACAGCAGCTCATTCAATGAGTTCCTCCTCCTGCCATTCGCAGACACACGGGAGCTGCAGCTCCTGCACTTCTCGCTCTTCCTGGCCATCTACCTGGCTGCCCTCCTGGCCAACGGCCTCATCATCACAGCCGTAGCCTGCGACCACCGCCTCCACACCCCCATGTACTTCTTCCTCCTCAACCTCTCCCTCCTCGACCTTGGCTGCATCTCCACCACTGTCCCCAAATCCATGCACAATTCCCTGTGGAACAACAGGATTATTTCCTACTCAGGATGTTTTATTCAGGTCTTCCTGGCAGCATTCTTGTTTTCAGCAGAGTTTTCTCTCCTCACAGTCATGGCCTATGACCGCTACGTTGCCATCTGCAGACCCCTGCACTATGGGACCCTCCTGGGCAGCAGAGCTTGTGTCAGAATGGCAGCAGCTGCCTGGGCCAGTGGTTTCCTCAATGCTCTCCTGCACACTGGGAACACATTTTCCCTGCCACTCTGCCAAGGCAATGTGGTGGAGCAGTTCTTCTGTGAGATCCCTGAGATCCTCAAGCTCTCCTGCTCAAATTCCTACCTCAGGGAAGCTGGCATTATTGTGGTTAGTGGCTGTTTGTTCTTCGGGTGTTTCACTTTCATTGTGGTGTCCTATGTGCAGATCTTCAGAGCTGTGCTGAGGATCCCCTCCGAGCAGGGCCGGCACAAAGCCTTTTCCATGTGCCTCCCGCACCTGGCCGTGGTCTCCCTGTTTCTCAGCACAGGGGCATTTGCCTACCTGAAGCCCCCCTCCATCTCCACCCCATCTCTGGATATGGTGCTGGCTGTTCTGTACTCGGTGGTGCCTCCAGCAGTGAACCCCCTCATCTACAGCATGAGGAACAAGGAGCTCAAGGATGCCATTAGGAAAGTGATTTCATGGACCTTTTTAAGCAGTGGTAATTTTTCCATATCTCTCCATAAATGGCTCTTTCTGTATCTCGTAATTGGATTGAGCATTGTTTCTTCATGTTATTTTTATTACGGTTTTTATTAGGGGTAATAATTGTTATGGTGTTGTTACACAACTCCTTGTATTCATTCTCCTTTTTACGGTGTCTCCTCTGTCTCACCTGATACCCTCAATTGTGTCAAATGCTGGACAAGGTCTGACTCCCTAACAGTATCTCTGTAATAAAGTAATTTCTATCAGTACAGTGCGTGAAAGCTGGGCTTTTCCTCCAAAGCTGGTGTCAAGAATAAACCGAAGGACTTGCATCCCTCAAGGGCCTGCTGCACAGGATTCTCCATGGGTTCAGCAACACAGAGCTCAGAATCATGTAATGATCTTTCAGAGACCAAGGGCTGGTTTGGGAACTCCCCTATCAGAGTCCAAGGATAGTGGAGATGCTGAATGGTCATGGATTTACACATGCACAGCTCTCCTACGTATTAAGGTCCAGTGTCCGATGGCTGTTCTCATGGAGGGGAAGCTGGCGGTGTCAAGAGAGCACAGAGATCCTCCTGGGACAGCATATGCCTGGGATGGACTCTGAGTAGAGCCTCATAAAGGGAGAGCTCCTCAAACATGGAGTTTCTTAGAGGTAAAGCACTGGCTATTCGCAGGCAAAAGAGGACTCTGCAGTCTCAGGAGAGGCAGTGAGGACTCAACTGTCAGGAAGAAGGGAGAACGGAGAGCCCTCTGGGTCACCATCTATCAAATACCAGGGGCAGGATGTACAGGCACAACTGGACACAACGAGCACCCTTGGAAATGCTCTGCAGTCCAGGTGCCCTGGACTGTGCAGTCATCTGCAGTCCCCCGGAGGGATTAGAGGTCGTGATACCCATTTGGTTGGGTCTGACTCCTACCCCTGGTCACAGGGGCAGTGAAATGTCACCCTTAGCCACTTTACTCCCCCCTCTCCTCCCTCCATATCCTTCCCAGCTCTGGATCTCTCTGTACTGGCCATTCTGTACTCAGTGGTGCCTCCAGCACTGAACCCCCTTGTCTACAGCATGAGGAACAAGGAGCTCAAGGAGGCACCGAGGAAACTTCCTCAATGGGTACAATGTCAGTGCCAAAAACTGTCCTGTGTGCAGTCACGTGTCATTCCCATGTACCTGGCATGAAACATGTGCTCTTCATTTATTTCTTTCTGAATGTTTATTCTTACCTTCCTGATAAAATAATAATGAATAAATATTTAAAATACAATACAGCAATACGGCAGGAACCAAAGGTGGACTAAGGAGAATACGGGCCTGCTGCTAAATGGGCCAAGAGTCCTGGTGAGAGAGGACACAGAAAAGGCCACCTTTGCCGCAGGCTTTAGTGCTAAGAGTGACCATCAGGAATCCTTAGGCCCTGGAGACCATGGAGAAATGGAGAAAGGAAGACTTTCCCTCGCTGGAGGAGGATCTGAGTAGGGCTCCCTTCAGCAAACTGGACACCCACAAAACCATGGGCTCTGAGGGGCCTCTCGTGCACTGTTCAATGTCCATGTCTGACAGAGCTCCATGAACTGGAAGAAATCGAGTCCCTCCAGTTACACTGCTTGTACCTCTGGTCCTTGGCAAGTGACCTTCACACATCAGAGACTCTCTGAGCACCGCCTGATAGATGCAAAAAGGGGCTCACATTGGAACGCTGCATTTATGGCACTGCATCTCGCACTGCTTTCATGCCTCCTGATGGTTAGCTTGCTTCCCTTTATCCCTTCTCTGTTTGTCACACTGCACCATTGCATGTGTCACGATCACATCTCAAAGTGCACAAGTGGCAGTTTCTCCTCTGGTGTTATTCCTGTGTTTCACTCCTCAGACAACTTCACCTGCCACCTGCATGGTCAAAGTGACAACTGGGAATAGAAGCAGCTGAGCGCAAGGAAGGACCTTGCTCTATCTTGCTTGGTCTTGTTACAGGCATTGCCTGGTTCAGGCTGGGCTGCTTCTTCTTGGAGAGCAGCAAGAGAAGAGGCATCTTTCCCTTCTTGTAAAAGTCATCAGGCAAAAATTTGCATCCTGCTTGTAACACACCCTTGCTACTCAGGGCCATAAGGGCAGGGGGCTTGGGGCATGCAAAGGAGCACGATGAGAAAGAAGAGCACCGGCACGGCTCAGCACTGGAACTGAGCTCTTTTTCTCCTTGGAGGGTGGTCGGGAGTGGGGATTAGTGGGTGGTGTCACAGTCACCCACGGGATGGAAAGCCATGCTGTCACACACGGCATGTGGCCCTTCCTCTACAGTCCTGCACTCCTGCCTTTCACAGCATGGTGACGTGTGTGCTGAGAGGGATTTCTGGCTCAAAATGAGCCCTGGCAGAATGAAGAGGGTCACAGGGGAAGAGGACTGCTGCTTCCAGGGCTTGTCGGAACCTACAGCAGCTCGTGGATGTTACTAAAGCACAGCTGAGCCACGAGACACTGAACAATCTTGACCTGCAATCAGAACAAAACCACAAGGACTGCTCCTGCTCTTTGTCCTCCTTGACCTGGCAAAAGGAAAGACAGTTTTACTTGCCACCAATGCCCACTGCGTTTTACGTGAATAGGCTCTAAGGCAGGACCCGAGGAGACAAGATCCACACCTCCAGGCCATCTGTTGACTGCTATGTAGAGCCCAGAAATCAGGTTTGCACAAAAGAAAGGACAGAAAGCATGGAGCTCTGGAGAGTTTTCCTTCTTTCTTTACACCACAGGATCCAGGAAGGAGGAATTTGTGACTTGACCAAAAAACATCACATGAAAACCAGGACACCCATTTACCAAACGAAGAGTACACTAACACTTGCCTGCTCACTACCCTGGAGCAGGCAACTGCTGCCTGAGAGAACTCCAGGTGCAACTTGTGTCCTTGGTACCTCTTCAGAGCTGGCTGGAAACACTTGTGGCCCCCTCCAACTGATCTTGATTTGAGGGTGACCACCTGCAGGAAGCAGCACTAGACCAGAAGTACAGCTGCCTTCAGAAATACTGTGGCCTGCAAGACTGAAAATCAGAGGCCAACCTTGCATCCTGAGAGCTGCAATGGGCATCTGCAAAGAGCATGGTGTTTTGCCAATTGACTGGGGCAGACAGGGCGATGGAAAGAACCAGCCACCACTGGAAAAAATTGTCTTATTTCACTATTAATATTAAGGCAGTACAGAATGATACATTAAATAAGTTTATTACACACTCAGGTTTAGCAACACATAAAATAGGTAATGCACCTAACCATTACTATATGAGAAAGAGAATAGTGGTTAAAAGACACATCACCAATTGCCTAAATATGCCATCATATGCCATCATCATCCAGATCCGCAGTCGCTGGGGAGTCCCTGTTGTGGTGAGGATTTGGAGAACCTTCCCGGCAACTGGGAGGTCTTACGTGGTGCATCCACCCGTGAGGTCTCCAAAATCGCGGCAAGAGTGTCCATCTTTTATAGAGCCAAATCAGCAAATCATGATAACTTACATTTTGTTTGTGAGCGGTGACATCTGATGTGGCATACTTTCCCTATCATGTGGGATGGGGGAGGGTGTGGGCGGCTCCCTTTACACATTTTTATGTTGTTCTAGAGCTTTTTCACAAGCAGCATCTCTGCCCTGTGAGTACTTGTTCTCCCTTCTTGTCCAGAAAAGCCAAAATATTTGATTTCAAGGGGGAACAAGTCAGCTTTCCTAGTGAAAGGCAAAGCAAGCACATCTCCAAGACTCTTTTCACTTGGTAGATCCAAGTTTGGCTTGCCCACAGGGCTTTAAAAACTTTGCTAGAGTGGGAGGAGCTGCGGACGGGAGCGCGGCTTGAGCAGGACAAGCATAAAGGAAGAAGTGGTGAAGGGGCCTCTCCATATGAGCTTTGAAAGGGGGGACACGCACAAAGCAGGAAAGCAGAAATACAGCGTTTCCTTGCTCGACCTGGAGATAATCAATCTCATGCAGCAATCTCATGCAGACAAGAAGAAGCCTCCCCAGCCTTCAAGAACAAGTCCTCTGCCAAGCAACAGAGGAGTGATGCGCTTTCAGGGTCCGTTTTGCACAGTGGTGGACGTGGGGCCGCGGGCAGCAGCGTGGGGTGAGCATGTCCCAGTTTGTCATCTCACCAGGACTGATGCCACCTCATGGGCTTCTGTGAGCTCACAGCCAGATGCCCTTTATCAGCCCACACGGCCGCAGCCACCCTCAGTCCGCTGCAGGGACCTGGCTGTGGCTTCACGGCTCACTGGCCCTAGCGGACGTGCTCCTCTGCATTCTGGGTGCCGTCTTTTTGCCCAATTGGCAAAGAGCCCCTGCCTAGCAAGGAGCAAGTGATTGGCAGCTACCGGTTTGTGCCCAGCAATGGGCCCAAGAAGGGTTGCCCCGTGGCGAGCATGCCGCTCCAAGTCACGGGCAGCCGCAGCTGAGCGGGACTCTCCGCTGCTGCTGGAGGCCCAGGTGACCGGGGCTGTTGGCAGTGCGGTGGGCGAGCTGCCCGCCACCAGGAGCCAGGAAACCAGCAGTGTCGCTGGTAAGTGTGCGCCACAGAGCCCTTTGGCTTGACTCTGCCTCAGTGCTAAGTCGGCTATGCCGCTGCTTCGGGTCCCCTCTGGGAGGCTCCACATCTGTCCAACCCATCCCACCTTGCCCAGGCCAAGCGGCCCTCAAATAACAATGCAGTCATGTTCAGAGAGGGAATTCTGGAGACACCACATGTGCTACCTACAAATGGCATGTCCTTGTGCGGTCTGGTGGCACAGCCAAAGTGCTGCTCCGGAGTGGGGCTCAGGACATTCCTCCTGAGGGCACAGGGCTACACGCGAAGACCCTGCTCATGGCACCGTAGCAGCCAGACCTCACTTCCCCTCTGCTTTGCTGTCTCAGGGAGGATGTTCCACCTTCCGGAGCGCCTGGCCATGCTGCTGACGGTTTTATGGAGCTGGCTTCTTGCGTGTCTTTCGGCCATGTGAGTATCATCCCTTCTGCCCCTCTGGAGCACAGAAGAGCCCTTTGCTTTGATTTCAAGGGCAAGCTGGTCTGCTATCCATCTGCTTGTCCGTGTGTCTCCATGCTTTGCCTGGAGCCCTGGCTGCCAGCAAGCTCTGCCTGTGCTGATGGAGGCAGCTCACGGAAAGCAGGGGTGTGCTGCCCACTGCTTGAAACTTGTCTAACCCACACAACTCCCCCTTTTCTAGGCAAAAATCCATCTGCAAGAAGAGGAAGCTCTTCGGAATCCTCATGGCGCTGATCCCTGTGGCTCTTGGTGAGTCTTTGTGAGCAAAGAGCTGTCAGCTTTGCTGTTCTGCACTCCAGGGAGCTCCAGGCGTGCTCTCCACAGTCCAGGGGCTCACCCTCGCCCTAGGCCATGCTCCAGATGCTCTCAGCATTAGGAAGCGCCACCCCCTTGGGCACAGAGTTCCCTCCTCCTGTGCAGCTTCCCTCTTTGGTTGGCATGTGCAACCTCGTGTGGCCCAACGCCTGCCTCAGGATGTCCAAATCAAAGCTAGGCTCCTCATCTCCCACCCGTGCCTCCACGTGTTGCAACACGGGGGAACTGTGCCAAGCCTGCAGGGCTGCAGCCACGTCTCCCGCATGCCACTGTGCCTCTCTCTGCAGCATTTCCCTACCGCCTCCCTACCACAAAGCTCTTGGCACCCATGGTTGGCAGGAAGCACCAGGCCTCTAGCAATCCATTACCATTACTCTAGCGGTCATTACCAAGACCATTACTATTAATGGTAATGACCAAGGTCATTACCATATTTTCGTGCTCCGAATTGCAGTCGCTCTTTATTGGCCTGTGAGTCCTGAGAGTCTCCATGGCTGGACGACGTGGGCACAAGACAAGCCACAGGTCAGTCAGTGCGGGACAGGCGCCTCCTGCAAAGGTCACTCAAGGCCCAAGCGCTCCGGAGACTTGCAGAGCGAAGCTCTGCAAGTTTCCCTCTGCCAAAGGCATGCAACAGCTTCTGCTGGGCCTTCCTCCTGAAGGCTCCCTGCGAAGCCCCACAGCTCTCCCAGGATTTCTGTTCATGGAGACCTTTTGCCTTCCAGGAGATCTTGAAATTGTTTACACCAGCACCGGACCCAAAGGCCAACGGGTGAGACGCTTGCTGGCGCAGGACTCGTGGCACGCACTAGTGTCAGCGGAGCGTGCGCCGCTTGCCCTCCCAGGCCGTCTCTCTTTTCCTTGCCTCTGGCTTTTGTTTAGGCTGGAGGGAGTGGGGAGGGGAGCACCACAACATCAAAAGGGCACAAAACAAAAGGCACCAAGCACGGGCCCCTCTCCTCTTCTCCGAGCTCGCACGTGCTCCTGGCAGGGGTGACACCTCGCTAACAGCTGCTGCTCCTGTCTGCAGGGACTTGCTGAATAGGCTGCAGGAGCAAGACAGGGAGATGCAGCTTCTCAGGGAGGAGCTGTCTCTCCTCACCAGGCAGCTCGGACATATGAAGCAGGTGATGCTCCATTTTGTGCCTGAAGCCTTGCATGGGCAGACTTTGTTGCCTTCTTGCTTGGGCTGACTCTGCTTAATGCAAGGAAACCTAGTCTCTGGAAGTTACCTGAATGCATGGGGATGCTCTAGAAGCATTTCCTGCCTGCCTTTCCTGCACCTATGCCTGGCCCTCCTGCTGCTGCAAAGTTTTCTGCAGCGGCACCTGCTCTTGCCTTTTGCTCTGCTGTGTGGCCTTGTTCAGAATCAGCCTTGCCTCTGTTGCTTGCTTTAAGAATGGGCCGCTCGTAGCTCGTAGCTCTGGCCTGGCCCCGGGAGCAGTGGGGAGACACAGGCGCCCTCCTGTGCCCAGTTGGCCCTGGCAGGGCCTAAGTCCATCTGCAGCCTGAGCGTGGAGGAGGCTGGAGAGACGGCTGGGGTACCTGGCTTATGGGGCACAAGGCTTGCAGACAGGCACATGCTTGCTGAGGCCTCGTGCTTCTCCTCAGGAAGCCCTGGGCCTTTGGGCTCTAGCCACAAGGTCTGCATTGGCCTTGTGGACACAGGCTCTCCCCTCACATCTGTGCTAGGACTCAGGAGTTGTGCAGCACTGCCTGCTGATGTGGTCCTTTTCTGTGTTCCCTTGTGTCTTTGCCAGCAAGTGCAGCAAATGAGGGAGGCCATGGTTGCGGAGCCTGCGGGACATGGCTTGCCGATGGCAGACTGGGCCCTGCAAACCTCAGGTATGGCGCCACGAAGGCAAGGGTGCCAGGGCTGTGCTCGTGTATGGCACTTGCCAAAGGGTGCTGTGCTGCAGGCTCTGCTCAGCAGTGCCCACTCCGATGCCGTGAGCCATGGGAAGGGGCTCAAGAGACAGGCGGTCACGACTGCCGCCCTGTGCCGCCTTCGCGTCCTTTGCTGCTGCCTCTGGCACCGCCCTGCCACATTTCTGTGCTGACATAGGTTTTCCTGCTTTGTACAGCATTGCCCTGGGGATCAAGCGGGAAGGGCTGCCCTGTCCTCTGCTGCCCGCACAGCAGGCCCCGCACTTTGCTCTGCTCTCCTTCTCACTGGGATGAGCCCTTGCTGTCTGCCCCCACCTGCAGAGCTCTCTTTTCCTGGCTCCGTGGGAGATAAGCCGAGGCTGCTCTCAAGGAATCCCCTTCTCCTAGGCAGCAGAGCCCCTCACAAGGGATGTAACTGCATGCAAAGTGACAGGCACAGCTGGCACGCAGGCTCACAAAGACCCCTTGAACACCAGGCGTGCGCTGCCCCACGGTGAGCACATGGGTTTCCTTTCAGGTGCCACGATTGATGTGCAGAGAACCTCCAGCAATGCCGCACTGACAGAGAATTGGCTCTGCAGCGTATTTTGGCTGCTCTGCACCACCAACCCTCCCGAGACTATTCTAAAGGTACTGTAGCAGAAAAACCACATCCTTGCTGCCCGAGTTGCTTCCTCTGAAGTGGCGGAAGAGCAAGGCCCAGGGCATTGGCCCTCCTTGCAGCACTCTTGCTCGACTCCCTGCCATTGCTCGTGCTCCTGGCACCTCAAGGCTGACTTGCTGGAAAGCAGCGCTCCCCTCTGCGGCAGGACTCACATGAACTCATCTGTGTGGCCGCAGCGTGCCCACAAGCCTCGTGGCCCTGGCTCACAGCTGGGGGAAGCCGTTTCTCCCTACATTGCCCGCTTGCCTACCTGCTCTCTGACAGTGCCTTGGAGGATGTTTCTGTGCCTGGACCCAGCGTCAGCTGCACGCTAGCCTCTCTTCCATGCCTGTGCCACGTGCTCTAGGTGTCCCTGCGTATGCAGGGGGGTTGGACTAGATGATCTCTAGAGGTCCCTTCCAACCCTAAGCATTCTATGATTCTATGATTCTATGATTCTACCCAGCTTCCTTCTGTAAGCAACACTGAGAGTGCACCTAAGCAGGTGGGGAAAAGGCCTGCTGCTTCTGCCCCTTGCCTCCCACCCACGGGGCAGCAATACGAGCCAGTGACAAAGGGTTGCCGTCTTCCTGCCTGCAGGAGCAGGAGCAGGTGCTGTTGCTGGCACTCCTTCACCATTCATTGCTGTTGCCTTCTGCTTTCAGACGGACCTCGCTCCAGGACAGTGCTGGCCCTTCCAAGGCGCTCAGGGCCACGTGGTCATTAGGCTGCCTGCACCAGTCTGGCCCACTGCTCTCGCTGTGCAGCACATTGCAAAAGCACATTCACCCTCTGGCAGTGTCAGCAGTGCCCCCAAAGACATCGCTGTCTCGGTAAGGGCCTGTCGTGCAGAGCCGCCTGCCAGCTGGCTGTGGGGAAAGGGCTGAGCAGGGGCTGTCTTGTCCCTGCCCCCCTGCTAGGAGAGGCTACGCACTGCACCCTGCTGAGCCCAGCCCTGTCCTAAGGGCACCTTTCAAGCCCTGGGCTGCCTTTGGGCTCTCAGGATGGGTGCAGCGCTTTGCGGACAAGCCTCTGAAGGGAGGGCTGCAGGCGAAAAGGCCCTTGGGAGGGGCAGCTGCATCGCAGCCCATGGGCAGGCTGCTGCTGCAAGCGAGGGTGAGGGCAGGGACGGGGCATCCCGGGCCCTGAGAGCGCTGCGCCTTTGCCCTTGCTGGCGTCGCGCCTCACGTGCTGCCCTTGTGCTTGTCTCGCAGGGACTGGACGACGAAGGACACGCCACTCTGCTCGGCACCTTCCTCTACGACATTGAAAGAGAGGTCCTGCAGCTCTTCCCACTGATGGTACGGCAAGGGTGTGCAGACGACACCGGGGAGGAAGGCGGTTGTGTGGGCAAGTCTGTGGCAGAGCGAGGGCCCACAATGGGTGGCTGTAGGGGCAGAGCATGCTGAGTCCTGGATGAGAGGGACACGTGCCACTGCAAAGGCTGAGCAGAGGCCAGCTGTGTTAAGGAAAGTGAAAGCAGATGGCAAACAGGGCCAAGGCATGGGCACCCACATCCCCGGAGCTCCCCAGCTGCGCCCATCGCTTTTGGCAGAGCCAGTGGTGCCTGTGGTGCTTCACCCGCAGGGAGCCTGTGCTCTGTCCAGAAACGTGGGTGTCTGACAGGAAAACGCAGTGCGCAGCATCACTGAGCCTCAGGTTTCCACAGGTGCTCTTGCCACCTTCCTGAGAGCAGGAATTTGCTTTTGAGCTGCAGGGGAGTCTTTGCGAGCCCGAGGAAAGGAGGGCCAAGAGGGAGTAGGAAGCTCCCTCTCTTGAGAACGTTGGCCTCATTTCCTGAGCACAACTGTGGCTTAAAAAGAATCTATGCTGCTTGCTCTTGGTGCTCCTTATGTCCCAGTAATGCTGTTTCTTTTGCTTACTTTCTTGTTGCAGAGTCATCATCACAATGCGTTTCAGTACATAAAAATCCAGGTGGAGAGCAACTGGGGAAATCCGGACTACACCTGTATCTATCGAGTGCAGGTGCATGGAAAAAGAGCATTGCAGCACTAATGCTGCTGGCTTTTCTTCAAAAGAATAAAAGAAAGAAAAGGAGAAAAGAAAGAGTGTTGTGTCTCTTGTGTTTGGCGTGGAGCAGGGCATTTCCTAAGTGCTCTCCAAAGGAGCAGGTTGCCTCCTTTCACGCGCCGCTTGGTCTGTTCTTGCTGTGGATGGGAGTGCAGATTGAGCAGGGCAAGCATAAAGAGAGGAGAGGTGAAGAGGCCTCTCCATATGAGCTTGGAGGACACATGAGCTTGATGGACACGCGCAAAGCAGTAAAGCAGAAAATACAGCATTTCCTTGCTTGGCCAGGAAATAGTGTCATACAGCAATCTCATGCAGACAAGAAGAAACCTTTCCAGCCTTCAATAACAAGTCCTGTGCCAAGCAACAGAGGAGTAATGCGCTTACAAGGGGGACTTCGACTGTGTGTCTTGCTGCCCAGCAGTTCTGTTCTTTGCCTGTTTGTTCTTCATTGCACCCCTGCTCCACAAGGATTGGTCCCAAAACAAACGGATGGCGTCATGCTAGGAAATGTGTTGAAGCTTGGAGCAGCCCTTTCTCTCGTAGAGAGAAAAGAGTGCATGTGAGCTGCGTGCAGGATGCTGGAGGGAGCATCTGTGGGCAAAGGAAACCTTGTGGTAATCTTCTCCTCACTGCTTTTCTTCCCTCTTGTAGGAGCATCTCTTGCTGGAGAAAAAAAATGGCCTTTCAGCTCCAGAAAGGGCAAGCTCTTCTTGCCCTCGGTGCAGAGCGTGAAGTCAATGTGAAATCCTTGGGCAAGCATCTGTCTCAGGACCCATCACCTGAAGCCACAGATAGTGGTAACGCCAATGGGATGTGGAACAAACTCTTCCTCATGGGTGCCTGGTTGCCAGCTCTCACTTGCAAAGCTTTAGCCTCTGGAGGCAAGGAGTGAGTTGTGAGTGGTTGGGACTGCAGCTCTTTTTTGGACTTTCTTTGACTTTTTAGGTGTGCGGTGCTGTATGTTGCCTTGGGCAAAAGGATATGTTTTCCTTGTGGAGGGACATCAGGACATGCTCGTGTCCCTCTCACCTATGAATCCAGAAGCGACTCTTGGGGAGCACTCAGGACGCACAGGTTCATGCTGTAGTCATTCAGTGTTGCCTGACAGGACGAGCATTTTGTGGCCAATCTCTTTGTGTGCTTCTATGTTGAGCATTTGCTGTGCCAGCCCCTGGCATGGGACAGTGCTGGCCTTCAAGGAGAGCCCGCCATATTAAAAGCCTCAAAGAAGCAAGCTGCAGGGGTTCATCCTGCTTGGTCTGGGTACAAGCCCATGGCAGTGCTCTTGCAGTCCCAGGAGAAGCCTCCTGATGAGCCCCCAGAGTTAAAAGTTCTTTGCTACGTAAACCTTAACATATTGAAGCTTGATTTCTTTTTCCCCATAGGAGCTAAGCAGCCTGGTCTATCGCTTTGGGTCGCGCTGGTGTCGGTTCTGGCTCGGGGCTGGGGCGGTGCTGTGGTCCCACCGCGCACTGGACGCGATGCGGCTCTCTGTGGGGACCCCCTGCCTGGTGACCGCGGCGAGGAGGCCAACCATGAGCTCCCCCCGCCGCACGGCGGCCCTCGTGCCTGGGCCCACCCGAGCCCGCCACTGCCGCCACCTCGGATGGCGCCACGGAGGAGCGCGGCAGAGGACGCGGGCGGCTGCAGGAGGGCGTCCCGGAACGCGCGGAGGGGCCATGGCGGCCCCAGGGCAGCCCCTCACCCGCCCCCTCTGGCTGTGGGAGCCCGGGGCAGGGCTGCCCGCGAGGGAAAGCGAAGCCTTTAAAGGAAGTTTCCACAGGGCTCGAGCGCCTGCAGCTGGAAAAGCCCCTGCTCTGCATCCGCCTGGTGCAGAAGGCATCAGCATCACCCAAACTGATGCAGTTTTGCTGCGTAAGGAGGGCAGCTCCAGGCAGCCTGAACTGATCCCTGCTGACAGGCAGTCCCTGAGCTGCCTGCAGCGGCAGGAAATGCTCCAAAGCGGGTCTGAGTACCGTAATTCAGTGTAATTTGCTTCCTGATCACAGCTTGCTTTGGTTAGCTTCATTCCTCGGGGGGGAAAAAGAATATTAAAAAAAAGTAATCATCCTGAAAAGACCTTAGAAACCTTTTAAGATAACCAAGGTGACACTTACAGGGAGAGTTTGTATCATTTTAATGGCTTATGTACATCAAAAATAATGTTTGACATGGGGTGTTTTATCTGTAACTGCTTTCCGGTGGGCAATGGGAGTTAGGTGTGACACACGCTCCAGGGAAAAGTGTAGAGTTACCATTGAGGGGCTTTTAAAGCAAAGCAGTGCTTAGAAATCATGTTTACTTTGTACTTAATTACATCAGCCATTTGCATAGCCCAAAATGGTTAAAGATTTTTTCTTATTATTATTTTTTAAACAACCTAAGGGCAAAACCTTGGGAATCACCAACTTGCGCAGTTCTAAAGGGGGTTACGTGTCTGTGCTGTCTACATCTCAGTGCTGTTACCACTCCTAAGTGAACAATTTCAGGTGGAAAAGCTCGTTGATTTTAATGCATCTTTCAAAATCTGCCACCTCCCTGCGTTCTTCCCAGGCAGGGCTCTTCCCAATGGCATGTTCCACACTGCCAAGGCAACAGAGGGCCCATCGGATACAGACCCAAACCCTGCTCTTCCGGGGAGCCCTGCCCTGGAGCCCTGCTTGTTGTGCAGCCCAGTTTCCACACAGCAGAACTAGAGGGGTTTTAGTTGCTTACATTGGTTGTGAGCTGATAAACAAACTCCTCCTTTAAATGTTGCTCCTCATTTGAAAGTTTGTCAGGAGTGGTTGAACCTGGGTGCCCTATGGAGGTGCTGAAGTTTTTTCCTTGGAAAAGCTGAACAGGTTTTCCTGCTTACTTCATCTACAAGAAAAGCTGAAGGGGAAACACTAACTTTGAAAGATTTTTTTTAATGTGTTGTTTTTCTGAAAGCTGCTTGTAGGTGCAGAAGTGGATCAGCATTTACCAGCTGTTAGTTGCCCCTCTACCAGTCAGGAGAATTTTAGAACCAAAGTGCCTCAGTCAGGCAGAAATTCCTTCTCAGCTGACTGTACATGATTCAGATAAATATATTTGAATGTCCTTCTTTTCTCAGGAACCTTCATTAAGACAATATCTCAATGAAAATACGTCATCATCAATGGAAGAAATGATTCCATCTCTTTCAGATACATCATTGTCCTCAGACATGCTTCCACCCTTTTCCTTTGTGATGAAATTTAACTTTACCAGGTAATATATTCCTATGTTTCCTATGTCTGGTCATTTAATACCTTCAAAAAGGAAGTGTAATAGTATATACAGTGAACAGCATGGCCACGTAAGGATTCCTGCTTGAATTCTGGCTGATCAGTCATGCCCTGCGGGGTGGGGAGAGACCACAGCATGGCCTTCGAGAAGAAGGGCCTTGTAGGAGAGAAATCACCAGGTGCCAAAGCCTCATCTGAAAGGTGTCAAATCTCTGGGCAAATAATGCAAAGGAGAGACTCCAGCATCTTCCTGCTGGTACATTTGGCTTCTGCAGGCAGTGGCAGTGAAGAGTTTCCTCCGTGGAGGCGCTGGAGCCTCCAGTGCCCGGTCAGGGCTCTAGGCTGTGATGCACAAGTGTCTGCAAATTCTAGGAAAGTTCTTTGGTGCCGAGCCACAGGCACTCGCAGCCCTTGGTGTGCAAAGGAGAGCCCAGCGGCTCCTGCTCTCGCAGTGCAGGAGGGGAGGCTGCAGGGGAGAGCAAGGGGCACAGCCTTGCCTCTTGCCGCAGAAAAGTTTCTCAGCATGGGAGCTGGCTTGGCTGCTGTAGCCAGAGCACTGCAGCAGCCTGCTCCCCATCCTGGGCTTGGCCACAGCAAGGGAAGCCGTCGCTGCTGAGGGGTCAGCACTGAGGCCTGCCCTCAGGAGCCCTTTCTCATACCTTCTCCAGGAAGAACCTTGTCGAGACCGCAGTGCTCTACTCCATCACTGACATTTTGACATTAGGGACTGGTAGGAGATGTGAAGACAGCAGGTAGCCTCAGCTGCAGTGACCATGAGTTGGTGGAGTTCAGGATCCAACAAGGAGGTGGCAGGGCTGTAAGTAGCCTTGCAAAGATGGACTTCAGGAGGGCCAACTTTAGCCTCTTCAGCGACTTCTTCAGGAAAATCCCACGGGCTAGAGCTCTAAAAGGAAGGGGGGGCCAAGAGAGCTGGTTAGTTTTCAAGTGGACTTCCTCCACGCTCAGCATCCCTGTGTGTAAGAAGTCTGGCAGAGGGGGCCAGAGACCTGCGTGGATAAGCAAGGAGCTTGTGGCAATGATCAAGCAGAAGGCGGCGGTATACAGAATGTGGAAAAAAGGACAGGCCCCCTGGGAGAAATACAGGAACGTAGTCAGGGAATGCAGAGATGCTACAAGGAAAGCTAAGGCGCGTTTGGAACGCAATCTGGCAAGGGATGTTAAAAAGAAAAACTTCTTCAAATATATTAACAGCAACAAGATGATCAGGGAAAATGTGGGTCCACTGGTGAATGCGATGGGCACCTTGGTTACGAACAACACAGAAAAAGCAGAGTTGCTGAATGCCTTCTTTGCTTTGGTGTTTACCAAGGGCAGCCCTTTAGAGCCCCAGGCCCTAGAGACAAGAGAAGAAGCTGGTGGAGAGGAAGACTCACCCTGGCTAGAGGAAGATTGGGTCAGAAAGCACCTAAGGAAACTCAATACGACAAATCCATGGGCCCTGATGGGATGCAGCCCAGAGTGCTGCGTGAGCAGGCAGAGGTCATAGCTAAGCCGCTCTCCATCATCTTTGAAAGATCCTGGAGAACGGGGGAGATGCTGGAGGACTGAAAGAAGGCCAATGTCACGCCAGTCTTCAAAAAAGGCAAGAAGGAGGACCCAGGCAACTACAGGCCAGTCAGCCTCACCTCCGTCCCCGGAAAAGTGATGGAACGGCTCATGCTGGCTGTTGTCTCTAAGCACATGGAGGACAAGAAGGTGCTCAAGAGTAGTCAGCATGGATTCGCCAAGGGGAAATCTTGCCTGACTAACCTGATAGCCTTCTATGATGAAATGACCGGCTGGATAGACGAGGGGAGAGCGGTGGATGTCGTCTATCTCGACTTCACCAAGGCTTTTGACACCGTCCCTCACAACATCCTCCTGGGCAAGCTCCAGAAGTATGGGATAGATGAGTGGACAGTGAGGTGGATTAGGAACTGGCTGGATGGCAGGGCCCAGAGAGTGGTGATCAGTGGTGCAGAGGCCTGATTGGAGGCCTGTAGCTAGCGGTGTCCTCCAAGGGTCAGTCCTCGGTCCAGTCCTGTTCAATTTATTCATCAATGACCTGGATGAATTTGTTTTTTGTTTTTTGTTTTTAAATTTCACCAGAGTATTGTCCCTTCACAGTCACGGCCTATGACTGCTATGTTGCCATCTGCAGACCTTTGCCCTTTGCCCCTTCTTGGCCACAGGGGCACACTGCTGCCTCATGGTCAACTTGTCATCCACCATGACACCCAGGTCTTTCTCCGCAGAGCTGCTCTCCAGAAGGTCAGTCCCCAGCCTGTACTGGCGTTTGGGGTTATTCCTCCCCAGGTGCAGGACCTTGCACTTGGCCTTGTTGAAATGCATGAGGTTTTTCACTGCCCAGTTGTCCAGTCTGTCCAGGTCCCTCTGGATGGCAGCGCAGCCCTCTGGGGTATCGGCTACTCCTCCCAGTTTGGTGTCATCAGCAAACTTGCTGAGGGAGCACTCTGTGCCTTCATCCAGGTCATTGATGAATAAATTGAACAGGACTGGACCAAGGACTGACCCCTGGGGGACCCCGCTAGCTACAGGCCTCCAACCAGACTCTGCACCGCTGATCACCACCCTCTGAGCTCTGCCATCCAGCCAGTTCCTAATCCACCTCACTGTCCACTCATCTATCCCACACTTCCGGAGCTTGCCCAGGAGGATGTTGTGAGGGACGGTGTCAAAAGCCTTGGTGAAGTTGAGATAGACGACATCCACTGCTCTCCCTTCATCTATCCAGCTGGTCATTCCATCACAGAAGGCTATCAGGTTAGTGAACCAAGTGCCTAAGTAAGCATGGTGTAACAAGAGCAGAGGCATTAGTAATTGATGATTGCCATGCTGTTTGTGCTGCAGTAATTCCCCTCCCTGTCTGATGGGTGAGTAAATGTAAACTCAACTGAATTGCATTCTGAAGATGTGGTAAGGGAAATGATGGACACGGCAGCAAGTTCACAGAATCACAGAGTGGTTAACATTGGAAGGGACCTCTAGAGATCATCTAGTCCAACCCCTCTGCTCAAGCAGGAAGACCTAGAGCATGTGGCACAGGGTGGCATTCAGGCGGGTTTTGAAGATCTGCAGAGAAGGAGACTCCACAACCTCTCTGGGCAACCTGTTCCAGGGCTTTGTCACCCTCACAGTGAAGTTCTTCCTCACATGGAGATGGAAGTTCCTGTGTTTCAACTTGCACCCATTACCCCTGGCCACCACCAAGAAGAGTTTGGCCGCATGCTCCCTACATTCACCCCTAAGGTACTTCTCCATGTTGATCAGATCTCCTCTCAAGTCTTCTCTTCTCCAGACTAAACAGGCCCAGCTCGCTTAGTCTTTCCTTATATGATAGATGCCATGATCCCATTAGCCTTCTTGGCCACAGGGGCACATTTCTGACTCATGGCTAACTACTTGTCAAACAGGATTCCCAAATCCCTCTCTGTGGAGCTGCTTTCCAGCAGGTCAACCTCTAATCTATACTGGTTTCTGGGGTTATTCCTCCCCAGGTGCAGGACCATACACTTGTCCTTGTAATATGACGCTGGGCAATATTTCTAAATGCCTCTGCCTTTTGCCTCTGCCTTTTTTTTCACCTCTACATTGCCCTATTAGTCTGGAGCAAAGTAACGAGATCCCAGTTTACCCAAGGGGTATCTGCTGGTTTGAGTGCCCTGAGGTATCTGATAGTATAGGAATGGCCCATCCTTATGCTTGGCATGTCTGTCCTTAAAGACCTGCTGGCTTTCCTGAGCTCTGATGTCCTTGAGAGCTGCCTCCCCTGGGATCCCCCACCAGTCCCCTGAACAGCTTCCTACTACGAAAGTGAATACAGCAGTGTCCAAAGCCAGGAAGACACAGAGCTGGGCCATTAAGAAACAGCAGGAAAGGGGGTTCTGCCTGAGGTGACTCTGGACCTATGGCTATACTGGACCTATGACAGACTTCTTGCACAAAACTTCCAGGAAGGACAAGGTGTCCCTGAAGATGTCCATGGACCTTGACAGCCTGTGATCCAGACACACTGAGGTCCACATTAGCCCAGTCCCTGTTCATACAGGGACTCATGGAGTGAGCAGAAGTTGAGGGGAGGAGAGCAAGAAGGGTTTGAGAGAGCAAAGAATCTTAAGATACCTTGGTGTGATGTGCCTCTCATTTATGCAGCACACATGGATGTAGATGGGATGGTCTTTCCCTACAGACAGTGCTGGATTTCATTTGTTTGGGTTTGGAATGGAACCACAGGATTCCCTGCAGCACTTGCCCAGCAAGCATTCCCTGTTGGCAGGGATAATTTCCCTGTAGGTCCAATGTGCTAGAGACATATGCTTGAGCTGGACAACCCAGGCACCTGACAAGGCTCTTCCAGCACTTTTCAATGCCATCAGATGAAGTGTCTGCACTGAATTACAAGAGCTGCTGGTTAATACTGGAATCTTCCTATGCCTCAGCTGGAGTGAGTGGGGCTCTAGTTGTGTTTGGCACCAGGAGGTCATGGTCATTTCAGGTAGCCAAGACAATTCCCCACCTGATCCTCACCTCATCCTCTAGGATGATGCAGGTGCCCTAGTTCCTGCATCAGAGCAAGCAGACACTGGCCTGTGCTTTGGACCACATCTGTCTCTTTAACTGTCCCCAGATATCTCTGTGTAAGCAACTGACTCTTCCATCTCCGATGATTACAGCGGGATCTTAGACAGAGCATACATGCACACCTCTGTGTTGTGCTCACTTTGTTTTTGGCAAGGGGAATCCCACTGATGGCATCTGTGGAATTTACAGGAATAATCTGAATATCACTTCAGACCCGGGCCTGGGGGTCTGAATTCTGTAATGCCCAGATGGATTAATCCTAATCAAAACCTGAACTACTCAGTGAGTTGGCTTTTGTCCCATCTAGGCGTCCCTGTCTGATTGAGAGGTGAAAATCATCCTTCCAGAGTGGGACATTCACAACTTTCATAGCTCCTCATCCTCTGATGAAACCAATTGCAATGTTGGAACTTCTCTCCACTCACGAGAAAAGGAAAAAAGATGATTATTTTAGTTTGCTTGAGGGAGCATTCCCCAGGAGGAGGGGGAACAAGGGACAGAGAAATTGGTGAGTTCAGCTGGGCCTCTGCTCCTGAGCAGGGCCAGGCTCCTGGGACGGAGGCAGCTCGTGGCAGCCTGGCAGCACTGCCCAGAGACAGCCGAGTGCAGGAGCAGCTCCTGTGCCAAGAGCAGCAGGGCTGCGGGCACTGCCTGCTGCTGCGGACAGGGGAGGAGAGAAGGCAACGAGAGGTGAACGGCAGTGTGGAGCGGGAGGACAGAGCAGAGCTCACTGAAGGAAGAAATCTTCACAAGCCCTTGCATGGTAAGTCTCTGGCTGCAGGGCAATGCTGCTGAGGTTCCTGGAGGGATCTTCTGAACCCATCCCACCCCATGACTGATAGGACTTGTCTCTCCTGGAGTATCCAGGGCATGGCAGGAGAAGGAGCTGATCCAGCTCAGGGATTCCCTGATGCACCTTCACAGGGCAGGGCACGCTGCTCCTTTCTTCCATTTATCGCTGCAGGGGTGTCAAGTGCTCGGTGTGCACACAGGTCTCTCCAGGTTTCTGAATCAGAGCAGCATCCCTGCACCCGAGGGAGCACCCTGGGCAGTGACTCTGTTGCCTGCAAGGCTCAGTGCTGCACAGAGAAGCTCTGACAGGGCTGGCTCCCAATCAGCCAGGATCATCTTCCTGTTGACACTGTGCTGCCTCGATCAAGTCTGCTCACCTTGTTCATGTGCAGGACATGTCCCAAGAGTCTTTTTAAGAGGAACATCAAGAGAAGGGCTACTTCCAAGGGCAGGAACTTTCCTCTACCTGTCTGCACTTTCAGTTATCTCCCTAACTCCTGCAGGGAGAAAAGAGAAGTGTATTCTGTTTTGCCAAGGTAGTGGACTCAAGCCTTCCCTCTCAGAGATCAATAGGTCTGTGAGAAACTTTATAGAGCCTCATCCACCCACCTTAGTCTGCAGACAGCATCAGCATCACCTTTGTGCAATTTATTCTACTTGCTCCGTAAAGTGCCTGCACAGCGATGCCCCTGGACAGTGCCCTGTCCCCAGAGCCTTGTGTAGGGCAGAACTGAGCACACAAAAGTGATGTGCTCTGTGAGCACAGACTGACAAAAATTGTTGGGACAGAGTAAGGTGCCATCAGGGACTGCTGTGGGCAGCAGAGATGGTCAGGGAAGGAGAGGGAAGTGCCCACCATGATGGGAGGATGGATTTGGGGAAGTCATGCTCAGTCCCTCCGATGCAGACACCTTCCTCTGAGCAAGCCCTGCCACGTCTCCTCTGCCACCCAGCAGCCTCTCTGCCCTCACAGCCTTGGGGTCCAGGGTATCAGCCCACTCCACTGCAGCCAGATCCCTGGCAAAGGACAGGGGCATCCCTCCTGCTATGGGCACATTTCCTGATGCCCAGTATAGGGGCTTCAGATGCATGGCCTGCAGTGTCACCATCTGTGAGGTAGCATGCCCACATAGGTGAGGGAAGGGTGTTCCTAAGTGCCCCTCTGCCTGTCTTTCCTTTCTCCCCTTGGCAGAAGGATCGCAGGATTGCTCCTTGTTTCCCCTCCTGTTCTCTTGGGCTCCCTGGGGTTGCAGAGTTTTCAGATACAGTTCACACACCTACCCTGCAAGCTGTGGAAGAGAGGAATACGCATGGGAGTGAGGCGTCTCCAGTGCCCTCTAACCTGTGCAACTCCAGGAAATGCAGCCCAGGTGTTTAGAAACTGAGCTAACTCTCCCTTAAGCACAGTCCATCTTCAATGCAACTTCATTTAACCCTTTTGCCTTTAATGTCTTAAAAGACTTGGAGGTGCCCTCAGAAGGGACACTGCTGCCTCCTGACATCTCTGTGATGTCCAAGAGACCTCTGAAGAATCTGTTACAGAGACTGAGAGTATGAAAAAACAGTTTGGAAACTGCACATGGACAGCTGAAAAGAGCCCTGCATATTCTTGGCTAGAAGTGGAGCTTGGAGACTTCCCTCAGGTGCCCTGAGAAAGGGAGAGAAGTTGGAGATTCGAGGTTTTGAAACTGGACTTTTCTGCTCTTAGGAGGGGCTGGGTTCTTTCTAGGGCAACTGATTGGGGTGATCATCATGCACCTCAACGAGGTTTGGGCACACAACAGCTGCAATCGAGGCTAATAGGCAGAGGAGCTCTCCTCACTCTGCATAACGTGACTATAAATCCATTTTCTCACGATTACCAGTAGAAATGCTGAAAAAATTCTGCCTCTGAGGAACACTCTGCAGAGGTGAGAGGGGCATCCCAAAGAAAACACATGTCAAAATAACTGTTAAAAATCCCCAAATTGTGCTCTCAATACACATTCATTAGAAGTGGTGCTGTAGACACTGAAAAGCCCTTTTACAAACCAGGGGGATTTCACCTGAAAAATTGTGAATCTCAGAGCTCATCATCCCTCTTGTCTCCTTCCCACTACTGTAGAGCTGGACAGACTTCTCTGGAGCCCATGCGGAGATGCCCCTGCTCCTCACAGCACGTTCAGCCACCCCACACTGAGGCTCAAGGAAGGGAGCTGCACAAAGATCTCCATGAAGAGAGGTAATATGAGCAGTGTATTAGAACTGGAACAAGCTGGGAGATATTTAACTTTAAAAATCTGGGATAACTGCTCAATATCTTTTCTTTTCTGAACAATCCACAAAACCTGGAGAGAGTGAAATGTCCAACAGCAGCTCCCTGAACGAGTTCCTCCTCCTGCCATTCGCAGACACGCGGGAGCTGCAGCTCTTGCACTTCTCGCTCTTCCGGGCCATCTACCTGGCTGCCCTCCTGGCCAACGGCCTCATCATCACAGCCGTAGCCTGCGACCACCGCCTCCACACCCCCATGTACTTCTTCCTCCTCAACCTCTCCCTACTCGACCTGGGCTCCATCTCCACAACTGTTCCCAAAGCCATGGCCAATTCCCTGTGGAACACCAGGGCCATTTCCTATTCGGAATGCGCTGCCCAGATATTTTTCTACTACTTCTTGTTTTCAACAGAGTTTTCTCTCCTCACACTCATGGCCTACGACCGCTACGTTGCCATCTGCAGACCCCTGCACTATAGGAACCTCTTGAACAGCAGAGCTTGTGTCAAAATGGCAGCAGCTGCCTGGGCCAGTGGTTTCCTCAATGCTCTCCTGCACACTGGGAACACATTTTCCCTGCCACTCTGCCAAGGCAATGTGGTGGAGCAGTTCTTCTGTGAGATCGCCCAGATCCTCAAGCTCTCCTGCTCACACTCCTACCTCAGGGAAGTTGGGCTTCTTGGTGTTAGTGCCTGTTTAGTCTTTGGATGTTTCACATTCATTGTGGTGTCCTATGTGCAGATCTTCAGAGCAGTGCTGAGTATCCCGTCAGAGCAGGGTCAGCACAAAGCCTTTTCCATGTGCCTCCCGCACCTGGCTGTGGTGTCCTTGTTTGTCATTCCTGTATTGTTTGCCCACCTGAAGCCCCCCTCCATCTCCTCCCCACTTCTAGATATGGTTGTGTCCATTCTGTACTCGGTGGTGCCTCCAGCCCTGAATCCCCTCATCTACAGCATGAGGAACAAGGAGCTCAAGGAGGCACTGAGGAAACTCATCCAGTGGGTACAAGGTCAATGATAACAACTGTTTCATTCACTCACCAGGATATCTGGCATCAAGGCTGTATTTTATCCATTTCCTTTTTTAATTCTCTCTTTTACATCCATCTTAAACTAAGATGGATGTAAATACTAAATACTAAAATAAATATACCTAGTTTTTGTCATGTCTGCACAGGAATCTCTCATTTAGCACTTAAACACAGACCGTGATAAAGCAGGAAGCCAGGCTTCCCCCTTCACTAGCAGAGAGGGGGGATTCTCTGAGCCGCTTCTTTGAGCTCCCTTGGATGTGCCCAGTGCAGGGAGGAGAGTTTCCCTCTGCAGCGTCTTTTCCAGCACTGACACCAAGGGACCTCTGGGGTACAGAGCCACGGCGGGACAAGGGCAGGTGGGGCAAGACCAGGGGTCCAGTGTTGTTTAGGAGATCTCAGCTCTCGTGCCTATGGTTAGAGTGTGATCTCAAATCTCTCTAATATGACAGAAATGGCAACCAAGTGTCATTACAGGTTTCCATGGTTCCATGCAAAGCTCCAACATACAAAACTAAACATGAGTGAACTGAAGGGAAGTCTAGAGGCAGCCTTCCCATGGCAGTTCATCTTTCCTGAAGACAAATTCCAGGAGGGCAGCAGGACTTTCTCTAGAGGTGTCCCCACTTCCGTACTGTCCTTCCACGCTTTATTCTGCAGATATGGCCCAGGAACTCTCATAACCTGGTAGAGAAGCTTGTTTTTCCTCGTACCCTGGAAGAACACACAGGACCAGTCCTTGGGCTCCCTTAAGCCACAGCTGGATTACAGAGTAACATTTCCATAATAAAAGGGGATCTGCCCTATGATGATCCTGGATCTGTCCTCTCTTTAGAAACTGGAAAAAAATATGCCCAAGGATGTGCAACCACAAATGGGCCTGCTCTTCTGCTTGTGAACTCCATGAGATCCAGGAGATGACCTCAGCATTCCAGGGTGATCTGTTAGCCTCAATCTAGGGTCCATCTCTAAGTGAGCACTGCAGATAGGCAATGGTCTCTGCATTGCCTGTGCCAGGCTGCCCCACACGTGACTGTGCTGATGAGAGAACCCCCAGGGGATCTCCAGGCACAGGGTTTGCCTGCGAGTGGGTATTGAGTGCAGCTTTAACAAAACAGGGATGACTCACAGTGCAGGGAGCAGAAGGTACAGCACTAAACCCAGGTGCACATGGGGAAAGGAGGGCTCTGCAATGCCCAGAGAGGCAGTGGGGACCCAGGAGGCCCAGAGAAGGGGCAGTGGAGGGCGATTCCTGCACCCGCAGTGAAACACCACAGCCTGGAGCTAGTGGCCACCCAAAGACATCTCCTGCCATTGCAATATTGTGGGGCACTCTGAGTACCATCAGACCTCAGCCACCAGTATCAGTGGCTACAAGGGCACACTGATGGCTCATGCTCAATTTGTTGCCAACCATGATTCCCAGGTCCCTTTTTGTGGAGCTGCTCTCCAACAGATGAAACCCCGGCCTGTCCTGGTGCATGGGGTTATTCCTCCCTAGCTGCAAGACCCTGCACTTGCCTGTGTTGAACTTCACGAGGTTCCTCTGCCTCCAACTCTCCAGGCTGTCCAGGTCCCTCTTAAAGGCTGCACAGACCTCTGGACTATCAGCCATTCCTCCCACTTTTCTATCCTCAGCAAACTTGCTGAGGGTGCACTCTGCCCCTTCAGGTCACCGACTAATAAACTGGACAGGTTTTGACTGACTCCGGATACCAATAGTTGCAGGTCTCCAACTAGGCTCTGAGCCACTGATCACAACCCAAAAGCCTAAACCCCAAACCCAGCTGCTCACATGGAGGTGACCTCCCAGGTGCAAACCCACCACATCCCTGATGTTGCCTGTGGCCTTCAGAGACAGCAGCTTCCTCAACCCCCTTCCCCACACAGGAACCACTGCTGCCCTCTCAGCTCCTCTCACCACAGAGACCCCCCACCCACCGCCCACGCCTGCCTGCCTGCTGCCGGCCAATCAGGCACTCACAAAGACATGACGTCACAGCGCCCTCCCGCCCAGCTCTCTGGCCCTGCCCTCCAGGGCAGCAATGGCCTCCCCAGCCCTTCCCCGCCAGGAGCCCAGCCCGGGCTCAGCAGCTGCTCCGCGGAGATGATCTCAGCAGCGCAGAGCCCCGCAGGGCCCGGCTGCTGCCCAATGAGGCGCTGCGGGAGCGGTGACCTCACAGTCACCAGGCAGAGCCAGCCCTGCTGCTGCCCAATCAGCTCTGCCCGCAGCGGGGACCTCCCAAGCAGCAGCCACGCCCTCTCCCTGCAGCTGGCCTATCAGGGGCTGCGGCAGCAGTGACCTCCTCGTGCCCAGCGCAGCCATTGGCTGTGAGGCCCCGTGGGGCTCCTGGCTGTGCTGGGGGCTGTGCGGGGCCGGGGCAGGGAGGGGAGCCCAGCTCGGGGCTGCGGGTGCTGGGGGTGCTGGTGTGGGGGCCTGGGGGGCTGTGTGAGCTGCTGTGTTGGGCTCAGCCAGCACTGCCCACCCCGGCGTGGGGGAGAAGAGGGGCAGCCAGTGCCAGGGAAACCTGCCCTGGATTCTCTCCTCCTGCCCCCAGCACCCACACAAGGGTTGGAGCTGCCCCACGGGAGCCCTGGGGCTCAGGGAAGCCCCAGCCCCAGGAGTCCTGGCTGCCACGTTGTCCCCTGAGCACGGTGGGACCCTCAGGCAGGACTCTTGTGGCAGCCTCCATCCCTGAGCAGCCACTGCCACAGCCAGGGATCCACAGGGGTCTTTGCAGTGACAGTTTCTGTGTGACACCTTGGGAAGGAGCTCCCGAAGCTGGGAGCCCTGTTGGAGAGCAGCAGGATCACTGGGAACAAGAACTGAGGTCCAGGCTGTGGGTGTTGATCCAGCAGTCCCCATCTCACTCATTAGTCCCCATTTCATTTGACTCCATGAGCAGTTTGTGAAATGACCAGCTCCCTGCTCTGCAGCTGATGAAGTTGAGGAACATCGCTACAAATGCCCTTCCTGCTCTTCCTCATCTCTGCATAGTCCTGGGGACCATCTTGAAAACGAGAAACCCTATCTCCCTGGAACCCTGCCAGAGATGTGGCTTTCCAAGTCACTGCCAAAGGAAGGACTTCTTTGGGTTGCTTATTCAGTCTGTGGCAGCTCATCAGTGATGCTGTGAGCCCAGCTCTGCAGTCTGGGTGTCTTGGCCCATTCTCTCCCTGTCTCTTGTGCATCTACGGAACTCTCCCATTTCCACAAGTCCTGTTTAAACTGGCAATTTCTAACATCCCCTTAAGACATGATCTGGACACATTGTGACTCCTCCTGTTACTCTGTTCGCTCAGAGACCCAGCGGCTGGTTTGCCCTTTAGGGAGGTTAAAGCTTGCTCTGTCTTTCCATAGTCTGTCCTATTATCCAAGTCCTTACTATATGTACAGATTGTATGGACTTAGCATACACTTAAAGAGTGTCATTATTTTCCATGAAACTATACTCTGCTTTATCTTTTTGTTTCTTTGTAATTAAAAGAAGATCCCCCTGTGCCTGTTGGCAGCCGGTTGTCTAAGTAAAGCAGGTGAGAATTGGGGCAGGTGAGCTGTAACATCGAGTACAGACGTAGGTAGACTAAGGCTAGCTTTCAACATGAGTGATTTAAATTCCCAAGAGGCTGATGAGGGAAATGGTAGGGCTGGGGAGATGGCAAGGAAGATTGTGCATACAGTGCCTGATCTCTGGGACACTGCTTTTGCTACATGTGCTGATTTCATTAGGAGTCACTCTGGATGGCTATGAATGGGATGGTGTGCTGTCACCTATTCTTTAGAATAATAACAGAAAACTTTAAAAAGATGAAATACTTGTATATGATTGTTGTCTTCAGCTTTCAGCTACACTCTCCAAACCTCTCCGATTAGCCATGGACACTTGAAGGAAATTGCAGGGAGAGTCCTGGTTTATCAGGGCTTTTTGCTTTTTAATGAGCTCCACGCACGACTTGGTGCTGAGTCCATGAATTGCAGCTATTGAAAGGAGATCGAAGAAATCCCTGAAGAAGTCAAAGTCAGAAGGAAACCCTGAAGTTTTGTAGAGCATTAATGAATCCCACTGAGGCCATTAACTGCAACAACTCACCAGGGGCTGATTAAAGCTAAAAAATATAATCATTGGTAAGAGTTAGATAGAAAAAATGAGGTGGCTCTGATGCTGAGTACACTCTTGATGTATTTTGTCAACACACATTGGCCAAGCACAGGCAGAGAAACCCTGGGAAGGGAGATCCTTTCCTCCATGTGCTGCCCACGTCCTCCCTGGCATCAGAGTTTGGGTGAGGGTGTGCAATGCTGAGTGCAGGACAAACACACGACACCTCCCAGGGTCCCCAGAAGGATAAAGGGGGCAAAGAAGTCCTGATGATTCGGGGTAGGCCTCGGTGACAGACACAACAGCCATAGACAAGAGGATAAAGACCTCCATTCTGTTGGGGCCTTGGCAGTGCCCTTGGCCATCTCTACCACAGGTCATCCTAGACCTGCTCCTGTGTCCATGCAGACTATGGACACCCAATCTGCTTCCCCAGCAGGTGCTCACAAGAGGTTCTCCTTCCCTTCATTGAGAGCTTTTCCATCCTCAGTGGCTGTTTCTTGAAACATAAAGCCATGGGTGGTGACAGACTCGCTCTGGGTGCCCTGTAGCACCACTGCACTATCCTTCAAGTGATATTTCTTCATCCTATTGCCCAATCTGAGCTTCCCAAGCTGTATTTTGGTCCTGTTTCCTCTTTTCATGCTGCTTCCCACTACCAAGGAAATCTCTTGGCAGCCCCACAACGTGGGGACGAATATAACCTTGTGTGTCACGACAGAGTGGAACGTGAGGAACTGAAGTGCCAGGGCCCGAACGACAGGCCCGAGTCGGGGTTGACTTAGAGATGAATACGGCACTGCCTTTGCAGTACACAACACTCGCCTGTAGAATTGCTCATGCCAGCTTGCATGGAGGTTTATTAAACCATAGCTTTTTTAAGCTCTCGTGTGGCTGCTTTTGACCTTGAAGGGAACCCTCCCATCCGAGGCCTGGGCTCTGAGCAGATCCCCATCCCACATGATAGGGAAAGTATGCCACATCAGATGTTACCGCTCACAAACAAAATGCAAGTTATCATCATTTGCTGTTTTTACTCTATAAAAGATGGACACTCTTGCTGTGATTTTGGAGACCTCACGGGTGGATGCACCACCTAAGACCTCCCAGTTGCCAGGCAGGTTCTCAAAATCCTCGCCACAACAAGGACTCCTCCTCAGTGACTGTCAATCTGTATGACAGTAACATATTTTGGCAACTGGTGATGTATCTTTTAATCACTATTCTCTTTCTCATATAGTAATGGTTAGGTGCATTACCTTGCCTATTCTGTCTGTTGCTAAACCTGAGTGTGTAATAAGCTGATTTTGTTAAATGTATTATTCTGTACCACCTTAATATTAATAGTGAAATAAGACCATTCTTTCCAGTGGCGTCTGGTTTTTCCCGTTGCCCCATCTGCCCCAGAGCTGTGCCGGTGCTCTTCTTTCTCATCGTGCTCCTTTGCATGCCTCAAGCCCCGGGCCCTTATGGCCCTGAGTAGCAAGTGTGTGTTACAAGCAGTATGCAAATTATTGCCTGATGACTTTTAAAAGAAGGGAAAGATGCCTCTTCTCTTGCTGCTCTCCAAGAAAAAGCAGCCCAGCCTGAACCAGGCAATGCCTGTAACAAGACCAAGCAAGGTAGAGCAAGGTCCTTCCTTGCGCTCAGCTTCTTCTATTCCCAGTTGTCACTTTGACCATGCAGGTGGCAGGTGAAGTTGTGTGAGGTGTGAAACACAGGAATAACACCAGAGGAGAAACTGCCACTTGTGCACTTTGAGATGTGATCGTGACACATGCAATGGTGCAGTGTGACAAACAGAGAAGGGGTAAAGGGAAGCAAGCTAACCATCAGGAGACATGAAAGCAGTGCGAGATGCAGTGCCATAAATGCAGCATTCCAATGTGAGCCCCTTTTTGCATCTATCAGGCGGTGCTCAGAGAGTCTCTGATGTGTGAAGGTTGCTTGCCAAGGGCCAGAGGTACAAGCAGTGTAACTGGAGGGACTCGATGTCCTCCAGTTCATGGAGCTCTGTCAGACGTGGGCACTGAACAGTGCAAGAGAGTCCCCTCAGAGCCCATGGTTTTGTGGGTGTCCAGTTTGCTGAAGTGAGCCCTACTCAGATCCTCCTCAAGCAAGGGAAAGTCTTCCTTTCTCCATTTCTCCATGGTCTCCATGGCCTAGGATTCCTGATGGTCACTCTTAGCACTAAAGCCTGAGGCAAAAGTGGCCTTTTCTGTGTCCTCTCTCACCAGGGCTCTTGGCCTATTTAGCAGCAGGCCCGTATTTTCCCTAGTCAGCCTTTTGTTCCTGCTGTATTGTTGTATTGTATTTTCAGTAATTATTTATTATTATTTTATCAGGAATGTAAGAGTAAAAAATCAGAAAGAAGTAAATGAAAAGCACATGTTTCATGCCAAGTACATGGGAATTACAAGTGACTGCACACAGGACAGTTTTTAGCACTAACATTGTACCCATTGAGGAAGTTTCCTCAGTGCCTCCTTGAGCTCCTTGTTCCTCATGCTGTAGACAAGGGGGTTCAGTGCTGGAGGCACCGCTGAGTACCGAATGGCCAGTACAGAGAGATCCAGAGCTGGGAAGGATATGGAGAGGGGAGAGGGGGGAGTAAAGTGGGTAAGGGTGACATTTCACTGCCCCTGTGACCGCGGGTAGGAGTCAGACCCAACCAAATGGGTATCACGACCTCTAATCCATCCGAGGGACTGCAGATGACTGCACAGTCCAGGGCACCTGGACTGCAGAGCATTTCCAAGGGTGCTCGTTGTGTCCATTGTCTATACATCCTGCCCCTGGTATTTGATAGATGGTGACCCAGAGGGCTCTCCGTTCTCCCTTCTTCCTGACAGTTGAGTCCTCACTGCCTCTCCTGAGACTGCAGAGTCCTCTTTTGCCTGTGAATACCCAGTGCTTTACCTCTAAGAAACTCCATCTTCGAGGAGCTCTCCCTTTATGAGGCTCTACTCACAGGCCATCCCAGGCATATGCTGTCCCAGGAGGATCTCTGTGCTCTCCTGACACCGCCAGGAGCCTGGCCCTGCTCAGGAGCAGAGGCCCAGCTGAACTCACCAATTTCTCTGTCCCTTGTGCTCCCTCCTCCTGGGAAATGTTCACTTCAATAAACTAAAATAATCACCTGTTGTCCTTTGCTAATGATTGGAGAGACATTATTCCAACATGGCAATTTATTGCATCAAAGGATGACTATCTATGAAAGTTGGAAATACCCCACTCTGGAAGCCTCATTTCACATCCCTTAACTAGACAGGAGACCGAGGAGTGGACAAATAGGGAGTTAATTGACACATGGTCCAGGTGCTGATTCAGAAATATCAATCTGGGCAGTACCCATCTAGGCCTGGATCTGAACTTGTATTCGGATCCCTCCTCTAAACTCCACAAATACAGCAATGGTGGGATTTCCCTTGCCAAAACTGAAGCGAGCAGAGCACAGAGATCTGCCCACGAGCTCCTTGTCAAAGCTCCACCACAGTCACTGGAGATGCAGGGTGAGAGTCAGCAGTTCCCACAGAAACACCTGGTGACAACAGAAGAGACTGAGGAGGTCCAAGTGTCAGTGTCTGCTTGCTCTGATGGAGCTACTAGGAGACCTGCATGATCCTACAGCACGAGTTGGGGAATTGGCCATCTTGGCCATCTGAAATGACCCCAGATGCCAACTATGACAACAGCGACACTCCCCATGAAGCTGAGGTATGGGAAGATTGCAGGATTAACCAACAGCTCTTGTAATTCAATGCAGAGTCCTGATTTGATGTCACAGAAAAGTGCTGGCAGGGTCTTGTCTGATGCCTGGGGTGTCCAGCACAACCACATATCTCTAGCAGATACAGCAGATCACCTACAGGAAAACCATATCCCCTTGGAGTGATTGCTGGGCAAGAGTCCCAGGACATCCTGCGTTTCCATCCTGTACCCAAACAAAGACATTCCAGCACTGGCTGTAGGGAAAGCCCATCCCGTCTACATCCAGGGTGCTGCATAAGTGGGAGGCATCCTCATCCTGCCATGTCTCTGCTCCAGACCCTGCACTCTCAAACCCTTCTAGCTCTCCTCCCCTGAACTACTCTTCATCCCACCACATGACATGAACAGGTAACGGGCTAATGAGGACCTCTGGGTGGCTGCATCAAAGGCTGTCAAGGCCCATGGACATCTTCAGTGGCTCCTTGTTCTTCCTGAACCAGTGTTAGGTACAGGAGAGAGTGTCCGTTGGGCTGCTTTGTGTGAGAGGAAATGTCCATGGCCAGGAATACGTGTCCCCTCGCTGGAGAAGCTCCTGCCTGGCGATCTTGGCCCAGGTCCTTCCCTACCATCCTCGTGCTCTCCGTGCAAGTCCCATTCCTGCTGCCCGCCTCTCCCTCCAGCCCCACCGCTCACCTCCCTCGTGCGCTCCTGCACTCCACGGATCCCATCCATGGACGAGGAGCAGCCATTCGCCTGCTGCTCCTTCTCCATCTCCAGGACTCGCTCTGGGGACAGCCCTGCACAGCCAGTGTGTTTCTGGCCTGTCCTCTGCACAGACAGACACGTCCTCACAGTCCATGTCACAGCCCTGTCCTCTGATCAGCTGCTCACACTGAGGGGACCTCATAGGGCCTTGGCTGGGGCTGGTTCTGCTGCTGGCCAATCCCGCACGGGGCCAGCAGTGACCTCACAATGTGCCCTGGAACCTTCAGCTGGCTCTGGCCTATCAGCAGCAGGGACAGAGGTGACGTCACAAGAAACCTCAGCAACCCAGAGCTTCCTGATAGCATCAGGTCTACAGTGAAGGATGTGACCTCACTGTCACCATCAGAGCCATATCCATGCTTTTGGCCTATCAGGATTAGGCACAGCAGTGACCTCACTATTAATATCCAGGCCATGTCCCTGCTGCTGGCCTATCAGGGACTGGCACAGCAGTGACCTCACTAACAACATTCAGGCCATGTGCTTCCTGCTGGTCTGCCAGCTCCCAAGGCAGAAAGGCCGACACAACCAACATCCAAACCATGGGTGTTTTCTGCCTGGTCTCCACTGGACACTGAGGTGACATCACAACAGCCTAAGAGCCCCCTCTGGACTATCCAGAGCAATAAGTGTCCTCAGAGTCACAAGTTTGAGTCTATCAGCTACTCAGGCAGAAAGGACCTCCGAGTACGAAGGGCAGCCATGGCCCTGCTGCTGGCATGTCACGTTCTCACACAGAAGGGACCCTGTCATTGGTCCCAGGAACATGGGCAAGGTTGTTCTCCAGGGTGTGCTTGCTCCTGCAGTGCTTTCCCAGGAAAGGGTCTAGGAAAGAGCAGTGCCCTGGTCCCAGACACAAGTCACCACCTGTGGAGGTCAACCTAAGGTCAGTAGCAAAGAATGTCCCCTCGGCAGATGGGGGGCTGAGCAGGAGAGGCGGGAGCTGCAGCCACCTGGCCAGCACATGATCAAGGAACTCACTGGACAGCCTCACGTGTGATCAGCGTGTGATCATCTGGTTGATGGGTCGGTTGGGTTTGGGGCTTAACGTGCTGCCAGGCAGGGCGGGGGCTGTCTCCGGGGTCAGAAGCTCTATAAATTGTGTTTAAATAAAGGTCTCTGGTTTCACAACACCGAAGACCATGGTTGCTTCAGACACTGCAAATGTTGCCCAAAGTTGGGGCAAGAACACAGGGGAAGCTCACAAAGCCCGAACCCAGCAGTGTAGCCCAGCCGAACCAGGAACGGAGCAGGAAGAACTCCAGTGTGCACCCATTGCCTAATTAGAGGACAGCAGCCTGGGAACCACGGGAGGCGAAACGTCTCAAGGGCAGAAACGCAGCCTGGATGCACTGCAGCACATGGTGCACGAAGACAACCGGCAGATTTCCGGGAAGGATTTAGTCACTCTACTAGAGTGGATTCGGGAGAAGGTACCTACTTTCCCAAAGGAAGGCACACTCCAGCGACAGGTGTAGGAAGAACTCGGAAAGCGCCTTAAGGAGGTGATGGTGGATGGTGATACAGCTGCAGTAAAACTTGTGAGCATCTGGTGGCAGATCATGGTCACCCTGAAAAAGGTCTGGGATCTTCAGGGGGACAAAAGCAATCAGCCACGTGCAGCAGCACCATCAGCACCACCGTAAGCTGGGGCGGCTGATCCTCCGTGCGACCATCCGTTCGACCCAGGCCCCAGGGACCCGGAGAAGGAACATGATTTACAACCCCAGACCCACATAACGAGGTTACAAAAGGGGATCGAGGGTCGAATCACTGGAAATGTTTAGCAGAGAGGCAGTTCAGTGGGGGAACTTAGAAATATTAACAGCTATGCCGGTCGTGTATGAGTCGGTGGTGCATTTGACTGAGAAAAACCAAATCCTGCCTTAAAACGAAGAGGCAGGAAAGTGTTTTCAATGTGGAGAGAATGGCCATCTCAAGAAAAACTGCCCCAAAGGCCGAGAGGCGGAGGCAAGCCAGCTCCAGCTCGCTTATTCACCTGCTGTATGAGTCATTGACAGATCCACTTTGAGTGGTGGAGTGGATCTTTTTACCTCATGGACAATCAAAAAGAAATTATCACTGTGACAGACGAATATGCACAGTTAATTCAGAGAGCAAGAATGCACTTAAGAATATTAAACAGCAGCGATCCAAGATTCATTTATCTTCCTGCAACAAAGGAAAATTTGCAATGGTTATTAGCAGAACATTTACCCATGCAGGTGGCTTTAGTAGACTTTGCAGGACAGATGAACATTCACTATCCCCTGCATAGGTTGTGGTCAGAACTTCCTAACATTCCCTTATTAGCAAGGTCTCTTTGGCAGCAAACTCCCCTTTCAGGTATTACTGTCTTCATAGATGGATCAGGGCGAACTAAAAAGGCTGCCATTGCCTGGAAAATGTCAGTGGACGCAGAGTGGCAAACTGAGGTTCAAGCCAAAGTACCAGGCTCCACACAGCTGGTGGACTGGTAGCTGCAACCATGGCTTTTTAAAAATTCACAGCTCTAAATCTTAATGTTGGAACTGATTCCTTAAATCTCGAAGGCCTGTTGAAGCACTTGGAGGGAGCTACGGTTTGAGATGGCCCAATTGCTGATTGCTGATTTGCTGATGGCCCGATTGTGAAATTTATGGACTTTGTTAAATCACTGAGCCAATCCCTACTTTATTACTCATGCATGGTCACATACTGGGGAGAAAAGTCGGGATGTGTGTAAGCACTGGTTAAGATGTTTTGCAGTCATGGGTGTTCCAAAAATGATAAAACAGACAACGAGCCTGCGTATGGTGCTATGCAAACCCAGGACTTCCTTGAACATATTCCTTCAACATATCTTCGATATTCCTCATTCTCCTACTGGGCAGGCAGTTATTGAACACTCGCACCAGACCCTAAAAAATATGTTAATTAAACAGAGAGCGGGAGCTCAGAGAGATGGCCCCCAAAAAAGACTGGATAAAGCTTTATATGTATTTAATTTTTTAAATCGTAACATAGCAGGTGAGCAGATGAGCAGGTGAGTTACTCAACACTTTGGCCAACGGTCAGAAAATTTACAGCCAAGATCCCAAGTTACCGTAAAAGATCTAGTTACAGGGAAGTGGGAAGGTCCAAAGGACTTAGTAACTTGGGGAAGGGGTTATGCTTGTGTTTTGACAGACGGGAAACTAAGATGAGTCCCTTTGCGATGTGTATGACCCTGGCTTTCCTCAGCAGCTGTGCAGCCTTTGTCCCAAACTGGGTCAAACAGCCAAGAAACATATGGGTAACGTTAGCCATGTCAACAACAGACAATCCCTTTCAAACATGTTTAATAGGAGTATTTTCTTGGTTAAGACAGTTTGGGCTTTGGAAGACGCAAATTTTAAAGTTTTTGATTATTGAGTTAATTGTATTTTGCTTGTTGTTAATTGTCTACCTTGTCTGTTGTCATGTGTACAATGGTTAATTGATTGATCAATCAATCAAGTGATGACCGCTCAAATAAAAACTAAATAAGGAAGGGGGAGATGTGGAGGTCAGCCTAAGGTCAGTAGCAAAGAATGTCTTGTGGGCAGGTGGGGGGCTGAGCAGGAAAGGCAGGAGCTGCAGCCACATGGCCAGCACATGATCAAGAAGATCCTTGGACGGCCTCGTGCATGACCAGTGCGTGATCATCTTGTTCATTGGTTTGTGGGGTTTCTGGGTTCCACGTGCTGCCAGGCAGGGTGGAGGCTGTCTCTGGGGTCAGAAGCTCTATAAGTTGCATTTAACTTAAAGGTCTTTGGTTTCACAACACCGAAGTCTGTGAATCCTTCATACGCTGCAGATTTTCCATTGTCCATCTTTTCTCTGCTGCCTCCCATGCAATTAATGTGGCCTTCCAAGAAAATCCTGCTGCTCTGTGCCCTCCACAAAGTATTTGTGCACAGCATGAAGATCTCTCCTGGCCTTCTCTGGTCTAGGCTGAACAAACATCCCTCTTCCAGGTCTCCTTACCTGCCCCATGCTCCAGCCGCTGACCAACTTGTTGTCCCTGTGCTGAACTCCTTCCTGTTTGTTCATTTCCTTGCAGAACTGGAGAGCCCAAATGGGATCCGGTATAGAGGCATGGTGTCCACTGTGCCAAAAAGAGCGATAGAACACGCATGTGGCCCCACTGGCTGTGCTCTCCCAAATAAAAATCCGTGAGGATGGCCAAACGATGGCACAGGGACCCAAAAGGCCTCCCCTTGCTGACCACTAAGTCACTGAGATAAGATGTGGGTGCCCTTGGCCACCACCAGGACATACCCCGTGAGAGTCTCTATGGCAACGACCAGGGCTTTGTGATGGGGGTGGCATCACGTCCCCAAGGCCATTGTGATGGGGCGATGCCCATGGCAACCAAGGCTGTGTTGGGCCAGAGCACCACCCTTGGGGTCGCACTCTGAGGAGAGCAGCTCCAGCAGAAGGATCAAGGTTGGGTTGGGGATAGTTTTAGTTTAGTTTTATTTTATTAACCCTCTTGCTGGCTTCTTCCTTGCCTGCTCCACCTCTCCCTTTTCCTCTCCCCTTTACTCTTCTCTGTGCTTTTTCCTCGCCTGCTCCACCTTTTCCTTTAGCTGTCCCCCATTGCCTCCTCCTTGCTTCTTCCTCTCCTGCTCCACCTCTTCCTTTAACTCTCACCCTAGCCCCTTTCTGTGCTTCTTCCCCATCTCCTCCACCTCTCCCCTTTCCTCTCCACCTTTCCCACCTCTGTGCATATACCTCACCCACCTCCCATCTCCTTTTGCCTTGACCCCTTTCTCCCTTTTGTGCTTCTTCCTCTTCCCCTCCACCTCTTCCTTTAGCTCTTCCCCTTTCCCTCCTCTGTGCTTCTTCCTCACCCACTTCACCTCTTCCTTTCATGAAGGAAGCTCATTTCCTCACATACATTGACACCATCTCCTGTTACATCCTCATAGGGCAACTCAGGAAGTGCAGGCTGGATGAGTGGACAATGGGGTGAATTTAGGGCTGGCTGAATGGCAGAGCTCAGAGGGTTGTGATAAATGGGGCCAAGTCTAGTTGGAGGCCTGAGGCCAGTGGTGTCCCCCAGGGGTCCGTACTGTGCCCAGTGCTGTTCAACTTGTTCATCAGTGACTTGGACGAGGGGACAGAGGGCACCCTCAGCAAGTCTGCAGATGATACAAACTGGGAGGAGCGGCCAACACTCCAGAGGGCTGTGCTGCATTCAGAGGAACCTGGAGAGGTTGGAGTATTGGGCAGAGAAGAACCTCATGAAATTCAACAAGGACAAGTGCCAGGTCCTGCACCTGAGGAGGAATAACCTCAGGCACCAGGACAGATTAGGAGCTGACCTGCTGGAAAGCAGCTCCGCGGAGAGGGATTTGGGAGTCCTGGTTGACAATAGATTAACCATGAGGCAGCAACGTGGCCTCGTGGCCAAGAAGGCCAATGGGCTCCTGGCTGCATCAGGAGGAGCGTTGCCAGCAGGTTGAGGGAGGTGATCCTGCCGCTCTCCTCAGCTCTGGTGAGGCTGGACCTGGAGCATTGGGTGCAGTTCTGGGATCCCCAGTACAAGAGGGATGTGGAAATCCTAGAGAGGGTCCAGCGTAGAGCGCTGAGGATGATTAAGGGACTGGAGTGTCCGACTGCCCGCAGCCCCCCATGCCAGCCCCTGTCTCCAGCACAGCACAAGAGTCCCTGCTGCGGGGCTCCTCTGGCAGGGACACAGCAGCCTGCCCTTAGGTGATCTACCTAGAAGCAGATTTCTCATTCTTGTTTATTCCTCCTTGACAGCACAACTGCTGCTTTCCTCTTCTCCAGGTGTATCCTTGCTCCGCCAAGAGTCTTTCTGCAGGTGGGGACATTGGTGCTGGTCCGTCCAGCAGCAGGGCCCCAGGTGGCTGCTGCTGCTCTGCAGAGCACTTGACTGTTCGCCTACAGGGTCCAAAAGTGACCCCACACTTCCCATGGTGCTTGCAGTGAGTAGCAGACCCAGCTGGACAGGCACCACTGCACCTGATAACCCTTCCAAGGGGGTCTGTGGCCTTGGACGAAGAGCTGAGCAATCACTGGGCTTTTCAAATGGCTCAGGATGTGTTTCAATTTGTCCCAAGACCCAGCCCATGACACTGAAGGTAACAGGAATGGCTCTGCAGGCACCCTTCAATGTGCCTGCAGGGCCCTCTCTTCCACTTGTGGGACTACAGAGCTATCACTAGCCTGGACATTCACTGGCTTTGCCCTTTATATTTGGGTGACTCCACCTGAGTTTTTGAAGCTGGATTCACAGCCCACCCCAAGGCACGTGGTCCCCTTGGAGATGCCCTGTGGTCGCCTGGGGGATCTATATCTGTCTCCAGTCCTGTCATTTGGGGGATACCGCTTGACCATTCATCACCTGCAGGAGCACTGAACACCCACAAGTGAGAACAGGATCCAGGCCTCACTGCCTAACTTGTCACCTATGAGGACATTGCACGGAGCCCATGGAGAGCCCTGCAAAGCAACAGGGTCTTGAAGAGTGAAAGCCCTTGAGTAATTACAAATGCACCTTTCGAAGGAGAGAGCAACATTCAAGCAACACAATGAGGAAATCCCCTTTAATTAGAGCAAAGCCAAGACTGACATGAACAGGCAAAGAGATGGGCAGTGGCAGTTTATTTCTGAGGAACTAGTACCAAATGAATGAGCTTCCTCAGTGCATCCTTGATCTCCTTGTTCCTCATGCTGTAGATGAGGGGGTTCACTGCTGGAGGCACCACTGAGTACAGAACAGCCAGCACCAGATCCAGAGATGGGGAGGAGATGGAGGTGGGCTTCAGGTAGGCAAACAGACCAGTGCTGAGAAACAGGGAGACCACGGCCAGGTGCGGGAGGCACATGGAAAAGGCTTTGTGCTGGCCCTGCTCGGAGGGGATCCTCAGCACAGCTCTGAAGATCTGCACGTAGGACAGCACAATCAAAATTAAACACCCGAAGCCTAAACAGGCACTAAGCACCAGAAGCCCAGCTTCTCTGAAGTAGGAATCTGAGCAGGAGAGCTTGAGGATCTGGGGGATCTCACAGAAGAACTGCTCCACCACATTGCCTAGGCAGAGGGGTAGGGAAAATGCGTACCCAGTGTGCAGGAGAGCATTGAGAAAGCCACTGACCCAGGCAGCTGCTGCCATTCTGATACAAGCTCTGCTGCCCAGGAGGGTCCCATAGTGCAGGGGTCTGCAGATGGCAACGTAGCGGTCATAGGCCATGACTGTGAGGAGATAATACTCTGCTGATACTGAAAAAAGGAAGAAAAAGACCTGCCCAACACATTCCAAGTATGAAATGACCCTCATGTTCCACAGAGAATTGTGTATGGATTTGGTGACAGTGGTGGAGATGCAGCCAAGGTCGAGGAGGGAGAGGTTGAGGAGGAAGAAGTACATGGGGGTGTGGAGGCGGTGGTCGCAGGCTACAGCTGTGATGATGAGGCCGTTGGCCAGGAGGGCAGCCAGGTAGATGGCCAGGAAGAGCGAGAAGTGCAAGAGCTGCAACTCCCGCGTGTCTGCGAATGGCAGGAGGAGGAACTCGATGAGTGAGCTGCTGTTGGACATTAGCTCCTTCCAGTCACATGGGACTGTCTAAAGAATAGAAGATATGGAGAAGTTAAGAGAAACTTTTAAAGAAAAATGCCGTGAAGTCATTCAGTTGTCTGACACCGTCCTCCATTACCTCCCTTTAGTAAGAGTATCTTAGTGCAGTTGCTTTGCTTGAACTCCATTTTGCACTGTTTGTTGTGAGAAGCAGGGACATCAACACGGGAACTCCAGGGAGTCTGTTATGCCGTACAGTAGCAGAAACTGAGGCACGCTTGGACATTCACCTTCTATGTCAGGTGAAATCCACTCAAGATGTAGACAGGCTTTTCAGTATCTTTACTCCCAAGACTACACAAAGGGGTTTGAGGAACATAGTTTTATGGAATTGTTCCATAAATTGTTCCAGGCAATGACCTGTGGCAGGAGAGCTGCCCCTCTCCTCCGCTGCAGGTCTGGCTGCAGCGGAGGAGGCTCCTGCCCTGCACCCCTGCCCCTTCCCTGCCCATCTCTGCTGCCTGCAGCTGTCCCTGCCACCAGCTCTTTCTCTATCCCAGTGCCCCATCCCTGCAATTGCTCACAGATCCCATATTGTATCACCCTCTGTGTGCTCAATTCTGCCCTGCAGAAACCTCTGGGCCATGTCCAGGGGCAGCTCTGCAGTTGCAGATCCTAAGGAGCCGGTCACATGAGGTCCTATGAGTCCACAAAGAGGATATGGATGCTACCTGTAGGCTAAGGTGGGCATGAAGCAGCTTGCTGAGGCTTCTCACAGACCTATTGATCTCTAGGCATGAAGATCTAGGACTCCCAGTTCCCTGCCAAAACAGAAAGCTTGTTCCTTCATTCCCCCTGCAATATTAAGGAGGCTGAAAGAGCAGAGAGAGGAAGGAAAGCTCCTTCCCTTTCAAGTGGCCCTTCTGATCTTGCTCCTGTAAAGGACCCCTCGCACGTGCCCTGTGTATGAGCTGGAGCTGTGAGCAGACTTCACTCTGCAGCAGCCTCTTAGCAGCAGAATGAACCTGCCCTCACGGGTGTCTGTCTCCCCACGCAGCGCTTCCCCGCAGCGCTGTGGGGAGCACCCTGGGCAGTGCTGCCCCTCGCAGGCTGCAGAGTCACTGTCCCGGGCACACAGCACCCTGGGCCTGGGGGATGCTGCTCTCAATCACAGCCCGTGCAGAGCTGGGTGCAGACCGCAGCTTCACACCCCTGTGTCTTCCCTGCGAGAAGGGAGCAGGATGCCCTGTCCCTGTGAGCATGTGGCAGGGAATCCCTGCCCTGAAGCATCTCCTCCTCCTCCTAAACCCTGGATACTCCAGGAGAGAGACCTTTAAAATCCCAATCCATGATTACATGCACTGAGTTCAGAAGAGGCCACCAGGAACCTCAGCAGCATTGCCCTGCAGACAGAGACTCACTGTTTCAAGGGCTGTGAATATTCCCCCACAATGAGCTTTGCTCCCGCTCCACACTGCCGTTCCCCTCTCGCTGCCTTCTCTCCTCTGCTGTCCGCAGCAGCAGGCAGTGCCCGCAGCCCTGCTGCTCTTGGCACAGGAGCTGCTCCTGCACTCGGCTGTCTCTGGGCAGCGCTGCCAGGCTGCCACGAGCTGCCTCCGTCCCAGGAGCCTGGCCCCGCTCAGGAGCAGAGGAACAGCTGAACTCACCAATTTCTCTGTCCCTCGTGCTCCCTCCTCCTGGGAAAAGTTCACTTCAATAAACTAAAATAATCATCTGTTGTCCTTTGCTAATGATTGGAGAGAGATTATTTCAACATGGCAATTTATTGCATCAAAGGATGACTATCTATGAAAGTTGGAAATACCCCACTCTGGAAGCCTCATTTCACATCCCTTAACTAGACAGAAGACCGAGGAGTGGACAAATAGGAGTTAATTGACACATGGTCCAGGTGCTGATTCAGAAATATCAATCTGGGCAGTACCTGTCTAGGCTTGGATCTGAACCTGTATTCGGATTCCTTCTGTAAACTGCACAAATACAGCAATGGTGGGATTCCCCTTGCCAAAACTGAAGTGAGCAGAGCACAGAGATCTGCCCACGAGGTCCTTGTCAAAGCTCCACCACAATCACTGGAGATGCAGGGTGAGAGTCAGCAGTTCCCACAGAAACACCTGGTGACAGCAGAAGAGATTGAGGAGGTGCAAGGCACGCGTCAGTGTCTGCTTGCTCTGATGGAATTACTAGGAGACCTGCATGATCCTACAGCACAAGCTGGGGAATTGGCTGTCTTGGCCATCTGAAATGACCCCAGATGCCAACTATGACAACAGCGACACTCCCCATGAAGCTGAGGTAAGGGAAGATTGCAGGATTAACCAACAGCTCTTGTAATTCAATGCAGAGTCTTGATTTGATGTCACAGAAAAGTGCTGGCAGGGCCTTGTCTGATGCCTGCGGTGTCCAGCACAACCACACGTCTCTAGCAGATAGAGCAGATCACCTACAGGAAAACCATGTCCCTTGGAGTGATTGCTGGGCAAGTGCCCCAGAGCATCCTGCGTTTCTGTCCTGTACCCAAACACAGACATTCCAGCACTGGCTGTAGGGAAAGCCTATCCCGTCTCCATCCAGGGTGCTGCATAAATGGGAGGCACCCCGGCCCCGCCACGTCTCTGCTCCAGGCTCTGCACTCTCAAACCCTTCTAGCTCTCCTCCCCTGATCTCCTCTTCATCTCATCACATGACTAATGAGGACCTCTGGGTGGCTTCATCGATGGCTGTCAAGGCCCATGAACATCTTCAGTGGCTCCTTGTTCTTCCTGAACCAGCGTCAGCTACAGGAGAGAGTGCCCGTTGAGCTGCTTTGTGTGAGAGGAAATGCCCATGGCCAGGAATACGTGTCCCCTCGCTGGAGAAGCTCCAGTCTGGCTATCTTCGCCCAGGTCCTTCCCTACCATCCTCATGCTCTCCGTGCAGGTCCCATCCCTGCTGCCGCCTCTCCCTCCAGCCCCACCACTCACCTCCCTCATGTGCTCCTGTGCTCCAGTGATCCCTTCAGTGGATGAGGAGTAGCCAGCCGTTCACCTGCTGCTCCTTCTCCATCTCCAGGACTCGCTCTGGGGACAGCCCTGCACGGCCAGCGCGTTTCCGGCCTGTCCTTTGCACAGACAGACACGTCCTCACAGTCCATGTCACAACCCCATCCTCTGAACAGCTGCTCACACTGAGGGGACCTCACAGCCCTTGACTGGGGCTGGTCCTGCTGATGGCCAATCCCGCACGGGGCAGCAGTGACCTCACAGTGTGCCCTGGAACCTTCAGCTGGCTCTGGCCTATCAGCTGCAGAGACAGAGGAGATGTCACAAGAAACCTCAGCAACCCAGAGCCTCAGGTCTACAGAGAAGGATGTGACTTCACAGTCACCATCAGAGCCATGTGCCTGCTGCTGGCCTATCAGGTCCTGCGGCAGGAAGGCCAACACAACCAACATCCAAACCATGAGCCTTTTTTCTGGCTTGTCACCACTAGACATTGAGCTGACGTCACAACAGCCTATGGGAGCTAAGAGCCCCCTTTGGCCTATCATCATCTCCGGAGCAATAAGTGTCATCAGAGTGAGAAGTTTTGGGGCTATCAGCTACTCAGGCAGAAATGACCTCAGAGTATGAATGGCAGGCATGACCCTGCTGCTGGCATGTCATGTTCTCACACAGAAAGGACCCTGCCATTGGTCCCAGGAACATTGGCAAGGTTGTTCTCCAGTGTTGTGGTTTGATGGTGAGGGCATATGTTGTAAAGAGATGAATCCTCCTGCGTTCCAGGTGACCCTCAGAGGTTAGAGGAACTGAGGGCAGCTGGACTCATCTCTTAATAGGGTTACCAAATACTATGGTAACTATAGGCCCAACTCTGGCAGTGCAGGATTCACAAACAGTCTGTCAACTGTAGGTCCCATTGCCTTCAAAACCAGTAGTCAAGTTCAGAAATAGCAGTTTATTCAAATGCAACATTTAGAAAACAGGTTTCGGATGTCAGGACAGGAAATTCTCGACTATAGCGTGGGGTTCTTAGCTAGTGTCTAGTGTACAAACGTGCAATCATCAATAACTCCAGAAGATGGGAGAGGGCTCTCAACCTTGAGGAGTCTCCTTAGGCAGTGTCCTCTGCAAAGGGGAGAAAAGGAGTTGAGCCTGTTGATGGATCCAGAAGTTATGATGGAGTCTTCCCTCTCCCTTCTTCTTTCTTCCTTCTTTCTTCCTTCTTGCCTTCTTCCTTCTTTCTTCCTTCTTGCCTTCTTCCTTCTTTCTCCTTCCCTAGTACCTCCTTCTTACCTTTTATATATTTTCTTTTACGTATAGTTGAAGCTTGAGTGACTCTAGTCATACTTACTTTTGTTATTGATTTGTTTGAAAAAGTCTCCTGAGTTAATTGAAAATCTAGAAAGCATGCTCAGTGAGGAGTGGTCGTTCCTTGGAAGTGGATAATTTCTGAGATGTTGTTGTGTATTGGTATTATAATGAGATTAGGAGGAGGAGAAGTTTGAGCAAAGTCTATCGGAAGGGACTGATCTGACACCATTGTTGGCCCAGCACCAGACATCACACTATGTGGCTTACCAGCTGCATGGCACGACCAGGTTGCCGCCTCTGTAGGGAGTACAACAGAGTTTGGCCGCGGTGTCTTCACTCCGCTCTGCCCTCCATTCACTCATCGTCTGCACGGCACCATCACATTATCCCCTTCACAGGGACGTCAACAAAGTTTGGCCACAGTGTCTCCTTTCTGCTCCACTCTTCATGTACTCATATTGGCACGTGCTAGGAGGGCAGATTGTGTTGCCAAGGGAATTGTGGAGAAGTAGATTCCACACGTACCAACCATCCTGGAAGCAGTAACTGTACCTCACTTCAAGGAAGCCTCTGTAATGCCATAACTTCTGTCAGGCCCTAATTTTTCTCTAACTTCCTCTTTCTCGAGGAATTCTCTCACAGGAGCTCCCAGGGAGGAATCCAGTTGCTGCATCCCAAAACTTAAAAAAGGGGGATTCCCACCTCCTGTCAGTTTGTGGAGTTCTTGGGAACCAGTGGAATCTTGCTCCATTCTTGGTGCTTCTCCGTGCTCACTAGATGTCTTAAGTCCTCTAATCAGTCCCTGAAGCATGAGTAAATAAATTCCCTTTTTCTCACTCTGCAGGTGTCTTGTCCTATTATGAGATGGGAGCAGCTCTCCCCGGGATGGGAGCAGCTCCTCTTAAAGGAGCACCAAGACACAGGGCACTGCCTGCGGGCACCAGGCTGAGATGAGCTGCCCATAAGTGAAAGACAATTGGGATTGGGAGGACAGCTGAGAGCTCTCTGAAGGGATAAATCTTCCCAGCCCTTGGCACGGTAAGTGTCTGGGTGCAGGGCAACAGTGCTGTGGTTCCTGGAGGGATCTTCTGAACCTGGCGCCTTCAGGCTAATAGGATGTGTCAGGGTGTCTCTCCCAGCTTTTCCTGTTTGGAGCTGGTGGTGCTTCAGCAGGGATTCCCAGGCACACATTTAGAGGGACAGGGCATGACAACTCCCCTCTCCTAGGGAAAGAGCTGCAGTGTGAAGCTGGAGAGGGCACCCAGGTGTGAGTGGGCAGCAATTCAGAGCAGTGTCCCTGTGCCCCAGGGTGCTGTGTGGCCAGGGCAGTGATTCTGCCACCTGTGAGGGTCGGCACTCAGCCTGCCTGAGGAAATGCCCATGGTGCTGCAGGGAGAAGCTCTGGGTGGCAGGAGAGACCCCCATCAGGGCAGGGTTATTTCCTCATCATCAGGGTGTTCCACAGGTTAGGGCTGCTCTCAGCTTCAGCTCATCCCCAGGATATTTGCTAGGGGTCTCTTTAAGAGGATAGGCCTGACAGGGTTAACTTAAGGAGTTTTCTTGAACCTCTGCTTTCAGTTTCTTATTTATTTATTTATTGGGGGTGTGTGTGTGTGGTTTTCTCTGTGCTGTCCTGCACACTGCTAATACATTTTCAATAGCACTCTGCAAGAGCAAAGCCCTGGGCCAGTTCTTCTGTGAAATCCCCCCAGATCCTCGAGCTCTTTGGTTCAGTTTCCTACCTTAGGGAAACTGGGATCCTGGTGATTACTCTTGCTGTAGACTTTGTGTGATCTGCTTTCATTGTCCTGTCCTGAGTGCAGATCTTCACAGCCGAGCTGAGGAGCCCCTCCAAGCAGGGCCGACACAAACCCTTTTCCATGTGTATCCTGCACCTGGCCGTGTCTCCCTGTTTGTCAGCACTGCAGTGTTTGCCCACCTGCAGCCCTCCTCCATCTCCTCCCCAGCTCTGCATCTGGTGCTGGGAGTGAGATGTCCCCAGGCCCTCTCAGAGGCTTCTGCAGTGGGACATTTCCAGCGCACAGATGATCGTCCCCTGCTGGCACCAGCCGCAGCGCTGGGCTCCAATGTTACCGATGTTATTGAATATTCATTAATCCGCAGCCAATCAGGTGGCGGCGGGGCTCGGGGGCGGGGCGGGTACTGAGCGCCGCTGACAGGTGGGCGGGGCAGCGGCAGAAGCAGCCAATGAGCGCGCGGCGGGAGGCTGGGGGCGTGGTGGCGCGTGCCGTGGGCGGGGCCAGCGCGTGACGCGGCCGTTGGGCAGCGGCGGCTGCAGGCGGCGGCGGCCCTGGGGCCGCAGCGAGGCGCGCGGCGGGCGGCGCCGGCTGCGGGCGGCGCGAGTCCCGCACGACCGATCCCTGCGCGATCCCCGTGCGGCCAGAGGCGCTCGGGACCGCGGGAGGCGGCGGCTGGAGGCGGCCCGAGGCGCGAGGGGCGGCCGGGGCCCCGCGGCCTCGCAGCCGGAGGCTGGGGCCGTTGCCGGCTGTTGTGGACAGCGGCCGTTGGGCTGTGCGGGAGCGCGCGGCAGGCGGCGGGGCCCGGGAGCTGCGCGCGGCCGCCATGGGGAAGCGGAGCTCAGCCGGCTGCGTGCCGAGGTGAGCGGCGGCGGGAGCCGCCCCGTGGGTGCCGGCCCCGCTGGGCCCCCCTGGGTGCTGCCGTCCCCCGTGGCACCCCCAGAGTCGCCCCCTTGGGGCCGGGTGCCCCCCTGCGTTGGGTGACAGACACCCCAGGTGCCCCTTCCCCCCAGTGCCTCCTGTGACACGTGTGTGCTCGTCAGCACACTCGCATCCTGCGTGTGCAGGACACGTGTTCTCATGCATATGGTCACGTCACCCGTGTGTGGGACACGTGGGTGCCTGTGATCACCGTCACGTCGCCCGTGTGTGAGACACGCTGGTGCTCGTGCACATGCCCATGACACCTGCTTGCAGCACACACGTGTGCTCGTGCGCACCCTGCCCGGGGTCCCCATGTCTCCTGCTGGGATTATGGGAATGGGCCCAGGCTTCGGGGCCCCGCTCTGTCCGTTGACTGCCCCCCCATCCTCCCCAGGTTCTTCAGAGCCTTCCTGAAGAGGCTGCGCATTGTGCGCAAAGTGGCCAAGAACCCCGACGCCACCACTGCCGAGCCCCAGGTGAGACCCAAGGGGGTCCCGTGGGTGGGAGAGCCGGGACCGAAGGGTTCCTTCCCCCGGGGGGGACACCAGGGGATCTGGGGGGCTCAAAGAGGTCTGTGGGGAAGGTGCCGAAGGGGCCCCTGGCACTTGAGGTCTGGGGGGTCCCATCGCTGTCGCAGGGCAGAGCTGGTGGGAGGGGGTACCAATGGGATGGATCATCGGGGCTTTTGGTGAGGGTCCCAGAGCACTGCGGGGTCCAAAGGGCACAAGGGTCCTGTCCCGGGGTGCAGACAGGGGTTGGGAAATGGTTCTGGGGGCTTCCCAAGATGCCCGATGGTGCAAGAGGGGGATTCCGAGGGGCCTGGAGGGGCCCAGGGGTGCCCCAGGCTGCAGGCAGGAGGGTGCCAAGGGGATTCCAAGGGTGCAACGTGGGTGTCACAAGGAGTTGGGGGGATGGTGTCCCGTGTGTGCCCCAGGGTACCACATGGGGGTTTAAATGTGTCTGGGGAGATCCCAGGGTGCAACAGGGGTGTCCCAAGTGGTCTGGGGTGGGAGTGGGGGTTCAGTGGTGCCCTGTGGTACAACAGGGGGAGTCCCAAAGGGTCCGAAGGGACCACGGGTCCTCCAGGGTGCACACAGCGCGTCCCAACAGGTCTTGAGGGGCACAGTGGCACCCTAGAGCATGGGCAGGATGGACCCAGGGGGTCTGGGAGCCCCAAGGATGCCCCAGGGTGCAACAGGGAAGCCCCAAAGGGTCTGGTGGGGCCCATGGGTGCCTCAGGGTGTAGGCTGGGGGGTCCCAAGGGATCAGTCGTGTCCCGTGGGTCCCCCAGTTTACAACAGAGGGATTCCAAGGGGTCTGGGGATCCCATGAGTGTCCCAGGATCCAGCATGGGGGTTCCAAGGGGCCTGGGGTTGCCATGGTGCAACATGGGGATCCCAATGGATAATGGTGGCCCGGGATGCAGGCAGGGGGATCTCAGTGTGTCTGGGAGGTTCCAAGGGTGCCCAGGGTGCTAGAGTGGGTCCCAGTGGGTGTGTGTGGGGCAGGGGGGGCAGGTCAAGGGTGCCCAGGATGCAGGCAAGGGGTTACGAGGCATCTGTAGCAGGGGGAGGGTTAGAAATGTGCCCTGTGGTGCAAGAGGGGAATCCCAAGGGGCTTGTTGGGGTCCCATGAGTGCCCCAAGGTGCAAGCAGGGGGTTCTAATGGGTCTCTGGGGGTTCCATGGGTGCCCCAGGGTGCAGCAGGGGAGTCCCAAAGGGTCTGGGTGAGCAAGGGAGTCCCAGGGTACCTGGTGGGGGGTACCAGTGGGTCTGGAGGGCAACAAGGGTGTCTCAGGTTGCAGGCCTGGGGGTGACAAGAGGGCTGCAGGGGGGCAAAGGTGCCTTGTGCTGCACAGGGGGTCCCGAAGGATCTGGTGGAGTCCCCTGGGTGCCCCAGGGTGCAGGCAGTAGGTTGCAAGGGACCGGAGATCCCCAGAGTGTCCTGTGGTGCCACAGCAGATCTGAAGGGGCCTGGGGGTCCCATGGAGGCCCAGGGGCAGGTGGGGGTACCAAGAAGTCTGGGCAAGACCAAGGGTTCCCCAAGGTGCAACGGGGGGATCCCAGTGGGTCTGTGGGGTTCCCAGGCTGCCCCAGGGTGCAGGCGGGTCCCAAGGCATCTGGGGCTCCAGTGGTTGCCCTGGGGTGCAGACATGGGTCTGGAGGGGATCCCATAAGTGCCCTGTGGTGCAGCTGGGGGTTCCAGTGGGTCTGGAGAGCTGCCAGGGGCTCCTGGGGCAGGAGGGAAACTCCATGGAGTGGCTGGGGCTCCAGGGGGAAGGGGGCCCTGCCCCCCTGCACTGCTGGGTGCCTCCTGGTGACACCGAGCCCGGCACAGGGCTCCCCGCGGGTGCTGCGCTCCAAGGAGCTGGAGGGGGCCGTGGGGCCCAGCGCCCCCCCCGTGCCGGAGCTGCAGCTGCAGACGGGGCCCGCGGCCCCGCGAGCCCCCGCACAGGTGCCCCCGCGCGCGGCGCCCCTCGCCCTGCGGCCCCCAGCACCCAGTGCCCCTGGGGCGCTGCCACCGGGACCTGCCACCCTGGGGGTCCCAGCACGAGGAGCCCTCGCTGTGGGGCCACCTGCACCAGGAGCCCTCCCTGCTGGGTCCCAACCAGCTGGACCCGTCACCTTCGGGCCCTCAACACCAGGGCCCCCCACTCAGGGACACGTCCCACCTGGGCACCTCAACCTCGGGCTCCCAACCCCAGGCCCCCTCATCCCAAAAACTCCCGACCATGTCTGCATAGTTATAGAACCCCCACCCACAAGACCCTCCACCCCAGGCCAATATCCCAATGACCATTCACCCGTGGGAACAAGTCCCCAGGATCCCTCAGCCGCCTGCTCTAAACATCAGGCTGCTTCAGGCCCACGGCTAGGCCCAGGGGACCCTTCATCCATGGGACGTCCCCCTCAGTACCATTTCACACATGGACCCCCATTCCCAGGAGCCCATCCACCCCCACCTATGCAACCCATCACCCGTGGGCCCTGGTACCCGGCACCCTTCATTTCTGGACCCCCACCTCCCGGCCCCTTCCCCCATGGGCCCCCAACTGTCAAACCCTTCTCCCATGGGTCCTGCTTCCCTGGGCCCTCCTTCCGTAGTGCCCCCGGCCCTGGACCCTTCACCCGTGGGCCCCCGCCCCCAGTAACCATCCCCCGTGGACCCCAGATCCCAGACCCCACAACCGGTGTTCCTCAACCTGCAGGACTCAATTCTCACGGGTGCAAAACTACAGCACCCATCACCAAGGGTCCACCGCCATCAGCACCCTTACCCCGTGGGCCCCCACCTCCCAAATACTTCCCCCGTGGGCCCCGTTTCCCTGAACCCATGACCCGTGGTCCCTGGTTCCCTGACCCCTTCATTCGTAGACCCCCAACTCTTGAACACGGCGTCCCTGGACCCTTCTTCCCTGCACCCGTCCTCGGAAGGGTCCCCTCCCCTGAACCCTTCACCCGTGGGCCTCCACCTCCCGGACCCTTCCCCCATCACCCCCCACCTCCTGAGCACTTTCCCCATGGGCCCCGGTCCCCTGCACGCTTCTCCCATAGGGCCCCATCACCTGGACCCTTCCCCCATGGGCTCCCACCTCCACGTCCCTTTATCCATCGACTCCCGCCTATGGAGCCCGTCACCCCTGGGTCCCGGTTCCCGGACCCCTTCATTCATAGACCTCCGCCTCCTGAAGCCTTCACCCCTGGGTCCCGGTTCCCTGAACCCTTCATTCGTAGACCCCCGCCTCCTGAAGCCTTCACCCCTGGGTCCCGGTACCCTGAACCCTTCATTCGTAGACCCCCGCATCCTGAAGCCTTCACCCCTGGGCCCCGGTTCCCTGAACCCTTCATTCGTAGACCCCCGCCTCCTGAAGCCTTCACCCCTGGGTCCCGGTTCCCTGAACTCTTCATTCGTAGACCCCCGCCTCCTGAAGCCTTCACCCCTGGGCCCCGGTTCCCTGAACCCTTCATTCGTAGACCCCCGCCTCCTGAAGCCTTCACCCCTGAGCCCCGGTTCCCTGAACCCTTCCAAAGGGCCCAAACCTCTGGACCCTTCCCCCATTGGCCCCCACCTTGCGGATATAGCACACGAAGACCCCAAGCCCCTCCACCTTTTATTCATAGGGCCCCAGGCCCTGAACACTTCATCCATGGGCGCCCATCCCCTGGGTCCTTCATCCGTAGGTCCCCCTACCCTGGGTCCTTCACTCACGGACCTCCACATCCCGAACACTTTGCCCGTGGACCCCCCTTCCCTGGACCCTTTATCCATGGGCCCCGCTTCCCTATACCCTTTATCCGTGGACCCCACTTCCCTGGACCTTTTATCCACGGGCCCCGCTTCCCTGGACCCTTTACCCGTGGAGCCCAACCTCGCGGCCCCTTCCTCCATGGACCCCCACCTCCTAAGCACTTTCCCCATGGGTCCCGGCTCCCCGGACCCTTCTTCCGTAGGGCCCCGACCCCCTGAACGCTTCAGCCAGGGGGTCCCCATCTGCTCGGTTGATCCATAGGCCCTATGAGCCATCCCCCTTGTGCCCCCACCCCCAGGACCGTTGACCCTTGGGTTCCCTTTCCCCAGCCTGATCCTCCCCCCAGCAGCCGCAGGGCCCTGTTGCCAGGACCCCCCACCCCCAGGACACTTCCCTCCCAGCCCCCGTCCAGGACCCCTCCCCCTTGAGCTGCCCCCAGCCCCCTTCACCCACAGACTCCGGTGCCCAGGACCCTTCCCCGCCTGGCCCTCACCCCAGCCCCCTTCACCCGCACAGCTCCTGCCCCCAGCGCCCCTCGCTCCCCGCAACAGCCCCCGATCCCTCCTGCCACAGGCGCCCGGGACCCTCCAGCCGCCCTTCCCCTGGCCCCTTCACCCACAGCAGCCTCCCCCGTGCAGCCTGGATGCCCAGAGCTGGTGCCCGAGCCCCTGCAGCCTTCAGGGCAGGGGTGCCCACATTGTCCCTGCGGGGCCGTGTGTCCCGAGTGCCCTGCACCCCTGGGTGCCCACGTGCCGGCGGGTGCTGCCGGCTGCCCCAGCGCGTGCGCCCCTCGGGTGCCCTCAGGCAGGTGCCCCGGTGCCTGGGTGCTGGGGTGCGTGTGGGTGCCGGGACACCTGGGTGCGTGGGGGTGCCTGTCCCCAGTGTGCCTGCAGGCCGGTACCTGCAAGCCTGGGCCCTTGGGTTCATGCGGGCGCCCGGACGCCTGGGCCCTCAGGTGCGTGTGGGCGCCTGCTGGGGGGCACCCCGATGTCCTCGGGTGCCTGTGGGTGTCCAGAGCGAGCAGCGAGCTCGCAGACACCCAGGTCTGTGGTGCATGCGGGAGGCCGGAGGCGAGTGTGGAGCTCCTGGGTGCCCAGCGCCCAAGGTTTGCAGGTACTCGCGCAGAAAGTGGCAGTGCCCCTCACCGAGCTATGGATGAAGTGTCAAGCGGCGCACGGACAACAAGGACAAGAGCAGGACGCCAGGTGAGGCCCCCGAGGCACCCACGGGTGCCCCGAGTCCCCGCTGACACCGCTGGAGTCAGAGGGGAAGAGCAAGGAATGGGGACGGCCAAGGGCACAGGGCAGCTCCCCCAGCAGGGGCAGCACCCGCCGAAAAGGGGCACGGGAGCATCCCCAGGGTGGGCAGCCCAGCCAGGTGCTCACCCGTGGGTGCCCCCAGATGACTCTGCTGACATGGACAACTGTTCAGAGGAGGAGAGCATCTACTTGGAGCAGGAGGGCAGCGACGATGCTCTGCACAGCAGGTGGGTGCTTGACGGGTGTCCCACTGCCTGCACGGCACCCACAGGTGCCCCGGATGGTGCCACCCTGTCACACTGTTCCCCAGGACCTTTTCTACAAGAAAGAGGAGCTGCAGAAAGTGAAGAAGAGGAGGAGGACGCTCCCAGGCTGTGCTAGGACCCAGGTGAGCAGGTGCCTCTCCAGGGTGGAGGTGACAGGGTGCCCGGGGGGTCCTGCTGCAGCCTTGGGTGTTGTGGGTGCCACAGGAGGAGCTGGGGGCAGTACCCAGGATGCTCCCCCACGTGCCAGGGTGCCAGGTCCTAGAGTTGTCCCCAGGACATCCCCAGCAGTGCTGGGTCCCCAGGCTGCCCCTGCCTCTGCCCTGACCTACCCGCTCTCCGCAACAGCAGCCCAACATCAAGCAGAAATTGTTGGCCTTGCTGAGACATTTCAGTGTTGGGTGAGGTAGGGTGTCCCCCCAGGCACCCATGGGTGGCCCTGGGCCCCCACGCTCCCTGTGGAAAATGGGGCTCTGCAGATGGTCCCAAACACCCCCCAGCTCCCTCTACTCCCAATATTGAGGTGTCCCCAACCTCTCCCAGACACCCTGGTATTGGGGTGAATCCACCTCCCTTCATCCCCACAGTATTTAGTTCCCCCAACCTTTCCCAGACCCTGCCCAGGATTGGGGTGCCCCAAGCTACATTTTCAGCCAATATTGGGGTGTCCCAGTTCCTCCCCAGGATTGCAGTGCCCCCAAATCCCTTCACCCCCAATACTGAGGTGCCCCAATCCCTTCACATCTAATATTGGGTGCCCTAGGGCCCCCAGCACCTTTTAATATGGATATTGGGATGCTCATCTCCCCCCCAATATGAGGTTCCCCTTTATCCAACATTCTGGGGTACCCCAGACTCCCCTCACTATTGAGGTGCCTCCCATCTGCCTCCCCCCAGTACTGGGGTGCCCCAGGATCTTCTAAGTGCTGGGCTGCCCTCTAATGCCTTCCTCCCATATTGGGGTAGCTCAGACTCCCCCAGTATCGGGGTTCCCCCAGCTCCCTTTAACCCAATAGAAGGGTGAGACCCTCCCATAATGGAGTTCCCCAGGTTCCATCTCCTGATATGGGAGGGAATTGCCCCACTTTCCACTCAGGTTTGGGTTGCTCCCAAATCCCTTCATCCACAATTTTGGGCTACCCTGGGCCACCTCTGTAATGGGATGCCACCAGAAACCTTCATCCCTAATATTAGGAGTCCCCAGAGACCCCAATATTGTTGCCAGACCCCCCCAGTCCTGGTGGTTCCCTCAACTCTTTTCACCCCTGTCCTGGGTTACTGCAGAGCCCTCCAGTTTGGAGGGTGCCCCCCAGGTCCCGTTCCCCTCAGTTGTGGGGTGCCACAGACCCCCCCAGCATTGGTGATCCCCCCCAACTCAGTACACCCCTAGTGTTAGGGTGTCCCCAACTTCTGCCAGGCTCCTCCTAATATGGATCTGCCCCCTGCTCCATTTACACTGGATATTGGGGTGTCCCAGAGCCCTCCCCAGTATTGGGGGTGCCCCAGACTCCCTTCAGCCCAGGTATTGTTGGGCCCCAGCTACTTGCACGGCCAGTACTGAGGTGCCCCCGACATCTCCCAGACCCCTCCCTGTAGTGCAGGTGCCCACAGCTCCCTTCACCCAAAATCCTGGGGTGGCCTAGATCCCCCCAACATTGGGGTGCCCAAAGCACCCCTGGCTGCCACTGCTGGGGTCCCCGGGAATCCCCCAGTATTGGGGATGCTCCCAGCTGTCTTCACTCAAAAGTTGGGGTGCCCTGACCCTTTTGCCAAGTATGTGGGTGCCCCAAATTCCCCCCCCCCACATATTGGAGTCGCTACTAGTTTTTTGAGACCCTACCCAATATTTCTCCCTCAAAACAAACAAACAAACAATATTGGGGTACCCTAGAGAATTTCACCCATAATATTGGGGTATTCTGGACTCACCAGCCCAGGTTTGGGTGCCCCCAGCTCCCTTTTCTCCCCAAATGGGGATGCGTAATTTCCCCCCCATATTGCGGTGCCCCAACTGACTGCCCTAACCCCCCCAATGACCTTTCCCTGCACAGGCTGCAGGAGGAGGACCATAAAAATCTCATGGATTCTGGAGGAATCCCCCAAAAGTTGAAGACCCAAGTGAAAAGCAGCCAAGAGGAGCTGACATCAGCCAGGTAAGGGGCAAGCTGGGGTGGAGGGTGCCAGGCAACCGAGGCTGGGGTTTGGGGTAGAGGGGGGGATATGGGTTGAGTTGGGGTCCTTGGCTCCTGAGGTGTGGGGACATTGGGGTTGCAGGAGGAATTTGGGGTCCCTAAAGTGGGATTTGGGGTCCCCGAGTGGATAATGGATTTTGGAGTGCAGGAGAAAGGGAGGAAACTGGGTTCCCAGGAGGGCTTGGGGGTCCCTGTCGAGGAAGCAAGAAGGGATCTGTGGGGTTGGGGGGATTTTGCATCTCAGGACAGGGGTCATCTCAGGCCCCTGCGTGTCCTGAGTGGTGTCCTCGTTGCCCCAGAGCTGCCAGCGCAGGACAGAGGTGCTCCAGGCGGTGGAGGTGGTGGTGGTGGGTGCACAGGGGGGCACAGCCCCCTGTTGCCTTGTTTCCTGCGGCGGCTGCTGCTGGGCACCCGCCGTGCCGAGTGGCCGGGCTGTCTGCGCTGCCTCCTCGTGCTGCAGGTGCGTCACCTTGGTCGGGGACAGTGCAGGGACGCGGGGGACACAAGGCACTGGGGGCCACGGGATATTGGGTGGACACCTGGGGCATGAGGGACACATGGGAGATTGGGCACAGATGGGATCAGGGACACAGGGGGCATGTGGGATTAGGGATACAGAGGGCAGGGGAGGGAAACATAGAGAACCGAGGACATGCGTGGCATGAAGAACGCAGGACATTAGGAACACAGCAGGACTTCGAGGGGACAGGGGCATAGAAGGCACACAGGCCTTTGGGGACACATAGGGCATTGGAGAAACATGGAGAACAGGAGGAGACATAGGAGATCTGGGAACATGCAGGGCATTGAGAGACACAAGAGCTAATGGAGAGTACGGGACATAAGAGGACACAAGACACGTGTGGACACATGGAGCATTGTCAGGACAGAGGCCATGATGGGATGTACAGAGCATTGGGGATATGGAGGACATGAGGCACAGAGCATATTAGGGATACATAGGGAATTGGGAGAATTTGGGTCATAAGGAACGCATGAGACGCTGGGTGCACAAGGATGATGTGGGGCACATGGGCCATCAGGGGGACAGAACATCAGGGGTTCACAGGATATTTGGGGCCAAACGGAGCTTGGGAACACGTTTGCCACCAGGTACATAGCACATTAGGGACACCCAGGGCATGGGCAGACACATGGGGAATCGGGGGACACAGGACATCAGAGGACAGCCAGAGCATGAGGGACATGTGGAGCATTAGGGACACAGGACATTAGGGACACATGGGAGATAGGGGAGACATGGGGCACTGGGGACACATGGAGTATCAGGGACATGTGGGACATTGGGGAGGTCACAGAGAACATCGGGGGACATATGAAGCATTGGGTGGACATATGGTGCATCAAGGAGACATGGCAAGTTAGAGACATGCAGGACATTCAGTGACTTGCCAGGGGAAGGGGACACGCCAGGGATGCAGGACGTCACAGCAGGGATCGGGGCAGTGGGTCTGTGACAAGACAGGGACAGCCCGAGTTTCCCCTGTCCCAGCCATGGGCACTATGGTCGTCCGTGGGGTGGTGACACCAGTGTGGGCACAGTGTGGGGACACCCTGGGAGCCACCAGCACTTGCTTCCCAGTTATCCTTGTCCCCTTGGGTGCCCTTGCGGATGCTGAGCGTGTTGGGGCCCCCACAGGGCTCCCACCAGGTGCTCCCTGTGACCCTGCTCTGGGCCCAAAGGGGACCCCGAGCGTCCCCTGCGTGTCCTGAGTGGTGCCCTCGTTGCCCCAGAGCTGCCAGCGCAGGACAGAGGTGCTCCAGGCGGTGGAGGTGGTGGTGGTGGGTGCACAGGGGGGCACAGCCCCCTGTTGCCTTGTTTCCTGCGGCGGCTGCTGCTGGGCACCCGCCGTGCCGAGTGGCCGAGCTGTCTGCGCTGCCTCCTCGTGCTGCAGGTGCGTCACCTTGGTCGGGAACAGTGCAGGGACGCGGGGGGGACACAAGGCATTGGGGACCACGGGATATTGGGTGGACACCTGGGGGATGAGGGACACATGGGAGATTGGGCACAGATGGGATCAGGGACACAGGGGGCATGTGGGATTAGGGATACAGAGGACAGGGGAGGGAAACATAGAGAACCGAGGACACGCGTGGCATGAAGAACGCAGGACATTAGGAATACAGCAGGACCTCGAGGGGACAAGGGCATAGAAGGCACACAAGACTTTGGGGACACATGGGGCATTGGAGAAACATGGGGAACAGGAGGAGACATAAGAGATCTGGGAACATGCAGGGCATTGGGAGATGCAGAAGGAAATGGAGATTACAGGACATTGGGGACACAGGACATGCAGGGACACATTGTCAGGACCAGGACATCAGGGGACACAGAGAATTAAGGACATATGGACATGAGGCACAGAGCACATTAGGGACACAGAGGAAAGAGGGGGAATTTGAGGCATAAAGGACACACGGGACACTGGAAAAACATGCAGAATGGGAGGAGATGCAGGAGATCAGGGAACACGCAGGGCACTGAGTGCAAAGAAGTCTTTGGAGAGACATGGGGCACTGCAGTCACATGGAGTGTCAGAGCACACCACTGAAGGGTCACAGAGGACATCAGGGGGCATATGGAGCACTTGGTGGACATATGATGCATAAGGGACACAGGATATTAAGGACACATAGGACACTGAGGGGCCTGCCAGAGGAAGGGGACAGCCCAGGGATGCAGGACGTCACAGCAGGGATGGGGGCATTGGGGCAGTGATAAGACAGGGACAGGCAGAGTTTCCCCCATCCCTGCCGTGGGCACTATGGTGGTCCGTGGGGTGGTGACACCAGTGTGGGCACAGTGTGGGGACACCCTGGGAGCCACCAGCACTGGCTTCCCGGTTGTCCTCGTCCCCTTGGGTGCCCCCACGGATGCTGAGCATGTTGGGGCCCCCACAGGGCTCCCGCCAGGTGCTCCCTGAGCAGCTCAAGCCGCTCTGGGTGTGAGACAGCCCTTCCCGAGAGCATCGTTGTGGTAGAGACGGCCGAGCGGCAGGGCCAGGTGAGCGTCGGGGCACCCCCGGGTCCTGCTGGGAGCAGGGGGACACGGGGACCCTGCTGGGCACATGCTGACCCCACTGCACAACCACCCCTGTCTGTCCCCAGCTTGTTGGGGACCTGCTGCAGGAGCAGAAGAAGCCGCTGGTGGCTGCTGTCAAGCTGCAGGCCGAGCTCTCGGACGTCCTCACCCACATCCAGCACCAGTGAGTGTCACCGCTGGGTCCCCAGGATTACTCCAGTCACCCTCAGTAGTTTCCATGTCTCCTCTGTGCCAGGCCTGGGGTGCCCATATTGCCCATGTCCCCTCCATGTCATCGTTGGGGTGCTCGTGGTCCCCATGTCCCCCCTGTGCCATGTTTTGGGTGCCCATGGTCCCCATGACCCCATTGGGTGACCCCAGCCACCCCAACATGCCCCAACGCTCCATGGGATCCCCAGTGGGTCCCCCCCAACCTGGTACCCCCCCGCACACAGTGGGAGCCACTTTGGGTGCCCACTCCTAACCCAACATGAGAACCGCTGGGTTCCCCCGTGACCCTGCTCTGGGCCCAAAGGGGACCCCAAGCGTCCCCTGCGTGTCCTGAGTGGTGCCCTCGTTGCCCCAGAGCTGCCAGCGCAGGACAGAGGTGCTCCAGGCGGTGGAGGTGGTGGTGGTGGGTGCACAGGGGGGCACAGCCCCCTGTTGCCTTGTTTCCTGCGGCGGCTGCTGCTGGGCACCCGCCGTGCCGAGTGGCCGGGCTGTCTGCGCTGCCTCCTCGTGCTGCAGGTGCGTCACCTTGGTCGGGGACAGTGCAGGGACACGGGGGGACACAAGGCATTGGGGGCCACGGGATATTGGGTGGACACTTGGGGCATGAGGGGCACATGGGAGATTGGGCACAGATGGGATCAGGGACACAGGGGGCATGTGGGATTAGGGATACAGAGGGCAGGGGAGGGAAACATAGAGAACCGAGGACATGCGTGGCATGAAGAACGCAGGACATTAGGAACACAGCAGGACCTTGATGGGACAGGGGCATAGAATTCACATAAGACTTTGGGTGTGGGAATATATAGGATAAAAGGTTCATGAAGGGAACCTGTTGAAGATTGCAAAACTAGGACTGAGGAACTGCTGGTGAAGCAGAGGAGATCCAGGATTGGTCACTGGGATGCTGACGCTCCAGGATTGGTGCGTTAAGATGTGTGAAGGTTATATAAATACTCAACCCTGGTTGGGTATTTATACCAACCCTTCAGCCTTTAGCTGAAGACCATTGGCCCATCAAGTACTCTACAGTGCCCTGCCTGAATTCGTGACACTTCAGAAGATCCTCACCTCCCTCAGCATCACAAACTTCAGCTTCTTCTGACGATGATGATTCTATAAAATGAAATAAAATGGCAGAAAGTGATGTTTCACCTGTTTATAACTCCAGAAAGCAGTTTCAAGTGTCTTTTCTCAATGCATAGTATGAGAGAAACACACAGTAGGTTTTTTTGGGACACAAAATGACAAGAGGGTAAGAGTTCCATGTTGGGTTTATGACTTTTCTTTGAAGGATATGTACATATATCTTTTTATACTTCTCAGTGGAGACCTTTAAATTAAAATCAGTAAGTTTGGATATGGAAATAACAAAACTTAAAGGTTAAGTTTTTGATAAAATAGTGCAATGAAAGAAAAAAGTCATTATAAACTAAACTACAAGTAGAAACAGATTTATAAAAAGTAGACCTTCTGAAATGACCCTTTAGCAGCCCATTTGTAATGGGGCATTGACAGAAATGGCAATGAGCAACCAAAGTGGCAAAGAAATGCAATGTACACAGGTTACATGCATGCAATAAATGCAGCAAAATGCACTTGCAGAAGAAATTTAAATCAAAGTTGAGTGTGTGTGTATATAGTTGAGTGTGTGTGTTGAGTGTGTGTGCTTCTGACGATGATGATGATTCTGTAACTACAGCAGGAGGATACACTTCAGAGGAGCTCTCATGCACATCTCCCTTCCTGAAAATTCTTGCTGTGCTGCACAAAACCAGGAAAACTGCCCCACTATTGCTGTAGCAAGAGCACTGTTTCCCATGCTGAATAACACTGCCTGTTTACTTGACTTCCCACCTGTCTGTGGCATCTGTTGCCTTTTATTTGTGTTTGCTTGTGAGCATGTTGTGAATGTGTTCCTTTATTTTTCTGAGCATCTGTCCTGAGCTCAGCCCAGCCCAGCCCTGACATCCATCCCTCTGGCTTGTAACCCCGATGGCAATAGAGAATTACACACACATGGAAATTATCCAGTAGTTAGCTCACTTCTGTGAGCAGTAAAGATAATTTAAAGCCAGAATTAACCTATCACCTGAGTTGCATAAGCTTTTTCAGCAGCTTCATTCTTCTTGGAAGCATACATCAAGTTTGCCTGCTTAAAAGAACCAAGAAAATCAGTCACAAATATGCAGAGCACCTGACATGCACGTACTTTGTGCCTGTATAGAAACTTTATCAAGGCACTGCATATACACAAAAGATCCAATTTTTCTGCTCTACTTGAAAAAAAAAAAAAGAATTTGGACCTAAGCAGGAAGCTACGAAGGCAACTTTCTACCCTGCTCACAAAATGAAGTGTTCAGCATCCCAAACGAAGAATTCCAGTTACCAGCAAAAGGAGGCAATAAGGATTGCTGTGTGCTTCAACAGCAGCTCCTCCAGGGGCACAAGACTACTTAAGATGACGTGCAATGCAGGCACAGCAACAAATACACAGAAAGCAGCCACCAGGAAATGTGATTTAGAAATTAGAAGGCTTCAAAACCCTAAAAAGGTAACTCTGGAAGTGCCTTTTAATCAGTGAATATTCTAAAATGGGCTTTAAGTCGACTTAAGAAAATGCTTACATGCTACATTTGCCTTTCACAGCTGATTAAACTACACGATACAGGACATTCTTTGTAAAGTGAGGAGATTTTAAGAAAAAAATACAGGTCATGAGGAATCAAAGTTCGAGTCACGTCACACTGACAAACACACGGAGGCATTCTACAGTGCATTTTATAGGCTGTAACTTAACTGAGCTTTCCAAACTTTCCCTCCCCCCCCCCACCATGATCAGAAACTTAACTTGGGAACGAAGGCTGAAAGGACAGACAGCTTGGTTGTGCCTATGTGATGAGAGGCATCGGGCAGTCTGTTTGCCTCTTTAATCCCCAGTCACAATTTTCAGTAAAAAAGCAATTCAGAAAGCATGGTGTAAGATGTATATGGTGGCATTTCAGTGCAGCTTCACATTTTCTAAAGATGAAATTTCCACCACCCTTGGAGAATACTTGTGGGAATACTTGTGTTGTGAATGAAGTTCTTATTCCACTGCTATAAAATTGATCTTACTAGTGTTTATTTACATAGGAAGGTTCTTATAACGCATTCAGTTTTAATATCCTTCCCTTTCAGTTTTTGCATTGTAACAAAAATTTACTCAGCTCTGTAATTTTGTTCCAAGTTAAACCACTGAAAATCAGTGAAACCTGCCAAACTTCCATGTTTCATTTAACTCTCTATTCTCACAACAGCTTCAGCTGACTTTGGCCAGTGAATTCCAAACTTTGGGGGCTAAGTGCAATAGAAGGCAAGGGTTGACCAAGTGTGACCCTCATCTAGAAGCCAGCCTCAACGGAGATCCTGGAGATCCTTCGGGGTTGCTGTTACTCACCTTCTTCCGCTTCCTCATTGCTTTTGTCCTCATCTGCTGTCAGGTCTGGGGATTGCGTCCATAAAGAAAGAGGATGGGGAGAGAAGGGAGAAAAGAATCTCTGCATTAGTTTGTCAAGAGTAGTTTATCACTGCAAATGCGCTAGCGTGCAGATAAGATCTCAGCAATCAACAGAAAGAGAGATTCCAAGACAGGTCGGGAAAGAGGCAGGATTTTTATAAGAGCGGATGACCTTCTCTGGAAAAGTCACTCTGCTTCTAGAGTGCTGACATGAAAGTTAGTGTAATCACGGTTCCTTTGTAGAGTTTTAGCTGCAGATGTAGCATAGCACTGTACACTGTATATGCTATTACACTTCCTTTTTAAAGGTTTTATTTGACCAGACAGAGGAAATACAGGATTATACTACCTGGGAAAGTTAAATTCCATATCTAATGAAAAGGATAGAAGCACTTCACAATGGCCAGCCTCACAATGGCCCTCTCGTGACCTCACAACGGCCGACGTCACAATGGGCCTCTCGTGACTTCACAATGGGCCTCTCGTGACCTCACAATATAGAGTGAAACCAAAAGCATAAAAAGAAGATGAAAGAAAACAACAAGAATACAAACGAGAACAATCTCCTTAACGATAACAAGAACATCAACAGGAACATAAGCAACAAAAATCACTTCTCTAAAAATCGAGAAAGAAACATTTCCATACCAGGTTCATGACGGCGTCTGTGGGCCCAGCACTTGCTGGCAGCAGCCAGGGTGAAGGGGCCCGTGGCCTGCAAGGGCCAAGGAGCCGTTGGCATTCGCAGCCCCGAGAGCAGGGCTCTCTGTGCCAGGGGTCTCTCTGTGCCGAGCGGTGGGGCCCGGAGCAGGCAGTGCCGGGCCTGCCCGCAGCAGCCTCCTTCCCCCGGCAGCCCCTCTGGCAGGCGGGGAGCCCAGTGCCAAGCGGAGCAGAGAACAGGGCAAGGGCAGCGGTGCGAGCGCCGAGGGGGGCGCGGGGCTTTGGGGCCTCCCTTGGGAGGCGTCGCGCAGGCTGCCCCGGAGCCCCGCAGCTGCCCCGCACCCTGTGGGCACCACGAGTGGCCCTGGTGCTGCGCAGACCTGCTGCTCACCTGGCCTTGCTGCTGCGTGGCCAGCGCTGGGGCCACTGCTCCACGGAGCCCTGAGGAGCATCGGTGTTCCCGTGGCGATAACTGCCCCTCTGGAATGTTCCGTACTTGCCGGGGGGTGACAGCAGCGGCAGGGGCCAGGGGGCCGCCGTGAGGAAGGCTGCTGCTGTGCTGGGCTCCTCCTGGCACGGATGAGCCCGGTGGCAGAGAGCAACGTGCAGCCTCGGCCTTGCTGGCTGCCAAGGAGGGCTCCTCAGGCAGCGCCCTGGCACGGCTGCCGCCTGCCTGCCCACAGGCCGGGCTCCGCTCGGGGCTCTGCTTTGAGCCCTGCATCGTGGTGGGCTCCACGTTGTTGCTCTACCCTTTAGGACTTCTTGACCCAGGCCTCCCATCGATCAGCTCCACGTGTCTTATCTCTAGACACTTGACATCCCGTCTCTGCAAGGACTGGGATATCTCCATACAATTTACGACTCCTTGGCCTCCACATCCCGTCTCCGGGAAGACCGGGATCTCTTATCTCCATCTGATTTATGACTTTTTCACCTTGGGATCCTGCTTCTGGGAGGACTGTGGCATCAGCTCCAGGTGTTCTATCTCCACCAGCACCAGGCCCAAATGATGCTCTGCAGCGTCTACGGAGCGGCGCTGGCACTGGAGCTGGAGAAAGAGGAGCACCAGAGCACGCACAAAGGGGCAGACTCTGCAAGAACGGAGACATAAAAGCAGCACGGATTTCCCCCCTCCGTCGCTGTGTGCTATTTCCCCCCAGGTGTGTGGTTCATCCCCTGCACCCACTCGCACGCTTTCTGGCCCTCAACATCCCTTGCACCGAGGGCTGTGGGACAGCGCCTGCACCCAGGCACCTGTGCCCACACCCAGGCGCAGCCAGCGACACTCAGCTGCACTGGGGTGGTGGCAACTACAATCCTGCTGCATCTCTCCCGCTTGCTTCTCTTTTCCTTCCTTTTCCCTTCTTTTTCGCCCTGGCCTATTGCGCATATGAGAATAAAACTTAAAAGCTTTTTTCACATTTGACCCATTTGTGTTTTAATCTCGCTCTTGGGATCGTATCGAAACTTCCCCTGACACCGTGGCTTCCATCTCTGCAGACACACGCACTCCCTCGCCCCCACGTTACCGTCCCACTGCTTTTCCCACCAGCCCGGCCCTGGGTCCGCGCCCCCCCACACACCACAACTTTAATAGGTCGGGATGGTTCTTTTCCGCCAAAATGCCACGGCGGGGGCCCTCTTCCCCTGGCGGGGCCTCGTCAGCTTTCCTTATCCTCGTACTTTTGGCCATTTTTCGGCCGTTTTTCGCGGCCGCTTCTCGGCTCGCGGCTGCGCTGGCGGAGCCTCATGGCGGAAGGGCAATGCGCGTGCGCGGGGGCGGGGACTGCGGCTCCTGCCCACTGCGCAAGCGCCCTCTCAGTAGCCGCGGGCAGGGCGGGGGAGGGAGGGAGTCCTCCCGGGGTGGGAGAGCGTGCGCTCATGCGCAGTGCGCCCCTCCCCTCCATGCCGGGGCGGGGCGGAACCGCGCGGCACCGGGAGGCGGTTGCCCCCCCCCGCGGTCGCCATGGACACAGCGGAGCCGGTTGCGCAACGGCCTTTATTGTCGCCCTGGAAACACGGGCGGGAAGAGCGGGACCGGGAGGGATTTGGGGTGGATAGAAAAAGTAAAATAATAATAATAAAAAGAAGAAGAAGAAATAATAACAATAAGAAGTAATAATAATAATAGGAAATAATAAGAAGAAATAATATTAATATTAACAATAATAATAATCCCCAGTGGCCGCTGGGGATGATTTTTGGGCCTGAGCTGCCTGGGAAAGAACACACGACACTTAAGCTGCGACACAGGAATGTAGAAAGAACAGGGACATAAAAGGAGCCCGGATTTCCCCCCAGGTGTGTGGTTCTTCCCCTGCACCCACACGCACGCTTTCCTGCCCTCAACATCACTCGCACCGAGGGCTGCGGGACACCCCTGAAAGAAGAACAAAAATAATAACAATTAAAAAGAAATAATTAGAAAAAGAAATAAATAATAATGATAATAATAATGATAATAATACCCAGCTGCCATGGGGATTTTTTTGGCCTGCTTCTTTAGCTTATTTAGAACAAAACCCACTCTAGCATGAAGTTAAAAATACAAAAAAAAGCATTTTTGCTACTTAATATCTTTTAATATCATTTGTTGTATTAAGTGTTTAGCAAATATGTTTTCAGGCAGATGTTTCTGAAATGCCTGTCTTTTGTTACACACATTTGCTTTCCAACGCTTAAAAATAAAAGCCTTCCAGCTTTCCCTTCAGTTAGGAGGAGACTTTCTTTTTAATTCCAATCAAGTGTCTTCCCATTAACGTTTGGAAAGATGACTGAAAGGGGGTTCACGAGGATCAAACAAGCATGAGAGCAAGTCTGGCTGATGCCGGTGCCATGCAAATGGACAGGGCCGTAAGTGATTTTAACTCCTTGTGTTAGAGGGATTTTTCCAGGGTTTCTGATGGAACCTTCTGTAGGCTGCAGCTTTCTTTAAGGTGTGAACTTATTCTGTTGACTTGATCTTTAGGTCCGGTTTGGTGTGGGTGGTCTTTCTGAGCACGTTGCAATGTTAAAAGAGATGCTGATTTTTCCGCTGCTTTATCCGGAAGTCTTTGAGAAATTCAAAATTCAGCCCCCAAGGTAACACACCTTTACAAAACTCTAATTCAGCTGTCTAGGGGAGGATATTACACTGAGGCATCAATATATTTTTTGTGCTTCAAACATTTGGGCATTGTTGAGGGGTTTTTGTTTTTGTTTTTGTTTTTTTTTTGGTAGTAAAAATGATTTATTTAAAATGTGTAAAATCTAGAGTATATGGAGGTTCAAAATTTAAGCAAAGGCCTTGGCATGATTGAAGACCTGGTGTATGGTGCTTGAAGAAGGGAGCATATGATATCTCTCTAATTGAAGGACAAACTAGTATTGTAAGAATTGCAGTCCCCAAAGGTGGCTCTTGTTTGGCTCCCTTCTGCTGTGGTCCCCTGTGGTGCCTGGAAGCAGTTTTGGACGTGTCCTGCTGGACACTGCTCTCTCTCCAGAAGAGAGTGGGGTGTGAGTTTGTTAATCCCCTTGGTTAATTTTGCTTATCGGCATGTGAAATTCTTTAGAAACACAAAACTTCCTCCTGTTCTGGCTTTTCTCACAGTTTAGCTATTCCTGCTGTTCTGGATATAAAGGGGTTTGGTGCGGAGGAAGGGGTTGATCATCTTAGGGATGGGGGTAGAAATAGGGCTTTTTTGACAGTTTTGTCCTATGTGAATTTCTCTATTACAGAGGCTGCTTATTCTATGGCCCCTCATGGACTGGAAAGACCCTGGTTGCCTGGGCCCTGGCCAACAAGTGCAGCCAAGGCGGCAGGAGAATCTCCTTTTTCATGCGAAAAGGAGCTGCTGGTCTCAGTAAGGGCGTAGGGGAGTCGGAGCACCAACTTCATTTGCTCTTTGAGCAGGTAAGGTTGCAGTGTGCTCTGGCAGAGCTGGGGCTGTAATTTTTGGGCCTAGAGCTACCACGGCATCTGGCATCCCTATTAAGAGATGAGTCCAGCAACCTCCAGCCTCTCTAAGCTCTGAGGATCGTCTGGAACTCAAGCGCCTTTATCTCTCACCATAGTTACCCCCCGCTTCAAACCGCAGTTGTTTCCTCCTGGGAAAAATAACATGGAGGCTTCTGAAAAGGTCTTTTTCAACCATAACAATTTTATGGTGCGATGCAGCACAGTCTCGTGCCTCTCTGTTGTTCTCCCTCCGTGCGCTCAGCCGTGATGTTAGCGGAGCTGCCTGGCACGTGCCTCCTGGCCCCGTCGCTCCCATCGCCCCGTAAGACAGCTGCAGGTAAAAGCGCTGCGCAGGGCCCGCAGCACCCTTGTGAAGAAGGAAGGCCGCTGCCTGGGAACCGCTTGGGCTGTGAGGGCGGTGATGGCTGTGAGGGAAGAGAGGCGAGGGTCAGGAGCTGTGCGAGCGCAAGGCGAATGCCCGCAGCACCCCCACCACCAAGGGCTTTCCTGCGCCGTCGTGACTTGGTGCTGCCGAGCCCAACAGCCCTTGCTGGGCTAGCCCCGGCCTTGTGCCCACAGCAGGGCTCTCAACTCTCACCCGTACCTGCGTCATCTTCCGGCGTGTCTCTGGAGGGGGAGGATGTTGCCTCCACTTGGTGCTCAGAGGGAAGCTGCGGAGGGAGAGCAAAAGAGCCCAGGTGAGCGCCCTCAGCTCACCAAGCTCTGGGGCCTCGTGCCATGCACACGGCGTGGGGAGGCCGCCCATGGCCGCGAGTGCCAAGGGAAGGCTCCTGCGGCCGGTGGGCCGACGGGCTGATGCTTGCAACGGGGCCGTAACAGCAGGGCAGGGCCGGAGGCCGTAAAGGGCTGGGGGGCAAAAGATGCCAGAGGAAGTGGGCTCGGGGGGTGAGTGTGGGAGATGGCTGCTGCTGTACCTTGCCCCTTCCCTCCGCACTTTGCGTGCATCCCCTATGCTTGATGGCAATGCAGGGCACAGAGGAGGTGTCAGTCCGGGTGGCTTAGGCAGGCTGAACAGGAGAGCAGCAGGCTTCTCCCCACCATGCGGAGCCCAGCGGGACCTCACCTGCCCCCTCCCTTTGATGGCCAGGGCTGGCCACCTGCTCCTTGCTCACCTGGTGTTGAGGGCCTCCGGCCGAGGGCAAAGCTGCTGGCTTTGCTTCTGGGCAGGCTGACGTGGGCAGAGGCGAGCTGCTCCCCTCTTGCTGAGAGCCTCCAGCCGAGGACCAATCTTCTTCCTCGGCCCCTGAGGCCACTGCGTGGGGGAGCCATGCGCCCTGCGAGGGGCCGGCTGCCTCTCCTTCGGCGTTGCTGTCCTTGCCGTCGAGGGAGCAGGGCACCTCGTTGTTGTGGCGCGTGTGGGCTGTGGAGAAGAGGCTCTGCAAGCTCGGCCGGACCCAGACGCTACGCACAGAGAAGGACTCCTCCAGCCGCTGCTGTTCTGGCAGGTCTTCACCTGCAGGATCCTGCAGCTCTGCTGGCTCCTCTCTCAACTGGCCTTGCTCTCCCTGCAGCTCTGCCATGACCGCGGGCCCAGCTGCTTCCTGCTGCTCCTCCATGGAAGACGCCTGCTGTGAGCCCATTGGTGGTGTTGGTGGTGCTGGCCCTGGCCTTCCGCACCTGCCCAGGAAAACTGGCACGCTTCCTGCCACGAGCACGGGGAGCAGGTCCTTGCTGAGGCGCCGGGGCTGTAGTCTTGGCCTGTGGCGCACTCGGGTCCTGCGTTCTGCTTGTCGCGGGTGCTGAACGGAGCGCGCAGCCCGGAAGGCCCTGGGGTACGGCCACAGTGCGCTGCCGCGAAGCCGCAAATGCCCACGGTGGCGCCGCAGGGCTCTCCCGGCCATCTCCACCTCCACGCCTTCGTCGGGGCCTCCATCGACGAGCAAGTGAGCAGCTTCCTCCAGAGAGGCCTCGTCCTCAGGCCTGGGGTTGTGTGGAGCTGGGCCTGGGCTCTCAGCGCTCCCGGGGCTGTCCACGTCATGGAGGTCTCGCCCAAGCGCAGCAAAGCCATCCAGGGAAGGTGCTGAGGAGGCGCTTTGGTCCATCTCCACGCGGGGCCAGTTGTCACTGTCTTCTGCAGAGTCACTTGAGGCTGAGTCCTGGCTCTGCACGCTCTTGTGAGGGGCCTGCGTCAGTGCTGGGAGGACGGCGTATCTTGACCAGGGCTTACGACGCTCCACGTCCCCTGGGCCGCCTCGGCTTGTCCCTTCCGCAGCGCTCTGGGCTCCCGAGAGAGAGCAGCGTTCTGAAGGCTGCCGGCTGACGGGTGGGAGAACGATCCGGCTGCCGTGCCCTTGCAATGGCCGTGGTGTTGCCAGGGATGAGACGGAAATGCTCGACCTGGCCTCTGGCGCCGTGGGGAAATCCTCTTCCCTTGCCCCGGTGAAAGCAGAAGCATCCTGCTTGGGCAGCCGAAGGGAAGCGCCGGACAGGATTTCCCTCTGGAGGTCTTCTTCCAGGATCTTCTCTGCAGGGCCTTCTGGTGCGGTGGCCCTGCCTGAGGCAGAGCATCCTGAGGATGCTGGCAGAGCAGGCAGCTTCAGGTGACTTGTAGATGCTGCCGTTTGCCCCCTGCCTGTTCGAGGGGGCACATCTGCCTGGGCTGCTGCCTCTCTGGGGAGAGGTGGCAAAGATGGTCCAAGCGGCAGCTCTGCTCTTAGAGTACTCCTGCGCGGCAGGGCCTCCCCATGCTCCACCCTGGCCGTCTGCAATGGAAGCCAGGGAGAAAGGCCAAGTTAGCGCGGTGCTTTCTCCCCCGCGCTCTTTCCTTCCTTCCCAGCTGGCAAAGCTTCCTGCTGGGAGCCCCAAAGGTAGCACGCTCGCCCGCGGGTGGCTGCCCCCCTGCTCCCAGACGCTGGCTGTCAAGGGAGCTGCTCGCTGCCAGGCAGGGCACGGGAAAGGTAGTGCCCGCGGATTCAAGAGGCTTTCCCAGGGTCTCCGTTCAGCTGCGTACCTGTGTGCTGCCGTCTTCCGAGTCCTGTGATGGGCGGGCAAGCGGAGGCAGCCTGTCCCTCTGCAGGGACAAAGCTGAGCTCTGGCTCCGCTGCATGGCTGCGGGGGGCTCCTGGCGGCCCACCTGTGGGGAGAAGCAGGTGTGTGATGGAAGCCCCGTTTCAGAGCGGAGCGCCTGTCTGAACATCTGCCCAGAGCTGCTCCGTCCCTCTCGGTGCAGAGCTTCAGGGGCTGCGTGGGCCTTGGGACCTCCACCCAGCGAGCTCTGCCCCAGGGAAAGTCCCCAGGGGGAAACCCCCCTTTGCAGAAGGGCTCAGGGCTGCCTGTGTCGCAGCAGCTCCCCTTCCCCGCCGCCCTTGTGCTCTGCGTGCGGGGGCCCTGCCTGCTCTGCTGCCTCCTCTCCCTGCAGCCCCATGGCTCACCTCGCTGCGCTCCCGCCTGCTCTGGTGCCCACTTGCGGTCTGGGAACTGAGGTTCTCCTCCCGCTCCATGGGGAAATCCAAAAGCGCTGCCGGACACCAAGCACACCGGCAACCAGAGGAGTTCCTATCTCCTGTCGGAGCCGCTCTCCTCTCAGTGGGGACCCCAGCACGTTGGCCCTTATATGTCACCACAAGGATGCCTTGTCACACTGGCTCTGTGGGCGTGATGCCACCCCCATCACAGAGCCCTGGCGGTCGCCGTGGGGACGCACCTGGCCTTGTATGGGTAGTTTCCCAAGGGGACTTCCCGTTGCTTCTGCGTCTTTGCTTTGAGGCCAGGAGGAGGTTTCCTCTCTGCAGCTCGGGACTCATAGAATCATAGAATGCTTAAGGTTGGAAGGGACCTCTAGAGGTCATCTAGTCCAATCCCCCTGCACACGCAGGGTCACCTAGAGCATGTGGCACAGGACTGCATCCAAGTGGGTTTTGAAGATCTCCAGAGAAGGAGACTCCACAACCTCTCTGGGCAGCCTGTTCCAGTGCTCTGTCACCCTCACTGTTAAGAATTTTTTCCTTAAGTTCATGTGGAACTTTTGGTGCTTCAGTTTGTGGCCATTACCTCTAGTTCTGTCGGTGGCCACCACTGAAAAGAGGCCAGCACCATCCTCCTCACTGCCTCCCTTGAGGTACTTCTAGACACTGCTCAGGTCCCCTCTCAGCCTTCTCTTCTCGAGGCTGAACAGGCCCAGCTCCCTCAGCCTCTCCTCATAGGGCAGATGTTCCAGGGCCCTGATCATCCTTGTAGCCCTGCGCTGGACTCTCTCCAGCAGCTCCACATTCCTCTTGTACTGCGAGGACCACAACTGGACCCAGAACTCCAGCTGTGGCCCCCCCAGGACTGAGTAGAGGCACTGTTGACCTCAGTGTCCCATCTCTGGGAAGATCCATGAATCCAAGCGACCACTCCAAGTCTATACATGCCCAGATTCAGACCTTACAGGATCTGACTCATCAACTGAGAGTTGCTGATGACCAGAATCCATCCAGACAGTGGAAGTGGGGTTGGCCATGGCTACTGAAACTGCCATTAGGGCTATTATTTATATTTGTTGCATTTCTCTGTGTTATATACTGCATCCCTTGTGTAATGATGCTGACACAAGCTATGGTTGAAACTACTATGAAAATGTTATCTCTTCGGGTGCTTCGCTACAATAGATTGACCTCTCCAGATCACGGGGTGGCATGTATAGGAAATTTATATGATTATTTATGATCTGTAAGGTCATAAGAGTATTCTGGAAACAGAATCCAGACCTGGAGAAAGAAGATGTTTGCCCACCTGGGTGGAACGATAAGGAACGCGGAGGCTCAGCCACCTTCACAGCCGACTCCCTCTAAATGCAGCTGAATCATGGACTCATGGAATGCCGAAGGTTGGAAGGGACCTCTAGGGATCATCTAGTCCAACCCCCTGAACACGCAGGGTCACCTAGAGCACGTGGCACAGGACTGCGTCCAAGCGGGTTTGAAGATCTCCAGCACCCAGTGGGACTTGGAGATGTCCCAGTGTCTCTGAGTGACCTGCGTGGGCCTGAGAGCTCTCGCAGGGACCTGTGGGAGTGCAGAGCCCCTCAGAGCGGCAGAGGGAGGCTGGGGACAGGGGACCACGGCACCTGGAATGGCACCAGCTGTGCAGGACTCTGGGACTGCATCCCACCCACTTCTGAAAATCACTTCCCTTTTCAAGAACAAATGATCATGCCGAAGTCTAGTGTATTAAAACACAACAACGAAAAAAGGCGGAAAGTATAACAAATGATTTTTTATTTTAATTCTTTCTCTTAATTTCTTTGTAGATTTGTTTTTAAACAATTTTTCTAAAATTGTTACCTTTCTGTTACCATCAGGCCTATATCTGTGAGGTTTCCTTGTCCCACTCAGAGCCCAGTGCTCAGAAAAGCCCCCTGCCCACAGCTGTCCCTGCCACCCCTCACTCTCTGCACAGAGCACGTCGCACTCGGAGGTGTCGTCCTCTCTCGACTGGTGCAGGAGGTTGGGGAGCAGCTTCAAGGAAATGCTCTGTTTTGGCAGGGCCAACTTTGCACAAACTAAATCTACCCAGTTACATCAACGCCCAGGGCCAGGAATAAATGAACCTTCCCCAGAAGAGCTCTCAACTCTTCCCTCATCCCGGCTCCCCTTCGACACCATCCTTGTGCTCCTCGTGTCGGTGCCATCCCTGCTGCCCGCCTCTCCCTTCAGCCCCACTGCTCACCTCGCTCCCGCTCTCCTGCAAGCCTGAGAGCCCGTCTGTGCGCTGGGAGCAGGCGTTCGCCTGCCGCTCCTTGTCCATGTTCAGGATCCTCTCGTGGGGACCTGACAGTGGCACCAAGGAGAGCTGCTCCCTCCTGATGGAGCTGCTGTCCTCAGAGTGGGGAGCCTGGGGTCTTTGTCCCCAACAAGGGCATGGTCACCATGGGGCCCGTCCCCTCACAGCGGCCTTATGGCCATGATGCCACTGCCATCACAAAGCCCTGGTGGTTTCCATGGGGACGTTATTCCGATGCCCTGATGGAGACCACCGAGACCCTATCATGATGCCTTTGTGGGGACTAAGGAGATCCCACCATGATGCCTTGGTGGAGACCATGGAGAAAGACACCATCACAATGTCTTGGTGAAGACCATGGGGACCTCATCATTATTGCTTTTTTCGAGATCTATAGCAGAGATCTTCACAAGGCCATAGCTGTTGCTCTGCCCACTAATCCTCATACCAACAATCCTGACTGGCTCTCTTTCCATCCCTAAGCCTCGCTCCCTGCATCCCACTGCTCTCTCACCTGCACCTTTCCCTATATTTCAGGCCATCACCTTCTCTCTCTTGCTGGAGTCTTCTTCTCCCCTGACTCACTCCCTATTTAAGGCTCTCCTCACCAGCTTGGCCAGCTGGTTGATGACCTTCATGTTGGCAGATGAGAAGAGTCTCCTTCCAAATGAAATGTGGCACCCAGTAGCTTTGCTGCCTTGCTGTGGGCTCAGCTCCAGGTCATCCTCCAAATCCTGCTAAAAAACAAAAAGTAAAGTAAAAAAAAAAATCTTTGCTCATTGTCCTCTCCATTTTCAGCTTGTAAGAAGCTGGTATGAGCGTACAATAAAGCGATATGAATTATGATATCTGAAATGCAGAATTAAACCATGAATCCTTAGGACATGTTTCCCCTTGCTGCATGAGTGCATGCCCAGATGTGCAGGGATGCTGCTGCTGGAGGCATGTTCTGTGCATCACTGTTCCAGAGCAAAGGCCACCCCAAGCACACTGGGTGAAGACTCCAAAGCCCATGGAGAGATCAGCAGGTTGTGATGAAGCTCCAAAAGTGCCTTTGCCCATTCTGCCTGTTGACGGCACCAGTAGTGCCTTTGCTGGGGCTATCTGGCCAATAAGCACAAGAAAGGAGATACTCAGGGGGTGCCAGGCACCCAAAGACCATGCGAGTGCCATAAGGACCATGGGCGTATGTGTGCAGGTGCTGTAGGTGGGCACATGGAGCACTTGTGACTGTCACACCTGCCTAGCCTGAGGGACAGGGCAGGATGGCAGATTTCTTGAAGCAATCTCTAGAAAAGTGAAGGTGCTACTGAAGAAGTCCCTGTTCATTTAATCTAGCGGGGTGAGCAGGAATTCAGGGGAGGGGATCAAGAAGGGTTTGAGAGTTCAGAGACCAGACCACAGAGCTTGGAGTGATGTGCCTCCTTGGCCAAGAGGCCTTGGGCATTCCAGATTTTGCTCTCTTTGTGTGAATCTCCTTTCAGGAGAACCCTGACAAGTGCTTTCCACATGAGCAAGTCACTGCTGTCAAGCGGGGCCATTATACACATGGTGTCCTTGGCTCTTGGTAACAGGTTTCTCCATTGCAGATCTCTTCTTTGTGCCACAGCTGAGGCTCTCCAACCCCAATATCATACACAAATGCATGCAGGCTGGGGCAAAGAGGAGGGCAGATGGAGAGGCACAAGCTGTTACTGCACTGAACCATGGTTGGAATAACTGAGATGCTTTGAGACCACTCACATGAATAGATGGCTGTGATGGCAGAGGACAACCTCCCCAGGCAGGAAGGCTAGCGAGGAAGAACAGGATGGAGTGGATGTCCTTGATGTGAAGGGACAGCTCAGATGGAAGGAGCTCTTGCATGGGATGGATCAAGGTCTGTGGGAGAGCTTGTGTAGGCTCCCTCCCCTTGGGGGAATCCTGCAATCTGAAGGGTGGTGGAGCTTAGGAAAGCTGACAGGTGTTTAAGGAGCACAGCCACCCAGCATAAGGATGGTCCATCCAAATGCTCATTAAAACTAGAACATGCCTTGGGAGATCAGCTTGGCTACACAGGATAGCATTGTCTACTTTGTAGGGATGGTGTTCCAATAAGGACAAAAACCAGGTCCTGCCCTTGGCACAGACCAACCCTCGGGAATGTCCGGCTGGGCAGCAGCTCTTTGGAGAAGGACCTTTGTGGGCAGCAAGCTGCATGTGAGCCAGCAACGTGCTCTGGAGGCCACAGTGTCCTGGACTGCATGAACAGGAGCCCCCTACTCTGTACTCATTAGAGTACCTCTAGCGACTGCATCCAACTGGGGCTCTCTGTAGAAGAACTCTGCTCATCACCTGAAGTGAGTTCAGTGTCAGGTCTCCAAGGTGGCTGGGGGCTGGAGTACCACTTACCCCGCTGTGGGGAGAGGGTTTGGGTTTGTTCAGTGCAAAGAAGTTAAGGCTTCTACTGTTTTTTTTTTTTTTTTTTTTTTTTTTTTTTTGCCTATGGGTCAATACCTGAACTGGCTGCCCCAGAGTCAGGCCCTTCTGCTGGGGTGAGGTTGCTTTTACAGGTCTGGTCAGCACATGAGCTGCCTGGAGAAGCTGAGGACCATGACCTTCTTTAGCCTGCTGAACTGTTACAGCTAATGGGAAGCGAGCAGGAGCCTGTGACTGCCTGCAGGGTGGTTTCAGAGATGATGGAAGTTGTTCTGGTAGTGGGAAAGAAACGGAGAAGGGGAAAGAGTCACAAACTGAAGCTTGAGGTACAGACTTGACTTGAAGAAAAGAGAAATGTCACTTAAGAGCAGCACTGTGGTGCATCATGTCATCTGGAGGGGACCTGAGAGCAAGCCATGCCTTATTGTTTCAAAGAAGAGTCACCAAGGACAGAGAAATATGGGAAAAGCTGGAGAGATGCTGGGGTGAGAACAAGGTGGGGAAGCAGCCTGGGTGTCTACAGGCTGCAGGGAAACAGGCACAGGCATGGGAAAATGTGGGACAGCCCAAAGGGGAGACAGCCGAGAGCAGTGCCACAACCAAAAACCTCCTCAAGAACTAGGTCTGTGTTCTCTTGGCCATGGCTGGTGTCTCTGCCATTGAGAGGACACATGGAGGACAAGAAGGTGCTCAAGGGTAGTCAGCTTGGATTCACCAAGGGGAAATCTTGCCTGACTAACCTGATAGCCTTCTATGATGGAATGACCGGCTGGATAGACGAGGGGAAAGCGGTGGATGTCGTCTATCTCGACTTCACCAAGGCTTTTGACACCGTCCCTCACAACATCCTCCTGGGCAAGCTCTGGAAGTGTGGGATAGATGAGTGCACAGTGAGGTGGATTAGGAACTGGCTGGCTGGCAGGGCCCAGAGAATGGTGATCAGCGGTGCAGAGTCTGGTTGGAGGCCTGTGGCTAGTGGGGTCCCCCAGGGGTCAGTCCTTGGTCCAGTCCTGTTCAATTTATTCATCAATGACCTGGATGAAGGCACAGAGTGCTCCCTCAGCAAGTTTACTGATGACACGAAACTGGGAGGAGTAGCCGATACCCCAGAGGGCTGCGCTGCCATCCAGAGGGACCTGGACAGACTGGACAACTGGGCGGTGAAAAACCTCATGCAATTCAACAAGGCCAAGTGCAAGGTCCTGCACCTGGGGAGGAATAACCCCAGACACCAGTACAGGCTGGGGACTGACCTTCTGGAGAGCAACTCCGCAGAGAAAGACCTGGGTGTCATGGTGGACGACAAGGTGACCATGAGGCAGGAGTTGCCCTCGTGGCCAAGAAGGCCAATGGGATCCTGGGGTGCATTAAGAAGAGCGTCTCCAGCAGATCGAGGGAGGTGATCGTGCCCCTCTGCTCAGCCCTGGTGAGGCCGCATCTGGAGTATTGTGTCCAGTTCTGAGCTCCACAGGACAAGAGGGATGTGGAGCTGCTGGAGAGAGTCCAGCGCAGGGCCACAAGGATGATCAGGGGCCTGGAACATCTGCCCTATGAGGAGAGGCTGAGGGAGCTGGGCCTGTTCAGCTGGAGAAGAGAAGGCTGAGAGGGGACCTGAGCAGTGTATAGAAATACCTCAAGGGAGGGAGTGCAGAGGACGGTGCTGGTCTCTTTTCAGTGGTGGCCACTGATAGGACTAGAGGAAATGGCCGGAAACTGAAACACCAAAAGTTCCACATGAACTTAAGGAAAAAATTCTTAACAGTGAGGGTGACAGAGCACTGGAACAGGCTGCCCAGAGAGGTTGTGGAGTCTCCTTCTCTGGAGATCTTCAAAACCCACTTGGATGCAGTCCTGTGCCACGTGCTCTAGGTGACCCTGCGTGTGCAGGGGGATTGGACTAGATGACCCCTAGAGGTCCCTTCCAACCTTAAGCATTCTATGATTCTATGAGTCCCGAGCTGCAGAGAGGAAACTTCCTCCTGGCCTCAAAGCAAAGACACAGAAGCAACGGGCAGTCCCCTTGGGAAACTACCCATACAAGGCCAGGTGCGTCCCCACGGCGACCGCCAGGGCTCTGTGATGGGGGTGGCATCACGCCCACAGAGCCAGTGTGACAAGGCATCCTTGTGGTGACATATAAGGGCCAACGTGCTGGGGTCCCCACTGAGAGGAGAGCGGCTCCGACAGGAGATAGGAACTCCTCTGGTTGCCGGTGTGCTTGGTGTCCGGCAGCGCTTTTGGATTTCCCCATGGAGCGGGAGGAGAACCTCGGTTCCCGGACCGCAAGTGGGCACCAGAGCAGGCGGGAGCGCAGCGAGGTGAGCCATGGGGCTGCAGGGAGAGGAGGCAGCAGAGCAGGCAGGGCCCCCGCACGCAGAGCACAAGGGCGGCGGGGAAGGGGAGCTGCTGCGACACAGGCAGCCCTGAGCCCTTCTGCAAAGGGGGGTTTCCCCCTGGGGACTTTCCCTGGGGCAGAGCTCGCTGGGTGGAGGTCCCAAGGCCCACGCAGCCCCTGAAGCTCTGCACCGAGAGGGACGGAGCAGCTCTGGGCAGATGTTCAGACAGGCGCTCCGCTCTGAAACGGGGCTTCCGTCACACACCTGCTTCTCCCCACAGGTGGGCCGCCAGGAGCCCCCCGCAGCCATGCAGCGGAGCCAGAGCTCAGCTTTGTCCCTGCAGAGGGACAGGCTGCCTCCGCTTGCCCGCCCATCACAGGACTCGGAAGACGGCAGCACACAGGTACGCAGCTGAACAGAGACCCTGGGAAAGCCTCTTGAATCCGCGGGCACTACCTTTCCCGTGCCCTGCCTGGCAGCGAGCAGCTCCCTTGACAGCCAGCGTCTGGGAGCAGAGGGGCAGCCACCCGCGGGCGAGCGTGCTACCCTTGGGGCTCCCAGCAGGAAGCTTTGCCAGCTGGGAAGGAAGGAAAGAGCGCGGGGGAGAAAGCACCGCGCTAACTTGGCCTTTCTCCCTGGCTTCCATTGCAGACGGCCAGGGTGGAGCGTGGGGAGGCCCTGCCGCGCAGGAGTGCTCTAAGAGCAGAGCTGCCGCTTGGACCATCTTTGCCACCTCTCCCCAGAGAGGCAGCAGCCCAGGCAGATGTGCCCCCTCAAACAGGCAGGGGGCAAACGGCAGCGTCTACAAGTCACCTGAAGCTGCCTGCTCTGCCAGCATCCTCAGGATGCTCTGCCTCAGGCAGGGCCACCGCACCAGAAGGCCCTGCAGAGAAGATCCTGGAAGAAGACCTCCAGAGGGAAATCCTGTCCGGCGCTTCCCTTCGGCTGCCCAAGCAGGATGCTTCTGCTTTCACCGGGGCAAGGGAAGAGGATTTCCCCACGGCGCCAGAGGCCAGGTCGAGCATTTCCGTCTCATCCCTGGCAACACCACGGCCATTGCAAGGGCACGGCAGCCGGATCGTTCTCCCACCCGTCAGCCGGCAGCCTTCAGAATGCTGCTCTCTCTCGGGAGCCCAGAGCGCTGTGGAAGGGACAAGCCGAGGCGGCCCAGGGGACGTGGAGCGTCGTAAGCCCTGGTCAAGATACGCCGTCCTCCCAGCACTGACGCAGGCCCCTCACAAGAGCATGCAGAGCCAGGACTCAGCCTCAAATGACTCTGCAGAAGACAGTGACAACTGGCCCCGCGTGGAGATGGACCAAAGCGCCTCCTCAGCACCTTCCCTGGATGGCTTTGCTGCACTTGAGCGAGACCGCCATGACGTGGACAGCCCCGGGAGCGCTGAGAGCCCAGGCCCAGCTCCACACAACCCCAGGCCCGAGGCCGAGGCCTCTCTGGAGGAAGCTGCTCACTTGCTCGTCGATGGAGGCCCCGACGAAGGCGTGGAGGTGGAGATGGCCGGGAGAGCCCTGCGGCGCCACCGTGGGCATTTGCGGCTTCGCGGCAGCGCACTGTGGCCGTACCCCAGGGCCTTCCGGGCTGCGCGCTCCGTTCAGCACCCACGACAAGCAGAACGCAGGACCCGAGTGCGCCACAGGCCAAGACTACAGCCCCGGCGCCTCAGCAAGGACCTGCTCCCCGTGCTCGTGGCAGGAAGCGTGCCAGTTTTCCTGGGCAGGTGCGGAAGGCCAGGGCCAGCACCACCAACACCACCAATGGGCTCACAGCAGGCGTCTTCCGTGGAGGAGCAGCAGGAAGCAGCTGGGCCCGCGGTCATGGCAGAGCTGCAGGGAGAGCAAGGCCAGTTGAGAGAGGAGCCAGCAGAGCTGCAGGATCCTGCAGGTGAAGACCTGCCAGAACAGCAGCGGCTGGAGGAGTCCTTCTCTGTGCGTAGCGTCTGGGTCCGGCCGAGCTTGCAGAGCCTCTTCTCCGCAGCCCACACGCGCCACAACAACGAGGTGCCCTGCTCCCTCGACGGCAAGGACAGCGACGCCGAAGGAGAGGCAGCCGGCCCCTCGCAGGGCGCATGGCTCCCCCACGCAGTGGCCTCAGGGGACGAGGAAGAAGATTGGTCCTCGGCTGGAGGCTCTCAGCCAGAGGGGAGCAGCTCGCCTCTGCCCATGTCAGCCTGCCCAGAAGCAAAGGCAGCAGCTTTGCCCTCAGCCGGAGGCCCTCAACACCAGGTGAGCAAGGAGCAGGTGGCCAGCCCTGGCCATCAAAGGGAGGGGGCAGGTGAGGTCCCGCTGGGCTCCGCATGGTGGGGAGAAGCCTGCTGCTCTCCTGTTCAGCCTGCCTAAGCCACCCGGACTGACACCTCCTCTGTGCCCTGCATTGCCATCAAGCCTAGGGGATGCACGCAAAGTGCGGAGGGAAGGGGCAAGGTACAGCAGCAGCCATCTCCCACACTCACCCCCCCAGCCCACTTCCTCTGGCATCTTTTGCCCCCCAACCCTTTACGGCCTCCGGCCCTGCCCTGCTGTTACGGCCCCGTTGCAAGCATCGGCCCGTCGGCCCACCAGCCGCAGGAGCCTTCCCTTGGCACTCGCGGCCATGGGCGGCCTCCCCACGCCGTGTGCATGGCACGAGGCCCCAGAGCTTGGTGAGCTGAGGGCGCTCACCTGGGCTCTTTTGCTCTCCCTCCGCAGCTTCCCTCTGAGCACCAAGTGGAGGCAACATCCTCCCCCTCCAGAGACACGCCGGAGGATGACGCAGGTACGGGTGAGAGTTGAGAGCCCTGCTGTGGGCACAAGGCCGGGGCTAGCCCAGCAAGGGCTGTTGGGCTCGGCAGCACCAAGTCACGACGGCTCAGGAAAGCCCTTGGTGCTGGGGGTGCTGCGGGCATTCGCCTTGCGCTCGCACAGCTCCTGACCCTCGCCTCTCTTCCCTCACAGCCATCACCGCCCTCACAGACCAAGCGGTTCCCAGGCAGCGGCCTTCCTTCTTCACAAGGGTGCTGCGGGCCCTGCGCAGCGCTTTTACCTGCAGCTGTCTTACGGGGCGACGGGAGCAACGGGGCCAGGAGGCACGTGCCAGGCAGCTCCGCTAACATCACGGCTGAGCGCACGGAGGGAGAACAACAGAGAGGCACGAGACTGTGCTGCATCGCACCATAAAATTGTTATGGTTGAAAAAGACCTTTTCAGAAGCCTCCATGTTATTTTTCCCAGGAGGAAACAACTGCGGTTTGAAGCGGGGGGTAACTATGGTGAGAGATAAAGGCGCTTGAGTTCCAGACGATCCTCAGAGCTTAGAGGGGCTGGAGGTTGCTGGACTCGTCTCTTAATAGGGATGCCAGATGCCGTGGTAGCTCTAGGCCCACCTCTGGCAGTAGCAGATAGTCTGTTGACTAGAGGTCTGACTGCCCTCAAAACAATTAGTTGAGTTCACAAATAGTAGGCTTTATTCGAATGCAACGTTTACAAAGCAGGTTTTGGATGTCACCAGAGGAAATTCTCTACTACAGCGTGGGGTTCTTAGCTAGCTTTGATGTACCAATGCGCAACAATCACTGGCCCCAAAAGATGGGAGAAGGCTCTCAAGCTCGAGGAGCCTCCTCAGGCGGCATCTCGACCCGAGAGGAGGAAAGAGGTTCAGCCCGCTGACCAATCCCTGGAGCTGCGATGGAGTCTCCCCCCACTTCTCCCCTCCTTACTTCACCTTTTGTACTCTTTTTCCATTCAGGTGGAGCTTCAGTGATTCTAGTCACACTTACTTTTCTGATTGATTGGTGTAAAAGTCTCTCGCTTTTCATTAAAAGGAAATCTAGAGCGCATGCTCAGTCAGAGGTGGTCGTACCTTGGAGGCGGGTCCCTTTTGGGGCTGGCGGTGTGCGCTAGCATTATGATGAGCTTATAATGAGTAAAGTTCAAGCAAAGTTCATCCAAAGCGAGTGATCTGCCACCATTTCTTGGCCCAGCGCCTGACACCTTATCGTTTATTTCCCCTTCGACAGCTACTGTGTGGCTTATCAGCCACACGGCACCCTTAGGTCACCACCTCCGCAGGGAGTCCAACAGCTTGGCCGTGGTGTCTTCACTCTGCTCCACCCTCCCTTACTCCTCTTTGCAGGTGCTAGGAGGGCAGGTTGTGCTGCCTAGGGAATGGTGGAGGAGCAGAGTCTGTACACACCAGCCTTCCTGGAAGCGGCAGCTGTACCTCACCCCAAACAAGCCTCTGCCATGCTAGAGCTTCTGTTAGGTCCCAGTTTGTTTCAAGCAGTACTTCCACAGAACCTGTAGCCTGTCCTTTGCTAGCTTCTTAGATTCCCCATTTGTTTTTAACACTGTGATTATTGCCAGAAAATCTACTGGAGAATTTAATTCTGCAATATTTTCCCTAGAATCGTAGAATCGTTACGGTCGGAAAACACCTCCAAGATCATCGAGGCCAACCCTAAACCCACCACCACCGTGCCTGCTAAACCATGTCCCAGAGCGCCTCATCTACACGTTTCTTGAACACTGGCAGGGACTGCGGCTCCACCGCTACCCTGGGCAGCCTCTTCCACTGCCTGGCCACGCTTTCCATGTAGATCTGTTTCCTAATATCTAACCTGAACCTCCCCTGGGGCAACTTGAGGCCAGCTGCTCTTGTGCGACCCACAGTTATTTTGGAGAAGAGATCGATCCCTACCTCGCTACAACCTCCTTTCAGGTACTTGTACAGAGCGATAAGGTCTCCCCTTCTCCAGACTAAATAAGCTTAGCTCCCTCAGCCGCTCCTCGTAAGGTCTGTGCTCCAGCCCCTTCACCACTTTTGCTGCCCGTCTTTGGACACGCTCCAGGGCCTGCATGTCTTTCTCGCAGCGAGAGGCCCAAAACTGAACACAGTATTGGAGGTGCGGCCTCACCAGAGCCAAGCAGTGGGATGCAGGGCCCAGCAGCATCCCCAGGCTCTGGTGAGGAGGTGGGTCAGACCCAGAGCAGGAGAGCAGGGCGGGAAGGATCCAGGGCCATGGGGAGGGATGCCAGGTGCCCCTTTCTCGAGGAACAGAGGTGAAAGGGGGAAGGCACGAGAGGAGGGCTGGGGCTGGTGTTGGGGCTTGGGACAGCACTGCCCTGCCACCTCCCGAACGTGTGGGAACTTGGACTGCATCCTGCAGGACTCGGTGGCGGCCTGAAGAAATGTGCGTCATCAGGGTCTCTGGGATTGCTGGGAAAAGTGGAGGGCTTTCCACACAGATGACAATTGCACGTGTGCCCATTGGCTTTGTGGGAAGTCTCTTGGCCCAACAAACTCCCAAGAGGGAGGGGAAGAGGATCCCACCCTCAGCCACAAGTGGCCCAGCAAGTGGCTCTGAGGACAAGCTACCACATACGCAGGGGGCAGGGGCACCGTGAGCCAAGGAGAAGAGCTGCCTGCACAAGGCCCAGGGGAGTCCAGCTCTGCAGAGAAAGACCTGGGTGTCATGGTGGACCACAAGTTGACCATGAGGCAGCAGCGTGCCCTCGTGGCCAAGAAGGCCAATGGGATCCTGAGGTGCATTAAGAGAGTCTCCAGCAGCTGGAGGGAGGTGATCGTGCCCCTCTACTCAGCCCTGGGGAGGCCACATCTGGAGTATTGTGTCCAGTTCTGGGGCCCACAGTACAAGACGCATGTGGAACTGCTGGAGAGAGTCCAGCGCAGGGCTACAAGGATGATCAGGGCCCTGGAACATCTGCCCTATGAGGAGAGGCTGAGGGAGCTGGGCCTATTCAGGCTGGAGAAGGGGAGGCAGTGAGGAGGATGGTGCTGGCCTCTTTTCATTGGTGGCCACCGACAGAACTAGAGGTAATGGCCACAAACTGAAGCACCAAAAGTTCCACATGAACTTAAGGAAAAAATTCTTAACAGTGAGGGTGACAGAGCACTGTCTGCCCAGAACAGGCTGCCCAGAGAGGTTGTGGAGTCTCCTTCTCTGGAGATCTTCAAAATCCACTTGGATGCAGTCCTGTGCCACATGCTCTAGGTGACCCTGCGTGTGCAGTGGGGTTGGACTAGATGACCTCTAGAGGTCCCTTCCAACCTTAAGCATTCTATGATTCTATATAATGGCAACAACAACAACAAAACTCTATGAGAATTGACCAGACATGTCTTTGAGCAGCCTACTTGAGCTTGGATATTAACTCTGCTTTGCACAAGGCCTTGGATTGCATGAACTCCACAGGTTCCTTCCAACCTATATTGCTTTATATTCTGTAATCTTTGCAGAGCTTGCAACATTTGCCTTAGAGATTCCCTATCAATAAGGAATTAATCTATTTTAAGAAGAGAGGTAGTTCAAATAGGATGGTAACCTTTACTCCATAGCACGTCATGAAAGTACAGTAGAACAGAAATGAAATTAGAAAAATAGTAAAGATGTTAATACCCCATTTTTTTTATCCAAACATATAGCTAAAGTAGAGGCTAGGGACACAAATTTAGCTTTATTTTGATTTAGCTTTGCATATTTCGTGCACTTACTTAGCACACTTTAAAAAATACTGACTAAAAATAATTCTAGTAAAACAATTCCTAAAGATTACCATAACTTCCTCCTAGTAGAAATTGCACAAAATTACAGGAAGGCAGAATATTAGAAGGAGGACAGTTGTGGGAATACAGCAATCTTAGAGGATGAAAAGAAAAAGAACTACTGGGGAAAGTAGTTGTAGCAGACTACAAAATGTGCATAAAGACTACCTGAGGTGAGCAGGGCAGGAAAATCTTCTAAATTTGGCTGTGACCAATACATTTCAATTGATCTTGTATAAATATTAGTTCTTCACTTACATTTTTCTCATCTCTTCCTAATATATTCACATTCCCCCAGATATGTTTGTAAAGCAGAATCATATTCCCTATTCCCTCCCAATCTTTGTTTTGCAAGGATTAATCACCTTTCAAAATTATACACTCTCCACTTCTCTAGCTTTACTGATAGCTATTCACTGTATTTGTTCCTTTTTTTTTTTTTTTTTTTTTTAATGTAGATCAGAAATGCGCAAAGTCTTCTCAGGCATTTAATTATGCCCATATGATACAAATTCTACCAAGGCACTTTTACTTCATGCATCAAACCTTGTATAGTTAAACATTTGACAGGTTTGCAACAACTCTGATAACAACTCTTTCAATAAAAATCCGTATAGTGTTACTACAACTCTGTGCTTGACCAGGCTTCTCTTCAAAATCTGTGAATATTTTTTAGATTAGTCACTCAAACTACTGAGCTGTTTGACCAACTACTTTTTTTCTAAATATAAATACTGTGCTCACCCTGAATTGACAATTCACTTAAAATCCTACTAATAGACTTGAAATTTAATATGCCTCTTCTTTCAGTATTCTGGATGAAGACCTCAGATTCACTGTTTTTCCTTTTTTGTTCACCATGAATATGTCATTTTTTGTTACTTAAGTCATACTTGCTTGAGAAAAGCTATCTGTGCACTTAAATACATTGTGATTAGATTTAAAATATGAAATATCCACTATTTCAGTAATATACACCAACATTATCTGTAGTATATATCTACTTCATTTTGTACAGTAACCCACTTCTCTGCTTATTCACCTTCTTCTCTACTTATTTACCATTTAGATTCTTTAAGAAGAATCCTTATTTATCTGTATTTTCCTTGTAACATCAAGGTTTGCCCGATTGTTGGCTATTTCATGACCCTTTTAATCTTCAAAATACAGTTCTTCTGCTAATAAATCATTTTCCTTTCCTTGATTTGTCTTTTCTTACCTTTTTTCTTACCTTTTTTTTTATGTTCATTCTTTGCCTGTTAAAGTGTATATTACTTCTGTTAAATCTAATGATGATAACTTGAAGCTGGAGGCTGTTCTTTCACCTAAGGCTTAGTACTTTCTACACCTTAGAATAGATTTTTTTTGTTTGATTGTTTTTCATTTGACATTAAATGGTTCTTTTTTTTCTCCATATTTAAACCTTAGAACAATTTCAGCTGTCAGTCTAACTAATCAGTGCTTCCCTAACATTCGCTCTTCTGAAATTCCAAGACATCATTGTATATTTTATGTCCTGAACTTAGTCTAAGGCTTTGAATGACTTTTAGTTTCAACAGACAAACCAGAGACAAACTGTAAAGATTACCTTCAATGGGTTTATCTAAACTTTGAGATAAGTACACCTCGCAGTGTGTCTCCCCCTTTGAGTCTCCAGAGGCATTGGGTGTCAAAATAGTGACTGTCTGTCAGGGCAAGGTCTGAGTATCGATCATGTCCATGCATGATGGACTGAATCTAATACTCTGTTCACCGGAGCACTCTCTTACATTAATCATGAAAAAAGTCAGCCATTGTACTGGTAATTAAAATATACATATATTAAATAAGAAACAAAAAATAAATTAAAAGACAACAAAGAAAATAAAAACAGATAAATTAAAATATATATTTTTTAATTCGAAGCATGAAACAATATGATATTGTTATTATGCACAAATGTGATGATACTATGCATGTAAGTATGGACATAAATATAAAACATATATAAGATTATAGCATTTAATATACAAAATATAAAAAGTATGATTTGTGTTATCATTTTTGTAACGATATAACTGAAATTATTCTTGTGTAGTGTGGCATGAACAAAAATTTAAACTAAGTAGAGCTAGTAGTAAAATATTCTTTTTAGAAGTTTATCCCATATGGAAGTGTCTCATCATCAGCTTGTATTTCACTGTGTCAGAAAAGACCAAAAAAGAAATTTATCCACATGTCTAATATTATTTTAGCACTGTAAAATAAACAAATAGAAGAGCTGAAAGCTGCTGCTGTAAGTCAGATGCTGAGTGCACTGAGGGGCTCTGCAGCCTCTCCTCCCACCCTGGGGTTTCATCTACAGTGACCAAGTCCAATGCTGCTTTGGCGGTGAGCCCGGATGAGGCTGCAGGGAAAGACCTGTCTGAGAGAGGGCAGGAGAAGCCCTGCTGGGACCTCTCCTCTTTTCTATCTTGGGAGCTACACTACATCTGTTTTATATTCAGGTTCAGCACTGAGTGATGCTTCAGGGCATTCAGATCACATCCCATCACAATTCAATAACTGTGGTACAAAAAGTACAACAGCAAAGCTTTATTTTTGATAAATATTTCTTTAAATTGTGAATATATACAACAGAATCCATGAAGCACATAGATATGATAAATGTTTAGGTATATGCACATCTATATATACAATTGTAAACACCCTCCAAGGGCAAGTTTGTGTGTAGAATTAACACTCTCATCTGACAATCATTTTTTCTAGGAATGGAATTTGCAGTCATTTTGTAGAAAGTATTAATTTGAATTAATACTGTAAATTGAAAGTAATGGCTTGTAAACAGTTAAGAATTTATATTCCTAAATCTTATTAAGAGTCCTAACATACTCCCAATTTTTACTTCTAAATATTCCTAAGTTTTTAGGAGCTTGAGTACTTATTTTGTTTCCTTCCTACAAAGGATGGATCGGTGTATTTAGGATGGGGGCGGGGAGTGAAATTTCACCTGAGAAGTAAAGGCCTCTCTCTGGATATTGAAATAGCTAAAAGCCTGACTAGTGAAATGAGGAAACAAGGAGCAGTAATTTAAAGTGAGATGGAAGATATGTCAAAAGGTACTGGCATCCATAATAATCCTGGAGAGGTGTGAGAAAATTCGGAGGTAGGGGCCTGGATACAGATGAGGAAAATAGATGAGAATAATGACCTTTCATCTCTCTCCTTTATTAGAACAGAAACATTATGTCAGAATTTTCAACCCAGAAAATGACATTTTGGCCATCGAGATCTTTAAGCATTAAAATCTATGCTTGCCTAAGACCGACCCTAAGAAACATAATTCTAGGCTCATGATAGTTTTCAATTACTAAGTTTAATTTTGCTCCAATTTAGCTACTCTGATTTCTGGTTTTCCCAGGTATGACCATAAACTTTCCGAAACTATTCTAGTGGGATTGTCATAACATCTGACATTTGAACCGTCAATGGCCATATGGTAACTTTAGGTACCTAAATGTTACTTCATGAAGAAATGATACAAAAACTGGCTTCCATTACCATCTGGAGTATGCACAACTCAATTACTCTGACTGAAAAATCCTCACCGAAAATACAAACTATTTCTGAACTTATTCTCAGGGCCAGCCATAAAACACATTTAATTCATAATCTCAGACTGCCCTTCACTTCTCTTTTATGCATAAGGTCTATCCACCAAAATTTCTAGTTCTTCCCATACAAAATTCAAGATGCATATAGCCAGAAAAAGGATTTGTAGAGATCTGAGGATAAAAGTTTGGACAAGTCTAAAATGAAAGTTGAGGGAAAACTTCCTCATAGAAACAGGAAGATAGTGGAAATTTATATATTCTTTAAAGAAATGAGAAGCAACACACACACTCATATATATTGTATAACACCTCACCGTGCACTGCCTATAGCATCAGAGTGGGAATAAAAATCAACATGGTTCACTGTAGAGTTCAGGTCTGGTTTGCCTGACAACATTTAAGACATTGACTGCACACTTCTCATTAGAATTAGCATTTCCTGCTGTTTTCTGTGTAGACAGAATATCATTTGCTATAACTGAATACTAAATGCACTCTGGAGGAACAAGGTCATGATTTAAAAAAACACTAACACTCCAGAAAAAGAGGCTATGTTTTAAGAAAAAAAAAAATCATAAACATGAAAATTCTGTTTTCAAGTTCTTGTTGTCTATAATGCTTGAAAGCTTTGGCATTTTTGCATTTCATTTTGAATTGCACTGAAAATTGTCTATTAAGAAACCCATTTGTTCAATTTCTTTGGGCTTTTTAAAACTTTTCAAAATCCTTTTTTTGCTGTAAAAAGGTCTTTTCAAATTTATTGAACTGGGCTTGGCTAACATCTTCCCAAATTCAGTCTGTATCTCAAGATAGAGAATCTGAAAGACATGCTATCAGTGGGGGTGCCACATTTTTTCTCATCTCTCATGCTTGTTGTTTAGGTATTTTCATTTGTCCATTTAATGACAATGAAAAATAATCTTATAACTCAAATCTTGTCTTAGGCATCAGTCTTTTCATGATAATTTTAGGCTAATTTTCATTTTCGTACTGCAGCTCAATCCTGCATACGCAGAGGTAATAGATGAGACACAGCTGTTCTTTCTAAAGTACCCATGAAGACTGTGTACATACACATGTGCACCCTAGAAACAAACTTCATTGTATGAGATTTTGGTTTTTCAAATCTGTATTTTAGATGCATATTTCAGATTAATTATAACTAATAATAAAACTCCTCAGGAATGATTTTATTGCTGCACAGCTGCACTTTCAGATTGTTCATGAATAAAGTATTTTTAAATAAAGTTCACTTGAGTAGTTTCTTCATTTGAGGATTTGAAATGAATTAATCAAACATTAATGCAAAGTTTATTAAACATAATGCGAACATCTTTTCAAGCACCATGTTTTTCTTGTTGTGAAGTATCATCATTCCACCTATCCTAGTCATAAATGTATTCTTGCCCTCCAGTATGCAAAAATAGTAATTCTTTATGTGGAATATATTCAGTGGCACAATTCCCTTTTGCATGAAAGACCTGTTAAATTGCTCTGGCAGCACGAAAGCTCTTAACTGTAGTGGAAATGTCATCCACCATCACTTCCTTGTCTATCAGTTTTGCAAAGCAGTTTAACAAATAAGTGGTATAAATTAAAATTAGCACCTTATTTCTGCATTTTTCTTCTAATCAAATTTTAGTGTTTGGAAGAAAAACAGCAAACACATATAAACATCCTCCCAGGACCTGGGAAATGCTCCTCAATTTACCTGTGTGAGAGATATTTATTTATAATATAATGTAGAAGCCGAAATGTTTTTATTTTTTTTTATTTAAGAAAATATCATTACAACCATACAATAATACCAGTGCATCTATTTGAGATTTAACAGTCATTAATAACATGACCATACAAAATCCCAAACAGTTGTTAAAGTTGAATTGGAGAGTTGGAACTCTCTCTTAGTAAATAATGAGAGAAACAACCTGAGGTCTTTTTTTTGTTCCTATTAAAGACCAACATGTAAATAATATCCTATTAACTTTTCAATTCATATCTGTTTCACTCATATCTGTTATGTTGCCACTCATTGTAATTATTTATGCTCAGATGAGCAAAAAGTTACTACTAATTTAGAATTTTTGAAATGTGTCTTCTGAGCAGCACAAATCACCAGTAGCTCCTTAGGTCTCCTTATTGCTCTGTTTTGATCACTGACTTTCCCAGGAAGCTATGCTTCAATTCCTCAAAACACATTTCCAGGAAGTAGTAGTCTTTATATTTTTCATCATCTGTACCTGTGTATTTCTACCATCCTAGTGTATTTTTGAGGCCATTGTCCATAAGACAATTCCATCTTTGCAGGAGACAAGTCTTGCCTTCTAGGCAAGAAGGGGGAAGGGGAGTGGCACACTGACGCGGCAAGCAGTACCGCACAGCCCAGGTCAGATGGCGTCCAGCGGGAGTATGGTAGTGGGGAAGTGAGGGTAGGAAATGATCACAGAGGGTCCTCTTTCACCCCTCCTGGGGAACCTGTGGCCTCTGTTGCTTCCCTGAAATGCCTGTATACCAATTCGCGAAGCATGGGGAATAAGCAGGATGAACTGGAGATCTGTGTGCAGTCCCAGCGTCATGATCTCATCGGAATCACAGAGACGTGGTGGGATAGCTCGCACGACTGGAGCGCTGCCATGGAAGGCTATGTGCTCTTTAGGAAGGACAGGCTGGGAAGGCGAGGTGGTGGAGTTGCTCTTTATGTGAGAGAGCAACTGGAATGCATGGAGCTCAACCTGGGAGTCGAGGATGAGCGAGTTGAGAGCTTGTGGGTAAGGATTAGAGGGCAGGCTAATGTGGGAGACAGTGTGGTGGGTGTCTGCTACCGGCCACCTGACCAGGACGAGGAGGTTGATGAGGCCTTCTATAGGCAGCTGGATGTTGCCTCACGGTCACAGGCCCTGGTTCTCATGGGGGACTTCAACTACCCCGACATCAACTGGGAGGACAACACAGCCAGGCATAAGCAGTCCTGGAGGTTCCTGCAGAGCGTCGACGATAACTTTTTGACGCAGGTTGTGGAGGAGCCGACGAGGAGAGGTGGGCTACTGGACCTCGTGCTATCAAATAGGGAGGGCCTAGTAGGAGATGTGAAGATGGGGGGTAGCCTTGGCTGCAGTGACCATGAGTTGGTGGAGTTCAGGATTCAACGAGGAGGAGGCAGAGCTGTAAGTAGCCTTGCGACGATGGACTTCAGGAGGGCCAACTTTAGCCTCTTCAGAGACCTCCTCGGTAGAATCCCATGGGCTAGTGCTCTAGAAGGCAGGGGGGCCCAAGAAAGCTGGTTAGTTTTCAAGCGGCACTTCCTCCACGTCCAGCAACAGTGCATCCCTGTGTGTAGGAAGGCAGGCAGAGGGGGCAGGCGACCTGCGTGGATGAGCCGGGAGCTTGTGGCAATGCTCAAGCAGAAGGCAGCGGTATACAGAATGTGGAAAAAAGGACAGGCCCCCTGGGAGAAATACAGGAACATAGTCAGGGAGTGCAGAGATGCGACAAGGAAAGCTAAGGCACGTCTGGAAGGCAAGCTGGCAAGGGACGTTAAAAATAACAAAAAAAAATTCTTCAAATACATTAACAGCAAAAGGAAGATCAGGGAGAACGTGGGTCCGCTGGAGGACGGGATGGGCACCTTGGTTACAAATAACACAGAAAAAGCAGAGTTGCTCAATGCCTTCTTTGCTTCGGTATTTACCAAGGGCAGCCCTTTAGAGCCCCAGGCCCTAGAGGCAAGAGAAGAAGCGGGTGGAGAGGAAGACTTGCCCTGGGTAGAGGAAGATTGGGTCAGAGAGCACCTAAGGAACCTCGATACCCACAAATCCATGGGCCCTGATGGGATGCACCCCAGAGTGCTGCGGGAGCTGGCAGATGCCATAGCTAAGCCGCTCTCCATCATCTTTGAAAGATCCTGGAGAACGGGGGAGGTGCCGGAAGACTGGAAGAAGGCCAATGTCACGCCAGTCTTCAAAAAAGGCAAGAAGGAGGACCCAGGCAACTACAGGCCAGTCAGCCTCACCTCCGTCCCCGGAAAAGTGATGGAACGGCTCATACTGGCTGTTGTCTCCAGGCACATGCAGGACAAGAAGGTGCTCAAGAGTAGTCAGCATGGATTCACCAAGGGAAAATCTTGCCTGACTAACCTGATAGCCTTCTATGATGAAATGACCGGCTGGATAGACGAGGGGAGAGCGGTGGATGTCGTCTATCTCGACTTCACCAAGGCTTTTGACACCGTCCCTCACAACATCCTCCTGGGCAAGCTCCAGAAGTGTGGGATAGATGAGTGCACAGTGAGATGGATTAGGAACTGGCTGGATGGCAGGGCCCAGAGAGTGGTGATCAGCGGTGCAGAGTCTAGTTGGAGGCCTGTGGCTAGTGGGGTCCCCCAGGGGTCAGTCCTTGGTCCAGTCCTGTTAAATTTATTCATCAATGACCTGGATGAAGGCACAGAGTGCTCCCTCAGCAAGTTTGCTGATGATACCAAACTGGGAGGAGTAGCCGATACCCCAGAGGGCTGCGCTGCCATCCAGAGGGACCTGGACAGACTGGACAACTGGGCGGTGAAAAACCTCATGCAATTCAACAAGGCCAAGTGCAAGGTCCTGCACCTGGGGAGGAATAACCCCAGACACCAGTACAGGCTGGGGACCGAGCTTGTGGAGAGCAGCTCTGCGGAGAAAGACCTGGGTGTCATGGTGGATGACAAGTTGACCATGAGGCAGCAGTGTGCCCTCGTGGCCAAGAAGGCCAATGGGATCCTGGGCTGCATTAAGAAGAGCGTCTCCAGCAGGTCGAGGGAGGTGATCCTGCCCCTCTACTCAGCCCTGGTGAGGCCGCATCTGGAGTACTGTGTCCAGTTCTGGGCTCCACAGTACAAGAGGGATGTGGAGCTGCTGGAGAGAGTCCAGCGCAGGGCTACAAGGATGATCAGGGGCCTGGAACATCTGCCCTATGAGGAGAGGCTGAGGGAGCTGGGCCTGTTCAGCCTGGAGAAGAGAAGGCTGAGAGGGGATCTAATCAGTGTATATAAATACCTCAAGGGAGGGAGTGCAGAGGACGGTCATGGTCTCTTTTCACTGGTGGCCACTGATAGGACTAGAGGAAATGGCTGGAAACTGAAACATCAAAAATTCCATAGGAACTTAAGGAAAAATTTCTTAACAGTGAGGGTGACAGAGCACTGGAACAGGCTGCCCAGAGAGGTTGTGGAGTCTCCTTCTCTGGAGATCTTCAAAACCCGCTTGGATGCAGTCCTGCGCCACGTGCTTTAGGTGTCCCTGCGTATGCAGGGGGGTTGGACTAGATGATCTCTAGAGGTCCCTTCCAACCCTAAGCATTCTATGATTCTATGATTCTATGATTCTATGAAGTTCTACCAAAGAGCCAAACACAAGGCATCTCAGACACATAAGAGAAAAATACCCCATATATTGACATTCCAGGGAAGAAAGGCTAGAGCTGGGCTTTATATAGGGTTCAGAAATTGAGGAATCAGAAAATAGCGGTAAAAAATGGCATAGATCTCAGAAACGTTAAGTTTTCTGCTCCTACTGTTTCTCTCTCCATCTCCTGCCTTCTCAGTAATATCCCATCTCAGAACCTTCCCCGTTGCTCCTAACTGCAACAATGCTCCCAGCTTTCCAAAGCTCTGTCACAGACAGAGTAGGTTTGGCCATTAGTCCCCATCTGATGGTCTTGTTGAACAATTGTCTATTTTGCCCACTTCTAGAGTTGTTCGTTTCCCTTTTAGTGACATTTATTCTTTAGTGACACCTGGGCTTAAATCAATAAAAATCACAAAAGTTGATGGGTTTAATTTAAGAAATTGAACATCTGAGTTTGAATGAAAATGAAGGTAGTTTGCAAACAAATCGATCATGTATATATATATGTTTTTGTGTATATACTAATCACAGTATATGCACTTTTGCTGTGGCAATAAAATGAATAATCAGTATTCCCAGGTGTGAAGTCAGCTTATCTACTTCTTATAGTAAATATTAAGGAAAGATCATTATTTGAATACTTTAGTGTGTACATTCAGCTTATTTATTGTGACATAAATTTAATGCTTTACAGTAGTACCTATAGTAGACCTCTTCTGATGTCTTTCTGATGAATATTGGGAATTTGAAAAGTGATTTGATTTCAGAATCATGTACTTCCTAAATAGTTTATGCAATTTCTTTAATTCTCTCTATTCAATTATAAAATAAGGCAAAACTTCATTTCATAAGTAGAAGAGTGGCTTAATATATTAGAATCTGGAAGAGTCATTAAGTTTTTCACATGTAAAGTACTGCTTATGTGTGCACTGCTTACACAGACCTGCACAGCTGAAAATTTCTAGTTATCTAAGAATTTCTTCTTTTTTTTTCTTTTTTTTTTCTTCCCTCATTTCTCTTGATGAAACATTTCTCCTCTCTTCTTGGAATGATGGCAGCTGGACTGTGTTGTCTGTGGTATTTGAATACTCTCACAGGTGTACTAAAAAGTGCTTTGCAAGAGAAAGCAAGCATCAAGATAGTGATTGTGATGAAACTCTTAATTAATAAAAGAGCAAAAGACATTCCTTAGTTATCTTTCCAGCCTAAAATAAAAGAATTTAGAACTTAGGATTCTAACAAACTTTGTCTTTCAAAAATATTTTCTATACAAAATACTATGCTAAAGATGCAACACCGAATCAGACAAAATTTTAATTGCTGGTAACTTTTTACATTTAAATTGGATTTACACAGAAAGAAGCACAAATACAAATACCGAAATTTAGATCCTGACCATTGTAACTGATACTATACTTAATTCATACAAAACATTTTAACAAAAACAGCAAACTGACAAGTTTCGACAGCTCTAGAAAAAAGATGGACTTCCCTTCTGGACAATTATCATATAATTATTCACAGTTATCATATAACCAAAATCAATAAAGAAAAAGGGAGGATACAGAAGAAATGCAAGATCTTCAATGTGTTGACTTCATGTATCCCAAAAGGTTTCAGAAACACTTATCTCCATTCTGCTCCTTGATAAATGAAACTTGAGATCTTGTAAACTGAAGCAAAGCAAGAAAGCTTAAAAGCTGTGAACTGTTTCTTCACTAAGTCGCCTTGGAATAATGAAAGGTTGAGACCAGTGATCATCTGTCTCCATAATTTCACTCACAATGGGCGAACACAATTTAGAAACTGCCAGGAAGTGAAATTGATCTCACTCCTCAGGAAAGGAGTATCTATCTCTTAAGATTTCTTTACTTTGTGGTAACAACAAAGAAATTTGGCCCTATTTGTAGCTGTTCCTATGAAGCAATTTGCATGGCAATCTATTTTTAAGCGATTTTCATCTAAGCTAAGCCAAAGTTTAATAATATGGAACGTAGCTATAAGAAATGTCACAAAAATAAATACAATTACCTTTGAGAGTAGAATTGTGAAAAGCTTGTGAGGATAAATACAGCACAGTTGTGACGACAATGATTGTTTGGTTATCAATTTTTCGCATTGAATGACAGTTTCTGCCACCAAAAAAAAAAAAAAGTTAAGTTTGAATCAGGGACAATTATTATGCATTCTAATGAAAAAAAAGCAACTTAGAAAAAGCACTGTTTATTTTTAAGTAAAATGCTTGAAAATAAAATTCTTAACTATATACTTTGTTTTCCTATTGATAAATAAGGAGTTTTACATTAATGCACATTAAATGAAAGGGAAAAAAAAACATAAAAATGTAGTTCTGTGTATGCACTACTGGAAAAGCTAGTGATATTAATTTAACTTAGGGTTATCCATCATTTGCTGTTATAGCACCTCATTGTCAGCTGTTTATCAATTCAAAGCATTTATTCAAACCAAACAGGCTAAAATTTTCAGGATGTGATATCTGCTTAAAGCATAAATCATGGTGGAAAATTTTAGCTGAAATTTTCAGTCATAGTTCCAGGATAAAAGTTTATTTTAGGAAATGAAAAGGCTGGAGAAGTTATGGATAGCAGAAAAATTGAGGCAGGCCCCATTAGACAGCTCTGTCCCAAAACCTGTCTAAAAATTGGAAACAGCAAGGGTGCCTTGGAAATGAGAAGCAGAAAATAAATAAATAAAAGTGCTAACTAGAAGCTGTGCTAAATAGAAGCTGACTACAGTCAAAAGCTAGATGTCTAATTCTGAGTTATTAACCCTAAGTTTCTTTCAGAAGAAAGGCACCTCCAAAGCATGATTTGTCTAGCCTGTCTCAGACTGAGATGATTCATCCTCTAGATAACCTTTCATATGTATAAAGTGTGAGAGATTAATTTTACTTATGCCAATGCTGTGCTATAAATTCACATTTTAACTTATTAATGCCAACATTCATGTTCAGTCACATATTACTATATTCCTTCTCATTGCTCTTGTCCTTTATTATATTACTGTGTTGCTGCTCATGTTGCTATTTTAAAGGCCAGAATTTTAATGTGTGGTTATGAATTTGGCAGATCTAAATAAATTATCTGTCATTTAAATTACACAAGATAAAATTATGCATTCTTTCTGTTTTTTTTTATCCTTTAATAGAAAAATCCATTAAAATCAATAAACAGAAAACATGTGAATTAGAGATAACAAATGCAACACTAAGAAGTTAGAGAACACTGTAAAAAGATATCTGTATAAAATTGTGGTTGACGGATATCTGACTTTCCCTTGATACCGATTTTTCTGTTCCAAAATTTGACTTAGTGTGCTAAAGAACAACTTGGAGATTTTCTTTGAGATTTTGCAAGTAGGCTGTTTCATTAAGTCATTGCACTAACAAACTTTTCCGATGTTGATTTATGCACAAATTCAGTATATTCCTGAAACCACTGTGATTTGTCCAAGTGAATCAAATTTAATGTGTGACATATGCTGGTTTCCATATGTGTAGAAAGTTCATCACAACAATCTTATTAATAAAATGTAAATATGTGGAACTTTATACACACACAAATTATTTCTGACATCCTAAATGAGAGTCAGTTCCACATACTTAAATTTAGGAGCAGAATATAGTTGTTCTTAGATATTTGGTGGCCATAACTCCAGAGGGCTATGCGGCCATTCAGAGGGAACCAAACAGATTGGATTTGAGCAGAGAGGAATCTCATGAGGTTCACCAAGGACAAGTGCAGGGTCCTGCACCTGGTCATAAATAACCTCAGGCTCAATTTAGATTAGGGACCTAATTAATTAGACCTGCTGGAAAGTAACTCTGTGGAGAGGGATTTTGGAGTCCTGGTTGACAACAAATTAACCATGAGCCATCAACGTCCCTTTGTGGACAAGAAGTCCAGTGGGATCTTGGCCTGCATCAGGAGGAGTGTTGCCTTCATGTCAAGGAAGGTGACCCTTCCTTGGGTCTGCCCTCTACTCAGCTGCCCCTCTACTGAGGCTGCCCCTCTACTCAGCTCTGGTGAGGCCATGTGCAGTTCTGGGCTTCTCAGTACAAGAGGGACTTGGAACTTCTAGAGAGGGTCCAGTGTAGGGCCACAAAGATGATTAAGGGACTGGAGTATCTATCATTTGATTAATTGATATAATTGAACAAAGTCAAAGGAAACTGTAAACTGGATGTACAGAGAAACATCAGCCATAATCTTCTCAATCTCCCTTGTAAATTAATTAGAGAGAAAAAGCTATGTTAAATATTAAATGCTCAAGACATTTTTCTCCATAGGTGCCTGATGAGTGTTTCCTAAAGGGTACCTGTTACTTGTCTTTTCCAAGAATGTCACTAATTAATAGGCCAGCAATGGAACAAACAGCATAATTCAAGGTATAGGTTCAGTCATCTTACAGAGACAAATCACTGTGTGGCCTTGAAAAAATGTATTTTAATTTGAATTATTGCAATAATTACTAGTAAATGACATTGGAAAACAAAAGAACACAGTATCACCAAAGGTAGGATCACCTCACATCATTTTTGGCATTTAAACTAGCTATGTAGCTTATTAGCCCTACTATGAAAGGCTAGAAATAGCTATCTCTGGAAGATTTTTTTTTCTCTCATTCCAGGAAATATACCTTGATTAAGGTACTGAATCACTGTCTTGCAGATATTTTTCTCCCTCCGTTTATTATAGATGGATAAGTGACTATGATATATAAAGAAAGTTTCAGCTGTACACACTTTTAGAGGTGCAAATTATTTGAGATGCCACCTATAAATGGTGCTTATCTATGCTAATTAGGTACCTATAAATCCATCACCCAAGTTTAACCTGTGTTGTTTTGTATATTTGACATCCAAAAGCATATTTCAGATATCCCATTGCAAATAAGTTGTACTAGATTGACCACCAGTACAGAGCTGGGACTTAGACAACTAGCTTTCAGGTAGGCATATATTCATAGGTGGCATTTCAAACAGATTCCCCCTTCAGCCATCAGCCAGGCAAGTTTATTCTGGTGAGCAAATCTAACAAGTGCCACAACCCAGACCCAAATTCCGTCTATCTAGCTAAGCTTTGAAACAGTTACTTTTTTAAAAAAACAACTCCTATTTCCTGAGTGAAGAGCGATCTCATTTTAAGCTTCGTTTTAAGCTCAAAAGTTATTTTGCATTGCTATTACCAGAAATTGCTTATTCCAAAAAAAAAAAAAAAGAGAGAGAAAAGAAAAAAGAGGTGGGGCGGGGAGATTTTAATTGTGTTAGTGCTTAGGGAAGCCAGTATTTTCCATCAAATGATTCCTCCATTCTAACAGATTGGCATATCAGGAAGACAGGACTATTTGGGTGAACCATAATCATGCAGATTGTTTTGTACAAAAGATCCTAGACAACCTTGGTAAAAATGTCATACATAGAGTCATATGCATAGAGAGATGGATTTTTACATTATTTTCATGTTTACATGTATATTTTCTTTTCTTTCTCTGTTTGTAGGGCTACCTGCATGGAAGATAGAAATAATAAGCCCTTGCTAATCATATGTATGTCTATAGTAGATCTACCTACTTCCTCTGGCTAGTTATTTTCCTGCAGATTTACCCATGGATATATAAACTTGTAAAATTGCAAAGAAATATATATAATATTAAAAGGAATGATCTTGTGTAGGGTTCCTAATTTTAATATGTCATAACAACCAATAACCAAATAGAAAAACACTGAAGCAAAAACAATTAAATAAAAACATCTCAATTTCAAGCATTATTTTTTACCCCTTTCAATCAGTAAATGAAATAACAGTCATTGTGTCTTTTGTTATTGCCTCCTGACTCCATCTTCAGTCTCATAATTTTTTTCCTCCATCCTTCAGATATGTCCTTGTTTGCAAGTTTGCTGCCTTTATCTTAAAAATGCTCTACTTGGTACATAAACATTTTCCATAGTGCCAACACAGAGAATACTCAGACTAAAATAAAATAAAATAAAATAGAAAGGAATATATCTAATTTTTAACTACGCATTCCTTATAAAACTGATAAAAATAATTTTTCAGTAGATGATCTATATAGTTAACACCTACTGCTGTTCCTCAAAGTCTGTACTTTGGCTTGTTCAATAGTGTCCCTTACAATGTCTCCTACAGTGTGCCTGCTCTGATCTCACACTGCAAAAGAAGGAGAAAAAAAAAGATAAAAGAATCCTTCCAATTTTAGTTATGATCCTTTTTATTTCTCCTTGCATTTTTGATGACTCCCAGTATCTCTGGATATGAAACTTTACTAACTCGATATTTTGGCCAGCTGAAATAGAATGGCCAGCAGAAAAAGAATGAATAACTCTTTTTGTTGTTGTTGTTGTTTGTCTTTGGTAGCAGTTAGTGGATATTCCTAGCCATCTTCAACATCTAAATAAAAAGATGTGAGATGAGGAGACATTTAAAGGTAAACCACAACAAAGAGAACAATGAAGGCAGTAATGTTGTACTTGCTGATATAATCAAGTGGAGTAAAAGAAATCAGTCAGCATTGAGCAGTAATCATGGAAATGTTATGACATGATAAAAAAAGCAATAAAGACAATGCTGTTAAAAGAAAAATAAAAGTAGAAAGAAGCACAACAAATATTTATGTTGACAAGTCAACAGCTTGATTTTGAAGAGAAATGAAATGTAAGTTTTATTATTGTATGGCTCACTAAATCAAAGGAAAATCAGACACGATCTATTAGCATAAGTGGTAGGGAGTATGAATTCAAAGATGTCTAAAGGTATGCAGATGTTGAGATAATTACCAGAGAGAACAACAACTCACAAATTAGCTCATGAAGCTCATTGCTAATGTAGAGTTTTCATAGATTAAGATTACATAGCACCTGTTCATTCAACTTCATGTTTAGAAGTTCTGAGGGAACTGATATTTCCTTGATTAATTTTAGCTATGTAAAAAATGCAAAATAAAGTACTACTACTACTACTACTACTAAACAACTAAATGTGTTTTTAATTAACAAAAGATCTAGTTGTAAGAGGCCACACTGAAAAATATAATATTACTGAAAAGCATACTTTTTCTCAGGATATTTGTATCGCAGATGATAAAACATATCCTTAACTGAGTGCTGTTGCTTAATTCTATTTATTCAAGTTCACATTTTCTTTCCATCAGATATTTTACATAATGATATTGTAAAATTTAACATTGACTCATTTATAACAATAACCTAAGTTAATTTCCTCAGTCAATTTCTCAATTACTATTTTCATTTAATTTATTAGCCTATGTCATTTCATTGAAAGATAAGTCTTATTGCAATGTTATGCAAAATTGAATATGCTATGAGTACCTACATTTTATAAAAATATCTTAACATCAATTTTACAATTTTACAATTGTGCTGCCTTTGTAGAAATTAATTGTAATTGCTAATCTGTACTGTATACGACTTACAATTTAATTTACTATTATGGGAGATATCAAATATTTGTCATAAAAATATTTTCTGGTAGTAACCATTTCTGCCTCTCATCTTTTTTCTTTGAAGATAATTTTTTATTTCATAGTACAAGTTAGAACCTCAAAATTTTAACCAATTTTAAGGGTTTCCTTTTAAAAACCACAAATCTGCAGAATATGCTAGAGTATACTTTTTCTGACAACCAAATATGTTATAATTGCTTTGGCATATCTTTTCATACAGAGTTAATGTTATAGTGTGGTTAACAATTACCCAAATAATAAAGAACACTTTCTTAAGTTGTTCTGTAAAATTTGCCAGTCCTCTGGTAATAAAAATAATTGTCCAGATCTCTGATCAGTTGGAATGCACAAAGAATAGCAATTCTACAACAGTATCCTTGACATCATGCAGAATTTCCATTTAAATTTTATATGGTTAAATTGGGATGCTAAGACTTACAATAAATAACATTAAAAATCTTAAATTTTATATCTATTTAAATAATTATCTTCACTGATGTCAGTCATACATATTTTGGAGGTTCAAACACATGAATCACATTGTCTTCTGATAATGCCAAGGTATCTTCTGATAATGACAATTTCTATAAATACTGTAAAATTATGTGAATCTCTATTTCCCTAATGAAACATGGATATTAAAAAGAGGCTATATTACTTTGAAAACACCTAAAACACATGAGCTACCACATAATGTAGTTTATATATTCTAAGCACATGGTCTTATACTTTAGGCATTCAACTCAGGAATTGCAATACTAAAAGCGATGTCTGTTACAATCAGGCTTTCCAGACTAAATTGGATACTTTGCCTGCAGTATAGTAGAAGGAAAGACACAAGTGTGTCTAAAAACACTCCTTGAAAGACTATAAAGTGAGTAGAGATTTTTGAATCAATCTGTTCCTACCTGAATGTTGTAAAAATCAGAATAGAGAACCAATCTCCTCATTTTTTTTTCTACTTAGGTATTTTCTACTTGCTCTGTGATTGCTGCATTATTGAAATATCTCACATTCTACTTGATTTTAACAGGAAGAGAGGGACAGCTCACTTCCTCACATTGTTTTGACATTATAAAAAGGCTTAGGCAGAACCTTCAAATATTCTATGTGAGATTTATATTAGCTGTGGCTGGCTTGGATCTTCCCAGGGTAAAGAGACAAATCTTAGGTGGTTTTTGTTCAATGACACAATAGGTGCCTGTCTTCCCAGAGAGCCGGAATACCAAAGCTGTCCAGGAGTCAGCTCAATGGTCCATTTATCCTAATATTTTCTTCCCAACAGTTGCAAAATGGTGATTTGTAGAGAGTGTATGCCAGTCTGGCCATGTTCTGGGTCCATTCCTTCGTACACCCTCATGGCCACAGTCATTGATTGGTTAGAGAGCATGACTTGTTTTCTCCATTTGTTTTTGAAACCTGGTGTGCATTCATTTTTCTCATATCTTTTGAACCTAGTGATAATATCTGCTTCCAGACCCATCTGTTGCAATTAACTGCAGAAATTTACTACTTCTTTCCAAATATCTGTACTTATCTCCTGTTGGTTTCCAAGACATCCTCTGGTTGTAGATTTGTGAGGTTTGGTGAATAGGAGTTTTGCATTCACCTTATTCACTGACTTCAGGAGATAATAAATCCTGACTGTTGTTCCCCCATACCTTCTGCTCTCTAAAATAACCAGTTCGATCTATCAAAACTTGCTGTTGAGATGACAGTTCTATGAGCAGAGCTCATAGATCGGTCCATCTGATAGTTTCTATTCAGAATAGAACAATATTGGATATGGGTATCCAAAACAATAATATTAGCAGTGTTCTAACTGGAAAGCACAAAATCTTAACTTTGTGGAACCAGAAGACTTTCAGCTTACTTAATGGAGGGAATGATCTTACTTAAGGAGGGAATGATCTCTTACAAGAGAAAGAAATACCTTAACATCCTGAGATACTCTTACTGTGATTGTCGATTAAGAAACAGGAAGAGAAAAAAATGGAGATATTCTAACCTGATAGCCTTCTATGATGAAATGACCGGCTGGATAGACGAGGGGAGAGCGGTGGATGTCGTCTATCTCGACTTCACCAAGGCTTTTGACACCATCCCTCACAACATCCTCCTGGGCAAGCTCCGGAAGTGTGGGATAGATGAGTGCACAGTGAGATGGATTAGGAACTGGCTGGATGGCAGGGCCCAGAGAGTGGTGATCAGCGGTGCAGAGTCTAGTTGGAGGCCTGTAGCTAGCGGGGTCCCCCAGGGGTCAGTCCTTGGTCCAGTCCTGTTCAATTTATTCATCAATGACCTGGATGAAGGCACGGAGTGCTCCCTCAGCAAGTTTGCTGATGACACGAAACTGGGAGGAGTAGCCGATACCCCAGAGGGCTGTGCTGCCATCCAGAGGGACCTGGACAGACTGGACAACTGGGCGGTGAAAAACCTCATGCAATTCAACAAGGCCAAGTGCAAGGTCCTGCACCTGGGGAGGAATAACCCCAGACACCAGTACAGGCTGGGGACTGACCTTCTGGAGAGCAGCTCTGCAGAGAAAGACCTGGGTGTCATGGTGGATGATAAGTTGACCATGAGGCAGCAGTGTGCCCTCGTGGCCAAGAAGGCCAATGGAATCCTGGGCTGCATTAAGAAGAGCATCTCTAGCAGGTCGAGGGAGGTGATCCTGCCCCTCTACTCAGCCCTGGTGAGGCCGCATCTGGAGTACTGTGTCCAGTTCTGGGCTCCACAGTACAAGAGGGATGTGGAGCTGCTGGAGAGACTCCAGCGCAGGGCCACAAGGATGATCAGGGGCCTGGAACATCTGCCCTATGAGGAGAGGCTGAGGGAGCTGGGCCTGTTCAGCCTGGAGAAGAGAAGGCTGAGAGGGGATCTAATCAGTGTATATAAATACCTCAAGGGAGGGAGTGCAGAGGACGGAGATGGTCTCTTTTCAGTGGTGGCCACTGATAGGACTAGAGGAAATGGCTGGAAACTGAAACATCAAAAATTCCATAGGAACTTAAGGAAAAATTTCTTAACAGTGAGGGTGACAGAGCACTGGAACAGGCTGCCCAGAGAGCTTGTGGAGTCTCCTTCTCTGGAGATCTTCAAAACCTGCTTGGACGCAGTCCTGTGCCACGTGCTTTAGGTGTCCCTGCGTATGCAGGGGGGTTGGACTAGATGATCTTTAGAGGTCCCTTCCAACCCTAAGCATTCTATGATTCTATGATTCTATGATTCTATGATTCTATGATCTCAGGTCCCCTCCAGGTGACCTCTTGCACCACAGCAGTGCTCTTAAGTGACATTTTTCTTCAAGTCAAGTCTGTACCTCAAGCTTCAGTTTGTGACTCTTTCCCCTTCTCTGTTTCTTTCCCGCTACCTGAACAAGTTCCAGCATCCCTGAAACCACCCTGTAGGCAGTCACAGGCTCCTGCTCTCTTTCCATTAGCTGTAGCACTTCAGCAGGCTAAAGAAGGTCATGGTCCTCAGCTTCTCCATGCAGTTCATGTGCTGACCAGGCCTGTAAAAGCAACCTCACCCCAGCAGAAGGGCCTGACTCTGGGGCAGCCAGTTCAGGTATTGACCCATAGGCAAAAAAAAAAAAAAAAAAAAAAAAAAAAAAAGTCAGGAGAAGCCTTAACTTCTCTGCACTGAACAAACACAAACCCTCTCCTCACAGGAGGGTAAGTGGTACTCCAGCCCCCAGCCACCTTGGAGACCTGAGACCTGACACTGAACTCACTTCATGTGATGAGCAGAGTTCTTCTACAGAGGGTCCTCAATGCATGCAGTATCTAGAGGTACTCTAATGAGTACAGAGTAGGGGGACTCCAGTTCATGCAGTCCAGGAAACAGTGGCCTCCAGAGCACATTTCTGGCTCACATGCAGCTTGCTGCCCACAAAGGTCCTTCTCCAAAGAGCTGCTGCCCAGCCGGACATTCCCCAGCCCGCATCCCTGGAAGAGTTTGTCTGTGCCAATGGCAGGACCTGTTTTTTGTCCTTATTGGAACACCATCACTACAAAATAGACCATACTATCCTCTGTTACCAACCTGATCTCCCAAGGTGTCTTGTAGTTTTAATGAGCATCGGGATGGACCATCCTTGTGCTGGGTGGCTGTGCTCCTTAAACACCTGCTGGCTTTCCTAAGCTCCACCACTCTTCACATTGTCAGTTTCTCCCATGGGGAGGGAGCCTACACAAGCTCTCACCCAGACCTTGATCCATCCCATGCAAGAGCTCCTTCCATCTGAGCTGTCTCTTCACATCAAGGACATCCACCCCATCCTGCTCTTCCCCCCTAACCTTTCCTGCCTGCAGAGCTTGTCCTCTGCCATCACAGCCCTCTAGTCATGTGAGTGGTCTCAAAGCATCTCAATTATTCCAACCATGGTTCAGTGCAGTGACAGCTTGTGCCTCTCCATCTGCCCTCCTCTGTGCCCCAGCCTGCATGCATTTGTGTATGATATTGGGGTTGGAGAGCCTCAGCTGTGGCACAAAGAAGAGATCTGCAATGGAGAAACCTGTTACCAAGAGCTAAGGACACCGTGTGTGCAATGGCCCCACTTGGGAGCAGTGACTTGCTCGTGTAGAGAGCACTTGTCAGGGTTATGCTGAAAGGAGGTTCCCACAAAGAGAGCAAACTCTGGAATGACCAAGGCCAGGGAGAAACAGGAGAGGGATTTGCCTCCTAGGGGTAATTAAAGGCAACTTGGGCCTGTGACAGAGGTGAACCCCTCTCTAGGAAGGACAGGGTGCCACTGAAGAAGCCCCTGGACCTGGGCACGCTGTGATTTACCACACGGAGGTCATCGTTAGCCCATTTCCCTCATGTAAGGGTGTGAAGAGTTTCCGGAGAAGGAGAGCTACAAGATTTTAAGGATGAGGCTACTAGAGAAGAGACCCCTTTCCACCATTGGATGACAGGAGCAAGGGCAGTGTTAGTGATGTTCACAGGGAGACTGGATGGCAGTCCAAGCCAGGACCTTCTTTGCTGGTGCATTGTCCTTCAGGGAGATCAATTCAGTTCTGTCCCAAGTGCCAAGGTGCTGCAGAAGGAGCTCAGGCAGAAAAACCCTCTCCTGCCTGGGCTGGGCAACCCAGCTCTGTTCCCCCTGGCCCTGGGCTCTGCAGGCTTTGCTCTCTTAGTGGGACCCCTCCCTCACCATCACACTGCAACCTGCTCTCCATGACAGCATGCCCATGCTCTGAAGTGCAGCCACCAGAAACGCTGTGTCCTTGGCCCTTGGTAGAACAAGTCTCACCATCACCAACCTGTTCTCGGCGCCACAGCTGAGGCTTTGCAATGAAAACATGCACAAGTGCATAAAGCCTGTGGCAGAGAGAGGAGCAGATGGAGGTGCCCATCTGACTGAGAAATATTGCTGAGGTGTGGTGGAATCTCACACATGATTCTACATCTCATGCAGTAGCAGGGTAGGAGATCTTCCGGAGTGAGTGGAGGAAGATGAGCAAAGGGGCTGCTCTTAGTCTGAAGGGGCAGCTCAGATGTGTGGAGCTCTTTGAACATGAGGGCTAGGGCCTGAGTTCAAGCTTGTAGGTGACAAGGGTGAGACCACAGTGGGAGTGACCAACCACTCAAGCAGGGTGAGGAGGTGGGTACAGTCTCCTTTAAGCAATGTGAGCAAGTGTGCGGCTCAAAGGGCACCCCATGAGCACACACCCTCCCTGCATTGGCTTCCAGGTTGTGGGGATAGTTGTTCTCCAGGGCTGGCTGGCTCCTGCAATGACCTCCCAGGAGCTGGGAGAGGGCCGAGGAGGCAGCAGTGCCCTGGTCCCCGGCACATGTCAGCACCTTCTCCTCACACACCACAGGAGGACTCATGTCCCTCCTTCCCGCACTCCTCCCAGTGACCAACTCCTCCCCAACAGGCTGAGGGAGCCTGAGGCCTCCTTGTCCACCCAGAGGACATGTCCCAGATTTGCTCACATCAGCACTGCCAGCTGCTTGTTCCCAAGTGCCTGTCCCAGGAATCATTCTCTGGAGGGGACTGTTCACTTGTCCCAGCCACAGGCAGTGCAGTGCCAAGAGGATGGCGCCAGGCCTTTTCTTCCAGCATTGCCTTGGACAAGCGGCTTGTGAGGAGCAGGAATGGCCAGACCCCATGGGTGTCCCTGCAGCCACCTGTAGGGAGCCGCCTGGGGACGTGGTTGAGTTCAGCAACAAGAAATTGTGGGTGCAGCAGCGGGGCTGGTCATCAATGGTGCTGGTGGGGCAGAGGTGGGAGAGCTCCTGGCAGGTTCCCTTCTCCCAAGCGGAACACGGGGGCTTCCATGTGTGCCCATCCCTGCACTCGCACACGGCTCCCTGGCTCCGCTGTGCAGACTGCACCCAGGGCAGGGTGCTCAGCCCTGGGGAAATGTCCCTCTGACATGGTCCCCATGACAGCCCGCACTGCCCTGTCCCCCCACAAACCCTGCTGGGCCCAGCCTTGTACCACGTTGGGGTTGGTGCAGAGCCGTCCTTGGCCTCTGAGCTGGGAGGGAGGCTGGGCAGGGCCGGCTGGTCCTCTGGCTACAGGCACTGAGGCCAGCAGGAAGGAGCTGCCCAGGCAGCCAAACACTGACACTGAAGGTGACCTCAGTGACTCTCCAGGCTCCCTTCTCTGGGCCTCCTGGGTCCCCATTGCCTCTTGTGGGAGTGCAGAGCTCTCCCTAGCGTGCAAATTCATTGTTTTTGCCCTTTCCATTTGGGTGGCTGCCCTTGGTTTCTGAAGCTCCATTCACTGCTAGGAACATGGTGCCCTTGGAGATGCCCTGTGCTCTCCTGGAGGCTCCATATCCATCTTCAGCCCTGTCACATGCAAGATAGTGCTTGATCATTCACCATCTGGAGGAGCTCTGAGCACTCACAGTGAGAACTGAATCCAATCCTCCTTCCCTAACACATCATATATGAGACCACTGCTGGAGGCCCTGAAGAGCCCTGAGAAAGAAACAGACACTTTGATGGTGAAAGTCCCTGAGCACATTTTAGAATCTGACTTTGGAAGGAGAGGCAAACCTTCAAGTATTGCAGTGAGGAAATCCACTTTTATTTGAGCGAAGGCAGGACTGACACAGAAACACAAGGACAGACATATTTACAGCAGGTATGGCAATTACACAGAGTGGGTTCATGCTTCTGGCAAAGGAGGATGCATTCAAAAACTTATGTAAAAAAAAATCATTATAAACACAGAGAGAACGCTCAAAGCACAGAAATATCCGAGATGCATTAGGAACCACTTGTTAGAAAGGACAGGGAGCTTATTTCTAGCACCGAGCCAGTTTCATTAGGGCATTCTTGAGATCCTTGTTCCTCATGCTGTAGATGAGGGGGTTGACCGTTGGAGGCACCACTGCATACAGAACAGCCACCACCAGATCCAGAGCTGGCGAGGAGATGGAAAGGGGCTTCAGACAGGCAAACGTGCCACTGCTGACAAACAGGGAGACCACGGCCAGGTGTGGGATGCACATGGAAAAGGCTTTGTGCTGGCCCTGCTCTGACGGGATCCTCAGCACAGCTCTGAAGATCTGCACATAGGACACCACAATGAAAACGAAACATGCAAAGAATAAACAAATACTAAACACAAGAAGCCCAACTTCCCTGAGGTAGGAGTGTGAGCAGGAGAGCTTGAGGATCTGGGGGATCTCACAGAAGAACTGCTCCACCACATTGCCTTGGCAGAGTGGCAGGGAAAATGTGTTCCCAGTGTGCAGGAGAGCATTGAGGAAACCAGTCGCCCAGGCAGCTGCTGCCATTTTGACACAAGCTCTTCTGCCCAGGAGGGTCCCATAGTGCAGGGGTCTGCAGATGGCAACGTAGCGGTCATAGGCCATGACTGTGAGGAGACAATACTCTGCTGATACTGAAAAAAAGAAGAAAAAGACCTGCCCAGCACATTCCAAGTATGAAATGACCCTCATGTTCCACAGAGAATTGTGCATGGATTTGGGGATAGTTGTGGAGAAGGAGCCCAGGTCAAGGAGGGAGAGATTGAAGAGGAAGAAGTACATGGGGGTGTGGAGGTGGTGGTCGCAGGCTACAGCTGTCATGATGAGGCCGTTGGCCAGGAGGGCAGCCAGGTAGATGGCCAGGAAGAGCGAGAAGTGCAAGAACTGCAGCTCCCGCGTGTCTGAGAATGGCAGGAGGAGGAACTCGTTGAGGGAGCTGCTGTTGGACATTAGCTCCTTTGGGAGTCCTGTCCAAGGAAGGAAAGAAAGCAAAAATTTAGAGCAGACTTGTCTGAGCTAAACCATTTCAGTCTCTCAAAAATCCCCCATATTTCCTCTCTCCCTTAATTCAGCCCCATTTCAGGTGATCCACATTGAAATGGCTGTATTCTCTGCAGCGGGGACCCGTTTCCCATGGCTCCAAAGGAGTTGTTTCTGCTGTGCTGCAGGCGTAATTGGATGTGTCAAACTACTCTTTGATTAGTGTTTCTGGAGATGCCTGGGAATGGTGTCTTGCATTGCTTGGAAGGGACTTGTCCCGGAAAACCCGCTGGGAATATTCTCCATTCACCAGCATCAGAGCTGAATACAGCACTCGCACTGGTTGTGTCTGAAGGAGAAGAGCTTTGTGAAGGATTTGTCCCCATCAACTTTGCGCTCCTCAACAGAGATATTTGTATCTGAATCTGTCACTCCAGATCTGACTCCAGCCAGGGAGGAGAACAGTCAAATGGAAGCAAGGAAAGACCTTACCTCTTTTTAGATGTCGAGATGTCTAGAGACAGTACTTGTCCTCATGCCACTTCACCATCTGGACCTGTATTCCATAAACTTCAGAGTAGCTTTGCTGCACAAAATCTGCAGGAGTCGATGGCCTCCCCTTCCATGGCAGGGCTCTTCAATACGCAGAAATCAAGTGTTCTCTGCAAAAGGGTCGCTGGAGGAGTCTGTTGGTATAGAAATGTGCGTGTATATATTATATATGATGGTGCACACACAAACACACAAAGGTGCCTCCTCAATGTGGGAGCATTCTTAGATAGAACAGAAATCTTCGGCATTTCAATCACTCCCAGCATAAACCCTTGTGCATCCCAACAGCAGAAAAAGGACTTTGTCACGGGACCTGCTTCATCACTGAGCCTTGCCCCTCACTGTCGTGTACTTGCACCTCACTCAGATGAAGGACAATGACGCTCACAAGTGAGCCCAGTTCTCCCTGCAGAAACCTCCCAGGAGCAGGGGACTGTCCAGGGGCACCCTCATGTTTGCAGGTGCTAAGGAGCAGCTCAGATAGACCCTGATGCAGCAGCCCAGGAGAAGCTGGTGCTGTCTATGGACTAAGGGATGGGTGAGGGGACATTCAGACATCCCTGGGAGACTCTTTGGCAGCTCCTTGAATCTCTTAATGAGTCTCAGTCTCTTGTCCAAATCTGACAGTTTTGTTTCCATTTTCCTCTTACCAAGTGGAAGGAAATTCTAAGCACCATCTCAATGCCTGCCTTGCCTTTCCTTTTGCAAAGTGTTCCCTGAAATGTGCTCACAGCTAGACCTGTGAGCAGACCTGACCCCCGCAGCACCCTCCCAGCAGGAGAAGGAGCCTGTCCTGGTAGAGGATAATCCTCCCACCCAGAACTTCTCCCCTCAGTGCTATGGGGAGCTCCCTGGGCAGGCTGAGTGCTGACCTTCACAGGCGACACAGTCACTGCTGCGGGCACACAGCACCTTTGGGTGCAGAGACCCTGCTCTGAAGTGCAGACCTCTCACCCTGTCTACACAACCCGGCTTCACATCACTGCTGTTTCTGTTGGGGAAGGCAGCAGGATGCCCTGCCCTTAGGTGGTATGTTAGAGAATCCCTGCTCTGAAGCAGCTCCTCTTCCTCTGCACTGCAAAAGTCATGAGAAAGAAGCAAAAAATGCTGCCAGCCATGGGGTGTGATGGGTTCTTATGTCCCCTTCAAGAAGCTCTGTAGCATTGTCCTGTAAGCAAAAACTCACCATGTCAAGAGCTGTGAAGGTCTCCTCTGTCCTCCCGCTCCACACTGCCGTTCCCCTCTCGCTGCCTTCTCTCCTCTGCTGTCCGCAGCAGCAGGCAGTGCCCGCAGCCCTGCTGCTCTTGGCACAGGAGCTGCTCCTGCACTCGGCTGTCTCTGGGCAGTGCTGACAGGCTGCCACGAGCTGCCTCCGTCCCAGGAGCCTGGCCCTGCTCAGGAGCAGAGGCCCAGCTGAACTCACCAATTTCTCTGTCCCTTGTGCTCCCTCCTCCTGGGAAATGTGCACTGGAATAGACTGAAGTAATCACCTGTCGTCTTTTCCCATTGAGTGGAGAGCAACTATTTCCAACATTGCAAGTTCTTTCATCAGAGCATGACTATCTATGAGAAATAGAAATGTGCTCCTGTGGAACCCCTGATTCTCATCTCTGACCTAGGCAGGACACCTAATTAGGACAGGAAGGGAGTTCCTTGACACATGGTTCAGGGATTGACTCAGATGTGTCAGTCTCGGCACCTCATGCTGGTCTAGAAGAGCCTGGCATGAAGTGGGATTCAGAAAACTCCTGTGAACTTCACAGGCAGGTCAAATGATTCCCCTTTCCACAGCTGAAGTGAGCACAATGCAGAGGTCTGCAAGAGAGCTCCTTGTCTCAGCTCCAATTGCAATCACTGGAGATGGAGGATGAGAGTCAGCTGATCACACACAAACACTCTCTCGTGACAGTCCAAAAGACTGAGGAGGTCCAAGGCCTGTGCCAGTGCCCACTTGCTCTGATACAGCTCCTGGAAGACCTGCATCATCCTAGAGGATCGGGTGGGGGCCAATGGGGAATTGCATTGCCCATCTGAAATGACCCCAGGTGCCAAATACAATGGCAGCCCCAGGAACAATGAAGATGAGGCATAGAAAGATTCTAGCATAAACCAGCAGCTCTGGTAATTCAGTGCAGATCCTTGATTTGATGGCATAATTCATATTCATAATTCATATTGCTTTATTGTACCCTCATACCAGCTTATTACATGCTGAAAATGGAGAGGACAATGAGCAAAGATTTTTTTTTACTTTACTTTTTCTTTTTTAGCAGGATTTGGAGGAGGACCTGGAGCTGAGCCCACAGCAAGGCAGCAAAGCTACCGGGTGTCACATTTCATTTGGAAGGAGACTCCTTCCATCTGCCCACATGAAGGTCATCAACCAGCTGGCCAAGCTGGTGAGGACAGCCTTAAATAGGGAGTGAGTCAGGGGAGAAGAAGACTCCAGCAAGAGAGAGAAGGTGATGGCCTGAAATGATGGGGAAAGATGCAGGTGAGAGAGCAGTGGGATGCAGGGAGCTAGGCTTAGGGATGGAAAGAGAGCCAGTCAGGATTGTTGGTATGAGGATTAGCGAGAAGAGCAACAGCTATGGCCTTGTGAAGCTCTCTGCTATAGATCTTGAAAAAAGCAATAATGAGGAGGTCCCCATGGTCTTCACCAAGACATTGTGATGGTATCTTTCTCCATGGTCTCCACCAAGGCATCATGATGAGATCTCCATAGTCCCCACAAAGGCATCGTGATAGGGTCTCGGTGGTCTCCACCAGGGCATCGGAATAACGTCCCCATGGAAACCACCAGGGCTTTGTGATGGTAGTGGCATCATGTCCATAAGGCCTCTGTGAGGGCATGGGCCCCATGGTGACCATGCCCTTGTTGGGGACAAAGACCCCAGGCTCCCCACTCTGAGGAGAGCAAATCCATCAGGAGGGAACAGATCCCCTTGGTGCCACTGTCAGGTCCCCACGAGAGGATCCTGAACATGGACAAGGAGCGGCAGGCGAACGCCTGCTCCCAGCGCACAGACGGGCTCTCAGGCTTGCAGGAGAGCGGGAGCGAGGTGGGCAGTGGGGCTGAAGGGAGAGGCGGGCAGCGGGGATGGCACCAACATGGGGAGCACAAGGATGGTGTCGAAGGGGAGCTGGCATGAGGGAAGAGCTAGGAGTTCTTCTGGGGAGGGCTCATTTCTTCCTGGCCATGGCCTTTGCTTTAACTGGGATAGATTTAGTTTGTGCAAAGTCAGCCACAAGAAAAGAGTGCATTTCCTTGAAGCTGGTCCCTGAATTTCTGCACCAGTCGAGACAGGACAACACCTCCGAGTGCAACGTGCTCTGTGCAGAGAGTGAGGGGTGGCAGGGACAGCTGTGGGCAGGGAGGCTATTCTGAGCGCTGGGCTCTGAGTGGGACAAGGAAACCTAACAGGTATAGGCCTGATGGTAACAGAAAGGTTTAGAAAATTTGTTTAAAACCAAATCTAGAAAGAAATTAAGAGAAAGAATTAAAGCAAAAAAAATCATTTTTTATACTTTCCACCTTTATTAGTTGTTTTTTAGTACACTAGACTTTGGCATGATCATTTGTTCTTGAAAAGGGAAGTGATTTTCAGAAGTGGGTGGGTTGCAGTCCCAGAGTCCTGCACAGCTGGTGCCATTCCAGGTGCCGTGGTCCCCTGTCCCCAGCCTCCCTCTGCAGCTCTGAGGGGCTCTGCTCTCCTGCAGGTCCCTGCGAGAGCTCTCAGGCCCACGCAGGTCACTCAGAGACACTGGGACATCTCCAAGTCCCGCTGGGTGCTGCTGCTCGGGCACTTGAGCTCTGCCTGCAAAGATGAAGGACTGTTTTGAATGTTTTCCAATGATGAAAGAGTGGAAATCTTCTGGAAGTTTCTGAATCTGCTGTGAAGAACTATTTATCTGCCCTTGCCTTTTAGTGTCCACTGCTCTCTCCATTGGACTGTAGAGGAAATCTCTGTGATCACTCCCATATTTTCTATGTCTTGAATACATTAATCATTTCCTCAGCCCCTCTGGGCAGCCCCTCTCCCAGCACAGCACTCACCCCCACTCCAGGCATGTTCTGCCCCTGGAGGTCTCCTGTGCTCCATGGTGGCTCCATAGCCCCTTCCAGGAGGATGGGCATCTGTCCCAGCTCTGTAATGAGTGGGACTGTCCTCAGCAGATCCCTCCTGAGCACTCACCCTCTCCAGGGGCCTGGGTACAACAAGTGGCAGCTGAATCCGGTCCTCTTTCCCTAACACAGCAACATGGCTGCACAGCCCTCTGGTGTATCAGCCAAGCCTCCCGCATTTGCATCATCACAGAATTTGCTAGGAGTGCACTCTGTTCCTTCTTGCAGGTTACTGATGGAGAAGTTGATTGGACCCAGTACCACTCCCTGGGGGGCACAGCTGGCTCCAGGCCCCCAATAGATTCTGCGCAAATGTCTGGGCACAAGTAGGAAAACCTGAGAGAACCTGGGGTCTTTTCCTAGCAACTACTAAAGAAAGGCAGAGTTTCCTCATAGCCCCTGCCCATGCAGATGTGCTAGAAATCCCAGGCATGTATCATGGCCTTGCAGGCCTACTTCAGTGTCACTGAATCAAGTGTCCGAAATGAATTACAGTCACAGTTTACATTGTCAACATCTCCACGCGTCTCAGCTTCCTAGTGAGTGTGGCTGTAACACTAGTGAGCATCTAGTGCTATTTCAGATGGCCAAGGAAGATGCCCACCGGGCCCTGACCAGGCATTCTAGAAAGATGTGATTATCACATTTGCTCTATCAGAGCAATAGGCACTAGCCCGTGCCTGGGACAACCCTGTCTCTTCAGATGTCACCTGGTGTCACCAGGCAACTGCCTCCCACCCAAACTGCCATGGGGAGGCGGCCTCTAGACTTTCCTTCAATTCACTCATGTTCAGTTTTGTGTGTTGGAGCTTTGCATGGAACCGTGGAAAGCTGCGGTGACCCTTGGTTGCCATTTCTGTCATATTAGAGAGATTTGAGATCACACTCTAACCATAGGCACGAGAGCTGAGATCTCCTAAACAACACTGGACCCCGAGTCTCAGCCCACCTGCCCTTGTCCCGCCGTGACTCTGTACCGAAGACGTCCCTTGGTGTCAATGCTGGAAAAGACGCTGCAGAGGGAAACTCTCCTCCCTGCACTGGGCACATCCAAGGGAGCTCAAAGAAGTGGCTCAGAGAATCCCCCCTCTCTGCTAGTGAAGGGGGAAGCCTGGCTTCCTGCTTTATCACGGTCTGTGCTTAAGTGCTAAATGAGAGATTCCAGTGCAGACATGACAAAAACTAGGTATCTTTATTTTATTATTTATTATTTTAAGATGGATGTAAAAGAGAGAAGTAAAAAGAAGGAAATGGATAAAATACAGCCTTGATGCCAGATATCCTGGTGAGTGAATGAAACAGATGTTATCACTGACCTGGTATCCACTGCATGAGTTTCTTCAGTGCCTCCTTGAGCTCCTTGTTCCTCATGCTGTAGATGAGGGGATTCAGGGCTGGAGGCACCACCGAGTACAGAATGGACACAACCATATCTAGACGTGGGGAGGAGATGGAGGGGGGCTTCAGGTGGGCAAACATTACAGTGCTGAGAAACAGGGAGACCACGGCCAGGTGCGGGAGGCACGTGGAAAAGGCTTTGTGCCGGCCCTGCTCTGAGGGGATCCTCAGGACAGCTCTGAAGATCTGCACATAGGACACCACAATGAAAATGAAAGAACCAAAGACTAAAGAGGTACTAACAACAAGAAGCCCAACTTCCCTGAGGTAGGAGTGTGAGCAGGAGAGCTCGAGGATCTGGGGGATCTCACAGAAGAACTGCTCCATCACATTGCCTTGGCAGAGTGGCAGGGAAAATGTGTTCCCAGTGTGCAGGAGAGCATTGAGGAAACCACTGGCCCAGGCAGCTGCTCCCATTTTGACACAAGCCCTGATGCCCAGGAGGGTCCCATAGTGCAGGGGTCTGCAAATGGCAACGTAGCGGTCGTAGGCCATGACTGTGAGAAGAGAAAACTCTCCTCCAAACAAGAAGACGAAGAAAAATACCTGGGCAGCGCATTCCAAATAGGAAATGGCCCTGGTGTTCCACAGGGAATTGGCCATGGCTTTGGGAACATTCGTGGAGATGGAGCCCAGGTCGAGGAGGGAGAGGTTGAGGAGGAAGAAGTACATGGGGCTGTGGAGGCGGTGGTCGCAGGCTACGGCTGTGATGATGAGGCCGTTGGCCAGGAGGGCAGCCAGGTAGATGCCCAGGAAGAGCGAGAAGTGCAAGAGCTGCAGCTCCTGTGTGTCTGAGATCAGCAGGAGGAAGAACTCGTTGAGGGAACTGCTGTTGGACATTAGCTCCCTCCAGTCATGTGGTACTGTCTAAAGAATAGAAGATATAGAGAAGTTAAGATAAACTTTTGAAGATGAAAGCCTTGAAGTCATTCAGTTGTCCGACACCATCCTCCATTACCTCCCTTTAGTAAGAGTATCTTAGTGCAGTTTATCTCGTTTATCTATTAGTTTTGTTCCCATCTGTCCTGTACTCATGTCTCCTTGAGCTAGAGGATCACCGTGTTCATTATGCTGACCTCAAAGGAGACCAGTCTCTGCTGAGAGCAGAGCTGTGCAGTTTCAAAATGCCCATCTCCAAATTTCTCACCCTTTCTCCCCACACCTAAGGGAGGTCTCCACGCTCCCATTCTAGCCACACAGGGCTCATTTCAGCTGCTCATGGACAGCCTCCCACCACCACCTCCATACCCTCAGCATCTGGCAGCTTCCTCACGGGTCACTCAGATATCACAGATAGGCCATGAGACAGCAGAGCCTTTCTGGAGGGCAGGTGGCAGCCTGGCAGGACACCACAGGGAAAAAACCAAAGGAGCGTTAGCACTGAAGAAGGGCTCTCCTTAAGGGAGAGTCAGTGCAATTCCTAGGCTCACAGGCTGCATTTCCAGGAGCTCCACAGAACCAAAGGTGGCTTGAGAAACCTCACTCCCACGCAGACTCCTCTGTTCCACAACTTGTAGCATCAGTGTCTGAACTGCAGCTGAAAACATCCAGCTGCAGAAAGCTGAGAGCAAGAACAGGAAAAGCATGGACGGGAGGGGAAACAAGGAGCAACACCATAAATGTGCTGCCAAGGGAGGCAAGGAGAGGGACAGAGAGGCCTCCTGGAAAACCTTCACTTTATCGTCTGGGTATGTCACCTCTCTGAGGGGGACATCGCAGGGCAGTCCGTCTTAGCCCTTTGGTGGGGCGGCAGGCAATGACCTGTGGCAGGAGAGCTGCCCCTCTCCTCTGCTGCAGGTCTGGCTGCAGAGGAGGAGGCTCCTGCCCTGCACCTCCTGCCCCTTCCCTGCCCATCTCTGCTGCCTGCAGCTGTCCCTGCCACCAGCTCTTCCTCTATCCCAGTGCCCCATCCCTGGCATTGCTCACAGATCCCATATTGTATCACCCTCTGTGTGCTCAGTTCTGCCCTGCAGAAACCTCTGGGCCATGTCCAGGGGCAGCTCTGCAGTTGCAGATCCTAAGGAGTCAGTCACATGAGGTCCTGTGAGTCCACAAAGACGATATGGATGCTACCTGTAGGATAAGGTGGGCATGAAGCAGCTTGCTGAGGCTTCTCACAGACCTATTGATCTCTAGGCATGAAGATCTAGGACTCCCAGCTCCCTGCCAAAACAGAAAACTTGTTCCTTCATTCCCCCTGCAATATTCAGGAGGCTGAAAGAGCAGAGAGAGGAAGGAAAGCTCCTTCCCTTTCAAGTGGCCCTTCTGATCTTGCTCCTGTAAAGGACCCTCGCACGTGCCCTGTGTATGAGCTGGAGCTGTGAGCAGACTTCACTCTGCAGCAGCCTCTTAGCAGCAGAATGAACCTGCCCTCACGGGTGTCTGTCTCCCCACGCAGCGCTTCCCCGCAGCGCTGTGGGGAGCACCCTGGGCAGTGCTGCCCCTTGCAGGCTGCAGAGTCACTGTCCCGGGCACACAGCACCCTGGGCGATGCTGCTCTCAATCACAGCCCGTGCAGAGCTGGGTGCAGAGCACAGCTTCACACTCCTGTGTCTTCCCTGGGAGAAGGGAGCAGGACGCCCTGTCCCTGTGAGCGTGTGGCAGGGAATCCCTGCTCTGAAGCATCTCCTCCTCCTGCTAAACCCTGGATACTCTAGGAGAGAGACCATTAAAATCCCAATCCATGATTATATGCACCGAGTTCAGAAGAGCGCTCCAGGAACCACAGCAGCATTGCCCTGCAGACAGAGACTCACCGTGTCAAGGGCTGTGAAGATTCCCCCACAGTGAGCTCTGCTCCCGCTCCACGCTGCCGTTCCCCTCTCGCTGCCTTCTCTCCTCTGCTGTCCGCAGCAGCAGGCAGTGCCCGCAGCCCTGCTGCTCTTGGCACAGGAGCTGCTCCTGCACTCGGCTGTCTCTGGGCAGTGCTGCCAGGCTGCCACGAGCTGCCTCCGTCCCAGGAGCCTGGCCCTGCTCAGGAGCAGAGGAACAGCTGAACTCACCAATTTCTCTGTCCCTTGTGCTCCCTCCTCCTGCGGATGTGCATGAAGTAAGCTAAAAGAATCACACTTGTTGTCCTTTCCTAATTAATGGGGGAAAAAAGGGTTCCAAAATTGCCATCTGTTTCATCAGAGGATGACTATGAAAGTTGGAAGTGTCCCACTCTGGAAGGCTCTTGTTATGAAGCCCCTAATAGACAGGACATCCAGAAAGAGGCAAGAGGGGGGCACTACGCGAGCACCATGTAGTATAATGTAGAGACCCTGGCGGATCATTACAGTGCAAAAAGTTCATATAATTCAGTGCAGACATTTAATTCAGTGACACAGAAATAGGCTGCAGGGCTAAGATAGATGTCTGGCTTGTCCAGCATAACCAGATGTCTCCTCTAGGAGGCACAGCCTGGGATCTATAGCAAACCATGTCCAATCCCTCCTGCAGCTGAGCGTGCTTCATAAGTGGGAGAGGCACCTCACACCAAGGGGTCTGCACTGGTCTCTGCTCTCCTAAATGCTTCTCGCTTTGTTCCCACACAACCTCTTTGCACCCTGGAAAACATGATAGGGCTAATGATGACCCCAGGATTGGTGGATCACAGTTGGCTCAAGCCCAAGGATCTTCAGGGGCACCTTCTCCTGCCTGGACATGGGCTCACCTCTGTCCCAGGCCCCAAGGTGCTAAAAATCAGCTCCGGCAACAAACCCCTCTCCTGTCATTCCCTCACAGCCCAGCTCTGTTTCTCCCTGTTCTTGGGCACTGCAGCCTTGGCTCTCTTAGTGGGAACCTCCTCTCACCATTGCATTGACCCCTGCTCTCCATGCCAGCATGGCTCTGCTCTCAAGTGGCGCCATTGCACACAGTGTCTTTGGCTCTTGGTAACAGGTTTCACCAGGACCAATCTGTCTTCTGTGCCACATCCTGATATTTTGCAGCCCAAATATATGCAAATGCCTGTAGCCTGGCATGGAGACAGAAGCACAAGCTGTCACAGGACCTCAACATCATTGCAATAACTGTGATGCATTATCACCACTCACACAACTGGAGGCCTGCGCTGCCTGGGTAAAAGCTCTTCAGGGGAGGCTGTGAGGGAAGAGGAGGAGGGGGCAGGTCCTTTGTGTGGAGGGGCAGCTCGGATGGACAAAGTGCTTCCATGGCATGGACAAGGTTTGGGTATGTGCTTGTGGGTGAGCATCAGATGAAGGGTGACATCATGCTGGGAGCTACAGACCATGCATCAGGCTGATGGCGTGGATGACACCTTTAAATAACATGACAAAGTCTGTGGATCATAGGCCCTGGTTCTTACTGGCAGAACAGGTTGGGAGGCTCTTGAATCCCCCTAACATTCCCTGGAAAGGCAAAGACCAGGATGTAAACAGGCTGTGTGGTTTCTGGAGTGTGGACACCTGATGCAACAGAGAAGTCTCAGTGAAGGTGGAAGATATGCAACAGTTTGGGTAGCAACAGGATATAAAATACTACTACTGTTAATAAAAAATGAAGTGAAAATCTATTAAAAATGTAATATAAATATTAGGAAAAATAGTGAAGAAACAATGTTCAGCATTGGTATGGGATGCTGAGGGAGTCATTTTTAGAGAGCAATGACAATTTCCCTAGGCTGAAAAATATCCGTGAAATTATTTTCCTCAGCCTCCTTGAGCGCCTTGTTCCTTGTGTTATAGATCAGGGGGCTTCGCTGTTGGAGGCACCACCGTGTACAGAACAGCCACTACCAGATCCAGAGCAGGAGAGGAGACATAGGGGACCTCAGGTAGGCAAACATGACAGTGCTAAAGGCAGACAGCGGGCAGGTGCGGGAGGCACATGGAAAAGGCTTTGTGCTGGCCCTGCTCTCACAGAACAGCAAAGATCTGCTCATAGGATAACATTGTGACAATGAAACAATCAAACATTAAACTGGCACTAATAATAAGATGCCTAACATGGCTGAGGTAGGAGTGTGAGCAGGAGAGCTTGAGGGTCTGAAGGATTTCACACAAGAACTGTCTACAGAGTTCTCTCTACAGAAAGAAAACAGGAAAGCGTTAGCAGTGGGGACAGGAACAGATACAGTAGGGCACCCGTAGGAAAAGCATGTCCCACTGCAGTGTTTGCTGGACAAGTGCCCCAGGTTGTGCTGGGTTTCCTACCTCTACGCTAATAAATGAATTCCAACACTGACTGTACGGAAAATCCATCCCGCCGGCATGCAGCGTGCTGCAAAAATAGGAGACACATCACACTGAGCTCTGTGCTCTGGTCTCTGAACTCTCACACCCTTCTAGCTCTCCTCCCCTGAATTTCTGCTCACTCCACCAGATGATATGAACAGGGACTGGGCTAATGAGGGCCTGAGGGTGGATGGACCGCTGGCTACCCAGGCCTAGGGACTTCTGCAGTAGCACCTTTGCTTTCCCAGAGATTGCTTCAAGAAATCTGCCATCCTGCCCTGTCCCGCGGGCTAGGCAGCTGTGACAGTCAGAAATGGTCCATGTGCCCACCTACAACACGTGCACACACACACCCGTGGTCCCTACGGCACTGGCATGGCCCTTGAGTGCCTTGTATCCCTTCGTTATCTCCTTAACCCTGCTTCGTGGACTCAGGGGGCCAGCGAAGGTGCTGCTGGTGCTGTCCATGGGCCGGAGTGGGCAAAGGCACTTCTGGAGCTTCCTCACAACCTGCTGGTCTCTCCATGGGCTTTGGAGATGTCAGTCAGTTCCCTTGGGGTGGCCTTTGCTCTGGCACAGTGATGCACAGAACATGCCTCCAGCAGCAGCATCCCTGCACATCTGGGCATGCACTCATGCAACAAGGGGAAACATGTCCTAAGGATTCGTGGTTTAATTCTGCATTTCAGATATCATAATTCATATTGCTTTATTGTACAATCATACCAGCTTATAACAAGCTGAAAATGGAGAGGACAATGAGCAAAGATTTTTTTTTTTTTACTTTACTTTTTGTTTTTTAGCAGGATTTGGAGGAGGACCTGGAGCTGAGCCCACAGCAAGGCAGCAAAGCTACTGGGTGCCACATTTCATTTGGAAGGAGACTCTTCCCATCTGCCCACATGATGGTCATCAACCAGGTGGCCACGCTGGTGAGGACAGCCTTAAACTGGGAGTGAGTCAGGGGAGAAGAAGACTCCAGCAAGAGAGGGAAGGTGATGGCCTGAAGTGATAGGAAAAGGTGACGGTGAGAGAGCAGTGGGATGCAGGGAGCAAGGCTTAGGGATGGACAGAGAGCCAGTCAGGATTGTTGGTATGAGGATTAGTGGGCAGAGCAACAGCTACGGCCTTGTGAAGCTCTCTGCTATAGATCTCAAAAAAAGCAATAATGATGAGGTCCCCATGGACTTCACCAAGACATTGCGATGATGTCTTTCTCCATGGTCTCCACCAAGGCATCATGATGGGATCTCCATAGTCTCCACAAAGGCATCGTGATAGGGTCTCAGTGGTCTCCACCAGGGCATCGGAATAACGTCCCCATGGAAACCACCAGGGCTTTGTGATGGCAGTGGCATCATGTCCATAAGGCCACTGTGAGGGGACGGTCCCCATGGTGACCATGCCCTTGCTGGGGACAAAGACCCCAGACTCCCCACTCTGAGGAGAGCAGCTCCATCAGGAGGGAGCGGCTCCCCTTGGTGCCACTGTCAGGTCCCCACGAGAGGATCCTGAACATGGACAAGGATCGGCAGGCGAACGCCTGTTCCCAGCGCACAGACGGGCTCTCAGGCTTGCAGGAGAGCGGGAGCGAGGTGGGCAGTGGGGCTGAAGGGAGAGGCAGGCAGCAGGGATGGCACCAACACGAGGAGCACAAGGATGGTGTGGAAGGGGAGCCGGGATGAGGGGAGAGTTGAGAGCTCTTCTGGGGAAGGTTCATTTATTCCTGGTGCTGGGCGTTGATGTAACTGGGTAGATTGAGTTTGTGCAAAGTTGGCCCTCCAAAACAGAGCATTTCCTTGAAGCTGGTCCCCAGCTTCCTGCACCAGTCGAGAGAGGACGACACCTCCGAGTGCGACTTGCTCTGTGCAGAGAGTGAGGGGTGGCAGGGACAGCTGTGGGCAGGGGGCTTTTCTGAGCGCTGGGCTCTGAGTGGGACAAAGAAACGTCCTGCTTAGTGATATAGGCCTGAATATGACAGAAATGCTTAGAAAATTTGTTTAAAAACAAATCTATAAAGAAATTAAGGGAAAGAATTAAAGCATTTTTTTTCCTTATACTTTCCACCTTATTCTATTTTAGCACACTAGACTTTGGCATCATCTTTTCTTCTTGGAAAAGAAAGTAATTTTCAGATCTTTGTGGGATGCAGTCCCAGAGTCCTGCACAGCTGGTGCCATTCCAGGTGCCGTGGTCCCCTGTCCCCAGCCTCCCTCTGCAGCTCCGAGGGGCTCTGCTCTCCCGCAGGTCCCTGCGAGAGCTCTCAGGCCCACGCAGGTCACTCAGAGACACTGGGACATCTCCAAGTCCCACTGGGTGCTGGTACTCAGACACTTGAGCTCTGCCTGCAAAGATGAAGGGCTGTTTTCAATGTTTTCCAGTGATCAAGGAGTGGAAATCTTCAGGAAGTTTCTCAATCTGCTGTGAAGAACTATTTATCTGCCCTTGCCTTTTAATGTTCATTGCTCTCTATTGGACTGTAGAGGAAATCTCTGTGATCATTCCCATATTTTCTATGTCTTGAATACATTAATCATTCCTGCAGCCCCTCTGGGCAGCCCCTCTCCCAGCACAGCACTCACCCCCACTCCAGGCATGTTCTGCCCCTGGAGGTCTCCTGTGCTCCATGGTGGCTCCATAGCCCCTTCCAGGAGGATGGGCATCGGTCCCAGCTCTGTAATGAGTGGGACTGTCCTCAGCAGATCCCTTCTGAGCACTCACCCTCTCCAGGGCCTGGACACCAACAAGTGGCAGCTGAATCCAGTCCTCTTTCCCTAACACAGGAACATGGCTGCACAGCCCTCTGGTCTATCAGCCAAGCCTCCCGCATTTGCATCATCACGAAATCTGCTGGGAGTGCACTCTGTTCCTTCTTCCAGGTTACTGATGGAGAAGTTGAATAGGATTGGACCCAGTACTACTCCCTGGGGGACACAGCTGGCTCCAGGCCCCCAGTAGACTCTGTACAAATGTCTGGGCACAAGTAGGAAAACCTGAGAGAACCTGGGGTCTTTTCCTAGCAACTACTAAAGAAAGGCAGAGTTTCCTCATAGCTCCTGCCCATGCAGAAATCCCAGGCATGTATCATGGCCTTGCAGGCCTACTTCAGTGTCCCTGAATCAAGTGTCCGAAATGAATTATGGTCACAATTTACATTGTCAACATCTCCACGTGTCTCAGCTTCCTAGTGAGCGTGGCTGTAACACTAGTGAGCATCTAGTGCTATTTCAGATGGCCAAGGAAGATGCCCACCGGGCCCTGACCAGGCATTCTAGAAAGATGTGAGTATCACATTTGCTCTATCAGAGCAATAGACACTAGCCCGTGCCTGGGACAACCCTGTCTCTTCAGATGTCACCTGGTGTCACCAGGCAATTGACTCCCACCCAAACTGCCATAGGAAGGCTGCCTCTAGACTTTCCTTCAATTCACTTATGTTTAGTTTTGTGTGTTGGAGCTTTACATGGAACCATGGAAACCCATGCTGAGACTTGGTTGTCATTTCTCTCATATTAGAGAGATTTGAGATCACACTCTAACCATAGGCACGAGAGCTGAGATCTCCTAAACAACACTGGACCCCTGGTCTCACCTCACCTGCTCTTGTCCCGCTGTGACTCTGTACCCCAGAGGTCCCTTGGTGTCAGTGCTGGAAAAGACGCTGCAGAGGGAAACTCTCCTCCCTGCACTGGGCACATCCAAGGGAGCTCAAAGAAGCGGCTCAGAAAATCCCCCCTCTCTGCTAGTGAAGGGGGAAGCCTGGCTTCCTGCTTTATCACGGTCTATGTTTAAGTGCTAAAGGAGAGATTCCTGTGCAGACGTGAAACAAAACAGGTATCTTTATTATTTATTATTTTAAGATGGATGTAAAAGAGAGAAGTAAAAATGAAAGACATGGATAAAATACAGCCTTGATGCCAGATATCCTGGTGAGTGAATGAAACAGTTGTTATCATTGACCTTGTAACCACTGGATGAGTTTCTTCAGTGCCTCCTTGAGCTCCTTGTTCCTCATGCTGTAGATGAGGGGGTTCAGGGCTGGAGGCACCACTGAGTACAGAATGGACACAACCATATCTAGAAGTGGGGAGGAGATGGAGGGGGGCTTCAGGTGGGCAAACATTACAGTGCTGAGAAACAAGGAGACCACAGTCAGGTGCGGGAGGCACATGGAAAAGGCTTTGTGCCAGCCCTGCTCGGAGGGGATCCTCAGCACAGCTCTGAATATCTGCACGTAGGACACCACAATGAAAGTGAAACACCCAAAGCCTAAACAGGCACTAACCCCAATGATCCCAGCTTCCCTGAGGTAGGAGTGTGAGCAGGAGAGCTTGAGGAGCTGGGGGATCTCACAGAAGAACTGCTCCACCACATTGCCTTGGCAGAGGGGTAGGGAAAATGTGTGCCCAGTGTGCAAGAAAGCATAGAGAAAGCCACTGGCCCAGGCAGCTGCTGCCATTCTGACACAAGCTCTGCTGTCTATGAGGGTCCCATAGTACAGGGGTCTGCAGATGGCAACGTAGCGGTCATAGGCCATGACTGTGAGGAGATAAAACTCTCCTGCAAACAAGAAGAGGAAGAAAAATACCTGGGCAGCGCATCCCGAATAGGAAATGGCCCTGGTGTTCCACAGGGAATTGGCCATGGCTTTGGGAACATTCGTGGAGATGGAGCGCAGGTCGAGGAGGGAGAGGTTGAGGAGGAAGAAGTACATGGGGGTGTGGAGGCGGTGGTCGCAGGCTACGGCTGTGATGATGAGGCCGTTGGCCAGGAGGGCAGCCAGGTAGATGGCCAGGAAGAGCGAGAAGTGCAAGAGCTGTAGCTCCCGCCTGTCTGAGAATGGCAGGAGGAGGAACTCGTTGAGGGAGCTGCTGTTGGACATTTGCTCCTTTGGGAGTCCTGTTCAAGGAAGGAAAGAAAGCAAAAATTTAGAGCAGACTTGTCTGAGCCAAACCATTTCAGTTTCTCAAAAATCCCCCATATTTCCTCTCTCCCTTAATTCAGCCCCATTTCAGGTGATCCACGTTGAAATGGCTGTATTCTCTGCAGCAGGGACCCGCTTCCCATGGCTCCAAAGGATTTGTTTCTGCTGTGCTGCAGGTGTAACTGGATGTGTCAAACTACTCTTTGATTAGTATTTCTGGAGATGCCTGGGAATGGTGTCTTGCATTGCTTGGAAGGGACTTGGCCCAGAAAACCCACTGGGAATATTCTTCATTCACCAGCATCAGAGCTGAATACAGCACTCACACTGGTTGTGTCTGAAGAGCTTTGTGAAGGATTTGTCCCCATCTATCTTGCCCTCCTCAACAGAGATATTTGTATCTGAATCTGTCACACCAGATCTGACTCCAGCCAAGGAGGAGAACAGTCAAATGGAAGCAAGGAAAGACCTTACCTCTTTTTACATGTCGAGATGTCTAGAGACAGACCTTGTCCTCATGCCACTTCACCATCTGCACCTGTAGTCCAGAAGCTTCAGAGAGAAGGAGTCGCTTTGCTGCACAAAATCTGCAGGAGTCGATGGCCTCCCCTTCCGTGGCAGGGCTCTTCAATACGCAGAAATCAAGTGTTCTCTGCAAAAGGATCACTGCAGGAGTCCGTTGATATAGAAATGTGCGTATATATAATATATATAATGGTGCACAAACAAACACACAAAGGTGCCTCCTCAATGTGGGAGCATTCTTAGATAGAACAGAAATCTTTGGCATTTCAATCACTCTCAGCATGAACCCTTGCGCATTCCAACAGCAGAAAAAGGACTTTGTCACGGGACCTGCTTCATCACTGAGCCTTACCCCTCACTGTCGTGTTCTTGCACCTCACTCACATGAAGGACAACGACACTCACAAGTGAGCCCAGTTCTCCCTGCAGAAACCTCCCAGGAGCAGGGGACTGTCCAGGGGCACCCCTATGTTTCCAGGTGCTAAGGATCAGCTCAGATAGACCCTGATGCAGCAGCCCAGGAGAAGCTGGTGCTGCCTATGGACTAATGGATGGGTGAGGGGACATTCAGATGTCCCTGGCAGACTCTTTGGCAGCTCCTTGAATCTCTTGATGAGTATCAGTCTCTTGTCCAAATCTGACAGTTTTGTTTCCATTTTCCTATTACCAAGCGGAAGGAAATTCTAAGCACCATCTCAATGCCTGCCCTGCCTTTCCTTTTGCAGAGTGCCCCCTGAAATGTGCTCACAGCTAGACCTGTGAGCAGAGCTGACCCCCACAGCACCTCCCAGCAGGAGAAGGAGCCTGTCCTGGTAGAGGATAATCCTCCCACCCAGAACTTCTCCCCTCCCGTGGGGAGCTCCCTGGGCAGGCTGAGTACTGACCTTCACAGGCGACAGTCACTGCTGCGGGCACACAGCACCTTTGGGTGCAGGGACCCTGCTCTGAAGTGCAGACCTCTCACCCTGTCTGCACAACCCGGCTTCACATCACTGCTGTTTCTGTTGGGGAAGGCAGCAGGATGCCCTGCCCTTAGGTGGTATGTTAGAGAATCCCTGCTCTGAAGCAGCTCCTCTTCCTCTGCACTGCAAAAGCCAGAAGAGAAAAATGCTGCCAGCCATGGGGTGTGATGGGTTCTTATGTCCCCTTCAAGACGCTCCGTAGCATTGTCCTGTAAGCACAAACTCACCATGTCAAGAGCTGTGAAGGTCTCCTGTGTGCTCCCGCTCCACACTGCCGTTCCCCTCTCGCTGCCTTCTCTCCTCTGCTGTCCACAGCAGCAGGCAGTGCCCGCAGCCCTGCTGCTCTTGGCACAGGAGCTGCTCCTGCACTCGGCTGTCTCTGGGCAGTGCTGACAGGCTGCCACGAACTGCCTCCGTCCCAGGAGCCTGGCCCCGCTCAGGAGCAGAGGCCCAGCTGAACTCACCAATTTCTCTGTCCCTTGTGCTCCCTCCTCCTGGGAAATGTTCACTTCAGTAAACTAAAATAATCACCTGTTGTCCTTTGCTAATGATTGGAGAGAGATTATTCCAACACGGCAATTTCTTTCATCAAAGGATGACTATCTATGAAAGTTGGAAATGTCTCACTCTGAAAGCCTTATCTCACATCCCTTAACTAGACAGGAGACTGAGGAGTGGACAAGTGGGAGTTCACAGACACAAGGTTCAGGTGCTGATTCAGAAATATCCATCTGGCAGTACCTGCCTAGATCTGAGTGTGAAGTCGTATTCAGATCCCTCCAGTAAACTCCACAAACACACGAGCGGTGGCATTCCCCTTGCCAAACGGAAGTGAGCAGAGCACAGAGATCTGCACACAAGCTCCTTGTCAAAGCTCCGCTACAATCCCTGGAGATGAAGGCTGAGAGTCAGTTGATCCCACAGAAGCACCTGGTGAGAGTGGAAGAGACTGAGGAGATGCAAGGCAGGTGCCAGTGCCTGCTTGCTCCGATAGAGCTACCGGGAGACCTGCATCATCCTAGAGCACGAGTTGGGGTCCAGGTGGGGAATTGCTTGGTCATGTGAAATGACCCAAGATGACAACTACGACAACTGCCACACTGCCTATGAAGCTGAGGCATGGGAAGATTCCAGGATTAACCAGCAGCTCTTGTAATTCAATGCAGAGTCCTGATTTGATGTCACAGAAAAGTGCTGGCAGGGCCTTGTCAGATGCCTGGAGTGTCCAGCACAACCACATGTCTCTAGCAGATACAGCAGGTCACCTACAGGAAAACCATGTCCCCTTGGAGTGACTGCTGGGCAAGTGCCCCAGGGCATCCTGCGTTTCCATCCTGTACCCAAACATAGACATTCCAGCCCTGGCTGTAGGGAAAGCCCATCCCGTCTACATCCAGGGTGCTGCATAAATGGGAGGCACCCCGGCCCCTCCACGTCTCTGCTCTAGGCCCTGCACTCTCAAACCCTTCTAGCTCTCCTCCCCTGAACTCCTCTTCATCCCCCCACATGACATGAACAGGTAATGGGCTAATGAGGACCTCTGGGTGGCTGCATCAAAGGCTGTCAAGGCCCATGGACATCTTCAGTGGCACCTTGTTCTTCCTGAACCAGCATTAGGTACAGGAGAGAGTGCCCGTTGGGCTGCTTTGTGTGAGAGGAAATGCCCATGGCCAGGAATACGTGTTCCCTCGCTGGAGAAGCTCCTGCCTGGCTATCTTGGCTCAGGTCTTCTTCTCCACCACCCTCTGGGAATGTGCCCTCCCTTCGGGTCCCACCCCTTCCACCTACCTCTCCTTCCAGTCTCACCGCTCACCTCCCTCGTGCGCTCCTGCGCTCCAGGGATCCTGTCCATGGACGAGGAGCAGCCATTTGCCTGCTGCTCCTTCCCCATCTCCAGGACTCGCTCTGGGGACAGCCCTGCACGACCAGTGCATTTCTGGCCTGTCCTCTGCACAGACAGACGCGTCCTCACAGTTCGTGTCACAGCCCTGTCCTCTGATCAGCTGCTCACACTGAGGGGACCTCATAGGCCCTTGGCTGGGGCTGGTCCTGCACGGCGGCAGCAGTGACGTCACAATGTGCCCTGGAACCTTCAACTGGCTCTGGCCTATCAGCAGCAGCGACAGAGGTGACGTCACAAGAAACCTCAGCAACCCAGAGCTTCCTGATAGCATCAGGTCTACAGTGAAGGATGTGACCTCACTGTCACCATCAGAGCCATATCCATGGTTTTGGGCAATCAAGGACTGGCCCAGCAGTGACCTCACTACCAATATCCAGGCCATATCCCTGCTTTTGGCCTAACAGGAACAGGCACAGCAGTGACCTCACTACCAAACATCCAGGCCGGTTACCTGCTGCTGGCCTATCAGGTCCTGAGGCAGAAAGGCCAACACAACCAACATCCAAACCATGGGCCTTTTCTGTCTGGTCACCACCGGGCACTGAGGTAACATCACAATGGCCTGTGGGAGCTAAGAGCCCCCTCTGGCCTATCCAGAGCAATAAGTGTCCTCAGAGTCAGAATTTGGGGCTATCAGGTACTCAGGCAGAAATGACCTCAGACTACGAATGGCAGCCATGGCCCTGCTGACAGCATGTCATGTTCTCACACAGAAGTGACCCTGTCACTGGTCCCAGGAACATGGGAAAAGTTTTTCTCCAGGGTATGCCTGCTCCTGCACAGCTTTCCTAGGAGAAGGTCTAGGAGAGAGCAGTGCCCTGGCCCCAGACACACGTCACCACCTTCACCCCATGAGCCCTGAGCTCTGTCTCTCTTCCCCCGCAGGCCTCTGAGCAGACAGCTGCTCTGCACCGGTGCAACAAGAGCCTGAGATCTCTTTGTCTACCCAGAGAGCAATACAGCTGCCCTCCACCCCACCAGAGGCATCTCCTCCCAGCTGCTGCCGATCATTGCAGAAAGGGGCTTGCCCGAGAGGGTCTGAGATCCACCTGTGTTTGGGGATGGGTACTGGTAGGACTCCTGGACTGCATTCCCCCTTTCTTGTTTTGTTCCTACTTTCCTCCTCCAACTCTGCCACAGAAATTCGTTTGACCCGGTGGTGTGTGTCATGAGCCCTTATCACGAGCAATCAGAGGAGAACGTGCGCAGCCTGGGCACTGGGACCCTTTCACCTCAGAAGGGTGACTGCTACTCAGCTTGCTCAGGCCTCTGCTGTGGGTTTAGGTCACATACACTTACTCCTTCAGTGGGCTCCCCAGGCTGTCCAGATTATCAGCGGGTTGTTTTTGTGAACGCATTTCCTTCTCCAAAGTTCTGATCTATTATGCAGGGTAAAAATTTGACAGCACTGGCTGTTTTAAAATGTTTGCAGCACTTGGGCCATTGATCATACTGCTCTCTCCCAGACTGCTAGTCTACAATTCTGCCCTCTCTTTATTTTGCTTCTCTTTGCTTGAGGCTGTCAGGACACCTCAGTATCCTGCTGACTTCTTGTCATGTTCTTGTCCACCAGGCCCCGCACATCTTTTCCTGCAAAGCTGCTTTCCATCCAGTGATGCCCCAGGTTGTCCTCCTGCATGAGGTTATTCCATCCCAGCTACAGGACTTGCTTCAGCAACCCGTGTTTCCATCATTCCATATCAGCTGCGACCTGTTGCTCTCCCTCTGCTTAGGAGCCCTAAGGGCACGCTGCACCTCCAACATGTCAGCCACCCATCCCAATTTGGCTTCGTCCATGAACTAGCTGAGAGTGCACTTTGTCCCCTCATCTACACTATTCGTAATGACAAAGAGCATTGACTCCAGGATCAACCCCTGAAGAACATCACTGGTAACATGAGTCAGATGGACTTGCCCCACTCTTCTCCCCTCTGAGCTAAATGACGTCCAGCTCCTTTCCCACATGCTCCATTCCTGATGCCTCCACCCCATGTCTCCCCAGTCTATCTACAAAGATGTTATGGAAAAGCACATCAAGGGCATTCCTAAATGGTACTCTCCCCTTGTGCACACAACCAGTCATCCCATCCCAGAAGCAGTCACGTTGGGGAGGCACACGTTTCCCTTGAGGCCTTCATGCTGACTGCTGACTGTTCTCAAGCCCTTCTTGTGGCTGGAACGAGCTCCCAAAATGATTTACTTCCCATGGACTGAGGTGACACTGAGCAGCCCACCACTGCCCAGATCCTCTTTCCTGTCCTACTTGGAAGGTGGTTGTAATGCCTGGGGGGGAGGGCTGGGAGTGAGGCCCTGTAGGGCTGTGCCAGCTCCCGCAGCACTGCTGCTCCTAATGGTGTGGGGACATGGGACAGGAGATGGCAATGCGGGGTGGTGGCAGGCCTGCTCCCCTGGCAGTCTCTTTGGCAGGGGAGCAGTGAGGAGCCCTGTGGCTCCCATCCCTGGTGCCCTGCATGCCCATGGCTCTGCTGGGCAGGCACCTCACAGGGCACGGTGTGTTGTGGCATGGGGAAAGGTCTACTCGGTAGGGACCTCACAACAGCCCCTTGTGTCTCAGGCCTCCACAGCCCTCCTGCTTGGGCAGCCTCCCCCAGCATCTGTCCCTGCCAAGTCCTGGCTATGTCCAGCATTGGGCTAGTGCTGGAAATGGCCAAAGTGAGAGACCGCTCTGTGACAAATGCTCTGAGGCTCCTTTACAGTCAGTCCATGCAACTAAGGACACCCAGCTCAGCAAATGTTTTCCTCTCCTGGGCCCTCTCTCTAGCCCAGAACAGACACTCCCCAGCTCTCCCACCTCCCCTGCCCTCTCCCCAGAGCAACCAGCAGAGTAGCCCAGGCTGGGGGTAGCCCTGCAGCAGTGCCCACCACAGGGGGCTGCAGAGCTGGGGGCACTCACCCCACACGCCAAGTCCCGCTGTGGGCACAGCAGCTCCATAGAATCATAGAATGCTTAAGGTTGGAAGGGTCCTCTAGAAGTCATCTAGTCCAACTCCCCTACACACACAGGGGCATGTGGCACAGGACTGCATCCAAGTGGGTTTTGAAGATCTCCAGAGAAGGAGACTTCACAACCTCTCTGGGCAACCTATTTCGGTGCTCTGGCACCCTCACTGTTAAGAATTTTTTCCTCAAGTTCCTGCGGAACTTTTCATGCTTTAGTTTCTGACCATTTCCTCTAGTTCTATCAGTGGCCACCACTGAAAAGAGGCGAGAAACATCCTCCTCACTCCTTTGAGGTACTTATAGACATTGATCAGATCCCCTCGCAGCTTTGGGGCTGTCCTTACCAGGCACTCGCCAATCTGCCAGGCCTGCGCTGTCTTGAGCAGGAGCCCCAGCTCCTTCCATTTCTCCATGCTCCTTCCAAGGAGCAGAGCAGCACCGAGAGGGCCTTCCTGAGGGGCCTACAGGCCTCTCTCTTAGCTCCTGTCAGGACATTCTATACTGCATTGCCTGTTTTTTTTTTTTTGTTTGTTTGTTTGTTTGTTTTTTCTTTTTTTCCACTGAGGGCAATGCTAGGGCTGATGCCCTTGTGTCTGCTCTGCCCTTGGGTCCGCTCCCTAACAAACACCAACAAGCTTTATTATCTCCTTGCTTTTTTCACCAGGGCAGCTTGCCGCTGAGTCGACAGTTTGGCTTGATGCAATCCACGGCACGATCCATAGTTAGTGCCATTTTTGTAGCACAAATACAAAAAAGGGAATTGTCAGGGATTACTGCCGGTCTGTGGAATCCCTGGCTCCCTTAGCAGAGAACGTTAGTCTTGAAAAGATTAGAGTGTATCTATGAGACAGGGAGCTCACACGGAGACAGCAGAAAGTTATTAACAAGTTTAAGGAGGTTTTGGTCACGGAGCAGAAACTGGCCAAGCTCAGAATCATCCGATCATAACTCTGTTACTAGCTACTGTCCTTTGTAGTCCTCACCAATAAGCAGCAGCCACGACGAGGAAGGCTCGCTATAAATAATGTACTTGGAGACCGATAAAGCGCGGTTTGCATTGCATCTACCCAATTTGTTTGTGTTTTTGGCCACCACGACTGCGACAGAGAGGAGGCATTTGAGGGCCCTGAGATCACAGGAAATCCCACCGCACGGCCAGGAGGCACCTACGGAGCTGAGTGCATGACACTCAGCTCCAAGAGCTGCTTTTCCAAGCCGGTCTCCATCACCCTTCCCCTCCCTGCGCACTCCCATCTCCTCCCTGGCCAGTGCCAAGGCCTCAGCTCTGCTCTATTGCCCCCAGCTGCCCTCACGTGGCCCCATCTCCCCTCCAGGCCTGCGCGGGCCCTGCCCTTGCCCCACGGCTCTGCTCCTGCATCAGGATTGCCCAGGGCACAGGACCTTAAACGGAGCTCCCTTTCCAACACCCTCCCGACCCGCACACTGTGAGGTTCCTCCAGCTGGGAGCGGGCAGCAGTGCTCTTTATTTTGCATTTCTCGGGGCACGGAAGCATTTGCCAAGGCCCCAGTGGGAGCTGCGGTGTCCGCACGGCCCCTCGGGAGTCATTCTCAGGGCCGTGGTGCAGGTCTATGAGGTTTCTCCTGCTTGCACTGCTCCCGCGTGTGCCGCAGCGCCGGGAAGACCTCGCGCTTTGCTCTGTTTTCCTGGGTCTCCATCTTCTTCCCGACACTACGGGGCAAAGCCAAAGCCGCTCAGTCATTGGTGCCGGCAGCCGCAGGGCGCAGAGCCCCTGCAGCCCCCATCCCCGCAGCCGCCGCTCCACAGGCCACGGCGCCCGCAGCCAAGCGCAGCGTTTCCTCCGGCACCACCGGCGGGACAAGCGGAGCGGCCCCGCAGGACAGAGGCACCGGCACTGGCACGCGTTTACCAGAGGAAGGGCTGCTGGCCCGTTCTCCACAGCCCTTGGGCCTGCAGCCAGCTCGACTCCTCCCGGCAGGCTTCATAGGGCTGCGCCCGCTGCAGACCCCGGCGGGCTGACGCCGGCAGCACGCTGCAAGGACAGGGAGGAATTGCACGCTGGCTGCCCCTGCGCGCCCGCAGCCCCTGCACTCGCGCTCCCGCTGCCGCCCGCAGCCCCTGCAGCCAGCGCCAGCCCCACGCGCTCCCTGGAGCTGAGCCCAGCCACCCTGGAGCCGGGCAAAGCGGCACCTGGCACATCCTCCCCGGGCAGCAGGAGCCTTCACACACCCCACGCTGCTCCTGGGCGCTCAGCAACGCCAGGCCATGCTGGGACACGCCACACACTTACTCTTGCCGTGGCATCTCCAGGCCTGGTGACGCTTTCTTTTCCGATATAGATGGAAGGCCAGGAGGAACCACCATTCTTGCAGGACGGCCTCCAGTTTCCTTCCTCCTGTGGCCCTGCTGGAAGGCACCGCGGTGCTGTGGCTGCCGCTGCTCTGCTTCAGTTCGCAGCTATTGCAGCAGACAAGCAGACAGGAGCCGTTTCAGACAGACAGGAGGTCAGGGGCAACACCGCTCCCTTCACAAACATCGCTTCTGTCCCTCCCTCATGGCCATGGGCAGGCAAGCAGGAACGCCAAGGGCACAAACAATGGAGCCATTCGCAAGACCAAAGATTGTGGCCAAAGGAGCTAAGGGAATGAACGCATCTGAAGGGGTCTTCCAGGCCTCCCTGGCCGTACAGATTTGCTTCTCTACTCTGCAGGCTGTCACCAGCATTGCTTAAATCCCCACCACCTACCAGGTCTCTCTTGTGCCTGTCCAAAGCAGGGAGCGTGGCCTCAGGAGATGTCTCCTTGACAAATTCTCCTGCTCTCTGTGCACAGCTCCCCACTGCTGGTGGCAGCACACTGCAAAAGCACCAGAGCTCCCATGAGGAGCAGGTTCTGCAGCTTGTGCTCACAAAGCAACCCAACGTGAGCACAGGCTTCCCCAAGCCGTGGCTCCAGGAGCCTCACCTCACTGCTCCCATTACACACCCTGCTTTGGGCAGCATTGCTCCCATCACCCCTGCATGCCTGGGGCGCGCTGGAGAAACCTGTGCTCGTGACAGCAGGCGCTTTCCAGCAGGACGTCCTGCAAATACAGAGCACAGAAGCTCTTCACAAGGGCATCTGCAGGACACCTCCCACAAGGAGAACAGGCTGCCCACTGCATGCAAGGCCAACCAGGGATTGAATCAGCCCTCCTAGCAGCCCCTTGTCCCTTTCTGGTTCCCAGCCCTCCCTTTCCAGAGCACCACGTTGCTCCCCACGGGCTCCTCCTCCCACCCCTGCCTGGTGTCCCCCCTCTGCAAAGCGGGCTCACCGGGTACGTCACCTCTTTGGACACCCTTCTCCTTGGCGTCGCCTTCTCTGGTCTTCTGCTTATCTACAAACCTATAAATTAGGAGGGCACAGAGGCAAAACCATCTCACGTGGGAGGCTCTGAAAACGGCCACATGCCTCCCTGCAGCAGAAGGCTAAAGGCCCCAAGACACAAGAAGAAGTGCCCAGCACGAGACCAGGCAGCGAGCGCAACACAACAGCTCCCTGCGCAAGGCCTGGAGTACAACGTGAGCGCAGACACCTCTGGAGGAGCCTCACCTCACGCGACGCGCTCCAGCCCACCAGTCCTTGGCCATCCTCTCTGCCATGTCCTCCTCCTCCTCCCTTCTCAGCACTGGAGGAAGAGCTTGGCGGGAAAGGAAGCCTTGGGCAGCAAGGCGCCCTGCGGGTAGTGAACAAGGACGCTCTGCACACCTGCCCCTCGGGGACACTTCCACGAGCAGGACGTGCCGGCCTGCGCGCTCACGGGCTGCGGCTGACCAAGCACCGGCTATTCCGGCCTCATAGCCCGGCTTCCTTGGCGCTCCTCAGTCCTCTCCCACCCCTCAGCTTGTCCAACCCTTTCTTTCTAAAGGGCCCTCTGGTCCCGGGCTCTTCTTGGGCCATTCCTTTCTCTACTCCACACTCTGCAATGGGGTCGGCTCGACTCCTGCCCCACTGGAGAGAGGCTGTTTGGCATGGGAGACCCTCCGGTGTCCCAGGGACCCACACACAGAGTCCCTTGTCCCCTGCCTCTAGTGTGTGCTGTGCTACAGTACCTTTTCTACCAGCCCGCTCTGATGATGCTTTCTTTGCAGAAAGCAGGAATTTCCGCACAAACCTGGAGGCAAGAAGGTGAGAGCAGTTTCAGAAAGGGGCAGCACAAGCCCCTGCGGCCTCCCCTGAGCAGCTGCTCACACATGGAGTGGAGAGCTGCTCCCAAACCTCCGCTTTTCCAAAGCAGAGGACAGAACACGATGCCAGTGGAGCTGGGGAAGCTGAGGGCACAAGAGGCTCCATCCAGGGCCCTTTCTAGGTCAGACAGGGATCCACTTTTTCAGGGGGACAAAACACATGCAGGAAGGAGGGACATCTTAGGCTTTGCCTGGTTGGCTCTTGTTTTTATACTCCCCATGAGAAAGGGAAGCAGCAGATGAAGGTGTGGGTATGCCAGGCAGTGCCCAAGCATCTCTCCCACAGCACATGTGGGAATGGAAAGCAGGTCCTCCCACACGTCATTCCACCCCGAGACGCACGGAGGGCCACTGAAGCAAGAGGGAGCACGGACTGCCCTGACAACCCCACACAGGACCCAGGTCTTCCCAGAGCTTCGGGAGGAGACACGGGCTGGCAACGGGGCCCTCAGCAGCTCTCGCCAGCCCTAACGAAGGGGAGAGGAGAAGCCGCTTGCGCAGTCAGCGCCGGCACGAGCAAAGCTACTCACTGTGGGAACACAAAGACCCCTTCCAGAGGCATGCGGAAAACAGCCCTCTCTGCGCTGCTGATGATCAGAGGCCGCAGCTTTCGCTTCTGCAAGAGGCGCAGAGACGCGTGAGCTCCTCTGCACACAATGGGCCCCTTGCTCACAACGGCACCGACTGCCCAGCGCCCGCGCGAGAAGCTGCCTCTCGGCAGCTCCCTCGCCAAGGGCTCTCCCACAACAGCAGCCCCGGGCCCAGCACATGGCCACGGCCCAGCAAAGCTCGGCCAAGCGGGGCCGGTGCTGCCAGCCTTTCTGGCTCCTCCAGGCCAGGCCAGAGCTCTGCGGGCACCGGCCCTTCCTCAAAATGAAGGGCAGCCCCAGGGGCTAGATGGGCAGCCCATTCCCAAAGAAGCAGAGGGAGCCTTGGAAACAACCCCAACGCACCGTGAGGAAGGATTTTGCCAGGTTCCCCGTCGTATCCACTTCTTGGATAAATTCCTCCAAGAATCTCATGACGATGTTCTTTTTTCGGCACACAAGAACGCCGATGTTCGGGAAAACAAAGTCGAAATCCTTTCCTTCAGCCAAAGCCTGCTCAAGCCACTGCAGGGCTGCGTCAACGCAAGTGCGCACGTCGCGCTCGGGAATGCGCGTGAGCAGCGCAATGCGGGCGTAGTTGAGCTCCGCGCCTTCCAAAGGGCCTGCAAGCAAAGCAGTGAGCAACATCAGCACCTCGAGAGCCCTGCAGCCGGCTGCGAGCCCCGCACAAGCACCGCGGCCGCCTCTGCAGGATGCGTCTTGGCCCCTTCCCCTTCACCCTGTCTCCTCGCAGCCGCCAACCTCCTGCCTGCCGGCGCAACGGCCCCGGCCCCGCACGCGCGGCTCTTCCCTCCAAAGAGGTCACGGCCTCAGCGCAAGGGAAGAACTTCCCCAACACGGCCCCTACCGCTCGCTGACCCACACCCAGCACCAACGGGGTCCTCGAGCCCTGCACGGCCGTGGGGGAGACCACCCCTCCCAGCTCTGCTTCACCCGCTGTGCTCAGCTTTTACCAAACGGGTTAGCACCGACCCCGCTGCGACACAAGGCCGAGCACACACTTGAATCTCCCTTCTTACCAGGAAACGGCCTATTACTGTAGCGGAGCTTGTTCTTCATCATGACTGTCTCATACAGGTGAAACATGGGTCTCTGAACACTGAACGCCTGCTTGTTCACATAGCAGAAGTAGTCCTGCTTGATGTACAGGTGACCCACACCTGGTAGCTTGACAGTCTGCAAAGAGAGGAGCAAGAAGGGTGCACACAGGGTAATTTTTCAAGCACAAGAAGCCACTGGTGACTTGACAGCTTACACTACAGGAGCTTGGTGGCTTCTCCACTGCTGAGGTTCCAAAGGGCATCAAGATGGAGCCCTGGGGAGAGCTCTGGAGAAGAGCCCGGCACTCCACCCTTTTCCCCCTCAACGTCCTCCTCACTTCCAGGAGCCGCTTGGTGAGAGACAAGCGGATTAAACCACCCTCAGCCTCAGCAGCTCCAAGCAGGGACAACCATGTGGGAACATCTGAGGAGCATGACAGCCTCTGTGGCCGTGTGTGATGGGGAGAGCTCGAGAAGGCTCCAAAGGAGCGACCTCACACACTGCTTGTGCAGCGGCGCTTTGCAGGCTCCGTCGGGGGCCTTTTTCCTGCTTTCAGGGCTGCTGGAGGAGGATGGTGATGTTCAGTGTCAGGATGGAAGGGGGCAGGCAGCTCTTCGGGGGGAAGAGCAATGCAGACTCACCTTGTTGAGCATGAGTGCTTGGCGGTAGCACTCGCACACGCTCTCCCAAACTCTAACGACATCTGTGGGGCAAGAGAAAGACGTGCCGTGCTGGGATTCAGCAAGATCACCCCCATCTCACCCGCTCCCGCTCAAGCAGCCGCAGGTGGCACCCACCACCACCATCCCCCAGGGGCCCTGTGCTGGAGGGCCCTGCTGAGCTGACATTTGAGCGGACTTGCAGGCAGAAGCCCTCTGCTCATCCCAGCAGGGGTATGGAGACAAAACTCCAGACCTAGGGAAGCCTTGTGACGAGGGAGCCTCCCATCCGCAATGGGCAGGTGTCTCCATGCTCGGAGCACATTCCCGTCCCCTCCAGAGGCAGGAGCAGCTGCGCGCAGCAGAAACCAGATGCAGAGGCTGCACTGACAAGGGGCCAAGCTCAGGAGGAGGCAACTGCAAGATCCTCCAAAGGAAACGATCCATCTCTAACACAAGCATTGCTGAGTGCCTCTGCAGAGCCCACAGGAGCACCCGCCTCTTCTAAGTGTGGGACTCCTTTCCCTTCAGCTCCTCCTCACAAACTGACTGACCCTCGTCTGGACAAAACCTGCCAGCGCATTCCTACCCCGGCCAGAGGATGGTCCTCTGCCCACCACCGCCTGGCGGGGACCTCCCGGCCTTACCTTCCTTCTGAAATCTTGCCAGGCATGGAGACAGCGACAGGAAGAAGCTGAAGGAGAAGCAGTCCATGGTGCCACGTGCCTGGCACGCGCTCCTCCCCTGCCCAACTGCCGCAAGCCCCGCAGCGCTATCGCAGCGAGCGCCTCTCTCTGCCTTCTGCCGGCTGCAAAGCAGCTGCCGAGAGCGGAGAGCTGGCGAGAGCAGCCGCGCGCCTGGGCTCAGCGCGGCCTCGCAGGGCAGCGTCCGCAACGCCGTGCGCAATGTGCCCCTGTGAGCCCAGGCCGTGTCACAGAGGGCTGCAGCGCCCGCCCTGCCACCCCCCAGCCCGCCGGAACCCTCCGGGCTTCCCTTGTGCTGGGACACGCAGGCTCCTGCTGCCCGTCTCCCCCCGCCGCGGGACAGACGCCCCACGCACGCACATCCCGCCCCAGCACTGAGCTCCCCAGCAGCCCTTTGCTCTGTGTCCCACAAACTGCAGCTCTGCTGCTTCCCCTCGTGGGCCTGCAAGGTGTCTTGGACCTTGAAGGGAACTCTCCCCTCCGAGGCCAGGGCTCTGGCCAGGTCCTGGATGATAGGGAAAGCAGGTCATACGTGATATTACCACTCACAAAGAAAATGCAAGTTTTGCTGATTTGGTTCTGTAAAAACTGTACGCTCTTGCAGCGACTTTGGAGACCTCAGTTACGGATGGACGCACCATGTAAGACCTTCCAATTGCTCCCAAATCCTCCCTGCAAGAGGGGTTCCCCAGCAACTGCGGATCTGGATGATGGTAACGTATTTAGCCAATTGGTGATGTATCTTTTTCTTAATAGCTATTCTGTTCCTCGTGTAGTGTTTTGTCTGTTGCCAAACTCCAGTGTATCATAAGATTATTGTTTTTTTTAGCTGTATCATTTCATTCCTGGATTATGAGATATTAATAGTAAAAGAAGACCATGCCGGTCTTCCCCAGGCAGAGGCTTGTGCAGGCAGGAGCCTTGGAGCTCAGGTTGCACACACGACAAATCTCACTGAGCATTTTCAGAGCTCGCTTTGTGCCAGAGATGTTCCTACCTCTGCCTCAGCGTTGTGGGGGAGATTGCTGCCGTTGTAATGGGTTGGACAGAACGTGTCCATCCAGATGGGTGCTATGACCATGGGTCTTTAGCCTGTCCCTTCCCCTACATGATGTTACCAAAGGGAACGTGGAAAGAGAGGCTGTTGAAAGTCTTCAGCTGCTCAATCCCTTCTAAACAAGTATTTCATCCATAATGGGTGCTCTGGATGGGCCTCGATGCTCTCTAGGAAGAACTAGAGCAACAAGTGAACAAACATCCTTCCTGTGACATGTGGTAGGATTCTTACAAGGACCAACGAGGCTTCTGAGGTGTCATATACTGGCAAGCCATTTGTGGGACATAAGGTGTCATCTGTTGTCTGCTGAGCACATGCTATTTGTGGTTGGTGTGACTGGAGAAGTCTCTCAACACCGCTGAACTGCAGGCATAAAGCACCTAGGCTGGGCATAGCCGTTGCCTTTAGTCTGCTGCTCAGTGTGTCCCGGGAAGTACCGCGTTGCCGTGGTGTTTGTTACTGCTACCTGTTCCATGCTTCATGTTGCTTGATTCCTGCACACAGAGTGGCCAGGTAAGGAAGACGTCTCCATTTAAATAAATACTTTGGACAAAGTGTTGTTGAACTGTGGTGCTCCCAGTGACAGAATCCTGGGGGGCCTTAGGGCAGGCAGAAGCAAAATGGGGCTGAAGGAGGCATTAGACGATGGCACGTGTGAGTGCAAGCGGTGGGAACACCGTTCCCTGCTCGGATGATGCCTAGGCAGCCCAGGCGTGCCCCAAGTCCCTTGCCCCGAGAAAAGGCGCTCTGGAGCCCTTGCCCCACGTAGGCTGCTTGCGGAGAACTTCGGCTTGTCTGCCTCGTGACTTGGGCACAAGGTCTCGCAGCAGTTGCTGGTCCTTGTCATGACAAGGCGTAAATCACCAGAGCAGCACAGGAATACAGGAACGTCCACACAGTGCTTGGAAGTGACATCTTTATGTTCTGCCTCGGTAATCCCCTCTCTCAGCATTCACGTTGGTCTGGCTTGTCCGTCACCAGATTTACCTGCATTGGTCTCCTGCCAGCTCTGCTCTGGGAAGGGGGCTTTGGAGCTGCCTGCAATACTGCTGAGCCCTGGAGGGGAAAGGAGCTCGTGTGCTCTCTGGCTCGCTTTTGGTTGGATATCCAGCAGTGCAGAACGAGGTCTTGATGCAGGTGGCGAGGGGAAAGCGAGAGGTTTCTGCAGCCTTCGGGTGTGCTCTGAGCAAGATGGTCAGAGCTTTGGTGGATGGATGGAAGCAGATGAGCTGAATGTTTCTCTGCAGATTCTTGAGACTCTGCCTCATGCTCTGAAAGCACGTCCATTCCAGGGATCATGACGGAAGGCAGTTTTATTCTTGGTTGTGTCTCCACTAACTTGCCAGTAGGAGTTTTCCTTGCTTCTGGTTTTGCAAAGACCTGCCCCAGGTTGCTCCCGTTCTCATCTCTCCAGTTGGGCTCTTTCGCCACCTATCTTCTGCAATGCACACCTGTATCTCCTGCAGACAGAGGCAAAACACACTGCTCTTCTAATCATTCCTTGGGGCCACTCTCCATAGTGCTGTCTTCTGACCTGTCTTTCAAGGGCTTTACCAGGGTAAACCTTCTTCTTCAGGGTTTCCAGAGCCTCATGGACAAATTTCTCCACATAAATTTTTAATTCTGAGTGGAACTGCTGAATTTTGGAAATGATTTTGACAATGTCGCTGTCCCTTTCAAGTGTGCTCCCCTCTTGGAATATGTCAGCAGCATTTTGGGAGGGTGGCTGAACACGGCGTGGCCTGTGTGTGGTCCCTGCTTGGCTTGGGAGCACCCTCTGCTCACCCTCCATTTCACAGAGCCGAGAGGCGCTCCCAAAATGGGCCCCGCACAGGAAACCCCGGAGCCTCCGCAGAGCGGGAGGAGCTGCCTTGGGAACCTGGTCCCTGAGCCGGGGCTGCCAAGGGACGGAGCAGGCTCCATTCTGCTCCCTACATGTTGGTCTGTCTGATGCCAACAGAAGGGCTCTTGGCATCTTTGACATTGCCAGCTCAGAAAGAATGACTCCCCTTATCCAGGGACCAAGCTTGGTAAATATATTTTCAATGACTCTCTTTGCCAAGTATGGAAAACCTGTGCTGGACTTGCTGAAGGCAAGGCGGCCTGTCCCCTCATCTCGCTTGGAGCTGGGAGTGCAAGTGCAGTTTGATTGTCCATTTCCAGTTTTATAGAGGGCGATGTGCCAGGGTTTATAGACCAGAGGGGATTTGCTTATGTAATTCATCCTCCTCTCCCCCTACCTCCTTCTTCCATGAGCCCATTCTTAGAAACAGGGAACTGGGATAACGTCAAACCCTGGTTGCTTTGGCTCCAGCGGCAGTTCAGCAGTGAATGAAGAGTTAATTTATGGCGTGGGAGTTAATTTATGGCTGATCTTTTTGCTGTTGCTATTCTTGTTATTTTCATTATGATATTTTTATGAATGTTGCTGTTGTTTAAATATACATTCCTGTATCATTGTTTAAGTGTTGCGTGTTGTTTCCAAGCGAGCTCAGGTACAAAATCATCCCCACTGCAGGTGCGACTGTGGAGCCCCAGGATTTCACACACCAGGGGCAGGGGAGCAAAAGCAAAAATGTCCCTCTGGCACTTCCATTCACACATGTCCCAGGGGATGTGCAAAGGGGAAGGAGCCTCAGCCCCACCGCGGGGCAGCCCTCAACTCTCCGGGTGCCGCACACAACGTGTCCCCGCAGTGCCCAAGCCACAGGCAAAGGGAAGCTGTCACGCCCCAGGGACACGGGGCCTGGAGATGCAGGGCCGAGCTCCACGAGTCCCTGGGGGACACAGGGCCCTGCAGGGCTGGGACATTCTCAGGGACGGTGTCATGGTGGGCAGTGTCCCCAGAGGGAGCTGGTGCAGAAATGGGTTGCTGCCAGGAAGGTCCCCGTGCTGGGGACCACGATGGAGGCTGCTCTGTCCCTCTGCCATCTGCAGGGCCATCTGCCAGCTGCTCATGGCGACAACTCAGTGCCATGGGAGAAGAGGTCTTACGGCCTGACAAAACCCCACCGCTGCCCTTCCAACATCGCTGCTGTCCTGGGTGCCCGCAGAGCCCTCCCGGCTCACACTGTCAGACAAGGGTTGACTTTGGAAGGGACCTCTCGAGATCAAGGCGTTCAAGGCTGCTTGCAGGAGTGGAAGCAGAGCCCCAAGGGGATCCCGGCCTCTGGGCAGGCAGCCGCCAGCAGCACCATGGGGCTGCGTGAGGAGCCCTCCTTGGCACCCAGCAAGCCCAAGGCCACGCACTGCTCTCTGCTGCCAGGCTCATCAGTGCCAGGGGGAGTCCAGCACACGCAGACCCTTCCTCACGGCGGCCCCCCTGGCCCCTGCCGCTGCCCTCCTCCCCCCACGCAGCAGTGGAACATCCCAGAGGGGCAGTTATCGCCACGGGAACACGGATGCTTCCCAGGGCTGCGCCTCACAGTGGCCCCAGTGCTGGCCACGCAGCAGCAAGGCCAGGTGAGCAGCAGGGCCGCGCAGCATCAGGGGCCACCCGTGGTGCCCATGAGATGCAGAGGAGCTGCAGGGCTGCAGGGCAGCCTGCGCGATGCCTCCCAGGGGAGGCCCCAAAGCCACCACACGACACTTGGTGCTCATGGCTGCAGATGTAAACAATTCCATTCCATTGCAGACTCAGGACAGTGAAAAATATGGATAACTCTGAAGTAGAGGATATGGACTGGGAGAGCTCGGGGTGCAGCAGACAGGTACTGTGCGCGCAGGCAGAGGCTGCGCGGGGATGGCTGGCGCTTGGCTCTGCGAGAGCAGCCGCAGGGCTGGTGGCAGAGGTGCCAGGGAGCTCTGGCAGGCCTGGGTGCTGGGGCAGAGCTGCGCCAGGGCCAGGAGCGGCCAAGGCCTCGGGGGCTGCTGCCTGAGCCTGGCGCCCTGGCTCTGTGCACCGCCTGCCCCGCGCACGCAGGGGACACGAGGCCCCGCGCACAGAGCCAGTGATGCCACCATGACTGTCCCCACAAGCTCTCCTGCTGTTTTCCAGACTCTCAGCATTCAAGGCCTTTTTAGCTTGGACAAGGCGGAGCCTATGGAATGGGAGAGCTCCTTTTGCAGCCTGCAGGTATTGTCCCTGCTGCGGGTTGCATGTGTAGACCTGGGGCTGGATCTGGCCCCTTCCCTATTTCCCGCTTCCCACGGCTGGAGTAGGGACCCTGGGACTAGAACTTCCTGCCTGTGGCACCTACCCTGGTAACACCTATTTCAATCTTGCAGATTTGGCGCATTCATGGGACTGCTGGAAATGATCCTGAGCCTATGGAGTGGCTCAGTTATGGCAGTAGCCAGGTACAGCCCTTGCAGCCCCTGGACACACTTGTCCTTCCTCTTCCCCACGCACCGTCCCCACCAAGGTCTCCTGCTCTCTTCCAGATGAAGGGGAGCAGCAGCCTGGGCAGCTGCAGCCAGGAGGAGCCCATGGATTGGGAGAGCTCCGGCTGCAGCCCCCAGGTATGGCCCCTGCTGCCGGCTGCATGGGCAGAGCTGGGGCTGTGCCCGGCCCCTTGGCGCTGCTCCGCGCTGCCTTTGGGGAGCAGCCGCGCGGGAGCCTGGCCCAGGTGTGCGGGCGCTCTGGCGGGCCGCGGCGCCGGGGCAGAGCTGCACAGGGCGCAGGAGCGCCCAAGGCCTGGGCACCTGCTGCCTCAGCCCCTCTGCCGGCCTCTGGGCTGCGCTGGCCACGCCAAGCCTCTGCCAGGGCACCAATGACGGCAGCGCTGCTGCCAAAGAGCCCGCGCAGCCGCCAAAGAGCCTCTGCTCCACGGGAGCCCCCGAGCCGCTCCTCGGCCCTGCTCACGCCTCCTTTTCCCTTGCAGGCCAAGCTCCCCTTCACCCTGGCTGCTGCCAGGAAGCGCTGGGCATGAGGACTCCGGCCCTACACTATTTTGTGGATTTTTTTCTCTGTAGTGTCACAGTAGTTCTTAGTTATTGATATTGTTGATATTGTTTTTGACACTGTTGTTGTTACTCTTATCATTGTCTTTATTGTTATTGTTGTTGTTGTTGTTGTTGTTCTCTTTTGTTGTTGTTTAAATATATATTCCTGTATCATTGTTCATATGTTGCTTTTTTTTCCAAGCGAGCTCAGGCCCAAAAGGCATCCCCACCACACATCTCTGTGTGGAGCCCTGTGTGCACCAGACTCAGGGGAGTGACAGCAAAAATTGCCTTCAAGCACTTCCATTCACACGTGGCCCTGGGAATGCCTAAAGGGGAAGAAGCCCCAGCCCCACCGCGGGACAGCTCTCAACTCTCCGGGTGCCGCACACAACGTGTCCCCACAATGCCCAAGCCACAGGCAAAGGGAAGCTGTCGCACCCCAGGGACATGGGGCCTGGAGATGCAGGGCCGAACTCCACGAGCCCCTGGGGGACACAGGGCCCCGCAGGGCTGGGACAGGCTCAGGGACCGCGTCACGGGGGGCAGCATCCCTGGAGGCAGCTGGTGCAGAAATGGGCTGCTGCCAGGAAGGTCCCTGTGCTGGGGACCACGATGGAGACTGCTCTGTCCCTCTGCCGTCTGCAGGGCCATCTGCCAGCTGCCAATGGCGGCAACTCAGTGCCACGGGAGAAGAGGCCTTACGGCCTGACAAAACCCCACCGCTGCCCTTCCAACATCGCTGCTGCCCTGAGTGCCCGCAGAGCCCTCCCGAGTCATACAGTCACACAGTGGTTGACGTTGGAAGGGACCTCTCGAGATCATCAGTCCAACCCCACCCTGCACGAGCAGGGACCCCTGCAGCGTGTTGCACAGGATCACACCCAGGAGGGTTTGGAAGAGCTCCAAAGAAGGAGCCTGCACAACCTCGCTGGACACCCGCTTCCAGTGCTCCGTCACCCTAACAGTCAAAAAGCTCTTCCTCATATGCACGTTGAAACTGTGTTGCAATTTGTACCCATTGAAACTGTGTTGCAATTTGCATCCTTTAGCCCTTGGGCTGTTGCTGGGTGCCACCCAGAAGAGTTTGACCCTGTCCTCTTTACATCCTCCCTTCAGGTGTTGGTATCTGTTGATAACTTCCCCTCTCACTCTTGTCTTCCCCAGGATAAACAGGCCCACCTCGCTTACTCTTTCCTCATAAGATAGATGCTCCAGTTCCTTCATCATCTTTGTGGCACTAAGCTGGTCGCTCTCTGCAAGTTCCACATCCCTCTTGTCCTGGGCAGCCCACAATATTTCTGCACACAAGAGTCCAGGTGTGGCCTGAGCAGAGCTGAGGAGAGGGGCACGATCAGCCCCCTCCACCTGCGGCCAACATCCTCCTCATGCAGGCCAGCATCCCTCTGACCATCCTTGACACAAGGGCACATTGCTGCCTCCTACTTGACCTGTTGTCAAGCAGACCTCCCAAACCCCTCTCCACAGAGCTGCTTTCCAGTAGCTCCACTCCTAATCTCTACTGGAGTCTCAAGGTTATTCTTCCCCCAGTGCAGGACCCTGCACTTGCCTTTCTTCACTCTCAGGAGGTTCCTCTCTGCCCAACTCTCCTGCCTCTGCAGGTCCCTCTCAACGGCAGCGCAGCCCTCTGGAGTGTCGGCCACTGCGCCCAGCCTTGTCTCATGTGCAGACTTGCTGAGGGGGCACAATGTCACCTCCTGCAAGGCACTGAGCAAATAGGTGAATAGCACCGGACCCAGCACTGACCCCTTGGGGGACACCGTTAGCCACAGGCCTCCAACTAGACTCAGCACCGATTAGCACAACCCTCTGAGCTCTGCAATCCACACACTTCTCCAGCCACACACTGTCCACTTGTCTGAAGCACACTTGCTGATCTTCCCGAGGTGGTTTAGTGGCAACCATGGGAATGAGCAGCTTCCTTTAAAGACCTGCTTTTCCATGTCTGTATTCCTGCCTGCTCAGATATCAGCAGCTCCTGCAGCAACGGGGAGATCTCCTACTCCGTCCACCTTGCCTTTACCTGAGGGCTGGCACCTCAGCTCCTTTAGCAAGCTCAGCTCAGATTTAAACATGCATGCTGAGACCTTTGTCAGTGCTGATCTGGGAATCCTGCAGAAGGATTTGGAACAGCAACATCCACTCTTCCAAGGCAAGAGCCTTACAAAACAGCTCAGCAGAAAGCACTGTGGAGAGGGTGCTAGTGAAGCAGCCAGGAGAGCAGCCTGGCTGACCTCTGACTGCAGCAGCTTCAGCAGAGAATTGTGCAAGGTGGGGGGCAAAAGAGCCCAGCCTCACGGAGGGGAGCAATGCGAGGAAGGACCATGGAAGTCCAGAAGGAAGGACAACTCCTCTGGGAGAATCCAAGCTGAGTAAACCAAGAACAAAGCTCCCACCTATCATCCTGCCAGGAACGTCCAGACTTTCAGAGCATGGAGAAAAGGTGAAGAAGCAGCAGGGGAAGATTCTGCTCACCTCTTCATATCCATGCGACAAAGCTCTGAGCAGGATGCGCAGAGCACACCCAAAGGCGTGCAGGAGCCCCTCCATTCACCCCAACCACCCACAACCAGACCTTGTACTGCAGTGTTAAAAAAACACTCTAAATGGAGGCCATGGAGCAGGCAAGACCCCTTCCCCTCCAGGGGTCAGCAGGATTCCAGGCAGCCTGTCCCTTCAAGCAGCTGCAAAGCACCTTCCCCAAGAGGGGACTGTCCAAGACAGCCCTGGTGACCCAGGCGCGAGGCAGACGAGTCGCAGCTTCTCTGCAAGCAGCCTGCGTGGGGCAAGGGCTTCCCAGCGCCTTTCCTGCCGACGGGGACACTGCACACGCCTGGGCTCTGCAGGCGTCACGCGCGCAGGCAAGGGGGCTCCCTGCACTGGCCCTCACAGCCACGGGGCTGAGCTCGCTGCCCAGCCCTCTGCTCGCGCCTCCCTGCAGGGAACACTGCTCTGCTTCACACTTCCCCTCCAGCATTCCCAGGGCAGCAGCCAAATGCCTGCCGACAATTCCTCACGCCACCAGCCCTTGGCTTTCATGTCCTACCCTGAAAGTCGGGAATTCTTTCCCTTAGCAAGTGAGCATTGTAGCCCAGTGCTGGGCAGAGCTGTAGCAGCTGCAGGTCCCTGCTGCTGCTGAGTGCACATTTGTGCCTGCTCTGCCCTCTGCAGCCCTAGGAAGCCGTGGCAGGGGCAGCAGTGCAGGAGCCGCACCAAGGCTGCTCTCAGCCACAGCACATGGCGCCTGCAAGGTGCGCGGCAGGACAAGAGAAGGAGCCCAGCAGCACCAGGGGCTCCCAGGCCACCACCAACTCACAAGGGCTCTGCTGAGGGCATGCACACCTGGCCCCAGGGCACAACTGCCCTTCGCGCTCATTGCACCATCAAGGAACACGTCTCGACCACAAAAAAACAAAACTTTCTTGACTCCATCGGGCTGTAAGGGCAGCAGGGGAGCAGGGAAGAAAGAGCAAGACATTCAAGGCCACTTGCGGGGGTGGAGGCAGAGCCCCAAGTGCAGTCTGGCCTCTGGGCAGGCAGCCGCCAGCAGCACCATGGGGCTGCGTGAGGAGCCCTCCTTGGCACCCAGCAAGCCCAAGGCCACGCACTGCTCTCTGCCGCCAGGCTCATCAGTGCCAGGGGGAGTCCAGCACACGCAGACCCTTCCTCACGGCGGCCCCCCTGGCCCCTGCCGCTGCCCTCCTCCCACCACGGAGCAGTGGAACATCCCAGAGGGGCAGTTATCGCCACGGAACACGGATGCTTCCCAGCGCTGTGCCTCACAGTGGCCCCAGCACTGGCCACGCAGCAGCAAGGCCAGGTGAGCAGCAGGGCCGCGCAGCACCAGGGGCCACCCGTGGTGCCCACAAGATGCAGGGGAGCTGCGGGGCTGCAGGGCAGCCTGCGCAATGCCTCCCAGGGGAGGCCCCAAAGCCACCGCGCGACACTTGGCGCTCATGGCTGCAAATGTAAACAATTCCATTCCGTTGCAGACACAGGAGAGTGAAAAAAATGGAAAAAGGTGAAGTCGAAGCCATGGATTGGGAGAGTTCGGTGCAGGTACTGTGCACGCAGGCAGAGGCTGCATGGGGACGGCTGGCGCTTGGCTCTGCGAGAGGTGGCAGGGGGCTCTGGCAGGCCTGGGTGCTGGGGCAGAGCTGCGCCAGGGCCAGGAGCGGCCAAGGCCTCGGGGGCTGCTGCCTGAGCCTGGCGCCCTGGCTCTGTGCACCACCTGCCCCGCGCACGCAGGGGACACGAGGCCCTGCGCACAGAGCCAGCACTGCCACCGTGACCGTCCCCACAAGCTCTCCTGCTCTATTCCAGGCTCCTGGCCCCTGGAGCCTGGATGGCTTCAGCGTTGAGGAGCCCATGGAGTGGGAGAGTTCGACCTGCAGCCTCCAGGTATTGCCCTGGCTACACGAGGAGACCTGGGGCGGGTCCTTGCCCATTCCTGCGTTCCCGTTTCCAGCTGCAGGAAGACAGACCGTGGGGCCAGACCGTACCTTGCTCTGGCACCTGTTCTGCAAATGCTTCCTTCTCTCTTGCAGGCTCCACACACAACTGGGGGCAATGCACTGAATGAACCAGAGCCCATGGAGTGGCTCAGTTCTGGCAGCAGCCAGGTACAGCCCCCGCAGTCCCTGCATGTGCTTGTCCTTCCTCCTCTCCATGCACTGTCCCCACCAAGGTCTCCTGCTCTCTTCCAGATGATGGGGAGCAGCAGCCTGGGCAGCTGCAGCCAGGAGGAGCCCATGGATTGGGAGAGCTCCGGCTGCAGCCCCCAGGTATGGCCCCTGCTGCCGGATGCACGGGCAGAGCTGGGGCTGTGCCCGGCCCCTTGGCGCTGCTCCGCGCTGCCTTTGGGGAGCAGCCGCGCGGGAGCCTGGCCCAGGTGTGCGGGCGCTCTGGCGGGCCGCGGCGCCGGGGCAGAGCTGCACAGGGCGCAGGAGCGCCCAAGGCCTGGGCACCTGCTGCCTCAGCCCCTCTGCCGGCCTCTGGGCTGCGCTGGCCACGCCAAGCCTCTGCCAGGGCACCAATGACGGCAGCGCTGCTGCCAAAGAGCCCGCGCAGCCGCCAAGGAGCCTCTGCTCCACGGGAGCCCCCGAGCCGCTCCTCGGCCCTGCTCACGCCTCCTTTACCCTTGCAGGACAAGCTCCCCTTCACTCTGGCTGCTGCCTGGAAGTGCTGGGCTCAGGGACACCAGCAATGACTTCTTATGTGGATTTTTCTTTGGAGACTTTTATAATAATATTTGTTATTGTTGATATTGTTGATATTATTGTTGTTAGTGTTATTGATGTTTTTATTGTTGTTGTTGTTAGTGTTTATTATATTGTTATTTTTATTGTTATTGTTTAAATATATATTCCTGTATCATTGCTTAAGTTTTATGTCGTGTTTCCAAGTGAGCTCAAGCACAAAAATCATCCCCATTGCAGATGTGTGTGTGTAGCCCTAAGATTCCAGCCCCTAGGGGCAAGGGAGGGCCAGCAAAGAGGCCGTTTAGGACTTCCCTTCACACGCGGCCCGGGGAAATCCACAATCCCTTTCCTATCTTTTTGCTTTTTCCTATTCTTTTTCTTTTTTCTTCTTTTTCTCTTTTTTCCTCTTCGTCATTTTTATTCCTTTTTGGTCTTTTTATTCTCCCTCTTCTTCGCTTACTTTTTCTATTTCTTTTTCTTTTTCCTTTTCTTTTCCTGTGTATTTCTGTTTCTTTTTTAATCTCTTTGTTTCTCTTCTCCTTTCGCCTTCTTTTTATCCTATTTTCCTTTTCTTTTATTCCTTTTCCTCTCACTGTTTTTTTTTATTTTTTTTCCCTTTTCCTTTCTTTTCCTTTCCTTTTCCTTTTATTTACTCTCATACCTTGTTTTCTCCTCTTTATTTTATATTTATTTCGTCCAAGCTGTATCTGTGGGAGAAAACTGTGGCAGAGAAAAAGCAGGTAGGACATCACGGAGCCAAAGAGCATTCCCACAGGCAGCAGGGACTGCAGCTCTGCTCAACACCCAGGCACTCCCCTTCCTGCACTCAAGCAGTGCCAGGAGAGGACAAGCTCATCCTCAGGAGAGCAGGCATTGCTCTCTGGAAAGGAAGGGAGCCTCCAAGGCCAGGCCTGCAAAGGAACAATGGTTCTTTTCCAGCAATGTGTATCCATTCCAAAGCCAGGCTGTGGGATTTCTTACTCTCTTACGGAGTTGGGAATGAGTGGATGGTGCCTGGCAAAATGGGACAAGTGAGGAAGAAGACAAGGAGGTTGTTGGCAGATGAGCTGGAAGGCAGCACTGCCAGGCCCAGCGGGAGTCGCGCGGCACACAGGGAGCAGCTGAGTGCGCCCAACAGCCTGGCTCATTGCGGCCAATGATCACCTGCAGGGACCAGCCCTCACGCACACGCTCACCCCAGTCCTGCTTCACTGCTTTAGCCCTCTCTTCAGCTTCCCCCAAAGAAGAGGCCCTGCTTCTGCTGCATCTCTGCATGGCTCTTGCTTTGGGAGACAGACCAAAAGGGCAGCCTCAGATCCTGAAGGAACCACAAGTGTCCCACGGTCCTGATGTGCAGGCACCACATGGGGCAGGGTGCACTCCAGGATGGGGAAAGGTCTCCCCAGTATGGACCCAGCAACAACCCTTGGTGTCTCAGCCCACCACAGCCCTCCTGCTTGGGCAGCCACCCCCAGCAACCTGCCCCTGCTGAGTCCTGCAAATGTCCAATGTTGGACTAGTGCTGGAAATGGCCAAAGTGAGAGACCAATCCGTGACAAACGCCCCATGGCCCCTTCACAGTCAGGCCATGCAACCAAGGACACCAAGCTCCCCAAACGTCCTTTTCCTCTCCGGACCATCTCCAGCCCAGCCCAGCCCCTCTCCAGCTCTCCCCGCCTGCCCTGCCCTCTCCCAGCCCACCCAGCAGAGCAGACCAGGCTGGGGGTGGCCCCACAGCAGTGCCCCCCGCAGGGCACTCACCCCACAGCCCCAGCCCCACTGTGGGCACAGCAGCTCCAGGGGACAGGGCTGTGTGTGTCAGGTGCCCCATCAGGCTCCAAGCTGGAACTGGCCCCCATACGGACACAGAGGACAGTGACACTCTGTGCCTCTTGTTCCTGTATCCCAGAGCTTCCCTACCCCAGGCTGCCTGCAGCCCCCATGCCAGCCCCTCTCTCCAGCACAGCACAAGGCTCCCTGCCCTGGGGCTCTGCTGGCACCTCCTGCTACCAGGGACACCGCAGCCAGCCCCTAGCTGACATGCACAGAAACATATTTCTTTTCCCCATTTATTCCTCCTTCTAAGGGCACAATTGCTCCTTTTCCCCTTCCTCTGGGATATCCCTGCTCCCTGGAAAACCCTTCTGCAGGTTAATTCCTTAGTTATGGTCTGCCTGGAAGCTCCTGGAGCCTCCCCGGTGCTCCCTGCAGGACCCCGAGATGCTGGTGCTGCTCTGCAGAGTGAGTGGGCTGTGGTGCTCTGGGGTCACAGGGTGACTCTGCAGTTGTTGTGCTCATGGTTGGACACAGACCCAGCTGGACAGGCATCATTGTACCTGAGAACACCGTATCAAGGGGCTTCTATCTGTAAATGATGCTCTGAGCAACCACAGGGCATATAAAAAGGCTCAAGCTGTGTTCATGTGTCCCTAGACCCAGACCATGACTTCAGGTATAAGCTATCATGGGCGGCTCTTGAAGCTCCTTTCCCTGTGCCTGCAAGGTCCCCAATGTGGTCATAGGCCACCATACGGGGGACAGTCCCAGGCAGATACTACTTGGCCATTCATCACTATCAGGAGCACCGAGCACTCACAAGTGAGAACTGAATCCAGTCCTTATTCCCTAACATATCCCCCCAGGAGCTCACTGCCTTGGGCCCATGAAGAGTCCCAGAAAAGCAACAAGCATCTCTCAGGCTGAAAGTCTTGGAGCAAATTCTTGGCACCAGCTTTGGAAGAGCCCAATCCACAAGATGCAATGAAAACATGCCCTTTAATTAGGGGAACGACAGCTCTATCACAATGACAGCCACATTTAAAGAAGACCTCTGGGTCAGAAAGACGTGGTTAACACCTGTGGAGAAGTGGGATGAATTCAGAAACTTGTGCACAAACCTCATTATTAAAGCAAGAATGCTGAAATCACAGGAGCTGTCTCAGAGAAATTAGATGTTACTTGAATAGAAGGATGGGATTTCAGCTTATTGCTGTTGAAATATTACCAATTGAATCATTTTTTTCAGTGCATCCCTGAGTTCCTTGTTCCTCATGCTGTAGATGAGAGGGTTCAGGGCCGGAGGCAGAACTGAGTACAGAGCAGCTACAATCAGATCCAGAGCTGGGGTGGATATTGAGGGGGGCTTCAGGTAGGCAAACATTGCTGTGCTGACAACCATACAGACCACGGCCAGGTGTGGGAGGCACATGGAAAAGGCTTTGTGCCGGCCCAACTCTGACGGGATCCTCAGCACAGCTCTGAAGATCTGCACATAGGACACCACGATGAAAATGAAACACCCAAAGACTAAACAAAAAATAACCACAAGAAGCCCAACTTCCCTGAGGTAGGAGTGTGAGCAGGAGAGCTTGAGGATCTGGGGGATCTCACAGAAGAACTGCTCCACCACATTGCCTTGGCAGAGGGGTAGGGAAAATGTGTGCCCAGTGTGCAGGAGAGCATACAGAAAATTAGATACCCAGGCAGCTGCTGCCATTTTGACACAGGCTCTGCTGTCCATGAGGGTCCCATAGTGCAGGGGTCTGCAGATGGCAACGTAGCGGTCATAGGCCATGACTGTGAGGAGAGAATACTCTGCTGAAACGAAAAAGGTAAAAGTTAAGACCTGTGCAGCACATCCCCAGTAGGAAATGGCCCTGGTGTCCCAGAAGGAATTGGCCATGGATTTGGGAACAGTGGTGGAAATGGATCCAAGATCGAGGAGGGAGAGGTTGAGGAGGAAGAAGTACATGGGGGTGTGGAGGCGGTGGTCGCAGGCTACGGCTGTGATGATGAGGCCGTTGGCCAGGAGGGCAGCCAGGTAGATGGCCAGGAAGAGCGAGAAGTGCAAGAGCTGCAGCTCCCGGGTGTCTGAGAATGGCAGGAGGAAGAACTCATTGAGGGAGCTTCTGTTGGACATCTGTTCCTTTGCAGCATAGGGGCAATATCTGAGGAAGAAAAGACATGGACAAGTTAGAAAAAACTTCTCTGGGCAAAACTTTTTCGTATCCTTACCCAAACACACACTCATTGCCTCCCCCTCATTTTAGCAGCACCATCCTTGAGCTCTATGGCTTCAGCTCTTGGACTCAATGCTGGGGGAGCAGAGCTGGCTTCTCCATCTTGCCTTGGTCCCAATTGCCCTGTGCACTCACCTTGGAGCTGTAGGACGCTTGCACTCATGTTACCCCTCAATTAAATGACCCCATGGAGAGCAGAGGATTCCTTTACATCACGTCCACCAGTACTCTTTTGGAGGGGGTGTCAGGCAGGTTTCCGCCCTCCCCTTGGGGCCAGCAACACCTTGGGCTCCTGCCAGCTGCCCACATCCACCTCCCTGCAGCGATTCTGTGACCTCAGATTCCAGGAGGCTTCTCCCTGGGGCACCCAGACAGCACCTGCTGTAACGGGGGAGCTGAGCTCTTCTGGAGGGCAGCTTGCAGCCCAGACAGGCACCCAGGGGGATGGCAGGATGTCCTAAGGATGGGGTGTCCTGATGAGAGAGGTGGCTCATTCCAAGCTCCTCCAACCGCACTGCCCTGAGCCCCACAGCTTAGAGGGCACTTGGGCACCTCACAGTCCAGGACCCATCTGCATGGCAGGACCCACAGGGCCAGTGTCTGACCTGCATCAGAAACCCCCTGTCCAGAGAGTCCAATGGAAGGAGAAGGGCAGCGTGGGCAGGTGGGATCATGGAGTAACACCATGATAGCTGTGCCGAGGGAGGCAGGGCCTGGCAGGGGCCTCAGATGTGTCTCCTCTCCTGGACATCTGGCTGCTCTGGGACAACTCCTGCCCTGGCCCCCATGGCCTGGAGTGCAGAGGGCTGTGCTGGTGGGAAGGGGCGCTGCAGGAGGCACTTTCTTCTCACCATGATTCCATTGCCTGGAGCCATCCCTGTAGGAGCTGCTTCTCTGTCCCCAGGTCTCTGCTCTGTCCATATTCACAGACCCCATCGCACCCGCTGGGTGCTCAGCTCTGCCCTGCAGACACCTGCCAGGAGCAGGACCCTGCCCAGGGCACCTCCGTGTTTGCAGGTGCAAAAGAGCAGATGAGACAAACCTTGCTGAGGCCGGGGAGGGGATGTTGGCTGTGTCTGCAGGCAGAGGGGTGGGCGAAGGCAGCCGTGATCCCTCTGAATGTGTGGCTGGGAGTCCCTGCTCTAAAGCACGACCAGCTCCAAACAGGAGAAGCTGGGAGAGCCACCCTGACAAATCCAATCAGCTGCTGAAGGCGCCAGGTTCAGAAGATCCCTCCAGGAACCGCAGCAGTGTAGCCCTGCAGCAAGAGACTTACCGTGTCAAGGGCTGGGGAGGTTTCTGCCTGCAGTGAGCTCAGCCGTCCTCCCATTCCCAACTGTCTTTCACTTATGAGCGACTCATCCCAGCCTGGTGCCTGCGGGCAGTGCCCTGAGTCTTGGTGCTCCTTTATGAGGACCTGCTCCTGGGCAGAGCTGTCTCTCTGCAGCACCTGCCAGGTTGCCATGGGCTCCCGCAGTCCCAGGAGCCAGGCCCAGCTCAGGAGCAGGGACCCAGCTGCAGATGGGACGTTTTCTGTCCCCTGTGCAGCCTCCAGGCATTGCTGGGGCTCCAGGGCTGACAGTTCCTGCAAGGCAGCAAGGTCATCCCTGGCGAAGGTCCACTGATGTAAAGAGAGAGAGTCCATGGAACGAATCCAGCATGCAGCTGGCCTCATCAGAGGATGGTTGTCTAGGAGAGTGGACATGTCCTGCTGTTGAAGCCTCTGCTTCCATCCCGTAAGAACTCAGAACACTTGCACAGGGGCAAGAAGGGAGTCAACACCCTCATGCTTCAGGAGGTGATTCAGAGCAGTTCAGCAGTACAGCTAATGCCCATTGAGAAGCTCCAGGAGCGCAGGAGGATTCAGTTTGCTCTTGCGCACTCCACAAACTCAGAGGAGGATTCCCTTTGTCCAGCTGCTGGGGTGCACAAAACGGCTGCCTGTATGGGAGCTGGTTTTCTGAGCTCCCACTGCAGTCACTGGGAGAAGTGAATCAGCTGTGCACACACACTCGCCCCTTTGGACTTTTTCCAAGGGGGAGGCAGTCCACGTTGGACAGAGCTGGTCCAAGACAGGTGCAAATGTCCACTTGCTCTGACAGAGCAATGAGGAGATCCATGTCCATTGCAAAGAGCTTGCATGATTCTGTGCAGACACTTGATTTCATGCAAGGAAAACAGGTCTCCTCGGCCGTGTCCGATGCCTGAGGTACCCAGCAAAACCACCACATTCGTAACATATTTAAGAGGGAACAAATAGGAAAATTGGGCCCTTCGTATTAGTTGGCAACCGCCTAGGACACCTGGGTTTCATACATGCTCCCCTAAAGTTGAGTGCCACCACTGCCTTCAGGAAAAGTCCCCCTTGGAGACAGATAACAGCTCCCCTCCTCTCGTTAGCCATGCTACTACTAATGCAGCCCCACAGGCATCTGGCACTATTCACATGTCCATGCACCACTGCCTCATATGGCATCCCTCGTAGCACCAAGGCCCTTCCCCTCAGCCCTGTCCTCAGTTCCTCAAGTTTCTATCTGTCCTGACAGACAAGGTTATATTCTTCCCCACACTGTGGTACTGCCAGGAGCTTTACTTGGTAGTGGGAGGCAGTATGAATAGCCAAAACAACCCCAAAATTCCCCAGGTTAGAGAATTTCAGACTGGACATAAGGATGAAGAAATGACACCTGAAGGCTGGTGCTGTGGTGCAACAGGACACCCAGGAGGAGCCAAGGATCATCCCATGGCTTTGGGAAGGAACAGCCAGTGGGGGTGCAGAGACAACAGTGAAGGGAAGGAGATCCCGTGTGAGAGCAAAGTGGGGAAGCAGGGTGGGTGTCTACAGGCTGCATGGACACAGCTGCAGGCATGAGACAGCATAGGACAGGCTCTGCTGGAGACAGACAAAGGCACTGTCAAGGCTCAAAGACACCAGAGCAGGTCAGCATCTTCTTGGCTATGGCTGTTTGCCACCAGGGCCTGTCAGGAGACACTGGGCCTCAGTGTCCCTCTTGCTGACACCCCGAAAGGTGTCATATCATTGTCCTGCACTGAGCACTGTACACCCCCCCACACACACTGTCCCCAGGAGGACCTGGAAAACATGTCGGAGAAAGGATCTCCTTTTCCAGAAGCTCAGTGGCCGAGCTGGGACATTTCAACTGATAAAACACCTTAAGGGTTAATGTGGCATCAGAGCCACCTGCATGTTTCCTCTGCCTACCTGTTATCAGTGATGACAATTTTCTGCTCTAATCAGCCCCTGGAGACACTTTACTGCTAACAACTATCAATGGGACCCATTAAAACTCAACAAAATGTTGGGGGTTGATCTTGAGTTTGAATTCTCCTCTCAGTAACTGAGGTTCATGGATTCAGCATGAAATACACCATGGAGCTCATTAGAATGCAAAAAGCTCTCACAAACCATGTCTCTCCCTGCAATTTTTGTCTAGGCTTGCATGACTAATTGGAGAGGTTTAGGGACTGTAGCTGGAAGGTGGAGACATAAATAATATACAAGTATTTCTGATTTTACAGGTTTTTATTGTTACTATTAACATCCAGCTTTCAGAGTAATAGACAGCAATATTATGGAATTGGAATCAATCCAGAATGACTCCTAATGAAGTCTGGACATCTAGGAGAACCAGTGTCCCAGAGCTCAAGCACTGTATGGACACTCTTCCTTCCCTCCCCAACCTGCCATTTCTTACATCAGCCACCTGGGACTTCCATCACTCTTGTTAGAAGCTTCTCTGTTCTACTGAAATCAGCAACTGAAAGTTAGAGCTCATCTGCTGCAACTCCCAACTGCTTTCCTTAGAGAGTTCCTTAAAGAACCAGCTGCAAATAAACACAGGATTTTTCTTAACTGCAAAGAAACAAAGCATGAAATAATTAATAATTAATAATTGTGCTCTTTGAGTGTAGGCTAAGTCCAACATGTCAACAGCGAGGTTCCCTTTCTATAAGGGACAGCCTTCCTGAAAGACAGAGCAACCTTTAAACCCCTGAAGTGCAAACCAGCAGCTGGGTCCCGGAGTGAACAGAGAATAACAGGAGGAGTCACAATACTGCGGTTCCACAATGGCCAACTCGTGGCCTGTAAAGATGGTGTCAGAAATTGTCAGTTTAAGCAGGACATGTGGGAATGGGAGAGCCATACAGCTCCTGGGGGTGCTGGGTCATGATGTTGGCCATGCTGCTTTTGGAGATCCCAGACCTGCCTGCGCTTCTCTACAAAAGTAGGGAAAAGGCCCTGATGCAAGACCCTAGAGAAGAAGGATTTTCCTGGCTGCTCAGAGCAACCCAAAGAAGGGCTTGGGGATGTCAAAGGAAACCCAACCCACCAACACCAAAAGCACTGGACCCTCCTGGACCCTTAAGATGGGAGCAGGAGCGGGCAGGGGAAACAGCCATGTCCCAGACTTCCTCCATCAGGCCTTGAGCTCTGCAGCTTCTCATGGCTTCAGGGTCGCTCCCTAAACCAATACTTCCCATGACCCTAGTGCATCGAGCAGACTGAGCAGACACAGAGGAGACAGGCAAGAGAATGGATAGAGAGCCCAGGGTGCAGAGTGCACCTTCCCGTGCCAAAGATAGGATGCTAGAGGCTGAATAGGCAACCGAAAGAAAGGAGGAAAGGCGTGATTTGCTTTTCAGTGTCTGGAATGCCACATATCTGAAAGCTTCAAGAGGGATGCAGTCTCCCTTCTTCAAGATTTGCTCCAGGACTGTGCAAACACTACAGAAAGAGAAATGTTGGTCGTTGGAAGCTTCAGCAGTAGGGGAGTGGGGAGATGGTCATCTCACCGACTTGTGAACAAGTCAAAATTCAGCTCCTGAGGCACGGCAGTGACTTACAGGCTCCATACAGGAGCCTGGACAGCAGTGATGCACTGGGTGGGCCTGTCCTGAGACACCCAGGATCAAAAGTGTGGGAGATGCAGGGTGCCAGGGCTCAGAGCCATCCATCACCATGAGAGGCCTGATTCTTGTGAGGGGACATCTCCCTGTCTGCAAGTGTCTGCATATCCACAAAGTGCAGAAATGGCTCTGACTGCTTTGTTTAACTACCAGTTTGTATGAGGGATCACAATGGATTAGGGTCTGCGATGGGAAGATGTAATGAGGGTCCAGCTTCAGGAGAAAGCCTTAAAAGGACTGAGAAGATAACATATTCCATCAGAGTGACTCAAATCCCAAAGACTCAGGTAATCATCAAGACGATCAGAAACTGCAAGCCTGAACATCAGCTGACAGAAACCATGAACCTGTGAGAACCCCTGGGTGGCACCAGGATGCTCCAAGGAGAGAACAGGGTAACCAACAGTCCTCCCTCTGCTCTCCCAGCAGGACCCTGGGGTGGCAGGCTGGGCTCTGGAGCAGAGCACTGCAGCACGCCACTACCTGCACACCTAAACAGAGGGTCCTCAGCCTACACCTGCCTCTGCATCAAGGACACACTGGGATAAGCACCACACTTCTGGCACCATCCTTGTTTTTCCCAGCCTTCAAGGCCCAGGTCTGGCCTCAGGCAAGCAGTGGCCATGCTCTGGAATTGCCTGGTGGGGAACACCAACATCTCGCTTGGCTTTTTGAAGGGCTGGCAAATCAAGAGACATGGACTCTTCCAGTCTCTTCCCGCACTCCAGAGACATCACAGCACCCCCAGCAGCCCCCGAGGGTTCCCTGGCAGCAGCTTCCCTGCAAGTTATTGCCACTGTCTCTAATCCTTCCATCACTATGTCCACCAGTCTCCTGGCCACATCTTGTGTATCAATGGCCTTGGTCCTGCACCTGGCAGAGGCTCTGGAGCAGGCAGCTTCTTTTTCCCTGTAGATCCTGGTGTTTTACATGCAGGAGCCTCCAGGCCTCCATGTGCCTGGCTGGCTGCCCTGGCAGTGCGCGGTGGTTTGGGAGGCAGATGTGGCACCTCCGCTCTTAGCCCAGCCCTGCTGGGCAGGGTCTCCCTGAGCATCACAGGAGTCGTCTTGAGAAGGGCAGCGGTCAGGCAGGGCCTTTGCCGGCCTCACTGCTCAGCTCTGTACCTTTGCGATGGCCTGATCAGCATCTTCAAAGCCCTGGGGGTCAGACAGCAAAGGTCGCCCGTCCTTTTGTGGGGACGAAGTCAGGGTCCGCCTGCGTCGCCTCGCTGCGTGCGGCTCCTGCTTGCCCACCTGCAGGGAGAAGGAGGCACATGATGGAGAGGGTTGTGTTGCTACAAGCAACCCCTGAGGCACAGGGAGCCCCAGCCCCATGTCACAGGGAAGCTCATGGTCGAGCACAGCCCAGCTACACATGGTCCAAAGAGGATCTCTGACTCTCTGCACAGGGCTCCCAGGATCCATATGGGCCTTGGAGCATCCCGGTCATGCTTTGTGTTCGAGAAAATCCCCACAGCCAGCAAGAAGCAGCTCCTGGATGGAGAAGGTCACACCTGGCTGGCTTGGCCCCCCATCCTTGTGCTCTCCATGCAGCTCCCATCCCTGCTGTCAGCCATCCCCTCCAGCCCCAGCACTCACCTTCCTTGTGCTCTTGCGCCTGGCAGGACGCCCATTGCTGGGCTGGGAGCAGGCGTTCGCCTGCCTCTCCTTCTCCATCTCCAGGGCACTCACTGCACCCGGGGACTTGCTGCTCTGGGGACCAACACGAGCTGCTCCTTCTGCTGGAGCTGCTCTCCTCAGAGTGCGACCCCGAGGGTGGTGCTCTGGCCCAACACAGCCTTGGTTGCTATGGGCATTGCCCCATCACAATGGCCTTGGGGACATGATGCCACCCCCATCACAAAGCCCTGGCCGTTGCCATAGGGACTCCCAGGGGTATATCCTGGTGGTGGCCAAGGGCACCCACATCTCATCTCAGTGCCTTAGTGGTCAGCAAGGGAGGCCTTTTGGGTCCCTGTGCCATAGTTTGGCTACCCTCACCGATTTTTATTTGGGAGAGCACAGCCAGTGGGGTCACATGTGTGTTCTATCACTCTTTTTGTCACAGTGGACACCATGCCTCTATACCAGATCCCACTTGGGCTCTCCAGTTCTGCAAGGAAACAAACAAACCGGAGGGAGTTCAGCACAGGGACAACAAGTTGGTCAGGGGCTGGAGCACGGGGCAGGTAAGGAGAGGCTGGAAGAGGGATGTTTGTTCAGCCTAGACCAGAGAAGGCCAGGAGGGATCTTCATGCTGTGCACAAATATTTTGTGGAGAGCACAGAGCAGCAGGTTTTTCTTGGAAGGACACGCTAATTGCATGGGAGGCAGCAAGGAAAAGATGGACAATGGGAAATTTGCAGCGTATGGAGGATTCACAGACTGCAGTGATGTGAAAGCAAAGACCTTTATTTAAATGCAACTTATAGAGCTCCTGACCCCAGAGACAGCCCCCGCCCTGCCCAGCAGGACACGAAGCTCCCCACAGGATTGAGGGGGGAAGTTCTGTGTGGGAAGATGATCCTCTACCAGGACAGGCTCCTTCTCCTGCTGGGAGGGTGCTACAAGGCTCAGATCTGCTCACGGGTCTAACTGTGAGCACATTTCAGAGGGCACTTTTCAAAAGGAAAGGCAGGGCAGGCATTTCCTGAAAGAGTCGTTTGACACATTCATTTACACCTCCAGCACAGCAGAAAAAACTTCTTTGGAGCCATGGGCAGGAGTCCCTGCTGCACATGACACATTCAACCAGGGCAGAGCAGAGTCACAGAAAAGGGAGGTGAAATAAGGGAGAGAGAGGAAATATGGGTGTTTCCTTGAGAAACGGAAAGGATTTCTCTCCCCAAATCCATGGCCAATTGTGTGTGGAACAGCAGAGCTATTTCCTACTCAGGATGTGCCGCCCAGATTTTCCTGGTAGCATTTTTGTTTTCAGCAGAGTTTTCTCTCCTCACAGTTATGGCCTATGACCGTTACGTTGCCATCTGCAGACCCCTGCACTACAGGACCCTCATGGGCAGCAGAGCTTGTGTCAAAATGGCAGCAACTGCCTGGGCCAGTGGCTTTCTCAATTCCCTCCTGCACACCGGGAACACATTTTCCCTACCCCTCTGCCAAGGCAATGAGGTAGAGCAGTTCTGTGAGATCCCTCAGATGCTCAAACCCTGCTGCTCAGTCTCCTACCTCAGGGAAATTGGGCTCATTGGGGTTACTGTCTCTTTGGGCTTTGGGTGTTTCATTTTCATTGTTGTGCCCTACGTGCAGATCTTCACTGCTGTGGTGAGGATCCCCTCTGAGCAGGGCTGGCAGAAAACCTTTTCCATGTGTCTCCCGCACCTGGTTTCCCTCTTGATCAGCACCACAGTTTTTGCACACCTGAAGCCCCCCTCCATCTCCTCCCCAGCTCTGGATCTGGTGCTCTCTGTTCTGTACTCAGTGGTGCCTCCAATGATCAACCCCCTCATCTATAGCATGAGGCACAAGAGTCTCAAGAATGCATTGAAGCAATTAGTACAGTCGGTGCTAGAAATAAGCTCCCCATCCTTCCTAACAAGGGGTTTCTAATGCGTTTCAGAGAGTTCTGTGCTTTGGGAATTCTCTCTGTGTTTACATATATATTTTTTTAACATAAGGTTTTTAATTCATGCTACTTTGCCAGAGGGGTGAACCCACTCAGTCTAATTGCCATATATGCTCTAAATATGTCTGTCCTTGTGTCTCTGTGTCAGTCGTGGCTTCACTCAAATAAAAATGGATTTCCTCAGGATGATGCTTAAAGGTTGGCCTCTCCTTCCAAAGCTGGAGTCCATAATGTGCTCAAGGACTTTAACCTTCACAGAGTCTGTTGCTCTTCTGGGACTCTCCAGGGCCCCCTGGCAATGGTATGTTAGGTAATGTGGGTTGGATTCAGTTTCCAGCTGTGGGTGCTCAGAGCTCCTGCAGGTGGTGAATGGTTATATGACAGGGCTGGAGATGGATATGGTGCTTCCAGGAGAGCACAGGGCATCTTCAAGGGCACTGTGTTCCTGGGAGCGAATGGAGCTTCAGGAACTCAAGGGGAGCCACCCAAATGGAAAGGGCAAAAACAACCAATGTCTACGCTAGGGAGAGCTCTGTAGTCCCACAAGAGGCAGTGGGGACCCAGGAGGCCAGGGAAGGGAGCCTGGAGAGTCACTGAGGTCACCTTCAGTGTCAGTGTTTGGCTGCCTGGGCAGCTCCTTCCTGCCGGCCTCGGTGCCTGTAGCCAGAGGACCAGCCGGCCCTGCCCAGCCTCCCTCCCAGCTCAGAGCCCAAGGACGGCTCTGCACCAACCCCAATGTGGTACAAGGCTGGGGCCAGCAGGGTTTGTGGGGGGACAGGGCAGTGCGGGCTGTCATGGGGACCATGTCAGAGGGACATTTCCCCAGGGCTGAGCACCCTGCCCTGGGTGCTGTCTGCACAGTGGAGCCAGGGAGCCGTGTGCGGGTGCAGGGATGGGCACACATGGAAGCCTCCATGTTCCGCTTGGGAGAAGGGAACCTGCCAAGAGCTCTCCCACCCCTGCCCCACCAGCACCAGTGATGACCAGCCCTGCTGCTGCACCCACACTTTCTTGGTGCTGAACTCAACCACATCCCCAGGCTGCTCCCTACAACTGGTGCAGGGACACCCATGGGGCCAGGCCATTCCTGCTCCTTACAAGCAGCCTGTCCAAGGGAATGTTGGAAGAACAGGCCTGGCACCATCCTCTTGGCACTGCACTGCCTGTGACTGTCACAAGTGAACAGTCCCCTCCAGAGAACGGTTCCTGGGACAGGCGTTTGGGAACAAGCAACTGGCAGTGTTGATGGGAGCCCATCTGAGACATGTTCTCTGGGTGGACAAGGAGGCCTCAGGCTCCCTCAGCCTGTTGGGGAGGAGTTGTCGGCTGGGAGGAGCGCGGGGAGGAAGGACGTGAGTCCTCCTGTGGTTTGCGAGGTGAAGGCGCTGACGTGTGGCGGAGACCAGGGCACTGCTGCCTCCTTGGCCCTCTCCCAGCTCCTGGGAGGTCATTGCAGGAGCCAGCCAGTCCCCAAGAACAGCTATTCCCACAACTTTGCAGCCAGTGCTGGCAGGCTGTGTGCACATGGGGTGCCCTTTGAGCTGCACACTTGCTCACATTGCTTAAAGGAGACTGTACCCACCTCCTCACCCTGCCTGGGTGCTTGGTCACTCCCACTGTGGTCTCACCCTTGTCACCTACAAGCTTGAACTCAGGCCCTAGCCCTCATGTTCAAAGAGCTCCACACATCTGAGCTGCCCCTTCACACTAAGGGCAGCCCCTTTGCTCATCTTCCTCCGCTCACTCCTGAAGATCTCCTACCCTGCTACTGCATGAGATGTAGAATCCTGTGTGAGATTCCAGCACCCCTCAGCAATATTTCTCAGTCAGATGGGCACCTCCATCTGCTCCTCTCTCTGCCCCAGGCTTTATGCACTTGTGCATGTTTCCATTGCAAAGCCTCAGCTGTGGCACCGAGAACAGGTTGGTGATGGTGAAACTTGTTCTACCAAGGGCCAAGGACACAGCGTTTCTGGTGCCTGCCCTTCAGAGCACAGGCATGCTGTCATGGAGAGCAGGTGGCAACGTGATGGTGAGAGAGGGGTCCCACTAAGAGAGCAAAGCCTGCAGAGCCCAGGGCCAGGGGGAAACAGAGCTGGGTTGCCCAGCCTTGGCAGGAGAGGGTTTTGCTGCCTGAGCTCCCTCTGCAGCACCTTGGTGCCTGGGACAGAGCTGAATTGACCTCCCTGAAGGACAATGCACCAGTGAAGAAGGTCCTGGCTTGGACTGCCATCCAGTCACCCTGTGAACGTCACTAACATTGTCCTTGCTCCTGTCATCCAATGGTGGAAAGAGGTCTCTTCTCTAGTAGCCTCATCCTTAAAATCTTGTAGCTCTCCTTCTCCAGAAACTCTTCACACCCTTACATGAGGGAAATGGGCTAACGATGACCTCCGTGTGGTAAATCACAGCCTGCCCAGGTAAAGGGGCTTCTTCAGTGGCACCTTTTCCTTCCTGGAGTGGGGTTCACTTCTGCCACAGGCCCAAGTTGCCTTTAATCACCCCTAGGAGGCAAATCCCTCTCCTGCTTCCCCCTGGCCTTGGGCATTCCAGATTTTGCTCTCTTTCTGGGAACCTCCTTTCAGCATAGCCCTGACAAGTGCTCTCTACACGAGCAAGTCACTGCTGTCAAGTGGGGCCATTGCACACACGGTGTCCTTGGCTCTTGGTAACAGGTTTTTCCATTGCAGACCTCTTCTTTGTGCCACAACTGAGGCTCTCCACCCCAATATTGTCCACAAGTGCATGCAGGCTGGGGCATAGAGGAGAGCAGATGGAGAGGCACAAGCTGTTACTGCACTGAAACACGGTTGGAATAACTGAGACGCTTTGAGACCACTCACATGACTAGATGGTTGTGATGGCAGAGGACAACCTCCCCAGGCAGGAAGGCTAGCGAGGAAGAACAGGATGGGGTGGATGTCCTTGATGTGAAGGGACAGCTCAGATGGAAGGAGCTCTTGCATGGGATGGATCAAGGTCTAGGGGAGAGCTTGTGTAGGCTCCCTCCTGGTGGGGGAATCCTGCAATCTGAAGGGTGGTAGAGCTTAGGAAAGCCGGCAGGTCTTTAAGGAGCACAGCCACCCAGCACAAGGATGGTCTATCCCGATGCTCATTAAAACTAGAACACACCTTGGGAGATCAACTTGGCTACGCAGGATAGTGTTGTCTACTTTGTAGGGATGGTGTTCCAATAAGGACAAAAACCAGGTCCTGCCCTTGGGATAAACCAACCCTTGCAGTGATATGGACTGGGGAATGTCCGGCTGGGCAGCAGCTCTTTGGAGAAGGACCTTTGTGGGCAGCAAGCTGCATGTGAGCCAGCAACATGCTCTGGAGGCCACAGTGTCCTCGACTGCATGAACAGGAGTCCCTACTCTGTACTCGTTAGAGTACCTCTACATACTGCATTCAATTGGGGCTCTCTGTAGAAGAACTCTGCTCATCACATGAAGTGAGTTCAGTGTCAGGCCTCCAAGGTGTTTGGGGGCTCGAGTATCACTTGCCCCACTGTGAGGAGAGGGTTGTGAGGAGAGGATTTGGGCTTATTCAGTGCAAAGAAGTTAAGGTTTCTGCTGAAAAATCCTTTTTTGTTCTTTTCCTGTGGATCAGCAGCTGACATCACCAGAGTGAGACCCTTCTACTGGGGTGAGGTTGCTTTTTCAGGCCTGGGCAGCACATGGCCTGCATGCAGAAGCTGAAGGCCATGAGCTTCTTTAGCCTGCTCAAGTGTTACAGCTAATGGGAAGAGAGCAGGAGCCTGTGACTGCCTGCAGGGTGGTTTCAGGGATGATGGAAGTTGTTCTGGTAGTAGGAAAGAAACTGAGAAGGGGAAAGAGCCACAAACTGCCGCCTGAGGTATAGACTTGACTTGAAAAAAAGAGAAATGTCACTTAAGAGCAATGATGTGGTGCATCATGTCACCTGGAGGGGACCTGAGAGCAAACCATGCGACTGTGTTTCAAACAACAGTCATTAAGGACAGAGAGACATGAGAAAAGATGGAGAGATGCTGGGGTGCGAACAAGGTGGGGAAGCAGATTGATGTCTACAGGCTGCAGGGAAACAGGCACAGGCATGGGAAAGTGTAGGAGAGCCCAAGGGAGAGACAGCTGAGGGTGGTGCCAAAACCTTCTCAAGAACTAGGTCTATGTCCTCTTGGCTATGGCTGGTGTCTCTGCCATTGAGGCCTAGAAGAAGAAACTTCTTCCTTCTGGCAACAGGGCCTCCTTGCCTGCTTTCCCCCAGGGACACAAGAGGTCCTGGATCAGTGTCCTGCCCTAGGCCTTGAACACCCCCACCTATACACTGCTCCAACCAAAAGCCTTGAGCAAAGCCTGATGGAAAGGATCCCCCTGCTTAGGGCCTGGGCCTCTGTTTGGTCAATCTACTTGAAAACACACATGTAGGGTTGACTTGGCATCAGAGGCACCTGCACTTTGCATTTTTCCTATGTTTAATCACGACTTCCAACTCTCTGCTCTAATCAGTCCCTGGGGAGGCTTTGCTTGGTAATGAACCACAGTGGGACCCATTAACCCTCCAAGAAACTTAAGGATGTGCTTCTGACTTGAACTTCTTGAGAAGTTTCTTCAGTCTCCTCTCAGCATCAGAGGTTCATGGGCTCAGCACCAACTACTCCCAAGGGGTCAGTGAAATGCAAAACCCCTCAGGAGCCATGATTCTTGCCATAATTTTCTTCAATTTTCAAATCTTCTCTAGCTAATTGGAAAGGAGTGTCTTAACATTAGACTGATTACAATGAGCACCTTGAAAAGAAAGTTGGCTATTTTTTTTTGAGCTTTCTTAATTTTTTCCATTTTCTAAATCAGCCATACGCACTTTCTCCACTTCCTAGCGTGTCTCCTAATGAAGTCTGGACATGTGTGAAAAGCAGTGTTTTTGAGGGGGGACCTGTATGAAGAACCTTCTTGCTCAGCTCCCCAGCCCTGCCGCTTCTCTCATCAGCCACTGGGGACTCGGATCACTCTGCTTAAAATCAAACTGTTTTTCCACTCCAGTAGCTGAATGTTACAGCTCATGTGCATCAATTCCCACCTGAACTAGCTGCAAACAGGCGGAAGTGTTAAGTGTGGTGAAACAAAATAACCTGGATTCTGTGTCAATAGGAAACAAAACGCACTTCTCAACTGCTAGTTGAGTCCTGATTGCTTACAAGGAGCTCCACAGCCTACAAGGAATAACCTTCCTTGAACTGTTTTTCACAACTAGATAGAAAGGGCTGGATAGACGCATGGTAAAGGAGCTGGTTAGGAGACAACAAGAGACTCCTGAAAGACTCCCTGAAGCTCAAAGCAGCAAGTGAAGAGTTGAGAGGTGTCTGAAGCAAGGGGAGGAGGAAGACTTAAAAAAAAAAAAAAAAAAAAAGGAAAGTGTAAATGTGCAGATCATCTGAATCAAAGCTGTCTTTCAAAAACTTCAGCTTAATCAGGCTTGTAGAGAAATGTGAGGGATTGGTGAAAGGGTGTATATGAGGAGAGAGATTCCGCCACCCCCAGGCCCCCGGCCCCATGTCTGACCCTATCCGTGCAGATGTCTCTGTCAAATCCAGTTGCCTGGACTTCCCTTTCCAGTCAAAGGAGGGAAATAAATGCTCTTAACAGATTTTTGATTTCAGATATATTTCCTAATGACAAGCTAAGGGCCTGCAGGAGACACCTCCAAAATTTTCAGCACTGCAGGGGAACACAACGAGCCCAGGGCATCTCCAGCAGTGCCAGCCTCTCTATGTGATCAAATGGAATCAATCCCCTAATGCAGATTTTAGCCATAAGTGAGAACATTCCCAAAGAATAACAAAGATCGCCTTTTCCAAAACTTCAGGCAGTTTTTAACATTACATTTTCATTCTTTCTAATTTGGCAGCACCATGCTCGTGCACTACTTTCATCATGGCCATGAAGCAAGGCAGGAAGCAGACTCCTAGGTAAAGTTCTCAGGATCATCTGTGTTAAGGGCACCTTTGCTCTTTTCTGGCCTATCACCTCTATCTTAAGCAGCACAGGGCATGGAACCCTGCTGAGGAACTGAAGAACAGCAAGCCTGCTTTGGTGCCTCCAGGAGGAAGACTGTCTTCTGCCACAGACTGTCATCCATCCCACTTCTACACAAAGAGCAGCTCACAGCAGTCATCATGGAGCTGAGGCTCACCCTCATCTCACCCTGTGCTCAGACTTTGTGCTCTTTCATCCCACAGGCCTTTGATCCTGTCTTGCCAAACGCCAAACCCTCAAACCAAGTAACAAACCCCAGGCAATCCCACAGGTCTGCCCAGGGCACACACTTGCCAGGGCAGGGAGAGAGAAGTGACCTCTCCAGTTGCCCCTTTCAGACATTTCTCAGGCTTCACCTTGTTGGTGAAGGTTGACTGAAGCCAAGCAGGGCTGCACTTGCTAGAATCCCAGTCCCATTCAGCCATGAGCCCACATTTTCCTTCTTCATTCTTTTACTCCCACTGAAGCAGGAGCAGGGAGATTTGGCTTTCCCCAAACCATCCTTAATTTACCGGACAATATTTCTGACTTCCTCCTTTGCAGCCTCTCCCTTCTTCCCCTTTCCACATGCTGCCTTATTGACTTGAAGGCCACATGCCAGTTCCCTGTTTCCTAATTTTAACAACTGTTTGTATGGAGCATTCTTCTTCTTGACAGATGCTTACTAAATGGCTGCCTTTCCAGAGGTCCTCCTCCCTTCAGAGCTGCTTGGAGCTGCTCTCCTCAGAGTGGGGAACCTGGGGCCTTGGCCCCCAACAAGAACATGGTCACCATGGGGACCACCCGCTCACAATGGCCTTATGGGCAGGCTATCACTGCCATCACAAAGCCCTGGTGGTTTCCATGGGGACCCTATCATCATGCCCTGCTGCACACCATGGCAAACCCCATCATGATGCCTTTGTGGGGACTACGGAGGTCCCATCATGATTGCTTGGTGGAGACCATGGAGAAAGACGCCATCACAATGTCTTGGTGAAAACCATGGGGATCCCATCACGATGCCTTTCTAGAGATCCATAGTAGAGATCTACACAAGGCCACTGCTCTGTTGCTCTTCTCGCTAATCCTCATCCCTACAACCCGGACAGGCTCTCTGTCCATCCCTAAGCAGAGCTCCCTGCATCCCACTGCTCTCTCCAGGGTTTCCTTTGTCCACATCACTTGCACCTTTCCCTGCCATCCCAGCCCATCACTTCCTCACTCTTGCTGGAGTCTTCTCCCCTGAGTCACTCCCAGTTTAAGGCTCTCATCACCATCTTGGCCACCTTTTTGATGACCATCAGGCCAGCAGATGGGAAGAGCCTCCATCCAAAGGATATGTGACAACCTGCAGTCTTGGTGCCCTGCTGTGGGCTCAGCTCCAGGTCCTCCTCCAAATCCTACTGAAAAAATAAAATGAAAAAGAAGAGAAAAAAAGCGAGGGAGAGCAGGAAAGACCCTTGCTATTTGTCCTCTCCAATTTCATCTTGTAATAAACCAGTATGAGAGTACCTGAAAGCAATATGAATTATAGTATATGAAATGCAGAATTAAATCATGAATATTTAGGACACGTTCTCCTTCTTGCATCAGTGCATGCCCAGATGTGCAGGGATGCTGCTGCTGGAGGCATCATCTGTGCATCACTGCTCTGTTCCGGAGCAAAGGCCACCACAATGGCACTGGCTGAAGACTCCAAAGCCCATGGACAGAGCAGCAGGTTATGAGGAAGCTCCAAAAGTGCCTTTGCCCACTCTGCCTTTTGACAGCACCAGCAGCACCTTTACTGGCTCCATCAGGCCACCAGGCAGAGGAAAGGGGATATCCAGGGAGTGCTAGGCACCCAAAGGCCGTGCCAGTGCCTTAGGGACCATGGGTGTGTGTGGGTGCAGGTGCTGTAGGTGTACACATGGACCATTTGTGACTGTCACACCCGCCTAGCCTGAGAGACAGGGCAGGATGGTAGATTTCTTGAAGCAATCTCTAGAAAAGTGAAGGTGCTATTGAAGATCTCCCTGTTCATATAATCTAGCGGGGTAAGCGGGAATTCAGAGGAGGAGAGCTAGAAGGATTTGAGAGTTCAGAGATGAGACCCCAGAGTTTGGAGTGATGTGCCTCCTCTTTTTGCAGCATTCTGCATGTAGGTGGACAGTTCTGCATGTAGGTGGGACAATTTTCCCTGCAGTCAGTGCTGGAATGTCTTTGTTTGTGTACGGGATGGAAACGTAGGATGCCCTGGGACACTTGCCCAGCAGTCACTCCAAGGGGACGTGGTTTTCTTGCAGGTGCCCTGCTGCATTTGCCAGAGACACGTGACTGTGCTGAACACCCCAAGCATCTGACAAGGCCCAGCCAGCACTTTTCTATGCCATCAAATCAAGTATCCACACTGAAGTACCAGAGCTGCTACTTTATGCCAGAATCTTTCTACGCCTCATCTTCATAGTTCCTGGGGCTGCCATTGTATTTGGCATCTGGGGTCATCTCAGATGGGCAAGGCAATTCCCCATTGGCCCCCACCCTGATCCTCTAGGATGATGCAGGTCTCCCAGGAGCCGCATCAGAGCAAGTGGGTACTGGCACATGCCTTTGACCTCCTCAGTCTTTTGGACTGTCCCCAGGTGTTTGTGCAGGAGCCACTGACTCCCATCCTCCATCTCCAGTGATTGCAATTGCAGCTTAGACAAGGAGCTCTCTTGCAGACCTGTGTGTTGTACTCACTTCAGTTGTGGCAAAGGGAATCATACAACCTGCCTGTGGAGTTCACAGGAGTTTTATGAATCCCACTTCACGTCAGGGGCTTCTAGACCAGAATGAGATCCCCAGACTGACACATCTGAGTCGATCCCTGAACCATGTGTCGAGGAGCTCCCTTCTTGTTCTAACTAGGTGTCCTGCCTAGGTCAGAGAGGAGAATCGGGGGTTCCACAGGAGCATATTTCTATCTCTCCTAGGTAGCGATCCTCTGATGATAGAACTTGCAATGCCGGAAATAGTTCCTCTCCACTCAATGGAAAGAGACAACAGGTGATTACTTCAGTCTATTCCAGTGAACATTTCCCAGGAGGAGGCGACACAAGGGACAGAGAAATTGGTGAGTTCAGCTGTTCCTCTGCTCCTGAGCGGGGCCAGGCTCCTGGGACGGAGGCAGCTCGTGGCAGCCTGGCAGCACTGCCCAGAGACAGCCGAGTGCAGGAGCAGCTCCTGTGCCAAGAGCAGCAGGGCTGCGGGCACTGCCTGCTGCTGCGGACAGCAGAGGAGAGAAGGCAGTGAGAGGGGAATGGCAGTGTGGAGCGGGAGCACACAGGAGACCTCCACAGCACTTGACATGGTGAGTTTGTGCTTACAGGACAATGCAACGAAGCTTCTTGAAGGGAACATAAGAAGCCATCCCACCCCATGGGTGGCAGCATTTTTCTCTTCTTTCTTCTGGCTTTTGCAGTGCAGAGGAAGAGGAGCTGCTTCAGAGCAGGGATTCTCTACCATACCACCTATGGGCAGGGCATCCTGCTGCCTTCCCCAACAGAAACAGCAGTGATGTGAAGCTCGGGTGTGCAGACAGGGTGAAAGGTCTGCACTTCAGAGCAGGGTCCCTGCACCCAAAGGTGCTGTGTGCCCGCAGCAGTGACTGTGTCGCCTGTGAAGGTCAGCGCTCAGCCTGCCCAGGGAGCTCCCCACAGCACTGAGGGGAGAAGTTCTGGGTGGGAGGATTATCCTCTACCAGGACAGGCTCCTTCTCCTGCTGGGAGGGTGCTGCGGGGGTCAGCTCTGCTCACAGGTCTAGCTGTGAGCACATTTCAGGGGGCACTTTGCAAAAGGAAAGGCAAGGCAGGTATTGAGATGGTGCTTAGAATTTCCTTCCACTTGGTAAGAGGAAAATGGAAACAAAACTGTCAGATTTGGACAAGAGACTGAGACTCATTAAGAGATTCAAGGAGCTGCCAAAGAGTCTGCCAGGGACATCTGAATGTCCCCTCAGCCATCCCTTAGTGCATAGACAGCACCAGCTTCTCCTCGGCTGCTGCATCAGGGTCTATTTGAGCTGCTCCTTAGCACCTGCAAACATGGGGGTGCCCCTGGACAGTCCCCTGCTCCTGGGAGGTTTCTGCAGGGAGAACTGAGCTCCCGTGTGAGTGTCATTGTCCTTCATCTGAGTGAGGTGCAAGTACACGACAGTGAGGGGCAAGGCTCAGTGATGAAGCAGGTCCCATGACAAAGTCATAACAAGGGTTTTTTTTTTTTTTTTTTCCTTTTGGGATGCACAAGGGTTTATGCTGAGAACGATTGAAAGGCCAAAAATTTCTGCTCTATCAAATTATGTTCCCACAGTGAGTAGGCACCTTTGTGTGTTTGTTTGTGCACCATCATATATATTATTTATACGAATGCTTATATATCAACAGACTCCTCCACTTATCCTTTTGCAGAGAAGACTTGAATTCTAAATGTTGAACAGCCCTGCCGTAGAAGGGGTAGACATCGTCTCCTGCAGCTTGTGTGCATCAAAGCTACTCCTTCTCTCTGCAGTGCCTGGAATAAGGGTGCAGGGTGCAGGGTTAAAGGCGGCATGAGGATAGGGTCTATCTCTAGACCTCTCAACATGTAGAAAGGGTAAGGTCTATCCTTGTTTCCCTTTGACTGTTGTTCTCTGTTGTTGGAGTGAGATCTGGTGTGGCAGACTCAGATACAAATATCTCTGTTGAGGAGAGCAAGACTGATGGGGGTGAATCCCTCACAGAGCTCTTCTTCTTCAGATAAACTACTGTGAGGGCTGTATTCAGCTCTCATGCTGGTGAATGGAGAATATTCCCAGCTGGTCTCTGGACTAAGTCCATTCCAAGCAATGCAATATGCCATTCCAAAGCATCTCCACAAATACCAGTCAAAGACTAGTGCATCCATTTCCACCTGCAGCAAAGCAGAAACAACTCCTCCGGAGCTATGGGCAGGAGTCCCTGCTGAACTTGGCACACTCAGCCAGTTGAAAGTGGAGCACCAGAAAGGGAGCTGAAATAAGGGAGAGAGGAAATGTGGGGAGTTCCTTGAGAAACTGAAATGGTTTGGCTCAGAAAAGCCTGCATTAACTTTTGGCTTTCTTTCCTTCCTTGGACAGGACTCCTGGACCCCGAAGGAACTAATGTCCAACAGCAGCTCCTTCAACGAGTTCCTCCTCCTGCCATTTGCAGACAGGCGAGAGCTGCAGCTCTTGCACTTCTCGCTCTTCCTGGCCATCTACCTGGCTGCCCTCCTGGCCAACGGCCTCATCATCACAGCCGTAGCCTGCGACCACCGCCTCCACACCCCCATGTACTTCTTCCTCCTCAACCTCTCCCTCCTCGACCTGGGCTCGATCTCCACAACTGTTCCCAAAGCCATGGCCAATTCCCTGTGGAACACCAGGGCCATTTCCTACTCAGATTGTGCTGCCCAGATATTTTTCTTCTTCTTCTTGTTAGGAGGAGAGTTTTATCTCCTTACAGTCATGGCCTACGACCGCTACGTTGCCATCTGCAGACCCCTGCACTATGGGACCCTCCTGGACAGCAGAGCTTGTGTCAAAATGGCAGCAGCTGCCTGGGTCAGTGGTTTCCTCAATGCTCTCCTGCACACTGGGAACACATTTTCCCTACCTCTCTGCCAAGGCAATGTGGTGGAGCAGTTCTTCTGTGAGATCCCCCACATCCTCAAGCTCTCCTGCTCACACTCCTACCTCAGGGAAGTTGGGTTTCTTGTTGTTAGTACTTGTTTAATCTTTGGGTGTTTCGTTTTCATTGTAGTGTCCTACACGCAGATCTTCAGAGCTGTGCTGAGGATCCCCTCTGAGCAGGGCCGGCACAAAGCCTTTTCCATGTGCCTCCCGCACCTGGCTGTGGTGTCCTTGTTTGTCATTACTGTATTGTTTGCCTACCTGAAGCCCCCCTCCATCTCCTCCCCACTTCTAGATATGGTTGTGTCCATTCTGTACTCTGTGGTGCCTCCAGCCCTGAATCCCCTCATCTACAGCATGAGGAACAAGGAGCTCAAGGAGGCACTGAGGAAACTCATCCCGTGGGCACAAGGTCAATGATAACAACTGTTTCATTCACTTACCAGGATATCTGGCATCGAGGCTGTATTTTATGCATTTCCTTTAATTCTCTCTTTTACATCCATCTTAAACTAATAAATACTAAAATAAAGATGCCTAGTTTTTGTCACGTCTGCACAGGAATGTCTCATTAAACACTTAAACATAGACCATGATAAAGCAGGAAGCCAGGCTTCCCCCTTCACTAGCAGAGAGGGGGGATTCTCTGAGCTGCTTCTTTGAGCTCCCTTGGATGTGCCCAGTGCAGGGAGGAGAGTTTCCCTCTGCAGCGTCTTTTCCAGCACTGACACCAAGGGACCTCTGGGGTACAGAGTCACAGCGGGACAAGGGCAGGTGGGGTGAGACCAGGGGTCCAGTGTTCATAGAATCATAGAATACTTAGGGTTGGAAGGGACCTCTAGAGATCATCTAGTCCAACCCCCTGCACACGCAGGGACACCTAGAGCACGTGGCACAGGACTGCATCCAAGCGGGTTTTGAAGATCTCCAGAGAAGGAGACTCCACAACCTCTCTGGGCAGCCTGTTCCAGTGCTCTGTCACCCTCACTGTTAAGAAATTTTTCCTTAAGTTCCTATGGAATTTTTGGTGTTTCAGGTTCCGGCCATTTCCTCTAGTCCTATCAGTGGCAACCACTGAAAAGAGACCATCACCGTCCTCTGCACTCCCTCCCTTGAGGTATTTATATACATTCACCTCTCGTGACTACGGTTAGAGTGTGATCTCAAATCTCTCTTATATCAGAGAAATGGCAACCAAGTGTCACCACAGGTTTCCATGATTCCATGCAAAGCTCCAACACACAAAACTAAACATGAGTGCACTGAAGGAAAGTCTAGAGGCAGCCTTCTCATGGCAGTTCATCTTTCCTGAAGACACATTCCAAGAGGGCAGCAGGACTTTCTCTATTTAGAGTTGGCCTCCTCATTTCCGTGCTCTCCTTCCACGCTTTATTCTGCAGATATGGCCCAGGAACTCTCATAACCTGGTAGAGATAGGCTTGTCTTTCCTTCCACCCTGGAAGAAAAGGCAGGACCAGTCCTTGGGCTCCCTTAAGCCACAGCTGGATTCCAGAATAACATTTCCATAATAAAAGGGGATCTTCCCTATGATGGTCCTGAATGTGGCCTCTCTTTAGAAACTGGAATCAAAAAATATGCGCAAGGGTGTGCAACCACAAATGGGCCTGCTCTTCTCCTTGTGAACTCCATGAGATCCAGGGGATGACCTCAGCATTCCAGGGTGATCTGTTAGCCTCAATCTAGGGTTCATCTCTCAGTGACCACTGCAGACAGGCAATGGTCTCTGCATTGCCTGTGCCAGGCTGCCCCACACGTGACTGTGCTGACGAGAGAACCCCCAGGGGATCTCCAGGCACAGGGTTTGCCTGGGAGTGGGCACTGAGGGCAGCTTTAACGAAACAGGGATGACTCACAGTGCAGGGACCAGAAGGTAGAGCACTAAACCCAGGTGCACATGGGGAAAGGAGGGCTCTGCAATGCCCAGAGAGGCAGTGGGGACCCAGGAGGCCCAGGGAAGGGGCAGTGGAGGGCGATTCCTGCACCTGCAGTGAAACACCACAGCCTGGAGCTAGTGGCCACCCAAGGACACCTCCTGCCATTGCAATATTGTGGGGCACTCTGAGTACCATCAGACCTCAGCCACCAGCATCAGCGGCCACAAGGGCACACTGACGGCTCATGGTTACTTTGTTGCCAACCACGATTCCCAGGTCCCTTTTTGTGGAGCTGCTCTCCAATAGGTCAACCGGCGGCCTGTCCAGGTGCATGGGGTTATTCCTCCCTAGCTGCAAGACCCTGCACTTGCCCATGTTGAACTTCATGAGGTTCCTCTACCCCCAACTCTCCAGGCTGTCCAGGTCCCTCTTAAAGCCTGCACAGACCTCTGGGCTATCAGCCATTCCTCCCAGGGTGCGCTCTGTCCCTTCAGGTCACTCATTAATAAACTGAACAGGTTTTGACTGACTCCTGATACCAATAGTTGCAGGTCTCCAACTAGGCTCTTTGCCACCGATCACAACCCTAAAGCCTAAACCCCAATCCCAGCTGCTCACATGGAGGTGACCTCACAGGTGCAAACCCACCACATCCCTGCTGCTGCCTGTGGCCTTCAGAGACAGCAGCTTCCTCAAACCCCTTCCCCACACAGGAACCACTGCTGCCCTCTCAGCTCCTCTCACCACAGAGACCCCCCACCCACCGCCCACGCCTGCCTGCCTGCTGCTGGCCAATCAGGCACTCACAAAGACATGACGTCACAGCGCCGTCCCGCCCAGCTCTCTGGCCCTGCCCTCCAGGGCAGCAATGGCCTCCCCAGCCCTTCCCCACCAGGAGCCCAGCCCGGGCTCAGCAGCTGCTCCGCGGAGATGATCTCAGCAGCGCAGAGCCCCGCAGGGCCCGGCTGCTGCCCAATGAGGCGCTGCGGGAGCGGTGACCTCACAGTCACCAGGCAGAGCCAGCCCTGCTGCTGCCCAATCAGCTCTGCGCGCGGCGGGGACCTCCCAAGCAGCAGCCACGCCCTCTCCCTGCAGCTGGCCTATCAGGGGCTGCGGCAGCAGTGACCTCCTCGTGCCCAGCGCAGCCATTGGCTGTGAGGCCCTGTGGGGCTCCTGGCTGTGCTGGTGTCTGTGCGGGGCCGGGGCAGGGAGGGGAGCCCAGCTCGGGGCTGCGGGTGCTGGGGGTGCTGGTGTGGGGGCCTGGGGGGCTGTGTGAGCTGCTGTGTTGGGCTCAGCCAGCACTGCCCACCCCGGCGTGGGGGAGAAGAGGGGCAGCCAGTGCCAGGGAAACCTGCCCTGGATTCTCTCCTTCTGCCCCCAGCACCCACACAAGGGTTGGAGCTGCCCAATGGGAGCCTTGGGGCTTGGGGAAGCCCCAGCCCCAGGAGTCCTGGCTGCCACATTGTCTCCTGAGCAAGGTGGGACCCTCAGGCAGGACTCCTGTGGCAGCCTCCAGCCCTGAGCAGCTGCTGCCACAGCCTGGGATCCACAGGCATCTGCAGAGTCCTGGGGACCATCTTAGCGAAGAGAAACCCCATCTCCCTGGAACCCTGTCAGGGATGTGGCTTTCCAAGTCACTGCCAAAGGAAGGACTTCTTTGGATTGCTTATTCAGTCTGTGGCAGCTCTTCATGCCGGGGCTCTTGGCACGTTCTTTCCCCTGTCTCCTGGGCGTCCACCTAAGTCTCCCATTCCCACATGTCCTATTTAAATTGGCAATTTCTAACAACCTCTTAGGACACCATGTGGACACATTGTGACTCCTCCCGATACTCTGTTCACTCAGAGACCCAACTGCTCGTTTGCCCTTTAGAGAGGTTAAAGCTTGCTCTGTCTTTCTGTAGTCTGCCCCATTAGCCAAGTCCTAACTGTATGTATGGGTTGTATTGACTTAGCACACATTCAAAGCGTGTCATTATTTTCCATGAAACTATACTTTGCTCTTTTTTGTTTCCTTGTAACTAAAACAAGATCCTCCTATGTCTGTTTGCAGCCAGTTGTCTAAATAAAGCAGGTGGGAATTGGGGCAGTTGAGCTCTAACATTCAATGCAGACCTTGGTGGACTAAGGCTGGCTTTCAACATGAGTGATTTAAATTCCCAAGAGGCTGAAATGGCAGGGCTGGGGAGATGGGGAGGAAGATTGTACATACAGTGCCTTATTTCTGGGACAATGCTTTTCCTGTATTTCCTGGCTTTACTAGGAGTCACTCTGGATGGCTGCGAATTGGCAGTGTGCTATCACCTGTTTTTTGGAATAATAATGCAAAACCATAAAAAGATGAAATACTTATATATGATTGTTGTCTTCATCTTTAAGCTACACTCCTGAAAACTCTCCAATTAGCCATGGACACTTGAAGGAAATTGCAAAGAGAGTCCTGGTTTATCAGGGCTTTTTGCTTTTAAATGAGCTCCATGCAGTACTTGGAGCTGAGTCCATGAATTGCAGCTTTGAAAGGAGATTGAAGAAATCACTGAAGAAGTCAAAGTCAGAAGGAAACCCTAAAGTTTTGTAGAGCATTAATGGATCCCACTGAGGCCATTAACTACAACAACTCACCAGGGGCTGATTAAAGCTAAAAAGTATAATCATTGGTAATAGTTAGGTAGAGAAAATACTCAGGTGGCTCTGATGCCGAATACACCCTTGATGTGTTTTATCAAGGAAAATGGCAGAGCACAGGCACAGAAACCCTGGGAAGGGAGATCCTTTCCTCCATGTGTTGCCCAAGTCTCTTTCTGGCATCAGTGTTTGGGTGAGGGTGTGCAGTGCTGAGTGCAGGACAAACACACAACACCTCCCAGGGTCCCCAGAAGGATAAAGAGGGCAAAGAAGTCCTGATGATTCGGGGTAGGCCTCAGTGACAGACACAACAGCCATAATCAAGAGGATAAAGACCTCCATTGTGTTGGGGCCTTGGCAGCGCCCTTGGCCATCTCTACCACAGGTCATCCTAGACCTTCTCCTGCAGACTATAGACACCCAATCTGCTTCCCCAGCAAGTTCTCACAAGAGGTTCTTCCCTTCATTGAGAGCTTTTCCATCCTCAGTGGCTGTTTCTTGAAACACAAAACCGCTGGCGGTGACAAACTCGCTCTGGGTGCCCTGTAGCACCACTGCTCTACCCTTCAAGTGATGTTTCTTCATCCTATTGCCCAATCTGAGCTTCCCAAGCTGTATTTTGGTCCTGTTTCCTCTTTTCATGCTGCTTCCCACTACCAAGGAAATCTCTTGGCAACCCCACAATGTGGGGACAAATATAACCTTGTGTGTCACGACAGAGTGGAACGTGAGGAACTGAAGTGGCAGGGCCTGAACGACAGGCCCGAGTCGGGGTTGACTTAGAGATGAATACGGCACTGCCTTTGCAGTGCACAACACTCGCCTGTAGAACTGCTCATGCCAGCTTGCGCGGAGGCTTATTAAACTGTAGATTTTTAAGCTCTCGTGCGGCTGTTTTTGACCTTGAAGGGAGCCCACCCATCCGAGGCCTGGGCTCTGAACAGGTCCCCATCCCACATGATAGGGAAAGTATGCCACATCAGATGTCACCGCTCACAAACAAAATGTAAGTTATCATGATTTGCTGATTTGGCTCTATAAAAGATGGACACTCTTGCCGCGATTTTGGAGACCTCACGGGTGGATGCACCACGTAAGACCTCCCAGTTGCTGGGAAGGTTCTCCAAATCCTCGCCACAACAGGGACTCCCCAGCGACTGGGGATCTGGATGATGATGACATATGATGGCATATTTAGGCAATTGGTGATGTATCTTTTAACCACTATTCTCTTTCTCATATAGTAATGGTTAGGTGCATTACCTATTTTATCTGTTGCTAAGCCTGAGTGTGTAATAAACTTATTTTGTTAAATGTATCATTCTGTACTGCCTTAATATTAATAGTGAAATAAGACAATTTTTTCCAGTGGTGGCTGGTTCTTTCCATCGCCCTGTCTGCCCCAGTCAATTGGCAAAACACCATGCTCTTTGCAGATGCCCATTGCAGCTCTCAGGATGCAAGGTTGGCCTCTGGTTTTCAGTCTTGCAGGCCACAGTATTTCTGAAGGCAGCTGTACTTCTGGTCTGGTGCTGCTTCCTGCAGGTGGTCACCCTCAAATCAAGACCAGTTGGAGGGGGCCACAAGTGTTTCCAGCCAGGTCTGAAGAGGTACCAAGGACACAAGTTGCACCTGGAGTTCTCTCAGGCAGCAGTTGCCTGTTCCAGGGTAGTGAGCAGGCAAGTGTTAGTGTACTCTTCATTTCGTAAATGGGTGTCCTGGTTTTCATGTGATGTTTCTTGGTCAAGTCACAAATTCCTCCTTCCTGGATCCTGTGGTGTAAAGAAAGAAGGAAAACTCTCCCGAGCTCCATGCTTTCTGTCCTTTCTTTTGTCCAAACCTGATTTCTGGGCTCTGCATAGCAGTCAGCAGATGGCCTGGAGGTGTGGATCTTGTCACCTGAGGTCCTGCCTTAGAGCCTATTCACTTACAATGCAGTGGGCATTGGTGGCAAGTAAAACTGTCTTTCCTTTTGGCAGGGTCAAGGAGGACAAAGAGCAGGAGCAGTCCTTGTGGTTTTGTTCTGATTGCAGGTCAAGATTGTTCAGTGTCTCGTGGCTCAGCTGTGCTTTAGTAACATCCATGAGCTGCTGTAGGTTCCGACAAGCCCTGGAAGCAGCAGTCCTCTTCCCCTGTGACCCTCTTCATTCTGCCAGGGCTCATTTTCAGCCAGAAATCCCTCTCAGCACACACCTCCCCATCCTGTGAAAGACAGGAGTGCAGGACTGTAAAGGAAGGGCCACATGCTGTGTGTGACAGCATGGCTTTCCATCCCATGGGTGACTGTGACACCACCCGCTAATCCCCACTCCCGACCACCCTCCAAGGAGAAAAAGATCTCAGTTCCAGTGCTGAGCTGTGCCAGTGCTCTTCTTTCTCATCGTGCTCCTTTGCATGCCCCAAGCCCCCTGCCCTTATGGCCCTGAGTAGCAAGTATGTGTTACAAGCAGGATGCAAATTATTGCCTGATGACTTTTAAAAGAAGGGAAAGAGCTTCTTCTCTTGCTGCTCTCCAAGAAAAAGCAGCCCAGCCTGAAGCAGGCAATGCCTGTAACAAGACCAAGCAAGGTAGAGCAAGGTCCTTCCTTGTGCTCAGCTTCTTCTATTCCCAGTTGTCACTTTGACCATGCAGGTGGCAGGTGAAATTGTCTGAGGTGTGAAACAGGAATAACACCAGAGGAGAAATTGCCACTTGTGCACTTTGAGATGTGATCGTGATACATGCAATGGTGCAGTGTGACAAACAGAGAAGGAGTAAAGGGAAGCAAGCTAACCATCAGGAGGCATGAAAACAGTGCGAGATGCAGTGCCATAAATGCAGCATTCCAATGTGAGCCCCTTTTTGCATCTATCAGGTGGTGCTCAGAGAGTCTCTGATGTGTGAAGGTCGCTTGCCAAGGACCAGAGCCACAAGCAGTGTAACTGGAGGGACTCGATTTCTCCAGTTCATGGAGCTCTGTCAGACGTGGACACTGAACAGTGCAAGAGAGTCCCCTCAGAGCCCATGGTTTTGTGGGTGTCCAGTTTGCTGAAGTGAGCGCTACTCAGATCCTCCTCCAGCAAGGGAAAGTCTTCCTTTCTCCATTTCTCCATGGTCTCCAGGGCCTAGGATTCCTGAGGGTCACTATTAGCGCTAAAGCCTGCGACAAAGGTGGCATTTTCTGTGTCCTCTCTCAGCAGGGCTCTTGGCCCATTTAGCCGCAGGCCTGTATTTTCCCTAGTCCACCTTTTGTCTCTGCTGTATTGTATTTTAAATAATTATTTATTATTATTTTATCAGGAAGGTAAGAGTAAAATATCAGACAGGAATAAATGAAGAGCGCATGTTTCGTGTCAAGTACATGGGAATGACAAGTGACTGCACACAGGACAGTTTTTGGCACTGACATTGTACCCATTGAGGAAGTTTCCTCAGTGCCTCCTTGAGCTCCTTGTTCCTCATGCTGTAGACAAGGGGGTTCAGTGCTGGAGGCACCACTGAGTACAGAATGGCCAGTACAGAGAGATCCAGAGCTGAGAAGGATATGGAGGGTGGAGAGGGGGGAATAAAGTGTCTAAGTGTGACATTTCACTGCCCCTGTGACCGGGAATAGGAGTCAGACCCAACCAAATGGGTATCACGACCTCTAATCCCTCTGGGGGACTGCAGATGACTGCACAGTCCAGAGCACCTGGACTGCAGAGCATTTCCAAGGGTGCTCATTGTGTCCAGTTGTGCCTATACATCCTGCCCCTGCTATTTGATAGATGGTGACCCAGAGGACTCCCCATTCTCCCTTCTTCCTGACAGTTGAGTCCTCACTGCCTCTCCTGAGACTGCAGAGTCCTCTTTTGCCTGTGAATTATCTCTAAGAAACTCCATCTTTGAGGAGCTCTCCCTTTATGAGGCTCTACTCACAGGCCATCCCAGGCATATGCTGTCCCAGGAGGATCTCTGTGCTCTCCTGACACCTCCAGCTTCCCCTCCATGAGAACAGCCGCCTGACACTGTGCCTTAATACGTAGGAGAGCTGTGCATGTGTAAATCCATGACCATTCACCTCTCCACTATCCTTGGACTCTGATAGATGAATTCTCAAACCAGCCCTTGGTCTCTGAAAGATCATTACATGATTCTGAGCTCTGTGTTGCTGAACCCATGGAGAATCCTGTGCAGCAGGCCCTTGAGGGATGCAAGTCCTTGGGCCTATTCTTGACACCAGCTTTGGAGGAAAAGCCCAGCTTTCACGCACTGTACTGATAGAAATTACTTTATTACAGAGATACTGTTAGGGAGCCAGTCCTTGTCCAGCATTCAACACAATTGAGGGTATCAGGTGAGACAGAGCAGACACCGTAAAAAGCGGAATGTATACAAGTAGTTATGTAGCAACACCATAACATTTATTATCACTAATAAAAGCCATAATAAAAATAACATGAAGAAACAATGCTCAATAGAGTTACGGGATACAGAAAGAGTCATTTGTGGAGAGATGTGGAAAAATTACCACTGCTTAAAAAGGTCCATGAAATCACTTTCCTAATGGCATCCTTGAGCTCCTTGTTCCTCATGCTGTAGATGAGGGGGTTCACTGCTGGAGGTACCACTGAGTACAGAACAGCCAGTACCAGATCCAGAGATGGCGAGGAGATGGAGGGGGGCTTCAGGTAGGCAAATGCACCTGTGCTGAGAAACAGGGAGACCACGGCCAGGTGCGGGAGGCACATGGAAAAGGCTTTGTGCTGGCCCTGCTCGGAGGGGATCCTCAGCACAGCTCTGAAGATCTGCACATAGGACACCACAATCAAAGTGAAACACTCAAACATTAAACAAGCATTAACTATAAGAAGCCAAACTTCCCTGAGATAGGAGTGTGAGCAGGAGAGCTTGAGGATCTGGGGGATCTCACAGAAGAACTGCTCCACCACATTGCCTTGGCAGAGCGGTAGGGAAAATGTGTTCCCAGTCTGCACAAGAGCATTAAGAAAGCCACTGCCCCAGGCAGCTGCTGCCATTTTGACACAAGCTCTGCTTTCCAGGAGGGTCCCATAGTGCAGGGGTCTGCAGATGGCAACGTAGCGGTCATAGGCCATGACTGTGAGGAGGGAAAACTCTGCTGAAAACAAGAATGCTACCAGGAAGACCTGTGCAGCACATCCCCAGTAGGAAATGGCTCTGGTGTCCCAGAAGGAATTGGCCATGGATTTGGGGAGAGTGGTGGATATGCAGCAAAAGTCGAGGAGGGAGAGGTTGAGGAGGAAGAAGTACATGGGGGTGTGGAGGCGGTGGTCACAGGCTATGGCTGTGATGATGAGGCCGTTGGCCAGGAGGGCAGCCAGGTAGATAGCCAGGAAGAGCGAGAAGTGCAAGAGCTGCAGCTCCCGCGTGTCTGCGAATGGCAGGAGGAGGAACTCGTTGAAGGAGCTGCTGTTGGACATTTTTCTGTCTCCAGGCTTTGTGGACCGTTCAAAGAAGAAAAGATATTGACCTTACAAAGGTTTTTTTCCAGTAAAAAAAAACAATATTCCAGTTCTAATACACCTCCCAAATTGCATCTCTTTACCGAGGGGATCTTTGTGCAGCTCCTTGCTTGAGCTCCAGTTTGGGGTAACTGTGTGATACGAGGAGCAGGAACATCTTCCTGTGGGCTCCACGGACATCTGTCCTGATCTGAAGTAGTGGGAAGGGGACAACAGGGAGCTCTGAGATTCACAGTTTTTCAGGTGAATTCGTCTTGGCATCTAGAAGAGATTGTCAGCATCTACACCACCTCTTCTAAAAAATGGGTGTTGAGAGCACAGTTTGGTGATTTTGGAGGGGATTTGTTTATTTTCTTTGAGTTGCCGCACTCGCCCCTGGGGAGTGCTCCTCAAAGGCAGAAATTCTCAGCATTTCCAGTGGGAATCCTGTGAGAACTGGATTCATAGTCACCTTGTGCAGAGTGAGGACAGATCATCTGCCTATTTGCCTACATTCCAGCTGTCGTGTGCCCACACCTCCTTGAGCTGCATGATGATCACTCTGTGTGTTTCCCTAAAAAGATTCCCACCCCTGCTAGGAGCAGACAAGTCCAATTTCAGACTCACAGATCTCCAACTTCTCTCCCTTTCTCCCAGCACCTGAAGGAATTGTCCATGTTCCACTTGTAGCCAAGGACACATGGGGCTATTTTTCAGCTGCCCATGAACAGTTTCCAAACACTCTTTCCACATTCTCAGCACCTGTCCTCACAGGTGTCTTGGACATCAACAGAGACAACTGGGGGCAGCAATGACCCTCCCCTGAGGACATCTCAAAGCCTAGCAGAATATGACAGATAAATGGTCAGATGACGGTGCACTGAAGATGGGCTCTGCATAAGGGAGAGTCAGCTCCATTCCTAACCCCATGGATTGCATTTCCTGGAGCTGCACAAGTTAGAGGGGGGCTGGGGACATGTCACTCCCATGCATATTCCTCTCTTCCACAACTTGGAGGGCAGGTGTCTGAACTAGCACTGAAAACCCACCAACCCCAGGGAGCCCAAGAGAAGAACAAGAGCAGCATGGAGAGGAGGGGCAAGAAGGAGCAACAACACCGGGACCCTAATGCCAACTCAGGCAAGGAGACAGAGGCAGAAGGGCGTTCAGGAACACCTTCACCTCACCCAGCAGGACATGTCACCTGCCAGATGGTGACATTGCAGGCAAGGCACTTGAGTCCCTCTGTCAGCAGGCAGGAAAAATGTCCATAGCAGGAGGGATGTCCCTGTCCTCTGCCAGAGGTCTGGACACAAAGGACAGGATTCATGGCCCAGACCCCATGGCTGTCAGTGCAGCTAGGCTGCTGGGTGGCAGAGGAGACTTGGAGGGCTTGCTCAGAGGAAGGTTTCTGCAATGGAGGGACTGAGCATGACTTCCCCAAATCCGTCCTCCCATCATGATGGACACTTCCCTCTCCTTCCCTGTCCATCTCTGCTGCCCATAGCAGTCCCTGCTGGCATCTTTCTCTTTCCCAGCATTTCTCTGGAGTCTATGTTCATAGATCATATGACACCTTTTGTGTACTCAGTTCTATCCTGCAAAAACCTCTGGGAACAGAGCACTGTCCAAGGGCATCTCTGTGCAGGCAGTTTGTAAGGAGCAAGTAAAATAAATTCCACAAAGGTGATGCTGATGCTGGCTGCAGGCTAAGATGGGTTGAAGGGGTTCTGCGAGCATTCTCACAGGCCTACTGATCTCTGAGAGTGAAGGATGGGAGTCCCAGGTCCTTGACAGAACAGATTTTCTCCCTTCTGCAATTAGGGAGAAAATCGAAAGTGCAACCAGCAGGTGAAAAGCTCCTGCCCTTGGAAATAGCCCTTCTCTTGAAATTGCTCTTGGAAAGACCCCTCAGACACATCCTGAGAATGAACTAGAGCAGTGAGCAGACTTCAGCCAGACAGCACTCTCTCAACAAGACGATGATCCTGCCCGGCTGGGGGCAACTCTGTCACTCAGAGCTTCTCTGTGCAGCACTGATCCTTGAGGCAGCAGAATCACTGGGTGACTCCTGGGGCACAGAGATGCTGCTCTGACTAAGCAACCTGGGTGGACCCAGGTCCATACCCAGCTTCACATCCCTGCAGTTATCTCAGGAAGAAAGGAGCAGCATGCCCTGCCCTGCCAAGGTGCATCAAGGAATCCCTGCTTGGAATCAACTCCTCCTCTTACTATGCCCTGCAGCCAGAGACTTACCATGCAAGGCTTTGTGAGGACTTCTTCCACAGTGAGCTCTGCTCTGCGCTCCCACTCCACACTGCCATTCCCCTCTCGCTGCCTTCTCTCCTCTGCTGTCCGCAGCAGCAGGCAGTGCCCACAGCCCTGCTGCTCTTGGCACAGGAGCTGCTCCTGCACTCGGCTGTCTCTGGGCAGTGCTGACAGGCTGCCACGAGCTGCCTCCGTCCCAGGAGCCTGGCCCCGCTCAGGAGCAGAGGAACAGCTGAACTCATGGATTTCTCTGCCCCTTGTGCTCCCTCCTCCAGGGAAAAGTGCACTTCAATAAACTAAAATAATCAGCTGCTCTCCTTCGCAAACAAGTGAAGAGAAAGAGATTCTAATATTGCCATTTATTTCCTCAGAGAATGAAGATCTATCAAAATTGGAACTGTCTCACTCTGGAAGGCTCATTTCACATCCCTTAACTAGACAGGAGACTGAGGAGTGAACAAGTGGGGAGTTCATTGACTCAGGGTTCAGGTGCTGATTCAGAAATATCAATCTGGGCAGTACCTGTCTAGGCCTGGATCTGAAGTCGTATTCAGATCCCTCCTGTAAACTCCACAAAAACACAAGTGGTGGGATTTCCCTTCCCAAAACTGAAGCGAGCAGAGCACAGTGATCTGCACACGAGCTCCTTCTCAAAGCTCCACTCTAATCACTGGAGATGCAGGGTGAGAGTCAGTAGCTCCTGCAAAAACACTTGGTGACAGTGGAAGAGACTGAGGAGGGCCAAGGTATGTGACATTGGAAGAGTCTGAGGGGGTCCAAGCAAGGTGCCAGTGATGGAGCTACTGAGAGACATGCATCATCCTACAGCATGAGCTGGGGTCCAGGTGGGGAATTGCCTTGGCTGTCTGTCTGAAATGACCCCAGATGCCAATTACAACGAGAGCATGGGGAAGTTGAGGCATGGGAAGATTCCAGGATTAACCAGCAGCTCTTGTAATTCAGTGAAGTGCCTTGATTTGATGGCACAGAAAAGGGCTGGCAGGGCCTTGTAAGATGCCAGGGGTGTCCAGCACAACCACACGTCTCTAGCAGATACAGCCGGGGACCTACAGGTAAACCACGTCCCCTTGGAGTGATTGCTGGATAAGTGCCCCAGGACATCCTGCGTTTCCATCCTGTACCCAAAGACATTCCAGCACTGGCTGTAGGGAAAGCCCATCCCATCTACATCCAGGGTGATGCATAAATGGGAGGCACCCCAGCCCTGCCTCGTCTCTGCTCCAGGCTCTGCACTCTCAAACCCTTCTAGCTCTCCTCCCCTGAACTTTTCTTCATCCCACCACATGGTATGAACAGGCAATGGGCTAATGAGGACCTCTGGGTGGCTGCATCAAAGGCTGCCAAGGCCCATGGACATCTTCGGTGGCAACTTGTTCTTCCTGAACCAGCGTCAGCTACAGGAGAGAGTGCCCGTTGGTCTGCTTTGTGTGAGAGGAAATGCCCGTGGCCAGGAATACGTGGTCCCTCGCTGGAGAAGCTCCTGCTGGGCTGTCTTGGCTCAGGTCTTCTTCTCCACCATCCTCTGGGAATGTGCCCTCCCTCTGGGTCCCATCCCTGCTGCCGCCTCTCCCTCCAGCCCCACTGCTCACCTCCCTCATGCGCTCCTGCACTCCAGGGATCCCATCCATGGATGAGGAGCAGCCATTCGCCCGCTGCTCCTTCTCCATCTCTGGGACTCGCTCTGGGGACAGCCCTGCATGGCCAGCGTCTTTCCAGCCTGTCCTCTGCACAGACAGACGCGTCCTCACAGTCCGTGTCACAGCCCTGTCCTCTGATCAGCTGCTCACACTGAGGGGACCTCACAGGCCCTTGGCTGGGGCTGGTTCTGCTGCTGGCCAATCCCGCACGGGGGAGCAGTGACCTCACAATGTGCCCTGGAACCTTCAGCTGGCTCTGGCCTATCAGCAGCAGGGACAGAGGTGACGTCACAAGAAACCTCAGCAACCCAGAGCCTCCTGATGGCGTCAAGTCTACAGAGAAGGATGTGACCTCACAGTCACCCTCAGAGCCCTATCCCTGCTTTTGGGCTATCAAAGACTGGCCCAGCAGTGACCTCACTACCAATATCCAGGCCATATCCCTGCTTCTGGCCTAACAGGAACAGGCACAGCAGTGACCTCACTAACAAATATCCAAGCCATTTGCCTGCCGCTGGCCTATCAGGTCCTGAGGCAGAAAGGCCAACACAACCAACATCCAAACCATGGGCCTTTTCTGTCTGGTCACCACCAGACACTGAGGTAACATCACAGCAGCCTGTGGGAGCTAAGAGCCCTCTCTGGCCTATCCAGAGCAATAAGGGTCCTCAGAGTCAGAATTTGGGGCTATCAGGTACTCAGGCAGAAATGACCTCAGAGTACGAATGGCAGCCATGGCCCTGCTGCTGGCATGTCCCGTTCTCACATGGAAGGGACCCTGTCACTGGTCCCAGGAACATAGGAAAGGTTTTTCTCCAGGGTATGCCTGCTCCTGCACAGCTTTCCTAGGAGAAGGTCTAGCAGAGAGCAGTGCCCTGGCCCCAGACACACGTCACCACCTTCACCCCATGAGCCCTGAGCTCTGTCCCTCTTCCCCCGCAGGCCTCTGAGCAGACAGCTGCTCTGCACTGGTGCAACAAGAGCCTGAGATCTCTTTGTCTACCCAGAGAGCAATACAGCTGCCCTCCACCCCACCAGAGGCATCTCGTCCCAGCTGCTGCTGATCATTGCAGAAAGAGGCTTGCCCGAGAGGGTCTGAGATCCACCTGTGTTTGGGGATGTGTACTGGTAGGACTCCTGGACTGCATTCCCCTTTTTTGATTCATTCCTACTTTTGTCCTCCAACTCTGCCACAGAAATTCATTTGACCCAGTGGTGTGTGTCATGAGCCCTTATCACGAGCAATCAGAGGAGAACGTGCGCAGCCTGGGCACTGGGACCCTTTCACCTCAGGAAGGTGACTGCTACTCAGCTTGCCCAGGCCTCTGCTGTGCGTTTAGGTCACATACACTTACTCCTTTAGTGGGCTCCCCAGGCTGTCCAGATTATCAGCGGGTTGTTTTTGTGAACTCATTTCCTTCTCCAAAGTTCCGATCTATTATGCAGGGTAAAAATTTGACAGCACTGGCTGTTTTAAAATGTTTGCAGCACTTGGGCCATTGATCATACTGCTCTCTCCCAGACTGCTAGTCTGCAGTTCTGCCCTCTCTTTATTTTGCTTCTCTTTGGTTGAGGCTGTCAGGACACCTCAGTATCCTGCTGACTTCTTGTCATGTTCTTGTCCACCAGGCCCCCTACATCTACCCCTGTCTACTCTGCAGACTGGCACATATGGCTGGAAACTCTGCATGAGGTTTGCAGGATGGGAATGTCTAACACTGACTGTAACGCTGAGAGAGCTGGGCCTGTTCAGCCTGAAGAAGAGAAGGCTGAGAGGGGACCTGCTCAGTGTCTATGAATACCTTAAGAGGGAGTGAGGAGCATGGGGCCAGCATCTTTCCAGTGGTGGCCAGTGATAGGACAAGAGGAAACGGCCACAAACTGAAGCACCAAAGGTTCCACAGAAACTTAAGGAAAAATTTCCTGACCGAGTGACAGAGCCCTGGAATAGGTTGCCAAGAGAGGTTGTGGAATCTCTTTCTCTGGAGATCTTCAAAACCCGCTTGAACGCAATCCTGTGCCACGTGCTGTAGGTGACCTTGTGTGTGCAGGGGGGTTGGGCTAGATGATCTCTAAAGGTCCCTTCCAACCTTAATAATTCTATGATTCTATGTCCCTGCCAGCAGAAATATCCTGCAGCTGGACTCATCACTATTCCCACACCCCAGAGATCACGGGCTCTTGCAGGAGCACAGCCTGTCTCAGAGCCTGCTCTTCCCAAGATGTTCCCCTTACCCACTGCTAGTTTGTGCCGCTTCACCCTCCCTGATCAGCTTTGGGGAGACATCCAACACCTGCGGAGGGAAACACGATCTCTGGGTCAAACTCCCACAATGGTTTTAATAAGAACAAATGGCAATGCCTGGGATAAAAGTAGAGAAAAGATGAGAGAGGCAATGTCCAGCTCTTTCTGCTACTAGTGGCAGAAGGGAGAGCGGGTCTCTGTCACTCATGACTCTCCAAGCTGCACAGATCTCTCTTCTGTCCCAGCTGCACCCAACCTCATGGCAGTGATGGGCTCTCTCAGACCTGGGTTCAGGGACAGTCTGGCACCAGGGTCCAGTCTCACAGCCTTGGTGTCCTCATGAGGATGTGCCAGGGATGCTCCTTCAGCATCATCATACGCTGTGTCTGCGAAGGGAAAGGATGGGGCTGCTCTGATTGCCCTGGGGGCTCCATCACATCCCCAGCAGCGCACGTTCCCCACTGGAAGCAGCAAGGCCAGTGCATTGCAGTCTGCCCCACACACATGCCCCTCCTGGGCTGCGAATCCCCTTCCTCCCTGTCTCTCACTGCCTGAGACCTTCAGTCCCCTAATCCCACCCCAGTCTCCTCACCAGGAAAACTCCTGAGGCAGGTACCCTCCCCATGCCGGGAGGCCGGGCTCTCAGGCTGCTGCCACTCTCCTGGCACTGGGGACAGCACCCCAGGAGCCAGCAGCTGCATTTCCCCCTCACCTCTCTGTGCCTCCTCAAACCATTCACCATCCTCTGCTTCCCTGGGTGCTTCCCAGTCTTGCTGGCCAGGAACAGGATCCTCCCCAGGGTCAGATACTTCTCTGGCATCGTCATAGCCATCCACTGGGTCACCTGTGGGCAGGACAGGGACCTCTGAAACGAGAGAGGAGCTGGTGATGACAGGAGCCCTCTCACAGAGCAGAGGATGAAGGACATGAAGGAACAAAGGGCAGAGACACTGGTGTTGGCAGGGCCACAGAAGATCCAGCATCCTGGATCCAGGGTTATGGGAGTGCGTGTGAGGCAGTGGGGTGCCCTCTTCCCCTGCCACAGGGATAGAAGAGCTGGAGTCTGCACCGGGGCTGGGGATTCCCTGGGACAAACTCAGAGCCTGATGGAGGCAGGGACAAGTCGAGCCCAATAAGGCCCCATTCAGGCACCCAGCTCAGTGGGGCATGTCCAATGCTTGCCCACACTGCATGACTCCAGAGTCATTCCTGAAGGCAATTGCTCCCCATCCCAATGGTGACACTCAGTGACACAGCTATGGGGAGGAGAGACCAACCCTTCCCCTGCCTCCCTGCCCATTACCTGGTGCTGACCCAGGACGTTCCTCACTGTCCCTGGACTCGGATTGCAGCTTGGTCAGGGAGCCCTCTGAAGAGGAACCTGGCAAGAGGAGCAGTGAGTGTTATGGGGGTGAGCCCTGCTGACCCTGCCAATTGTCAGCCCTGCTCGTGATGGGGACCCACCTAGCAGGGACTGCGTGGGGAGGACGGCCCAGGGCTTGCCCTGCTCCCATGGGACAAATCCCATCTCCAAGGGCCTTTCAGAGCCGCCCTGGCCACCCCCTTCCCTTACCCAACAGGTACAACCGATGGGGGCAGCAGGACAGGCAGGAAGAAGCTGTGCCCGCGGGTTGGGATGGGCAGAGCAGGTCGGGAGGAAGCTCCTCGCCTGAGCCCAGCACTGGGCTGCTCTCCTGAAGGAACCCGTGACCCCAGCACTGAGGGGACAACTGGCCCGAGGGCTGCAACGGTCCCATCGTGGGTTAGGGCCAGTGGAAAGGGCCCTGCCATGTGCTCTGTTCCAGAACCCACCACACAGACCTGGAGGACCGAACCTCGCCTGCTTCTCCCACACTTGGCTGTAGTCGATCTCCTGGTACACGGCCTCAGAGAGGGGCTCCAGAGATCTCCTGGAGGCTGAGGATATGGGCAAGATCAGCACAGGCACATGGAGAGAGGAGAAGGACCCCGATGTGGGCACTCAGCCCTTCCACCCTAGCCAAACGAGTGCTGACCCCACAGCCCCGACCCACTGCCCTGCCCAGGCATTACGGTCAGATCCCCAGTGACAGCAACGCCCCTGTGGAGATGGTCTGGGGCAATGTCACCTCATGCTCTCTTTTCAGACACAGCCCCCAATGTCCCTTTTGGCGCCAAGTCAGTCCCTGCTCTGACCAGGGAACAGCTCCCATAGCTCCTCTCCCCAGAGAGCTTCTCACTCTCTGCCAGACTGGTCCATAAAATGATTCTGCCCTGACATGGGTGAACAGGGCAGGACAGAGAGAGCAGCCCAGGGACCGACTCCCACTCTGAGAGACTCCCTGCCCTGAGCTCCTCTTGGCACCGCTCCTGCCCCACAGCCTCCCCCTAGCACTGTCCAGAGCGCAGCCAGCAGTGTCCCTGGATGTCTCCTGCTACTCCCATCTCCCCCAGCCCCTCGCTGCCTTTTCTCACCTCCTCCATCACCACCTCCTCCTGCATCAGCACTCCCACAGCTCCTGCTTGCAGGTGTCCGACAAACAGTGAAGGAACAGGGAATAAGGCAGGAGGCAGCACCCCACCCCAGCCCCTCTGTGCCCTCACACACACCCCACAGCCCCCACAGGGCTGTCAAGAGTCATCGACCACCCTGGTACCACTGGGGAAGGACCCACCTCTGCGTTGAGCCCTGGCTCTTTGCACTTGCCCTGCCAGGAGGGCCAGGAGCAGGCAGAGCAGGGCCCCCAGGATGATGCAGATGACAACAGGCACGGAGACTCCTCCGCTTTCCCTCACACGCCTCTGGGTGGGATCTGCATGGGCAGTAACAAGGACGAGGCAGGCCCTCGCCTGGGGCACGTTGGGGCCCAGGGACACCCCAGTCCTGACCCATCGCACATGGCAGGGCTGGGGGGCCCTGCACTGGCATCTGTCACACTGCTGGGTACTCACAGCCCTTCACAAATCCACCCGCTCCCACCTCTGGCCTCCTTTCTGAGGCCCTGCACCCCAGTACAGGCCCCTTCCCTCGGGCTGCAGGTCACAGCCTGGCCCCAAGGAGACCCAACCCAGGGAGCAGGGCAGGTTACCTGCTCGCGGGGCTGCTGTTGTCATCCTGGGTGCAGCTGCAGAGCAGGGAGAGAGACGTGGCTGTGCCTGTGCATGTCCCCTCCAAGTGCCATCAGAACAGTCCTTCCCTGGGTGCCCATGACAGGCCCTGGGCTCTCTGCTCTGGGCCATGGGGAGGACAGCACGGACAGCCCAGGACAGGCATTCAGGGGGCTGCAGAACCCCACAGGAAAGGGCATGAGGACACCCTGCCCCGTAACATCTGCTCCCCACCTGGCACCAGGCACCCAACCTCTGCAGGGACATCCCTGCTCTGAGGAGTCTGGGGCCCTGTGAGGGCCCAGCTGGGATAACATGTCCCCAAACAAGGGGACCAAGCACTGCCACTCACCGGAGCAATTCACAGCAACATCTTCCTTGTGCTGGCAGGCACCGCTGTTGCCACACTGCACCGTGCACTCCCAGAGAGACCGCTCCGTCCCTCTGCACTTCACTTGCTGCAGCCAGATGGGACCCGTCCCCTCCCCAAACGCAGCCTCCCCCAGGGCAGACACGGCAGGGCCGCAGCCCAGCTGCCTGCAGGCCACCTCAGCGTCCTTCATGTCCCAGGAGTCGTCACACACTGTCCCCCAGGCGCCGTGTTGCCAAACCTCCACTCTGCCCGAGCAGCCGTCCTCTCCTCCCATGACACGAATCTTCTCCATCTCTGGAAAACACAGAACCCTCCGTGTCATTGGGGTGGTTGGGAGGGCCTGGCCAGGTGAGAAGGGCACAGGGAGCAGCAGTTACCTGTGCAGCTCGTAGAGTTGGGGCACTCGGCTGCTAGGGCTGGAGGGGTTTCTGGACGTCTCCCTGTAGAAGGAAACGCTACAGTGAAGGAAGGGGCTGCTTTATGGGGGTCGTGGACAGGATCAGGACTGACCTGTGCTTGAACCTCCCAGCACCTCCCCCTGCTTGTGGACAAAGGTGAACCCCCCTGATAATGCAGTGTGTAACAGTGCTGAACTACAGGGTTATCCTGGCTGCTCACCCCAAGAGGTTTCCTGGTTAGCAGAGGAGCAGGAGCATGTCCCCAGGGGGAGGCTGTTTCTGAGCTCTGGTGCCAGCACTGCCCTGAGCATGGCCTGGTTCCTACATAACCTTGAGCCACCAGCACCGTGTTCTCTCCCCCTTCCCATTTCCTCAGCAAAACATGGCCATGAGTGGACTGCTCTGCATGGACTTCCCAAGCTAAAAGGTGATTGTCCCGGCCCTGTCTATTCACAACAGACATCAACAGGCACCTCCAAGAGGTATCCAAGGTGCCAGAGAGGAGATCACCAAGGTGAGGTGGAGGCTGCATGTGCCTCTTCCCCTCCTTGGCCATGTGGGTAGCTCAGGGCAGCTACTGCTCATGGATATGTTGTATTTGTGTCACTGACAGCAGAATGATCTCATATGGAAAGTAAAAGCCACTCCAGACCCCTTCTCAACATTGTGCCTTGCTGAACAGGGAGCAAGACCTGCTGTGAGCTTTGCGCCCACATGGCTCCAGCATTACCATTGCAGGTGATGCGGGTCTCTTCTCGTTGGTCATCACAGGACTGTGGGTTCCAGGGATCAGAGGGGCACTGCCAAAAGGAGCTGTTCCTCTTTCCACACTCAACATGATCCAGCCATGTATGGCCAGATACCTTCCTATATGGCAGGTCTGTTTCAAGGAATCCTCCATCTCCACAGCCCAGCTGTTTGCACACCAGAGACACGGTGCTCGAAGTCATTGAGTTGGAGCAGACACTCCCCCATGACCCGTTGTAGAAAACCTGTAGGCGCCCAGAGCAGCCATCACTGTTCTCCAGCCTCAAGGCCACAAACTCTGGAAGGAAAAACACAAAGCTAGGGGGGACAAGCTGGTCCTGGAGTGAGCAGAGATAAACATAACAAGAATTCCTTAGGGCATTCTATGGCATCCGTGAATAGGGAGGATTATTTTAAGAATCATATATCGCTTAAGGTTGGAAGGGACTTTTAGAGGTCATCTAGTCCAATCACCCTGCACATGCAGGGTCACCTAGAGCATGTGACACAGGACTGTGTCCAAGTGGGTTTTGAAGATCTGCAGAGAAGGAGACTCCACAACCTCTCTGGGCAGCCTGTTCCAGCGCTCTGTCACCCTCATTGCCAATAAATTTTTCCTTAAGTTTCTGTGGAACATTTGATGCCTTAGTTTTTGGCCGTTTCCTCTAGTTCTATCAGTGGCCACCACTGAAAAGAGGCTAGTACCATCCTCCTCACTGCCTCCCTTGAGGTATTTATATACACTGATTAGATCCCCTCTCAGCCTTCTCTTCTCCAGGCTGAACAGGCCCAGCTCCCTCAGCCTCTCCTCATAGGGCAGATGTTCCAGGCCCCTGATCATCCTTGTGGCCCTGCGCTGGACTCTCTCCAGCAGCTCCACATCCCTCTTGTGCTGTGGAGCCCAGAACTGGACACAATACTCCAGATGTGGCCTCACCAGGGCTGAGTAGAGGGGCAGGATCACCTCCCTCGACCTGCTGGAGATGCTCTTCTTAATGCACCCCAGGATCCTATTGGCCTTCTTGGCCACGAGGGCACACTGCTGCCTCATGGTCAACTTATCATCCACCATGACACCCAGGTCTTTCTCCGCAGAGCTGCTCTCCACAAGGTCGGTCCCCAGCCTGTACTGGTGCCTGGGGTTATTTCTCCCCACGTGCAGGACCTTGCACTTGGCCTTGTTGAATTGCATGAGGTTTTTCACCTCCCAGTTGTCCAATCTGTCCAGGTCCCTCTGGATGGCAGCACAGCCCTCTGGGGTATCGGCTACTCCTCCCAATTTCGTATCATCAGCAAACTTGCTGAGGGAGCACTCCGTGCCTTCATCCAGGTATTGATGAATAAATTGAACAGGACTGGACCAAGGACTGACCCCTGGGGGACCCCGTTAGCTACAGGCCTCCAACTAGACTCTGCACCGCTGATCACCACTCTCTGGGCCCTGCCATCCAGTCAGTTCCTAATCCACCTCACTGTCCACTCATCTATCCCACATTGCTGGAGGTTGCCCAGGAGGATATTGTGAGGGATGGTATCAAAAGCCTTGCTGAAGTCGAGATAGACGACATCCACCGCTCTCCCCTCGTCTATCCAGCTGGTCATTCCATCATAGAAGGCTATCAGATTAGTCAAGCATGATTTCCCCTTGGTAAATCCATCCTGACTACTCTTGAGCACCTTCTTGCCCTCCACGTGGCCCCCGTGCCTCCACCAAGAAGCAGGGAATCTTCTAGACATCCCAGGGCTCAGATAGTCAGCGGGCACTGCCAGCAAGGCACTGTTTTACCAAGGGAACAGAGAGAAGCATCCAATGTGCAGCACTACCCTCCCCCCTGATCTGTGGGGACACCTGTGCTCTCCCTATAGCCCTGAGCAGGTCCTGTGGGGACTGTGCATGGGTGTCCCCAGGACCGGGCAGGAAGGGGGCTCAGGGCAGTCGGGGCAGTTCCACCATGTCCAGCTTCTCCCTCGTCCCCTCCTCATGAAGCACCAGGCTCCCACCACGGCTGCCTACACAGACCTGAGCAGACGACTCCTGCATCCTCTTTGTGCCTGCAGTTGTGCTGCCCCCAGGGCCTGGCCGGGCAGTCCCAGAGAGCAGCTTCATCCCCGGAGCAGTTCACGTCATCCAGCCAGATCTGCCCAGAGCCTTCCCCGTAATGAGCAGAGCCGGTGAAATTCACAGCCAACCCGCAGCCCAGCTGGCGGCAAACAACGGTGGCGTCCAGCAGGTCCCAGGAGTCGTCACAGACGGTCCCCCAGGTGCCGTTGTAGTAGATCTCCACTCTCCCAGCGCAGCGCCCTGCCCTGTGCACCAGCCGGACCCGCCGGCTCCCTGCACCCAGGAGAAACCCGGCTGTCAGGGGCTTGCAGCCCTGGGGAGCACAGCACATTGGGGACCGTCAGAGCAACTCACCCGAGCAAACCACCCCCACGTCCTCGGCAATTCCTGCAGGCGCTGCCGCAGGCAGGGAGGTGTTGCAGAGGGTCAGGCGAGTCTCCTTCCCTGCACACTGGACCCTTCTCAGCCCCACGGGGCCCGTCCCTCGCTCAGACTTCGGCGGGTTGTAGGCTTGCTCTGCCTCTCCGCACTGGAGCTGCCAGCACACCACGCTGGCATCGTTCAGGTCCCACTGGTCATCCAGGACTCGGACCCATGTCCCATTCAGGGGCATCTCCACTCGCCCGTCACAGCGGCTCCCTCCACCAACCAGACGCAGGGATCCAGAGAGTCCTGCTGGGAGAGAGGGGAAATGTCCTGCATGCTGCCTTGATTCCCTTTCTCATGCCCTTGGACATCCTGGAGCTCACCTATCCATATCCAGCTCACAGTGAGGAGCTCAAGGATGGGAGTGCTCCAAGGGATTTTGTTTTCCAGGCCCTAAAACTTGCTGAGCTCTAATATCATCTCAGTGATGGAAATGGGAAAGCATTGGAGGTCAAGCCAAATCCCTGAGCCACCAGATATGTCCTTATGGATGAATCTGGAGCAGCTTCAGCAGCAAGAAGTAGTGGCCTGTACGAGGCCTGGGTGACAGGGTGAGCAGTAGCCTTGCTCCATCCTCAAGCTGGGACTGGCTCCTGCTGGGACAGCTCTGCCCTTCTACATCCCTAGGGATCTGGGATGTGGAGCTTGTGTCCTTAGCAAGAAGCAGAGGGATGAGGGCCTTCTTTACAAAACAGGACAAGTTTGAGGTTCATATTGACAAGGAGCAAGGGCAAACCCCAGCCCCAAGGTCCTGCTCAGCCTCAGGAATTGCTCCTGCTGGGTGCACTCATGGCAGTCCCTGCAGGCTGTTGGATCAGGGTCTGGTCTGAGATGGGGGTATGGGCTGCAGGAGGGAGCAGAGGATCTTTCACAGCTGCAGGGAGTGGAGCTGTGTCCCACAGTCCCCTCCTTGGCCTGCGCCCCAAGAGAGAACAGAGGAGCCCAGGCCTGGTGGCGGCCCCAAGGCCTGAACCAGATGCCCTGGAGCAGCAGAGATGCCGGCTCCCTGCTCAGCTCTCATCTCCCCCAAGAAAACGCGCTCTGCAGGAGCAGGCAAAGCTCTCTGAATCCCTCCATGGGAACCCATAGTTTCTCCAGCAGGAAATTCAGTTTGTCACTGCCAGGAGCTCCCCTGCTTTGTGTTTCCAAGTCACACAAAAGGGGCAAAATGAGTTAATCCATTTTCCCAGAACTCACCTGAGCAAAAAACACCAGCATTGTTGTCAGGCAAGCATGGGGACACCCCAAGAGCAGTCACAGGGCACTGTCTCAAATGGGATTCGGTCCCATTACAGTGGAAAGTGTCTCTCCAGACAGGGCCTGTTCCTCTCCCAAAGTGTCCTCCTGCAGGAATGGACTCAGCAAATCCACAGTTGAGTTGATGACAGAGAACATGAGCATTGGAGATGTCCCAGCCAGAGCCACAGAGGGTTCCCCAGGTTCCCTCCACCTCAATCTCCACTCGCCCGGAACATGCTGTGCTGCCATTCACCAGCCTGAATCCTGGATATATTACAAAAGGAAGTGAGGGTCTTTAGAGAGGATCACTTTGTGCTCTAGCTCATCATCCCAAGATAGAAATGCCACAGAGATACAATTTCCTTTGCTTCCAGCACTGCAGGATTGCAGACAACAACTCCACCCCTCCCGCACTCACACCATGCTCAGCATGGTCAATTTCCTGCTCCCCTATCTCTTAGCATATAGCTTGTGAGTGGCATTTCACACCTCCTCCCTGAATGCTCACGTGTGCAGGTGACACCAGCGTCGTTGGCATGGCTGCAGGTCTGGTTGCTGAGGGACCTCCTGGGGCAGGAGGAGAGGAAGGGCTCATTCCCCACACACTGCAGCTCTCCATCCCAAATGGGACCGACCCCCTCTCCAAAGTGAGCTCCCCCACGGACAGACAGGGCAGCACCACACTGCAGCTCCCTGCAGATCACGCCAGCAGCTTTCACATCAAAGTGTGAGTCACAGACTGTTTTCCACTGGTCTGCATCTCTGATCTCCACACGTCCTGAACAGGGGCTGTTTCCTCCAACCAGCCGAACAAATCCTGGGGAAAAAAAAATTAAATACCCCACAATGACAGGGAGTTTCCTCAAGCTTCTGGCAGTTACATACCATGGCAGCCACATCCAAAGGATCCCATTAACGTCAAACAGCAGCTCTCAGTAGGTTCTGATGACACAAACCCTTCAAGATCCTCTGCATCTCCTCTCATACCTACACAGTGCTCTGGAGCTTGTCTCAATCACATACCCATAGCCACAGGCACTGCTCAGGGAAATGCTGCTGCCCCACAGCCTGCCCCACTGCCCGGCACGGATCCCCAGCACTGCAGCCCTAACGGTTGCTGCAGCCTGTTCAGCCCTGCAGAGCTCACAGACAGCCTGGGGAATTGCCTTGGAACAGCCCAAAATGTTCCCTGTTCCCAGGGTGTCCTGTGCTGTTGGAGGGGTCAGTGACAGGGACCCAGCAGAACCAGCCTGAGCCTGTGGTGACGTGGGAGGGAGCAGAGAGCGGTCCCACAGACACCAACCCAGAGCTTGTGGGGGGCTGGTCCTTACAGGGTGGCCCTGAACAAGGGGTGCCCTGCTCATCCCCCTACTTCTCTGCCCCAGGCTCTGCTCTTGTCCCCTCTGAAAAGCCCCTTTGGGTCAGCCAAGGCACTCCTGTCTGTGAGGAAAATGACTGCAGGAGCCTCAGACATCTTGTACCATTCCCCTAGCCATGGGCTGCCGAGCAAGTCATCCTGAAGTCTGGGGCACAGGGACACCCAGCACTGCCAGGAATATCCTGGCAGAACCTGAGCAGATTGATGGAGACCTAGAAGCTGTAGGACAGGGCGAGGGATTCATTTCTCAGCCTGAGGCACCATCCGAGGGTGGGCTGAGCCCCCAGGATTCTGATGGGGTCTGTGCACCCCGTGGTGGGCTCACCTGGGACTTTCCCCAGGGATAGCAGCAGCTGCAGTAGTACAGTGAAAGTGGCAATGTCAGGGTCTGAGCTGGTACCCACGCACTGCTCCTTCAAGGCACAGCCTGGTTAGTCCCCTGATCCCAGGCCCCACTCCAGAGGTGAGGAACTGGATGACTCCTTACCTGAACAAACAACTCCGGCGTCCCAAGTATGAATGCAGTAGTTGTTACCCCAACCACTATGTGTGCACTCAGACAAGGCAGTCTCGGTGCCTTGACAGCTTACAGAGTACAGCCAAATCCGGCCAGATCCTGACCCAAAATATCCGTATGGAGGGACACGGACAGCAAATCCACAGCCAAGCTGCTTACAAACTACAGCAGCATCTTTCATGTCCCAGAAAGAAACACCACACACGGTCCCCCATTGGCCCTGGTGTTTCACCTCCACTCTCCCAGCACAGCGGCTGTCTCCATCCTCCAGCCTCACCTCCGCAGCACCTTCAAACACAGACATGAGGCTGGTTAGGAGGGCACTGACCCCAGCACAGTGACTGTGTAGGGTCCCAGGGCTGAGTCCCAGCCCCTGGGGTGTGAGACATCTCCCCTCTGCACTCTTGGGATGCCCAGGGACCCATTTCCTTTACCCCGATCCACCATGGGTACCACTCAAATGCACCCACCACCTGCAGGGCTTTATGGGTCCCCAGGGAGCATTGAGATGATCCCCATCTTCCGTTCCAACCCTCATTCCCTCCTCAATTACAAGGAAGAGCTCACTCTTACCCCACACTTACCCAGCACTTACCCCAGCACAGCTGCACCCAGACGAGCAGCCACAGCACCCAAGAGATGCGGAGTCCTTTTGCCTCCATCTGCAGTCTCCTGCCCTGATGGCACTGCCCTGATGCACCCTCTCCTTGCCACAGATCCTGGGGACTTGTGCGGGACAACAAAGATGGGAGGCCAATATATATCTGCAGGTGCCGGCCCAGCTCCCGGATGAGCCAATCGAAGCAGCAGGCACCATTTTAGACGTTATCGGGGGTTATCTCCCTTCTGTCACAACCCAGCCCTCCAATCAACTTCTCAAGCGCCGTTCATGACCATATATGCAGCACGGCTCCACTGCGGATGTCCTGGTCACTGCTCTGGGGCATCATTATGGGGCCCATCCCAGTGGAACAGGGCAGACCACGGAGGGAAATGGCTCTGTCACACTTTGTATTCCACTTGGGTAACTGGGAACTTAGGGGATCTCACATGCTGTGTTTGCCCGAGTGCCCAAGGTGCAAGTGTCCAGCTTTCCCCATGCCATGAGAACTGTGGAGCTGGGATTGTCCCTGGGATGGGCTGTGTCAGGAAGGGAAGGAAAGAGGAACAGCCCCTGATCCTGCTACAGCCCCTCTGTGATGGGAGCAGCAGCAGTGAAATGTCTCTTAGCCGCAGCCAGAGATACATCCCGTGAGTGCGGTCTCGTCCACCCCTCTCGGACAGCCTGGTGCTGGTGCCTTGGCCAGGAGCAGGGAGCTGGGACATTTCACTCCTCTGACAGCAGACAGGGCAGCCCAGGCGCTCAGAGCCCCCCAGCTCTCAGGGTGTTCACCCAGGAGCCCGTTATTCCCTTGCCGGGGCTCATCGGCAGATCAAAGCCTCGCCTGCAGGTGCACAAACCACAGCCCACGTGGCCTCGGCAGCCTGCGCCGCGCTCTCCCTGCAGCAGCGACCGAACCAGGAAGACGGTGGTTTCTCTCTGGCCTTGGTTCCCCGAGCAGTGTCACTGCGTGCAGCCACTGTGGCAGCTCCAGGACCTGCTCCCAGGGATGGGGCTGCAGGGGCTGTTCCTGGTGCCTTTGCGCTCATGGGTACCGGGTGCAGGTCCTAGAAGGGCAGTGCAGTTTCTCATCAGTGATGCTGCATCCCTCCCCACCTGTTGCTGTGGCACAACTTCATACAGTTCCATGCCTCTAGGCTTTAAGGCTCTAACCTTATGGTTAGGTATTTTACTTTTTTTTTTTTTTTGGGTAACAAAATGAGTGCTTTTTTATTGAGATATGTTTGGACATTTTATGAGCTGCTTCAAATATTATTGTGTATTTTTTTCCACATTATTTTGTTATCTTACCCTTCCAGGGGATGCTGTCCTTATCCTCTCCACTGCACTCTGCATTTAACTCCTTCACCTTCCCTTCCCTTGGATATTGATTGTGAGGTCATTGCTGCCTGAGTGCCTGATTGGCCAGCAACAGGGGCATGGGTGGGACATGTGCTTTTCATGTCATTCCTCATAGGATAGCTCATAGGCCAGAAGCTGGCACATTTGATGAAATCTTGATCTTGAATCTGTTTTGTTATCAAAAAGAGGCCTCTGTGGACATTTTCTCACGCCTTTCCTTGGGAGTGAGACTACCTCTGTCTCGTCCAACAGCCATTGCTCCCAATCTGCAGTCAGAACATACTTGGAAACTCCTGACATGCTACAGACCCAAAGGTGGTATTTAAACAGGTGTACATATGAAAAAGAGAAACCCAGTACAGACCACACAGGCAACTCAAGCAAGCTCCCTGCTGCCGGACAGGTGTCATTCCTACAGCACACAAACCCTGGAAATCAGGGATTCCTAACACTGCAGGCCTATATGCAGGCCTGCTGGGACAGGGGTGGCCTCTCCAAGTTAATTCTTCACCAGATACAAGCTGCTGGTCTATCAGGGACTCAGAATGAGATGTCATCACAGTCACCTTCATAGCCATATCCTTGCTCCTGGCCTGTAAACCTCTGAGAAATAAATTAATCTCACTGTAACTTTTCCCTTGCAGGCCAAGCTCCCCTTCACCCTGGCTGCTGCCAGGAAGCGCTGGGCCCGGGGACGCCAGCAATTACTTCTTATTTGGATTTTTCTTTATACACTTTTTTATTAGCATTTATTGTTGTTAACATTGTTGTTGCTTTTATTGTTGTTATTGTTGATTATATTGTTGTAATTTTTCTTGTTATTTTTTATTATACTGTTATTTTTGTTGTTGTTTAAATATATATTCCTGTATCATTGATTAAGTGTTGTGTGTTGTTTCCAAGCAATCTCCAGCACTAAAATCATCCCCACCCAAGATGTACATTTGTGGCACTCAGATTTCAGACCCTAGGGGCAAGCGAGGGCCAGGAAATGGTCCCTCTAGGACTTTCCCTCACATGTGGCCCTGGCCATGCCACAGTCCCTTTGCCATCTATTTTCTTTTTCTTCTTTTTTTACTTATTCTACTGTTTCTCTTTTCCTTTTCCTTTTCTCGTTTAATTATTTTTCTCCTTCTCTTCTTCCTCTTCTTCACCTTTTTCTTTTTCTTCCTTTTTTTCCTTTTTCTTTCTTTTTTCTTTTCCTTTCTCTTTTTTCTTTTTTCCTTTTCTTTCTTTTTCTTTTTCCTTTCCTTTTTTCTCTCTCTCTTTCTCATTTTCTTTCTTTTTCTCTCTCACTCTCATTCTTTCTCCTTCCCTTCTCTCTCTTTCTCTCCCCCTTTCTTTCTTTTTCTGTCTCTCACTTTCTTTCCTTCTTTCCTTCTTTCTTTCTTCCTTTCTGCTTTCATTTTTTCCATTTTTCTTTCCTTCTTTCTTTCCTTCTTTCTTTGTCCCTCGGCACTTTGGGGCCCAGAGACCAGACACCATGGCAGATCCTTGTGCTCTTGTGACTTTCCTGATCATCACTGCAGGCATCATCTGCTTCCCCAGCATTGCAGAAGTTCTTGTGCCTAGTCAGCAAAGCAGAGGACACAGAGGGTCAACCACAACCTGTTTTCAGGCATGGGCTGCGGACGTTCCTTTCCAGAGCTCATCAGGGAAGGAGAGGGCACTCACAGCGCTCCCCCTCTCCTCTGTTACTGAGCACGGCGCGTGTCTGCAGGGCGTCTGTGGAGTGAGATCCCCTGGACACTGCACATCAACATGTGCTTGATTGTAGAACAGAACAATATTCCTGGCCTTTGCTAAGTGCCAGAGTGTCCTCTCTCACCATACCCTCCCATCACTGCACTGCTGCCTTATCGCTGAGCCGATGCTGTTCACGGTCCTGACTTCCAGGAGACACAGAGTTTGCTCAGGTTAAGTGCTTGGTTGTTTCCCTTCCCCCTGATGTGGTTAGAGGAGTAGTGAGGACACCTGCAGATCATCTCCCAAGGAGTCAGTGACCAGCAGAGCTGGTGGTGGCAGGCGTGGCATGTGAACCCACCCGCTAAACCATGTTCCATCCAGGACATGCAGGCATGTCCTGTTCTGTCAGAAATATCAAGCTGCTTCCTGGGCAGTAGCTACTCAAGGGCTGCACAGCAGACATAAAGAGACGATTTGGGTAGATTTGAGAGCTCCTCAGGAGACAGTGTGGGGCATCCTGCCTTGGCCTCCTAAAGGAAAGAGTCAAAATGTTTCAGGCTTTCTTGGTCAGTGCAAGGAGGGGAAAAAAAAAAAACACTGTAGAACTTGTCATGTTACAGAGAACCCCTAGAAAATAATGTTTATATTTTCAAGGACTATAAGGACTAGAGGGTAGAGCAGACAACATAGCCAGATGTGGCCAAGAAAAATAAATAAATAAAAGAACAATACAATTGCAAACTCCAAGGTCATAAGACAGACTGCAATAACCACCTTACACTGGACAAATACCAACACAGGAGCTCAGGTATTGGTTTCACTCTGAAAGACTTAAGCTCCACATTGCCTGCATGAGGGATATTTTCTAGCTTTACACATTCCAGGATGGCTCAGACTGGAAAGGACCTTCAGAGACCTTGTTCATCCTCCCGCTCCAGCAGGGTCAACCAGCAAGGTGGCATCCAGGAGGTGGGAGAGCAGCTCCCAGCACAGCTCTGTGCCCGGGCAGGAGCTTGCAGAGCCAAGGGCAGCCTGGCGTGCGGCCCTGGGCAAGTGTGCAGCGGGGCCCTGCGTGCAGCAGGCAGCAAAGCGGCCAGGGGACAGGTTCCTTCCAGCAGGGCCAGTGATGCTCATGCAGGCCTGGGAGACTCTCTGCGGGGAGTGAAAACTTCTTGAGAGCTCTGTCTTTGCAGAGCTGTAAATGTCAGGAGTTCTCTGATGGGGAAATGGGTCAAGGATCTTTCTACACACAGCCACGAGACAGGAGCTGGGGAGTTGGGGATTCTCCTACAATGAAGCGTCTCCCAAGGAGAATAAGCTTTCCTTTGGGTACGATTCCCCCAGGCTTAGAGCTGAGCTAGATGCTGAGCCAGGAATGACCCTAAATCTCAGAGCCTGTGGAGCAGTGCCAATGGGTCGACAAAGCTCCAAAGTGTCCTTGTCTCTTCCCTCTTCCACTCTACACTGATCTTGCCTTGTACAATATATCTTACAGGTTCATCAGCCATTAAATCACTTTGAAATTGGGATCCATCCTGTCAGTTATTGGATAATGAGTCTGCAGGACCCAATTCGCGGGAGTCCTCCAACCGCAAAGACAACCTGCGCAGACTGAGGAGAGGAGGCTACATGAGCAAGGATGTCCAAGTGGGGTGTCCATGTGGGTGAGCAGAGGAGTTTCCCTGGGAGGGGGAGGCTGGGAGAGCGCTGGCTGCAGCCGCCCCGTGCGCGTGCAGGGCGCAGGGCTGCTGTGCTGCTGTCCCTGCAGGGGCAGGAGGAGCCCAGCGCTCGCTGCGGGCATTGCGAGCTGCTCTTGCGAGGCTGTGCGGCGCTGCCGCAGCAGCGGGTGCGTGGCCAGGCGGCGCAGCGAGGAGCACGGCTCTGTGCTGGGTGCTGGGAGCCAAGGCCCCCGGCGCTGGGCAGGGCCACGCGCGCAGGGGAGCAGCTCCCGCGGGGCCAGCGCTCCTCCTGGCAAGGCAGCCTGCGCGGGAGCGCCACGAGCGCCGCCTCCTTGCTGCCCTCATCTCGCCATGCGGCGTCTGCAACCTGCGCCACTGCAGCCAGCACAGGCAGCACCTGGCCACGCTCAGGAGAGAGTGCGACAAGACACGTGAGCCACAACAAGGAGCTAAAGCTCAGGGTTCACAGGGACGCTTGGTGCTGCAGAGGGCTGGGGCTTCCCTTGTTTTCTCCCAGCAAGGCAGGAGATACAGGAGCGGGAAAGGCTGCGCTGGCAGGACAGCCCTTGTGGCCTGGAAACGAGTGTATGGGTCCAGGGTGAGGAATTTGGGAATGGGCGGAAAGTCATCCCCAAGCACCCTCTGGGAAAGCTGAGGGAAGATTTTCTCTTCTGCTATTCCAAATCCCCATTCTGGGAAGTGGTCTCTCGGAAAGCATGACAACGCAGGGAGCTCCAGGAACAAGGACTTTTTGTTCCTCCTCTCCAAATGAGCATTGCAGAATTCAGACCTGGAGAAGGCGCCAACAAGACCACCAAAACAGGCAGAGGTGTCGTGCGAGCAGAGCAGGCAAAAGGTGAGGCAGCCAAGGGCTGTGTAAAAGGAATTGCTCCAATCACTTCACCTCCTCCAACTCCTCTGCATGGCACCTCCACAGCCCCTTTCCCAGAGAGAGACGTAACAGAAACCCCATGTGTAAAACTGCTGATGGACAAGTCAGAGCAACGCCAGTGCGGAGTGAGGGTAGTAGCTGCACAAAGGATAAACACGTTGCTCGCAAGGCTCCTTGTGCCCAGACTGGGAGGCAGACGAGCTGCAGCTTCTCTGCAAGCAGCCTGCGTGGGGCAAGGGCTTCCCAGCGCCTTTCCTGCCGACGGGGGCACTGTGCACACCTGGGCTCTGCAGGCGTCATGCGCGCAGGCAAGGGGGCTCCCAGCACTTGCCCTCACAGCCACGGGGGCTGAGCTCGCTGCCCAGCCCTCTGCTCGTGCCTCCCTGCAGGGAACACTGCTCTGTTGACACTTCCCCTCCAGCATTCCCAGGGCAGCAGACAAATGCCTGCCGCCAATTCCCCGCATCACCAGCCCTGCTTGGGAGCCACCCAGAGCCCTCCACGCACCTCTGGCGCCAGCCCCTTCCCAGCAGCTGTGCTCTGCCTCGCAGGGGCACTGCGGCATGCCAGCAAGAAAGCTTGGCCAGCAGCAAGATGCTCCTCTGGGCTCCAGCACTTTGGTGGCAGAGGTTGCGCTGCTTGCTTTTGGAGGGTTTTCCGCTGTGCAAGGGAAACACCTGATGGCACCGGGGAGATCTCCTGCTCCATCTACCCTTGGCTTTCCTGTCCTTAACTGAGAGCTGGGATTTCACCTGTGTTAGCAAGTGAGCACTGTAGCCCAGTGCCTGGGCAGAGTTGCAGCAGCTGAAGGTCCCTGCTGCTGCTGAGGGCACATTTGTGCCTGCTCTGCCCTCTGCAGCCCTAGGAAGCCGTGGCAGGGGCAGCAGTGCAGGAGCCGCACCAAGGCTGCTCTCAGCCACAGCACATGGCACCTGCAAGGTGCGCGGCAGGACAAGAGAAGGAGCCCAGCAGCACCAGGGGCTCCCAGGCCACCACCAACTCACAAGGGCTCTGCTGAGGACATGCACACCTGGCCCAGGGGTACAACTGCCCTTGGCGCTCATTGCACTACAAAGGAACACGTCTCCACCCAGCAAGCCCAAGGCCGCGCACTGCTCTCTGCCGCCAGGCTCAGCAGTGCCAGGGGGAGTCCAGCACACGCAGACCCTTCCTCACGGCGGCCCCCCCGGCCCCTGCCGCTGCCCTCCTCCCCCCACGCAGCAGTGGAACATCCCAGAGGGGCAGTTATCGCCACGGGAACACGGATGCTTCCCAGGGCTGCGCCTCACAGTGGCCCCAGTGCTGGCCACGCAGCAGCAAGGCCAGGTGAGCAGCAGGGCCGCACAGCACCAGGGGCCACCCGTGGTGCCCATGAGATGCAGGGGAGCTGCGGGGCTGCAGGGCACCCTGCGCGATGCCTCCCAGGGGAGGCCACAAAGCCACCGCGCGACACTTGGTGCTCATGGCTGCAAATGTAAACAATTCCACTCTGTTGCAGACTCAGGAGAGTGAGAAAAAATGGAAAAAGATGAAGTTGAAGAAATGGATTGGGAGAGCTCTGTGCAGGTACTGTGCGTGCAGGCAGAGGCTGCGCGGGGACGGCTGGCGCTCGGCTCTGCGAGAGCAGCCACAGTGCTGGTGGCAGAGGTGGCAGGGAGCTCTGGCAGGCCTGGGTACTGGGGCAGAGCTGCGCCAAGGCCAGGAGCGGCCAAGGCCTCGGGGGCTGCTGCCTGAGCCTGGCGCCCTGGCTCTGTGCACCGCCTGCCCCGCGCACGCAGGGGACACGAGGCCCCGCGCACAGAGCCAGCGCTGCCACCATGACCGTCCCCACAAGGTCTCCTGCTGTTTTCCAGACTCCTGGCACCTGGAGCCTGGATGGCTGCAGCGTCGAGGAGCCCATGGAATGGGAGAGTTGGACCTGCAGCATCCAGGTAGTGCCCCTGCTCCATGGGGAGACCTGGGGCAGGTCCTTGCCCGTTCCTGATTTCCTGTTTCCTGCTGCAGGAAGAGGGACCCTGGGGCCAGCCTTACCTTGCTCTGGCACCTGTCCTGGAAACACTTCCTTCTCTCTCGCAGGCTCTGCACACAGATCAGGGCCCTGCATTGAATGATCCGGAGCCCATGGAGTGGCTCAGTTCTGGCAGCAGCCAGGTACAGCATCCACAGCCACTGGATGCGCTTGTGCTTCCTCCTCTCCACGCAGTGCCCCTACCAAAGTCTCCTGTTCTCTTCCAGGCTGGGGACACCAATGGCCTGGTTGGCTGCAGCCAGGAGGAGCCCATGGACTGGGAGAGCTCCGGCTGCAGCCCCCAGGTCTGGCCCCTGCTGCCGGCTGCACGGGCAGAGCTGGGGCTGTGCCCGGCCCCTTGGCGTTGCTCCGCGCTGCCTTTGGGGAGCAGCCGCGTGGGAGCCTGGCCCAGGTGTGCGGGCGCTCTGGCGGGCCGCGGCGCCGGGGCAGAGCTGCACAGGGCGCAGGAGCGCCCAAGGCCTGGGCACCTGCTGCCTCAGCCCCTCTGCCGGCCTCTGGGCTGCGCTGGCCACGCCAAGCCTCTGCCAGGGCACCAATGACGGCAGCGCTGCTGCCAAAGAGCCCGCGCAGCCGCCAAAGAGCCTCTGCTCCACGGGAGCCCCCGAGCCGCTCCTCGGCCCTGCTCACGCCTCCTTTTCCCTTGCAGGCCAAGCTCCCCTTCACCCTGACTGCTGCTGGGAAGCGCTGGGCTCAGGGACACCAGCAATGACTTCTTCTTTGGATTTTTCTTTATAGACTTTTATATTAGCATTTATGGTTGTTAATATTGTTGTTGGTTTTATTGTTGTTCTGATGATTGTATTGTTGTTATTTTTCTTGTTGTTGTTATTTTTTATTATATTTTTATTTTTATCGTTGTTTAAATATATATTCCTGTATCATTCTTTAAGTGTTGTGTGATGTTTCCAAGTGATCCCAGGCACAGAAATCATCCCCACTGCAGGTGTGTGTGACTAGCCCTAAGATTTCAGAACCTAGGGGCAAGCGGGTCCAGGAAAAGGTTCCTGTAGGATTTCCCTTTACACAGAGTCCTTTAGGATGCCACAGCCCATTTCCATCCTTTTTCTTTTCTTATTCTATTTCACTTCTTCTTTTTTTATTCTTCTTCATTTTTCTTTCCATCTTTTTCTTCTTTACCTTTTATTTCTTTTCTCTTTATTTTTATTATTTTTTCCTCTTTCTTTTTCTTTCCAATTTTTTTCATTTATTTCTTTTTCTTCTTTTTTTTTCTATTTTTCTTCCTCTGAGGGTGGTTCTCTGGGAGAGAACTCTAGCAGAGAAAAGGAGTGTAGGACATCACTGAACCAAAGCGCATTCCCACAGGCAGCAGGGACACTCAGGTGCTCCCCTTCTAAATGCCTGCACTCAAGCAGTGCCAGGAGAGGACAAGCTCATCCTCAGGAGAGCAGGCATTGCTCTCTGGAATGGAAGGGAGCCTCCAAGGCCAGGCCTGCAAAGGAAAAATGGTTCTTTTCCAGCAATGTGTATCCATTCCAGTGGCAGGCTGTGGGATTTCTTGCTCCCTTACGCAGTTGGGAATGAGTGGATGGTGCCTGGCAAAGCGGGACAAGCAAGGAAGAAGGCAAGGAGGTTGTTGGCAGATGAGCTGGAAGGCAGCACTGCCAGGCCCAGTGGGAGTCGTGCGGCACACGGGGAGCAGCTGAGTGCGCCCAACAGCCTGGCTCATTGCGGCCAATGACCACCTGCAGGGACCAGCCCTCACGCACACGCTCGCCCCAGTCCTGCTTCGCTGCTTTAGCCCTCTCTTCTGCTTCTCCCAAAGAAGACGCCCTGCTTCTGCTGCATGTCAGCATGGCTCTTGCTTCAGGAAACAGACCAAAAGGGCAGCCTCAGATCCTGAAGGAACCCAATGTCCCACGGTCCTGATGTGCAGACACTTCATGGGGCAGGGTGCACTCCAGGATGGGGAAAGGTCTCCCCAGTATGGACCCAGCAACAACCCCTGGTGTCTCAGCCCACCACAGCCCTCCTGCTTGGGCAGCCACCCCCAGCAACCTGCCCCTGCTGAGTCCTGCAAATGTCCAATGTTGGACGAGTACTGGAAATGGCCAAAGTGAGAGACCAATCCGTGACAAATGCCCTGTGGCCTCTTCACAGTCAGGCCATGCAACCAAGGACACCCAGCTCAGCAAACGTCCTTTTCCTCTCCGGACCCTCTCCAGCCCAGCCCAGCCCCTCTCCAGCTCTCCCCACCTGCCCTTTTCCCTTGCAGGCCAAGCTCCCCTTCACCCTGACTGCTGCTGGGAAGCGCTGGGCCCAGGGATGCCAGCAATGACTTCTTATTTGGATTTTTCTTCGGAGACTTTTATAGTGATATTTGTTATTGTTGATATTGTTGATATTACTGTTGTTAGTGTTATTGATATTGTTTTTATTGTTGTTGTTGTTAGTGTTTATTATATTGTTATTTTTATTGTTATTATTTAAATATATATTCCTGTATCATTGTTTAAGTTTTGTGTCGTGTTTCCAAGTGAGGTCAAGCACAGAAATCATCCCCATTGCAGAGGTGTGTGTGTAGTCCTAAGATTCCAGCCCCTAGGGGCAAGGGAGGGTGTTGCAGATACTTAGGGTCCGGCAGCCGGAAGATATCGCGCTGTACGGAAAGATAGGGCCCGAGCGGCCTGGGGGTGGTCGCCGTGCCATTCCTGAACCAGGTCACCGCGCCGTTTGGACGGCAACAAGTGGTGCCGAAACCCGGGAATCATCGCCTGGACGGGTGAACGGCGGCCGGAGCGGCTGGACCAGCCCGGTGGGGAGGACGCTCCCAGACCAACAAGGAGGATGGATGCCCTTGTGAAGGTCGTATCGCAATTACATAAATATTGGGGGATTGATTGTAAGCCAAAAGATTTTACTCTCGCTGTTGCGAGGCTTTTGAAAATTAAGGTTATAGACCAGCCGGTGGATATTCTGAAGTCCCTGAAGCGTGTCCCTAAAGTGTGGGACAAATGTACTAAGGCGTTAGCCGAGGAGATGATGTCTTCGGGTTGTGGGAAAAACCTTAAGGGTTGGGGAAAAGCTGTACAAGCCTTGCAGAAAGCTATAAAAGAGCAGGAGACCTGGGTAGCGGTAAGGGACTGTTTGTTGGCCACCCTGAAAATGGGAGTCGGGGCAATCGCACAGACTTTGCACCCCCCAGATGATGGTGATTCTGCTGACCCTAAAGATCTGCAAGAGGGTGACACATCCCCTCCATCCCCGAACCTCGTCCCGCTTACAGAGGAGCAGAAACAGCCGAAATCTGTTTGGAGCGAGCTAGCCGAGGAAGCTAGGAACATTGAAAAGAAGTCAGAGCTTGGGGACGTCTGGGCCAGGCCACCACCCTACGCCCCTCAACATGGCGCCGAGCCGCAAGGGGAAGGGCCGGGCGAGGGTGCCCCCGGCACGAGCGAGGGGCCGAGAACCAATGGGGGTGACCGGACAGGTGAGGGAGGCCCGAGCGAGGGGCCGAGAACCAACGGGGGTGACCGGACAGGTGAGGGAAGCCCGAGTGAGGCGCTGAGAACCAATGGGGGTGACCGGACAGGGGAGGGAGGCCCGAGTGAGGCGCTGAGAACCAATGGGGGTGACCGGACAGGTGAGGGAAGCCCGAGGGAGGGGCTGAGAACCAATGGGGGTGACCGGACAGGTGAGGGAAGCCCGAGCGAGGGGCTGAGAACCAATGGGGGTGACCGGACAGGTGAGGGAGGCCCGAGCGAGGGGCCGAGAACCAATGGGGGTGACCGGACAGGTGAGGGAGGCCCGAGCGAGGGGCCGAGAACCAATGGGGGTGACCGGACAGGTGAGGGAGGCCCGAGCGAGGCGCTGAGGACCGATCAGAGCGGCCATTTCACAAAAGGCGCCTCCGCGGGTGGAAGGCGGGGCGAGCCAAGAGGGGGGGAACAGCCCGCCCGCAACGGAAGTAGGCGGGACGGAAGTAGGCGGGGCCGGAGCCCAACGAAAAGGTACCGGGCCCGGAAGTGACCAGTCAGTCGAGTTCCGGTTCCGGATCAGACCCTAGTCAGGACGAGCGGCTCACGACTGATTCAAACTTAAGGAAGGAGAAAAAGAAGGTAAACATCCGAATTAAAGAAAAACCGGCCGGGGCAGACATGATTAAACATGTTGCAAAGGAAGAGCATCTGACCCCAATTCAGGTGGCTGTTACCTTCAAAATAAAACTAATGAAAATTGTGAGATTCTGTTCACAGGGCCGGATCATCGGACACCCCCGTAACCCGTACGCCCCGGTGACAAGCGTTCTGCCCGAGCCCGTGAGTTCCACACTGACCGAATCCAGAAAACAACAAAACAGCCTCTGCAAGAGGGGGCCGCGATGCCTTTGCGTTATCTTAATTTTGCAGCCTGTCACTATAGGACAGGTAGAGTCACACCAGCCCTTTAAATGGGTACTTGAACAGATCGAACAATCTCGAGCAATTAGTACAAAAATAACTACAGGGTCACCAGTTTTCAGTGCCATGCTTTGCCAACTAGCACCCATTGAACCCTGTTCCAAACGCAGCTGGTACGAAAACTTGTTCACCGGTTCGCCGTGGTTAACCACCCTGATATCCACCTTGATTGATAGGGCCGATCACAATGATCATGATGACACTGATCTTTGGACCCTGTATATTGAATAAGCTCATGCCGTTTGCCAAGAATCGGCTAGAGAAGGTTAACATCATGTTAGTAGAACACCGACAACTGCTTTAAGAATATATCCACTCAGTATTACCCCCAAGTTATCCCAAGGTACACCCTATTCCTACACCCCGGTATTACCTGTCATCCCCTACCTTCTACGCGCCTTCTTCTTTGTGCCTTATGTTTTATGTCAAGTTTATGATATATAATTTTAAGATTGTTATAAACTATAAGAATAGAATAAGATGGTAATAAGAATAAGTAAGAATAAGACATTTGTATTTTAGCTAGTTTTGTTACGCATAGGGAGGGGGGAAATGTTGCAGATAGTTAGGGTCTGGCGGCCGGAAGATATCGTGCTGTACGGAAAGATAGGGCCCCTAATAGCCAATAGCGTTTAGTTTATGATGTAAGCAGATGGATGTGACGTTGTAAACCTTAGCTATATAACACCTTGTTACCCATCAATAAACGCCATTTGCCATCCACCACATTGGTGTCAGCGAGCTGATGGCCCGAGCGGCCTGGGGGCGGTCACCGTGCTGTTCCTGAACCAAGTCGCCGCACCGTTTGAACGGCATTCAATTATTATTGTTGTTAGTGTTATTTATATTGTTTTTATTGTTGTTGTTAGTGTTTATTATAATGTTTTTATTGCTATTGTTTAAATATATATTCCTGTATCATTGTTTAAGTTTTGTGTCGTGTTTCCAAGTGAGGTCAAGCACAGAAATCATCCCCATTGCAGATGTGTGTGTGTAGCCCTAAGATTCCAGCCCCTAGGGGCAAGGCAGGGCCAGCAAATTGTCCCTCTATGACTTTCCTTCACACATGGCTCTGGGAATGCCACAGTCCCTTTCCTATCTTTTTGCCTTTTCTTATTCTTTTTTTCTTCTTTTTCTCTTTTTTCTTCTTCACTATTTTATTCCTTTTTGTTCTTTTTCTTCTCCCTCTTCTTTGCTTTCTTTTTCTATTTCTTTTTCCTTTTCTTTTCCTGTGTGTTTCTGTTTCTTTTTTAATCTCTTTGTTTCTCTTCTCCTTTTGCCTTCTTTTTATCTTATTTTCCTTTTCTTTTATTCCTTTTCCTCTCACTGTTTATTTTATTTTTTTTCCTTTTTCCTTTCTTTTCCTTTCCTTTTCCTTTTATTTAGTCTCATACCTTGTTTTCCCCTCTTTATTTTTCATTTATTTCGTTCAAACTGCATCTGTGGGAGAAAACTGTGGCAGAGAAAAAGCAGGTAGGACATCATGGAGCCAAAGAGCATTCCCATATGGGCAGCAGGGACCACAGCTCTGCTCCACACCCAGGCACTCCCCTTCTAAATGCCTGCACTCCAGCAGTGCCAGGAGAGGACAAGCTCATCCTCAGGAGAGCAGGCATTGCTCGCTGGAAAGGAAGGGAGCCTCCAAGGCCAGGCCTGCAAAGGAACAATGGTTCTTTTCCAGCAATGTGTATCCATTCCAGTAGCAGGCTGTGGGATTTCTTGCTCTCTTACGGAGTTGGCAATGAGTGGATGGTGCCTGGCAAAGCGGGACAAACAAGGAAGTAGGCAAGGAGGTTGCTGGCAGATGAGCTGGAAGGCAGCTCTGCCAGGCCCAGCGGGAGTCGCGCAGCACACGGGGAGAAGCCTGGCTCATTGCAGCCAATGACCACCTGCAGGGACCAGCCCTCACGCACACGCTCGCTTCAGTCCTGCTTCACCGCTTTAGCCCTCTCTTCAGCTTCCCCCAAATAAGATGCCCTGGATCTGCTGCATCTCTGCATGGCTCTTGCTTTGGGAGACAGACCAAGAGGGCGGCCTCAGATCCTGAAGGAACTACAAGTGTCCCACGGTCCTGATGTTCAGGCACCGCATGGGGCAGGGTGCACTTCAGGATGGGGAAAGGTCTCCCCAGTATGGACCCAGCAACAACCCTTGCTGTCCCAGCCCACCACAGCCCTCCTGCTTGGGCAGCCACCCCCAGCAACCTGCCCCTGCTGAGTCCTGCAAATGTCCAATGTTGGACGAGTACTGGAAATGGCCAAAGTGAGAGACCAATCCGTGACAAATGCCCTGCGGCCTCTTCACAGTCAGGCCATGCAACCAAGGACACCCAGCTCAGCAAACGTCCTTTTCCTCTCCGGACCCTCTCCAGCCCAGCCCAGCCCCTCTCCAGCTCTCCCCACCTGCCCTGCCCTCTCCCAGCCCACCCAGCAGAGCAGACCAGGCTGGGGGTGGCCCCACAGCAGTGCCCCCCGCAGGGCACTCACCCCACAGCCCCAGCCCCACTGTGGGCACAGCAGCTCCAGGGGACAGGGCCGTGTGTGTCAGGTGCCCCATCAGGCTCCAAGCTGGAACTGGCCCCCATACGGACACAGAGGACAGGGACACTCTATGCCTCTTGTTCCTGTATCCCAGAGCTTCCCTACCCCGGGCTGCCTGCAGCCCCCATGCCAGCCCCTCTCTCCAGCACAGCACAAGGCTCCCTGCCCTGGGGCTCTGCTGGCACCTCCTGCTGCCAGGGACACAGCAGCCAGCCCCTAGCTGACATGCACAGAAACATATTTCTTTTCCCCATTTATTCCTCCTTCTAAGAGCACAATTGCTCCTTTCCCCCTTCCCCAGGGATATCCCTGCTCCCTGGAAAACCCTTCCCAGGGTGAATTCCTTAGTTATGGTCTCCCTGGAAGGTCCTGGAGCCTCCCCGTTGCTCCCTGCAGGACCCCAAGATGCTGGTGCTGCTCTGCAGAGTGAGTGGGCTGTGGTGCTCTGGGGTCACAGGGTGACTCTGCAGTTGTTGTGCTCATGGTTGGACACAGACCCAGCTGGACAGGCATCATTGTACCTGAGAACACCATATCAAGGGGCTTCTATCTGTGAATGATGTTCTGAGCAATCACAGGGCATATAAAATGGCTCAGGCTGTGTTCATGTGTCCCTAAATCCAGACCATGACTTCAGGTATAAGCTGTCATGGGCGGCTCTTGAAGCTCCTTTCCCTGTGCCTGCAAGGTCCTCAATGTGGTCATAGGCCACCATACGGGGGACAGACCCAGGCAGATACTACTTGGCCATTGATCACTATCAGGAGCACCCAGCACTCACAAGTGAGAACTGAATCCAGTCCTTATTCCCTAACATATCCACCCAGGAGCTCATTGCCTTGGGCCCATGAAGAGCCCCAGAAAAGCAACAAGCATCTCTCAGGCTGAAAGTCCTGGAGCAAATTCTTGGCACCAGCTTTGAAAGAAGAGCCCAATCCACAAGATGCAATGAAAACATACCTTTAATTAGCGGTACGACAGCTCTGACACAATGATAGACACAGGCCTCTGATAGAAACAGGCCTCTGAGCTCTGGGTCAGAAAGACACGGTTAACACCTCTGGAGAAGTGGGATGAATTCAGAAACTTGTGCACAAACCTCATTATTAAAGAAAGAATGCCAAAATCACAGGAGTTGTCTGAGAGAAATTAGATATTACTTGAGTAGAAGGATGGGCAGCTTATTGCTGTTGAAATATTACCAATTGAATCATTTTTTTCAGTGCATCCCTGAGTTCCTTGTTCCTCATGCTATAGATGAGAGCATTCAGTGCTGGAGGCAGAACTGAGTACAGAACAGCTACCACCAGATCCAGAGCTGGGGTGGAAATGGAGGAGGGCTTCAGGTAGGTAAACATTGCTGTGCAGACAATCATACAGACCACGGCCAGGTGTGGGAGGCACATGGAAAAGGCTTTATGCTGGCCCTGCTCTGACGGGATCCTCAGCACAGCTCTGAAGATCTGCACATAGGACACCACAATGAAAATGAAACACCCAAAGGCTAAACAAAAACTAACCACAAGAAGCCAAACTTCCCTGAGGTAGGAGTGTGAGCAGGAGAGCTTGAGGATCTGGCGGATCTCACAGAAGAACTGCTTCACCACATTGCCTTGGCAGAGGGGTAGGGAAAATGTGTTCCCAGTGTGCAGGAAAGCATAGAGAAAATTAGATGCCCAGGCAGCTGTGGCCATTTTGACACAAGCTCTGCTGTCCATGAGGACACCATAGTGCAGGGGTCTGCAGATGGCAACGTAGCGGTCATAGGCCATGACTGTGAGGAGAGAATACTCTGCTGATATGAAAAAGGTAAAAGTTAAGACCTGTTCAGCACATCCCCAGTAGGAAATTGCCCTGGTGTCCCAGAAGGAATTGGCCATGGATTTGGGGACAGTGGTGGAGATGCAGCCAACATCGAGGAGGGAGAGGTTGAGGAGGAAGAAGTACATGGGGGTGTGGAGGCGGTGGTCGCAGGCTACAGCTGTGATGATGAGGCCATTGCCAAGGAGGGCAGCCAGGTAGATGGCCAGGAAGAGTGAGAAGTGCAAGAGCTGCAGCTCCCGCGTGTCTGCAAATGGCAGGAGCAGGAACTCGTTGAATGAGCTGATGTTGGACATTTGTTCCTTTGCAGCATAGGGGAAATATGTGAGGAAGAAAAGACATGGACAAGTTAGAGAAAACTTCTCTGAGCAAAACTTTCTCATATCCTTGCCCAAACACACACTCATTGCCTCCCCCCCATTTTAGCAGGACCATCCTTGAGCTCTATGGCTTCAGTTTTTGGCCATGATGCTGGGGGAGCAGAGCTGGCTTCTCCATCTGCCTTGGTCCCAATTGCCCTGTGCTCTCACCTTGGAGGTGTAGGACGCTTGCACTCATGTTACCCCTCAATTAAATGACACCATGGAGAGCAGAGGATTCCTTTACATCATGTCCACCAGCATTCTTTTGGAGGGGGTGTCAGGCAGGTTTCCGCCCTCCCCTTGGAGCCAGCAACATCTTGGGCTCCTGCCAGCTGCCCACATCCACCTCCCTGCAGTGATTCTGTGACCTCAGATTCCAGGAGGCTTCTCCCTGGGGCACCCAGACAGCACCTGCTGTAACGGGGGAGCTGAGCTCTTATGGAGGGCAGCTTGCAGCCCAGACGGGCACCCAGGGGGATGGCAGGACGTCCTAAGGATGGGGTGTCCTGATGAGAGAGGTGGCTCATTCCAAGCTCCTCCAACCGCACTGCCCTGAGCCCCACAGCTTAGAGGGCACTTGGGCACCTCACAGTCCAGGACCCATCTGCATGGCAGGACCCACAGGGCCAGTGTCTGACCTGCATCAGAAACCCCCTGTCCAGAGAGTCCAATGGAAGGAGAAGGGCAGCGTGGGCAGGTGGGATCATGGAGTAACACCATGATAGCTGTGCCGAGGGAGGCAGGGCCTGGCAGGGACAGAGAGGCACTCAGATGTGTCTCCTCTCCTGGACATCTGGCTGCTCTGGGACAACTCCTGCCCTGGCCCCCATGGCCTGGAGTGCAGAGGGCTGTGCTGGTGGGAAGGGGCGCTGCAGGAGGCACTTTCTTCTCACCATGATTCCATTGCCTGGAGCCATCCCTGTAGGAGCTGCTTCTCTGTCCCCAGGTCTCTGCTCTGTCCATATTCACAGACCCCATCGCACCCGCTGGGTGCTCAGCTCTGCCCTGCAGACACCTGCCAGGAGCAGGACCCTGCCCAGGGCACCTCCGTGTTTGCAGGTGCAAAAGAGCAGATGAGACAAACCTTGCTGAGGCCGGGGAGGGGATGTTGGCTGTGTCTGCAGGCAGAGGGGTGGGCGAAGGCAGCCGTGATCCCTCTGAGTGTGTGACTGGGAGTCCCTGCTCTAAAGCACGACCAGCTCCAAACAGGAGAAGCTGGGAGAGCCACCCTGACAAATCCAATCAGCTGCTGAAGGCGCCAGGTTCAGAAGATCCCTCCAGGAACCGCAGCAGTGTAGCCCTGCAGCCAGAGACTTACCGTGCCAAGGGCTGGGGAGGTTTCTGCCTGCAGTGAGCTCAGCCGTCCTCCCATTCCCAACTGTCTTCCACTTTTGAGCGACTCATCCCAGCCTGGTGCCTGCGGGCAGTGCCCTGAGTCTTGGTGCTCCTTTATGAGGAGCTGCTCCTGGGCAGAGCTGTCTCTCTGCAGCACCTGCCAGGTTGCCATGGGCTCCCGCAGTCCCAGGAGCCAGGCCCAGCTCAGGAGTAGGGACCCAGCTGCAAATGGGATGTTTTCTGTCCCCTGTGCAGCCTCCAGGCATTGCTGGGGCTCCAGGGCTGACAGTTCCTGCAAGGCAGCAAGGTCATCCCTGGCGAAGGTCCACTGATGTAAAGAGAGAGAGTCCATGGAACGAATCCAGCATGCAGCTGGCCTCATCACAGGATGGTTGTCTAGGAGAGCGGACATGTCCTGCTGTTGAAGCCTCTGCTTCCATCCCGTAAGAACTCAGAACACTTGCACAGGGGCAAGAAGGGAGTTAACACCCTCATGCTTCAGGAGGTGATTCAGAGCAGTTCAGCAGTACAGCTAATGCCCATTGAGAAGCTCCAGGAGCGCAGGAGGATTCAGTTTGCTCTTGTGCACTCCACAAACTCAGAGGAGGATTCCCTTTGTCCAGCTGCTGGGGTGCACAAAACGGCTGCCTGTATGGGAGCTGGTTTTCTGAGCTCCCACTGCAGTCACTGGGAGAAGTGAATCAGCTGTGCACACACACTTGGCCCTTTGGACTTTTTCCAAGGGGGAGGCAGTCCACGTTGGACAGAGCTGGTCCAAGACAGGTGCAAATGTCCACTTGTTCTGACAGAGCAATGAGGAGATCCATGTCCATTGCAAAGAGCTTGCATGATTCTGTGCAGACACTTGATTTCATGCAAGGAAAACAGGTCTACTCGGCCATGTCAGATGCCTGAGGTGTCCAGCAAAACCACCACATTCCTAGCATATTTGAGAGGGAACCAATAGGAAAATCAGGCCCTTCGAATTAGTTGGCAACCACCTAGGACACCTGGGTTTCATACATGCTCCCCCAAAGTTGAGTGCCACCACTGCCTGCAGGAAAAGTCCCCCTTGGAGACAGATAACAGCTCCCCTCCTCTGGTTAGCCATGCTACTGCTAATGCGGCCCCACAGGCATCTGGCATTATTCACATGACCATGCACCACTGCCTCATGTGGCATCCCTCGTAGCACCAAGGCCCTTCCCCTCAGCCCTGTCCTCAGTTCCTCAAGTTTCTATCTGTCCTGGCAGACAAGGTTATATTCTTCCCCACACTGTGGTACTTCCAGGAGCTTTACTTGGTAGTGGCAGGCACTATGAATAGCCAAAACAACCCAAAAAATCCCCAGTTTAGAGAATTTCAGCCTGCATATAAGAATGAAGAAATGACACCTGAAGGCTGGTGCTGTGGTGCAACAGGACACCCAGGAGGAGTCAAGGATCATTCCATGGCTTTGGGAAGGAACAGCCAGGGGGGATGCAGAGACAACAGTGAAGGGAAGGAGATGCCGTGTGAGAGCAAAGTGGGGAAGCAGGGTGGATGTCTACAGGCTGCATGGACACAGCTGCAGGCATGAGACAGCATAGGACAGGCTCTGCTGGAGACAGACAAAGGCACTGTCAAGGCTCAAAGACACCAGAGCAGGTCAGCATCTTCTTGGCTATGGCTGTTGTCCCTGCCACCAAGGCCTGTCAGGAGACACTGGGCCTCAGTGTCCCTCTTGCTGACACCTTGAAAGGTGTCATATCATTGTCCTGCACTGAGCACTGCACACCCCCACCCACACACTGTCCCCAAGAGGACCTGGAAAACATGTGGGGAAAGGATCTCCCTTTCCAGAAACTCAGCGGCCAAGCTGGGACATTTTGGCTGATAAAACACCTCAAGGGTTAATGTGGCATCAGAGCCACCTGCACGTTTCCTCTGCCTATCTGTTATCAGTGATGACAATTTTCTGCTCTAGTCAGCCCCTGGAGACACTTCACTGCTAACAACTATCAATGGGACCCATTAAAACTCAACAAAATGTTGGGGGTTGATCTTGACTTTGAATTCTCCTCTCAGTAACTGAGGTTCATGGATTCAGCATGAAATATACCATGGGGCTCATTAAAATGCAAAAAGCTCTCAGAAACCATGTCCCTCCCTGCAGTTTTTGTCTAGGCTTGCATGACTAATTGGAGAGGCTTGAGGACTGTAGCTGAAAGGTGGAGACATCAAAAAGATAAAAGTATTTCTGATTTTACAGGTTTTTATTGTTACTATTAATATCCAGCTTTCAAAGTAATTGACAGCAATATTCTGGAATTGGAATCAATCCAGAATGACTCCCAATGAAGTCTGGACATCTAGGAGAACCAGTGTCCCAGAGCTCAAGCACTGTATGGACACTCTTCCTTCCCTCCCCAACCTGTCATTTCTCACATCAGCCACCTGGGACTTCCATCACGCTTGTTAGAAATCAGCAACTGAAAGTTAGAGCTCATCTGCTGCAACTCCCAACTGCTTTCCTTAGAGAGTTCCTTAAAGAACCAGCTGCAAATAAACACAGGATTTTTCTTAACTGCAAAGAAAGAGAAATAAAGCATGAAATAATTTCATAAATAATAATTGTGCTCTTTGAGTGTAGGCTAAGTCCAACATGTTAACAGCGAGGTTCCCTTTCTACAAGGGACAGCCTTCCTGAAAGACAGAGCAACCTTTAAATCCCTGAAGTGCAAACCAGCAGCTGGATCCTGGAGTGAGCAAAGAGTAACAGGGGGAGTCACAATACTGCGGTTCTACAATGGCCTGTAAAGATGGTGTTAGAAACTGTCAGTTTAAGCAGGACATGTGGGAATGGGAGAGCCATACAGCTCCTGGGGGTCCTGAGTTGTGATGTGGGACATGCTGCTTTTGGAGATCCCAGACCTGCCTGCGCTTCTCTACAAAAGTAGAGACCCTAGAGAAGAGGGATTTTCCTGGCTGCTCAGAGCAACCCAAAGAAGGACTTGGGGATGTCAAAGGAAACCCAACCCACCAACACCAAAAGCACTGGACCCTCCTGGACCCTTAAGATGGGAGCAGGAGCGGGCAGGGGAAATAGCCACGTCCCAGACTTCCTCCATCAGGCCTTGAGCTCTGCAGCTTCTCATGGCTTCAGGGTCGCTCCCTAAACCAATACTTCCCATGACCCTAGTGCATCGAGCAGGCTGAGCAGACACAGAGGAGACAGGCAAGAGAATGGATAGAGAGCCCAGGGTGCAGAGTGCACCTTCCCGTGCCAAAGATAGGATGCTAGAGGCTGAATAGGCAACCCAAAGAAAGGAGGAAAGGCGTGATTTGCTTTTCAGTGTCTGGAATGCCACATATCTGAAAGCTTCAAGAGGGATGCAGTCTCCCTTCTTCAAGATTTGCTCCAGGACTTTGCAAACACTACAGAAAGAGAAATGTTGGTCGTTGGAAGCTTCAGCAGTAGGGGAATGGGGAGATGGTCATCTCACCGACTTGTGAACAAGTCAAAATTCAGCTCCTCAAGCACGGCAGTGACTTACAGGCTCCATACAGGAGCCTGGACAGCAGTGATGCACTGTGTGGGCCTGTCCTGAGACACCCAGGATCAAAAGTGTGGGAGATGCAGGGTGCCAGGGCTCAGAGCCATCCATCACCATGAGAGGCCTGATTCTTGTGAGGGGACATCTCCCTGTCTGCAAGTGTCTGCATATCCACAAAGTGCAGAAATGGCTCTGACTGCTTTGTTTAACTACCAGTTTGTATGAGGGATCACAATGGATTAGGGTCTGCGATGGGAAGATGTAATGAGGGTCCAGCTTCAGGAGAAAGCCTTAAAAGGACTGAGAAGATAACATATTCCATCAGAGTGACTCAAATCCCAAAGACTCAGGTAATCATCATGACGATCAGAAACTGCAATCCTGAACAGCAGCTAACAGAAACCATGAACCTGTGAGAACCCCTGGGTCGCACCAGGATGCTCCAAGGAGAGAACAGGGTAACCAACAGTCCTCCCTCTACTCTCCCAGCAGGACCCTGGGGTGGCAGGCTGGGCTCTGGAGCAGAGCACTGCAGCACGCCACTACCTGCACACCTAAACAGAGGGTCCTCAGCCTACACCTGTCTCTGCATCAAGGACGCACTGGGATAAGCACCACACTTCTGGCACCATCCTTGTTTTTCCCAGCCTTCAAGGCCCAGGTCTGGCCTCAGGCAAGCAGTGGCCGTGCTCTGGAACTGCCCGGTGTGGAACACCAGCATCTCACTTGGCTTTTTGAAGGGCAGGCAAATCAAGAGACATGGACTCTTCCAGTCTCTTCCCGCACTCCAGAGACATCACAGTACCCCCAGCAGCCCCCGAGGGTTCCCTGGCAGCAGCTTCCCTGCAAGTTATTGCCACTGTCTATAATCCCTCCATCACCACGTCCACCAGTCTCCTGGCCACATCTTCCATATCGATGGCATTGGTCCTGCACCTGGCAGAAGCTCTGCAAGGCTTTTCTGGAGCAGGCAGCTTCTTTTTCCCTGTAGACCCTGGTGTTTTACATGCAGGAGCCTCCAGGCCTCCATGTGCCTGGCTGGCTGCTCTGGCAGTGCGCGGTGGTTTGGGAGGCAGATGTGGCACCTCCGCTCTTAGCCCAGCTCTGCTGGGCAGGGTCTCCCTGAGCATCACAGGAGTCGTCTTGAGAAGGGCAGCGGTCAGGTAGGGCCTTTGCCGGCCTCACTGCTCAGCTCGGTACCTTTGCGATGGCCTGATCAGCATCTTCAAAGCCCTGGGGGTCAGACAACAAAGGCCGCCTGTCCTTTTGTGAGGAGGAAGTCAGGGTCTGCCTGCGTCGCCTCGCTGCGTGCGGCTCCTGCTTGCCCACATGCAGGAAGAAGGAGGCACATGATGGAGAGGGTCGTGTTGCTACAAGCAGCCCCTGAGGCATGGGAAGCCCCAGCCCTATGTCAAAGGGAAGCTAATGGTAGAGCACAGCCCAGCTACACGTGATTCAAAGAGGATCTCTGATCCTTCGCACAGGGCTCCCAAGGATCCATATGGGCTTTGGAGCATCCCAGTCATGCTTTGTGTTCGAGAAAATCCCCACAGCCAGCAAGAAGCAGCCCCTGGCCAAAGGAGGTGAGGTCTGGCTGGCTTGGCCCACCATGCTTGTGCTCTCCAGGCAGCTCCCATCCCTGCTGCCGGCCTCCCCCTCCAGCCCCAGGACTCACTTTCCTTGTGCACTTGCTCCTGGCAGGACGCCCATTGCTGGGCTGGGAGCAGGCATTCGCCTGCCTCTCCCTCTCCATCTCCAGGGCACTCACTGCACCTGGGGACTTGCTGCTCTGGGACCAACACGAGCTGCTCCTTCTGCTGGAGCTGCTCTCCTCAGAGTGCGACCCCGAGGGTGGTGCTGTGGCCTAACACTGCCTTGGTTGCCATGGGCATCGCCCCATCACAATGGCCTTGGGGACATGATGCCACCCCCATCACAAAGCCCTGGCCGTTGCCATAGGGACTCCCAGGGGTATGTCCTGGTGGTGGCCAAGGGCATCCACATCTCATCTCAGTGCCTTAGTGGTCAGCAAGGGGAGGCCTTTTGGGTCCCTGTGCCATAGTTTGGCCACCCTCATGGATTTTTATTTGGGAGGGCACGGCCAGTGGGGCCACATGCGTGTTCTACCGCTCTTTTTGGCACAGTGGACACCATGTCTCTATACCAGATCCCATTTGGGCTCTCCAGTTCTGCAAGGAAATGAACAAACGGGAGGGAGTTCAGCACAGGGACGAGAAGTTGGTCAGGGGCTGGAGCATGGGGCACGTAAGGAGAGGCTGGAAGAGGGATGTTTGTTCAGCCTAGACCAGAGAAGGCCAGGAGAGATCTTCATGCTGTGCACAAATACCTTGTGGAGGGCACAGAGCAGCAGGACTTTCTTGGAAAGCCACATTAATTGCATGGGAGACAACAGGGAAAAGATGGACAATGGAAAATCTGCAGCGTATGAAGGATTCACAGACTTCGGTGTTGTGAAACCAAAGACCTTTAAGTTAAATGCAACTTATAGAGCTCCTGACCCCAGAGACAGCCTCCATCCTGCCTGGCAGGACGTGGAGCCCAGAAACCCAAAAAAACAATCAACCAGATGATCATGCACTGGTCACGCACGAGGCCGTCCAAGGATCTTCTTGATCATGCACTGGCCATGGGGCTGCAGCTCCCGCCCTTCCTGCTCAGCCCCCCCACCTGCCCACAAGACATTCTTTGCTACTGACCTTAGGCTGACCTCCACATCTCCCCCTTCCTTATTTAGTTTTTATTTGAGCGGTCATCACTTGATTGATTGATCAATCAATTAACCATTGCACACATGATAACAGACAAGGTAGACAACTAGCAACAGGCAAAATACAATTAACTCAATAATCAAAAACTTTAAAATTTGCGTCTTCCAAAGCCCAAACTGTCTTAACCAAGAAAATATTCCTATTAAACATGTTTGAAAGGGATTGTCTGGTGTTGACATGGCTAACGTTACCCATACGTTTCTTGGCTGTTTGACCCAGCCTGGGACAAAGGCTGCACAGCTGCTGAGGAAAGCCAGGGTCGTACACATCGTGAAGGGACCCATCTTGGTTTCCCGTCTGTCAAAACACAAGCATAACCCCTTCTCCAAGTTACTAAGTCTTTTGGACCTTCCCACTTCCCTGTAACTAGATCTTTTGTGGTAACTTGGGACCTTGGCTGTAAATATTCTGACCGTTGGCCAAAGTGTTGAGTAACTCAACTCTCACCTGCTATGTTACGATTTAAAAACTTAAATACATATAAAGCTTTATCCAATCTTTCTTGGGGGCCATCTCTCTGAGCTCCTGCTCTCTGTTTAATTAACATATTTTTTAGGGTCTGGTGCGAGTGTTCAATAACTGCCTGCCCAGTAGGAGAATGAGGAATATTGAAGATGTGTCGAATGCCCCATTGTTTAAGGAAGTCCTGGGTTTGCATAGCACCATACGCAGGCCCATTGTCTGTTTTTATCGTTTTTGGAACACCCATGACCACAAAACGTCTTAACCAGTGCTTACACACATCCCGACTTTTCTCCCCAGTATGTGACCATGCATGAGTAATAAAGCAGGGATTGGCTCAGCGATTTAACAAAGTCCATAAATTTCACAATTGGGCCATCAGCAAAGGATTGGCAACCTCTCAAACCGTAGCTCCCTACAAGTGCTTCACCAGGCCTTCGACATATAAGGAATCCATTCCAACATTAAGATTTAGAGTTGTGAATTTTTAAAAAGCCATGGTTGCAGCTACCAGTCCACCAGCTGTGTGGAGCCTGGTACTTTGGCTTGAATCTCAGTTTGCCACTCTGCGTCCACTGACATTTTCCAGGCAATGGCAGCCTTTTTAGTTTGCCCTGATCCATCTGTGAAGACAGTAATACCTGAAAGGGGAGTTTGCTGCCAAAGAGACCTTGGTAATAAGGGAGTGTTAGGAAGTTCTGACCACAACATATGCAGGGGATAGTGAATGTTCGTCTGTCCTGCAAAGTCTGCTAAAGCCACCTGCATGGGTAAATGTTCTGCTAATAACCATTGCAAATTTTCCTTTGTTGCAGGAAGATAAATGAATCTTGGATCGCTGCTGTTTAATATTCTTAAGTGCATTCTTGCTCTCTGAATTAACTGTGCATATTCGTCTGTCACAGTGATAATTTCTTTTTGATTGTCCATGAGGTAAAAAGATCCACTCCAGCACTCGAAGTGGATCTGTCAATGACTCATACAGCAGGTGAATAAGCGAGCTGGAGCTGGCTTGCCTCCGCCTCTCGGCCTTTGGGGCAGTTTTTCTTGAGATGGCCATTCCCTCCACATTGAAAACACTTTCCTGCCTCTTCCTTTTAAGGCAGGATTTGGTTTTTCTCAGTCAAATGCACCACCGACTCATACATGACCAGCATATCTGTTAATATTTCTAAGTTCCCCCACTGAACTGCCTCTCTGCTAAACATTTCCAGTGATTCGACCCTCGATCCCCTTTTGTAACCTCGTTATGTGGGTCTGGGGCTGTAAATCATGTTCCTTCTCTGGGTCCCTGGGGCCTGGGTCGAACGGATGGTCGCACGGAGGATCAGCCGCCCCAGCATACGGTGGTGCTGATGGTGCTGCTGCATGTGGCTGATTGCTTTTGTCCCCCTGAAGATCCCAGACCTTTTTCAGGGCGACCATGATCTGCCACCAGGTGCTCACATGTTTTACTGCAGCTGTATCACCATCCGTCATCACCTCCTTAAAGCCCTTTCCGAGTTCTTCCTACACCTCTCGCTAGTGTGTGCCTTCCTTCGGGAAAGTAGGTACCTTCTCCGAAATCCACACTAGTAGAGTGACTAAATCCTTCCTGGAAACCTGCCGGTTCTCTTCGTGCACCATGTGCTGCAGTGCGTCCAGGCTGCGTTTCTGCCCTTGAGACATTCCGCCTCCCGTGGTTCCCAGGCTGCTGTCCTCTAATTAGGCGACGGGTGCACACCAGAGTTCTTCCTGCTCCGTTCCTGGTTCAGCTGGGTTACACTGCCGGGTTCGGGCTTTGTGAGCTTCCCCTATGTTCTTGCCCCAACTTGGGGCGACATTTGCAGTGTCTGAAGCAATCATGGTCTTCGGTGTTGTGAAACCAAAGACCTTTATTTAAACACAATTTATAGAGCTTCTGACCCCGGAGACAGCCCCCGCCCTGCCTGGCAGCACGTTAAGCCCCAAACCCAACCAACCCATCAACCAGATGATCACGCGCTGATCACACGTGAGGCTGTCCAGTGAGTTCCTTGATCATGTGCTGGCCAGGTGGCTGCAGCTCCTGCCTCTTCTGCTCAGCCTCGCATCTGCCAAGGGGACATTCTTTGCTACTGACCTTAGGTTGACCTCCACAGGTGGTGACTTGTGTCTGGGACCAGGGCACTGCTCTTCCCTAGACCCTCTCCTGGGAAAGCACTGCAGGAGCAAGCGCACCGTGGAGAACAACCTTGCCCATGTTCCTGGGACCAATGACAGGGTCCCTTCTGTGTGAGAACGTGACATGCCAGCAGCAGGGCCATGGCTGCCCTTCGTACTCGGAGGTCCTTTCTGCCTGAGTAGCTGATAGACCCAAACTTGTGACTCTGAGGACACTTACTGCTCTGGATGGGCCAGAGGGGGCTGTTAGCTCCCACACGCTGTTGTGATGTCACCTCAGAGTCCAGTGGTGACCAGGTAGAAAATGCCCATGGTTTGGATGTTCGTTGTGTTGGCGTTTATGCCTCAGGACCTGGCAGAACAGCAGGAAGCACATGGCCTGAATGTTGTTAGTGAGGTCACTGCTGTGCCGGTCCCTGATAGGCCAGCAGCAGGGACATGGCCTGGATATTAATAGTGAGGTCACTGCTGTGCCTGATCCTGATAGGCCAAAAGCAGGGATATGGCTCTGATGGTGACAGTGAGGTCACATCCTTCACTGTAGACCTGATGCTATCAGGAAGCTCTGGGTTGCTTAGGTTTCTTGTGACGTCACCTCTGTCCCTGCTGCTGATAGGCCAGAGCCAGCTGAAGGTTCCAGGGCGCATTGTGAGGTCACTGCTGACCCTGTGCGGGACTGGCCAGCAGCAGAACCAGCCCCAGCCAAGGGCCTGTGAGGTCCCCTCAGTGTGAGCAGCTGATCAGAGGACAGGGCTGTGACATGGACTGTGAGGACGTGTCTGTCTGCAAGGAGGACAGGCTGGAAATGTGCTGGCCATGCAGGGCTGTCCCCAGAGCGAGTCCTGGAGATGGAGAAGGAGCAGCAGGGGAATGGCTGCTCCTCATCCATGGATGGGATCCTTGGAGGGGATCACCTCCCGCACGAGGGAGGTGAGCAGTGAGGCTGGAGGGAGAGGCAGGCGGCAGGGATGGGACCTGCATGGAGAGCACGAGAATGGTAGGGAGGGACCTGTGCGAAGATAGCCAGACTGGAGCTTCTCCAGAGAGGGGACACTTATTCCTGGCCATGGGCATTTCCTCTCGGGCAAAGCAGCCCAACGGGCACTCTCTCCTGTAGCTGACGCTGGTTCAGGAAGAACAAGGAGGCACTGAAGATGTTCATGGGCCTTGACAGTCATCGATGAAGCCACCCAGAGGTCCTCATTAGTCATGTGATGAGATGAAGAGGAGTTCAGGAGAGGAGAGCTAGAAGGGTTTGAGAGTGCAGAGCCTGGAGCAGAGACGTGGCGGGGCCGGGGTGCCTCCCATTTATGCAGCACCCTGGATGTAGACGGGATGGGCTTTCCCTACAGCCAGTGCTGGAATGTCTTTGTTTGGGTGCAGGATGGAAACGCAGGATGCCCTGGGGCACTTGCCCAGCAGTCACTGCAAGGGACATGGTTTTCCTGTAGGTGACCTGCTGTATCTGCTAGAGACATGAGGTTGTGCTGGACACCCCAGGCATCAGACAAGGCCCTGCCAGCACTTTTCTGTGACATCAAATCAAGACTCTGCATTGAATTACAAGAGCTGTTGGTAATCCTGCAATCTTCCCATACCTCAGCTTCATGGGGAGTGTCGCTGTTGTCATAGCTGGCATCTGGGGTCATTTCAGATGGCCAGGATGGCCAATTCCCCAACTCGTGCTGTAGGATCATGTAGGTCTCCTAGTAGCTCCATCAGAGCAAGCAGGCACTGACACACGCCTTGCACCTCCTCAGTCTCTTCTGCTGTCACCAGGTGTTTCTGTGGGAACTGCTGACTCTCACTCTGCATCTCCAGTGACTGTGATGGAGCTTTGACAAGGACCTTGTGGGCAGATCTCTGTGCTCTGCTCACTTCAATTTTGGAAAGGGAAATCCCACTATTGCTGTATTTGTGGAGTTTACAGGAGGAATCCGAATACAAGTTCAGGTCCAGGCCTAGACGGGTACTGCCCAGATTGATATTTCTGAATCAGCATCTGGACCATGTGTCAATTAACTCCCTATTTGTCCACTCCTCGGTCTCCTGTCTAGTTAAGGGATGTGAAATGAGGCTTCCAGAGTGGGGTATTTCCAACTTTCATAGATAGTCATCCTTTGATGCAATAAATTGCCATGTTGGAATAATCTCTCTCCAATCATTAGCAAAGGACAACAGGTGATTATTTTAGTTTATTGAAGTGAACTTTTCCCAGGAGGAGGGAGCACAAGGGACAGAGAAATTGGTGAATTCAGCTGGGCCTCTGCTCCTGAGCGGGGCCAGGCTCCTGGGACGGAGGCAGCTCGTGGCAGCCTGGCAGCACTGCCCAGAGACAGCCGAGTGCAGGAGCAGCTCCTGTGCCAAGAGCAGCAGGGCTGCGGGCACTGCCTGCTGCTGCGGACAGCAGAGGAGAGAAAGCAGCGAGAGGGGAACGGCAGTGTGGAGCTGGAGGACAGAGCAGAGCTCACTGAAGGAAGAAATCTTCACAACCCCTTGCGTGGTAAGTCTCTGGCTGCAGGGCATAGCAAGAGGAGGCGATGATTCCGAGCAGGGATTCCCTGATGCACCTTGGCAGGGCAGGGCATGCTGCTCCTTTCTTCCAGAGATACCTGCAGGGATGTGAAGCTGGGTATGAACACGGACCTAGCCAGGTTTCTTAGAGTAGCATCTCTGTGCCCCAGGAGGCACACAGGGCAGTGATTCTGCTGCCTGCAAGGGTCAGTGCTGCACAGAGAAGCTCTGAGTGACAGGGTTGCCTCCAGCCAGGCAGGATCATCCTCTTTTTGAGAGAGTGCTGTCTGGGTGAAGTCTGCTCACTGCTCTAGTTCATTCTCAGGATGTGTCTGAAGGGTCTTTCCAAGAGCAATTTCAAGAGAAGGGCTATTTCCAAGGGCAGGAGCTTTTCACCTGCTGTTTGCACTTTCGATTTTCTCTCTAATTGCAGCAGGGAGAAAATCTGTTCTGTCGAGGACCTGGGACTCCCATCCTTCACTCTCAGAGATCAGTAGGTCTGTGAGAATGCTCGCAGAACCCCTTCAACCCACCTTAGCCTGCAGCCAGCATCAGCATCACCTTTGTGGAATTTATTTTACTTGCTCCTTACAAACTGCCTGCACAGAGATGCCCTTGCACAGTGCTCTGTCCCCAGAGGTTTTTGCAGGATAGAACTGAGTACACAAAAGGTGTCATATGATCTATGAACATAGACTCCAAAGAAATGTTGGGACAGCAAAAGATGCCAGCAGGGACTGCTATGGGCAGCAGAGATGGACAGGGAAGGAGAGGGAAGTGTCCATCACGGTGGGAGGACGGATTTGGGGAAGTCATGGTCAGTCCCTCCATTGCAGACACCTTCATCTGAGCAGGCCCTGCCAAGTCTCCTCTGCCACCCAGCAGCCTCTCTGCGCTGACAGCCTTGGGGTCTGGGCCATTAACCCTGTCCTTTGTGTCCAGACCTCTGGCAGAGGACAGGGACATCCCTCCTGCTATGGACATTTTTCCAGCCTGCTGACAGAGGGACTCGAGTGCCTTGCCTGCAATGTCACCATCTGGCAGGTGACATGTCCTGCTGGGTGAGGTGAAGGTGTTCCTGAGTGCCCCTCTGCCTCCGTCTCCTTGCCTGAGTTGGCATTAGGGTCCTGGTGTTGTTGCTCCTTCTTGCCCCTCCTCTCCGTGCTGCTCTTGTTCTTCTCTTGGGCTCCCTGGGGTTGGTGGGTTTTCAGTGCTAGTTTGGACACCTACCCTGCAAGTTGTGGAAGAGAGGAATATGCGTGGGAGTGAGATGTCCCCAGCCCCCCTCTAACTTGTGCAGCTCCAGGAAATGCCATCCATGGGGTTAGGAATGGAGCTGACTCTCCCTTATGCAGAGCCCATCTTCAGTGCACCTTCATCTGACCATTTCTCTGTCATATTCTGCTAGACTTTGAGATGTCCTCAGGGGAGGGTCATTGCTGCCCCCAGCTGTCTCTGTTGATGTCCAAGACACCTGTGAGGAATATGCACAGGTGCTGAGAGTGTGGAAAGAGTGTTTGGCAACTGTTCATGGGCAGCTGAAAAATAGCCCCATGTGTCCTTGGCTACAAGTGGAACATGGAGATTTCCTTTAGGTGCTGGGAGAAAGGGAGAGAAGTTGGAGATCTGTGAGTCTGAAATTGGGCTTGTCTGCTCCTAGCAGGGGTGGGAATCTTTTTAGGGAAACACACAGAGTGATCATCATGCAGCTCAAAGAGGTGTGGGCACACGACAACTAGAATGTAGGCAAATAGGCAGATGATCTGTCCTCACTCTGCACAAGGTGACTATGAATCCACTTCTCACAGGATTCCCAGTAGAAATGCTGAGAATTTTGCCTTTGAGGAGCACTCCCCAGGGGCAAGTGCGGCAACTCAAAGAAAACAACAAATCCCCTCCAAAATCCCCAAACTGTGCTCTCAACACCCATTTTTTAGAAGAGGTGGTGTAGATGCTGAAAATCTCTTCTACATGCCCAGAGGATTTCACCTGAAAAACTGTGAATCTCAGAGCTCCCTGTTGTCCCCTTCCCACTACTGCAGAGCAGGACAGATGTCTGTGAAGCCCACAGGAAGATGTTCCTGCTCCTCATATCACACATTCAGTCACCCCAAACTGGAGCTCAAGCAAGGAGCTGCACAAAGATCCCCTCGGTAAAGAGATGCAATTTGGGAGGTGTATTAGAACTGGAATATTGGCCTTTTTACTGGAAAAAAACCTTTGTAACGTCAATATCTTTTCTTCTTTGAACAGTCCACAAAGCCTGGAGACAGAAAAATGTCCAACAGCAGCTCCTTCAATGAGTTCCTCCTCCTGCCATTCGCAGACACGCGGGAGCTGCAGCTCTTGCACTTCTCACTCTTCCTGGCCATCTACTTGGCTGCCCTCCTGGCCAACGGCCTCATCATCACAGCCGTAGCCTGCGACCACCACCTCCACACCCCCATGTACTTCTTCCTCCTCAACCTCTCCCTCCTTGACCTTGGCTCCATCTCCACCACTGTTCCCAAATCCATGGCCAATTCCCTGTGGGACACCAGGGCCATTTCCTACTTAGGATGTGCTGCACAGGTCTTTATGTTTGCCTTTTTCATGTCAGCAGAGTATTATCTCCTCATTGTCATAGCCTATGACCGCTACGTTGCCATCTGCAGACCCCTGCACTATGGAACTCTCCTGGGCAGCAGAGCTTGTGTCAAAATGGCAGCAGCTGCCTGGGCCAGTGGCTTTCTCTATGCTCTCCTGCACAGTGGGAACACATTTTCCCTACCGCTCTGCCAAGGCAATGAGGTGGAGCAGTACTTCTGTGAGATCCGCCAGATCCTCAAGCTCTCCTGCTCACACTCCTACCTCAGGGAAGTTGAGCTTCTTGTGGTTAGTATCTGCTTAGGCTTTGGGTGTTTCATTTTCATCGTGGTGTCCTACATGCAGATCTTCAGAGCTGTGCTGAGGATCCCCTCTGAGCAGGGCCAGCACAAAGCCTTTTCCATGCGCCTCCCGCACTTGGCCGTGGTATCTCTCTCTGTCAGCACTGCATTTTTTGCCTACCTGAAGCCCCTCTCCTTCTCCTTGCCAGCTCTGGATCTGGTGCTGGCTGTTCTCTATTCAGTTCTGCCTCCAGCAGTGAACCCCCTCATCTACAGCATGAGGAACAAGGAGCTCAAGGATGCCATTAGGAAAGTGATTTCATGGACGTTTTTCAGCAGTGGTAAAATTGCCATTTCTCTCCATAATTACTCTTTCTGTATCCCAACCAGATTGAGCACTGTTTCTTCATGTTATTTTTATTATGGCTTTCATTAGTAGTAATAATGGTTGCCATGTTGTTACACAAATTCTTGGTTTCATGGTATTTATTCTGAGACTGCACTGTCTCACCTAGTCCATTAAATTGTGTCGAATGCTGGATCAGGAGAGGCTCCCTCACTGGCTCCTATGTGATAGAAAAGGTTCTGCCCAGTGCACTGCCTGAAGGCTTGACTTCCTTCAAAGCTGGTGTCAATAATATGCCCAAGAAACTGCACACCAGAAGGGCCTTCTGAGCTGCTTGCTCCATGGGTTCAGCATCAAAAACTCATCATCTTGTAATGATCTCTACAGAGATCAAGGGGTGGATTTGGGAAGCACTTATCAGTGTCCAGGAATAGTGTAGAGGTTGAATGATGCTGCATTTACACGGCCAGAGCTGTGCCACATGTTAAAGCACAGTGTCAGATTCCTGTCTTTCTGGAGGGGAAGCTGGAGATGCCAGGAGAGCAGGGCGTGGAACCTCACAAGGGGAGAGATCCTCCAAGGTGGAGGCACCTAAAGGTAACACACTAAACCCAGGTTTTTGGGGACAAGGCAGACCTCAGGATTTAGAGGTGCACCTGGACACAGCCAGTACCCTCAGAAATGTCCGTAGTTCCTCCCAGCACCTGACACATCCTCAGACTCCTGGGGGGAATCAGGGCCACAAACCCCCTTTGGTTGAGTCTGCTTCCCTCCCTGAGCAGAACAGCAGCCGTGGAGACACCTCCTGATCCCTGTGTGCTCAACTGCCCATTTGCTCTGTGAAGCAGCACTGTGAGCTCAGGGTCTTGTGGGGAGAACAGAGAAGGGAATGGTGGGAACAGGCAACGGAATCAGAGGAGGGATTGTCTGAAATGACAAGGAAGTGGAACTGAATGTGAAGGGGTCTTGGAAAGAAAAATGCTGACATTGACTCCAAGACAATACTGGTGCACTACAGCAAGCTCCAAGACAATACTCAGGGTGTGGGTGCACTACAGCGAGCGCCTGGTGCAGAGCCAGACAACCCTGCTGTGGTGGCCCACTCCATGGCCTGGGAAGGATCAATGCTGCCCATCCTCCCAGCTCATAGGCACATCAACCCTCCTGAAGGGTGGCACCAAATATAAGGCTGAGACCCCTTTCAGAGACCTGCACTGAAGGAAGCAGGACCCAGGAGCTACATCACTTTGCTGCTGTCTCTGAGGACCTGCCCCCAGCACACGTCCTTGAGACAGTCTCCTGCACTCTGCCTGCTGCCCACCCAATCTCCTGCACTCTCCCGCGTGCCCCTTTCCAGCCCCTCCACTGCTGCCCTATGCCCCTTGCAGTCTCACCCCCACCAATGACAGGCTCACAGCAACTCAGAAAGACTGTTTATTTGCGCAGGAAACGGCCATTTGTGTTTTTGCGGAGGGCTCTGCGCAGCTGGTGATTCTGCAGTTCTTGGCTGCGGAGGTTGCCCAGCACCAACATCCTGTGCGAATCAGGAGAAAGAGGTTGAGCCACTCTGGATACCTAGGCACCCGCTGAGAATTTGATGGTGCATCCTAGCCCCCCAGCCCATCTCCATGGAAGGCTGTTTGAGGCCAGGGCAAGCTCCAAAGCCACTTGTGTGCCCTGGGACTGGGCTCTATTTACCGTTGAGCCTCTTCCTGCTCCTTCAGCCTCTGCCGGTTCAGCTGGACCTTGTCCTTCCAGGCGTCCCGAATCACCTTGTAGGATGCCGTGAGCTGCACATTCAGCTTGGCTCGCGGTGACAGATCCCTGCAGGCGGAGCGACCAAGTCCCTTTGCCACTCTGATGGCTCCTTCCCTCCCTGGCCCCATCCCCTCACAGCAGAGGAAACCAGGGGCTCTTGCAGGCCGTGCCCAGAGCAGAGGGATTTGCGGGCCAGTATCCACACACCATCCTGGTCCAGCACGGTCCAAGGACCTGGCTTGACGCAGCAACCCCATGGACACTCACGTTTTGGCTGGCTGGCCTGTGGCTGGGGAGCAGCGCTGCTCCACACGGAGCTGCTTGTTCAGAATTTCTATCTGTTTGGCAAGGGCAAGAAGAGCAAACGGTTTGAGGGCGGCAGGGGGAATGAGGGAGACAGCGCTGGCTCCCTGGCAGGGGAGGCGCCAGGTCCTTGCAGGCAGCAGCCACCTGCGCCCTGGCTGCCTGCGAGGCCCCACCACCCTGCAGGTGGGATATGGCCCTTTTCCCCAGGGCTGTCCTAGGCATCCCCTACCTTTTTGCACTGCCGGCTGCACTTGTCCTTCATTGCCTGCAGCTCCTCCAGGATTTCACGGTCCGCCTTCGCCTTCTCTTGGAAAAGGGAGAGGCGGGCAGCTCTCGCAGGGTGCTGCGGGGCAGGGAGGGCTGTTTCCTGGAGGAGCACAGGAAGGAACAGGATAGACTTCATTTGGTGAGGGATCTCGCGGCACTTGGGAGCCTTGTTGGCTTGTGCTCTTCACCCTCTCTCCAGCGCCTGCTCCTGAGCCTCCCAGACAGCTGGGCTGCTGCCAGCATGATGCAAAGCTGCTCTCTTATGCCTTAAGTGAGCAGACTCAGCAAAGCAGCCCCAGGTGTCCAACCCCATCCAAGCCAACCAGCACCATCTCGGGAAGGGCAAAACCCCAGGAGAGTTTCTACAGGCATGTGGTGAGAGCCGACTGAAAAGGCTGATGCAAAAGCAGAGCCAAGCATGCAGGCTGTGGGGCCGGATCCCCCTGGGGATGCTGAATGTCCTAGTGATCCCACCCTGCGGGCCCATGGCACGGGGAGTCTCGCCAGAGCGAGCTTTGCTGCTAGCGGGAGAGATGCGAGTGTTACCCGGGGCCCCATCACGCACCTGTGCTGCAGTGCCTGGAGCGGCACTGGCAGGGCCAGTGCGAGGTGCAGCTGGGGGATGAGGCACGTGCTGCACCTGGGCCTCCTTTTCCCATGAGGGCACCAAGAACTGCCCCGATAGGTCTGTGAAGGTCCTGAGAAGAGAGTGTGGGCTGAATTAGGAGGAGGTCAGGAGGTGTTGGCTCCCGGGAGCCTCACAATGGGATTCCTGAAACCTCCCGGGACTTGTTGCTGGAGCAGTAACTCCGCACTGGGCATTTGCATTCTGCTCCCCTAAAGCTCATGACCCTGGAGGAAAAGGAAGGGGATGGGAGGCTCCTTGGCAGAGTGACTCAATTTTGCCACCCAGTGAGACAGCAGCCATGCCTGGGAGCCGTGTGTTGGGAGGCACTGGGAGACCTTCGGGCCAGCACGTCCCAAGGGGCCCTCATCCCTCCTGCCCAGGCTCTGTCTCACCTGGCAGAAGGTGGCTTCTCCAAGCCTGGCTGCCTGCTGCGTGCGCCCCAGCTGGGCAGCAAGGGGAGGCAAACCTGCCTGCCATGCTGCAGGAGTGCGCCAGGATGCTGCTCTGTAAGCAAGAAACACGGGAGCTCTTCAGCACCACTGCTGTGCAGCAGGCTTGGACCTGGCTGCTACTAGCCAGGGCGGTGGCAGAGGACCCCAAGCTGGTGAGGAGGCAGCTTTGGTCTTACCCTTGCTGGGCCTGGTGCTCCCGAGCTCTTTCCCCTTTTTCTTCCCGCCTGGGGAGCTAGCGGGGGCAGCCTTTGCTTTTGGGCTGCATTCCACCCTGACCTGAAACCTGGAAAGCAGAGGGAAGGCAGGTTGGAGGATAAGTTTCTTTCTCCCCTTTGCACCTTGTGGCCACTAATGTTCCTGGCTGCCCACGGAGGTCTCCTTGCCAGCCATCTACTTGTGTCCCTGCTGCTTCTCTGGGGAGATTTGGCAGTTTCCTCCAAGGGCAGCAAACCTGGCCTAAGTGGTGGTGACATCTTCTGAGCTCCATGCTGAGCACTGAGCTCCAGTAGCGAGTACTCCCGAGCAGGAACAGGGAAGCTGTGCTCCGGGCGCACACTCACCTTGGGAAGACGTAGATACGCCGGGACGGGATTACTGGGATGTTGGCCGGCGGAGTGGGGACCACCAGTTCCTTGAGCCACGGTCTCTGCAATGTGGACACACACGGTGGGAGGTTGGCAGGGCGGCTTGGTGCCCTTGGTCCTGCTCCAAGGGGAGTCTGCTGCTCCAAGCCTTCTTGCCAGCCCTCTGCCGTGCACCTTAGCCCCTCGTTCTGGTGTGCACAGCCTGCCTGGCAAGGGCAAGGGGAGAGGGGCTAATAGCCATGCCAGGCTGTAAGGAGAAGACTCAAGGAGTTTGGGGGCTGCTCTCTCTGTGAGAGGAGAATTTGGTGGGGCCAAGCACTGCGGCAGGGGTTGGATTATCCCACCAGCCCCCAGCAGCCCAAGAGAGGCCAGGTGGCACCTCCTTTTGCAGGATGCCCACTGAAATGGCTGTGGGCCTAGCAAGCTGAGGGACTTACACTGCGCAGGGCTGCAATGAGGCTTGCAGTGGTCTCCAGCTGCTGGATGCAGCTGCCAAAAAACTTCATTCTTATTACATCTCCCTCGCGGCCCAGGACCCCGACGTCCTTGAAGATAAAGGAGACATTCTCCTGATACTTCAAGTGGGATGAGAACAGGATGATGGTCTCATCCACACAGTCTTCCACCACAGGCCGTGGCAGGGAGGTGGCCTGACTCAGATGCCTGAAATCCAAGGGCTCGATCTTGATGTTCTCTGCAAGGAAGAGGAGCGGGGTCAGCGCTGCAGCAAAGTGGGTGGCTGGAGCCAGGTGTTAGGGCAGCTGAGGGAAGAGCGCCCATCTTTACGGTGCCATCTTTGCAACCCCATCCTGTAGAGGAGCACCCACCCACTGCCCACCAGAGGGGACAAGGGAAATGGAGGGTGGCCCAGTGCTGCCAACTCACCGGGGACAGTCACTTTGGGGCGTTTCAGCCACTGTTGCCAGGCTGGGTTCGTGGCCAGCTTGAAGATGGGTCTTCGGACCATCAGCACTTTTTCTGGCCCCAGCCACAGTGGCTCTTGCACCACACAGAAGGTGCCAAGCCCCGTAATCAGCACACCCTGCAGAGGCAAAAGACAAGGTGAAGGCATCAGCCTTCTGGAGATGGCCCAAGTGACGGGTGTCAGCATGTGGGGCTGATGTTGCTGCTGCTGAGGAACTGTGGGGCAAGAGGGAGTCCTTGGGAGAGCTTTGGAGGAGAGTCACTTTTCCAGGATTCTGTCCTTGGCCTGATCCAAGAATTTCCCAACATCCCAGAACTTGAGAAGATGCCAGAGTTCACTGAGGACATAAAAGCAGGAAAATATCTCCATCTCTCGTCTTGGTCTCCTCCCTTTTGTCACCATGCGGCAAAGAGCAGGCCGCCGAGGTGCCCCACAGTTTCCCCTACAGAACTGCACACGGTCTCTCTGCCGGCTTGCTGAGGAGCTGCTCTGGTGGCAGGGTGCTGCTGTGGCTCAGGGGGCAGGATTGCTCCCTGGGTGCCCAGACTCCCTGGCCAAGCGAGCTTCCCGACAAGGGGAGGGGAGCAGGAGAGCAGCCCACCTTGTTCAGCATCATCTGCTGCAGGATGTAATTGGACACTGCGTCCCAAATCGCCACAATCTCTGCAGAGCAAGGGAAAGAGACGTCAGCCCCTGTCAACCTGCTGATGGCTGATCTGCAAGCTGCCCAGCCCAGGGTGACACATGCAGGTGTACGCAAACCCTCCAAGATGCCCCAGTCCCAGCCCTCGAGGGGTCCTCAGCCCCCATTTTTAGTCTGCCAGGCTTCCGCAGAGCCCAGGGCCAGTGTGGAGCAGGGAGAGGGACAGGGGGGTAGGACCAAGGACTGTGGGCACCTGACCCCTGGGGAAGCAGCTCCCCAAGGCCTCACCCTCCATGGAGACTTTCAGGAGCGTGGGGTAGAGGAGCCTCATCTCCGGACGGAGGGTCTCAGTCCAGGAGCCCTGCATCTTGCTCGGCCCCTCGCCCTCGCCTCTCCTCTCTAGCAAGGCGCACAGGTCTCTTGCAGCCTCCTGGCCCCAAACCTCTCTGCACCGCGCTCGCCTCGCCTCCCGTTCGCGCTTCTCGCCACGCAGCGGCTGCACAGGGGGGCAGTGGGGAGCGCCACGAGCAATGGCCAGCAACAACCAGGCCTTGCAGAGAAGTGCAGCTGCTGCGGCACCGGTGGGGACATCTTATAGGAATATGTTCTTGTGATGAGACAAGGCCTGCTATGAGCTCAGCCCGTGTCATTGGGGGAGTGTCCCAAGCAGGGCTGTGAAGCCCCCGGCTGGACCTGGAGCCGCTCTCCGTCCTTCTGCCTCCCTGGCACAGCCATGGCCAGGGCCGCGGGCACATGGGGCCGACATGGGCACCGTCCCCGTGGGCAGCACTCCCTGACACCCCTCTGGCCGTGCCCGTCGGCAGCGTCTGGGCCAGAGCGCCCTGGCACTGGGGGCGCTGGGGCTGCCCCCTTGGTTCCATCACGGAGCTCCCCTCCTCCCTGCGGGTGCTGCTGCAGGGCGCCCGCGAGGGCAGCGAGTGCCCGAGGAGATGGGGGAGGCGGCACGGATGGGCACCTTGGTGGCTGGGTCCTCCTTGTGCCGCAGAGCCCCATCCCGTGTATCACAGTTTAGCTTCTGTTTTTTCATATTTTTCCTCCCTTTTTGCTTATTTTCATTTTTATTTCCATTGTTTTTCATTTTTTTTGCATTGTTTTCTTTTTTGTTTTCACCTTTTCAAGGCTCTCTTTTTCCTTTCATTTCCAGCTCCCTCTTTTATCCTTTTTTCTTTTGTTATCACTCCTTTTATCCTTTGTTTCCCTATTTCTCCCTTTTTTGGATTTTTTCTTTGTTTTTTTCCTTTTTAGCTATATCCTTTTTTCCGCCTCTCTTATTTTTTCCTTCATTCTTTGCCCCCTTTTACCTTTTTCTTTCCCCCTCTCTTTTAGTTTTTTCTTTTGTTCCCCCTTTAATCATTTTTCATTTTTTTCGCTTTTTGTTTTTTCCTTCATTTTTCCTCTTTTTAACTTTTTCATTCATTCTCCCCCTCTTTCAGCTTTTCTCTTTCCTTCTCCCTCTATTTTTCAGCCTTTTTATTCCATTTCCCCCTCCTTTTTAGTTTTTTCTTTCATTTTTCCCCCTTTTTTCCCTCATAGTACTATTATTTCGGTGAAGATACTTTTACAGGTTTATGCTCCTATTCAGAAAAGAGTTACCCACAGTGTTTTTAAGCCATTGGTGATGGAAGGAGGCTTGGCGGGGGGGGTACGACTGGGGGGACCGAGGCTCAGGAAAAGTCCCAAGTGTTGGGTCTGTCATGTGTAATTTGTGGGGGCGCCAAGGCAGGACGTGGAGGTGCAGAGGGGGCAGGAGGCAGCTGTGCAGGTGGGACATGTCGCCCGCGGGGCCTCCCAGAATGGGGGGATATTCAGCAGGAAAGGGGGAGGCAGCGCTGCCTGGGCCCCCTGCGGAAGGTTGGTATTCACAAGTGCCCTTGGAATAGAAATGGGGCCCTGTACCTTGCAGCCCATTGGGGAAAACGGCCATGTGACGGCGCTCACAGGGTTTGCAAGAGAGTATTGCTGGCAAAAAGTACTGCTTGCTGCCCATGAATCAGGACCTGGAGGTCCTCAAGTTGAAGTCCTTTTTTCTAGATTGTTTTTGATTCTTGCTGTTTGCCTGAGTCTGGTGCTGAGTGAGGATCTTGCTGTCTAAAACTCTTGGATGTTTGTCTCTCTCTTGTTGCAGACCATGGCAGCCAATGGGCTTTCGACAGATGCCCTCCTTGACAAGAGCATGAAGATGAGGAGAGAGTCTGGAGAGCAGAAAGTGCTCTGGGCCTGGCGACTCCTGAATGTCTCCATTGCGGGCATGATGTCTACAGATATGTACGTTGATCATTAATCTGACGCAATTACATAAAACATCCTGCTATGTATAGGTCTCGATATTTCCCAGAACCCAGTTACTGACAATTGGTAAGTTTTTTTTTTTTTTTTTTTTGTCTTTTATTTTTCCTTGTCAGGACTGGACAATGTTCAAACTCGTACTACAACATCCCCTTCTGGCGACTCTGGTATATTGGTGAGTTGTCAGTGCCCAACAATGAGTTTTGGTAAGGAGAGAATGTTTTGTGCTTTCCTTTTCTTGCTGGAGAAAATGTTTTAAAGGCAGTTTAAAAAAAGAAACCTAAATATCAGAACTTCATTTAATTTGCTTTTATCCCTCATTGTAGTGACAGGAAAGGGTGTATGGGCAGCTGTGTTGTGGGGCTGCATGCCATTTCCAGATAATGGAAGTTCCTTTCAATGGACTAGACTCCAAAGGAGCTGTATCAAATCCTCTTAGAGGATGGAAAGGAGAAAGAGTGAGGCAAATGTGGAGATGAGTGACAGAAGGTTTGGCCGGTGCGGAAAATCTTGCTGTCAAGAACTGAATGTCCACAAAGGAGACAGAGGAGTCTGTGACACTGTGGGGTCTCTCCAATTGGTGGAGGCTGCAGCCTCCCTTTATCCTAATTCCCCACCCGAGGGACGCCCTCTCCTTTTCCCCATTAGCTAAGGTACAAACAGCCCCAGAGGTGCAGGAAACTCCAGCCCCACGTCAAAAGGAAGCTCATGGTGGAGGAGGACCCAGCTGCACCTGGCCCATAGAGGCTCTCTGACCCTCCACACAGGGCTCCCAGGATCCATACAGGCCTTGCAGCATCCCAGGCGTGGTGCTTGGTGTTGGAGAACATCGCCACAGCCAGCAATAAGTAGCCTCTGGCCACAGAAGGTCATGCCTGGCTGGCTTGCCCCACCATCCTTGTGCTCTCCATCCTTGTGCTCCCATCCCTGCTGCCCCAGCACTCACCTTCCTTGTGCGCTTGCACCTCACAGGACACCCATTGCTGGGCTGGGAGCAGGTGTTCGCCTGCCTCTCCTTCTCCATCTCCAGAGCACTTGCTACAGCTGGGGATTGCTGCTGTGGGAACAAATGGGAGCTGCTCCTTTTGCTGGAGCTTCTCTCCTCAGAGTCCTGAGGGTGGTGCTCTAGCCCAGCACAGACTTGGTCGCCATGGGCACTGCCCCATCACAATGGCCCTGGGGACATGATGCCACTGCCATCACAAAGCCCTGGCGGTTGCCATGCGGACTCCCAGAGGTATGTCCTGGTGGTGGCCAAGGGCACCCACAACTCATCTCAGTGCCTTAGTAGTCACCGAAGGGAGTCCCAGAGCCCTCATTTCATCTTTCCATCCCAGGCCCTAATCCATTCCAATCCCTCAGAGATATGGGTGTCTCTGAGACCCCTGACCTTTGCCAGCCATTGAGCTGACAGCTCCAAATCCACAGGTCCCTTCTTTAGAAAGAGTGTCAGAATAGCAGATTCTTTGAGCCTGCAATGGGGGAGACAGCTGGAGGTAGGAATCCAGTACCCTGCTGAAGGCGGGTCCCAGGACAGGTGTTGTCATTGGGCCTTTTCCAGTGAAGTTTTCATTATCTCTGAGGACAGAAGATTTGAGAACCTCTTTGAGTCCCTGTGCCATAGTTTGGCCTCCCTCATGGTTTTGTATTTGGGAGAGCACAGCCAGTGGGGCCACAGACATGTGCTGCTCCTCTTTTTGAAACAGTGGAGACCATGCCGGTATACCAGATCCCATTTGGGCTCTCCAATTCTGCACAGAAATGAACAAATGGGAGGGGGTTCAGCACAGGGACACCGAGTTGGTCAGGGTACATGCTGGAGTGTGGGACAGATAAGGAGAGGCTGGATCTTCATGCTGTGCACTAGTACCTTGTGGAGGGCACAGAGGGCACAAAGCACCAGGATTTTCTTGGAGGGGCACACTAATTGCATGGAAGGCAGCAGGGAAAATATGGACAATGGGAAATTCTTCTCAGATGTTAAGAACAAATCTTTTTCTTCACAAAGTGTGGGATAGGAATGCAGAGAGATTCTCAGATCTTCATCCTCAGAGATCCCCTAATACAGGCTCTGGGAATCTGCTCTCCTGAGACAGGCTCTACAGGGTCTTTGCTTTAAAAGTCCTCAGCAAGGTTTCTTGGTCTGTGGTGTTTGAGATGGAGATGATGTGTCAATAAAGAGCAAACATGCCCTTAACACGTCTTCCTTCCTTCCTTGCAGAGGGCATGAGACAGGCCCATAATTTCTGGCAGACTCCAAAACCATGGGTCTGGCCAGGTAGAAAATCTGGGCAAGTTCCTCCAGATCCCCATTAATTTTGCCCAGCTTTCCTTCCTCTGACCCCGAGGAAAGCGTTTTCTCATCTTGTACCTTAGTTAGTTCTCGACATATTCCATGACACCTCCAGGTAGTGTTTTTCCCATGAGTTCAGTTCCTGGCACCCTGCCTCTCTTTGGGATCTCTAGAGCCCTGGCACTCTGAATCTCTCCCACTTTGACCCTGGGCACCTCAGGACAGGCCCCCACACTGCGGTGCTGCTCTGCGGACTCCCGTATGGAGCCTGTAAGGCACTGCCGGCCTCAGGAGCTGCATTTTGTCTTGTTCAGAAACTTGTGGGGTGACCACCTCACCTCTCCCCAACTGCCAAAGCTTGTGAGCACCCCTACAACCAACATCCCTGCTAGACGTTTTATGTAGTCCTTGGGCAAATCTTGCAGAAGAGACAACTCATCTGCCTTGAATCCTGTCAGAGATGTGGCATTCCAAGCCACTACCAAGGAAAACATGACCTTTACTAATTTCTTTGGGTTGCTTATTCTAGCATCTATTCTATGGCACAGTGAGCCCCACTCCACATCCTGAGTTCTCTCGCCCTTCTCTCCCCTGTCTTCTCTGTGTCTGCTCAGTCTGCTCTGTGCACCAGGATCATAAGAAGTATTGGTTAGGGAGCTCCCTTGAAGCCACGACAAGTTGTGGAGCTGAAGGCCTGATGGAGGAAGTCTGGGACGTGGCTATTTCCCCTGTCCCCTCCTGCTCCTGGCCTGAGGGTTCAGGAAGGCCCAGTGCTTTCGGTGTTGGTGGGTTGGGTTTCCTATGACATCCTCAGCTCCTGCTTGGGTTGCTCTGAGCAGCCAGAAAAATCTCTCCTCTCTAGGAAATAGCATCAGAGGATTTTTCCTACTTTTGTGGAAAAGCTGAGGCAGGTCTGGGATCTCCAAAAGGAGCATGGCCCACATCATGACCCAGGAGATGTGTGGCTCTCTCATTCCCGTGTGTCCTGCTTAAACTGACAGTTTCTAACACCATCTTTACAGGACACGAGCTGGCCGTTGTAAAGCCACGGTATTGGGACTCCTTTTACTCTGTTCACTCAGAGCCCCAGCCACTGGTTTGCACTCCAGAGAGTTTAAAGCTTGCTCAGTCTTTTCAGTAAGGCTTTCCCTTGTGGCCAGGGGACCTCATTGTTGACATCGTGGACTTAGCCTACAGTCAAAGAGCATAAATCTTATTTATGGAATTATTTCATGATTTATTTCTGTTTCTTTGTAATTGAGAAAAATCCTGGGCCTATTTGGAGCTAGTTCTCTAAGGAAAGCAGTTGAGAGTTGGGGCAGATGAGCTGTAACCTTCAGTTTCAGACATCAGAGGAATAGGGAAGCTTCTAACAGGAGTGATGGAAGTCCCAGGTGGCTGATGAGAGAAATGTCAGGGCTGGGGAGGCAGAGGGAAGAGTGTCCATACAGTGCCTGAGCTCTGGGACACTCTTTTCCCTACATGCACAGACTTCATTGGGAGTCACTCTGGATTGATACAGTTTGGAGGATGTTGCTGTCACTTTGAAAGCTGAATATTAATAATAGCAATAAAAACCTTTAAAGGCAGAAATACTTGTATGTTGTTGATGTCTCCAACTTTCAGCTACACTCCTGAAATCTCTCCAATTAGCCTTGCAAGACCTGATGAAAATCACAAGGGCAGACATAGTTGGTCAAAGCTTTTTGCTTTTTAATGAGCCCCATAGTGTATTTGGTGCTGAGCCCATGAACCTCAGTTACTGAGAGGAGACTGAACAAAATGTTCAAGAATTCAAAGTCAGAAGCAACCTCCAAAGTTCTGTAGAACATTAATGGGTCCCACTGAGAGTCGTTAGCAGCAAAGATTCCCTAGGGGCTGATTAGAGGAGAAAACTGTGATCACTGGTAACAGGTAGGCAGAGGAAATGTGCAGGTGGCTCTGATCCCACGTTAACCCTTGATGTGTTTGATCAGGCAGAATGTCCAAGCTGGGTCACTGAGCTTCCTCAAAGGGAGATCCTTTCCCCTACATGTTTTCCAGGTCCTCCTGGGGACGTTATGTGGGTGGGGGTGTGCAGTGCTCAGTGCAGGCCAATGATACGACACTTTCAGGGTGTTGGCAAGGGGAACAATGAGGCCCCAGTGCCTCCTGGTAGGTCTTGGTGGCAGAGACAACAGCCATTGTCAAGAGGATGCCAACCTTGTTTGGGGTGTTTGAGCTTTGGCAGTGCCTTTCGCTGTCTCCACCAGAGTCTGTCCTATGTTGGTTCAAAACTGTGGCTGTGCCCATGCAGCCTGTAAACGCCCAGCCTGCTTCCTCACTTTGCTCTCACACGGGATCTCCTTCCCTTCACTAATGTCTCTCCATCCCCACTGGCTGTTCCTTGTAACACAAAGCCAAGGGATGATCCTTGCGTCCTGGTGGGTGGCCTGTTGCACCACAGCACCAGCCTTCAGGTGACATTTCCTCATTCTAATGCACAGTCTGACATTCCCAAGATGGGGATTTTCCAGGATATTTCATTTTTTCATGCGGCTTCCCACTACCAAGGAAATCTCCTGGCAGCCCCACAATGTGGGGAAGAATATAACCTTGTCTATGAAGACAGAGCGGAACATGAGGAACTGGGGACTGGCCTGAAGAGAAGGGCCTGCATGTTGCAAGGGAGGCCATATGAGCCAGTGGTGCATGTTCACGTGAATAAGGCCAGACACCTATGGGACTGCATTAGTGGTAGCATGGCTACCCAGAGGAGGGGAGCTGTTATCCCTCTCCAACGGGGTCTTTGTGTGAAGGCAGTGGTGGGAATCAGTTTTGGGGAACAGGTGTGAAAACCAAGGTGTCCTACAGTGTTTGCCCACCAACCATTTCTGAAAGGCCTGATTTTTCTCTTGTTTCCCTTTTGAATGTGCTAGGAACATGGTGGCTGTGCTGGACACCCCATGCACCTGACATAGCCTAGTAGGCCTGTTGTCATTTCATGAAACCAATGGTCTGCAGTGAATTATGCAAGGTCTTTGCCATGTCTGGTTCTGCAGAAGTCTGAGCGAGTAGAGCTCTAGAGGGTCGTAGGCACTGAGATGTCAGATGGCCAAGAAGATTCTCCACCTGGCTGATGCAGGAGATGGCCATGGGTCTCCTCACTGGTCTCTCAGAGCAAGTAGAAACTTGCACAAATCTTGGACCAACCTTTGTCCCTTCTGAAGTCCAAAGGGGTGAGCGTGTGTGTACAGCTGACTCCCTGCCACCATCTCCACTGACTACAATGGGAGCTTGGACAAGGAACTCTCATGCGCATAGCTGTTTTCTGGACCCCAAAAGTTGGGCAAACAGAATCCTCTTCTGAGACTGTGGAGTGTTAGATGTGCTGGCATTAGATGTCCTGCTGTACTCCTCCAGATTAGGTCCTGAAGCATGAGGAAATGGACTTGTGCTGTTCTTGCCCCTGTGCATGTGTTCCATCTGCTTATGAGATGGGAGCAGGGTCTTGTAGAGCAGGACACGTCCACCTCTCTTAGATAACCATCCTCTGATGAGACCAACTGCAATGTCTCAGTCTCTCTCCACGGCTAACAGAGAGACCATTGGTGACCATTTTGTGGACGTGAGTGGACATTTGCCATAGGTGGCAGGGGTGACCTTTCAGTACCTTTCAGGAACCATCAGCCCTGGAGCCCTGTGACCATCTCAGGAATGCACAAGGGACGCAAAATGTCCCGTCTTCAGTTGGGTCCCTGCTCCTGAGCTGGGCCTGGCTCCTGGGACTGCGGGAGCCCATGGCAACCTGGCAGGTGCTGCAGAGAGACAGCTCTGCCCAGGAGCAGCTCCTCATAAAGGAGCACCAAGACTCAGGGCACTGCCCGCAGGCACCAGGCTGGGATGAGTCGCTTCTAAGTGAAAGACAGTTGGGAATGGGAGGAGACCCGAGAATCTCAGTGCAGGGAGAAATCTTCCGAGCCCTTGACACGGTAAGTCTGTGTCTGCGGGGCAACAGTGCTGTGGGTCCTGGAAGGAGCTTCTGAACCTGGCACCTTCAGATCAATAGGATGTGTCAGGGTGTCTCTCCCAGCCTCTCCTGTTTGAATTAGGGGGTTGCTTTAGAGCAGGGATTCCCAGCCACATGTTCAGAGGGACAGGGCATCACAACTGCCCTCTAACAGGGACGGTGCTGGGATGCACCCAGGTGTACATGGGCTGTAATTCAGAGCCGTGTCCAAGTACCCCAGGGTGCTGTGCGCTGGGGCAGTGACTCTGCCCCTGCGAGGGTCGGCACTCAGCCTGCCCGGGGAAAGCCCCACGGTGCTGCAGGGAGATGCTCTGGGTGGGAGGAGAGACCCCCATCAGGGCAGGCTCATTTTCTGAAGGAGCCTCTCCAAGAGAACAGTCAAGGCAGTATTAATGTTAAAGACAAGGAGCTTTCACGAGTCTGTTTTCAGTTTTGTCCTGTTTGTTAAGGGTCAGGGGTGTGTGGAAAGGAGATGCCAAGTTGGGGCAGGAGACTGAGACTCCCAGTTCCTTAAATGGAGAGATCTGTGAGGAACTTCAGCAAGTCCCTTACCCCTCCCTGACTGCAGACAGCACCAGCATCACCTTCTCTGGCCTCACCAGGGTCTGGCTGACCTTCTCCTCCCTGCCTGCAAACACAGAGATGTCCCTGGGCTGCTGCAGAACAGAGTGAGTGTCCAGAGGATGGGACAGTGTCTGTGACACTGACAGGGAGAAGACATGGGGCAGAGGTAGAGCTGCCAGCAGGAAAAGCTCCAGCAGTGGAGATACAATCAGCAAATGGGAGGGAACTAGAAACATAATTGCTATGAGAGGTGGGATTTGGATCAACGCAGTCAGTCCCTGCAACGGAGACGTCTTCCTCTAAGCAAAGCCCCGTGTCTCCTCTCCCACCCCTCAAGGCCATTGGGTCCCGGCCTCGAGCCCCCTCCGTGGTAGAAGAGGGGTTGCGTCTCTCCTGCAGCCTGGTCCTTTCCCAGTGCAGGACAAGGGGACTGAGAGGGACTGTCCTCAGATGTCACTGTCTAGGAGGTGGTGTGCGCAGCTGGGGGAGCTGAAGGTTTTCCTCAGTGCTCCCCTGTCTGCTGCTCCTTACTTTCCCTTGCCAGAAGGTTCATACTGTTGCTCTTCCGTCCTTCACCTGTCTGTACTGATCTGGTTTTGCTCTCTGTAGCTAAGGAGGGGAATTCAGCTGCAGTTCAGGCAGTAACTTCCCTCTCCCACTGCATTCCCACAAGCAACAGTGAAGACATTTAGGTGATGAGAGGACAGGGTCCGTCTTAGTGGAAATGAGATGCCCAGAAGGGTCAGTTCAGCCCCTGACTTCACTGCACTGTTCCTCTTCCTTGCTGGAGTGGGAACTGCTGTGACTGATTCAGGTCCAGACACCTCTGTTGAAGAGAGCAAACTGAAAGGGGGGTTAGATTAATCCCTCCCAGTGATCTTCCCTCTCAAACAGAGCTGCCATGAGTGTGGCCTCTCTCCCTCTCTCTCTGTTGCAATAGTAAGTGAAGAATATTCCCACTTGCCTTCACTCCACACTTCACCAAATCCCCTTCACTGAGATCACAGTACCCATCCCCAAGTTTCCCCCGCAAATGCATGAGTCAATTTGACACTTCCATTTACACCCCTTCGTAGAACAGGACCAACTGCCCTGGAGCCCAGGCACAGAGGCAGAGCACACTCACCCAGCACAAACCAGAGTTGAAGAAAGGGATCGGAACAAGGTAAAGGAAAGATCCAGTGTGGGGGTACCATGAGGAGTGGAATGGATTTTATTCAGAGAAGCTTGTTCTAACTTGTTGGTGCTTTTTCCGCATTGGAGAGTGTGCTGAATCAAGATAAAATGTCCAACAGCAGCTCCCTCAATGAGTTCCTCCTCCTGCCTTTCGCCGACACACGGGAGCTGCAGCTCTTGCACTTCTCGCTCTTCCTGGCCATCTACCTGGCTGCCCTCCTGGCCAACGGCCTCATCATCACAGCCGTAGCCTGCGACCACCGTCTCCACACCCCCATGTACTTCTTCCTCCTCAACCTCTCCCTCCTCGACCTGGGCTCCATCTCCACCACTGTCCCCAAATCCATTGCCAATTCCTTCCGGGGCACCAGGGCCATTTCCTACTTAGGATGTGCTGCACAGGTCTTTATGCTTCCCTTTTTCCTGTCAGCAGAGTATTCTCTCCTCACAGTCATGGCCTATGATCGCTACATTGCCATCTGCAGACCCCTGCACTATGGGACCCTCCTGGGCAGCAGAGCTTGTGTCAAAATGGCAGCTGCTGCCTGGGCATCTAGTTTTCTCAATGCTCTCCTGCACACTGGGAACACATTTTCCATACCACTGTGCCAAGGCAATGTAGTGGAGCACTTCTTCTGTGAGATCCCCCAGATCCTCAAGCTCTCCTGCTCACACTCCTATCTCAGAGAAGTTGGAGTTATTGTGGTTAGTCTTTGTTTAACTTTTGGGTGTTTCATTTTCATTGTGGTGTCCTACGTGCAGATCTTCAGAGCTGTGCTGAGGATACCCTCTGAGCAGGGCCGGCACAAAGCCTTTTCCATGTGCCTCCCGCACCTGGCTGTGGTCTGTGTGGTTGTCAGCACAGGCATGTTTGCCTACCTGAAGCCCCCCTCCATTTCCACCCCTCCTCTGGATCTGGTTGTGGCTGTTCTCTATTCAGTTCTGCCTCCAGTACTGAACCCTCTCATCTACAGCATGAGGAACAAGGAAATCAGGGATGCACTGAAAAAAATGATTCAATTGGTATTATTTCAGCAGCAGTAAGTTGAAATCCCATCCTTCTACTCAAGTGATATCTAATGTCTCTCAGACAACTCCTGTGATTTTGACATTCTTGCTTTAATAATGAGGTTTGTGCACAAGTTTCTGAATTCATCCCACTTCTCCAGAGGTGTTAACCGTGTCTTTCTGACCCAGAGGTCTTCTTTAAATGTGTCTATCATTGTATCAGAACTGGTATTCCCCTAATTAAAGGGTATGTTTTCATTGCATCTTGTAGATTGGGCTCTTCTTCCAAAACTGGTGCCAAGAATTTGTTCCAGGGCTTTCAGCCTGAGAGATGCTTGTTGCTTTTCTGGGGCTCTTCATGGGCCCAAGGCAATGAGCTCCTAGGGGGATATGTTAGGGAATAAGGCCTGGATTCAGTTCTCACTTGTGAGTGCTTGGTGCTCCTGATAGTGATGAATGGCCAAGTAGTATCTGCCTGGGACTGTCCCCCGTATGGTGGCCTATGACCACACTGGGGACCTTGCAGGCACAGGGAAAGGAGCTTCAAGAGCTGCCCATGATAGCTTATACCTGAAGTCATGGTCTGGATCTAGGGACACATGAACACAGCCTGAGCCATTTTATATGGCCTGTGATTGCTCAGAGCATCATTCACAGATAGAAGCCCCTTGACATGGTGTTCTCAGGTGCAATGATGCCTGTCCAGCTGGGTCTGTGTCCAACCATGAGCACAACAACTGCAGAGTCACCCTGTGACCCCAGAGCACCACAGCCCACTCACTCTGCAGAGCAGCACCAGCATCTCAGGGTCCTGCAGGGAGCACTGGGGAGGCTCCAGGACCTTCCAGGGAGACCATAACTAAGGAATTAACCTGGGGAAGGGTTTTCCAAGGAGCAGGGATATCCCTGGGGAAGGGGAAAAGGAGCAATTGTGCTCTTAGAAGGAGGAATAAATGGGGAAAAGAAATATGTTTCTGTGCATGTCAGCTAGGGGCTGGCTGCTGTGTCCCTGGCAGCAGGAGGTGCCAGCAGAGCCCCAGGACAGGGAGCCTTGTGCTGTGCTGAAGAGAGGGGCTGGCATGGGGGCTGCAGGCAGCCTGGGGTAGGGAAGCTCTGGGATACAGGAACAAGGCCCTCCCTATAGTATGGAAAGTCTTGGCAAGGGAAGCTGGAACTGAGCAGGTCCCAGAGAGGGCTCTGGATACCAAAGCTGTCTGTATGTACAGGGCAGAAAAATTCCTGACAGACAGTTTAAAGGCATGAGGAGAGCTTCAGATTCAGGCAGCCTACCCAGGAAGGCTGCATGCAGAGTCTTATGTGCATGAAGCAAGAGCAGCCACATTGGTCTGAGCTTACAATGCCCAGGATGCAGGCAGGGCCAGTAGTGCTGGGATCTATGGACAGAAGATGCCATCCTCCAGTGCTCAAACAAGAGGAGCAGGGCAGGTTTGTGGATGGTAACGGGGGTCAGGTAGAGTCCAGCAGTGGCCAGGTAACACTGGAGGGCTCCAACCAGCCCTGCTTTGGGTAGGAGGTTGGACTGGAAAACTCCAGGGGTCCCTTCCCACAGAAACTTCTCTGCAGCTCCATGGTTTCTTATTCTTTAGCCAGAGATCCAGAAGCACTGGAAGCTCACTCTGCGATGGAAGCGCCAGAAGGCCCTGCTGCTCCTACCCTTGAGCAGGTATTCACCCAACACATAGGGTCCATCTGGCCACAGAGGCATCACCCGTCCAATGCCCTGGCCAACACAGGCAATTGCAGGGTCTGTTCCTCTCATCACCGCTGCTGCTGTGCCCACGTCAAATCCTCCTGCTAGCAGATGATCTCAAAGCTCAAGGCAGCTCCAGCTCCTCCAGGGCTGTGCTGGAGCCATTCAGGATTGGGCTGAGGTGGGTCTGGCACCACCAGGTGGGTGGGAGAGGGCAGCCCCCTCTGCCACGCTGGGGCTGGGGCTGGGCACAGCTTTTCCCTGGGAGCTCCCTGCGGAGCCGCTCCAGGGAGCACCGGGGAGGCTCCAGGACCTTCCAGGGAGACCATAACTAAGGAATTAATCTGGGGAAGGGTTTTCCAGGGAGCAGGGATATCCCTGGGGAAGGGGAAAAGGAGCAATTGTGCTCTTAGAAGGAGGAATAAATGGGGAAAAGAAATATGTTTCTGTGCATGTCAGCTAGGGGCTGGCTGCTGTGTCCCTGGCAGCAGGAGGTGCCAGCAGAGCCCCAGGGCAGGGAGCCTTGTGCTGTGCTGGAGAGAGGGGCTGGCATGGGGGCTGCAGGCAGCCTAGGGTAGGGAAGCTCTGGGATACAGGAACAAGAGGCACAGAGTGTCCCTGTCCTCTGTGTCCGTGTGCCACTGGGGCCAGTTCCAGCTTGGAGCCTGACGGGGCACCTGACACACACGGCCCTGTCCCCTGGAGCTGCTGTGCCCACAGTGGGGCTGGGGCTGTGGGGTGAGTGCCCTGCGGGGGGCACTGCTGTGGGGCCACCCCCAGCCTGGTCTGCTCTGCTGGGTGGGCTGGGAGAGGGCAGGGCAGGTGGGGAGAGCTGGAGAGGGGCTGGGCTGGGCTGGAGAGGGTCCAGAGAGGAAAAGGACGTTTGCTGAGCTGGGTGTCCTTGGTTGCATGGCCTGACTGTGAAGGGGCCATGGGGAATTTGTCACAGACTGGTCTCTCACTTTGGCCATTTCCAGCACTCGTCCAACATCGGACATTCACAGGACTCAGCAGGGGCAGGTTGCTGGGGGTGGCTGCCCAAGCAGGAGGGCTGTGGTGGGCTGAGGCACCAAGGGTTGTTTCTGGGTCCATGCTGGGGAGGCCTTTCCCCATCCTGGAGTGCACCCTGCCCCATGCGGTGCCTGCACATCAGGACTGTGGGACACTTGTGGTTCCTTCAGGAACTGAGGATGCCCTCTTGGCCTGTCTCCCTAAGCAAGAGCCATGCAGAGATGCAGCAGAAGCAGGGCCTCTTCTCTGAGAGAAGCTGAAGAGAGGGCTAAAGCAGCGAAGCACGACTGGGGCGAGTGTGTGCGTGAGGGCTGGTCCATGCAGGTGGTCATTGGCCGCAATGAGCCAGGCTGTTGGACGCACTCAGCTGCTCCCCGTGTGCCGCGTGACTCCCGCTGGGCCTGGCAGTGCTGCCTTCCAGCTCATCTGCCAACAACCTCCTTGTCTTCTTCCTTGCTTGTCCCGCTTTGCCCAGCACCATACACTCATTCGCAACTCCGTAATGGAGCAAGAAATCCCACAGCCTGGCTTTGAATGGATACACATTGCTACAAAAGAACCATTGTTCCTTTGCAGGCCTGGCCTTGGAGGCTTCCTTCCTTTCCAGAGAGCAATGCCTGCTCTCCTGAGGATGAGCTTGTCCTCTCCTGGCACTGCTTGATTGCAGGCATTTAGAAGGGGAGCACCTGAGTGTGGAGCAGAGCTGCGCTCCCTGCTGCCTGGGGGAATGCTCTTTGGGTCAGTGATGTCCTACCTACTTTTTCACCACCACAGTTTTCTCCCACAGATACAGCTTGAATGAAATAAATATAAAATACAGAGGGGAAAACAAGGTATGAGAGTAAATAAAAGGATAAGGAAAGGAAAAGAAAGGAAAAAGGAAAAAAAAATTAAAAAAAAACAGTGAGAGGAAAAGGAATAAAAGAAAAGGAAAATAAGATAAAAAGAAGGCAAAAGGAGAAGAGAAACAAAGAGATTAAAAAAGAAACAGAAAGACACAGGAAAAGAAAAGGAAAAAGAAAAAGAAATAGAAAAAGGAAGTGAAGAAGAGGGAGAAGAAAAAGACCAAAAAGGAATAAAAATGGCAAAGAGGAAAAAAAAAGAGAAAAAGAAGAAAAAAGAAAAAGAATACGAAAAAGCAAAAAGACAGGAAAGGGACTGTGGCATTCCCAGGGCCGCGTGTGAAGGGAAGTCCTAGAGGGACAATTTGCTGGCCCTCCCTTGCCCCTAGGGGCTGGAATCTTATGGCTACACACACACATGTGCAATGGGGATGATTTTTGTGCTTGACCTCACCTGGAAACACGACACAAAACTTAAGCAATGATACAGGAAAATATATTTAAACAATAACAATAAAAATAACAATATAATAAGCACTAACAACAACAACAATAAAAACAACATCAATAACACTAACAACAATAATATCAACAATAACAAATATTACTATAAAAGTCTCCAAAGAAAAATCCAAATAAGATGTTATGGCTGGAGGTCTCGTGCCCAGCGCCTCCTGGCAGCAGGCAGGGTGAAGGGGAGCTTGGCCTGCAAGGGAAAAGGAGGCGTGAGCAGGGCCGAGGAGCGGCTCGGGGGCTCCCGTGGAGCAGAGGCTCTTTGGCGGCTGCGCGGGCTCTTTGGCAGCAGCGCTGCCGTCATTGGTGCCCTGGCAGAGGCTTGGCGTGGCCAGCGCAGCCCAGAGGCCGGCAGAGGGGCTGAGGCAGCAGGTGCCCAGGCCTTGGGCGCTCCTGCACCCTGTGCAGCTCTGCTCCGGCGCCGCGGCCCGCCAGAGCGCCCGCACACCTGGGCCAGGCTCCCGCGCGGCTGCTCCCCAAAGGCAGCGCGGAGCAGCGCCAAGGGGCCGGGCACAGCCCCAGCTCTGCCCGTGCAGCCAGCAGCAGGGGCCATACCTGGGGGCTGCAGCCGGAGCTCTCCCACTCCATGGGCTCCTCCGTGCTGCAGCCGACCAGGCCATTGGTGCCCCCAGCCTGGAAGAGAGCAGGACACCTTGGTGGGGATGGTGCGTGCGAAAGGGGAAGGACAAGCGCGTCCAGTGGCTGCAAGGACTGTACCTGGCTACTGCCATAACTGAGCCATTCCATTGGCTCAGGATGGTCCCCTGCGGTGCTCCCATTCATGCATGGAGCCTACAAGAGAGCAAGAGGCGTTTGCAGGGCAGGTCCCAGAGCCGGCGCTCCGTGGTCCCCAGGACCTCTCTTCCTGATTTGGGAAACAGGAAAGAGGGAAGGGGCCGGGATGAGCCCCAGCTCTCCTCATGCTGCCAGAAGCAGGGGCAATACCTGGATGTTGCAGCTGGAACTCTCCCACTCCATGGGCTCCTCCTGGCTGCAGCCGACCAGGCCATTGGTGTCCCCAGCCTGGAAGAGAACAGGAGACTTCGGTAGGGGCACTGCGTGGAGAGGAGGAAGCACAAGCGCATCCAGTGGCTGTGGGTGCTGTACCTGGCTGCTGCCAGAACTGAGCCACTCCATTGGCTCCGGATCATTCAATGCAGGGCCCTGATCTGTGTGCAGAGCCTGCGAGAGAGAAGGAAGTGTTTCCAGGACAGGTGCCAGAGCAAGGTAAGGCTGACCCCAGGGTCCCTCTTCCTGCAGCAGGAAGCAGGAAAGCAGGAACGGGCAAGGACCTGCCCCAGGTCTCCCCGCGGAGCGGGGGCACTACCTGGATGCTGCAGGTCGAACCCTCCCATACCATGGGCTCCTCGACGCTGCAGCCATCCAGGCTCCAGGTGCCAGGAGTCTGGAAAACAGCAGAAGAGCTTGTGGGGACGGTCATGGTGGCAGCGCTGGCTCTGTGCGCGGGGCCTCGTGTCCCCTGCGTGCGCGGGACAGGCGGTGCACAGAGCCAGGGCGCCAGGCTCAGGCAGCAGCCCCCGAGGCCTTGGCCGCTCCTGGCCCTGGCGCAGCTCTGCCCCAGCACCCAGGCCTGCCAGAGCTCCCTGCCACCTCTGCCACCAGCCCTGCGGCTGCTCTCGCAGAGCCAAACGCCAGCTGTCCCCGTGCAGCCTCTGCCTGCACGCACAGTACCTGTCCGCTGCAGCCATAGCTCTCCCAATCCATTTCCTCCACTCCAAAATTATCCATTTTTCTTTAGTCTCCAGTGACTGCAAGAGAAAAGGAGTCATTGGCATTTGCAGCGCTGAGAGCAGGGGTCTCTGTGTGAGCAGGTGTGAGCGCCAAGTGTCGCGCGGTGGCTTTGGGGCCTCCCCTGGGAGGCATCGCGCAGGCTGCCCTGCAGCCCCGCAGCTCCCCTGCATCTCATGGGCACCACGGGTGGCCCCTGGTGCTGCGCGGCCCTGCTGCTCACCTGGCCTTGCTGCTGTGTGGCCAGCACTGGGGCCACTGTGAGGCGCAGCCCTGGGAAGCATCCGTGTTCCCGTGGCGATAACTGCCCCTCTGGGATGTTCCACTGCTCTGTGGGGGGAGGAGGGCAGCGGCAGGGCCCAGGGGGGCCGCCGTGAGGAAGGGTCTGCGTGTGCTGGACTCCCCCTGGCACTGCTGAGCCTGGTGGCAGAGAGCAGTGCGTGGCCTTGGGCTTGCTGGGAGCCAAGGAGGGCTCCTCACGCAGCCCCATGGCGCTGCTGGCGGCTGCCTGCCCAGAGGCTGGACTTCCCTTGGGGCTCTGCTTCCAACCCTGCAAGCAGCCTTGAACGCCTTGATCTTTCTTCCCTGCTCCCCTGCTGCCCTTACAGCCTGATGGATTCGAGAAAGTTTTGTTTTCCGTGGTCGAGACGTGTTCCTTGATGGTGCAATGAGCGCGAAGGGCAGTTGTGCCCCTGGGCCAGGTGTGCATGTCCTCAGCAGAGCCCTTGTGAGTTGGTGGTGGCCTGGGACCTCTTTTTGCAGCTTCATCCACTTTCTGATTTCCTCTGGTTACATTGCTCCTTCCAAATGTCCACAAGTGCATGTATTACCCTAAAGGTATATTTCAAGTCACATAGATATTGGCCCACTTTCCTCAGGTAACTCCAGAGTCTGTGTGAAAGCAAGCAAATCAGCTTTCTGAGGTGACGTATTTACAGTTCATGGTCCTTGGTTCCTTGTTCTTTGTTCACAACATGGAGCTTTTTGTAGATTTTCCATTCATTTTGGTGCATTTGCGCCCTGTTGTGGACCTTCCCCATTCAAAAGCGAGCAGCTTATGACTTTGCTCTTCCCATAGGATACAAAAGAAAGTGTCTTTTAAATCCAAAAGTGTAAGAGAGAGGCTTAACACAATTTTGATGTTAAGAGTATACAGCTTAGGTACAAGATGTAAATCAAACAGTCTTTGAATGATAGCACTTAGATCTCATCCTCTGATTGCCTTGCCTTTAATTCCACTCTTCCTGGTGAAATACCACTGGCCACAGGCCTGCAACTAGATTCAGCACCATTGATAACAACTCTTGAAGCTTGGCCATCCAGCCAGTTCTTGATCCACATGCTCTGCACTTAACCACACCAAACTGCCTGAGCTTCCCAGCATCCCTAGAAGGATGTTACAGGAGATGATGGGAACGAGAAGCTTGTTTCATGGGCCAGCTTTTACAAACAAGTATTCCTGGCTGTTTTTAAGAATTTCAGTTCATCACTGCAGTCAATAGCAGCTTCTCCAGCACTGGGAAAGTCACCTTCTCCGTATATCCTCAACTTTGCCTAAGGCAAAACGAGGAAGCAGACAAGACTCTTCCTCTCCATGGCTCAGCATGATTCCAGGCAGCTCGTCTCTCCTGCACCTCCAAACACCGCTTCCCAAAGAGGGGCCAAGTGGAGACCCACATGTGTAAAGCTGCTGACGGACAAGCCAGAGCAAGGCAGGTGCTGAGTGAGGGCAGTGCCTGATCAGAGAATAAACACGTTGCTCACAAGGTCGCCAATTCCTCGTGCCACCAGCCCTGTGGCTGCTTGGGAGCCACCCAGAGCCCTCCGCGCACCTCTGGCGCCAGCCCCTTCCCATCAGCTGCGCTCTGCCTCGCAGGGGCACTGCGGCATGCCAGCAAGCAAGCTTGGCCAGCAGCAAGATGCTCCTCTGGGCTCCAGCACTTTGGTGCAGGCATTGTGCTGCTTGCTTTTGGAGGGATTTCCTCTGTGCGAGGGGGATCTCCTACTCCAACTGCTCTTGGATTTCCTGTCCTTACCGAAGGGCTAAGAATTCACCTCTGTTAGCAAGTGAGCATTGTAGCCCAGTGCTGGGCAGAGCTGCATCACCTGCAGGTCCCTGCTGCTACTCAGGGCACATTTGTGCCTGCTCTGCCCTCTGCAGCCCTAGGAAGCCGTGGCAGGGGCAGCAGTGCAGGAGCCGCACCAAGGCTGCTCTCAGCCACAGCACATGGTGCCTGCAAGGTGCATGGCAGGGCAAGAGAAGGAGCCCAGCACCGCACCAGGGGCTCCCAGGCCTCCACCAACTCACAAGGGCTCTGCTGAGGACATGCACACCTGGCCCCAGGGCACAACTGCCCTTCGCGCTCATTGCACCATCAAGGAACACATCTCGACCACAAAAAAACAAAACTTTCTTGACTCCATTGGGCAGTAAGGGCAGGAGGGGAGCAGGGAAGAAAGATCAAGGCATTCAAGGCTGCTTGCAGGGGTCTCAGCAGAGCCCCAAGTGCAGCCCGGCCTCTGGGCAGGCAGCCACCAGCAGCACCATGGGGCTGCGTGAGGAGCCCTCCTTGGCACCCAGCAAGCCCAAGGCCACGCACTGCTCTCTGCCGCCAGGCTCAGCAGTGCCAGGGGAGTCCAGCACATGCAGACCCTTCCTCACGGCAGCCCCCCTGGCCCTGCCGCTGCCCTCCTCCCCCCACGCAGCAGTGGAACATCCCAGAGGGGCAGTTATCGCCACGGGAACACGGATGCTTCCCAGGGCTGCGCCTCACAGTGGCCCCAGTGCTGGCCATGCAGCAGCAAGGCCAGGTGAGCAGTAGGGCCGCGCAGCACCAGGCGCCACCCGTGGTGCCCACAAGATGCAGGGGAGCTGCGGGGCTGCAGGGCAGCCTGCGCGATGCCTCCCAGGGGAGGCCCCAAAGCCAACCCATGTCGCTTGGTGCTCACACCTCTCACATTGCCCTTTTCTCTCCTCCACTTGGCACTGGGCTCCACAACTGCCAAAGGGGCTGCTGGGGGCAAGGAGGCTGCTGCGCGCAGGCCCAGCACTGACTGCTCCGTGTCCCACCGCTCCCGCGCATGGAGATGCCAAGAGGCTCCTGGGACAGAGACTCCTGCTCCCAGGGCTGCAAATGACAATGACTCCCTTTCTCTTGCAGTTCCTGGAGATTAACATAAAAATGGATGATTCAGGTGTTGAAGCGATGGATTGGGAGAGCTCAATGCAGGTACTGTGCACGCAGGCAGAGGCTGCGCGGGGACGACTGGCGCTTGGCTCTGCGAGAGGAGCCGCAGGGCTGGTGGCAGAGGTGCCAGAGCCAGGAGCGGCCAAGGCCTCAGCCAGGGGACACGATGCCCCATGCGCAGAGCCAGCGCTGGCATCATGAACGTCCCCACAAGCTCTCCTGCTCTCTTCCAGAGTCCCAGCACCCACTCCTCGATCGGTTGTACTTACACGGAGGAGTCAATGGAGTGGGAGAGCTCCTTCTGCAGCCTGCAGGTATTGCCCCTGCTGCCGGTTGCATGGGGAGAGCTGGGGCTGTGGCTGGCCCCTTCCTGCTTTCCTACTTCCTGCTGCATCAAGAGTGGTCCTTGGGCTAGATCCTTCCAGCTCTTTGACCTGCCCTGCAAACCCCTCCTTCTCTCTTGCAGACTGCAAATGCACATGGGGGACAGACCCTCGGCGCTCCTGAGCCAATGGAGTGGCTCAGCTATGGCAGCAGCCAGGTACAGTCCTTGCAGCCACTGGATGCCCTATCCTTTCTCTTCCCCACGCACCATCTCCACCAAGGTCTCCTGCTCTCTTCCAGACTGTGGGGAGCAGCGGCCTGGTCGGCTGCAGCACGGAGGAGCCCATGGAGTGGGAGAGCTCCGGCTGCAGCCCCCAGGTATGGTCCCTGCTGCTGGCTGCACGGGCAGAGCTGGGGCTGTGCCCGGCCCCTTGGCGCTGCTCCGCGCTGCCTTTGGGGAGCAGCCGCGCGGGAGCCTGGCCCAGGTGTGCGGGCGCTCTGGCGGGCCGCGGCGCCGGGGCAGAGCTGCACAGGGCGCAGGAGCGCCCAAGGCCTGGGCACCTGCTGCCTCAGCCCCTCTGCCGGCCTCTGGGCTGCGCTGGCCACGCTGAGCCTCTGCCAGGGCACCAATGACGGCAGCGCTGCTGCCAAAGAGCCCGCGCAGCCGCCAAAGAGCCTCTGCTCCACGGGAGCCCCCGAGCCGCTCCTCGGCCCTGCTCACGCCTCCTTTTCCCTTGCAGGCCAAGCTCCCCTTCACCCTGGCTGCTGCCTGGAAGCACTGGGCGAACGGACGCCAGCAGTAACTTCTAATTTGGATTTTTCTGTATACACTTTTATATTAGCTTTTATTGTTGTTAATATTGTTGTTGGTTTTATTGTTGTTATTGTTGATTATATTGTTTTTATTTTTCTTGTTATTGTTTATAATATTGTTATTTTTGTTGTTGTTTAAATATATATTCCTGTATCATTCTTTTTTGTGTTGTGTTGTTTCCAAGTGAGGTCAGGCACAAAAATCATCCCCGTTGCACATGTGTGTGTAGCCCTAAGATTTCAGACCCTAGGGGCAAGTGGGGGCCAGCAAAGTTTCCCTCTAGGATTTCCCTTCACACGTGGCCCTTGGGATGCCAGAGACCATTTTCCCCCCTTTTTCTTTTTTCATTCTTTTCAATTCTTCTTTTTCTCTTTTTCTACTCTTCTTTTTTCTTTTCTTTACATTTTTTTCTTCTTTACCTTTCCTTTTTTTTTTCTTTTCCTCTTCTTTATTTTTACTATCTTTTCCTCTTTGTTTTCATTCCAATTCTTTTTATTTGTTTTATTCTGTTTTTTCCTACCTTTTTTCTTCTTTTATTTCCTCCAAGGGTTGTTCCCTGGGAGAAAACTGTGGCAGAGAAAAGTAATGTAGGACATCACTGAACCAAAGAGCATTCAATCCCACAGGCAGCAGGGAGCGCAGCTCTGCTCCACACTCAGGTGCTCCCCTTCTAAATGCCTGCACTCAAGCAGTGCCAGGAGAGGACAAGCTCATCCTCAGGAGAGCAGGCATTGCTCTCTGGAAAGGAAGGGAGCCTCCAAGGCCAGGCCTGCAAAGGAGCAATGGTTCTTTTCCAGCAATGTGTATCCATTCCAGTGCCAGGCTGTGGAATTTATTGCTCCTGTAGGGACTAAGTGTATGGTTCCTGACAAAACAGGACAAGCAAGGAAGAAGACAAGGAGGTTGTTGGCAGACGTCATGGTGTGATGGGGAGGTGCAATGCCTGGTTGGGGACACGAGGGGAGAACACTGGATATTGTCTCCCTCGACTTCGGCAAGCCCTTTGATACTGTCTCCCATCACAGCCTCCTCGGTAAGCGCAGGCAGTGTGGGTTAGATGAGGCAGTGAGGTGCATTGAGAAGGGGCTGAGCTGGGCAGAGCTCAGAGGCTTTTGAGCAACCTGAGAATAGCGCCGTGCCCAGGGCTCGGGACTGGCTGCACTCTTGTTCAGCCTGCTCAGCACTGACAGGGATGAAGGCACAGAGGGCTCCTTCCGCATGTTGGCTGGTGATGCACAAGTGGGAGGAATGGCCGCTACAGCAGAGCTCTGGGCTGCCCTCCTGAGAGCCCTGGACAGGCCGGAGAGATGGGAGCAGAGGAAGCTCCTGAAGGCAAGTGCCCATCCATGATGGGATGCGAAGCTGGGATGACAGGCTGGGTACATGAGGGGAGGACCTCACCCACACACGGCCCATCTGGAGTATTGGAGATTGCTTGGTAGGGATAGGGATAGTTGCTGGGCTCCTCCTCGGAGACACATAGAACCAATGGAGAGAGTCTAGCATATTGCTAATCCTACATTTCCACTAGCAATGATACATGACTCAGATACCTCCCCAAGGAATCAGGGATCATAGGCCTGTGAACTGACACACCAAGACTGCTTCATATTTGCTAAGGCAGCCCAGATCCATATCTCTCCTTTCTTTCATTCTTCTCTCTTTCTCCTTCTGACCCTTATACCATGTCTGCTTATCCCTTGCTACTTAGAATGTCATTCAGCTACACCACACTTCTCACACCTTGGTCACCCTGCTCTTTCCCCTCCACAAAATACTGGGCTCAGAGCTAACATCACTAGCCACTGCATGCTTAGGGAAGCCCCCAGATATTGCCCCTGCTTCCTTTCATCCCTCCTCAGCACAGGCACTATGGCTACTCACACATTTCCCCTAGCAGCATTGCCCTTCTAAAAAGCTGTCCCCAACACGCACACACATTCCACACAAAATCTCTGTCAATAACCTACTTTTCTCCTCAAGCCTAGGGTAATTCATCTCCCTTACTCAAATTCCTCCATCCACTAATACATATGGAATGAGCGAGTCCTTCTCAAGGACTGCTCAAATAAGGAACTCGATAGACTTGTGGAGGCACCCACTGACAGTGCACAACTCCACTCACTCATGATGCAAGGAGAGGAGAATCTAATGCAACTTGCCTGCAGATTCCGGAAGGATCACCTTATGAGGATCACTGTATCACAGCCATGTCTTCTTCCTCCTCGTGGTATAAATGACAGGGCCTAGCACTGATAAGCTGGGCTGGGATCAGGAATGACACCTGACCAACTCCTAGGGCTGGACTGTGAGAATCCCTCACCTCCCCTTAACCTGGGACCCTGCACTAAGATAATTCCTTGCAAAGATGAGAGACACCTGCACATTCGGGAAGAAATATGCTAGCATTTACTAGGTACAAGCAGTGAGTCCCATCTGAGAGCTTCTCCTGCATATAATATTTGCACTTTTGTGTAAATACATCAGTTTTATTCTAATTAGCAGTCTACTGGTACTCGTCATCATGACTCTTATTTGAGAACTTTCTAATTTCACCGTTTAATTACATAAACTGGTACTAGTTTTTCTGCTAAATGTCGAGTAAATAGTCATGTTGTGACTGAAGAGATACAACAAGCTGCTGTTCTGATTTCATTTTTTAATTCAACCCTGTTTGACATATTACTGAAAAGTCGGAATAATGAACTCCTTAACACCAAGGTAGCGTTAAGAAGCAGGAATCATTTATTTGTAGTGCTGGGTGCAAGGGGGATCTCTTCTCCCAGCACACACACCATAAGGTGACTTAACCAAAGCTAATATTTCTAGATTATCCACATGTGCATGAATTTTCCCGGAATGATCTTACACAATCATTCTATTTTCTGGAGCGAATTATAATATGCCCCATTCTCACATGCCTGTGCCCTCTGTCCCTTTGGTGGTCCCAGGTGTTCTTTTAAGACAGCTGGTGGTCGCTTTCACTGTCCTTTCTATGAACTCTGACGTCATTGCCCAGTTTCAGATAGTTTCTTGAAAATTCGACGCTCCTTTCTTCATCTTCAAACAGTGTTAGCTTTTTTGTCTGCATGTGCTCACAAGGTTCCAGCAACAGCAGCGGAAATTATGTCCTTGGATGCATTCTTGTCTGAGGCTTCTCATAACAGTTCCCCTCCTCGGGACTTCCAAAGGAAGATCTCTTGGAGAGTCTCACCTAGACTGGATAATGCTGGTAATACTTTTGGTTCCTTCTGCAGCACCAGTGAAAACAGCATACCATGACTGATGGACAACACAGAACTATTACACAAGTTATGATTATCAAAATTACTAAAATTAGAATGGTCCCTAGCAAAGATGACAGTCCTCCGCTGAGGGAAATTTCTCCTATTTCACTTAAAAGTTTATTTAACAAAGTTATTTCCATACCTTTCCTAAGATCCCGGCCTTATTGGGCAACTTTTTCTATCTATCTGTTTTATTTGACATTAGATCTGTAAAAACAACAGTGATGTGATTTTAATTTCAGATGCCCACAGACTCCCTGCTTTTAGCTGGTAAAAGATCTAGGGTGAGACGATTTTGAAGCATCATCCTTGTGTTTGCATGGACCTGCTTATTTACTAGCAAATATCCTTTCTCTGTGGCCTTCGCTGATGTTTCTATCTGCCAAGTAAGTTTTTCAAGTAAAAGTCTCCTCCAAAAGAGCAACATCCATGGTGAGCATAATGGCAGGGACTTCCTGTATCATCCCGAGTCCAATATACATATTTAATACAAGTAGCTTCAATTCTTAGCCGCCTCACCCTAAGAGAGATACAACATTCCTCCGGAGATCTATGCTGGGCTATACACCATACTCCTTTTATCCCCCTAAAGTATATTCCCAGATGGTAGTGATACTTATGGTCTGGTCCTTCGTTTGAATTAAGGGAAGGATTTGTCCACCCTGCATGGAAACAGTATTCCAGCTTTGATCCCTCCAGCCACCATATCTCAAAACTATTTTGGATTCCCTTAAAGTCTCAGCTTAATATAATTATGCCAGATTTACGCAGCTCACATCCTTCCATACTGCCATATCTAGTATTAGTATGTAGTTCTGCTCCATATCACATGCACGGGGTCCCTAGCTGGCTCACCATAATATCCAGGTAAGGCTTTTGCCCTTGTGTAAGAAACCCACCGCTCAATATCCTCTACCTTTACTGCGGTGTGAACTGTCACAAATATTTGAATAGGTCCTCCCTCTCCTCCTTCAGTGGCTCTGAATTCACAGCTTTTACACAGATGAAATCTCATGGTTGATAAAGATATTCCAATCACTGAGAGCCAGGTGATCTGGTCAAGACAGTGTCCCGCCAAAAATTTGCCAAAATCTTTCAGAAAGAAAGGAAAGGACGGAAAGGACTGGAAGGACGGGAGCCTCCAAGGCCAGGCCTGCAAAGGAACAATGGTTCTTATCCAGTAACGTGTATCCATTCCAATGCCAGGCTGTGGGATTTCTTGCTCCCTTACGCAGTTGGGAATGAGTGGATGGTGCCTGGCAAAGCGGGACAAACAAGGAAGTAGGCAAGGAGGTTGCTGGCAGATGAGCTGGAAGGCAGCACTGCCAGGCCCAGCGGGAGCCGCGCGGCACACGGGGAGCAGCTGAGTGCGCCCAACAGCCTGGCTCATTGTGGCCAATGACCACCTGCAGGGACCAGCCCTCACGCACACGCTCGCCCCAGTCCTGCTTCACTGCTTTAGCCCTCTCTTCTGCTTCTCCCAAAGAAGATGCCCTGTTTCTGATGCATCTCTGCATGGCTCTTGCTTCAGGAGACAGACCAAAAGGGCAGCTTCAGATCCTGAAGGAACCACAAGTGTCCTGAGCGGGTCCTGCTGTGCAGGCACCGCATGGGGCAGGGTGCACTCCAGGATGGGGAAAGGTCTCCCCAGTATGGACCCAGCAACAACCCTTGGTGTCTCAGCCCACCACAGCCCTCCTGCTTGGGCAGCCACCCCCAGCAACCTGCCCCTGCTGAGTCCTGCAAATCTCCAATGTTGGACTAGTGCTGGAAATGGCCAAAGTGAGAGACCAGTCTGTGACAAACGCCCCATGGCCCCTTCACGGTCAGTCCATGCAACCAAGAACATCCAGCTCACCAAACGTCCTTTTCCTCTCCGGACCCTCTCCAGCCCAGCCCAGCCCCTCTCCAGCTCTCCCCACCTGCCCTCCTCTCTCCCAGCCCACCCAGCAGAGCAGACCAGGCTGGGGGTGGCCCCACAGCAGTGCCCCCCGCAGGGCACTCACCCCACAGCCCCAGCCCCACTGTGGGCACAGCAGCTCCAGGGGACAGGGCTGTGTGTGTCAGGTGCCCCATCAGGCTCCAAGCTGGAACTGGCCCCATACGGACACAGAGGACAGTGACACTCTGTGCCTCTTGTTCCTGTATCCCAGAGCTTCTCCACCCCCGGCTGCCTGCAGCCCCCATGCCAGCCCCTCTCTCCAGCACAGCACAAGGCTCCCTGCCCTGGGGCTCTGCTGGCACCTCCTGCTGCCAGGGACACAGCAGCCAGCCCCTAGCTGACATGCACAGAAACATATTTCTTTTCCCCATTTATTCCTCCTTCTAAGAGCACAATTGCTCCTTTTCCCCTTCCCCAGGGATATCCCTGCTCCCTGGAAAACCCTTCCCCAGGTTAATTCCTTAGTTATGGTCTCCCTGGAAGGTCCTGGAGCCTCCCCGGTGCTCCCTGCAGGACCCCGAGATGCTGGTGCTGCTCTGCAGAGTGAGTGGGCTGTGGTGCTCTGGGGTCACAGGGTGACTCTGCAGTTGTTGTGCTCATGACTGGACACAGACCCAGCTGGACAGGCATCATTGTACCTGAGAACACCATGTCAAGGGGCTTCTATCTGTGAATGATGCTCTGAGCAACCACAGGCCATATAAAATGGCTCAGGCTGTGTTCATGTGTCCCTAGATCCAGACCATGACTTCAGGTATAAGCTATCATGGGCGGCTCTTGAAGCTCCTTTCCCTGTACCTGCAAGGTCCCCAGTGCGCTCATAGGCCACCATACGGGGGACAGTCCCAGGCAGATACTACTTGGCCATTCAACACTATCAGGAGCACTGAGCACTCACAAGTGAGAACTGAATCCAGTCCTTATTCCCTAACATATCCCCCCAGGAGCTCATTGCCTTGGGCCCATGAAAAGCCCCAGAAACGCAACAAGCATCTTTCAGGTTGAAAGTCTTGGAGCAAATTTGTGGCACCAGCTTTGGAAGAAGAGACCAATCCAAAAGATGCACTGGAAACATACCCTTTAATTCCCCCCTTTAATTACGGGAATGACAGCTCTGACACAATGATAGACACATTTAAAGAAGACCTCTGGGTCAGAAAGACATGGTTACCACCTCTGGAGAAGTGGGATGAATTCAGAAACTTGTGCACAAACCTCATTATTAAAGCAAGAATGCCGAAATCACAGGAGTTGTCTGAGAGAAATTAGATATCACTTGAGTAGAAGGATGGGATTTCAGCTTATTGCTGCTGAAATATTACCAATTGAATCATTTTTTTCAGTGCATCCCTGAGTTCCTTGTTCCTCATGCTGTAGATGAGAGGGTTCAGTGCTGGAGGCAGAACCGCATACAGAACAGCTACAACCAGATCCAGAGCTGGGGTGGAAATGGAGGGGGGCTTCAGGTAGGCAAACATTGCTGTGCTGACAACCATACAGACCACCGCCAGGTGTGGGAGGCACATGGAAAAGGCTTTGTGCCGGCCCTGCTCAGAGGGGATCCTCAGCACAGCTCTGAAGATCTGCACGTAGGACACCATACTGAAAGTGAAACACCTAAAGCCTAAAGAAACACTAACCACAAGAAGCCCAGCTTCCCTGAGGTGGGATTGTGAGCAGGAGAGCTTGACGATCTGGGGGATATCACAGAAGAACTGCTCCACCACATTGCCTTGGCACAGTGGTATGGAAAATGTGTTCCCAGTGTGCAGGAGAGCATAGAGAGAATTAGATGCCCAGGCAGCTGCGGCCATTTTGACACAAGCTCTGTTGTCCATGAGTATGCCATAGTGCAAGGGTCTGCAGATGGCAACATAGCGGTCATAGGCCATGACTGTGAGGAGAGAATACTCTGCTGACATGAAAAAGGCAAACATAAACATCTGTGCAGCACATCCTAAGTAGGAAATGGCCCTGGTGTCCCACAGAGAATTGGCCATGGATTTGGGGACAGTGGCGGAGATGCAGCCAACGTCGAGGAGGGAGAGGCTGAGGAGGAAGAAGTACATGGGGGTGTGGAGATGGTGGTCGCAGGCTACAGCTGTGATGATGAGGCCGTTACCCACAAGGGCAGCCAGGTAGATGGCCAGGAAGAGCGAGAAGTGCAAGAGCTGCAGCTCCCGCGTGCCCGCGAATGGCAGGAGGAGGAACTCGTTGAAGGAGCTGCTATTGTTTCGGAGCACTGTCCAATGAGGAAAAAGCATCAACACGTTAGAATAGGCTTCTCTGGGCAAAAGTCCTTCTCCGAGCAAAACTCCTTCTACTCCTCTTAGTAATCCCACATTGCCTCTCTCCTTCACCTTGCTCAGCTCCCTTGTCTGACCTCTGGTTTGTGCTGGCTGAGTGTGCTCTTCATCTGTGCTTGTGTCAGTCAGTCCTGCTCTTGTGCGTGGTGTAAATGGAGGTGTCCAACTGCCTCATGTATTCAGTGTGGAGACCAGGGGATGGGCACCACGAACTGAGTGAAGGGGATTTGATCCAGTGACTCAATAGTAATATTCTCTAATTACTCTTGCGCAATGGCATCACTCATGACAGCTCTTTCTAAAAGAAAAAATTGTTGGGAAGGATTCATCTCCAGCTTACCCTTTTGAACAGAAGTGCCTGAAATGGACCCTGTCCTCCAAGCATCTTAGTATCTTCACTCTTGCTTGGCACAATGCAGTGGGAGAGGGAAGTTTCTGCCTTAACTGCAGCTGACTCCCTGTCCTTAGCTCGAGGGAGTAAGAACCAGACCAGAACGAGAGGTAGAACAACACTATGAACCTTATGTCAAGGGACAGGAAGGAGTAACGGACAGAGGAGCACTGGGGAAAGTCTTCCCCTCCCCAAGCTGTGCACGCCACCTCCCAGACAGCAACATCTCCAGACAGTCCCTCTCAGTCCCCTTCTCCTGCAGGGGGAAAGGACCAGGCTGCAATAGAGACACAGCCCCTCTTCCACCAAGGAGGGTATTCACAGCTGGGACCCCATGGCCTTGAGGGGTGGGAGAGGGGACACAGGGCTTTGCTTAGAGGAAGACATCCGCGTTGCAGGGACTGACTGGGGGGGAGTGACCCAAATTCCCCCTCCCACAATGATTATGTTTCTAGTTCCCTCCCATTTGCTGATTTTATCTCCACTGCTGGAGCTTTTCCTGATGGCAGCAGTTCCTCTTGCCCATGTCTTCTCCCTGTCAGTGCCACACAACCCATCCCACCCCCTGGACACTTACTCTGCCCTACAGCAGTATCTCAGCAGCAGGGCGCTGTCCAGGGACATCTTTCTGCAGGTAGTAAGAAGAAGGTCAGACAAACCCTGGTGAGGCCAGAGAAGGTGATGCTGGTGCTGTCTGCAGTCAGGGGAGGGGGTCAGCGGTTTTCTGAGGTTCCTCACAGATCTCTCCATTTAAAGGACTAGAGTGTCAGGTTCCTGCTCTAACCTGGCATTTCCTTTCCATATACCCCCAGCTCTTCGCAAAGAGGACACAAGATATCTCCTGATCTTAGACATTACCACTGCCTTCACTGTCCTCTTGAAAAGGCTCTTTCAGAAATGAACCTCTCCTTGTGGGAGTCTCTCCTCACACTCAGAGCTTCTCCATGCAGCACCATAGGGATATCCCAGGCAGGGTGAGTGCTGACCCTCACAGGTGGCAGTCACAGCCCTGGGGACACAGCACCCTGCGGCACAGGGACACTGCTCTGAATTGCAGCCCATGCAGACCTGGGTGCACTCATTGGCTTCACACCCCTGCCCTATCCCAGGGAGAAGGCAGCCATGATGCCCGGTCCCTTTGATGGCCTGGCTGGGAATCCCTGTTCCAAAGCACCACCAGCTCCAAGCAGGAGAAGCTGGGAGAGGCAGCCCAGCTGGGGAAGGTGCTACATTCAAAAGATCCTTCCAGTAACCGCAGCAGTGTTGTCCTGCAGACAGACACTTTCCGTGTCTTGGGCTGGTCAGATTTCTCCCTGCAGTGAGTTCTCAACTGTCCTCCCATTCCCAACTGTCCCTCACCTATGAGTGACTCATCCCAGCCTGGTGCCTGCGGGCAGTGCCCTGAGTCTTGATGCTCCTTTAAGAGCTCTGCTTCTGGGCAGGGCTGTCTCTCTGCAGCCAAGTTGCCATGGGATCCCGCTGTCCCAGGAGCCAGGCTCAGCTCAGGAGCTTAGACGGAAGCTAAGACCTAGCTTAAGACAGAATGATTTCTGTGTCCTCTGCAGCCTTCGGACGTTTCTGGGGCTTCAGGGCTGCGACTGGGGAAGCAGGCTGGGTGTCTGCAGGATGCATGGACACAGCTGCAGGTATGAACCAGCATGGGACAGGCTCTGGTGGAGACAGACAAAGGCTCTGCCTGGGCTCACAGACACCAGAGGAGGTCTTCATCCTCTTGGCTATGGCTGTTGTCTCTGCCACCGAGGCCTTCCAGGAGACACTGGAGCCTCAGTGTTCCTCTTGCTGGTACCCTGAAAGGTGTCGTATCATTGTCCTGAACTGAGCACTGAACACTCCCACCCACACACCATCCCCAAGAGGACCTGGAAAACATGTGGGAGAAAGGATCTCCTTTCCCAGAAGCTCAGTGGCTGAGCTTGGACATTTTGCCTGATAAAACACCTCAAGGGTTAATGTGGCATCAGAGCCACCTGCACGTTTCCTCTGCCTACTTGTCATCAGTGATGACAATTTTCTGCTCTAATCAGCCCCTGGAGACACTTTACTGCTAACAACTATCAGTGGGACCCATTAAAACTCAACAAAATGTTATCTTGACTTTGAATTCCCCTCTCAGTAACTGAGGTTCATGGATTCGGCATGAAATATACCATGGGGCTCATTAAAATGCAAAAAGCTCTCACAAACCATGTCTCTCCCTGCAATTTTTGTCTAAGCTTGCATGATTAATTGGAGAGGTTTGGGGACTGTAGCTGAAAGGTGAAGACATCAATAACATACAAGTATTTCTGATTTTACAGGTTTTTTATTGTTATTATTAACATCCAGCTTTCAGAGTAATCAACAGCAATATTCTGGAATTGGAATCAATCCAGAATGATTCCCAATGAAGTCTGGACATCTAGGAGAACCAGTGTCCCAGACCTCAAGCACTGTATGGACACTCTTCCTCACCTCTCCCCAACCCTACTGTTTCTTTCATCAGTCACCTGGGACTTCTATCACTCTTGTTAGAAGCTTCTCTGTTCTGCTGAAATCAGCAACTGAAAGTTAGAGCTCATCTGCTGCAACACCCACCAGCTTTCCTTAGAGAACTAGCTGCAAACAAACACAGGGTTTTTCTTAATTCTGAAGAAACAGAAAGAAAGCATGGAATAATTTCATAAATAATAATTGTGCTCTTTGAGTGTAGGCTAAGCCCAGCATGTCAACAATGAGGTTCCCTTGCTACAAGGAACAGTCTTCCTGAAAGACAGAGCAAGCTTTAAACCCCTGAAGTGCAAACCAGCAGCTGGGTCCCAGAGTGAACAAAGAGTAACATGGGGAGCCACAATACTGCGGTCCTACATTGGCCAACTCGTGGCCTGTAAAGATGGTGTTAGAAATTGTCAGTTTAAACAGGACATGTGGGAATGGGAGAGCCATACAGCTCCTGGGGACCCTGGGTCATGATGTGGGCCATGCTGCTTTTGGAGATCCCAGACCTGCCTGCGTTTCTCTACAAAAGTAGGGAAAAGGCCCTGATGCAAGACCCTAGAGAAGAGACCCCTGGGTCCAGAATGGGCCTTCCTGTGCCAAAGACAGGATGCTACAGGTTGAATAGGCAACCAAAAGAAAGGAAGAAAGGCGTGATTTGCTTTTCAGTGTCTGGAATGCCACATATCTGAAAGCTTCAAGAGGGATGCAGTCTCCCTTCTTTAATATTTGCTCCAGGACTGTGCAAACACTATGGAAAGAGGATGTTGGTTGTTGGAAGCTTCAGCAGTAGGGGAGCGGGGAGATGGTCATCTCACCGACTTGTGAACAAGTCAAAATTCAGCTCCTGAGGCACGGCAGTGCCTTACAGGCTCCATACAGGAGCCTGGACAGAGGGATGCAGTGTGTGGGCCTGTCCTGAGACACCCAGGGTCAAAAGTAAGGGAAGGGCAGGGTGCCAGGGCTCAGAGCCATCCATCACCCTGAGAGGCCTGATTCTTGTGAGGAGACATCTCCCTGTCTGCAAGTGTCTGCATATCCACAAAGTGCAGAAATGGTTCTGACTGCTTTGTTTAACTACCAGTTTGTATGAGGGATCACAACGGATTAGGGTCTGGGATGGGAAGATGTAATGAGGGTCCACCTTCAACAGAAAGCCTTAAAAGGACTGAGAAGATAACTTACTCCATCAGAGTGACTCAAATCCCAAAGACTCAGGTAATCATCAAGACGATCAGAAACTGCAAGCCTGAACATCAGCTGACAGAAACCATGAAACTGTGAGAACCCCTGGGTGGCACCAGGATGCTCCAAGGAGAGAACAGGGAAACCAACAGTCCTCCCTCTACTCTCCCAGCAGGACCCTGGGGTGGCAGGCTGGGCTCTGGAGCAGAGCACTGCAGCACGCCACTACCTGCACACCTAAACAGATGGTCCTCAGCCTACACCTGTCTCTGCATCAAGGACACTCTGGGATAAGCACCACACTTCTGGCGCCATCCTTGTTTTTCCCAGCGCACAAGGCCCAGGTCCGGCCTCAGGCAAGCAGTGGCCATGCTCTGGAACTGCCTGGTGGGGAACACCAGCATCTCGCTTGGCTTTTTGAAGGGCAGGCAAATCAAGATACATGGACTCTTCCAGTCTCTTCCTGCACTCCAGAGACATCACAGCACCCCCAGCAGCCCCCGAGGGTTCCCTAGCAGCAGCTTCCCTGCAAGTTATTGCCACTGTCTCTAATCCCTCCATCACCACGTCCACCAGTCTCCTGGCCACATCTTCCGTATCGATGGCCTTGGTCCTGCACCTGGCAGAGGCTCTGGAGCAGGCAGCTTCTTTTTCCCTGTAGATCCTGGTGTTTTACATGCAGGAGCCTCCAGGCCTCCATGTGCCTGGCTGGCTGCCCTGGCAGTGCGCGGTGGTTTGGGAGGCAGATGTGGCACCTCCGCTCTTAGCCCAGCCCTGCTGGGCAGGGTCTCCCTGAGCATCACAGGAGTCGTCTTGAGAAGGGCAGCGGTCAGGCAGGCCTCACTTTGCCGGCCTCACTGCTCAGCTCTGTACCTTTGCGATGGCCTGATCAGCATCTTCAAAGCCCTGGGGGTCAGACAGCAAAGGCCGCCTGTCCTTTTGTGGGGACGAAGTTGGCATCCGCCTGCGTCGCCTCGCTGTGTGGGGCTCCTGCTTGCCCACCTGCAGGGAGAAGGAGGCACCTGATGGAGAGGGTTGTGTTGCTACAGGCAGCCCCTGAGACACAGGAAGCCCCAGCCACATGTCGAAGGGAAGCTCATGGTCGAGCACATCCCAGCTACACGTGGTCCAAAGAGGATCTCTGACTCTCCGCATAGGGCTCCCAGGATCCATATGGGCCTTGGAGCATCCCAGTCATTCTTTGTGCTCGAGAAAATCCCCACAGCCAGCAAGAAGCAGCCCCTGGACGGAGAAGGTCACACCTGCCTGGCTTGCCCCACCATGCTTGTGCTCTCCATGCAGCTCCCATCCCTGCTGCCAGCCTCCCCCTCCAGCCCCAGCACTCACCTTCCTTGTGCACTTGCTCCTGGCAGGACGCCCATTGCTGGGCTGGGAGCAGGCGTTCGCCTGCCTCTCCTTCTCCATCTCCAGGGCAATCGCTGCACCTGGGGACTTGCTGCTCTGGGGACCAACGCGAGCTGCTCCTTCTGTTGGAGCTGCTCTCCTCAGAGTGCGACCCTGAGGGTGGTGCTCTGGCCCAACACAGCCTTGGTTGCCATGGGCACTGCCCCATCACAATGGCCTTGGGGACATGATGCCACCCCCATCACAAAGCCCTGGCCGTTGCCATAGGGACTCCCACAGGTTATATCCTGGTGGTGGCCAAGGGCACCCACATCTCATCTCAGTGCCTTAGTGGTCAGCAAGGGAGGCCTTTTGGGTCCCTGTGCCATAGTTTGGCCACCCTCACCGATTTTTATTTGGGAGAGCACAGCCAGTGGGGCCACATGCGTGTTCTAGTGCTCTTTTTGTCACAGTGGACACCATGCCTCTATACCAGATCCCACTTGGGCTCTCCAGTTCTGCCAGGAAAAAAACAAACGGGAGGGAGTTCAGCACAAGGACAACAACTTGGTCAGAGGCTGGAGCATGGGGCAGGTAAGGAGACCTGGAAGAGGGTGTTTTGTTCAGCCTAGACCAGAGAAGGCCAGGAGGGATCTTCATGCTGTGCACAAATACCTTGTGGAGGGCACAGAGCAGCAGGATTTTCTTGGAAGGCCACAGCAATTGCATGGGAGGCAGCAGCGAGAAGATGGACAATGGGAAATTTGCACTGTATGAAGGATTCACAGACTTTGGTGCTGTGAAACCGAAAATCTTCATACACAACTTATAGAGCTCCTGACCCCAGAGACAGCCGCCGCTCTGCCCAGCAGGACACGAAGCTCCCCACAGGAGCAAGGGGGGAAGTTCTGTGTGGGAAGATCATCCTCTACCAGGACAGGCTCCTTCTCCTGCTGGGAGGGTGCTACAAGGCTCAGGTCTGCTCACGGGTCTAACTGTGAGCGCATTTCAGAGGGCACTTTTCAAAAGGAAAGGCAGGGCAGGCATTTCCTGAAAGAGCAGATTGACACATTCATTTACACCTGCAGCACAGCAGAAAAAACTGCTTTGGAGCCATGGGCAGGGGTCCCTGCTGCACATGACACATTCAACCAGGGCAGAGCAGAGTTGCAGAAAAGGGAGGTGAAATAAGGGAGAGAGAGGAAATATGGGTGTTTCCTTGAGAAACGGAAAGGATTTCTCTCCCCAAATCCATGGCCAATTGTGTGTGGAACAGCAGAGCTATTTCCTACTCAGGATGTGCCGCCCAGGTTTTCCTGGTAGCATTTTTGTTTTCAGCAGAGTTTTCTCTCCTCACAGTTGTGGCCTATGACCACTACAATGCCATCTGCAGATCCCTGCACTACAGGACCCTCATGGGCAGCAGAGCTTGTGTCAAAATGGCAGCAGCTGCCTGGGCCAGTGGCTTTCTCAATTCCCTCCTGCACACTGGGAACACATTTTCCCTACCCCTCTGCCAAGGCAATGTGGTGGAGCAGTTCTTCTGTGAGATCCCTCAGATGTTCAAACCCTGCTGCTCACACTCCTACCTCAGGGAAATTGGGCTCATTGGTGTTACTGTCTCTTTGGGCTTTGGGTGTTTCATTTTCATTGTTGTGCCCTACGTGCAGATCTTCACTGCTGTGCTGAGGATCCCCTCTGAGCAGGGCTGGCAGAAAACCTTTTCCATGTGTCTCCCGCACCTGGTTTCTCTCTTGACCAGCACCACAGCTTTTGCCTACCTGAAGCCCCCCTCCATCTCCTCCCCAGCTCTGGATCTGGTGCTCTCTGTTCTGTACTCAGTGGTGCCTCCAATGATCAACCCCCTCATCTATAGCATGAGGTACAAGAGTCTCAAGAATGCATTGAAGGAATTAGTACAGTCGGTGCTAGAAATAAGCTCCCCATCCTCCCTAACAAGGGGTTTCTAATGCGTTTCAGAGAGTTCTGTGCTTTGGGAATTCTCTCTGTGTTTATAATTTTTTTTTTAACAAAAGGTTTTTAATTCATGCTACTTTGCCAGAGGGGTGAACCCATTCAGTCTAATTGCCATATCTGCTGTAAATATCTCTGTCCTTGTGTCTCTGTGTCAGTCGTGGCTTCACTCAAATAAAAATGGATTTCCTCAGGACGGTGCTTAAAAGTTGGCCTCTCCTTCCAAAGCTGGAGTCCATAATGTGCTCAAGGACTTTAAGCTTCACAGGGTCTGTTGCTCTTCTGGGACTCTCCAGGGCCCCCTGGCAATGGTGTGTTAGGTAATGTGGGTTGGATTCAGTTTCCAGCTGTGGGTGCTCAGAGCTCCTGCAGGTGGTGAATGGTCAAGCCGTATCTGTTATATGACAGGGCTGGAGATGGATATGGTGCTTCCAGGAGAGCACAGGGCATCTTCAAGGGCACTGTGTTCCTGGGAGCGAATGGAGCTTCAGGAACTCAAGGGGAGCCACCCAAATGGAAAGGGCAAAAGCAATGAATGTGCAGGCTAGGGAGAGCTCTGTAGTCCCACAAGAGGCAGTGGGGACCCAGGAAGCCCAGGAAAGGGAGCCTGGAGAGTCACTGAGGTCACCTTCAGTGTCAGTGTTTGGCTGCCTGGGCAGCTCCTTCCTGCCGGCCTCGGTGCCTCTAGCCAGAGGACCAGCCGGCCCTGCCCAGCCTCCCTCCCAGCTCAGAGGCCAAGGACAGCTCTGCACCAACCCCAACGTGGTACAAGGCTGGGCCCAGCAGGGTTTGTGGGGGGACCGGGCAGTGCGGGCTGTCATGGGGACCATGTCAGAGGGACATTTCCCCAGGGCTGAGCACCCTGCCCTGGGTGCTGTCTGCACAGTGGAGCCAGGGAGCCGTGTGTGGGTGCAGGGATGGGCACACATGGAAGCCCCCGTGTTCTGCTTGGGAGAAGGGAACCTGCCAGGAGCTCTCCCACCCCTGCCCCACCAGCACCAGTGATGACCAGCCCTGCTGCTGCACCCACACTTTCTTGGTGCTGAACTCAAGCACATCCCCAGGCTGCTCCCTACAGCTGGTGCAGGGACACCAATGGGGTCAGGCCATTCCTGCTCCTCACAAGCCGCTTGTCCAAGGCAATGCTGGAAGAACAGGCTGGCACCGTCCTCTTGGCACTGCCCTGCCTGTGGCTGTGACAAGTGAGCAGTCTCATCCAGAGAATGGTTCCTGGGACAGGCATTTGGGAACAAGCAGCTGGCAGTGTTGATGGGAGCCCATCCAGGACAAGTCCTCTGGGTGGACAAGGAGGCCTCAGGCTCCCTCAGCCTGTTGGGGAGGAGTTGTCCGCTGGGAGGAGTGCGGGGAGGAAGGACGTGAGTCCTCCTGTGGTTCGCGAGGTGAAGGTGCTGACATGTGGCGGAGACCAGGGCACTGCTGCCTCCTTGGCCCTCTCCCAGCTCCTGGGAGCTCATTGCAGGAGCCAGCCAGTTCCCAAGAACAACTATTCCCACAACTTTGCAGCCAGTGCTGGGAGGCTATGTGCACGTGGGGTGCCCTTTGAGCCACACACTTGTTCACATTGCTTAAAGGGGACTGTACCCACCTCCTCACCCTGCCTGGGTGCTTGGTCACTCTCATTGTGGTCTCACCCTTGTCACCTACAAACTTGAACTCAGGCCCTAGCCCTCATGTTCGAAGAGCTCCACACATCTGAGCTGCCCCTTCACACTAAGGGCAGCCCCCTGGCTTATCTTGCTCCGCTTACTCCTGAAGATCTCCTACCCTACTACTGTATGAGATGTAGAATCATGTGTGAGATTCCACCATACCTCAGCAATATTTCTCAGTTGGATGGGTGCCTCCATCTGCTCCTCTCTCTGCTCCAGGCTTTATGCACTTGTGCATGTTTTCATTGAAGAGCTTCAGCTGTGGCACAGAGAACAGGTTGTTGGTGGTAAAACTTGTTTAACCAAGGGCCAAGGACACAGCATTTCTGGTGCCTGCCCTTCAGAGCACGGGTATGCTGCCATGGAGAGCAGGTGGCAATGAGATGGTGAGAGGAGATTCCCACTAAGGGAGCAAAGCCTGCAGAGCCCAGGGCCAGGGGGAAACAGAGCTGTGTTGCTAAGCCCTGAAATGAGAGGGTTTTGCTGCCTGAGCTCCCTCTGCAGCACCTTGGCGCCTGGGACAGAGCTGAATTGATCTCCCTGAAGGACAATGCACCAGTGAAGAAGATCCTGGCTTGGACTGCCATCCAGAGACCCTGTGAACATCACTAACACTGTCCTTGCTCCTGTCATCCAATGGTGGAAAAAGGTCTCTTCTCTAGTAGCCTCTCCCTTAAAATCTTGTAGCTCTCCCTCTCCGGAAACTCTTCACACCCTTACATGAGGGAAATGGGCTAATGATGACCTCCATGTGGTAAATCACAGCCAGGCCAGGTCCAGGGGCTTCTTCAGTGGCACCTTGTCCTTCCTGAAGAGGGATTCACCTCTGTCACAGGCCCAAGTTGCCGTTAATCATCCCTAGGAGGCAAATCCTTCTCCTGTTTCTCCCTGGCCTTGGTCATTCCAGAGTTTGCTCTCTTTGTGGGAACCTCCTTTCAGCATAACCCTGACAACTGCTCTCTACACGAGCGAGTCGCTGTTGTCAAGTGGGGCCATTGCACACACGGTGTCCTTGGCTCTTGGTAACAGGTTTCTCCATTGCAGATCTCTTCTTTGTGCCACAGCTGAGGCTCTCCAAACCCAGTGTCGCACACAAGTGCATGCAGGCTGGGGCACAGAGGAGGGCAGATGGAGAGGCACAAGGTGTCACTGCACTGAAACACGGTTGGAATAATGGAGATGCTCTGAGACCACTCACATGACTAGAGGGTTGTGATGGCAGAGGACAAGCTCTGCAGGAAGAAAGGTTAGGGGGAAAGAGCAGGATGGGGTGGATGTCCTTGATGTGAAGGGACAACTCAGATGGAAGGAGCTCTTGCATGGGATGGATCAAGGTCTGGGTGAGAGCTTGCATAGGCTCCCTCCCCTTGGGGGAATCCTGCAATCTGAAGGGTGGTGGAGCTTAGGAAAGCCAGCAGGTGTTTAAGGAGCACAGCCACCCAGCACAAGGATGGTCCATCCTGATGCTCATTAAAACTTGAAGAGATCAGCTTGGCTACACAGGATAGCATTGCATACTTTGTAGTGATGGTGTCCCGACAAAAACCAGGTCCTGCCCTTGGGACAGACCAACCCTTGAAGTGATATGGACTGGGCAGTGTCCGGCTGGGCAGCAGCTCTTTGGAGAAGGACCTTTGTGGGCAGCAAGCTGCGTGTGAGCCAGCAACATGCTCTGGAGGCCACAGTGTCCTGGACTGCATGAACAGGAGTCCCTACTCTGTACTCGTTAGAGTGCCTCTAGCTACTGCATCCAGTTGGGACTCTCTGTAGAAGAACTCTGCTCATCACATGAAGTGAGTTCAGTATCAGGCCCCCAAGATGTTTGGGGGCTCGAGTATCACTTGCCCCACTGTGAGGAGAGGGTTGTGAGGAGAGGGTTTGGGCTTGTTCAGTGCAAAGAAGTTAAGGTTTCTGCTGAATATTCCTTTTTTGTTCTTTTCCTCTGGATCAGCACCTGACATTACCAGAGCGAGACCCTTCTACTGGGGTGAGGTTGCTTTTTCAGGCCTGGGCAGCACATGGCCTGCATGCAGAAGCTGAAGGCCATGAGCTTCTCTAGCTTGCTCAAGTGCCACAGCTAATGGGAACAGAGCAGGAGCCTGTGACTGCCTGCAGGGTGGTTTCAGGGATGCTGGAAGTTGTTCTGGTAGTGGGAAAGAAACTGAGAAGGGGAAAGAGCCACAAACTGCCGCTTGAGGTACAGACTTGACTTGAAGAAAAGAGAAATGTCACTTAAGAGCAGTGCTGTGGTGCATCATGTCACCTGGAGGGGACCTGAGAGCAAACCATGCCATTGTGTTTCAAAGAACAGTCACTAAGGACAGAGAGACATGAGGAAAGATGGAGAGATGCTGGGGTGAGAACAAGGTGGGGAAGCAGATTGATGTCTACAGGCTGCAGGGAAACAGGCACAGGCATGGGAAAGAGAGCCCAAGGGAGAGACAGCTGAGGGTGGTGCCAAAACCTTCTCAAGAACTAGGTCTATGTCCTCTTGGCCATGGCTGGTGTCTCTGCCATTGAGGTCTAGAAGAAGAAACTTCTTCCGCCTGGCAACAGGGCCTCCTTGCCTGCTTTCCCCCAGGACACAAGAGGTCCTGCATCAGTGTCCTGCCCTAGGCCTTGAACACCCCCACCTACACACTGCTCCAACCAAAAGCCTTGGGCAAAGCATGATGGAAAGGATCCCCCTCTTTAGGGCCTGGGCCTCTCTTTGGTCAATCTGCTTGAATACACACATATGAAGTGTTGAGATGGCATCAGAGGCACCTACACTCTTCCTTTGCCTACCTGCAGTGATGGCTTCCAACTCTCTGCTCTAATCAGCCCCTGGGGAGGTTTTGCTTGGTAATGAACCACAGTGGGACCCATTAACCCTCCAAGAAACTTGGGAATGTGCTTCTGACTTGAACTTCTGGAGAAGTTTCTTCAGTCTCCTCTCAGCATCAGAGGTTTATGGGATCAGCACCAACTACTCCCAAGGGGTCAGTCAAATGCAAAACCCCGCAGGAGCCATGATTCTTGCCGTAATTTTCTTCAATTTTCAAATCTTCTATAGCTAATTGGAAAGGAGTGTTGTAACATTAGACTGATTACAATGAGCACCTGGAAAAGAAAGTGGTTTTTTTTTTTTTTTTTTGAGCTTTCTTAATTTTTTCCATTTTCTGAATCAGGCATGCACTTTCTCCACTTCCTAGAGTGTCTCCTAATGAAGTCTGGCCATGTGTGAAAAGCAGTGTTTTTGAGAGGAGACCTGTATGAAGAACCTTCTTGTTCAGCTCCCCAGCCCTGCCACTTCCCTCATCAGCCACTGGGGACTTGGATCACTCTGGCTAAAATCAAACTGTTTTTCTCACTCCAGTAGCTGAATGTTACAGCTCATGTGCACCAATTCCCACCTGAACTAGCTGCAAACATGTAAAAGTATTAAGTATGATAAAACAAAATAACCTGAATCCTATGTCAATAAGAAACAAAATCCAAACCTCAACTGTAGGTTGAATCCCGAGTCGCCTCTAAGGAGTTCCACAGCCTACAAGGAATAACCTTCCTTGAACCTCTTTTCACAAACAGTTAGTAAAGGCTGGATAGACACACAGTGAATGAGCTGGTTAAGAGACAACAAGAGTCTCCTGAAAGACTCCCTGAAGCTCAAAGCAGCAAGTGAAGAGTTGAGAGGTGTCTGAACGATAAAGAGCAAGGGGAGAAGGAATACTCAAACCATGAAAAGTGCAGATGTGCACTTTCAAAGTGATAAGTGTCAGACCCCATCCATGCAGTTGCCTCTGTCAAATGCGGTTGTCTGGAATTCCCTTTGTAGTCGATGGAGGGGAATAAGTGGTCTTAACAGACACTTGATTTCGGCACCACAGGGGAACACAACCGCTCCAGGGAATCTCCAACAGCAGCATCCTCTCTATGTGGTCAAATTGAATCCAACCCCTTCAGCAGATTTTAGTCATAAGTCAGAACGTTCTCATAGAATAACAAAAATTAACCCTTCCAAAACTTCTGGCCATTTTTAACATTATGAAATACATTTTCATTCTTCTTTTTTGGCAGCACCATGTTGGTGCACAACACTGCCCATGGCAATGAAGTAAGGCAGGAAGTAGATTCCTAGACAAAGTTCTCAGGATCATCTCTGTTAAGGGCACCTCTGCTCTTTGCTGGACTATCATCTCTCTCTTAAGCAGCACAGTGCATGAAACCCTGCTGAGGAAGTGAAGAACAGCGAACCTGCTTTGGTGCCTCCAGGAGGAAGACTGTCTTCTGCCACAGACTGTCCTCTATCCCACTTCTACCCAAAGAGCAGCCCACAGCAGTCATCATGGAGCTGAGGCTCACCCTCATCTCAGCCTGTGCTCAGACTTTGTGCTCTTTCATCCCACAGGCCTTTGATCCTGTCTTACCAAATGCCAAACCCCCAAACCAAGCCCCAACCCCAGGCGATCCCACAGGTCTGCCCAGGGCACACACTTGCCAGGGCAGGGAGAGAGAAGTGACCTCTCCAGTTGCCCCTTTCAGACATTTCTCAGGCTTCACCTTGTTGGTGAAGGTTGACTGAAGCCAAGCAGGGCTGCACTTGCTAGAACCCCAGTCCCATTCAGCCATGAGCCCACATTTTCCTTCTTCACTCTTTTACTCTCACTGAAACAGGAGCAGGGAGATTTGGCTTTCCCCAAACCATCCTTACTTTGCTGGACAATATTTCTGACTTCCTCCTTTGCAGCCTCTCCCTTCTTCCCCTTTCCACATGCTGCCTTACTGACATGAAGGCCACATGCCAGTTCCCTGTTTAGTCAAGCTGGGCTCCAGAGCTGTTTCCTAATTTTACCAACTGTTTGTATGGAGCATTCTTCTCCTTGACAGATGCTTACTAAACGGCTGCCTTTCCTGAGGTCCTCCACCCTTCAGAGCTGCTTGGAGCTGCTCTCCTCAGAGTCGGGAACCTGGGGCCTTGGCCCCCAACAAGGACATTGTCACCACGGGGATCGCCTGCTCACAATGGCCTTATGGGCAGGCTACCACTGCCATCACAAAGCCCTGATGGTTTCCATGGGGACCCTATCATCATGCCCTGCTTCACACCATGGCAGACCCCATCATGATGCCTTTGTGGGGACTATGGAGGTCCCATCATGATTCCTTGGTGGAGACCTTGGAGAAAGACGCCATCACAATGTCTTGGTGAAAACCATGGGGATCCTATCATGATGTCTTTCTAGAGATCCATTGTAGAGATCTACACAAGGCCACCTCTGTTGCTCTGCTCACTAATCCTCATCCCTACAATTCTGACAGGCTCTCTGTCCGTTCCTATGCAGAGCTCCCTGCATCCCCCTGCTCTCTGCAGGGGTTCCTTTGTCCACATCACTTGCACCTTTCCCTGCCATCCCATGCCATCAATTCCTCACTCTTGCTGGAGTCTTCTCCCCTGAGTCACTCCCAGTTTAAAGCTGTCCTCACCGTCTTGGCCACCTGGTTGGTGACCATCAGGCCAGCAGATGGGAAGAGCCTCCATCCAAAGGATATGTGACAACCTGCCCTGCAATCTTGTTGCCCTGCTGTGGGCTCAGCTCCAGGTCCTCCTCCAACTCCTACTGAAAAAAAAAAAGAAAAAGAAGAGAAAAAAAGCGAGGGAGAGCAGGAAAGACCCTTGCTATTTGTCCTCTCCAATTTCATCTTCTAATAAGCTGGTATGAGGGTACATGAAAGCAATATGAATTATAGTATATGAAATGCAGAATTAAATCATGAATAATTAGGACACGTTCTCCTTCTTGCATCAGTGCATGCCCAGATGTGCAGGGATGCTGGAAGGCATAATCTGTGCATCACTGCTCTGTTCCAGAGCAAAGGTCACCACAACAGCACTGGCTGAAGACTCCAAAGTCCATGGACAGAGCAGCAGGTTATGAGGAAGTGCCAAAAGTGCCTTTGCCCACTCTGCCTTTTGACAGCACCAGCAGCACCTTTACTGGCTCCATCAGGCCACCAGGCAGGGGAAGGGGGATATCCAGGAAGTGCCAGGCACCCAAAGGCCATGGCAGTGTCGTAGGGACCATGGGTGTGTGTGTGTGCACGTGCTGTAGGTGGGCACAAGGACCATTTGTGACTGTCACACCTGCCTAGCCTGAGGGATGGGGCGGGATGGCAGATTTCTTGAAGCAATCTCTAGGAAAGCGAAGGTGTTGCTGATGAAGTTCCTAGGCCTTGGTAGCCAGTGCTCCATCCACTCTGAGGCCCTCATTAGCTCCGTCCTTGTTCATATCATCTGGCAGGGGGAGCAGAAATTCAGGAGAGGAGAGCTAGAAGGGTTTGAGAGGGCAGAGACTGGAGCAGAGACATGGCGGGGTGGGGATACCTCCCATTTATGCAGCACCCTGGATGTAGACAGGATGGGCTTTCCCTACAGCCAGTGCTGGAATGTCTTTGTTTGGGTACAGCATGGAAACGCAGGATGCCCTGGAGCCCTTGCCAAGGGACATGATTTTCCTGCAGGTGCCCTGCTGCATTTGCCAGAGACATGTGATTGTTCTGGACACCCCAAGCATCTGACAAGGCCCAGCCAGCACTTTTCTATGCCATCAAATCAAGTATCCACACTGAATTACCAGAGCTGCTGCTTCACGCCAGAACCTTTCTACGCCTCATCTTCATATTTCCTGGAGCTGCCATTGTATTTGGCGTCTGGGGTCATTTCAGATGGGCAATGCAATTCTCCTGAGGGCCCCACCCTGATGCTCTAGGAGGATGCAGGTCTCTGAGGAGCTGCATCAGAGCAAGTGGGCACTGGCACAGGCCTTGGACCTCCTCCGTTTTCTCAGCTGTCCCCAGGTGTTTGTGTGGGAGCAACTGTTTCCCATCCTCCATCTCCAGTGATTGCAATTGCAGCTTGGACACAGAGCTCTCTTGCAGACCTCTAAGTTGTGCTCACTTCAGGTTTCAAAGGGGAATCACTTGACCTGCCTGTGGAGTTTGCAGGATTTTTCTGACTCCCACTTCATGTCAGGGACTTGTAGACCAGCATGAGATGGGCAGAGTGACTCATCCCCTGAACCTACTGTGAGGGTGACAGAGCCCTGGAACAGGCTGCCCAGAGAGGTTGTGGAGTCTCCTTCTGTGGAGATCTTCAAAACCTGCCTGGATGCCACCCTGTGCCACATGCTCTAGGTGTCCCTGCTGCAGCAGGGGGGTTGGACTAGATGATCTCTAGAGATCCCTTCCAATCTTAACCGTCCTGTGATTCTGTGAAGAGATGAGCATCAGAGGTTTCACAGGAGCACATTTCCGTTTCTCACAGGTAGTCATGCTCTGATGAACAGACTTGCGATCTTGGAAATAGTTCCTCTCCACTCAATGGGAAGAGAGAACAGGTGATTACTTCACTCTATTCCCGTGAACATTTCCCAGGAGGAGGGAGCACGAGGGACAGAGAAATTGGTGAATTCAGCTGTTCCTCTGCTCCTGAGCGGGGCCAGGCTCCTGGACGGAGGCAGCTCGTGGCAGCCTGGCAGCACTGCCCAGAGACAGCCGAGTGCAGGAGCAGCTCCTGTGCCAAGAGCAGCAGGGCTGCGGGCACTGCCTGCTGCTGCGGACAGCAGAGGAGAGAAGGCAGCAAGAGGGGAACGGCAGTGTGGAGCGGGAGCACACAGGAGACCTTCACAGCTCTTGACATGGTGAGTTTGTGCTTACAGGACAATGCTACGGAGCTTCTTGGAGGGGACATAAGAACACATCACACCCCATGGCTGGCAGCATTTTTTGCTTCTTTCTGCTGGCTTTTGCAGTGCAGAGGAAGAGGAGCTGCTTCAGAGCAGGGATTCTCTAACATACCACCTAAGGGCAGGGCATCCTGCTGCCTTCCCCAACAGAAACAGCAGTGATGTGAAGCTGGGGTGTGCAGACAGGGTGAGAGGTCTGCACTTCAGAGCAGGGTCCCTGCACCCAAAGGTGCCGTGTGCCCGCAGCAGTGACTGTGTCGCCTGTGAAGGTCAGCACTCAGCCTGCCCAGGGAGCTCCCCACAGCACTGAGGGGAGAAGTTCTGGGTGGGAGGATTATCCTCTACCAGGACAGGCTCCTTCTCCTGCTGGGAGGGTGCTGCGGGGGTCAGGTCTGCTCACAGGTCTAGCTGTGAGCACATTTCAGGGGGCACTTTGCAAAAGGAAAGGCAAGGCAGGCATTTCCTAGAAGAGAAGCCAATGAGATGGTGCTTAGATGGTCCTTCCACTTGGTAAGAGGAAAATGGAAACGAAACGGTCAGATTTGGACAACAGATTGAGACTCCTTAAGAGATTCAAGGTGCAGCCGAAGAGTTTGCCAGGGACATGTGAATGTCCCCTCAGCCATCCCTTAGTCCATAGACAGCACCAGCTTCTCCTGGGCTGCTGCATCAGGGTTTATCTGAGCTGCTCCTTAGCACCTGCAAACATGGGGGTGCCCCTGGACAGTCCCCTGCTCCTGGGAGGTTTCTGCAGGGAGAACTGGGCTCACTTGTGAGTGTCGTTGTCCTTCATCTGAGTGAGGTGCAAGAACACGACAGTGAGGGGCAAGACTCAGTGATGAAGCAGGTCCCATGACAAAGTCCTTTTTCTGCTGTTGGGATGCACACGAGTTCATGCTGAGAGTGATTGAAATGCCAAAGATTTCTGTTCTATCAAAGAATGCTCCCACACTGAGGAGGCATCTTTGTGTGTTTCTGTTTGCACCATTATATATATTTTATATATGCACATTTCTATATCAACAGACTCCTGCAGTGATCCTTTTGCGGAGAACACTTGATTTCTGCATATTGAAGAGCCCTGCCATGGAAGGGGAGGCCATCAACTCCTGCAGATTTTGTGCAGCAAAGCTACTCCTTCTCTCTGAAGTTTCTGGAATACAGGTGCAGATGGTGCAGTGGCATGAGGACAAGGTCTGTCTCTAGACATCTCGACATCTAAAAAGAGGTAAGGTCTTTCCTTGCTTCCATTTGACTGTTCTCCTCCTTGGCTGGAGTCAGATCTGATGTGACAGATTCAGATACAAATATCTCTGTGGAGGAGGGCAAGGTTGATGGGGACAAATCCTTCACAAAGCCCTTCTCCTTCAGACACAACTGGTGTGAGTGCTGTATTCAGCTCTCATGCTGGTGAATGGAGAATATTCCCAGCGGTTTTCCAGGCCACGTCCCTTCCAAGCAATGCAAGACACCATTCCCAGGCATGTCCAGAAATGCTAATCAAAGAGTAGTTGGACACATGCAATTACATCTGCAGCACAGCAGAAACAACTCCTTTGGAGTCATGGGAAGCGGGTCCCTGCTGCAGAGAATACAGCCATTTCAATGTGGATCACCTGAAATGGGGCTGAATTAAGGGAGAGAGGAAATATGGGGGGATTTTTGAGAAACTGAAACGGTTTGGCTCAGACAAGTCTGCTCTAAATTTCTGCTTTCTTTCCTTCCTTGGACCGGACTCCCAAAGGAGCTAATGTGCAACAGCAGCTCATTCAATGAGGTCCTCCTCCTGCCATTTGCAGACACACGGGAGCTGCAGCTCTTGCACTTCTCGCTCTTCCTGGCCATCTACCTGGCTGCCCTCCTGGCCAACGGCCTCATCATCACAGCCGTAGCCTGCGATCACCGCCTCCACACCCCCATGTACTTCTTCCTCCTCAACCTCTCCCTCCTCGACCTAGGCTGCATCTCCACAACTGTTCCCAAAGCCATGCACAATTCCCTGTGGAACACCAGGGCCATTTCCTATTTGGAATGTGCTGCCCAGATATTTTCCTTCGTCTTCTTGCTTGGAGGAGAGTTTTCTCTCCTCACAGTCATGGCCTATGACTGCTACGTTGCCATCTGCAGACCCCTGCACTATGGGACCCTCCTGGGCAGCAGGGCTTGTGTCAGAATGACAGCAGCTGCCTGGTCCAGTGGCTTTCTCTATGCTCTCCTGCACACCAGGAACACATTTTCCGTACCACTGTGCCAAGGCAATGTGGCGGAGCAGTTCTTCTGTGAGATCCCCCAGATCCTCAAGCTCTCCTGCTCACACTCCTACCTCAGGGAAGTTGGAGTTATTGTGGTTAGTACCTGTTTAATCTTTGGGTGTTACATTTTCATTGTGGTTTCCTACGTGCAGATTTTCAGAGCTGTGCTGAGAATCCCTTCTGAGCAGGGCCAGCACAAAGCCTTTTCCATGTGCCTCCCACACCTGGCTGTGGTCTCCTTGTTTGTCATTCCTGTATTGTTTGCCCACCTGAAACCCCCCTCCATTACCTCCCCACTTCTAGATATCGTTGTGTCCATTCTGTACTCGGTGGTGCCTCCAGCCCTGAATCCCCTCATCTACAGCATGAGGAACAAGGAGCTCAAGGAGGCACTGAAGAAACTCATCCAATAGGTACAAGGTCAATTATAACAACTGTTTCATTCACTCACCAGGATATCTGGTACCAAGGCTGTATTTTATCAATTTCTTTCTTTTTTACGTCTCTTTTACATACATCTTAAAATAATAAATAATAAAAGATACCTAGGTTTTTTCACGTCTGCACAGGAATCTCTCATTTAGCACTTAAACACAGACCATGATAAAGCAGGAAGCCAGGCTTCCCCCTTCACTAGCAGAGAGGGGGGATTCTTTGAGCCGCTTCTTTGAGCTCCCTTGGATGTGCCCAGCGCAGGGAGGAGCGTTTCCCTCTGCAGCATCTTTTCCAGCACTGACACCAAGGGACCTCTGGGGTACAGAGTCACGGTGGGACAAGGGCAGGTGGGCTGAGACCAGGGGTCCAGTGTTGTTTAGGAGATCTCAGCTCTCGTGGCTATGGTTAGAGTGTGATCTCAAATCTCTCTAATATGACAGAAATGGCAACCAAGTGTCAGCACAGGTTTCCATGGTTCCATGCAAAGCTCCAACACACAAAACTAAACATGAGGGAATTGAAGGAAAGTCTAGAGGCAGCCTTTCCATGGCGGTTCATCTTTCCTGAAGACACATTCCAGGAGGGTAGCAGGACTTTCTCTATTTAGAGTGGGCCTTCTCATTTCCGTGCGGTCCTTCCATGCTTTATTCTGCAGATATGGCCCAGGAACTCTCATAACCTGGTAGAGAGAGGCTTGTTTATCCTCGTACCCTGGAAGAACAGCATGATAGGTCCTTGGGCTCCCTTAAGCCACAGCTGGATTCCAGAACAACATTTCCAAAATAAAAGAGGATCTTCCCTATGATGGTCCTGAATCTGGCCTCTCTTTAGGAACTGGAATCAAAAAATAAGCCCAAGGATGTGCAACCACAAAGGGGCCTGCTCTTCTGCTTGTGAACTCCATGGGATCCAGGGGATGACCTCAGCATTCCAGGGTGATCTGTTAGCCTCAATCTAGGGTTCATCTCTCAGTGACCATGCAGATAGGCAATGGTCTCTGCATTGCCTGTGCCAGGCTGCCCCACACGTGACTGTGCTGATGAGAGCACCCCCAGGGGATCTCCAGGCACAGGGTTTGCCTGGGAGTGGGCACTGAGTGCAGCTTTAACGAAACAGGGATGACTCACAGTGCAGGGACCAGAAGGTAGAGCATTAAACCCAGGTGCACATGGGGAAAGGAGGGCTCTGCAATGCCCAGAGAGGCAGTGGGGACCCAGGAGGCCCAGAGAAGGGGCAGTGGAGGGCGATTCCTGCACCCGCAGTGAAACACCACAGCCTGGAGCTAGTGGCCACCCAAAGACATCTCCTGCCATTGCAATATTGTGGGGCACTCTGAGTACCGTCAGACCTCAGCCACCAGTATCAGTGGTCACAAGGGCACACTGATGGCTCATGGTCAATTTGTTGCCAACCACAATTCCCAGGTTCCTTTTTTGCGGAGCTGCTCTCCTACAGGTCAATCCCCAACCTGTCCTGGTGCATGGGGTTATTCCTCCCCAGCTGTAAGACCCTGCACTTGCCCGTGTTGAACTTCATGAGGTTCCTCTACCCCCAACTCTCCAGGCTGTCCAGGTCCCTCCTAAAGCCTGCACAGACCTCTGGGCTATCAGCCATTCCTCCCACTTTTCTATCCTCAGAAAACTTGCTGATGGTGCACTCTGCCCCTTCAGGTCACTGATTAATAAACTGAACAGGTTTTGACTGACTCCTGATACCAATAGTTGCAGGTCTCCAACTAGGCTCTGCGCCACTGATCACAACCCTAAAGCCTAAACCCCAAACCCAGCTGCTCACATGGAGGTGACCTCACAGGTGCAAACCCACCACATCCCTGCTGCTGCCTGTGGCCTTCAGAGACAGCAGCTTCCTCAAACCCCTTCCCCACACAGGAACCACTGCTGCCCTCTCAGCTCCTCTCACCACAGAGACCCCCCACCCACCGCCCACGCCTGCCTGCCTGCTGCCAGCCAATCAGGCACTCACAAAGACATGACGTCACAGCGCCGTCCCGCCCAGCTCTCTGGCCCTGCCCTCCAGGGCAGCAATGGCCTCCCCAGCCCTTCCCCGCCAGGAGCCCAGCCCGGGCTCAGCAGCTGCTCCGCGGAGATGATCTCAGCAGCGCAGAGCCCCGCAGGGCCCGGCTGCTGCCCAATGAGGCGCTGCGGGAGCGGTGACCTCACAGTCACCAGGCAGAGCCAGCCCTGCTGCTGCCCAATCAGCTCTGCCGGCAGCGGGGACCTCCCAAGCAGCAGCCACGCCCTCTCCCTGCAGCTGGCCTATCAGGGGCTGCGGCAGCAGTGACCTCCTCGTGCCCAGCGTAGCCATTGGCTGTCAGCTGCCATGGCAACGCTGCGGCCTCCTGCCCCGCCGGCAGCTCCGCCCTCCCCTGTCATGGGCGGTGCCGTTTTGCAGGGCTGCACCGGGTGTCGCGGGGCTGGGGGCAGCAGGGCCCTGTGTGCGGGGCAGGTCGGGGCCCCGGGGCGCGTTGGCTGCCCTGGCGGGGCTGGGCTCTGCCGCAGGGGCCCCGTGGGGCTCCCGGCTGTGCTGGGGGCTGTGCGGGGACACGGCAGACCTGGTGCTGACACTGGTGCTGGCGTGGGGACCCCAAGGGGTCAGGGCAGCAGAGCCTGTGGGCAGCATCGCGCTGCCTCAGGGCAGGGCAGAGCCCTCTGGCCCCTGCTGCCCCAGCTCCCTGCCCTCGGCAGGCAGAGCTCCTGCTGCACCCAGCAGGGCTGGGCCACAGCCGGGCAGGGGCTGCTCCCTGTGGGTCTGGCTGTGCCCCGGGTGCCCAAAGCCTTTAGCCTTGTTGGGGACCCACAATAGACACCATGGACTGTGGTCTGGGGATCGTTATGGCTCCAGCCTTCCTGCATCTTCCTTAGCCCCTTGCCCTCTGCTCAGCTCTTGAGCCAGGCAGGAGGAACGACTCTCTTCCCATCTTGTATCCCCAAATCTTTGATGGACCCTCACTCTTTTGCATGTTGGCAAGGGGCCCCAACACGTCTCCCGTCCCGCACCCATGCCCGATTGCAAAAGGCAGTAGTGAGGAGCCCACGAGCAGTGCTCAGCAGTGCATGAGCCTCATAGGGAAGTGAACCCCCTCTGAAGAACACCAGGGAGACCTGCATGTGATGGGACACGGTGCCTTTTGGACTCAGTTGCTGTCATGTGGGGTTCTGAATTGGAGATGGGAGAGAGCAGAGCGATTTCACTCTATGTCCTGGAAGGGAAGAAGTCACGTCATGTCAATAATACCCTGTTCCAAAGCTTTCTGATGGATCCTAGAGCAACATTTTCAGATGATACCAAAGGCACTGAAATACCTCAAAGGGGATACTGAAGAAATCACTGCCATGTCCTTCCACTGTCAGATATCTGCACTGGGCAGATCTGTGTGGGAATCCTGGGGTTTTTCTTGGGAGGATGGGATTTATGCCGGATCAAAGCCATGTAGGATGAAGCAGCAGAAAGCATGGCCACAGGCTGAGATGCTTTAGGGAGCCACGAAACTGTTTCCTGCTGTGGGTCCCCTTTCTGCAGAAGGAGAGTGGAGCACCATGTGGGACAGGCCGTAGCCTTCGTCCTTTGGGCACTGAAGCAGGCTCTTTGCTTTGAAAAGTCCTCAGCAAGGTTTCTTGGTCTGCAGGGCAGAAGACAGAGACTGATAGGCCAGAGAAAAGCAAGCACGTGTGGAGGGCTGTGTCCAGAACCCTAACCCTGCCCAGCACCAAAGCCATGGTCCAGGCCACGTAGCAAATCTAGAGAATTTTCCCCATTTCCAAGTTTGCCCAAGATTCCTTCTGGCTGAGCCTGGAGAAATCTGTTGCTCATCACGGACCTTAACTGGTCCTGGTGCTTTTCAGTGTTACTTTGGGGCAGTGCTTCTCCCTTGGGTGCAGTCCCTGGCACCTTGGATCCATCCTGGCTTTCTTGAGGGGCTGTACCGCCCTGTCACCCTGGACCTGCCTCATTTTTGATCGAGGACATTTCGGGACATGTCAACACGCTGCTGTGCTGCTGTCGGGGCTCAGTGCAGAGCCTGTAATGTGATGCAGGACCTGCATTTTGGCTCCTTCATCAGTTTGTGAGATGAGCAGCTCCCAACTCTGCAGCTGATGAAGATTGAGAACATCCCTGCAAACAACCTTTGTGCTCTTCAACTCTGCAGAGTCCTGGGGCCAGTCCTTCAGAAGGGAGACCCCATCCTCCTGGAATGCTGTCAGAGATGAAGCCTTCCAAGCCACTGCAAAAGGAAGGATGGCTTTGGCTTGCTTGTTGAGTCTGTGGCACCCCATCAATGACAGCGTGAGCCCAGCTCTGCACCCTAGGGTGCACCCTAGGGTGCCTGTCCCTTCTGAAGAGCCTGTAGCCATCCATTGCAGCACTCCTGTCATGACAGTGGTCCCACCACGTTTCGGTGATGGCAACAATGCCATAGTTTTCCTGACGTGCCGTGGCCTGTAGCTTCTCCCGTTTGTTGCCCATGCTGCATGCACTGCTGTAGATACACTTCAGCCGGGCTGCTGAGCTCTCCCCCAGCCCTGGCAGCTTCCCCTGGGCTCATCCCTCGTGATCCCGATTTTATCCCCCTCCGTCTTCGTTCCTACTTTAAAGCCCTTTCAATGAGCCCCACCACTGCACTCCCGCTCCCTCAGCCAGCTTTCCCAGTGTCCTGTTGATGGACTTAAGGCTTCTTTTGGCCACTTCGTTACTACCCCGCAGAGGACCAGGCAATACTGAAGAGGGCCCTACAAGATCTGGGAGCCCTCTAGTGATGTCCCTTGTGTGTAGTCTCCTGGTGTTTTCCCTGGGAAACCCTCTCTGCTGCCTCCATTTGCAGCAGGATATGGAGCAGAGACCTCCAAGAGCCCTTTCCCTCCCTGGCTGCTCTGTAACTCTATGAATGGTGGATGAGTGTCCCTCCAGGCTGCACTGGCTGCAGTGGCATCACCTGCACTAGTCTTAATCTGGAGATAGGTCTGACACCAAGTGAGACTGGGAGGAAAAACTTGCAATGGTTTTATTGGAAGCAGGCAATGGCTGTACATGGGGGCTGTAGCGCACGACGCAGCAGCATCTCTGTAGCCCCCGGGACACAGCGTCCGTCGTTCTGTCTCTCGGCTCTGCTCCAGCCCCCATCTCAGGGGACCTGTCTGGCACGTGCGTCCGCTCGCTGCTCCTCTCGCTGCCCCGCGATGCAGCGGCAGCAGAACGCTCTGCACAGAGCCCCAAGGGCCGTCCTGAGCCGCGAGCGCCATCGCCGGGGAGCTGCGACGTGTGGGAGGGCGGTGGTGCCTGCAGGGAAAGCAGGGCCAGGGTAAGAGGCTGGGCGGGCGGCAGGGAGCACCTGCCTGTGGCAGCCACCAAGGGCTTCCCAAGGAGCTGTGGCCTCAGCACGGCAGCTCCCAAGCGCTTCCTGCTGCCAGCCTCAGTGCTGCTGGCTGTGCGGGGCAGGCCCGCTGTCCCCAGCAGGGCTCTCCACTCAGGTACATACCTGGCTCCACCTCTGGTGTGGGGCTGCAGGAGGAGGGCGACTCCTCGTCCTCTTTGTGCTCCGAGGCCACCTGCATGGGCAGAGCAAGAAGAGGAACCCAAGAGCCGTTAGCTGGCCCTGCTCAGGGTAGCGGTGCCCCGGGCTGCATGGGGGAAAGGCTTTGGGGTTGGGGCAGGCTGTCCCCGGCTGTGCGTGCCAAGGGAAGGGACCTGCGGCTGGCACGGCAATGGAACAAGGCTCGTTGTGGGGCCGTAGCAGCAGGGCTGGGCAGGGGGAACGGAGGCAGCCGGGGGGGATGTGTGGCACAAGGGGGCTCGTGCCCTGGTGTGGAGGGGGCTGCTGCTGGGGCTGCCCCTTCCCTCCTTGCTCGGCATCCAGACCCCAGGGCTGAATGTGACGTGGGCTGGAGCAGACTTCATCCTTGTGCCTTTGGCACTGGGAAACGGAGAGGAGCCGGCATCTCCCCATGGAGACATGGCAGAGGGCAAATGCCTGGGGTGACAGTGGGATGCCATGGGCAGGGGGGCTCTGATGAGATGGGGCAACTCTGGGCACCCCCCACACAGCTCCCACAGCAGCTCCCGGGGATGGTGGGGACAGGGGAGGTGCTGCTTGCTCACCTGGGGAGCAGGGCCTGCAGCTGGGGGAGAAGCTGCTGCTCTTGTTTCCTGCAGCAGGGTTTCCTTGGGAGATGGGCTGCTGCTCATCTCATCCCAAGGGGTTTCAGCCAAGGGAGAGGCCTCCTGTGCAGTTTCTGGAGGAACTGATGGAGCTGAAGGAGCATTTTCCCCTGCATGCTGGATGCAGTCGCTGGATGCAGGGGAGGCCTCTGGTTCTGCTCCTGCACTTGCTGCTGGTGGGACAGACACGCTGTCCTCTGCGTGCAGAAAGCTGCTGGCCAAATCAGGTGCTCCTGGCTCGCCGCCTCTGGGCACTGCTGGTTCCAGAGAGGGGCTCTCCACGTGGCCAGGTGCCTCTCTCACAGCCTCTGTGGTGCTGACATGGGGCGAGCAGGGCACCTTCTCGTGCTCCGTGTCCTTGTCCACAGCCGGGCTGCAGAGGCTGGCTCTGACCCAGGGCAAGGAGTTGATTTCCTCCACCTCCTCCCCTTGCACGAGCTCTTCCCCAGCCTCCTCCTCCTCATCAGTGTCCTCTGCTGTCTCCTCCTGCAGTGCTCCCAGGCCTCTCCTGCCTCTTGGCGCCTCCCGCGTTGGGGCATGAGCATAGAGCCGCTCCAGCACCTCCCACTTGCAGCTTGCGCCTTTGAGGAGCTCCACTCGCGTGATCTCTGGTTTCCAGAGGTCATAGAAGGAGTTTCTGGCGAGGAGCTAGAAGGAGAGAGGGAGGTTTGTGAAGGGAGGAAAGGCCTCGTGGGGCTCCGCCAGTGCTTTGACAAGCCGGCTGTCCCGCACGGCGTGGTACAGCTGCTGGCCACAGCACTGGGAGGGCTCCCCCGTGTCCCAGCACTCCTTGCACTCACCTCCTTGGGTCTGGCATTGAGTGATCCTGCCAGCGTCAGGGACAAACGGTTGTCATGGCCCTCCTCCTGCTCGCCCTGGCTCTCTCTCAGGTTCTGCTCCCTCATTGGAAAAGCTCCTTCTCGGAGCTGGGCCAAGCCCTGTCCAGTGCGGTGCAGGCAGCTCCTCTCGAGCTCCTCCAGCAGCTCTGTTTTGATGCTGAGCACAGCCAGGTAGCGCGCAGTGTTGTCTTGGTGCACGTGCACTGGCCTTCCTTGGAGGTAGCACGTGATCTCCAAGGGCTGCTGCCGTGTCCGTGATGGCCGTGCTCTCACTGGCCCAGTTGGGCAGCTCAGTCCACTAGGCCAGCTCGGCCAGCTAGGAATGCTGCACTGGAATTCTCCCCGACGACTGTAGGGATCGGGCCCTGTCTGAGGTGCAGAGGATGATGTGCTGGGGCGCCACTCTATGCTCTGGAGCTGCCATGATCTGGCCCGTGCACCTTGATCGATGGCGCGTGCCAGTGCGTGTGGTGGCACAGGTACAGCGAGCTCCATCCGAGCACCACCGGCATCAGGCTGTGCTTGGTCCTGTGGAGCGGGCGATGGCATTTCCTGAGGCCTTGCAAGGCTGGTGGAGGGCTGCGGCTCTTGCACCGTGGAGGGGACATCGCTGGCCTTCTCCTCCACAACCTGCAATGAAGGCCACCACAAAGGCAGTCCTTACTTCCATCCTTGACCCTTCCCTCCATCCTTCCCAACGGGAAACCTCCTGCAGCCTCTGAGCCCCTTGACGATGGCTCTGCCATGCAGGTGGCTGCTGCCCTGCTCCCAAAGGCTGCCTGGGGAGAGGGCTCGTGCCTATGGGCAAGCCTTGGGCGAAGGCAGCTCCTTGGAGAGCCAGAGGCGGGTGCGTGCAGGCTGCCGTGCAGAGCAGCGCTCGGCCTGCCGGGCACAGAGACCTCCTGGTGTCTCCCAGCACGTCCCGCCTGCTTCTTGGCCCCATGGGGAGTCAGGCAGAGGCTCGGCCTCCACCGCTGCTCAGCTCTGTACCTGTGTGATGCCGTGTTCAGAGGTGCGTGAGCCCTGAGGGCCGGGCAGCGGTGACAGCCGGTCCCTTTGGTGGGACGAAGCCGGGCTCCCGCTGCGCTGCACTGCTGCGGGCAGCTCCTGCTGGCCCACCTGTGGGGAGAAGGAGGCCCGTGATGGGGACACTTGTGCAGGTACGAGCAGCTCCTAAGCACAGGAAACCCCAGCCTTGTGTCGAAGAGAAGGTTGTGCCGAGCATGGCCTGGCCACGTGTGGCCTGCACTTGCTCTCTGTCTTCTGCCCAGAACTTGCAGGGTCTGTGTGGGCCCTGGTACATGCAGGTGGGGCTGCTTTGTCTAAGAAGAAATGCCCACGGCCAGGAAGACACATCCCCTTGCTCGAGAAACTCCCGCCTGGCTCTAGTGATCCAAGGTCTTTCCCCATCACCCTTGTGCTCTCCATGCGGGTCCTGTCCTTGCCTCCCAGCTCTCCTTCCAGCCCCACCCCTCACCTCACTCGTGCATTCTTGCACACTGGAGATCCCTTCCATGGATGAGCTGCAGGCGTTCGCCTGCTGCTCCTTCTCCATCTCTAAGAACCGCTCTGAGGACCTCTCACACGGGCACCAAGGGGAGTTGCTCCCTGCTGGTTGCGCCGCTCTCCTCAGAGTGAAGACCCCAGCAGGGACACGGTCACCTTGGGGACTGCCCCATCACAGTGGCCTGTGGGCACGATGCCACCCCCATCACAAAGCCCTGGGAGTTGCCATGGGGACACCAGGCACCGCGTCGTTTCCTCCTCTCCCCACTCCTGAGCAGGTAACTGGGGCGCAGGACGAGTTGTCCTCACCACAGCTCTGCGCTCCACAGGCCTTGCAGATGCTGCTCCTCGTCAGGCGCTCCATAGCAGACACCCACCACGAGGCCACCCTGTTGCTCTGCCCCCCATCCTCACCCCTGTGCTCTTGATTGCCTCTTGAAAAAGGAAAAGGAGAAGAAAAAGGAGAAGAAAAAGAAAAAGAAGAAAAAGATAAAGGAGAAAAATTGGAAATGGAAAGAAGAGAGGGGAAAAGAGAAAAGAAAACAGCATTACAAAAAGATTAAAAGGAAAAAGAAAAAAAAAGGGAAAAGAAAAAGAAAATGAAGAATAGAAGAAGTGAAAAAGAAGAAGAAGAAAAAAAAACAGCTGGAAAACTGGCTGGGGCATCCCAAAGGGCCATGTGTGAAGGAAGTCCTAGAGGGAACATTTGCTGACCCTCACTTGCCCCTAGGGTCTGAAATCTTTGCACTACACACACACATCTTCAGGGGGGATGATTTTAGTGCCTGATATCACTTGGATAAAACACGCAACACTAAAACAATGATACAGGAATATATATTTAAACAACAATAAAAACAGAACAATATAATAAACAACAACAACAACAACAATACAAACAATATCAATAACAAACAATATCAATAAAAATAACAACAAGAATATCAACAATATAAACAATAACAAATATTACTATAAAGCTCTCCAAAGAAAAATCCAAATAAGATGTTATCGCTGGTGTCCGTGGGCCCAGCACGTCCTGGCAGCAGCCAGGGTGAAGGGGAGCTTGGCCTGCAAGGGAAAAGGAGGCGTGAGCAGGGCCGAGGAGCGGCTCGGGGGCTCCCGTGGAGCAGAGGCTCCTTGGCGGCTGCGCGGGCTCTTTGGCAGCAGCGCTGCCGTCATTGGTGCCCTGGCAGAGGCTTGGCGTGGCCAGCGCAGCCCAGAGGCCGGCAGAGGGGCTGAGGCAGCAGGTGCCCAGGCCTTGGGCGCTCCTGCGCCCTGTGCAGCTCTGCCCCGGCGCCGCGGCCCGCCAGAGCGCCCGCACACCTGGGCCAGGCTCCCGCGCGGCTGCTCCCCAAAGGCAGCGCGGAGCAGCGCCAAGGGGCCGGGCACAGCCCCAGCTCTGCCCGTGCAGCCGGCAGCAGGGACCATACCTGGGGGCTGCAGCCGGAGCTCTCCCACTCCATGGGCTCCTCCGCGCTGCAGTCGAGCAGGCCGCTGCTCCCCATGGTCTGGAAGAGAGCAGGAGACCTTGGTGGGGACAGTGTGTGGGGAAGAGGAAGGATAAAGGAATCCTCTGGCTGCAAGGGCTGTACCTGGCTGCTGCCAGAACTGAGCCACACCATTGGCTCTGGCTGGTCCCCTGCAGAGCTCCCATTTGTGCATGGAGCCTGGAAGAGAGCAAGAGGCGCTTGCAGGGCAGGTCCCAGAGACGGTGGTCTCTGGTCCCAGGACCTCTCTTCCTGATTTGGGAAACAGGAAAGTGGGAAGGGGCCAGGCCCAGCCCCAGCTCTCATCATGCTGCCAGAAGCAGAGGCAATACCTGGATGCCGCAGCTGGAGCTCTCCCACTCCATAGGCTCCTCCGCGCAACTGCAGCTGCCCAGACCTTGGGTTTCCAGAGTCTGGAAGAGAGCAGGAGAGCTTGTGGGGTCGGTCATGGTGGCAGCGTTGGCTCTGTGCCTGGGGCCTCGTGTCCCCTGCGTGTGCGGGGCAGGCGGTGCACAGAGCCAGGGCGCCAGGCTCAGGCAGCAGCCCCCGAGGCCTTGGCCGCTCCTGGCCCTGGCGCAGCTCTGCCCCAGCACCCAGGCCTGCCAGAGCTCCCTGGCACCTCTGCCACCAGCCCTGCGGCTGCTCTCGCAGAGCCAAGCGCCAGCCGTCCCCGCGCAGCCTCTGCCTGCGTGCACAGTACCTGCACCGAACTCTCCCAATCCATGGCTTCGACTTCACCTTTTTCCATTTTTTTCACTCTCCTGTGTCTGCAACGGAATGGAATTGTTTACATTTGCAGCCATCAGCACCAAGTGTCGCGCGGTGGCTTTGGGGCCTCCCTTGGGAGGCATCGCGCAGGCTGCCCTGGAGCCCCGCAGCTCCCCTGCATCTTGTGGGCACCACGGGTGGCCCCTGGTGCTGCACGGCCCTGCTGCTCACCTGGCCTTTCTGCTGCGTGGCCAGCACTGGGGCCACTGTGAGGCGCAGCCCTGGGAAGCATCCGTGTTCCCGTGGCGATAACTGCCCCTCTGGGATGTTCCAGTGCTGCGTGGGGGGAGGAGGGCAGCGGCAGGGGCCAGGGGGGCCGCCGTGAGGAAGGGTCTGCGTGTGCTGGACTCCCCCTGGCACTGATGAGCCTGGCGGCAGAGAGCAGTGCGTGGCCTTGGGCTTGCTGGGTGCCAAGGAGGGCTCCTCACGCAGCCTCATGGCGCTGCTGGTGGCTGCCTGCCCGGAGGCCGGGCTGCACTTGGGGCTCTGCTTCCACCCCTGCAAGCAGCCTTGAACGCCTGGATCTTTCTTCCCTGCTCCCCTCCTGCCCTTACAGCCTGATGGACTCAAGAAAGTTTTGTTTTCCATGGTCAAGACGTGTTCCTTGGTAGTGCAATGAGTGAGAAGGGCAGTTGTGCCCTGGGGCCAGGTGTGCATGTCCTCAGCAGAGCCCTTGTGAGTTGGTGGTGGCCTGGGAGCCCCTGCTGCTGCTGGGCTCCTTCTCCTGTCCTGCCGTGCACCTTGCAGGCGCCATGTGCTGTGGCTGAGAGCAGCCTTGCTGCAGCTCCTGCACTGCTGCCCCTGCCACGGCTTCCTAGGGCTGCAGAGGGCAGAGCAGGCACATATGTGCCCTCAGCAGCAGCAGGGACCTGCAGCTCCTGCAGCTCTGCTCAGCCCTGCAATGGTCACTTGCTAAAGAAGGTGAGTTCCTGACACTCAGGTCTGAACGGTAAAGCCAGGAGCAGATGGAGCAGGAGATCCCCCTCACGCAGGGGAAAACCCTCCAAAAGCAAGCAGTGCAAGCCCTGCCACCAAAGTGCTGGAGCCCAGAGGAGCATCTTCCTGCTGGCCAAGCTTGCTTGCTGGCATGCCGCAAGGGGCTCCCACTGGACAGAGCAATCTCCACTGGTCGCCAGATCTTAGCATCTCTCATGCCAACAGCAATGTTCTTGGCATCTCTGACATCTCAAGCTCAGAAACAATAACCCTGCTTATCCAGCATTACCTTTTTCTAAGTAAAGACCAAAGTTGGTAAATATATTTTAAGTGACTGACTTTCCCAAGTATGGAAAACCTGTGCTGGGCTTGCTGAAGCCAAGGCACCCTCTCCTTTGACACTGTTGGTGCTGGGAGTGCGATTGCAGGCTGAGTGTTTGGCTCCAGTTTTATCCGCGGTGATGGGCCAGGGATTATAGACCAGAGGGGATTTACCCTCCTCTCCCTCTGCCTCCTCCTTCCCCAAACACAGTCTCAGAATATGGAATTGGGTTGTGTCAAACCCTGGTTGCTTTGGCTCCAGCAGCAATTCAGCGGCACCTCAGGAGTTAATTTATGGCATGAGAGTCTGGCCATGTGTGAGGAGGCCACTTGGCTCTTAGCGGAGGATCTCTAAGTTGTGCGCGTGTTCCTGTGCTGCTCACGGCGGCATCAGGGAGGCCAGTGCGCAGGGCAATAGCTGCTCCCTGGGGCAGTGCAGCCCCGTAGTGTGGGGGACAGGAACATTGTGCCCTGGGCACCTGTGCAGAGCAGGGGGGTCGTTTCTCCCCTTTGGAAGCAGCTTGGGAAACAGCCAGATACAGGAATGGAAGGTAGGTTTTTGTGGACTTCCCCACTAATGAGTAAATTCCCAAGAGCTGAGTGCCTAGCTCTAGGTTAGGGGATCAAGTGCAGCACGGGCAGGTACCAGGACACGTAGCCCCTCTTCCCCCGCACACCTCAGCCCCAGCCCAGCGCCCTCCTGCCAGCAGCCCGTGTGCTCACGGTGCGCTCCGTGAGCTGCCGTGCCGGCCTCTTGTGCAGCCTCCAGGGCCTCCGCTCCAAGGAGCCCCGTCTCTATTGAAGCCATGGATGAAAAGCCCCGTGTCCCTCTCCATGTGGACATCCATGGAAAGCTGTTGCTGTCCTTGGACAGAGCAGGGAGACGTGCTGCCCTCGCCAAGCAGAGTCCCCACAACGGGCCGCAGTGCCCACTCCCCATGGCCTCTGCAAGGGCCAGTGTGGAGCTGCTGGAGCAGCGCAGCAAGATGTGCGGCCAAACGCACCCGTCTGCCAGCCAAGGCAGGCGCCCTCACACAGCCCCTCTCTACATGAGCACCCGGGCATGGCCTGGTACCAGCTACCGCCACCACGGCCAGGCCAAGCACGGGACTCAGCAGCCACTTGTTCCTTCCCACCCATTTCACTTGTAGGGTTTTGGTGACATTCTGGAAAAAAAAAAACTTTTTTGAGGAAATTGGGCTATAAGGGCAGGAGGGAAGCAGGAAAGAAAGATCAAGACACTCAAGGCTGCTTGCAGGGGTGGAAGCAGAGCCCCAAGTGCAGCCCGGCCTCTGGGCAGGCAGCCGCCAGCAGTGCCATGGGGCTGCGTGAGGAGCCCTCCTTGGCACCCAGCAAGCCCAAGGCCACGCACTGCTCTCTGCCGCCAGGCTCATCAGTGCCAGGGGGAGTCCAGCACACGCAGACCCTTCCTCACGGCGGCCCCCCTGGCCCCTGCCGCTGCCCTCCTCCCCCCACGCAGCACTGGAACATCCCAGAGGGGCAGTTATCGCCACGGGAACACGGATGCTTCCCAGGGCTGCGCCTCACAGTGGCCCCAGTGCTGGCCACGCAGCAGCAAGGCCAGGTGAGCAGCAGGGCCGCGCAGCACCAGGGGCCACCCGTGGTGCCCATGAGATGCAGGGGAGCTGCGGGGCTGCAGGGCAGCCTGCGCGATGCCTCCCAGGGGAGGCCACAAAGCCACCACGCGACACTTGGTGCTCATCGCTGCAAATGTAAACAATTCCATTCCGTTACAGACTCAGGACAGTGAAAGAAAATGGAGAAATGTGAAGTCGAAGCCATGGATTGGGAGAGCTCAATGCAGGGACTGTGCGTGCAGGCAGAGGCTGCGCGGGGACGGCTGGCGCTTGGCTCTGCGAGAGCAGCCGCAGGGCTGGTGGCAGAGGTGCCAGGGAGCTCTGGCAGGCCTGGGTGCTGGGGCAGAGCTGCGCCAGGGCCAGGAGCGGCCAAGGCCTCGGGGGCTGCTGCCTGATCCTGGCGCCCTGGCTCTGTGCACCGCCTGCCCCGCGCACGGAGGGGACACGAGGCCTCGCGCACAGAGCCAGCGCTGCCACCGTGTCCGTCCCCACAAGCTCTCCTGCTCTCTTCCAGACTCCCGACATCCATAGCCTGATTGGCCGCACCAACAATGAGGAGCCTATGGAGTGGGAGAGCTCCTTTTGCGGCCTGCAGGTATTGTCCCTGCTGCGGGTTAGGTATCCCTGCTGCATGGGTAGACCTGGGGCCCGATCTGGCCCCTTCCCTATTTCCTGATTCCCACGGCTGGAGGAGGGATCCTGGGAGTAGGACTTTCTGCCTGTGGCACCTCCCCTGCAAACACCTACTTCAATCTTGCAGATTCCGCGCATTGATGGGACTGCCGGAAATGATCCCGAGCCTATGGAGTGGCTCAGTTATGGCAGTAGCCAGGTACAGCCCTTGCAGCCCCTGGACACACTTGTCCTTCCTCTTCCCCAAGCACTGTCCCCACTAAGGTCTCCTGCTCTCTTCCAGATGAGGGGGAGCAGTGGCCTGGTCGGCTGCAGCCAGGAGGAGCCCATGGATTGGGAGAGCTCCGGCTGCACCCCCAGGTATGGTCCCTGCTGCCGGCTGCACGGGCAGAGCTGGGGCTGTGCCCGGCCCCTTGGCGCTGCTCCGCGCTGCCTTTGGGGAGCAGCCGCGCGGGAGCCTGGCCCAGGTGTGCGGGCGCTCTGGCGGGCCGCGGCGCCGGGGCAGAGCTGCACAGGGCGCAGGAGCGCCCAAGGCCTGGGCACCTGCTGCCTCAGCCCCTCTGCCGGCCTCTGGGCTGCGCTGGCCACGCCAAGCCTCTGCCAGGGCACCAATGACGGCAGCGCTGCTGCCAAAGAGCCCGCGCAGCCGCCAAAGAGCCTATGCTCCACGGGAGCCCCCGAGCCGCTCCTCGGCCCTGCTCACGCCTCCTTTTCCCTTGCAGGCCAAGCTCCCCTTCACGCTGGCTGCTGCCAGGAGGCGCTGGGCACGAGAACTCCGGCCATAACATCTTATTTGGATTTTTCTTTGGAGACTTTTATAGTAATATTTGATATTGTTGATATTATTGTTGTTAGTGTTATTGATATTGTTTTTATTGTTGTTGTTGTTAGTGTTTATTATAATTTTTTTATTGTTATTGTTTAAATATCTATTCCTGTATCATTGTTTAAGTTTTGTGTCGTGTTTACAAGTGAGGTCAAGCACAGAAATCATCCCCATTGCAGAGGTGTGTGTGTAGCCCTAAGATTCCAGCCCCTAGGGGCAAGGGAGGGTGTTGCAGATACTTAGGGTCCGGCAGCCGGAAGATATCGCGCTGTACGGAAAGATAGGGCCCCTAATAGCCAATAGCTTTTAGTTTATGATGTAAGCAGACGGATGTGACTTTGTAAACCTTAGCTATATAACACCTTGTCACCCATCAATAAACGCCATTTGCCGTCCACCACATTGGTGTCAGCAAGCTGATGGCCCGAGCGGCCTGGGGGTGGTCGCCGTGCCGTTCCTGAACCAGGTCGCCACGCCGCTTTGAACGGCAACAAGTGGTGCCGAAACCCGGGAATCATCGCCTGGACGGGTGAACGGCGGCCGGAGCGGCTGGACCAGCCCAGCGGGGAGGACGCTCCCGGACGAACAAGGAGGATGGAAGCCCTTGTGAAGGTCGTATCGCAATTACATAAATATTGGGGGATTGATTGTAAGCCAAAAGATTTTACTCTCGCTGTTGCGAGGCTTTTAAAAATTAAGGTTATAGATCAGCCGGTGGATATTCTGAAGTCCCTGAAGTGTGTCCCTAAAGTGTGGGGCAAATGTACTAAGGCGTTAGCCGAGGAGATGATGTCTTCGGGTTGTGGGAAAAACCTTAAGGGTTGGGGAAAAGCTGTACAAGCCTTGCAGAAAGCTATAAAAGAGCAGGAGACCTGGGTAGCGGTAAGGGACTGTTTGCTGGCCACCCCGAAAATGGGAGTCGGGGCAGCCGCACAGACTTTGCACCCCCCAGATGATGGTGATTCTGCTGACCCTAAAGATCTGCAAGAGAGCGACACATCCCCTCCATCCCCCAACCCCGTCCCGCTTACAGAGGAGCAGAAACAGCCGAAATCTGTTTGGAGCGAGCTAGCCGAGGAAGCTAGGAACATTGAAAAGAAGCCAGAGCTTGGGGACGTCTGGCCCAGGCCACCACCCTATGCCCCTCAAAATGGCGCCGAGCCGCAAGGGGAAGGGCGGGGCGAGGGTGCCCCCGGCGTGAGTGAGGGGCCGAGAACCAATGGGAGTGACCGGACAGGTGAGGGAAGCGCGAGTGAGGGGCCGAGAACCAATGGGGGTGACCGGACAGGTGAGGGAGGCCCGAGCGAGGGGCCGAGAACCAATGGGAGTGACCGGACAGGTGAGGGAAGCGCGAGTGAGGGGCCGAGAACCAATGGGGGTGACCGGACAGGTGAGGGAGGCCCGAGCGAGGGGCCGAGAACCAATGCGGGTGACCGGACAGGTGAGGGAAGCCCGAGTGAGGCGCTGAGAACCAATGGGAGTGACCGGACAGGTGAGGGAGGCCCGAGCGAGGCGCTGAGAACCAATGGGGGTGACCGGACAGGTGAGGGAGGCCCGAGCGAGGGGCCGAGAACCAATGGGGGTGACCGGACAGGGGAGGGAAGCCCGAGCGAGGCGCTGAGAACCAATGGGGGTGACCGGACAGGTGAGGGAAGCCCGAGCGAGGGGCCGAGAACCAATGGGGGTGACCGGACAGGTGAGGGAAGCGCGAGCGAGGCGCTGAGAACCAATGGGGGTGACCGGACAGGGGAGGGAAGCCCGAGCGAGGCGCTGAGAACCAATGGGGGTGACCGGACAGGTGAGGGAGGCCCGAGCGAGGGGCCGAGAACCAATGGGGGTGACCGGACAGGTGAGGGAGGCCCGAGCGAGGGGCCGGGAACCAATGGGGGTGACCGGACAGGTGAGGGAGGCCCGAGCGAGGCGCCGAGAACCAATGGGAGTGACCGGACAGGTGAGGGAGGCCCGAGCGAGGCGCTGAGAACCAATGGGGGTGACCGGACAGGTGAGGGAGGCCCGAGCGAGGGGCGGAGAACCAATGGGGGTGACTGGACAGGTGAGGGAGGCCCGAGCGAGGGGCCGAGAACCAATGGGGGTGACCGGACAGGTGAGGGAGGCCCGAGCGAGGGGCCGAGAACCAATGGGGGTGACCGGACAGGTGAGGGAGGCCCGAGCGAGGGGCCGAGAACCCAATGGGGGTGACCGGACAGGTGAGGGAGGCCCGAGCGAGGGGCCGAGAACCAATGGGGGTGACCGGACAGGTGAGGGAGGCCCGAGCGAGGCGCTGAGGACCGATCAGAGCGGCCATTTCACAAAAGGCGCCTCCGCGGGTAGAAGGCGGGGCGAGCCAAGAGGGGGGAACAGCCCGCCCACAACGGAAGTAGGCGGGACGGAAGTAGGCGGAGCCGGAGGCCAACGAAAAGGTACCGGAGCCCGGAAGTGACAAGTCAGTCGAGTTCCGGTTCCGGATCAGACACTAGTCAGGACGAGCGGCTCACAACTGATTCAAACTTAAGGCAGGAGAAAAAGAAGGTAAACAGAACTAAGAGCCACAATATTCCCATTCGAATTAAAGAAAAACCGTGAAGAGGAGAAACCCCTCTCACGGACTGGAAGGAAATAAAGATCGCATGCGCCGACTGGGGCCCATCGGCCACGCTAGCGTTCCCGGTCCGGGTGACAGAGGGGGGACAGAGGGTCCACTCTCCGATAAAATCTAAGGACGTACAAGCGATTGTTAAAGCAATTGTACATAAAGGGATTAATTCTGCCATGGTCTCAACCCTCATAGATGGTATCTTCGGGGGGGACGATATGCTCCTGTTCGATATAAAATAAACTTGTAGGCTGATCTTTGATGGAGCAGGGATGATCGTTTTCAGACAAGAATGGGAAGGCAACTGTACGAGGTATTTAGCCCAGGTAACTGGGGCAGATCATCCATTACACGGCTCCAGCTTGCAGCGGTTAATGGGTGCAGATCCAACAATGATCACCCCCCAGGTGCAGGCCCATGGCCTGCGGGCCCATGAGGTTATGACAACTACTCCTGCAGCCAGGGATGCTATTTGCACAGCCTGTAGAGTCGTTGCCAAACCACCACCATGGTCCACAATAAAGCAAAGTGAAAGTGAGAGCTTTACACAATTTGTAGATCATCTCCAGGCAGCGGTCGACTCTTCGTCCCTGCCCACAGAGGCAAAAAGCCCGGTCGTAGCGGAATGTTTACGCCAACAATGCAATTCGGCAACCAAAGAAATCCTGCGATCATTGCCGGCAGGGGCAAGTATCGCAGACATGATTAAGCATGTTGCAAAGGAAGAGCATCTGACCCCAATTCAGGTGGCTGTTCACGCCGCAATAGCCAACGTAATGGCATGTTCTAAATGTGGCCAGGCAGGCCACGTTGCAGTAAACTGCCCTTGGCTGGGGGACTCGCTGGCAGCGCTCCCCCCATGCCAAGATCGACCCAAAGGTCACTGTCAGGAAAGATGGCAGAGTCAAGTGGTGCCCGCTTAAGTCTATTAAACCAGACCTTCAAATTAAAACTAATGAAAATTGTGAGTTTCTGTTCACAGGACCGGATCATCGGATACCCCTGTAATCCGTACGCCCCGGTGACAAGCGTCCCGCCAGAGCCCGTGAGTTCCACGCTGACCGAATCCAGAAAACAACAAAACAGCCTCTGCAAGAGGGGGCCGCGATGCCTTTGCGTGATCTTAATTTTGGAGCTTGTCACTATAGGACAAGTAGAGTCACGTCAGGCCTTTAAATGGGTACTTGAACAGATCGAACAATCTTGAGTAATTAGTACAAAAATAACTACAGGGTCACCAATTTTCAGTGCCACGCCTTGCCAACTAGCACCCATTGAACCCTCTTCCAAATGCAGCTGGTACGAAAATTGGTTCACCGGTTTGCCGTGGTTAACCACCCTGATATCCACCTTGATGGAGCCGATCGCAATGATACCTGCTGGCACGTACGGCCCTACGTGGCAGGATGCACCGGGCTTAAACAGACAGTGCAGAGAGAAAGGCGGGGGGTGAGACTCCTAACACTGAGGCCTACGTTGTCTCTGCGAGGACGCCCGCCGAGTTAGGAGCCTATTGGCAACCCTCTAATCTGCCAACTTGAGAGAATGTTCAGTCTCAGTGTCCTGCCTACAACCAGTGGAACTCACTAGTGGAGTGCACAGCTACGTGAGGTTGTGCCACTGGATGGAAATTGTGTTTGTGCTGTTTGTGTCTGTGGTCTTTAGATCTTTATTGTGTAGTATATATCAGCAGAGAGGGCTGAATAAGCACAACAAGAAAGTGCAGAATTCGAAAGCGGGAAAGCCAGGAGTAACTCAGACTACGGCGTTCCCCCCACCCACCACCCATGTCACCGGTGGAGGACTGGGAGCTGTACTCTGACTTGTATCCTTGGAAAGAGAGCGTGTTTTCAGTGTGGCCAACTAGGACATGTGAAAAAGAAGTGTCCTAACAAATTTAGGATTGAAGGCACGGGCCCAAAATGATTTAATGGGAACTGTGCAAAATGCCAAAAGTTTGGGCATAAGGCAGCGGAGTGTCGGTCCCAATTTTGTAAGGACGGTACACCGTTGCAGGGAAACGGGAGCCACCGCGTTATGAGGGACGCGGCGAACAAATATCCCCAAACGATGGCTGCCTCTGCGAACTCTCCTCTGCAACTTGCAGAAGTGCAGGAGTCGATCTGGCCGTGGCAAAATCCACAATAATTAGAGAATCTGATGTGCACATATTAGAGTCTACGTGCACTGGTCCCCTGGGAGGGGCCTATCCGCTTTGGTGATTGGCCATTCCTCAGCTTCAAAAATGGGCGTTTTTGTTCTACCAGGGTGTATTGATGCTGATTACTCTGGAAATATTGGTATAATGATAAAAATCTTCAACCTTCCTATTACTATTCCAGCATTGAGCAGGATAGCCCAACTGATACCTTTTCGAGCCATAGTTCCTAATCCTGGACAGGCCCAGCGTGGAAACAAGGGATTTGGATCTTCTGGACCCCCCCAAGTCACCTTTTGTGAAAAGATAACTACTCAGCGTCCGACGAGACTCGTGAGTATGATGGGACCGGACGATGTCCGTCTTACTGATATTGCCATGATGATTGATACAGGTTCAGATATCACTATCGTTCCCAAGTTTGCGTGGCCACCACAGTGGGATCTGCAAGAGGTTGATGCTCCTGTGACAGGTATCGGAGGGCAATCTCCTACGCAGGTTAGTCGATGTTTTGTAACAGTTATGGATAAAGAGGGAAATAGAGCCATGATAAAGCCTTATGTGATGTGCACATCGTTGTGGCTGCTGGGAAGGGATGTTCTGGCCCAGTGGGGAGTCATCTTGCAGACACCTTTTCCCTAGCGGCCATTGGGGGCAGCTTCCGCCCTACCTTAAAGTTAACACGGACCACGAAAGACCCTGTGTGGGTGGACCAATGGCCGCTGCCAGAGGAAAAGCTACGTCACCTAAAGGAATTAGTCAAAGAACAGTTAGACCAAGGTCACATTAAGCCATCCACGAGTCCTTGGAACACCCCTATTTTCACCGTTAGGAAAAAATCAGGAAAGTGGAGGTTGTTGCATGATCTCCGAGCTGTTAACGCATGCCTGGAAAACATGGGAGCTCTACAACCAGGGTTGCCCTCACCTGTTATGCTCCCACAGGCATGGAGTTTGCTAATAATTGCTCTAAAAGATTGTTTCTTTACAATACCCCTCGACCCGGAGGACAGTGAAAAATTTGCCTTCACGGTTCCTACAATCAACAGGGAAGGCCCATCAGAGCGATACCAGTGGGTAGTTCTTCCCCAGGGAATGAAAAATTCGCCAACCATCTGCCATTGGTTTGTGAATTTGGCCCTGTAAGAGTGGAGGGAAAATCACCCAGATTTGATTACGTACCACTATATGGACGATATCCTAGTAGCAAGCCCTGAAGTTTTACCAGCCGCGCAGGAAGAGGAATTAATTAACTGTTTAAAGGGATTTGGCTTGGCCGTTGCCCCTGAAAAGGTTCAAAGGCAAGCTCCTTGGAATTATTTGGGCATGGTTATCACGGAGGCCAGAATTAGACCCCAGAAGCTTAAATTGTGGACAGAAATTGACCCTGTTAACTGTGTGCAAAAATTAGTGGGAGACATACAATGGATGAGGAATTTTTGCGGTATTACGAATGAGGAAATGGAGCCGTTGTTTCAGCTGCTCAGGGGAGCTAAAGAGCCTGCGGAAAAGCGGAGCTTAACTACAAAGGCTGCCTCAGCCCTAGAACAGATTGAGGAAAAGATAGCCGAAACAGCTGCCTACAGATTCCAGGAAAGATTACCAATATCCCTGGTGGTCTACAACCGAGAAAGGGAGGTGGTGATAATCATCGCCCAGATAAACGAGAAGGGGATCCTGTTTGTACTCGAATGGGTTTTTCTCCCGAGTCACCTACGACGCACCTTAACTCAGAGGCATGAGGCAATTGGGTTGGGAATTTTGAAAGCCCGACAACGTTTACGAACAATTGCCGGCAGAGAGCCTGACAGTATTATACTACCTCTAAAGGCTCTGGAGCTAGCTGAAGAATGGTACTTGAAAAGCGTAGAATTTGCCTTAGCCATTCAGGGAATTAGAGTGGACAATCACTATCCTAAGCATCCCCTCTTCCACACCTCTTTGGAGCTGGAAGAATGAGAAATCCAGAGCTCAAGACCATTGTCAAATGTGATTACTGTGTTCACGGATGCTAGTAGCAGAACTGGAAAATATGGGTACGCTTTCCCGGAGTTAGATCTTTGGAAAACTCAAATCTGGAGGGAGACCGCATCTGTGCAGGTCCTAGAACTAAAAGCCGTAGTTTGGGCGTTTCTAACCTTTCACGATCGACCCATGAATATAGTCATCGATTCTCTGTATGTGGTAGGCATTGTTCAACGAATCCATAGGGCAGTTATAGGGCATGTAAACAACCATAGTCTCCAAGCCTTGTTTGTTCAGCTTTGGAACCTCATCCAACAAAGGAAGCATGCTTTTTGGGTGTCACATATCCGTAGCCCTACTGCACTCCCTGGCCCTTTAACAGAAGGTAATGCAGTCATAGATAGTGCCGTGTCGGCAGCAGGTATTCCCTGTTCGGCGGAACAGCAGGCATCAACTTCTCGCTCATTTTGCCATCAGTCTGCTCGAGCGTTACAACGCGAATTTAAAATCTCCCGAGCAGCAACTCGCGCTATTATTGCTGCCTGTCCTGATTGTGCAAGATTGACCCCTTTACAGGAAATGGGTACCAACCCGAGAGGGTTACAACCAAGGCAGATATGGCAGTCGGATGTTACAGAATTTGCATCCTTTGGGCGACTGAAGTATTTACATGTTACTGTGGATACCTGCTCGAAGGCTCTCTGCGCGACCCCTGCCACTTCCACAAACGCCAAGTCGGCCTGCAAACATTGGGCTCAGGCAATTGCCATCCTAGGAAAGGCTGACATCAGAAAGACAGATAACGCACCCGTGTATAAGAGTAACACCTGTAAAACCTTTTTCCAGCAATGGGGAATAACCCATCAAACGGGTATCCCTTATAATTCCGGTGGTCAGGCCATTATCGAGCGTCACCATCGAAATTTAAAACCATTATTGTTTGCTTTGAAAAAAGAGGGGGAGAAGGGTCCGTACGAATTAATCAGCAAAGCATGCTATGTCTTAAATTGGCTTAACCCTCGAAATGATGATAACATACCTATTTTCACCCATTTTTCTAAAAACTCAGCTGATCTTTCAGGAAAAAAGGTGTAGGTAGAAGTTTTCTGGCCGCAGAAACAGATCAGGGAAGGTCCAGTTGAGTTAGTTACGTGGGGACAGGGTTATGCTTGTGTACTTGCAGGAGACGGAGCGACCTGGGTACCGGCCAAGTGGGTACGGCCGTGGTTGCGGAAGAAACAGAAAGAGTTGATGGACCAGGATGTCAGAATGGACCAGGCTCAGCTGGTTGGTGAGCATCTTGATAACGGTGACAGGGATAGTGCAGGGGAAATGGCGGACAGAAATTCAGCAGAGGGAGAACATTTGGGTCACCATAGCTAATCAGACAGGCCAAAATGCCTTCTGTCTCAGCTTGCAATGTCCAGGAGACCCTTTCCGCACTTGCTTGATAGGTGTCCCTGCTTGGCAACCTCAGGAATTCAATGGGTATGTAGCTAATTTTGCTCTGCTTAATGATACTCTATTAAATACCACTGTGTGCCCTTACCAATTAGGGCAAACGGCAGAACAGTTAGACGCGTGCTGGCAGTGTGAAATCATCAAAAGTCTGAATGGCACTCTGACTTCCCCGCTGGAGGAATTAGACTTGTTGGGAAGTTTAAATGCCACAAATACCACCCGAAATGGTGGATGGGCTAGTTTTGAACTGCATAGTGAAGGCACACTTGAAGAAAGTACATCGCAATGGGCGACGGTTAACTGGGGGCTGAAAATTAATGATGTTTATCTTCACACATATACCCAATGTAATTTAACAAGCTTCTCTGCAAAACAGCTACCACCAGGAGTGTTTTTAATATGCGGAGATCGGGCGTGGAACGGAATACCATCCGGTCCACAAGGAGGTCCATGTTACCTGGGGAAACTGAGCTTATTTCATCCTAATATATACCAAGTGATGACCTTTGTATCCAAAAGGAAAAAAGGATCGGTACATGAGTTAGATTGTACAGAAGTCGGAGATCCAAAGTTTTGGTCAAGGGTAAAAAACTGTCTTTGTGTCCCTGCTTCTCCCAGGGGGCATCGCCGCCCAAACAATGACTTCCTTAAAGCAGTTAGCATGCTGGACAAAGAATGAGTTAAATTTAACATCAGACGTTTTAGACCAGCTATCGCAAGATGTGGCTAGCGTTAATCATGCAGTTCTGCAGAATAGAGCCGCAATAGATTTTCTGTTATTAGCACATGGGCATGGGTGTGAGGATTTTGAGGGTAAGTGTTGTTTAAACTTGTCCCATCATTCAGAGTACAGCCATAAAAAGATTGTGCTCTTGAGGGAAGGGCTGCATAAGTTAAAGGAAGAAAGTTGGGTATTAGAAGATTGACTCAGATCGCTAGGCTTAGGACCGTGGATTACAGGAATTTTGTACCACTTGTGTGTGATCGGGATGGTTATACTCGTGCTTGTGACTATGTTGCCTTGCTTTTGCCAATGCTTGCAACGCTTGATACATAATATCACTAATTCTGTTTTTGAAAAAAGAGGGGGAAATGTTGGGGCCTTGGCGATTTTGCAAGAATAAGAGGAGCTGAAGTGATGGGAACCAAGGAACTGAAGTGATGGGAACCAAGGTCAACCGGAGGCGAAGATAACGCCTGTTAGCAACTTTTAATGAATTAAGCCAGCCATAGCCAGATAAGCGTCTGGGAGGCCCAGCAACAGAGCATCGAGAAGAACACCAGTCAGCTGCAAGCTAGCTATGCATGGACACTATAGCCTAACCAATGGGAGTGCTGTTGCTTAGCGCGTGTCTGCATTTAGGGGTGTTGGAATTGTATAAAGCTACATAGCAGACAATAGTAAAGAGAATCAAACCTGCTTCACATTGAAGTGTCGTTAATTCCGTCTCGCGATGGTGGGCCTCGGCAGTCCCTGAAGAATCTTTTATAGTAGCATTTGTTTTTGTTGATAGTGTTGATATTCTTGTTGTTAGTTTTATTGATATTGTTTTTATTATTGTTGCTGTTATTGTTTCTTATATTGTTCTGTTTTTATTGTTGTTTAAATATATATTCCTGTATCACTGTTTTAGTGTTGCGTATTTTATCCAAGTGATCTCAGGCACTAAAATCATCCCCACTGCAGGTGTCTGTGTGTAGGCCCAATATTCCAAACACTAGGGCCAAGTGAGGGTTACCAAAAGGTCCCTTTGGACTTCGCTTCACACGTGGCCCTAGGGATGCCACAGTCCCTTTTCCATCTTTTCCTTTTTCTTTTTCCATCTTTTGCTCTTTTCCTTTTCTTTTTCCTTCTCCTTTTTTATTTTCCTTCTTTTTCTTCTCTTTTTCTATTTCTTTTCCTTTTTTTTTTTCTTTTTTTTTCCTGTTTCTGGTCCTTTTTTTTTTGTCTCTTTCTCTCTTTCTTTCCTTTTTTCTTTCTTTTCCTTTTCTTTCCTTTTATTTATTCTTTTTCTTTTCCCCTTCTTTCTTTTTCCCCATATTTCCTCTAATGTGTATCTATGGGAGAAAACTGCGGCTTTTTTCCACAGTTTTTCCACAGTGGCTTTTTTTGTGGGGGAGAAAACTGGGAGAAAAGGATCATAGGACATCACTGAGCCAAAGAGCATTCCCCACAGGCAGCAGGGACCGCAGCTCTGCTCCACACTCAGGTGCTCCCCTTCTAAATGCCTGCACTCAAGCAGTGCCAGGAGAGGACAAGCTCATCCTCAGGAGAGCAGGCATTGTTCTCTGGAAAGGAAGGGAGCTCCCAGGTCAGGCCTGCAAAGGAACAACGCTTCTTTTCCAGCAATGTGTATCCATTCCAATGCCAGGCTGTGGAATTTATTGCTCCTGTAGGGAATAAGTGTATGGTGCCTGACAAAACGGGAAGCAGCTGAGTGCGCCCAACAGCCTGGCTCATCGCGGCCAATGACCACCTGCAGGGACCAGCCCTCACGCACATGTTCGCCCCAGTCCTGCTTCACTGCTTTAGCCCTCTCCTCAGCTTCTCCCTAAGAAGATGCCCTGCTTCTGCTGCATCTCTGCATGGCTCTTGCTTCGGTAGAAAGGCCAAGAGGGCAGCCTCAGATCCTCAAGGAACCATGAGTGTCCAGAGCGGGGCATGATGTCCACTCCTTCCAGCAGCCTGAAACACACGGATACACTGGGCCTTAATAGCAAAGCACCCGCAGCACCTGCCCTGCAGGACCACTGAGGCCAGGGGAAAGGAGGTGAGCAGCTTTGGCCCAAAAGGCCCTCTCCCAGGCACCCCAGGCACAAGAAAAGGCACCCATCCATATGCTGATCTTCCACAGCTGCAAGGAGCAAGGGCCTCCTTTGGCCCCTTTGCCATATGCAGCAAGCCAGCAGGGCTACATCTTCCCAAGCAAGGCCACTGCAGCCCTGAACGGACCACAACGGGCACCGCGCTCGCACCCGGCAGCAAGCAGTCCTGACGCACAGTGCGAGCAGGCTCCTGCCGGCCTCTTGGTGCAGCTTGCTGAGCACACCTCTGTGCTCACACACCTCCTGCTCAGCAAGCATTTGCACCTGGCTCCTCACACCACCTGCCCCAAGCGAAAGAGCCCATGCTGAGAGAGTTCACCTCCCACAAAATACAAATCTCACAGCTGAAAACATTAGCCACTGCATGCCTAGCAAAGCCCCCAAATAGTGTCTCTTCTTCCTTTTATCCCTCCCCAGCACAGGCACCACGGCTGCATTTAGATTAGCAGCATTTCCCTACTAAAAAGCTGTCCCCAACACCCACACATTCCACATAAAATCTCTGTCAACAATATACTTTTCTCCTCAGGCCTAGAGTAATCCACCTGCCCTACTCAACTTCCTCCCCCCAACAATACATATGGAATGGGCAAGCAAAAAGGCACACACGGACACTGATGCAGCAAGAACATATGCTGGAGTTTGCATGCACTTTTCAAGGACTGCTCAAATAAGGATCTGGAAAGTCTTGCAGAGGCACCCACTGGCAGTGCACAACTCCACTCACTCATGTTGCAAGGAGCAGAGAATCTTATGCAACTTGCCTGCGGATTCTAGAAGGATCACCTTATGAGCATGACCATATCACAGCTGTGTCTTCTTCCACCTAATTGTATAAATGACAGGGCCTAGCACTGATAAGCGGAGCAGGGATCAGGAATGACACCTGACCAACACTTATGGCTGGACTGCGAGAATCCCTCACCTCCCCTTAACCTGGCACCTTGCACTAAGGAAACTCCTTGCAAGGATGAGAATCCCCTCAACGTTCACGAAGAAATGTCCCAGAATTTACCAGGTACAAGTAGTGCTTCCCTCACGTATGATGCTAGCAATTCTGTGTACGAGATGTGGGAAAGCCTCAGGGCATCCTGAAAATGTGTCAAATTAGATTCATATACCAAGGACAATTAAAAATCAACCTGCTATTAATCCCTAAGTGTAGGACCTTCCTTCACCTGACCTGTACACGTGTCCCAGGGGATGCCCAAAGGGGAAGAAGCCCCAGCCCACCATGGGGCAGCTCTCACCTCTCCGGGTGCTGCACACAACATGTCCCCACAGTGCCCAAGCCACAGGCAAAGGGAAGCTGTCGCGCCCCAGGGACACGGGGTCTGGAGATGCAGGGACAAACTCCCCAAGCCCCTGGGGGACACAGGGCCCCGCAGGGCTGGGACAGGCTCAGGGACCGCGTCACAGGGTCAGTGTCCCTGGAGGCAGCTGGTGCAGAAATGGGCTGCTGCCAGGAAGGGCCCCATGCTGGGGACCACGGTGGAGGCTGCTCTGTCCCTCTGCTGTCTGCAGGGCCATCTGCCAGCTGCTCATGGTGACAATTTTGTGCCATGGGAGAAGAGGCCTTACAGCCTGACAAAACCCCACCGCTGCCCTTCCAACATCGCTGCTGCCCTGAGTGCCCACGGAGCCCTCCCCGGTCACACAGTCACACAGTGCTTGACGTTGGAAGGGACCTCTCGACATCATCAGTCCAAGCCGCCCCTGCACAAGCAGGGAACCCTACAGCGTGTTGCACAGGATCACACTCAGGAGGGTTTGGAAGATCTCTAAAGAAGGAGCCTGCATAACCTCGCTGAACACCCGCTTCCAGTGCTCCGTCACCCTAACAGGCAAAAAGCTCTTCCTCATATGCACATTGAATGTGTGTTGCAATTTGTACACATTGAAACTGTGTTGCAATTTGCACCCTCTAGCCCTTGGGCTGTTGCTGGGCACCACCGAGAAGAGTTTGGCCCTGTCCTTTTTACATCCTTGCCTCAGCTCCTTGTACCTCTTGATAAGTTTCCCTGTCACTCTTGTCTTCCCCAGGATAAACAGGCCCAGCTTGCTTACTCTTTCCTCATAAGATAGATGCTCCAGTTCCTTCATCATCTTTGTGGCAATAAGCTGGTCACTTTCTGCAAGTTCCACAGCCCTCTTGTCCTGTGGAGCCCACAATATTTCTGCCCATAAGAGTTCAGGTGTGGCCTGAGCAGAGCTGAGGAGAGGGGCACGATCAGCCCCCTCCATCTGCTGCCAACACTCCTCCTCATGCAGACCAGCATCCCTCTGGCCATCCTTGACACAAGGGCACATTGCTGCCTCCTGCTTGACCTGTTGTCAAGCAGACCTCCCAAACCCCTCTCCACAGAGCTGCTTTCCAGCAGCTCCACCCCTAATCTGTACTGGAGTCTCAAGGTATTTCCTCCCCCAGTGCAGGACCCTGCACTTGCCTTTCTTCAGTCTCAGGAGGTTCCTCTCTGCCCAACTCTCCTGCCTCTGCAGCTCCCTCTCAAAGGCAGCGCAGCTCTCTGGAGTGTCGGCCACTGCGCCCAGCTTTGTCTCATGTGCAAACTTGCTGAGGGGGCCTCCTGCAAGGCACTGAGCAAATAGGTGAATAGCACCAAACCCAGCACTGACCCCCTGGGGAACACCACTAGCCACAGGCCTCCAACTAGACTCAGCACCGATTAGAACAACCCTCTGAGCTCTGCAATCCACACAGTTCTCCAGCCACACACTGTCCACTCATGTGAAGCACACTTGCTGATCTTCCCGAGGAGGGTTAGGGGCAACCATGGGAATGAGCAGCTTCCTTTAAAGCCCTGCTTTTCCATGCCTGTATTCCTGCCTGCTCAGATATCAGCAGCTCCTCCAGCACTGGGGACATCTCCTGCTCCGTCCACCTTACCTTGATCTGAGGGCTGGCAACTCAGCTCCTTTAGCAAGCTCCGCTCAGATTTGGACATGCATGCAGAGACCTTTGTCAGTGATGCTCTAGAAAGTCTGCAGAAGGATTTGGAACAGCAACATCCACTCTTCCAAGGCAAGAGCCTTACAAAACAGCTCAGCAGAAAGCACTGTGGAGAGGGTGCTAGTGCAGCAGCCGGGAGAGCAGGCTGGCTGCCCTCTGATTGCAGCAGCTTCAGCAGAGAACTGTGTAAGTCGGGTGGCAAAAGAGCCCATCCCCAGGGAAGGGAGCAATGTGAGGCAGGACAATGGAAGGCCAGAAGGAAGGACAACTCCTCTGGGAGAATCCAAGCTGAGTAAGTCAAGAACAAAGCTCCCATCTATCATCCTGCCAGGAACGCTCAGACTTTCAGAGCATGGAGAGTAGGTGAAGAAGCAGCAGGGGAAGATTCAGCTCACCTGTTCCTATCCATGCGACAAAGATCTGAGTAAGATGGGCAGGGCACACCCGAAGGCGTGCAGGAGCCCCTCCATTCACTCCAACCACCTGCAAACAGACCTTGTACTGCAGTGTTGAAAAATGACTCTGAATGGAGGCCGTGGAGCAGGAGAGACCCCTTCCCTTCAGGAGTCAGCAGGATTCCAGGCAGCCTGTCCCTTCAAGCAGCTGCAAAGCACCTTCCTAGAGAGGACTGTCCAAGTGGACCCTGGTGGCCCAGCCATGAGGCAGACGAGCCGCAGCTTCTGTGCAAGCAGCCTGCGTGGGGCAAGGGCTTCCCAGCACCTTTCCTGCCGCCGGGGGCACTGCGCACGCCTGGGCTCTGCAGGCGTCACGCGCGCAGGCAAGAGGGCTCCCAGCACTGGCCCTCACAGCCACGGGGCTGAGCTCGCTGCCCAGCCCTCTGCTCGCGCCTCCCTGCAGGGAACACTGCTCTGCTTCACACTTCCCCTCCAGCATTCCCAGGGCAGCAGACAAATGCCTGCCGACAATTCCTCACGCCACCAGCCCTCGGCTTTCATGTCCTACCCTGAAAGTCGGGAATTCTTTCCCTTAGCAAGTGAACATTGTAGCCCAGTGCTGGGCAGAGCTGCAGCAGCTGCAGGTCCCTGCTGCTGCTGAGGGCACATTTGTGCCTGCTCTGCCCTCTGCAGCCCTAGGAAGCCGTGGCAGGGGCAGCAGTGCAGGTGCCGCACCAAGGCTGCTCCCAGCCACAGCACATGGCGCCTGCAAGGTGCGCGGCAGGACAAGAGAAGGAGCCCAGCAGCACCAGGGGCTCCCAGGCCACCACCAACTCACAAGGGCTCTGCTGAGGGCACAACTGCCCTTTGCCCTCATTGCACTACCAAGGAACATGTCTTGACCATGAAAAACAAAACTTCCTTGAGTCCGTTGGGCTGTCAGTGCAGGAGGGGAGCAGGGAAGAAAGAGCAATGCGTTCAAGGCTGCCTGCAGAGGTGGGAGCAGAGCCCCAAGTGCAGCCCGGCCTCTGGGCAGGCAGCTGCCAGCAGCACCATGGGGCTGCATGAGGAGCCCTCCTTGACACCCAGCAAGCCCAAGGCCACGCACTGCTCTCTGCTGCCAGGCTCAGCAGTGCCAGGGGGAGTCCAGCACACGCAGACCCTTCCTCACGGCGGCCCCCCTGGCCCTGCCGCTGCCCTCCTCCCCCCACAGAGCATTGGAACATCCCAGAGGGGCAGTTATCGCCACGGGAACACGGATGCTTCCCAGGGCTGCACCTCACAGTGGCCCCAGCGCTGGCCACGCAGCAGCAAGGCCAGGTGAGCAGCAGGGCCGCGCAGCACCAGGGGCCACCCGTGTGCCCATGAGATGCAGGGGAGCTGCGGGGCTGCAGGGCAGCCTGCACGATGCCTCCCAGGGGAGGCCACAAAGCCACCGCGCGACACTTGATGCTCACACCTCTCACATTGCCCTTTTCTCCCCTCCACTTTTCACTGGCCTCCCCACCTGCTAGAGGGGCTGCTGGGGGAAAGGAGGCTGCTGCGGGCAGGCCCAGCACTGCCTGCTCCATGCCCAACTGCTCCCACACACGGAGAAGCCAAGAGGCTCCTGGGACAGAGATCCCTGCTCTCAGGGCTGCCAATGACAATGACTACTTTTCTCTTGCAGTTGCTCGAGACTAAAGAAAAATGGATAATTTGGTGGAAGAGATGGAATGGGAGAGCTCGGTGCAGGTACTGTGCACACAGGCAGAGGCTGCGCGGGGACGGCTGGCGTTTGGCTCTGCGAGAGCAGCCGCAGGGCTGGTGGCAGAGGTGCCAGGGAGCTCTGGCAGGCCTGGGTGCTGGGGCAGAGCTGCGCCAGGGCCAGGAGCGGCCAAGGCCTCGGTGGCTGCTGCCTGAGCCTGGCGCCCTGGCTCTGTGCACCGCCTGCCTCGCGCACGCAGGGGACACGAGGCCCCGCGCACAGAGCCAGCGCTGCCACCATGACTGTCCCCACAACTCACTGCTCTCTTCCAGGCTCTGGGAAGTCAAGGCCTGGATGGCTGCAACAATGAGGAGCCTATGGAGTGGGAAAGCTCCTTCTGTGGCCTTCAGGTATTGCCCTTGCAGCTGTCTGCACAGGCAGAGCTGGGGCTGGTCCCAGCCCCTTCCCACTTTCCCGCTTCCTGCTGCAGGAAGAGGGGCGCTGGGGCCAAGGACCTCCCGCTCTGTGACCTGCCCTCCCTCTCTATTGCAGGCTCCATGCATGAATGGGGGGTCTTCAGGGGACCATCCGAGCTCATGGAGTGGCTCAGTTACGGCAGCAGCCAGGTACAGTCCGTACAGCCCCTGGACGCACGTATCCTTCCTCTTCCCCACGCACCGTCCCCACCAAGCTCTCCTGTTCTCTTCCAGGCTGGGGACACCAATGGCCTGGTCGGCTGCAACACGGAGGAGCCCATGGATTGGGAGAGCTCCGGCTGCAGCCCCCAGGTATGGCCCCTGCTGCCGGCTGCACAGGCAGAGCTGGGGCTGTGCCCGGCCCCTTGGCGCTGCTCCGCGCTGCCTTTGGGGAGCAGCCGCGCGGGAGCCTGGCCCAGGTGTGCGGGCGCTCTGGCGGGCCGCGGCGCCGGGGCAGAGCTGCACAGGGCGCAGGAGCGCCCAAGGCCTGGGCACCTGCTGCCTCAGCCCCTCTGCCGGCCTCTGGGCTGCGCTGGCCACGCCAAGCCTCTGCCAGGGCACCAATGACGGCAGCGCTGCTGCCAAAGAGCCCGCGCAGCCGCCAAAGAGCCTCTGCTCCACGGGAGCCCCCGAGCCGCTCCTCGGCCCTGCTCATGCCTCCTTTTCCCTTGCAGGCCAAGCTCCCCTTCACCCTGGCTGCTGCCAAGAAGCGCTGAGCTCATGGATTCCAGCAATAACTTCTTATTTGGATTTTTCTTTATAGACTTTTATAGTAATATTTGATATTGTTGATATTATTGTTGTTAGTGTTATTGATATTGTTTTTATTCTTGTTGTTAGTGTTTATTATAATGTTTTTTTGATATTGTTTAAATATATATTCCTGTATCATTGTTTAAGTTTTGTGTCGTGTTTCCAAGTGAGGTCAAGCACAGAAATCATCCCCATTACAGAGGTGTGTGTGTAGCCCTAAGATTCCAGCCCCTAGGGGCAAGGGAGGGTGTTGCAGATAGTTAGGGTCCGGCAGCCGGAAGATGTCGCGCTGTACGGAAAGACAGGGCCCCTAATAGCCAATAGCTTTTAGTTTATGATGTAAGCAGAGGGATGTGACGTTGTAAACCTTAGCTATATAACACCTTGTTACCCATCAATAAACGCCATTTGCCATCCACCACATTGGTGTCAGCGAGCTGATGGCCCGAGCGGCTTGGGGGTGGTCGCCGTGCCGTTCCTGAACCAGGTCGCCGCGCCGCTTGAACGGCAACAAGTGGTGCCGAAACCCGGGAATCATCGCCTGGACGGGTGAACGGCGGCCAGAGCGAGTGGACCAGCCCGGTGGGGAGGACGCTACCAGAGCAACAAGGAGGATGGAAGCCCTTGTGAAGGTCGTATCGCAATTACATAAGCATTGGGGGATTGATTGTAAGCCAAAAGATTTTACTCTCGCTGTTGCGAGGCTTTTAAAAATTAAGGTTGTAGACCAGCCGGTGGATATTCTGATGTCCCTGAAGTGTGTCCCTAAAGTGTGGGACAAATGTACTAAGGCATTAGCCGAGGAGATGATGTCTTCGGGTTGTGGGAAAAACCTTAAGGGTTGGGGAAAAGCTGTACAAGCCTTGCAGAAAGCTATAAAAGAGCAGGAGACCTGGGTAGCGGTAAGGGACTGTTTGTTGGCCACCCTGAAAATGGGAGTCGGGGCAACCGCACAGACTTTGCACCGCCCAGATGATGGTGATTCTGCTGACCCTAAAGATCTGCAAGAGAGCGACACATCCCCTCCATCCCCGAACCCCGTCCCGTTTACAGAGGAGCAGAAACAGCCGAAATCTGTTTGGAGCGAGCTAGCTGAGGAAGCTAGGAACATTGAAAAGAAGTCAGAGCTTGGGGACGTCTGGGCCAGGCCACCACCCTATGCCCCTCAAAATGGCACCGAGCCGCAAGGGGAAGCGCCGGGCGAGGCTGCCCCCAGCGCGAGTGAGGGGCCAAGAACCAATGGGGGTGACCGGACAGGTGAGGGAGGCCCGAGCGAGGCGCTGAGGACCGATCAGAGCGGCCATTTCACAAAAGGCGCCTCCGCGGGTAGAAGGCGGGGCGAGCCAAGAGGGGGGGAACAGCCCGCCCGGAACGGAAGTAGGCGGGACGGAAGTAGGCGGAGCCGGAGCCCAACGAAAAGGTACCGGAGCCCGGAAGTGACCAGTCAGTCGAGTTCCGGTTCCTGATCAGACACTAGTCAGGACGAGTGGCTCACAACTGATTCAAACTTAAGGAAGGAGAAAAAGAAGGTAAACATCCGAATTAAAGAAAAACCGACCGGGGCAGACATGATTAAACATGTTGCAAAGGAAGAGCATCTGACCCCAATTCAGGTGGCTGTTACCTTCAAAATAAAACTAATGAAAATTGTGAGTTTCTGTTCACAGGACCGGATCATCGGACACCCCCGTAACCCGTACGCCCCGGTGACAAGCGTCCCGCCCGAGCCCGTGAGTTCCACGCTGACCGAATCCAGAAAACAACAAAACAGCCTCCGCAAGAGGGGGCCGCGATGCCTTTGCGTTATCTTAATTTTGCAGCTTGTCACTATAGGACAGGTAGAGTCACACCAGCCCTTTAAATGGGGTACTTGAACAGATCGAACAATCTCAAGCAATTAGTGCAAAAATGACTACAGGGCCACCAGTTTTCAGTGCCATGCCTTGCCAACCAGCACCCATTGAACCCTGTTCCAAACGCAGCTGGTACGAAAACTTGTTCGCCGTGGTTAACCACCCTGATATCCACTTGATAGGGCCGATCACAATGATCATGATGACACAGATCTTTGGACCCTGTATATTGAATAAGCTCATGCCGTTTGCCAAGAATCGGCTAGAGAAGGTTAACATCACGTTAGTGGAACGCCGACAACTGCTTTAAGAATATATCCACTCAGTATTACCCTCAAGTTATCCCAAGGTACACCCTATTCCTACACCCCCGGTATTACCTGTCATCCCCTACCTCCTATGCGCCTTCTTCTTTGTGCCTTATGTTTTATGTCAAGTTTATGATAAATAATTTTAAGATTGGTATAAACTATAAGAATAGAATAAGATAGTAATAAGAATAAGATAGTTGTATTTTAGCTAGTTTTGTTATGCATAGGGAGGGGGGAAGTTGTTGCAGATAGTTATGGTCCGGCGGCCGGAAGATATCGTGCTGTACGGAAAGATAGGGCCCCTAATAGCCAATAGTGTTTAGTCTATGATGTAAGCAGACGGATGTGACGTTGTAAACCTAGCTATATAACACCTTGTTACCCATCAATAAACGCCATTTGCCGTCCACCACATTGGTGTCAGCGAGCTGATGGCCCGAGTGGCCTCGGGGTGGTCGCCGTGCCGTCCCTGAACCAGGTCGCTGCAGCCGTGTGAACTGCAACATCCTCTCCTTACCCCACAGGGATTTCCCCAAACCATTCTTTCAGGAACATCTCCAGATGGTGCCAAAGGCTGTGAAATGTCTCAACGAGAGCCTTGGAGAGGTGCCTTCTGCACCCCTGCACCATCAGGTCTCTTCTCTGGGCAGTCCAGTGTGGGAATCTAGGACTTCAGAGTGATCCAGGGCAGGGTCAACGTCCTGTGGTCTGTAACAGCACAAAGTGTGGCTGCACGTTGAGATGCTTTGAGGAGCCTCAAAACTTGTATCTGCGGTCGGTGGCTCTTTCAGTAGTAGAAGGATGGAGGACTGGACAGGACAGGACACAGCCTTTGTCCTCGAGGCACCACTGGAGAATCTCTTTTTACAAAACTACTCAGAGGGGTTTCTTAGACTGTGGTGCTCAAGATAGAGATGAAACATCTGAAATGAGCCAATATGCCCCTTAACACATTATCTCGAGGGCTTTATTTGGGGGCGATGGCTCTTGCCGTGCTAGGTAGCAATGCTGACTGTAGCATACAAACATGATGCTGCATGAAAAAATTGTGTGCAAGTTTAAAAATGAGGATTTTATTTTTCAATTATTGCACTGATGATACTTTAGACACATCGTTAAAACTTACTTTAACAGGGATATATTTAGTTTGTGCAAGGTTGACCACGCCAAAAGAGAGCATTTCCTTGAAGCTGCTCCCCTGACTTTCCACACCAGTTGAAAGAGGACGACACCTCCAGGAGTGATGGGCTCTGTGCAGAGAGTGAGGGTGGCAGGGACAGCTGTGGACACAGGGGCTTTTCTGAATGCTGGGCTCTGAGTGGCACAAAGAAACCTCCTGCTTAGTGGTATAGGCCTGAATACAACAAAAACGTTTAGAAAATGTCCTTAAAAAAATCTAGAAAGAAATTAAGAGAAAGAATTAAAGCAAATAAATGCTTTGTTTTAGCTTTCACCTTTATTCATTGTTGTGTTTCAGCACACTAGACTTGGGCATGATCATTTTTTCTTGAAAAGGGAAGTGATTTTCAGAAGTGGGTGGGCTGCAGTCGCAGAGTCCTGCACAGCTGGTGCCATTCCAGGTGCCGTGGTCCCCTGTCCCCAGCCTCCCTCTGCAGCTCTGAGGGGCTCTGCTCTCCCGCAGGTCCCTGCGAGAGCTCTCAGGCCCACGCAGGTCACTCAGAGACACTGGGACATCTCCAAGTCCCTCTGGGTGCTGGTGCTCGGACACTTGAGCTCTGCCTGCAAAGTTGAATGGCTGTTTTCAATGTCTTCCAGTGATGAAAGAGTGGAAATCTTGAGGAACTTGCTGAATCTGCTGTGAAGAACTATTTATCTGCCCTTGCCTTTTAGTGTCCCCTGCTCTCTCCACTGGGCTGTAGAGGAAATCTCTGTGATGGCCCCCGTATTTTCTATGTCTTGAATACATGAATCATTTGCGCAGCCCCTCTGGGCAGCCCCTCTCCCAGTACAGCACTCACCCCCACTCCAGGCATGTTCTGCCCCTGGAGGTCTCCTGTGCTCCATGGTGGCTCCATAGCCCCTTCCAGGAGGATGGGCATCTGTCCCAGCTCTGTAATGAGTGGGACTGTCCTCAGCAGATCCCTCCTGAGCACTCACCCTCTCCAGGGGCCTGGGCACCCAAAAGTGGCAGCTGAATCCAGTCCTCTTTCCCTAACTCAGGAACATGGCTGCACAGCCCTCTGGTGTATCAGCCAAGCCTCCCGCATTTGTATCATCACAAAATTTGCTGGGAGTGCACTCTGTTCCTTCTTCCAGGTTACTGATGGAGAAGTTGAATAGGATTGGACCCAATACTACTCCCTGGGGGACACAGCTGGCTCCAGGCCCCCAGTAGACTCTGTGCAAATGTCTGGGCACAAGTAGGAAAACCTGAGAGGACCTGGAGTCTTTTCCTAGCAACTACTAAAGAAAGGCAGAGTTTCCTCATAGCTCCTGCACATGCAGATGTGCTAAAAATCCCAGGCATGTATCATGGCCTTGCAGGCCTACTTCAGTGTCCCTGTATCAACTGTCCGAAATGAATTACAGTCACATTTTACATTGTCAACATCTCCATGTGTCTCAGCTTCCTAGTGAGTGTGGCTCTAGCACTAGTGAGCATCTAGTGCTATTTCAGATGGCCAAGGAAGATGCCCACCGGGCCCTGACCAGGCATTCTAGAAAGATGTGAGTATCACATTTGCTCTATCAGAACAATAGGCACTAGCCCATGCCTGGGACAACTCTGTCTCTTCAGATGTCACCTGGTGTCACCAGGCAATTGCCTCCTACCTGAAATGCCACGGGAAGGCTGCCTCTAGACTTTCCTTCAATTCACTCATGTTTAGTTTTGTGTGTTGGAGCTTTGCATGGAACCATGGAAACCCATGCTGAGACTTGGTTGTCATTTCCCTCATACTAGAGAGATTTGAGATCACACTCTAACCTTAGCCACAAGAGCTGAGATCTAAACAACACTGGATGCCTGGTCTCAGCCCACCTGCCCTTGTCCCACCGTGACTCTGTACCCCAGAGGTCCCTTGGCGTCAGTGCTGGAAAAGACGCTGCAGAGGGAAACTCTCCTCCCTGCGCTGGACACATCCAAGGGAGCTCAAAGAAGCGGCTCAGAGAATCCCCCCTCTCTTCTAGTGAAGGGGGAAGCCTGGCTTCCTGCTTTATCATGGTCTATGTTTAAGTGCTAAATGAGAGATTCCTGTGCAGACATGACAAAAACTAGGCATTTTATTTTAGTATTTATTATTTTAAGATGGATGTAAAAGAGAAGTAAAAAAAAAAAGAAATGGATGAAATACAGCCTTGATGCCAGATATCCTGGTGAGTGAACGAAACAGTTGTTACCACTGACCTTGTACCCACTGGAGGAGTTTCTTCAGTGCCTCCTTGAGCTCCTTGTTCCTCATGCTGTAGATGAGGGGATTCAGGGCTGGAGGCACCACCGAGTACAGAATGGACACAACCATATCTAGAAGTGGGGAGGAGATGGAGGGGGGCTTCAGGTAGGCAAACAATACAGGAATGACAAACAAGGAGACCACAGTCAGGTGTGGGAGGCACATGGAAAGGGCTTTGTGCCGGCCCTGCTCAGAGGGGATCCTCAGCACAGCTCTGAAGATCCGCACGTAGGAAACCACAATGAAAGTGAAACACCCGAAGAATAAACAGGCGCTAACCACAATTATCCCAACTTCCCTGAGGTAGGAGTGTGAGCAGGAGAGCTTGAGGATCTGGGGGATCTCACAGAAGAACTGCTCCACCACATTGCCTTGGCAGAGGGGTAGGGAAAATGTGTTCCCAGTGTGCATGAGAGCATGGAGGAAACCACAGGCCCAGGCAGCTGCTGCCATTTTGACACAAGCTCTGCTGCCCAGCAGGGTCCCATAGTGCAAGGGTCTGCAGATGGCAACGTAGCGGTCATAGGCCATGACTGTGAGGAGAGAAAACTCTGCTGAAAACAAGAAGAAGAAGAAGAAGATCTGGGCAGCACATTCCGAATAGGAAATGGCCCTGGTCTTCCACAGGGAATTGGCCATGGCTTTGGGAACAGTTGTGGAGATGGAGCCCAGGTCGAGGAGGGAGAGGTTGAGGAGGAAGAAGTACATGGGGGTGTGGAGGCGGTGGTCGCAGGCTACGGCTGTGATGATGAGGCCGTTGGCCAGGAGGGCAGCCAGGTAGATGGTCAGGAAGAGCGAGAAGTGCAAGAGCTGCAGCTCCCGCGTGTCTGCAAATGCCAGGAGGAGGAACTCGTTGAGGGAGCTGCTGTTGGACATTTCATTCTCTCCAGGCTCTGTGGATTGTTCAAAAAAGAAAAGATATTGGGCAGTTATCCCAGAGTTTTAAGGTTAAATATCTCTGGACTTGTTCCAGTTCTAATATACTGCCCATATTGCCTCTCTTCATGGAGATCTTTTTGCAGCTCCCTTCCTTGAGCCTCAGTGTGAGATGGCTGAATGTGCTGTAAGGAGCAAGGGCATCTCCCCCTGGGCTCCAGAGAAGTCTGTCCAGCCCTACAGTAGTGGGAAGGAGAGAAGAGGGGTGATGAGCTCTGAGATTCACAATTTTTTAGGTGAAATCCCCCTGGTTTGTTAAAGGGCTTTTCAGTATCTACAGCACTACTGCTAATGAATGTGTATTGAGCGTACAATTTGGGTATTTTTAACATTTATTTTGACATGTATTTTCTTTGGGATGCCCCTCTCACCTCTGCAGAGTGTTCCTCAGAGGCAGAAATTTTCAGTGTTTCTACTGGGAATCATGAGAAAATGGATTTATAGTCTCGTTATGCAGAGTGAGGAGAGCTCCTCTGCCTATTAGCCTTGATTGCAGCTGTTGTGTGTCCAAACCTCTTTGAGGTGCATGGTGATCACCCTAATCAGTTGCCCTAGAAAGAACCCAGCCCCTCCTAAGAGCAGACAAGTCCAGTTTCAAAACCTCCCATCTCCAACTTCTCTCCCTTTGTCAGGGCACCTGAGGGAGGTCTCCAAGCTTCCCTTCTAGCCAAGAACATGCAGGGCTCTTTTCAGCTGCCCATATGCAGTTTCCAAACCATTTTTTTCATACCCTTGGTCTCTGTAACAGATTCTTCAGAGGTCTCCTGGACATCACAGAGATGGTAGGAGGCAGCAATGTCCCTCCTAAGGGCACCTCCAAGTTTGTTAAGACATTACAGGCAAAATGGTCAAATGAAGTTGCATTGAAGATGGACTGTGCTTAAGGGAGAGTTAGCTCAGTTCCTAAACCCATGGGCTGCATTTCCTGGAGTTGCACAGGTTAGAGGGGACTGGAAGCACCTCACTCCCATGCATATTCCTCTCTTCCACAGCTTGCAGGGTAGGTGTCTGACCTGCATCTGAAAACTCGGCAACCCCAGGGAGCCCCAAAGAAGAACAGGAGGGGAAACAAGGAGCAATCCTGCGATCCTTCTGCCAAGGGGAGAAAGGGAAGACAGGCAGAGGGGCACTCAGGAACACCCTTCCCTCACCTATCTGGGCATGCTACCTCACAGATGGTGACATTGCAGGACATGTATCTGAAGCCCCTATATTGGGCAGCAGGAAATGTGCCCATAGCAGGAGGGATGCCCTTGTCCTTTGCAGGGATCTGGCTGTAGAGGAGTGGGCTGATACCCTGGACCCCAAGGCTGTCAGCGCAGAGAGGCTGCTGGGTGGCAGAGGAGACGTGGCAGGGCTTGCTCAGAGGAAGGTGTCTGCATTGGAAGGACTGAGCGTGACTTCCCCAAATCCATCCTCCCATCATGGTGGGCACTTCCCTCTCCTTCCCTGACCATCTCTGCTGCCCACAGCAGTCCCTGATGGCACCTTACTCTGTCCCAACGATTTTTGTCAGTCTGTGCTTACAGAGCACAACACTTTTGTGTGCTCAGTTCTGCCCTGCACAAGCCTCTGGGGACAGGGCACTGTCCAGGGGCATCGCTGTGCAGGCACTTGATGGAGCAAGTAAAATAAATTGCACAAAGGTGATGCTGATGCTGTCTGCAGACTAAGGTGGGTTGAAGAAGCTCTCTAAAATTTCTCACAGACTTATTGATCTCTGAGAGGGAAGGCTTGAGTCCACTACCTTGGCAAAACAGAATACACTCCTCTTTTCTCCCTGCAGCAGTTAGGGAGATAACTGAAAGTGCAGACAGGAAGAGGAAAGTTCCTGCCCTTGGAAGTAGCCCTTCTCTTGAGGAGCAGCGTGCCCTGCCCTGTGAAGGTGCATCAGGGAATCCCTGAGCTGGATCAGCTCCTTCTCCTGCCATGCTCTGGACACTCCAGGAGAGACAAGTCCTATCAGTCATGGGGTGGGATGGGTTCAGAAGATCCCTCCAGAAACCTCAGCAGCATTGCCCTGCAGCCAGAGACTTACCACACAAGGGCTTGTGAAGATTTCTTCCTTCAGTGAGCTCTGCTCTGTCCTCCCACTCCACACTGCCGTTCCCCTCTCGCTGCCTTCTCTCCTCTGCTGTCCGCAGCAGCAGGCAGTGCCTGCAGCCCTGCTGCTCTTGGCACAGGAGCTGCTCCTGCACTCGGCTGTCTCTGGGCAGTGCTGACAGGCTGCCACGAGCTGCCTCCGTCCCAGGAGCCTGGCCCCGCTCAGGAGCAGAGGAACAGCTGAACTCACCAATTTCTCTGTCCCTTGTGTCCCCTCCTCCTGGGAAATATTTGTTAAGTAAACTAAAATAATCACTTGTTGTCCTTTCCAATTGAGTGGAGAAAGAATGATTCCCAACTTGCCATCTATTTCATCAGAGGATGACTATCCATGCAAGTTAAAAAGGTCCCACTCTGGAAGTCCCTAGTTAGTAAGACCCTAATAGGCAGGACACCCAGACAGGGGCAAGAAGAGGGCTCATGGATTCAGATGAGTCAATCTGGGCATCCCATGCTGGTTCTGAAGCCCTTGGTCTGGGATGGGATTCACATTCCTCCCCTGAACTCCACAAACACACAGAAGGTGGGATTCTGCTTGCCCATGCTGAAGTGCGCACAGCACTGACATCTCCACGGGAGCTCCTTCTCTAAGCTACCCTTGTAATCACTGCTGATGGAGGGTGGGAGTCAGCTGGCAACACACAAATACCTGGGGACAGTTGAAGAGGCAGAGGAGGTACCAAAAACCTGCCCATGTCTGTCTGCTCTTAAGAAGCAAATCTCGACCCACATTCTCATGGAGCTCCAGGACAAGACCAGGTGGGGAATGTCCTTGGCCATCTCAAATGACCCCAGGTGCCTTTCACTACTGTGGGAGCACCATGCAGTATAAAGCAGAGACCCAGGCAGATCATCGCAGTGCAAAAAGTTAATATAATTAACTCAGGGCAGACATATCATTCAGTGACATCGGAATAGGCTGGCTGGGCCGAGACAGATGCCTGCATTGTCCAGCATAACCAAATGCCTCCTCTAGCATGGGATCTATGAGAAGCCATGTCCCTTTAGAGTTGGAGCTGGGCAAGCACCCCAGGACCTCTCGGGTTTGCTACCAGTGCCAAAACAACTGGACCCCACCACTGCCTTTAGGCCAAGTCCATCCCTCCTGCAGCCAAGTGTGCTTCCTAAATGGGAGAGCACATCACACCAAGGTGTGATCTGCTCTAGTCTCTGCTCTCTTAACAGCTTCTCACTTTTATCAAACAGAACCTCCTTTCACCCTAGATGTTATGACTGGGCTAATGATAGCCTCAGGATGGCTGGATCATAGACGGCTCCAGCCCAAGAACACCTTCAATGATGCCTTCTCCTGCCTGGATATTGGCCCCACTCTGTCACAGGCCCCAGGGTGCTACAAATCAGCTCAGGCAACAAAGCCCTCTCGTGCCATTTCCTCGCAGTCACACTATGTTTCTCCCTGGCCTTGGGTACTGCAGGCTTTGCTCTCTTAATGGGAATCATCTTTCACCATTGCACTGACATCTTCTCTCCATGCCAGCATTTCTCTGGTCTCAAGCGGGGCCATTGGACACACGGTGTCCTTGGCTCTTGGTAATAGGGTCTACCATGACCAATCTGTCTTCTGTGCCACATCCTGATGTTTTGCGTCCCAAATATATGGAAATGCCTGTAGCCTGGCAGGAGAGCTTGAGGATTTGGGGGATTTCACAAAATTACTGTCCGTAGAGCTGTCTCTACAGAAAGAAAGCATGAAAGTGTTAGCAGTATGGACCAGGGCATTGAGAAACCCGGAGGCCCAGGCAGCTGCTGCCATTTCAACACAAGTTCTGCTGCTCAGGAGGATCCCATAGTACAGGGGTCTGCAGATGGCCTCAAAGTGGTCATAAGCCATGACTATGTGAAAAAAACATTCTCTTGAACTCAAGAAGACAGAGACCTGTGCAGCACATCCCAGGTAGGAAATGGCCCTGGCATCTCTAATCGCTAGAGAGAGAGGGTAGGAGTCAGTAATAACACCTTGTAATGCCTGAGGGGCTGGGGTGGTCCAAGGCAAATGCAAGGGTCTGCAAGTTCTCTTGGAACCATCCTGAGAGATGGACATCCTTCCCAAGCACCAGCTGGTGGACATAGGGGCAAGGAGGGTACCCTTGACCACCTGAAATGGAACCAGACGTGCGTTTAGGGCAGCTGAGCTCAAATCAGAGCAAAGCAAAGTGACACACACACATCCCTGCACAGCAGGCACCTAAGTTCAGTCCAAGGTCTCTAGAGCTGTGTCAGGTGCCCTGTGTGCCCATTACAGTCAGCCATGGCTGGCAAATACAGCACAGCACCTCCAGGAAAGACACAACCTCATGGATTGGGTGCAGAGGGCAGGAACTCTGAGGCCTCTCAAGGTGGTCCAGGGCCTATGGACCAGCAACTGAGCACCAACACATGAAAGGAGGAATCAGTAATGGGAGACACATGACACTGGGGTCTCTTTTCATGAACCTATGTTCTTAAAGGGTGATGGGCCTCCTCTTCCTGAACCTTCCTATCCATGGTGATCCTGACAGTGAGCATGCTACTGATGTCCTCAATGTGGCCACATGAAAGGCTGTCCTCATCCAGAAGGAACAGGAATTTCCTCAGCAGCAACTTGCCCTTCCTGGACATCCTCTTTACCTCTGTCACATGCTCCCAGGTACTTTAGAGTCTCCTTGGGCAGCAACCCCATCTCCTGTTGGGGCTGCCTGACCCAGCTGGGCTGGCCTAGAATGTTCCCAGGAGAGGAGGAATGTCACCCGCTGTTAACTGTGCCAGGGAATCACAGAGGAACACAGCAGTGTGCTTCTGGGAGCCATCCTGCCCTGTCCCTCAGGCTAGTCCAGTGTGACAGACACAAGTGTGCTCACCTAGAGCACCTGCACACGCACACCCATGGTCCCTACAGCACTGGCATGGCCTTTGGGTGCCTGGCACCACTCAGTTATCCCGTTTCCCGTGCTTGGTGGCCTGCTGGGACCAGCAAAGGTGCTGCTGGTGCTGTCAGTGGGCAGAATGGGTGAAGGCACTTTAGGAGCTTCCTCACAACCTGCTGATTTCCTTGTTGGCCTTGGAGTCTTCAGTGAGAGACTTTGGGGTGCCAACGCTGGGCACAGCGTTGCACAGAACTGGCCTCCAGCAGCAGCAGCCCTGCAGATCTGGGCATGCACTGATACAAAAAGAAACGTGTCCAAAGGATTCCTATTTTAATTCTGCATTTCAGATACCATAATTCATATTGCTTTCATGTACCCTCATACCATCTTATGACAAGTGGGAAATGGAGAGGATGAAGAGCAAAGGGTCTTTTTTTTCCTTTTTTTTTTTTTTCCTTTTCTTTTTGTTATTTTTAGGAAGAGCTGGAGGAGGACCGAGAGCTGGGCCCACAGCAAGACTGCATGATGTCACATTTCATTTGAAGGAAACTGTTCCCATCTGCCTACCTGATGGCAAAGCTGGTGAGGAGAGCCTTAAATTGGGAGTGACTCAGAGGAGAAGAAAACTCCAGCAACGGTGAGGAAGCGATGGGCTGGGATGGCAGGGAAAGGTGCAGGTAATGCGGACAAAGGAAACCCTGGAGAGAGCCGCAAGATGCAGAGATCTCTGCCTAGGGACAGACAGACAGCCAGTCAGGATTGTAGGGGTGAGGATTAATGGACAGACCAACAGAGATCCCCTTGTGTGGATCTCTGCTATGCAGCGCCTGAAGAAGTGCAGCCTCTGCAAGGCCTGGGGAGTGCAGAGCTGGAGGGAGAAACATTCATCCTGCTCCCCTCATAGCAGTCCCCAGGCAGGCTCAGAAGCTGGGATCAGGACTTGGAGGTAGCAACATGGTGATGGGCATACCCATGGAGATGGTCAGGACATCGTGATGGAGTCCCTATGGTCTCCACCAAGCCATCATGATGGGATCCCCGTGGTCTCCACCAAGACATCATGATGGGGTCCTCATGGCACTCACCAGGGCTTTGTGATGGCAGTGGCATCGTGCTCACAAGGCCATTGTGAGGGAGCGATCCCCATGGTGACCATGCCTTTATTGAAGGAAAAGACACCAGGGTCCCCACTCTGAGGAGAGCAGCTCGATCAGGAGAGAGCAGCTCCCCTTGGTGCCGGTGTCAGGTCCCCACGAGAGGATCCTGAACATGGACAAGGAGCGGCAGGCGAACGCCTGCTCCCAGCCCACAGACGGGCTCTCAGGCTTGCAGGAGAGCGGGAGCGAGGTGGGCAGTGGGGCCGAAGGGGGAGGCAGACAGCAGAGATGGGACTGACATAGAGAGCACAAGGGTGGTTTGGAAGGGGAGTTGGGGTGAGGTAGCCAGGCACGAGCTCTTCTGGGGAGAGCTCATTTATTCTCAGCCCTGGGTATTTTTTCTCGGACAAAAGACGCCAGCTGGGGTCCTCCCAGGGCCACCCAAGCCCTGTGAGCTCTGTGCTGAGGATCAGCAAGCAGCTCTAGACTGAGCTCAGCAAGGCTGTGTGCAGCCACGAGCCTCCCTTGGACACAGGGCTGAGGTTTCTTGTGCATCAGGGGCCACTTGTATCCATGCAGCCACCTCCATCACAGGCCTCCTTCTCCCCACAGGTGGGCCAGCAGATCAAGGACCAGCGCCTGGAGGCAACGGTGCCGAACCAGGACTTGGTGCTAATCACATCCTCAGAGTGCCAAGGGGGAGAGCTGCAGCTTCCTCAAGTAGAAGGGCCACCCGTCAAGGTGTCCCAGGAAGAAAGAGCCTCTTCTGCCCCGCAGGATGCCCAGCAGTGTGTGCCAGCAGCCAAGGAGGGTTCCCGGGAGGATGAACTCCCCAGCCTGCCCTTTGCAGAGGCACCACACGGCTCTGCAGAAGACACGGCTGCTGCTGGCTCACCTGGTGAAACGGCCTCACTGGAGGCCACGTGCTCGTCCCTGCTCGAGCCTGCTGGCTTCGTGGACAGCATCTTTGCAGAGATTGCGGTGGAGCTGAGGGCAGAGAGCCGGAAGGCTGCCCCACCGCGCCGAGCAGGGACAGCACAGGGCCCAAAGCAGCAGCCTGTGGGCATCGTCTGCCACCTGGGAGCAGAGCCGCTGCGTGTGCACCCGGACAACACCGCGCGCTGCCTGTCCGTGCTCAGCATCCGCACGGAGCCGCTGGAGGAGCTCGAGAGCAGCTGCCTGGCGCGCACCGGGCAGAGCTTGGCCCAGCTGCGAGAAGGCACCTTCCTGAGGAAGCAGCAGAGCCTAGAGGAGAGCGAGGATGAGGAAGAGGAGGGCGAGGGGACACGTTTCTCCCTGACAGCCTCGGGATCGCTCAATGTGCGACCCAAACAAGTGAGCACAAGGGAGGGCTGGGGCAGCCATAACCCCACCGGTGCTGGGACAAGCTGCTGCTCTGCATTGTGACATCCCAGTTTTCCCTGCGCCCAGGAGGCCATTCTAGATGGAAAATGAAGCTCTGTTCACAAACCTCCCTCTCTCCTCTAGCTCCTCGCCAGAAACTCCTTCTATGACTTGTGGAACCCGAAGGTCACACAAGTGGAGCTCCTCAAAGATGCAAGGTGCAAGTGGGAGGTGCTGGAGCGGCTCTATGTCCATGCTCCCAAGAAGGAGTGGCAGGTGAGAAGTGGGAAGAAGGACCTGGGAGCAGAGCAGGATGAGCATGTGGGCCAGACTGATGAGGAAGAGGAAGATGCTGAAGAGGTTTTGCAAGGCCAGGAGGTGGAGGGAAGCATCTCCTTGCCATGGGTCAGACCCAGCCTCCGGAGCCAGTTCGCAGACAGGGAGATGTCTGACCAGAAGGTGCCCCCTGTGAGTGACAGCCCCACTCCAGAGCAACCACTGCCTGAGGACACGGCACCAGCGGCTCCTCCCCCGGCTGCAGGCCCTGCTCCCCAGGTGAGCAAGCAGCGCCTCACCTGCACCCACCATCGCAGGGAGCTGCCCTGTGAGCTGGGTCTGGGGGGAGCAGAGGGGGTGCCCAGAGCTGCCCAATCCCTTGGGACCCCTCTGCCCATGGCATCCCACTGTCACCCCAGGCATTTGCCCTCTGCCATGTCTCCATGGGGAGATGCCGGCTCCTCTCCATTTCCCAGTGCCAAAGGCACAGCGATGAAGTCTGCTCCAGCCCACGTCACATTCAGGCCTGGGGTCTGGATGCCGAGCAAGGAGGGAAGGGGGAGCCCCAGAAGTAGCCCCCTCCACACCAGGGCACGAGTTCCCTTGTGCCACGCAAGCCCCCAGCTGCCTCCGTTCCCCCTGCCCAGCCCTGCTGCTACGGTCCCACAACGAGCCTTGTCCTATTGCCGTGCCAGCCGCAGGTCCCTTCCCTTGGGACGTGCAGCCATGGGCAGCCTCCTCTGATCCAAACCCTTTGCCATTGTGCAGCCTGGGGCACTGGGACCCTCAGCAGGGCCAGCTGATGGCTGACGGGTGCGTGTTCTTGCTCTGCCCATGCAGGTGGCCTTGGAGCCCCAAGAGGACGAGGAGAAGCCCTCCTCCCGCAGCCCCACACCCGACGTTGAGGCAGGTACGTACCCGAGTGGAGAGCCCTGCTGGGGACAGTGGCCTGTCCTGGCACAGGGGGTGGCACCGAGGCGGCAGCAGGAAACGCTCGGGAGTTACTGTGCCGAGGACAGAACCCCTTGGGAAGCCCTTGGCGGCAGGGACAGGCAGGTACAGCCCTGCGCCAGTGCAGCCCATTGCCCACAGCTCTGCTTCCCACCACAGGCATCGCTGCCCTCCCGGACGTTGCAGCTCCCTGGCGATGGCGTTCACGGCTCAGGACGGCGCTTCGGGCTCTGTGCAGAGCGTTCTGCTGCTGCTGCATCGTGGGGCAGCGAGAGGAGCAGCGAGCAGACGCACGTGCCAGACAGGTCCCCTGAGATGGGGGCTGGAGCAGAGCTGAGAGACAGCACCCATGTGCCCAGAGAAACCAAACTCGCCAACATCGCCAGCAGCCATCGCCTGCTTCAAATAAACCCCTTGGAAGCTTTTTCTCCTTGTGTCAAGTGGTGTCAGAAAATCTCCAGGGAGACAAGTGGGGCTGTGGGGCCATAAGGCCATGGGGTGACTCCGGATGAAGGCACAGAGTGCTCCCTCAGCAAGTTTGCTGATGATACCAAACTGGGAGGAGTAGCCGATACCCCAGAGGGCTGCGCTGCCATCCAGAGGGACCTGGACAGACTGGACAACTGGGCGGTGAAAAACCTCATGCAATTCAACAAGGCCAAGTGCAAGGTCCTGCACCTGGGGAGGAATAACCCCAGACACCAGTACAGGCTGGGGACCGACCCTCTGGAGAGCAGCTCTGCGGAGAAAGACCTGGGTGTCATGGTGGACGACAAGCTGACCATGAGGCAGCAGTGTGCCCTTGTGGCCAAGAATGCCAATGGGATCATGGGCTGCATTAAGAAGAGCATCTCCAACAGGTCGAGGGAGGTGATCCTGCCCCTCTACTCAGCCCTAGTGAGGCCACATCTGGAGTATTGTGTCCAGTTTTGGGCTCCACAGTATAAGAGGGATGTGGAGCTGCTGGAGAGAGTCCAGCGCAGGGCCACAAGGATGATCAGGGGCCTGGAACATCTGCCCTACGAGGAGAGGCTGAGGGAGCTGGGCCTGTTCAGCCTGGAGAAGAGAAGGCTGAGAGGGGATCTAATCAGTGTATATAAATACCTCAAGGGAGGGAGTGCAGAGGACGGTCATGGTCTCTTTTCAGTGGTGGCCACTGATAGGACTAGAGGAAATGGCCGGAAACTGAAACATCAAAAATTCCATAGGAACTTAAGGAAAAATTTCTTAACAGTGAGGGTGACAGAGCACTGGAACAGGCTGCCCAGAGAGGTTGTGGAGTCTCCTTCTCTGGAGATCTTCAAAACCCGCTTGGATGCAGTCCTGCGCCACGTGCTTTAGGTGTCCCTGCGTATGCAGGGGGGTTGGACTAGATGATCTCTAGAGGTCCCTTCCAACCCTAAGCATTCTATGATTCTATGATTCTATGATTCTAACTCCGCGCTGGTCTTGGTGGTTGAGGTGGGCAGCAGACCCAGCGAAATGGGGCTCCCCATCACTGATACTGCTGGCACGCGTCTGTGCTCTCTAATGGTTCTCAGTGTGACCCCAGGGCTCTTGTAATAGCAGCAGATTAGGTGAAATACCACCTGGGGAGTGTTCCTCAGAGGCAGAAATTTTCAGCATTCCTACTGGGAATCTTGAGAAAAAAAGATTCATAGTCACCTTTTGCAGAGTGAGGACAGCTCATCTGCCTGCTAGCCTTGATTTCAGCATCATGTGCCAACATCTCTTTGATCTGCATTATGATCACCCTAAACAAGTTCCCCTAAAAAGAACCCAGCCCTTCCTAAGAGCAGACCAGTCCAGTTTCAAAACCTCTGATCTTCAACTTCTCTCCCTTTCTCAGGGCACTTGAGGGAGCTCTCCAAGCTCCACTTCTAGCCAAGAACATGCAGGGCTCTTTTTAGCTACCCATAGGCACTTTCCAAACAATTCTTTCATACTCTCAACTCTCAGTCTTTGTAACAGGTGACAGGAAAACATTGGAATTAAAATTAGCACTTGGAGAGGCCCTGGGGTTTCTGAGGGAGCTGCCTGGGCCTGGCGGCTCTCACAGAAACCTCGGGAGACCAGAGCCCATCAGAGCTGCAGAGGGAGGCTGAGCAGAGAGGATGAGGGCACCTACAATGGCACCAGCTGTCCAGGACTCCATGACCGCATCCCACAGCAGTTCTTCTCAGTTCCACCTGAGAGATTACCTCTTCTACTTCACGTACTCCAAGATACATATCTGTATGTATTGCACAGACCACTTGGGATATCTGGATGCAGATCCTGGCAAGAGCTGAGGAAGCTTCAGGCCTGAACCTCAGCATCCATCAGGCAGCAGGCTCCAAGCTCCCTTTTGTTGGGGGGACATTCCTTCTGTCTCCTGCTAAAGCATTTGTACCTGTTCTCCAAAGAGAACGTGCTTGGATAGAAAGTCACAGACCTCTAATGTCTTTCAGTCCTACCTAGACCATAAAAGCAGGTGGACCCATGATGGAGAGAGACCCGGTTCAGACCCTGTAGGAAAATCTCACAAGATCCCTTCTGTTGGACAGGGAGGGAAATTACTACAGACAAAGAGCCTGGCAATCACAGATTATTAATGGTGCTGCTCTCGTTACACCATGCTCGCTCAGGCACTGGGATCATTTAGCAGCCTAAAAGGTCTTGCTGGACTCCCTGATCCAATGGTAGCTGGCCACAAGTCTCTACTCCTTGTCCGCGTTTGCCAGAGAAGATCATGCTCCCAGCAGCACAAATTCCTGGTGCTAAGTGCTCCATCTCCCTCCTCTTGATTAAGGAGCTGCCTTTCTCCAGGGCTGCAGAGCTCTGCAGGTGTCAGCCCCTCCACGGGGCACCCTCAGCAAACCCTCTCGTCCCCGCCGCTGCTGCTGGCCCCTCACTGCTCTGGCAGCAGCGACCTCAGCGCCAGCACCCGCCGTGAGCCTCCTGCTGGCCCAGCAGCTCCTCGGGCAGGAGGACCTCGCTCGCGCACAGCCCAGCGTGGGCTGCTGCCGCCGCGGGCTGCAGGGACACCAGGTTCCTCGGCAGAGCCGCCCCGGCCAGGAAGGGGCTGCTGACGTCACAACCAGCTGCGCGGCCTGGCCTATGAGGGGCTGCGGCAGCAGTGACGTCACCAGCCGACGCCCACGCGTCAGCACAGAGCCAGCCCTGCAGAGAGCAGGGGCCTCCCGGCAGCGTCCCCGCAATGGCCTCCGTGTCCCTGCCCGCTGCTGAGACACCCCTGGCCTCACAGGCAGCGCCTGCTGCTGCCCCGGCAGCTCCGCGCACACAAGGGACCTCCCCACGTGTCTGCACCAGACCCTGCTGCCGGCCGCGCTGCTGCTGGGACAGGAGCGGCCTCAGAGCCCGTCCCCAGCCATGGGCCAGCGCTGGCCTCGCAGCTGCTCTGCCAGCAGGGACCTCCCAAGGAACTGCCCAGCCAGGCGCCTCTTGCTGGCCTGCCCGGGACTCAGCAAAGAGCAGAGCTCACGGTCACCCTCACAGACATGGATGGACCTGCTAATGCCTGGTGCTGTCCAGTCAGGAGCACAGACAATGTGACCCCCCTCCCAAGCAGGAGCAGTGCCATGTGCCTGCTGCTGGCCTCCCAGGTGCTTACAACATTGACTTGACCATCATCTGACTAGGTAATCTCCAAACGTCCCTTGCAACCAGCGAAAGGTGCCTTCTCTCACTCAAACCCCCTTGAAGCTTGCTTATGAGCCAGCAATGTCCCCTTGCTGCCAAGAAGGCCAGTGGTCTTCTGGGCTGTAGTAGGAAGACTGTTACCAGGAGGACAAGGGAGGTCATCCTGCCTCTCTACTAGGTCCTGGAAAGGCCACCCCTTGAGTCCTGTGTCCAGTGCTGGGCTCCACAGTACAAGCGAGACATGAAGCGATTGGAGAGAGCCCAGCATTGATCTACATTGATCAGGGAGCTGGAGCATCCCTCCTGTGATGAGAAGGTGAGAGAATTGAGCCTGTTTTAGCCTGGAGAAGAGAAGGATGAGAGGGGATCTTATCAGGGTGTACAAATACCTGAAGGGAGGATGCCAAGAGCAGAAGAGGATGGCCCAGACTCTTTTTAGTGGTGACTAGTGATGGCACAAGAGGCAACAGACACAAATTGAAGCACAGGAAGTTGTGTCTGAATTTGAGGAAAAGCATCTTGACTGTGAAGGTGACAGAGCACTGGCATGGGTTGCCCAGAAAGGTTGTGGAGTCACCTTCTCTGCAGATATTCTAGACCTGCCTGGACAGGATCCTGTGCATCGTGCTGTAGGTGAAACTGCTTGATCAAAGGGTTTGAACTAGATCATCTGTAAAGCTCCTTCCAACCTCAAACATTCTGTGATTCTATAAATGGTCTCCACTGGAATAGATTAGCTGTTTGAGCTGTAGGGATCTGCCTGTCCCTCAGTTTTATTGTGAGTGCTGCTCTAGTAGGATAGAAGGCATCCAGGGTCATTAGAGATGACCAAGGAAATGGCTGACCTGGCCTCCCACTGAAGCTCTATCTCCAGTGATTCCATTAGGACCTTTAGGCCAGGAGCTTGCAAGCAGACCATGTGCATGCTTAGCCTGGTAAGGGGGAATCCCACCTGCCATGTATTTGTGGAGTTCATGAGTTAGCTGAATCCTTCTCCAAACCTGGCATTTCTGAACGGACATGTGGAACCCCAATAAGCCATCTGAATAAGTCATCTGAATCATATATGCACCATGTATCAACAAGCTCCCTTCTTATCCCTGTCTGGGTGTCCTGCCTAGTTAAGAGATGTGAATCAGGACTTCCTGTGAGACATTTCTAACTTTGGTAGATAATCATTATCTGATGAAATAGATTGCAACATTGGAATCTGTATCCCTGTACTCTTTAGAGAAGGAAAACAGGTTAATCTACGTGATGGAACATATCCCAGAGGGAGGAATCCCAAGGGACAGAGTAATTCATGGATTCAGCTGGGCTGCAGCTCGTGGCAGCCTGTCAGCACTGCCCAGAGACAGCCGAGTGCAGGAGCAGCTCCTGTGCCAAGAGCAGCAGGGCTGCGGGCACTGCCTGCTGCTGCGGACAGCAGAGGAGAGAGGACAGAGAGGTGAAAGGCAGCGTGGAGCGGGAGGACAGAGGAGAGCTCATGGTGGGAGCAATCTGTGACACGGTAAGTTACCAGCTGCAGGGTAATGCTACTGAGGTTTCTGGAGGGGTCTGCAGCATCCCTCCCAGCTGATGACTTTTCTTTTTGAGGACTGTTCTCCCTGCTTCTACTTTGCATACGAGGAGATGCTTCAGAACAGAAATTCCCTGTCCCAGCATCACAAGGTCAGGGCATCATGGCTGCTTCTTCTGGAGCTGGTGCAGGACAGTGAAGGCAATGTGTGCACACAGGTTCTTCAGAGCACTGTTCTTCAGAGCAGTGTCCATGCGCCCCAGGGTGCTGTGTGCCCTGGGCAGTGATTCTGTGAGGATCAGCACTCAGCCTGCCAGGGCGCTGCAGGGAGAAGCTCTGGGTGGGAGGAGAGATCCCCCCCGGGCAGGTTCATTCTCCTGCTGAGAGGCTGCTGTGTGGAGTCAGGGCTGCTCACAGCTCAGCCTCACCCACACAACATATCTGGAAGGGGCTTTTCAAGAGGACACTCTTGGGAAGCTTCTATGAAAGCAAAGGGAATATCCAGAGGCTAGGATTTTGTTTTGTATCCTTGACAAGGCAGCAAATGAATGGGACATTTTAGCTTAGCTGCCTGAAGGAGAGTTCTGCAGTGCTGCTCTGAGGGATCAATAGGTCTGCGAGGACCCCAGAATATTCCTTCAACTGCCTTTTCACCTGTGGGCAGCAGCAATATCCCCTTTGCAGCTCTCCTCATTCTCATTGTGATTAGTCTCACTCCACTCTCAAGGGGAAGGGCTCCAGGGCATTTCTGACCTCCTCTGCACTCAGATTTCCAGAACAGCAGAGCTGCCTCTCTCCTGCCATGTGCCCATTTCCCATTGCAAGGCACAGGGGCTGAGAACCACTGCCTTGGGAGTCCACACTGTCTGGGAGGTGCAACCTGGGGACGGTGCTGCTCTGTCTCTCTGTCCTCCCTTGGCAGCAGTCACAGTGTTTCTCCTCATTTCCCTGCCTCTCCTTTCGGCTCTTGTCCTGGCAGTCAGCTGGGGCTTCAGCTACAAATTCAGATACTCACCCTGAGGTCCTGCCATGGAGGTGTCTGAAGAGGGGCAATGTGCCCAGGGTGCTGGGCAGCGTCATTGGAGGGGCTGCAAAGGGGTTGACTCTCCCTTTAGGAGACCCTGTGACTGTCAGGACACGTGACTGTCTCTGTTGTCCTGCTGGGGTTGTGAGGTGCCCTGCATAAGTGGACTCAGTGCACAGAGTCTTTGCCATGTCAGTAGCAGTGTCCTGTTCTCTCCATCACGTATCCACCTTAAACTTAGAGGGAGAGCAGAGTTAAATGAGTGATTTGAAACCAGCCTTCTATGATCTCAACATAGTCCGGGGTTGTCTGCTGGGAACAAGGCAGATAGATAGACTCTACAGCACTCCTCACTGCTCCCTAAGCAGCAGAGAGCCCATTTCCTTCTCCAATCTGCTTAATGTTCACCTTTTCAGAAATAGAGACATCTGTCTTTATTTGCATGTCAATAAAGACATGCAAAGAACCTGACCAGATATGGTGACAGAATCTAAAAATTTTCAAAATAAGAAATTCTAAAACAAAATGCTAAAACCCCCTGCTGCACCCCAAACTCCTTGGAAGTGTGTGTGAGAATATGAAAAGACCCTTTATATTAAAGGTGGGTGTCCTGTGACATCAACTCCGAACAGAAGAGATATCAAGAATGTCCTTTATACACATTGGCGCAGAGTAATTCAGGCTCTGGCTCCTCCCAGAACACTCAGGTGGAGCAGAGACTGAGGAGCTCTCTGAAGGTGATAGTGTGAAGAAGAAATTACTGAGATAGAGGATGGGGTTGAGAAGCCTTTCTATGAAAAATGGAAAGTTTATTTCAGAGAAAATTCTTCTAAGCTTTTATTGCCTTTTCTTCCCTACACAGTTTTCCTGAGCCCAATAGAACAGATGTCCAACAGCAGCTCCCTCAATGAGTTCCTCCTCCTGCCATTCTCAGACACACGGGAGCTGCAGCTCTTGCACTTCTCGCTCTTCCTGGCCATCTACCTGGCTGCCCTCCTGGCCAACGGCCTCATCATCACAGCCGTAGCCTGCGACCACCGCCTCCACACCCCCATGTACTTCTTCCTCCTCAACCTCTCCCTCCTTGACCTGGGCTCCATCTCCACCACTGTTCCCAAATCCATGCACAATTCTCTGTGGAACATGAGGGTCATTTCCTACTTGGAATGTCCTGGGCAGGTATTTTTCTTCCTTTTTTTCATATCCGCGGAGTATTATCTCCTCACTGTCATGGCCTATGATCGCTATGTGGCCATCTGCAGACCCCTGCACTACGGGAACCTCCTGAACAGCAGAGCTTGTGTCAAAATGGCAGCAGCTGCCTGGGCCAGCGGTTTCCTCAATTCTCTCCTGCACACTGGGAACACATTTTCGCTGCCACTCTGCCAAGGCAATGTGGTGGAGCAGTTCTTCTGTGAGATCCCCCAGATCCTCAAGCTCTCCTGCTCACACTCCTACCTCAGGGAAGTTGGGCTTCTGGTGGTTAGTGCCTGTTTAGTCTTTGGGTGTTTCACTTTCATTGTGGTGTCCTACGTGCAGATCTTCAGAGCTGTGTTGAGGATCCCATCAGAGCAGGGCCGCCACAAGGCCTTTTCCATGTGCCTCCCACACCTGGCCGTGGTCTCCCTGTTTCTCAGCACAGGTGCATTTGCCAACCTGAAGTCCCCCTCCATCTCCTCCCGATTTCTGGATCTGGTGCTGGCTGTTCTGTACTCGGTGGTGCCTCCAGCAGTGAACCCCCTCATCTACAGCATGAGGAACAAGGAACTCAAGGATGCCATTAGGAAAGTGATTTCATGGACCTTTTTAAGCAGTGGTAATTTTTCCACATCTCTCCACAAATGACTCTTTCTGTATCCCGTAACTGCATTGAGCATTGTTTCTTCATGTTATTTTTATTATGGCTTTAACTAGTGATAATAATTCTTAGCGTGTTGCTACGCAACTACTTGTATTCATTCCCCTTTTTACAGGGTCTGCTGTCTCATCTGATACCCTAAATTGTGTCAAATGCTGGACAAGGACTGGCTCCCTAACAGTATCTCTGTAATAAAGTAATTTCTATCAGTACAGTGCGTGAAAGCTGGGCTTTTCCTCCAAAGCTGGTGTCAAGAAGTGGCCCAAGGACTTGCATCCCTCAAGGGCCTGCTGCACAGGATTCTCCATGGCTTCAGCAACACAGAGCTCAGAATCATGTAATGATCTTTCAGAGACCAAGGGCTGGTTTGAGAATTCACCTATCAGAGTCCAAGGATAGCGGAGACGCTGAATGGTCATGGATTTACACATGCACAGCTCTCCTATGTATTAAGGCACACTGTCAGATGGCTGTTCTCATGGAGGGGAAGCTGGAGGTGTCAGGAGAGCACAGAGATCCTCCTGGGACAGCATATGCCTGGGATGGACTGTGAGTAGAGCCTCATAAAGGGAGAGGTCCTCGAAGATGGAGTTTCTTAGAGGTAAAGCACTGGGTATTCGCAGGCAAAAGAGGACTCTGCAGTCTGAGGAGAGGCAGTGAGGACTCAACTGTCAGGAAGAAGGGAGAACGGAGAGCCCTCTGGGTCACCATCTATCAAATACCAGGGGCAGGATGTATAGGCACAACTGGACACAACGAGCACCCTTGGAAATGCTCTGTAGTCCAGGTGCCCTGGACTGTGCAGCCATCTGCAGTGCCCAGGAGGGATTAGAGGTCGTGATACCCATTTGGTTGGGTCTGACTCCTATCCCCGGTCACAGGGGTAGTGAAATGTCACCCTTAGCTACTTTATTCCCCCCTCTCCTCCCTCCATATCCTTCCTAGCTCTGGATCTCTCTGTACTGGCCATTCGGTACTCAGTGGTGCCTCCAGCACTGAACCCCATTGTCTACAGCGTGAGGAACAAGGAGCTCAAGGAGGCACTGAGGAAACTTCCTCAATGGGTACAATGTCAGTGCCAAAAACTGTCCTGTGTGCAGTCACTTGTCATGCCGATGTACCTGGCATGAAACATGTGCTCTTCATTTATTTCTTTCTCAATGTTTATTCTTACCTTCCTGATAAAATAATAATAAATAATTATTTAAAATACAATACAACAATACAGCAGGAACAAAAGGCTGACTAGGGAAAATATGGGCCTGCTGCTAAATGGGCCAAGAGCCCTGGTGAGAGAGGACACAGAAAAGGCCACCTTTGCCGCAGGCTTTAGTGCTAAGAGTGACCCTCAGGAATCCTAGGGCCTGGAGACCTTGGAGAAATGGAGAAAGGAAGACTTTCCCTTGCTGGAGGAGGATCTGAGTAGCGCTCACTTCAGCAAACTGGACACCCACAAAACCATGGGCTCTGAGGGGACTCTCTTGCACTGTTCACTGCCCACGTCTGACAGAGCTCCATGAACTGGAGAAATCGAGTCCCTCCAGTTACACAGCTTGTACCTCTGGCCCTTGGCAAGCGACCTTCACACATCAGAGACTCTCTGAGCACCGCCTGATAGATGCAAAAAGGGGCTCACATTGGAATGCTGCATTTATGACACTGCATCTCGCACTGCTTTCATGCCTCCTGATGTTATCTTGCTTCCCTTTACCCCTTCTCTGTTTGTCACACTGCACCATTGCATGTGTCACCATCACATCTCAAAGTGCACAAGTGGCAGTTTCTCCTCTGGTGTTATTCCTGTGTTTCACACCTCAGACAACTTCACCTGCCACCTGCATGGTCAAAGTGACAACTGGGAATAGAAGAAGCTGAGCGCAAGGAAGGACCTTGCTCTGCCTTGCTTGGTCTTGTTACAGGCATTGCCTGGTTCAGGCTGGGCTGCTTTTTCTGGGAGAGCAGCAAGAGAAGAGGCATCTTTCCCTTCTTTTAAAAGTCATCAGGCAACAATTTGCATGGTGCTTGTAACACACACTTGCTACTCAGGGCCATAATGGCCAGGGCTTGGGGCATGCAAAGGAGCACGATGAGAAAGAAGAGCAACGGCACAGCTCTGGGGCAGACGGCAGACAAGGTGACGGAAATAACCAGCCACGACTGGAAAGAATGGTCTTATTTCACTATTAATATTAAGGTCTTATTTCACTATTAATATTAAGGCAGTACAGAATAATACATTTAACAAAATAAGCTTATTACACACTGGTTTTAGAAACAGACAAAATAAGCAAGGTAATGCACCTAACCATTAGTATACGAGAAAGAGAATAGTGATTAAAAGATACATCACCAATTGCCTAAATATGCCATCATATTTCATCATCATCCAGATCCGCTTTCGCTAGGGAGTCCCTGTTAGGCAAGGATTTGGAGAACCTTCCTGGCAACTGGGAGGCCTTACGTGGTGCATCCACCCATGAGGTCTGCAAATCGCGACAAGACTGTCCATCTTTTATAGAGCCAAATCAGCAATCATGGTAACTTGCATTTGGTTTGTGAGAGGTAACATTTGATGTGGCATACTTTCCCTATCATGTGGGATGGGGATCTGGTCAGTGCCCAGGCCTCGCATGGGAGGGTTCCCTTCAAGGTCAAAAACAGCCACAGAAGAGCTTAAAAAATCTACAGTTTAATAAGCCTCCATGCAAGCTGGCATGAGCAATTCTACAGGCGAGTGTTGTGCACTGCAAAGGCAGTGCCATTTTCATCTCTAAGTCAACCCCGACTCGGGCCTTTTGTTCAGGCCTTGGCACGTCAGTTCCTCACATTCCACTCTGTCGTGATACCCCAGGTTATATTCGTCCCCACATTGTGGGGCTGCCAAGAGATTTCCTTGGTAGTGGGAAGCAGCATGAAAAGAGGAAACAGGACCAAAATACAGCTTGGGAAGCTGAAACTGGGCAAGAGGATGAAGAAATATCACTTGAAGGGTAGAGCAGTGGTGCTACAGGGCACCCAGAGCGAGTCTGTCACCACCCATGGCTTTGTGTTTCAAGAAACAGCCACTGAGGATGGAAAAGCCATCAATGAACGGAAGGAGAACCTCTTGTGAGAACTTGCTGGGGAAGCAGATTGGGTGTCATCAGGGAATCATCAAGACTTTTTTGCCCCCTTTATCCTTCTGGGGACCCTAGGAGGTGTCATGTGTTTGTCCTGCACTCAGCATTGCACACCCTCACCCAAACACTGATGCCAGGGAGGATGTGGGCAACACATGGAGGAAAGGATCTCCCTTCCCAGGGTTTCTCTGCCTGTGCTTGGCCAATGTGTGTTGACAAAACACATCAAGGGTGTATTCAGCATCAGAGCCACCTGAGTATTTTCTCTACCTAACTATTACCAATGATTATATTTTTTCGCTTTAATCAGCCCCTGGTGAGTTGTTGTAGTTAATGGCCTCTGTGGGATCCATTAATGCTCTGCAAAACTTTAGGCTTTCCTTCTGACTTTGACTTCTTCACAGATTTCTTCAATCTCCTTTCAATAGCTGCAATTCATGGACTCAGCTCCAAGTTGAGCTCATTAAAAAGCAAAAAACCCTGATAAATCTGGACTCTCCCTGCAATTTCCTTCAAGTGTCCATGGCTAATTGGAGAGGTCTGGGGAGTGTAGCTAAAAGCTGAAGACAACAATCATATACAAGTATGTCATCTTCTTAAAGTTTCCGATTATTATTCTAAAGAAGAGCTGACAGCACAGCAGCCAATTCATAGCCATCCAGAGTGACTCCTAATGAAGGCAGCACATGTAGGAAAAGCAGTGTCCCAGAGATCAGGCAATGTATGTATAATCTTCCTCCCCCACCTCCCCAGCCCTACCATTTCCCTCATCAGCCTCTCGGGAATTTAAATTGCTCATGTTGAAAGCTAGCCTTAGTCCACCTAAGTCTGCACTCAATGTTATAGATCACCTGCACCAATTCTCACCTACTTTACTTAGACAACTGGCTGCTAAAAGGCACAGGGGGGTCTTCTTTCAGTTAAAAAGAAACAAAAAATAAAGCTTGGTTTAATGGAAAATAATGACACTCTGTGAATGTATGCTAAATCCAACCCGTACATAGAGTAAGGACTTGGATAATGGGGCGGACTGCAGAAAGACAGAGCAAGCTTTAACCTCCCTAAAGGGCAAACGAGCAGGTGGGTCTCTGAGTGAACAGAGTACCAGGAGGAGTCACAATGTGTCCAGATGGTGCCCTAAAGGGGATGTTAGAAATTGTCACTTTCAACAGGACTTGTGGGAATGGGAGACTTAGGTAGATGCACAGGAGACAGGGGAGAGAATGGGCCAAGAACCCTGGCATGAAGAGCCGGGCTCACAGCATCACTGATGAGCTGCCACAGACTGAATAAGCAACCCAAAGAAGTCCTTCCTTTGGCAGTGACTTGGAAAGCCACATCTGTGACAGGGTTCCAGGGAGATGGGGTTCTCTTCTGTCAGATGGTCCCCAGGACTCTGCAGAGATGAGGAAGAACACGAAAAGAGGTTGCAGGGATGTTCCCCAACTTCATCATCTGCAGAGCAGGGAGCTGGTCATCCCACAAACTGCTGATAGAGTCAAATGAGATGGAGACTGATGATGGTGGGGGGTCTCTGCGGTGAGAGGAGCTGAGAGGGCAGCAGTGGTTCCTGTGTGGGGAAGGCGTTTGGGGAAGCTGCTGTCTCTGAAGGCCACAGGCAGCAGCAGGGATGTGGTGGCGTTTGCGCCTGTGAGGTCACCTCCATGTGAGCAGTTGGGTTTGGGGTTTAGGCTTTAGGGTTGTGATCAGCAGTGCAGAGCCCAGTTGGAGACCTGCAACTCTTGGTATCAGGAGTCAGTCAAAGCCTGTTCAGTTTATTAATCAGTGACCTGAATGGACAGACTGCACTCTCAGCAAGTTTGTTGAGGATAGAAAGGTGGGAGGAATGACTGATAGCCCAGAGGTCGGGGCAGGCTTTAAGGGGAACCTGGACAGCCTGGAGAGTTGGGGGCAGAGGAACCTCATGAAGTTCAACATGGGCAAGTGCAGGGTCTTGCAGCTAGGGAGGAATAACCCCATGCACCAGGACAGGTTGGGGGTTGACCTGTTGGAGAGCAGCTCCACAAAAAGGGACCTGGGAATCGTGGTTGACAACAAATTCACCATGAGCCATCAGTGTGCCCTTGTGGCCACTGCTACTGGTGGCTGAGGTCTGATGGTACTCAGAGTGCCCCACAATATTGCAATGGCAGGAGGTGTCTTTGGGTGGCCACTAGCTCCAGGCTGTGGTGTTTCACTGCGGGTGCAGGAATCGCCATCCACTGCCCCTTTCCTGGGCCTCCTGGGTCCCACTGCCTCTCTGGGGATTGCAGAGCCCTCCTTTCCCCATGTGCACCTGGGTTTAGTGCTCTGCCTTCTGCTCCCTGCACTGTGAGTCATCCCTGTTTCGTTAAAGCTGCACTCAGTGCCCACTCCCAGGCAAACCCTGTGCCTGGAGATCCCTGGGGGTTCTCTCATCAGCACAGTCACGTGTGGGGCAGCCTGGCACAGGCAATGCAGAGACCATTGCCTATCTGCAGTGGTCACTGAGAGATGAACCCTAGATTGAGGCTAACAGATCACCCTGGAATGCTGAGGTCATCCCCTGGATCTCATGGAGTTCACAAGCAGAAGAGCAGCCCCATTTGTGGTTGCACACCCTTGCGCATATTTTTTGATTCCAGTTTCTAAAGAGAGGCCAGATTCAGGACCATCATAGGGCAGATCCCCTTTTATTATGGAAATGTTATTCTGGAATCTAGCTGTGGCTTAAGGGAGCCCAAGGACTGGTCCTGCCTGTTCTTCCAGGGTATGAGGGAAAACAAGCTAAAAAACTATCTCTGCCGGGTTATGAGAGTTCCTGGGCCATATCTGCAGAATAAAGTATGGAAGGACAGCACGGAAATGAGGAGGACAACTCTAAATAGAGAAAGTCCTGCTGTCCTCCTGGAATGTGTCTTCAGGAAAGATGAACTTCTACAGGAAGGCTGCCTCTAGACTTTCCTTCAATTCACTCATGTTTAGTTTTGTGTGTTGGAGCTTTGCATGGAACCATGGAAACCTGTGGTGACACTTGCTTGCCATTTCTCTCATGTTAGAGGTATTTGAGATCACACTCTAACCATATGCACGAGAGCTGAGATCTCCTAAAGAACACTGGACCCCTTGTCTCGCCCCACCTGCCCTTGTCCCGCTGTGACTCTGTACCCCAGAGGTCCCTTGGTGTCAGTGCTGGAAAAGACGCTGCAGAGGGAAACTCTCCTCCCTGCACTGGGCACATCCAAGGGAGCTCAAAGAAGCGGCTCAGAGAATCCTCCCTCTCTGCTAGTGAAGGGGGAAGCCTGGCTTCCTGCTTTATCATGGTCTGTGTTTAAGTGCAAAATGAGAGATTCCTGTGCAGTTGTGACAAAAACTAGGTATCTTTATTTTATTATTTATTATTTTAAGATGGATGTAAAAGAGAGAAGTAAAAAAGAAAGAAATGGATAAAATACAGCCTCAATGGCAGATATCCTGGTGAGTGAATGAAACAGTTGTTACCACGGACCTTTTACCCACTGGAGGAGTTTCTTCAGTGCCTCCTTAAGCTCCTTGTTCCTCATGCTGTAGATGAGGGGGTTCAGGGCTGGAGGCACCACCGAGTACAGAATGGACACAACCATATTTAGAAGTGGGGAGGAGATGGAGGGGAGCTTCAGGTAGGCAAAAAATACAGTAATGACAAACAAGGACACCACAGCCAGGTGCGGGAGGCACATGGAAAAGGCTTTGTGCCGGCCCTGCTCGGAGGGGATCCTCAGCACAGCTCTGAAGATCCGCACGTAGGAAACCACAATGAAAGTGAAACACCCGAAGAATAAACAGGCGCTAACCACAATTATCCCAACTTCCCTGAGGTAGGAGTCTGAGCAGGAGAGCTTGAGGATCTGGGGGATCTCACAGAAGAAGTGCTCCACCACATTGCCTTGGCAGAGGGGTAGGGAAAATGTGTTCCCAGTGTGCAGGAGAGCATTGAGAAAGCTACTGGCCCACACAGCTGCTGTCATTTTGACACAAGCTCTGCTACCCAGGAGGGTCCTGTAGTGCAGGGGTCTGCAGATGGCAACGTAGCGGTCATAGGCCATGACTGTGAGGAGATAATACTCTGCAGATACAAAAAAAAAGAAGAAAAAGACCTGCCCAGCACATTCCAAGTATGAAATGACCCTGATGTTCCACAGAGAATTGTGCATGGATTTTGGGATAGTCATGGAGATGGATTCAAGGTCGAGAAGGGAGAGGTTGAGAAGGAAGAAGTACATGGGGGTGTGGAGGCGGTGGTCGCAGGCTACGGCTGTGATGATGAGGCCGTTGGCCAGGAGGGCAGCCAGGTAGATGGCCAGGAAGAGCGAGAAGTGCAAGAGCTGCAGCTCCCGCCTGTCTGAGAACAGCAGGAGAAGGAACTCGTTGAGGGAGCTGCTGTTGGACATTTGTTCCTTTGCAGCATAGGGGCAATATCTGAGGAAGAAAAGACATGGACAAGTTAGAGAAAACTTCTCTGAGCAAAACTTCCTCATATCCTTGCCCAAACACACACTCATTGCCTCCCCCCCATTTTAGCAGGACCATCCTTGAGCTCTATGGCTTCAGCTCTTGGCCTTGATGCTGGGGGAGCAGAGCTGGCCTCTCCATCTGCCTTGGTCCCAATTGCCCTGTGCTCTCACCTTGGAGGTGTAGGACGTTTGCACTCGTGTTACCCCTCAATTAAATGGCAGAGGATTCCTTTACATCATGTCCACCAGCATTCTTTTGGAGGGGGTGTCAGGCAGGTTTCCGCCCTCCCCTTGGAGCCAGCAACATCTTGGGCTCTTGCCAGCTGCCCACATCCACCTCCCTGCAGCGATTCTGTGACCTCAGATTCCAGGAGGCTTCTCCCCGGGGCACCCAGACAGCACCTGCTGTAACGGGGGAGCTGAGCTCTTCCGGGGGGCAGCTTGCAGCCCAGACAGGCACCCAGGGAGATGGCAGGATGTCCTGAGGATGGGGTGTCCTGATGAGAGAGGTGGCTGGTTCCAAGCTCCTCCAACCGCACTGCCCTGAGCCCCACAGCATAGAGGGCACTTGGGCACCTCACAGTCCAGGACCCCTCTGCATGGCAGGACCCACAGGGCCAGTGTCTGACCTGCATCAGAAACCCCCTGTCCAGAGAGTCCAAGGGAAGGAGAAGGGCAGCGTGGGCAGGGGGGATCATGGAGTAACACCATGATAGCTGTGCCGAGGGAGGCAGGGCCTGGCAGGGACAGAGGGGCACTCAGATGTGTCTCCTCTCCTGGACATCTGGCTGCTCTGGGACAACTCCTGCCCTGGCCCCCATGGCCTGGAGTGCAGAGGGCTGTGCTGGTGGGAAGGGGCGCTGCAGGAGGCACTTTCCTCTCACCATGATTCCATAGCCTGGAGCCGTCCCTGCAGGAGCTGCTTCTCTGTCTCCACATCTCTGCCCTGTCCATGTTCACAGACCCCATCGCACCTGCTGGGTGCTCAGCTCTGCCCTATAGACACCTGCCAGGAGCAGGACCCTGCCCAGGGCACCTCCGTGTTTGCAGGTGCAAAAGAGCAGGTGAGACAAACCTTGCTGAGGCCGGCGAGGGGATGTTGGCTGTGTCTGCAGGCAGAGGGGTGGGCAAAGGCAGCCGTGATCCCTCTGAATGGGTGGCTGGGAGTCCCTGCTCTAAAGCACGACCAGCTCCAAACAGGAGAAGCTGGGAGAGCCACCCTGACAAATCCAATCAGCTGCTGAAGGCGCCAGGTTCAGAAGGTCCCTCCAGGAACCGCAGCAGTGTAGCCCTGCAGCCAGAGACTTACCGTGTCAAGGGCTGGGGAGGTTTCTGCCTGCAGTGAGCTCAGCCGTCCTCCCATTCCCAACTGTCCTTCACTTAGGAGCGACTCATCCCAGCCTGGTGCCTGCGGGCAGTGCCCTGAGTCTTGGTGCTCCTTTATGAGGAGCTGCTCCTGGGCAGAGCTGTCTCTCTGCGGCGCCTGCCAGGTTGCCATGGGCTCCTGCAGTCCCAGGAGCCAGGCCCAGCTCAGGAGCAGGGACCCAGCTGCAGAGGGGACATTTTCTGTCCCCTGTGCAGCCTCCAGGCATTTCTGAGGCTCCAGGGCTGACAGTTCCTGCAAGGCAGCAAGGTCATCCCTGGCAAAGTTCCACTGATGTAAAGAGAGAGAATCCGTGGAACAAATCCAGCATGCAGCTGGCCTCATCAGAGGATGGTTGTCTAGGAGAGTGGACATGTCCTGCTGTTGAAGCCTCTGCTTCCATCCCGTAAGAACTCAGAACACTTGCACAGGGGCAAGAAGGGAGTTAATACCCTCATGCTTCAGGAGGTGATTCAGAGCAGTTCAGCAGTACAGCTAATGCCCATTGAGAAGCTCCAGGAGTGCAGGAGGATTCAGTTTGCTCTTGTGCACTCCACAAACTCAGAGGAGGATTCCCTTTGTCCAGCTAGTGGGGTGCACAAAACGGCTGCCTGTATGGGAGCTGGTTTTCTGAGCTCCCACTGCAGTCACTGGGAGAAGTGAATCAGCTGTGCACACACACTCACCCCTTTGGACTTTTTCCAAGGGGGAGGCAGTCCACGTTGGACAGAGCTGGTCCAAGACAAGTGCAAATGTCCACTTGTTCTGACAGAGCAATGAGGAGATCCATGTCCATTGCAAAGAGCTTGCATGATTCTGTGCAGACACTTGATTTCATGCAAGGAAAATGGTCTACTTGGCCGTGTCAAATGCCTGAGGTGTCCAGCAAAACCACCACATTCCTAGCATATTTAAGAGGGAACCAACGGGACAATCGGGCCCTTTGAATTAGTTGGCAACCGCCTAGGACACTCGGGTTTCATACATGCTCCCCCAAAGTTGAGTTCCACCACCACCTTCAGGAAAAGTCCCCCTTGGAGACAGATAACAGCTCCCCTCCTCTGGTTAGCCATGCTACTACTAATGCAGCCCCACAGGCATCTGGCATTATTCACATGACCCTGCACCACTGCCTCATATGGCATCCCTCGTAGCACCAAGGCCCTTCCCCTCAGCCCTGTCCTCAGTTCCTCATGTTTCTATCTGTCCTGACAGACAAGGTTATATTCTTCCCCACACTGTGGTACTGCCAGGAGCTTTACTTGGTAGTGGGAGGCAGTATGAATAGCCAAAACAACCAAAAAAATCCCCAGTTTAGAGAATTTCAGACTGGACATAAGGATGAAGAAATGACGCCTGAAGGCTGGTGCTGTGGTGCAACAGGACACCCAGGAGGAACCAAGGATCATCCCACGGCTTTGGGAAGGAACAGCCAGGGGGGATGCAGAGACAACAGTGAAGGGAAGGAGATCCCGTGTGAGAGCAAAGTGGGGAAGCAGGGTGGGTGTCTACAGGCTGCATGGACACAGCTGCAGGCATGAGACAGCATAGGACAGGCTCTGCTGGAGACAGACAAAGGCACTGCCAAGGCTCAAAGACACCATAGCAGGTCAGCATCTTCTCGGCTATGGCTGTTGTCTCTGCCACCAAGGCCTGTCAGGAGACACTGGGCCTCAGTGTCCCTCTTGCTGACACCCCGAAAGGTGTCATATCATTGTCCTGCACTGAGCACTGCACACCCCGACCCACACACTGTCCACAAGAGGACCTGGAAAACATGTGGGAGAAAGGATCTCCTTTCCCAGAAGCGCAGGGGCCAAGCTTGGACATTTCGACTGATAAAACACCTCAAGGGTTAATGTGGCATCAGAGCCACCTGCACGTTTCCTGTGCCTACCTGTTATCAGTGATGACAATGTTCTGCTCTAATCAGTCCCTGGAGACACTTTACTGCTAATAACTATCAATGGGACCCATTAAAACTCAACAAAATGTTGTGGGTTGATCTTGACTCTGAATTCTCCTCTCAGTAACTGAGGTTCATGGATTCAGCACGAAATATACCATGGGGCTCATTAAAATGCAAAAAGCTCTCACAAACCATGTCTCTCCCTGCAATTTTTGTCTAGGCTTGCATGACTAATTGGAGAGGTTTGGGGACTGTAGCTGAAAGGTGGAGACATCAATAATATACAAGGATTTCTGATTTTACAGGTTTTTATTGTTACTATTAACATCCAGCTTTCAGAGTAATCAACAGCAATATTCTTGAATTGGCATCAATCCAGAATGACTCCTAATGAAGTCTGGACATCTAGGAGAACCAGTGTCCCAGAGCTCAAGCACTGTATGGACACTCTTCCTCCCCTCCCCAACCTGTCATTTCTCACATCAGCCACATGGGACTTCCATCACTCTTGTTAGAAGCTTCTCTGTTCTACTGAAATCAGCAACTGAAAGTTAGAGCTCATCTGCTGCAACTCCCAACTGCTTTCCTTAGAGAGTTCCTTAAAGAACCAGCTGCAAATAAACACAGGATTTTTCTTAACTGCAAAGAAAGAGAAGTAAAGCATGAAATAATTTCATAAATAATAATTGTGCTCTTTGAGTGTAGGCTAAGTCCAACATGTCAACAGCGAGGTTCCCTTTCTATAAGGGACAGCCTTCCTGAAAGACAGAGCAACCTTTAAATCCCTGAAGTGCAAATCAGCAGCTGGGTCCTGGAGTGAGCAAAGAGTAACACGGGGAGTCACAATACTGGGTTCTACAATGGCCAACTCGTATCCTGTAAAGATGGTGTTAGAAATTGTCAGTTTAAGCAGGACATGTGGGAATGGGAGAGCCATACAGCTCCTGGCGGTCCTGGGTCATGATGTGGGCCATGCTGCTTTTGGAGATCCCAGACCTGCCCGCGCTTCTCTACAAAAGTAGGGAAAAGGGCCTGATGCAAGGCCCTAGAGAAGAGGGATTTTCCTGGCTGCTCAGAGCAACCCAAAGCAGGGCTTGGGGATGTCAAAAGAGACCCAACCCACGAACACCAAAAGCACTGGACCCTCCTGGACCCTTAAGATGGGAGCAGGAGCGGGCAGGGGAAACATCCACGTTCCAGACTTCCTCCATCAGGCCTTCAGCTCTGCAGCTTCTCATGGCTTCAGGGGAGCTCCCTAAACCAATACTTCCCATGACCCTAGTGCATTGAGCAGACTGAGCAGACACAGAGGAGACAGGAGAGAGAATGGGTAGAGACCCCGGGGTCCAGAATGGGCCTTCCTGTGCCAAAGACAGGATGCTAGAGGCTGAATAGGCAACTGAAAGAAAGGAGGAAAGGCGTGCTTTGCTTTTCAGGCTCTGGAATGCCACATATCTGGAAGCTTCAAGAGGGATGCCATCCCCCTTCTGCAAGATTTGCTCCAGGACTGTGAAAAAACTACAGGAAGAGGAATGTTGGTTGTTGGAAGCTTCAGCAGTAGGAGAGTGGGGAGATGGTCATCTCACTGACTTGTGAACAAGCCAAAATGCAGCTCCTGAGGCACGGCAGTGCCTTACAGGCTCCATACGGGAGTCTGGACAGAGGGATGCACTGGGTGGGCCTGTCCTGAGACACCCAGGGTCAAAGTGTGGGAGATGCAGGGTGCCAGGGCTCTACAGATCCCGAAGACAGGCAGGTGCCAAGAACTATACCCAGGGGAGAAACACTACTTGGAGGTGTAATGGAAAACCCCAAAGCATAAGTAAGGTGCAAAAGAGAAATAGCTTTCCTCAGGGTCAGATGAAAGAAAGCTGGGCAAAATTCACAGGATTTGGAGAAACTTCTTCAGATTTTCTACCTGGCCTGACCCATGGTTCTGGAGCCTATCAGGAACCAATGTGCCATTTCAAGCCCTCTGGAGGGAAGACATGTATTAAGAATATGTTTGCTCTTTTCTGACATATCATCTCTATCTTATCACAGATCAATAAACCTTCCTGAGGACTTTTAAAAGCGAAGAGCCTGCAGACCCTTTTTCAGAAGAGTAGATTCCTTGAAGTTGCAGCAGGGGATCCTGCTGAAAGCAGGTCCCAGCAGGCAGGTCCTTAGGGCCTTTTCCAGTGAACTTTGGGTTATCTCCGAGGATGGAGATCTGAGAATCTCTCTGGATCCTGTGCCAGAGTTTGGCCATGCTCATAGAGAAAATGGGATCTGGTGTACAGGCATGGTCCCCACTGTGCCAAAAACAGAGGTAGAATGTGTCAGTGGCCCTCCTGGTTGTGTTCTCCCAAATACAAATCCAGGATCGTGGGCAAAATATGGCACAAGGACCCGGAGAGGTTCTCAGAAATCCTCCTATCCTCAGAGATAATGTAAATCTCACTGGAAAAGGCCTAAAGACAACACCTCTACTGGGAAGTGTCTTCAGCAGGGTGCTGGATCCCTACCTCCAGATGGCTCCCTAAAAGCAGCCTCAAGGAATCTGCTATTCGGAGACCCTTTCCAAAGGGACCTGTGGATTTCAAATTGCCGCCTCCACCACTGACCAAGAACAGGTATCGCAGAGCCATCCATCACTGTGAGAAGCCTGATCCTTGTGAGGGGGCAGCTCTCTGTCTGCAAGTGTCTGCATATCCACAAAGTGCAGAAATGGCTCTGACTGCTTTGTTTAACTACCAATTTGTATGAGGGATCACAACGGATTAGGGTCTGGGATGGGAAGATGTAATGAGGGTCCAGCTTCAACAGAAAGCCCTTAAAGGAGTGAGAAGATAACTTAGTCCACCAGAGTGACTCAAATCTCAAAGACTCAGATAATCATCAAGACGATCAGAAACTGCAAGCCTGAACATCAGCTGACAGAAACCATGAAACTGTGAGAACCCCTGGGTCGCACCAGGATGCTCCAAGGAGAGCACAGGGTAACCAACAGTCCTCCCTCTGCTCTCCCAGCAGGACCCTGGGGTGGCAGGCTGGGCTCTGGAGCAGAGCACTGCAGCACGCCACTACCTGCACACCTAAACAGAGGGTCCTCAGCCTACATCTGCCTCTGCATCAAGGACACACTGGGCTAAGCACCACACTTCTGGCACCATCCTTGTTTTTCCCAGCACACAAGGCCCAGGTCCGTCCTCAGGCAAGCAGTGGCCATGCTCTGGAACTGCCCGGTGGGGAACACCAGCATCTCGCCTGGCTTTTTGAAGGGCAGGCAAATCAAGAGGCATGGACTCTTCCAGTCTCTTCCTGCACTCCAGAGACATCACAGCACCCCCATCAGCCCCCGAGGGTTCCCTGGCAGCAACTTCCCTGCAAGTTATTGCCACTGTCTCTAATCCCTCCATCACCATGTCCACCAGTCCAGCCACATCTTCCATATCGATGGCATTGGTCCTGCACCTGGCAGAAGCTCTGCAAGGCTTTTCTGGAGCAGGCAGCTTCTTTTTCCCTGTAGACCCTGGTGTTTTACATGCAGGAGCCTCCAGGCCTCCACGTGCCTGGCTGGCTGCCCTGGCAGTGCGCGGTGGTTTGGGAGGCAGATGTGGCACCTCCGCTCTTAGCCCAGCTCTGCTGGGCAGGGTCTCCCTGAGCCTCACAGGAGTCGTCTTGAGAAGGGCAGCGGTCAGGCAGGGCCTTTCCCGGCCTCACTGCTCAGCTCTGTACCTTTGTGGTGGCCTGATCAGCATCTTCAAAGCCCTGGGGGTCAGACAGCAAAGGCCGCCTGTCCTTTTGTGGGGACGAAGTTGGCATCCGCCTGCGTCACCTCGCTGTGTGCGGCTCCTGCTTGCCCACCTGCAGGGAGAAGGAGGCACATGATGGAGAGGGTTGTGTTGCTACAAGCAGCCCCTGAGACACAGCCCTATGTCATAGGGAAGCTCATGGTCGAGCACAGCCCAGCTACACGTGGTCCAAAGAGGCTCTCTGATCCTTCACACAGGGCTCCCAGGATCCATATGGGCCTTGGAGCATTCCAGTCATGCTTTGTGTTCGAGAAAATCCCCACAGCCAGCAAGAAGCAGCCCCTGGCCAAAAGGAGGTGAGGTCTGGCTGGCTTGGACCACCATGCTTGTGCTCTCCATGCAGCTCCCATCCCTGCTGCCGGCCTCCCCCTCCAGCCCCAGCACTCACCTTCCTTGTGCGCTTGCTCCTGGCAGGACGCCCATTGCTGGGCTGGGAGCAGGCGTTCGCCTGCCTCTCCTTCTCCATCTCCAGGGCACTCGCTGCACCTGGGGACTTGCTGCTCTGGGGACCAACGCGAGCTGCTCCTTCTGCTGGAGCTGCTCTCCTCAGAGTGCGACCCCCGAGGATGGTGCTCTGGCCCAACACTGCCTTGGTTGCCATGGGCACTGCCCCATCACAATGGCCTTGGGGACATGATGCCACCCCCATCACAAAGCCCTGGCCGTTGCCATAGGGACTCCTACGGGGTATATCCTGGTGGTGGCCAAGGGCACCCACAACTCATCTCAGTGCCTTAGTGGTCAGAAAGGGGAGGCCCTTTGGGTCCCTGTGCCATAGTTTGGCCATTCTCACGGGTATTTATCTGGGAGAGCACAGCCAGTGGGGCCACATGCGTGTTCTACCACTCTTTTTGGCACAGTGGACACCATGCCTCTATACTGGATCCCATTTGGGCTCTCCAGTTCTGCAAGGAAACAAACAAACAGGATGGAGTTCAGCACAGGGACAACAAGTTGGTCAGGGGCTGGAGCATGAGGCAGGTAAGGAGAGGTTGGAAGAGGGATGTTTGTTCAGCCTAGACCAGAGAAGGCCAGGAGAGATCTTCATGCTGTGCACAAATACCTTGTGGAGGGCACAGAGCAGCAGGATTTTCTTGGAAGGCCACATTAATTGCATGGGAGGCAGCAGGGAAAAGATGGACAATGGAAAATCTGCAGCATATGAAGGATTCACAGACTTCGGTGTTGTGAAACCAAAGACCTTTAAGTTAAACACAACTTATAGAGCTCCTGACCCCAGAGACAGCCCCCATCCTGCCTGGCAGCACGTGGAACCCAGAAACCCAACAAACCAATCAACCAGATGATCACGCGCTGGTCATGCACGAGGCCGTCCAAGGAGCTTCTTGATCATGCGCTGGCCATGGGGCTGCAGCTCCCGCCTTTCCTGCTCAGCCCCCCACCTGCCCACAAGACATTCTTTGCTACTGACCTTAGGCTGACCTCCACATCTCCCCCTTCCTTATTTAGTTTTTATTTGTGCGGTCATCACTTGATTGATTGATCATACAATTAACCATTGTACACATGATAACAGACAAAGTAGACAATTAACAACAAGCAAAATACAATTAACTCAATAATCAAAAACTTTACAATTTGCGTCTTCCAAAGCCCAAACTGTCTTAACCAAGAAAATATTCCTATTAAACATGTTTGAAAGGGATTGTCTGGTGTTGACATGGCTAACGTTACCCATACATTTCTTGGCTGTTTGACCCAGCCTGGGACAAAGGCTGCACAGCTGCTGAAGAAAGCCAGGGTCGTACACATTGCAAAGGGACCCATCTTAGTTTCCCATCTGTCAAAACACAAGCATAACCCCTTCCCCAAGTTACTAAGTCTTTTGGACCTTCCCACTTCCCTGTAACTAGATCTTTGGTGGTAACTTGGGACCTTGGCTGTAAATATTCTGACCGTTGGCCAAAGTGTTGAGTAACTCAGCTCTCACCTGCTATGTTACGATTTAAAAACTTAAATACATATAAAGCTTTATCCAATCTTTCTTGGGGGCCATCTCTCTGAGTTCCCCCTCTCTAATTAACATATTTTTTAGGGTCTGGTGCGAGTGTTCAATAACTGCCTGCCCAGTAGGAGAATGAGGAATATTGAAGATGTGTCGAATGCCCCATTGTTTAAGGAAGTCCTGGGTTTGCATAGCACCATACGCAGACCCATTGTCTGTTTTTATCGTTTTTGGAACACCCATGACCACAAAACATCTTAACCAGTGCTTACACACATCCCGACTTTTCTCCCCAGTATGTGACCATGCGTGAGTAATAAAGTAGGGATTGGCTCAGTGATTTAACAAAGTCCATAAATTTCATAATTGGGCCATCAGCAAAGGATTGGCAACCTCTCAAATCATAGCTCCCTCCAAGCGCTTCAACAGGCCTTCGACATTTAAGGAATCTGTTCCAACATTAAGATTTAGAGTTGTGAATTTTTAAAAAGCCATGGTTGCAGCTACCAGTCCACCAGCTGTGTGGAGCCTGGTACTTTGGCTTGAACCTCAGTTTGCCACTCTGCGTCCACTGACGTTTTCCAGGCAATGGCAGCCTTTTTAGTTTGTCCTGATCCATCTGTGAAGACAGTAATACCTGAAAGGGGAGTTTGCTGCCAACGAGACCTTGTTAATAAGGAAATGTTAGGAAGTTCTGACCACAACCTATGCAGGGGATAGTGAATGTTCATCTGTCCTGCAAAGTCTGCTAAAGCCACCTGCATGGGTAAATGTTCTGCTAATAACCATTGCAAATTTTCCTTTGTTGCAGGAAGATAAATGAATCTTGGATCGCTGCTGTTTAACATTCGTAAGTGCATTCTTCCTTTCTGAATTAACTGTGCATACTCTTCTGTCGCAGTGATAATTTCTTTTTGACTGTCCATGAGGTAAAAAGGTCCATTCCAGCACTCGAAGTGGATCTGTCAATGACCCATACAGCGCATGAATAAGCGAGCTGGAGCTGGCTTGCCTCCGCCTCTCGGCCTTTGGGGCAGTTTTTCTTGAGATGGCCATTCTCTCCACATTGAAAACACTTCCCTGCCTCTTCCTTTTAAGGCGGGATTTGTTTTTTCTCAGTGAAATGCACCGCCAATGCATACATGACCGGCATAGCTGTTAATATTTCTAAGTTTCCCCGCTGAACTGCCTCTCTGCTAAACATTTCCAGTGATTCGACCCTCGATCCCCTTTTGTAACCTTGTTATGTGGGTCTGGGGCTGCAAATCATGTTCCTTCTCTGGGTCCCTGGGGCCTGCGTCGAATGGATGGTTGCACGGAGGATCAGCCGCTCCAGCATACGGTGGTGCTGATGGTGCTGCTGCACGTGGCTGATTGCTTTTGTCCCCCTGAACATCCCAGGCCGTTTTCAAGGCGACCATGATCTGCCACCAGATGCTCACATGTTTTACTATGACTGTATCACCATCCACCATCGCCTCCTTAAGGCGCTTTCCGAGTTCTTCCTACACCTCTCGCTGGAGTGTGCATTCCTATGGGAAAGTAGGTACCTTCTCCCAAATCCACTCTAGTAGAGTGACTAAAACCTTCCTGGAAACCTGCCAGTTCTCTTCGTGCACCACGTGCTGCAGTGCGTCCAGGCTGCGTTTCTGCCCTTGAGACATTCCGCCTCCCGTGGTTCCCAGGCTGCTGTCCTCTAATTAGGTGATGGGTGCACACCAGAGTTCTTCCTGCTCCGTTCCTGGTTCAGCTGGGGTACGCTGCCGGGTTTGGGCTTTGTGAGCTTCCCCTGTGTTCTTGCCCCAACTTTGGGCACCATTTGCAGTGTCTGAAGCAATCATGGTCTTCGGTGTTGTGAAACCAAAGACCTTTATTTAAACACAATTTATAGAGCTTCTGACCCCAGAGACAGCCCCCGCCCTGCCTGGCCGCACGTTAAGCCCCAAACCCAACCAACCCATCAACCAGATGATCACGCGCTGATCACACGTGAGGCTGTCCAGTGAGTTCCTTGATCATGTGCTGGCCAGGTGGCTGCAGCTCCCGCTTCTCCTGCTCAGCCCCCCATCTGCTGAGGGGACATTCTTTGTTACTGACCTTAGGTTGACCTCCACAGATGGTGACTTGTGTCTGGGGCCAGGGTACTGCTCTTTCCTAGACCCCTTCCTGGGAAAGCACTGCAGGAGCAAGCACACCCTGGAGAACAACCTTGCCCATGTTCCTGGGACCAATGACAGGGTCCCTTCTGTGTGAGAACGTGACATGCCAGCAGCAGGGCCATGATTGCTGTTCATACTCGGAGGTCCTTTCTGCCTGAGTAGCTGATAGCCCCAGACTTGTGACTCTGAGGACACTTATTGCTCTGGATGGGCCAGAGGGGGCTCCTAGCTGCCACAGGCTGTTGTGATGTCACTTCAGTGCCTGGTGGTGACAAGGCAGAAAACGCCCATGGTTTGGATGTTGGTTGTGTTGGCCTTTCTGCCTTGGGACCTGGCAGACCAGCAGCAGACCCATGGCCTGAATGTTGTTAGTGAGGTCACCGCTGTGCCAGTCCCTGATAGGCCAGCAGCAGGGACATGGCCTGGATATTAATAGTGAGGTCACTGCTGTGCCTGATCCTGATAGGCCAAAAGCATGGATATGGCTCTGATGGTGACAGTGAGGTCACATCCTTCACTGTAGACCTGATGCTATCAGGAAGCTCTGGGTTGCTTAGGTTTCTTGTGACGTCACCTCTGTCCCTGCTGCTGATAGGCCAGAGCCAGCTGAAGGTTCCAGAGCACATTATGAGGTCACTGCTGGCCCTGTGCGGGATTGGCCAGCAGCAGAACCAGCCCCAGCCAAGGGCCTGTGAGGTCCCCTCAGTGTGAGCAGCTGATCAGAGGACAGGGCTGTGACATGGACTGTGAGGACAAGTCTGTCTGTGTAGAGGACAGGCCAGAAATGCACTGGTCGTGCAGGGCTGTCCCCAGAGCAAGTCCTGGAGATGGAGAAGGAGCAGCAGGCGAATGGCTGCTCCTCATCCATAGATGGGATCCCTGGAGTGCAGGAGCACACGAGGGAGGTGAGCAGTGGGGCTGGAGGGAGAGGTAGGTGGAAGGGGTGGGACCCGCAGGGAGGGCACATTCCCAGAGGATGGTGGAGAAGAAGACCTGAGCCAAGATAGCCAGGCAGGAGCTTCTCCAGCGAGGGGACACGTATTCCTGGCCATGGGCACTTCCTCTCACACAAAGCAGCCCAACGGGCACTCTCTCCTGTGCCTGACACTGGTTCAGGAAGAACAAGGTGCCACTGAAGATGTCTATGGGCCTTGACAGCTTTTGATGCAGCCACCCAGAGGTCCTCATTAGCCCGTTACCTGTTCATGTCATGTGGGGGGATGAAGAGGAGTTCAGGGGAGGAGAGCTAGAAGGGTTTGAGAGTGCAGAGCCTGAAGCAGAGGCGTGGTGGGGCCGGGGTGCCTCCCATTTATGCAGCACCCTGGATGTAGACGGGATGGGCTTTCCCTACATCCAGTGCTGGAATGTCTTTGTTTGGGTACGGGTCAGAAACACAGGATGTCCTGGGGCACTTATCCAGCAATCACTCCAAGGGGACGTGGTTTACCTGTAGGTCCCCTGCTGTATCTGCTAGAGACGTGTGGTTGTGCTGGACACCCCTGGCATCTTACAAGGCCCTGCCAGCACTTTTCTGTGCCATCAAATCAAAGGTCTGCACTGAATTACAAGAGCTGCTGGTTAATCCTGCAATCTTCCCATGCCTCAACTTCCCCATGCTCTCATTGTAATTGGCACCTGGGGTCATTTCAGACAGCCAAGGCAATTCCCCACCTGGACCCCAGCTCATGCTGTAGGATGATGCATGTCTCTTAGTAGCTCCATCACTGGCACCTTGCTTAGACCCCCTCAAACTCTTCCACTGTCACATACCTTGGCCCTCCTCAGTCTCTTCCACTGTCACCAGGTGTTTCTGCGGGAGCTACTGACTCTCACCCTGCATCTCCAGTGATTATAGTGGAGCTTTGAGAAGGAGCTTGTGTGCAGATTGCTGTGCTCTGCTCGCTTCAGTTTTGGCAAGGGGAATGCCACCACTTGTGTTTTTGTGGAGTTTGCAGGAGGGATCTGAATATGACTTCAGACTCAGATCTAAGCAGGTACAGCCCAGAATGATATTTATGAATCAGCACCTAAACCCTGTGTCAGTGAACTCCCCACTTGTTCACTCCTCGATCTCCTGTCTAGTTAAGGGATGTGAAATGAGCCTTGCAGAGTGAGACATTTCCAATTTTGATAGATCTTCATTCTCTGATTAAATAAATTGCAATATTAGAATCTCTCTCTCTCCACTTGTTTGCGAAGGAGAGTAGCTGATTATTTTAGTTTATTGAAGTGCACTTTTCCCAGGAGGAGGGAGCACAAGGGACAGAGGAATTGGTGAGTTCAGCTGTTCCTCTGCTCCTGAGCGGGGCCAGGCTCCTGGGACGGAGGCAGCTCGTGGCAGCCTGGCAGCACTGCCCAGAGACAGCTGAGTGCAGGAGCAGCTCCTGTGCCAAGAGCAGCAGGGCTGCGGGCACTGCCTGCTGCTGCGGACAGCAGAGGAGAGAAGGCAGCAAGAGGGGAACGGCAGTGTGGAGCGGGAGGACAGAGAAGAACTGGTGGAGAAATCATCACTCACTTGGCACGGTCAGTCTCTGACTACAGGGCAATGCTACTGTGATTCCTGGAGGGGTCTTCTGACCCCAATCCATGCCATTACAGATCGGCATGGATTCTCTTGCTTTCTCCTGTGCAGAGAACGGGGAGATGCTGCAGAGCAGCATTCCTGCCACTCCAACACACTGACAGGACATGCTGCTCTCTTCTCCTGGGGATGGCTGCAGGGTGTGAAGCTGGGCTGTGCACAGCAGTGTCCTTGTGCTCCATGGTGCTGTGAGCCCGAGGCAGGGACTCTGCCACCTGTGAGTGTCAGTGCTCAGCCAGCTTTGGGAGCTCCCCATGGTGCTGTGGGGAGAAGCTCTGGGTTAGAAGAGAAACCCCCAGCAGGGTAGCTGGAGCCTCCCACTTTGTATTTTCTGCCTTGGGGACATATCAGAGGTGACTTTTCATCAAGAACACCGAGGCAGGGAACCCCGATAGAGAGGGAATTGTCATGACTCTGTCCTCTCCCTTTTATTCTCTTTGGGTGGGGTGAAACAGGCATGGATTTGTCAGGTTTATACAGAAACAGTGACACTGATAGAAGAGCAGTAGTGGGAGGACCTCAGCAAATGCCTTCACCCACAGACACCTACAGACAGAGGCAGCATCCCCTTTCCAGCCTCAGCAAGGTTTGTCTCACCTGCAAACACGGAGGTGCCCTGGGCAGGATCCTGCCCCCATGAGGTGTCTGCAGGGCAGAACTGAGGACCCAGCGGGTGGGATGGGGTCTGGGAGAGTCTCTGGCCATGTGAGGGCAGACACGCAGATGGAGGAACAGCTCCCACAGGGGATGGCTCCCCAGGCAGCAGAGTCATGGCCAGAGGGTTTGAGGAAACTCTCATTTCCAGGACCTTCTCCGCTCTCCCCACCAGCACAACCCTCTGCTCTGCAAGCTGCAGCATCCAGGCCATATTTCCTTGGCAGATGGATGCGAAGGATACACCTCTGAGAGCCCCCTTCCCCCAGACCTGCCTGGCCCTGCCTCTCTTGGCACAAATCAGGCTGTTGCTGTGTGTTTCACCATGTGCTTCCCTTGGACTCTCTGGGCAGGGGGTTTCTGCTGCAGTCCAGACACCGACCCTGTGGGTCCTGCCATGCAGATGTGTCCTTGAGTGTGAGGTGCCCAATGCCCCTCTGCCCTGTGGTGCTTGGAGCCATGTACAGTGAGGGTTTGGAAATGAGCCAACTCTCTCTTCAGGACGCCCCATCCTTAAGAAATTAGACATTTTCTCTTTATTTTTGTTGGTTGGGCTGCGAGCTGCCCCTCCAGAGGGGCACAGCTCCCCCATTACGGGTGAGTCTTCTGGAGGGGTTCCATGGAGAAGCTCTCTAGGTACTGAGGCCACAGCACTGCTGCTGGGTAGGTGCATGGGAACAGCTGGAATAAGTCCAATGTGCATCCGGCTTGAAGAGGAGGGCTGAGACCTTCCTCAGGGACTCTCAGATAGGGCGCTGGGTTGGGCGATCGGTGCTTTGAACCTGGATTCCTCTGCACTCCATCGAGTGATTTCTTTCTATAGTAAAATCAGTGAAATTGTCCTCTATATCAGAGGTGCGAACACAGGGCAGCTGGGAACAGGTCAGCTCTTCTCATTCTGCATTAATGCTATAGTGATCCCATTTGCCCCTCTATAACCACAGCCATTTACTCAGAGTGCAGTAGCAGTGCTGAGGATTTCTGTCTCCTCATGGCAAACCCACCCAGCACCAACCACAGCTCAAGACATGGACCTCTATGATGGTTTGACTGAGATGGCAGTTAATAAAACTTGTGTGTTAGAGGAGGGTTTATGAGAAAGAATTGCACATGGAAATCTAATTTCTTAACAATTATTTTTATTCAGACAGTCCTGCAGTGGCCTAAAGGAACTAATGTCCAACAGCAGCTCCTTCAACGAGTTCCTCCTCCTGCCATTCGCAGACACGCGGGAGCTGCAGCTCTTGCACTTCTCGCTCTTCCTGGCCATCTACCTGGCTGCCCTCCTGGCCAACGGCCTCATCATCACAGCCGTAGCCTGCGACCACCGCCTCCACACCCCCATGTACTTCTTCCTCCTCAACCTCTCCCTCCTCGACCTTGGATCCATCTCCACGACTGTTCCCAAAGCCATGGCCAATTCCCTGTGGAACACCAGGGCCATTTCCTATTTGGAATGTGCCGCCCAGATATTTTTCTTCATCTTCTTGCTTGGAGGAGAGCTTTATCTCCTCACAGTCATGGCCTATGACTGCTACGTTGCCATCTGCAGACCCCTGCACTATGGGACCCTCCTGGGCAGCAGAGCTTGTGTCAGAATGGCAGCAGCTGCCTGGGCCAGTGGTTTCCTCAAAGCTCTCCTGCACACCGGGAACACATTTTCCCTACCACTCTGCCAAGGCAATGTGGTGGAGCAGTTCTTCTGTGAGATTCCCCAGATCGTCAAGCTCTCCTGTGCACACTCCTACCTCAGGGAAGTTGGGCTTCTTGCGGTTACTGGCTGTTTATCCTTTGGGTGTTTCACTTTCATTGTGGTGTCCTATGTGCAGATCTTCAGAGCTGTGCTGAGGATCCCCTCTGAGCAGGGCCAGCACAAAGCCTTTTCCATGTGCCTCCCACACCTGGCCGTGGTCTCCCTGTTTGTCAGCACATGTGCATTTGCCTACTTGAAGCCCCCCTCCATCTCCTCCCCAACTCTAGATCTGGTGCTGCCTGTTCTGTACTCGGTGGTGCCTCCAGCCCTGAACCCCCTCATCTACAGCATGAGGAACAAGGAGCTCAAGGATGCCATTAGGAAAGTGATTTCATGGACCTTTTTAAGCAGTGGTCATTTTTCCACATCTCTCCCCAAATGACTCTTTCTGTATCCCATAACTGGATTGAGCATTGTTTCTTCATGATATTTTTATTATGACTTTTACTAGTGATAATAATTTTTATCATGTTGCTACACAACTACTTGTATTCATTCCCCTTTTTACATTGTCTGCTCTGTCTCACTTGATAGCCTAAATTGTGTCGAATGCTGGACAAGGATTGGCTCCCTAACAGTATATCTGTAATAAAGTAATTTCTACCAGTACAATGCGTGAAAGCTGGGCTTTTCCTCCAAAGCTGGTGTCAAGAATAGGCACAAGGACTTGCTCCCCTCAAGGGCCTGCTGCACAGGATTCTCCATGGGTTCAGCAACACAGAGCTCAGAATCATGTAATGACGTTTTAGAGACCAAGGGCTGGTTTGGGAATTCACCTATCAAGAGTCCAAGGATAGTGGAGACGCTGAATGGTCATGGATTTACACATGCACAGCTCTCCTACGTATTAAGGCACAGTGTCAGACGGCTGTTCTCATGGAGGGGAAGCTGGCGGTGTCAGGAGAGCACAGAGATCCTCCTGGGACAGCATATGCCTGGGATGGACTGTGAGTAGAGCCTCATAAAGGGAGAGGTCCTCAAAGATGGAGTTTCTTAAAGGTAAAGCACTGGGTATTCACAGGCAAAAGAGGACTCTGCAGTCTAAGGCAGTGAGGACTCAACTGTCAGGAAGAAGGGAGAACGGAGAGCCCTCTGGGTCACCATCTATCAAATACCAGGGGCAGGATGTATAGGCACAACTGGACACAACGAGCACCCTTGGAAATGCTCTGCAGTCCAGGCGCCCTGGACTGCGCAGTCATCTGCAATCCCCCAGAGGGATTAGAGGTCGTGATACCCATTTGGTTGGGTCTGACTCCTACCCCCGGTCACAGGGGCACTGAAATGTCACCCTTAGCCACTTTATTCCCCCCTAGCCCCCCTTCATATCCTCCCCAGCTCTGGATCTCTCTGTACTGGCTGTTCTGTACTCAGTGGTGCCTCCAGCACTGAACCCCCTTGTCTACAGCATGAGGAACAAGGAGCTCAAGGAGGCACTGAGGAAACTTCCTCAATGGGTACAATGTCAGTGCCAAAAATTCTCCTGTGTGCAGTCACTTGTCATTCCCATGTACTTGGTATGAAACATGTGCTCTTCATTTATTTCTTTCTGAATTTTTACTCTTAAATTCCTAATAAAATAATAATAAATAATTATTTAAAATACAATACAGCACTACAGCAGAAACTAAAGGCTGACTCAGCAAAATACAAGCCTGCTGCTAAATGGGCCAAGAGCCCTCGTGAGAGTGGACACAGAAAAGGCCACCTTTGCCTCAGGCTTTAGTGCTAAGAATGACCCTCAGGAATCCTAGGCCCTGGAGACCATGGAGAAAGGAAGAACTTTCCCTTGCTGGAGGAGGATCTGAGTAGCGCTCACTTCAGCAAACTGGACACCCACAAAACCATGGGCTCTGAGGGGACTCTCTTGCACTGTTCAGTGCCCACGTCTGACAGAGCTCCATGAACTGGAGAAATTGAGTCCCTCTAGTTACACTGCTTGTACCTCTGGCCCTTGGCAAGCGACCTTCACGCATCAGATGCTCTCTGAGCACCCCCTGATAGATGCAAAAAGGGTCTCACATTGGAATGCTGCATTTATGGCACTGCATCTCACACTGCTTTCACGCCTCCTGATGGTTAGCTTGCTTCCCTTTACCCCTTCTCTGTTTGTCACACTGCACCATTGCAGTGTCACGATCACATCTCAAAGTGCACAAGTGGCAGTTTCTCCTCTGGTGTTATTCCTGTGATTCACACCTCAGACAACTTCACCTGCCACCTGCATGGTCAAAGTGACAACTGGGAATAGAAGAAGCTGAGCGCAAGGAAGGACCTTGCTCTGCCTTGCTTGGTCTTGTTACAGGCATTGCCTGGTTCAGGCTGGGCTGCTTTTTCTGGGAGAGCAGCAAGAGAAGAGGCATCTTTCCCTTCTTTTAAAAGTCACCAGGCAATAATTGCACACTTGCTACTCAGGGCCGTAAGGTCCGGGGGCTTGGGGCATGCAAAGGAGCATGATGAAAACGAAGAGCACCTGTACAGCTCAGCACTGGAACTGAGCTCTTTTTCCCCTTGGCGGGTGGTCAGGAGGGGGGATTAGCAGGTGGTGTCACAGTCACCCATGGGATGGAAAGCCAAGCTGTCACACACGGCATGTGGCCCTTCCTCTACAGTCCTGCACTCCTGCCTTTCACAGGATGGGGAGGTGTGTGCTGAGAGGGATTTCTGGCTGAAAATCAGCCCCGGCAGGATGAAGAGGGTCACAGGGGAAGAGGACTGCTGCTTCCAGGGCTTGTCTGAACCTACAGCAGCTCATGGATGTTACTAAAGCAGAGTTGAGCCACGAGACACTGAACAACCTTGACCTGCAATCAGAACAAAACCACAAGGACTGCTCCTGCTCTTTGTCCTCCTTGACCCTGGCAAAAGGAAAGACAGTTTTACTTGCCACCAATGCCCACTGCATTTTAAGTGAATAGGCTCTAAGGCAGGACCCGAGGTGAAAAGATCCACACCTCCAGGCCATCTGCTGACTGCTATGCAGAGGCCAGAAATCAGGTTTGGACAGAAGAAAGGACAGAAAGCATGGAGCACTGGACAGTTTTCCTTCTTTCTTTACATCACAGCATCCAGAAGGAGGAATTTGTGACCCAACTAACAAACATCGCATGAAAACCAGGACACCCGTTTACCCCATGAAGAGTACACTAACACTTGCCTGCTCACTACCCTGGAGCAGGCAACTGCTGCCTGAGAGAACTCCAGGTGCAACTTGTGTCCTTGGTATCTCTTCAGAGCTGGCTCAAAACACTTGTGGCCCCCTCCAACTGGTCTTGATTTGAGGGTGACCACCTGCAGGAAGCAGCACCAAACCAGAAGTACAGCTGCCTTCAGAAATACTGTGGCCTGCAAGGCTGAAAATCAGAGGCCAACCTTGCATCCTGAGAGCTGCAATGGGCATCTGCAAAGAACATGGTGTTTTCCCAATTGACTGGGGCAGATGGGGCGACAGAAAGAACCAGACACCACTGGAAAGAATGGTCTTATTTCACTATTAATATTAAGGCAGTACAGAATGATATATTTAACAAAATAGGCTTATTACCAACTCTGGTTTAGCAACAGAGAAATTAGGCAAGATAATGCACCTAACCATCACTATATGAGAAAGGGAATAGTGGTTAAAAGATACATCACCAATTGCCTAAATATGTTACTGTCATACAGATCCGCAGTCACTGGGGAGTCCCTGTTGCAGTGAGGATTTGGAGAACCTTCCCTGCAACTGGGAGGTCTTACATGGTGCATCCACCTGTGAGGTCTCCAAAATCGCGGCAAGAGTGTCCATCTTTTATAGAGACAAATCAGCAATCATGATAACTTGCATTTTGTTTGTGAGCGGTGACATCTGATGTGGCATACTTTCCCTATCATGGGGGATGGGGATCTGGTCAGAGCCCAGGCCTCAGATGGGAGGGTTCCCTTCAAGGTCAAAAACAGCCGCACGAGAGCTTAAAAAAGCTACAGTTTAATAAGCCTCTGTGCAAGCTGGCATGAGCAATTCTACAGGCGAGTGTTGTGCACTGCAAAGGCAGTGCCGTATTCATCTCTAAGTCAACCCCAACTCAGGCCTGTTGTTCAGGCCCTGCCACTTCATTTCCTCATGTTCCACTCTGTCGTGACACACAAGGTTATATTCATCCCTACATTGTGGGGCTGCCAAGAGATTTCCTTGGTAGTGGGAAGCAGCATGAAAAGTGGAAACAGGAGCAAAATACAGCTTGGGAAGCTCTGATTGGGCAAGAGGATGAAGAAATATCACTTGAAGGGTAGAGCAGTGGTGCTACAGGGCACCCAGAGTGAGTCTGTCACCACCCATGGCTTTGTGTTTCAAGAAACAGCCACTGAGGATGGAAAAGCTCTCAATGAATGGAAGGAGAACTTCTTGTGAGAACTTGCTGGGGAAGCAGATTGGGTGTCCATAGTCTGCAGGGACACAGGAGCAGGTCTAGGATGACCTGTGGTAGAGATGGTCAAGGGCGCTGCCAAGGCCCCAGCAGAATGGAGGTCTTTATCCTCTTGACTATGGCTGTTGTGTCTGTCAGCGAGGCCTACCAGGAATCATCAGGACTTCTTTGCCCCCTTTATCCTTCTGGGGACCCTGGGAGGTGTCGTGTGTTTGTCCTGCACTCAGCATTGCACACCCCTACCCAAACACAGATGCCAGGAAGAGACATGGGCAACACATGGAGGAAAGGATCTCCCTTCCCAGGGTTTCTCTGCCCATGCGTGGCCATTTTCCTTGACAAAACACATCGAGGGTGTATTCGGCATCAGAGCCACCTGAGTATTTTTTCTACCTAACTATTACCAATGATTATATTTTTTAGCTTTAACCAGCCCCTGGTGAGTTGTTGTACTTAATGGACTCAGTGGAATCCATTAATGCTCTACAAAACTTTAGGGTTTCCTTCTGACTTTGACTTCTTCACTGATTTCTTCAATCTCCTTTCAATAGCTGCAATTCACGGACTCAGCTCCAAGTACTGCATGGAGCTCATTAAAAAGCAAAACGCCCTGATAAACCAGAACTCTCCCTGCTCCCTGCCAAGTGTCCATGGCTAATCGGAGAGGTTTGGAGAGTGTAGCTGAAAGATGAAGACAACAATCATATACAAGTATTTCATCTTTTTGAAGTTTTCTAGTATTATTCTAAAGAATAGGTGACAGCACATCATCCAATTCATAGCCATCCAGAGTGACTCCTAATGAAGTCAGCACATGTAGGAAAAGCAGTGTCCCAGAGATCAGGCACTGTATGCACAATCTTCCTCTCCATCTCCCCAGTCCTACCATTTCTCTCATCAGCCTCTTGGGAATTTAAATCACTCTTGCTGAAAGCCAGCCTTAGTCCACCTAACTCTGCACTCAATGTTATAGCTCACCTGCCCCAATTCCCACCTGCTTTACTTAGACAACTGGCTGCCAACAGGCACAGGGGGATCTTCTTCTAGTTACAAGGAAACAAACAAACAAAAAAATAAAGCAGAGCACAGTTTCATGGAAAATAATGACACTCCATACAATCCATATGACACAGTCCATACAATCTGTACATATATTAAGGACTTGGCTAACAGGGCAGACTACAGGGAGACAGAGCAAGCTTTAACCTCTGTAAAGGGCAAACCAGCCACTGGGTCTCTGAGTGAAAAGAGTATCGGGCGGAGTCACAATGTGACAGCCCAGGGAGCTGCCCTGTGAGCTGGGTCTGGGGGGAGCAGAGGGGGTGCCCAGAGCTGCCCAATCCCTTGGGACCCCTCTGCCTATGGCATCCCACTGTCACCCCCAGGCATTTGCCCTCTGCCATGTCTCCATGGGGAGATGCCGGTTCCTCTCTGTTTCCAAGTGCCAAAGGCACAAGGATGAAGTCTGCTCCAGCCCACGTCGCGTTCAGCCCTGGGATCTGGATGCCGAGCAAGGAGGGAAGGGGCAGCCCCAGCAGCAGCCCCCTCCACACCAGGGCACGAGCCCCCTTGTGCCACGCACGCCCCTGGCTGCCTCCGTTCCCCCTGCCCAGCCCTGCTGCTACGGCCCCACAATGAGCCTTGTCCTATTGCCGTGCCAGCCGCAGGTCCCTTTCCTTGGGACGTGCAGCCATGGGCAGCCTCCTCTGATCCAAACCCTTTGCCATTGTGCAGCCTGGGGCACTAGGACCCTCAGCAGGGCCAGCTGATGGCTGACGGGTGCGTGTTCTTGCTCTGCCCATGCAGGTGGCCTTGGAGCCCCAAGAGGAGGAGGAGAAGCCCTCCTCCTGCAGCCCCACAGCTGACGTTGAGCCAGGTATGTACCCGAGTGGAGAGCCCTGCTGGGGACAGTGGCCTGTCCTGGCACAGGGGGTGGCACCGAAGCGGCAGCAGGAAACGCTCGGGAGTTGCTGTGCCGAGGACAGAACCCCTCGGGAAGCCCTTGGCGGCAGGGACAGGCAGGTGCAGCCCTGCGCCTGTGCAGCCCATTGCCCACAGCTCTGCTTCCCACCGCAGGCATCGCTGCCCTTCCGGACATCGCGGCTCCCCGGCGATGGCGCTCGCGGCTCAGGACGGCGCTTCGGGCTCTGTGCAGAGCGTTCTGCTGCCGCTGCATCGTGGGGCAGTGAGAGGAGCAGCGAGCAGACACACGTGCCAGACAGGTCCCCTGAGATGGGGCCTGGAGCAGAGCTGAGAGACAGCACCCATGTGCCCAGAGAAACCAAACTCGCCAACATCGCCAGCAGCCATCGCCTGCTTCAAATAAACCCCTTGGAAGCTTTTTCTCCTTGTGTCAAGTGGTGTCAGAAAATCTCCAGGGAGACAAGTGGGGCTGTGGGGCCATAAGGCCATGGGGTGACTCCGGATGAAGGCACAGAGTGCTCCCTCAGCAAGTTTGCTGATGATACCAAACTGGGAGGAGTAGCCGATACCCCAGAGGGCTGCGCTGCCATCCAGAGGGACCTGGACAGACTGGACAACTGGGCGGTGAAAAACCTCATGCAATTCAACAAGGCCAAGTGCAAGGTCCTGCACCTGGGGAGGAATAACCCCAGACACCAGTACAGGCTGGGGACCGACCCTCTGGAGAGCAGCTCTGCGGAGAAAGACCTGGGTGTCATGGTGGACGACAAGCTGACCATGAGGCAGCAGTGTGCCCTTGTGGCCAAGAATGCCAATGGGATCATGGGCTGCATTAAGAAGAGCATCTCCAACAGGTCGAGGGAGGTGATCCTGCCCCTCTACTCAGCCCTAGTGAGGCCACATCTGGAGTATTGTGTCCAGTTTTGGGCTCCACAGTATAAGAGGGATGTGGAGCTGCTGGAGAGAGTCCAGCGCAGGGCCACAAGGATGATCAGGGGCCTGGAACATCTGCCCTACGAGGAGAGGCTGAGGGAGCTGGGCCTGTTCAGCCTGGAGAAGAGAAGGCTGAGAGGGGATCTAATCAGTGTATATAAATACCTCAAGGGAGGGAGTGCAGAGGACGGTCATGGTCTCTTTTCAGTGGTGGCCACTGATAGGACTAGAGGAAATGGCCGGAAACTGAAACATCAAAAATTCCATAGGAACTTAAGGAAAAATTTCTTAACAGTGAGGGTGACAGAGCACTGGAACAGGCTGCCCAGAGAGGTTGTGGAGTCTCCTTCTCTGGAGATCTTCAAAACCCGCTTGGATGCAGTCCTGCGCCACGTGCTTTAGGTGTCCCTGCGTATGCAGGGGGGTTGGACTAGATGATCTCTAGAGGTCCCTTCCAACCCTAAGCATTCTATGATTCTATGATTCTAACTCCGCGCTGGTCTTGGTGGTTGAGGTGGGCAGCAGACCCAGCGAAATGGGGCTCCCCATCACTGATACTGCTGGCACGCGTCTGTGCTCTCTAATGGTTCTCAGTGTGACCCCAGGGCTCTTGTAATAGCAGCAGATTAGGTGAAATACCACCTGGGGAGTGTTGCTCAGAGGCAGAAATTTTCAGCATTCCTACTGGGAATCTTGAGAAAAAAAGATTCATAGTCACCTTTTGCAGAGTGAGGACAGCTCATCTGCCTGCTAGCCTTGATTTCAGCATCATGTGCCAACATCTCTTTGATCTGCATTATGATCACCCTAAACAAGTTCCCCTAAAAAGAACCCAGCCCTTCCTAAGAGCAGACCAGTCCAGTTTCAAAACCTCTGATCTTCAACTTCTCTCCCTTTCTCAGGGCACTTGAGGGAGCTCTCCAAGCTCCACTTCTAGCCAAGAACATGCAGGGCTCTTTTTAGCTACCCATAGGCACTTTCCAAACAATTCTTTCATACTCTCAACTCTCAGTCTTTGTAACAGGTGACAGGAAAACATTGGAATTAAAATTAGCACTTGGAGAGGCCCTGGGGTTTCTGAGGGAGCTGCCTGGGCCTGGCGGCTCTCACAGAAACCTCGGGAGACCAGAGCCCATCAGAGCTGCAGAGGGAGGCTGAGCAGAGAGGATGAGGGCACCTACAATGGCACCAGCTGTCCAGGACTCCATGACCGCATCCCACAGCAGTTCTTCTCAGTTCCACCTGAGAGATTACCTCTTCTACTTCACGTACTCCAAGATACATATCTGTATGTATTGCACAGACCACTTGGGATATCTGGATGCAGATCCTGGCAAGAGCTGAGGAAGCTTCAGGCCTGAACCTCAGCATCCATCAGGCAGCAGGCTCCAAGCTCCCTTTTGTTGGGGGGACATTCCTTCTGTCTCCTGCTAAAGCATTTGTACCTGTTCTCCAAAGAGAACGTGCTTGGATAGAAAGTCACAGACCTCTAATGTCTTTCAGTCCTACCTAGACCATAAAAGCAGGTGGACCCATGATGGAGAGAGACCCGGTTCAGACCCTGTAGGAAAATCTCACAAGATCCCTTCTGTTGGACAGGGAGGGAAATTACTACAGACAAAGAGCCTGGCAATCACAGATTATTAATGGTGCTGCTCTCGTTACACCATGCTCGCTCAGGCACTGGGATCATTTAGCAGCCTAAAAGGTCTTGCTGGACTCCCTGATCCAATGGTAGCTGGCCACAAGTCTCTACTCCTTGTCCGCGTTTGCCAGAGAAGATCATGCTCCCAGCAGCACAAATTCCTGGTGCTAAGTGCTCCATCTCCCTCCTCTTGATTAAGGAGCTGCCTTTCTCCAGGGCTGCAGAGCTCTGCAGGTGTCAGCCCCTCCACGGGGCACCCTCAGCAAACCCTCTCGTCCCCGCCGCTGCTGCTGGCCCCTCACTGCTCTGGCAGCAGCGACCTCAGCGCCAGCACCCGCCGTGAGCCTCCTGCTGGCCCAGCAGCTCCTCGGGCAGGAGGACCTCGCTCGCGCACAGCCCAGCGTGGGCTGCTGCCGCCGCGGGCTGCAGGGACACCAGGTTCCTCGGCAGAGCCGCCCCGGCCAGGAAGGGGCTGCTGACGTCACAACCAGCTGCGCGGCCTGGCCTATGAGGGGCTGCGGCAGCAGTGACGTCACCAGCCGACGCCCACGCGTCAGCACAGAGCCAGCCCTGCAGAGAGCAGGGGCCTCCCGGCAGCGTCCCCGCAATGGCCTCCGTGTCCCTGCCCGCTGCTGAGACACCCCTGGCCTCACAGGCAGCGCCTGCTGCTGCCCCGGCAGCTCCGCGCACACAAGGGACCTCCCCACGTGTCTGCACCAGACCCTGCTGCCGGCCGCGCTGCTGCTGGGACAGGAGCGGCCTCAGAGCCCGTCCCCAGCCATGGGCCAGCGCTGGCCTCGCAGCTGCTCTGCCAGCAGGGACCTCCCAAGGAACTGCCCAGCCAGGCGCCTCTTGCTGGCCTGCCCGGGACTCAGCAAAGAGCAGAGCTCACGCTCACCCTCACAGACATGGATGGACCTGCTAATGCCTGGTGCTGTCCAGTCAGGAGCACAGACAATGTGACCCCCTCCCAAGCAGGAGCAGTGCCATGTGCCTGCTGCTGGCCTTGCAGGTGCTTACAAACATTGACTTGACCATCATCTGACTAGATGATCTCCAAACGTCCCTAGCAACCAGAGAAAGGTGCCTTCTCTCACTCAAGCCCCCTTGGAGATTGCTTATGAGCCAGCAATGTCCCCTTCACACCAAGAAGGCCAGTGGTCTTCTGGGGTGTAGTAGGAAGACTGTTGTCAGGGGGACAAGGGACGTCATCCTGCCTTTCTACTAAGTCCTGGGGAGGCCACCCCTTGAGTCCTGTGTCCAGTGCTGGGCTCCGCAGTACAAGAGGGACATGAAGCTACTGGAGGGAGCCCAGTATATGTCTATCTATGTCTAAAGTTGATCAGGGAGCTGGAGCATCTCTCCTATGAGGAGAAGGTGAGAGAACTGAGCCTGTTTTAGCCTGGAGAAGAGAAGGCTGAGGGGGGATCTTATCAGGGTGTGAAAATACCTGAAGGGAGGATGCCAAGAGCAGAAGAGGATGGCCCAGACTCTTTTCAGTGGTGACTAGTGATGGCACAAGAGGAAACAGACACAAATTGAAGCACAGGAAGTTCTGCCTGAATTTGAGGAAAAGCATCTTGACTGTGAAGGTGACAGAGCAGTGGCATGGATTGCCCAGAAAAGTTGTGGAGTCTCCTTCTCTGCAGATATTCCAGATCTGCCTGGACAGGATCCTGTGCAACGTGCTGTAGGTGAAACTGCTTGACCAAAGGGGTTGAACTAGATAATCTGCAAAGCTCCTTCCAACCTCAACCATTCTGTGATTCTATAAATGGTCTCCACTGGAATAGATCAGCTTTTGAGCTGTAGGGATCTGCCTGTCCCTCAGCTTTATTGTGAGTGATGCTCTAGTAGGATAGAAGGCATCCAGGGTCATTAGAGATGACCAAGGAAATGGCTGACCTGGCCTCCCACTGAAGCTCTATCTCCAGTGATTCCATTAGGACCTTTAGGCCAGGAGCTTGCAAGCAGACCATGTGCATGCTTAGCCTGGTTAAGGGGGAATCCCACCTGCCATGTATTTGTGGAGTTCATGAGTTAGCTGAATCCTTCTCCAAACCTGGCTCTTCTGAACAGACATGTGGAGTACCAAAAAGCCATCTAAATAAGTCATCCGAATCATATATGCACCATGTATCAACAAGCTCCCTTCTTATCCCTGTCTGGGTGTACTGCCTAGTTTAGAGATGTGAATCAGGACTTCCCAAGGGACATTTCTAACTTTGGTAGATAATCATTGTCTGATGAAATAAATGGCAATGTTGGAATCTGTATCCCTGTACTCTTTAGAGAAGGAAAACAGGTTACTCGAGGGAACATATCCCAGAGGGAGGAATCCCAAAGGACAGAGTAATTCATGAATTGAGCTGGGCCGCAGCTCGTGGCAACCTGTCAGCACTGCCCAGAGACAGCCGAGTGCAGGAGCAGCTCCTGTGCCAAGAGCAGCAGGGCTGCAGGCACTGCCTGCTGCTGCGGTCAGGAGAAGAGAGAGGGCAGAGAGGTGAAAGGCAACAGGGACTGGGAGGACAGAGGGGAGCTCATGGTGGGAGCAATCTGTGGCACGGTAAGTCACCGGCTGCAGGGTAATGCTGCTGAGGTTTCTGGAGGGGTCTGCAGCATCCCTCCAGCTGATGACTTTCTTTTTTGAGGATTGTTCTCCCTGCTTCTACTTTGCATATGAGGAGATCCTTCAGAACAGAAATTCCCTGTCCCAGCATCACAAGGTCAGGGCATCATGGCTACTTCTTCTGGAGGTGGTGCAAGGCAGTGAAGGCAATGTGGGCACACAGGTTCTTCAGAGCACTGTTCTTCAGAGCAGTGTCCATGCGCCCCAGGGTGCTGTGTGCCCGGGGCAGTGATTCTGTGAGGATCAGCACTCAGCCTGCCAGGGCGCTGCAGGGAGAAGCTCTGGGTGGAAGGAGAGATCCCCCCTGGGCAGGTTCATTCTCCTGTTGAGAGGCTGCTGTGTCGGGTCAGGGCTGCTCACAGCTCAGCCTCATCCACACCACATATCTGGAAGGGGCTTTTCAAGAGGACACTCTTGGGAAGCTTCTATGAAAGGGAAGGGAATATCCAGAGGCTAGGATTTTGTTTTGTATCTTTGACAAGGCAGCAAATGAATGGGACATTTTAGGTTTAGATGCCTGAAGGAGAGTTCTGCAGTGCTGCTCTGAGGGATCAATAGGTCTGCGAGGACCCCAGAATATTCTTTCAACTGCCTTTTCACCTGTGGGCAGCAGCAATATCCCCTTTGCAGCTCTCCTCATTCTCATTGTGCTTAGTCTCACTCTGCTCTCAAGGGGAAGGGCTCCGGGGCATTTCTGACCTCCTCTGCATTCAGATTTCCAGAACAGCAGAGCTGCCTCTCCTGCCATGTGCCCATTTCCCATTGCAAGGCACAGGGTCTGAGAACCACTGCCCTGGAATTCCACCCTGTCTGGGAGGTGCAGCCTGGGGATGGTACTGTTCTGTCTCTCTCTCCTCCCTTGGCAGCAGTCAGTATTCCTTCTCGTTTCCCTGCCTCTCCTTTCTGCTCTTCTCCTGGCAGTCAGCTGGGGCTTCTGCTACAAATTCAGATACTCACCCTGAGGTCCTGCCATGGAGGTGTCTGAAGAGGGGCAATGTGCCCAGGGTGCTGGGCAGCGTCATTGGAGGGGCTGCAAAGGGGTTGACTGTCCCTTTAGGAGACCCTGTGAGTGTCAGGACATGTGACTGTCTCTGTTGTCCTGCTGGGGTTGTGAGCTGCCCTGCATAAGTGGACTCAGTGCACAGAGTGCTTGCCATGTCAGTAGCAGTGTCCTGTTCTCTCCATCACATATCCACCTTGAACTTAGAGGGAGAGCAGAGTTAAATGAGTGATTTGAAACCCGTCTTCTATGATCTCAACAGAGTGCAGGGCTGTCTGGAGGAACAAGACAGATGGACTCAAAAGCACTCCATGCTGTTCCCTAAGCAGCAGAGAGCCCATTTCCATCTCCAGTCTGCTTAATGTTCACCTTTTCAGAAATAGAGACATCTGTCTTTATTTGCATGTCAATAAAGACATGCAAAGATCCTGACCAGATATGGTGACAGAATCTAAAAATTTTCAAAATAAGTAATTCTAAAACAAAATGCTAAGCCCCCTGCTGCACCCCAAACTCCTTGGAAGTGTGTGTGGGCATATGAAAAGACCCTTTATCTTAAAGGTGGGTGTCCTGTGACATCAACTCCAAACAGGACAGATATCAAGAACCAGTCCTTTATACACATTGGCATAGACTAACTCAGGCTCCGGCTCATCCCAGAAAACTCAACTGGAGCAGAGACTGAGGAGCTGACTGAAGGTGACAGTGAGAAGAAGGAATTACTGAGAGTTGGGACAGGGTTGAGAAGCATTTCTATGAAAAATGGAAAGTTTATTTCAGAGAAAATTCTTCTAAGCTATTATTGCCTTTTTTCCCTACACAGTTTTCCTGAGCCCAATAGAACAGATGTCCAACAGCAGCTCCCTCAACGATTTCCTCCTCCTGCCATTTGCAGACACGCAGGAGCTGCAGCTCTTGCACTTCTCGGTCTTCCTGGCCATCTACCTGGCTGCCCTCCTGGCCAACGGCCTCATCATCACTGCCGTAGCCTGTGACCACCGCCTCCACACCCCCATGTACTTCTTCCTCCTTAATCTCTCCCTCCTCGACCTTGGCTGCATCTCCACCACTCTCCCCAAATCCATTCACAATTCTCTGTGGAACATGAGGGCCATTTCCTACTTGGAATGTGCTGGGCAGGTCTTTTTCTTCCTTTTTTTCGTATCAGCAGAGTATTATCTCCTCACAGTCATGGCCTATGACCGCTACGTTGCCATCTGCAGACCCCTGCACTACGGGACTCTGCTGGGCAGCAGAGCTTGTGTCAAAATGACAGCAGCTGCCTGGGCCAGTGGTTTCCTCCATGCTCTCCTGCAAACTGGGAACACATTTTCCCTACCCCTCTGCCAAGGCAATGTGGTGGAGCAGTTCTTCTGTGAGATCCCCCAGATCCTCAAGCTCTCCTGCTCACACTCCTACCTCAGGGAAGCTGGGATTATTGTGGTTAGTGCCTGTTTAGTCTTTGGGTGTTTCATTTTCATTGTGGTGTCCTATGTGCAGATCTTCAGAGCTGTGCTGAGGATCCCCTCAGAGCAGGGCCGGCACAAAGCCTTTTCCATGTGCCTCCCGCACCTGGCTGTTGTGTCCCTGTTTGCCATTACTGCATTGTTTGCCTACCTGAAGCCTCCGTCCATCTCCTCCCCACTTCTAGATATGGTTGTGTCCATTCTGTACTCTGTGGTGCCTCCAGCCCTGAATCCCCTCATCTACAGCATGAGGAACAAGGAGCTCAAGGAGGCATTGAGGAAACTCATCCAGTGGGTACAAGGTCAGTGGTAACAACTGTTTCATTCACTCACCAGGATATCTGGCATCAAGGCTGTATTTTATCCATTTCCTTTTTTAAATCTCTCTTTTACATCCATCTTAAACTAATAAATACTAAAATAAAGATGCCTAGTTTTTGTCATGTCTGCACAGGAATCTCTCATTTAACACTTAAAGATAGACCATGATAAAGCAGGAAGCCAGGCTTCCCCCTTCACTAGCAGAAAGGGGGGATTCTCTGAGCCGCTTCTTTGAGCTCCCTTGGATGTGTCCAATGCAGCGAGGAGAGTTTCCCTCTGCAGCTTCTTTTCCAGCACTGACACCAAGGGACCTCTGGGGTACAGAGTCACGGCAGGACAAGGGCAGGTGGGCTGAGACCAGGGGTCCAGTGTTGTTTAGGAGATCTCAGCTCTCATGCCTATGGTTAGAGTGTGATCTCAAATCTCTCTAATATGACAGAAATGGCAACCAGGTGTCACCAGAGGTTTCCACGGTTTCATGCAAAGCTCCAACATACAAAACTAAACATGAGTGAATTGAAGGAAAGTCTAGAGGCAGCCTTCCTATGGCAGTTCATCTTTCCTGAAGACACATTCCAGGAGGGAAGCAGGACTTTCTCTAGTTAGAATTGTCCTCCTCATTTCCATGCTGTCCTTCTGCAGATATTCTGCTTTATTCTGCAGATATGCCCAGGAACTCTCATAACCTGGTAGAGATAGGGTTGTTTTTCCTCGTACCCTGGAAGAACAGGCAGGACCAGTCCTTGGGCTCCCTTAAACCACAGCTGGATTCCAGAATAACTTATCCATAATAAAAGGGGATCTGCCCCATGATGGTCCTGAATCCGGCCTCTCTTTAGAAACAGGAATCAAAAAATATGCCCAAGGGTGTGCAACCACAAATGGGCCTGCTCTTCTGCTTGTGAACTCCATGAGATCCAGGGGATGACCTCAGCATTCCAGGGTGATCTGTTAGCCTCAATCTAGGGTTCATCGCTCAGTGACCACTGCAGATGGGCAATGGTCTCTGCATTGCCTGTGCCAGGCTGCCCCACACGGGACTGTGCTGATGAGAAAACCCCCAGGGGATCTCCAGGCACAGGGTTTGCCTGGGAGTGGGCACTGAGGGCAGCTTTAACGAAACAGGGATGACACACAGTGCAGGGACCAGAAGGTACAGCACTAAACCCAGGTGCACATGGGGAAAGGAGGGCTCTGCAATGCCCAGAGAGGCACTGGGGACCCAGAGGCCCAGAGAAGGGGCAGTGGAGGGCGATTCCTGCACCCGCAGTGAAACACCACAGCCTGGAGCTAGCGGCCACCCAAAGACATCTCCTGCCATTGCAATATTGTGGGGAACACTGAGTACTGTCAGACCTCAGCCACCAGGATCAGCGGCCACAAGGCCACACGGATGTCTGATGCTCAATTTGGTGCCAACCACGATTACCAGGTCCCTTTTTGTGGAGCTGCTCTCCAACAGGTCAACACCCAGCCTATCCTGGTGCATGGGGTTATTCCTCCCCAGCTGTAAGACCCTGCACTTGCCCATGTTGAACTTCATGAGGTTCCTCTACCCCCAATTCTCCAGGCTGTCCAGGTCCCTCTTAAAGCCTGCACAGACCTCTGGGCTATCAGCCATTCCTCCCACTTTTCTATCCTCTGCAAACTTGCTAAGAGTCCACTCTGCCCCTTCAGGTCACTGATTAATAAACTGAACAGGTTTTGACTGACTCCTGATACCAATAGCTGCAGATCTCCAACTAGGCTCTGCACCACTGATCACAACCCTAAAGCCTAAACCCCAAACCAAGCTGCTTGGATTGAGGTGATCTCACAGGTGCAAACCCCACCACATCCCTGCTGCTGCCTGTGGCCTTCAGAGACAGCAGCTTCCTCAACCCCCTTCCCCACACAGGAACCACTGCTGCCCTCTCAGCTCCTCTCACCACAGAGACCCCCCACCCACCGCCCACGCCTGCCTGCCTGCTGCCGGCCAATCAGGCACTCACAAAGACATGACGTCACAGCGCCGTCCCGCCCAGCTCTCTGGCCCTGCCCTCCAGGGCAGCAATGGCCTCCCCAGCCCTTCCCCGCCAGGAGCCCAGCCCGGGCTCAGCAGCTGCTCCGCGGAGATGATCTCAGCAGCGCAGAGCCCCGCAGGGCCCGGCTGCTGCCCAAGGAGGCGCTGCGGGAGCGGTGACCTCACAGTCACCAGGCAGAGCCAGCCCTGCTGCTGCCCAATCAGCTCTGCCCGCAGCGGGGACCTCCCAAGCAGCAGCCACACCCTCTCCCTGCAGCTGGCCTATCAGGGGCTGCGGCAGCAGTGACCTCCTCGTGCCCAGCGCAGCCATTGGCTGTGAGGCCCCGCGGGGCTCCTGGCTGTGCTGGGGGCTGTGCGGGGCCGGGGCAGGGAGGGGAGCCCAGCTCGGGGCTGCGGGTGCTGGGGGTGCTGGTGTGGGGGCCTGGGGGGCTGTGTGAGCTGCTGTGTTGGGCTCAGCCAGCACTGCCCACCCCGGCGTGGGGGAGAAGAGGGGCAGCCAGTGCCAGGGAAACCTGCCCTGGATTCTCTCCTTCTGCCCCCAGCACCCACACAAGGGTTGGAGCTGCCCCACGGGAGCCTTGGGGCTCGGGGAAGCCCCAGCCCCAGGAGTCCTGGCTGCCACATTGTCCCTTGAGCAAGGTGGGACCCTCAGGCAGGACTCCTGCGGCAGCCTCCAGCCCTGAGCAGCTACTGCCACAGCCCGGGATCCACAGAGGTCTTTGCAGTGACAGTTTCTGTGTGACACCTCGGGAAGGAGCTCCCAAAGCTCGGAGCCTTGATGGAGAGCAGCAGGATCCCTGGGAACAAGAACTGAAGTCCAGGCTGCGAGTGTTGATCCAGCAGTCGCCATCTCACTCAACAGTGCCCATCTCATCTGACTCCATCAGCAGTTTGTGAGATGACCAGCTCCCTGCTCTGCAGCTGATGAAGCTGGTGAATATCCCTGCAACCTCCCTTCATGCTCTTCCTCATCTCTGCATAGTCCTGGGGACCATCTTACAGAAGGGAAACTCCATCTCCCTGGAACCCTGTCAGGGATGTGGCTTTCCAAGTCACTGCCAAAGGAAGGACTTCTTTGGTTTGCTTATTCAGTCTGTGGCAGCTCATCAGTGATGCTGTGAGCCCAGATCTCCATGCTGGGACTCTTGGCCTGTTCTCTCCCTGTCTCCTGTGTGTCTACCTAAGTCTCCCATTCCCACGTGTCCTGTTTAAAGTGACAATTTCAAACATCCACTTTAGGGCGCAATCTTGACACATTATGACTCCTCCCGATACTCTGTTCACTCAGAGACCCAGCTGCTCATTCGCCCTTTATGGAGGTTAAAGCTTGCTCTGTCTTTCTGCAGCTTGCCCCATTAGCCAAGTCCTTACTATATGTACGGATTGTATGGACTTAGCATACATTCAAAGAGTGTCATTAGAAGAAGATCCCCCTGTGCCTGTTGGTAGCCAGTTGTCTAAGTAAAGCAGCTGAGAATTGGGGCAGGTGAGCTGTAACATTGAGTGCAGACGTAGGTGGACTAATGCTGGCTTTCAACAGGAGTGATTTAAATTCCCGGGAGGCTGATGAGGGAAATGGTAGGGCTGGGGAGATGGGGGGAAGATTGTGCATACAGTGTCTGATCTCTGGGACACTGCTTTCATATATGTGCTGCCTTCATTAGGAGTCACTCTGGATGGCTATGAATTGGATGGTGTGCTATCACCTATTCTTTAGAATAATAACAGAAAACTTTAAAAAGATGAAATACTTGTATATGATTGTTGTCTTCAGCTTTCAGCTAAAATCCCCAAAACTCTCCAATTAGCCATGGACACTTGAAGGAAATAGCAGGGAGAGTCCTGGTGTATCAGGGCTTTTTGCTTTTTAATGAGCTCCATGCAGTACTTGGAGCTGAGTCCATGAATTGCAGCTATTGAAAGGAGACTGAAGAAATCAGTGAAGAAGTCAAAGTCAGAAGGAAACCCTAAAGTTTTGTAGAGCATTAATGGATCCCACTGAGGCCATTAACTACAATTACTCACCAGGGGCTGGTTAAAGCTAAAAAATGTAATCATTTGTAATAGTTAGGTAGAGAAAATACTCATGTGGCTCAGATGCTGAATACACCCTTGGTGTGTTTTGTCAACACATTGGCCAAGCACAGGCAGAGAAGCCCTGGGAAGGGAGATCCTTTCCTCCATGTGTTGCCCACGTCCTCCCTGGCATCAGTGTTTGGGTGAGGGTGTGCGATGCTGAGTGCAGGACAAACACATGACACCTCCCAGGGTCCTCAGAAGGATAAAGGGGGCAAAGAAGTCCTGATGATTCCTGATAGGCCTCGGTGGCAAACACAACAGCCATAGTCAAGAGGATAAAGACCTCCATTCTGTTGCGGCCTTGGCAGTGCCCTTGGTCATCTCTACCATGGGTCATCCTAGACCTGCTCCTGTGTCCCTGCAGACTATGGACACCCAATCTGCTTCCCCAGCTAGTTCTCACAATAGATTTTCCTTTCCTTCCTTGATGGCTTTTCCATCCTCAGTGTGTGTTTCTTGAAACACAAAGACATGGGTGGTGACAGACTCACTCTGGGTGCCCTGCAGCATCACTGCTCTACCCTTCAAGTGATATTTCTTCATTCTCTTGCCCAGTTTCAGCTTCCCAAGCTGTATTTTGGTCCTGTTTCCTCTTTTCATGCTGCTTCCCACTACCAAGGAAATCTCTTGGCAGCCCCACAATGTGGGGACGAATATAACCTGGGGTATCACGACAGAGTGGAATGTGAGGAACTGACGTGCCAAGGCCTGAACAAAAGGCCCGAGTCGGGGTTGACTTAGAGATGAAAATGGCACTGCCTTTGCAGTGCACAACACTCGCCTGTAGAATTGCTCATGCCAGCTTGCATGGAGGCTTATTAAACTGTAGATTTTTTAAGCTCTTCTGTGGCTGTTTTTGACCTTGAAGGGAACCCTCCCATGCGAGGCCTGGGCACTGACCAGATCCCCATCCCACATGATAGGGAAAGTATGCCACATCAAATGTTACCTCTCACAAACCAAATGCAAGTTACCATGATTGCTGATTTGGCTCTATAAAAGATGGACAGTCTTGTCGCGATTTGCAGACCTCATGGGTGGATGCACCACGTAAGGCCTCCCAGTTGCCAGGAAGGTTCTCCAAATCCTTGCCTAACAGGGACTCCCTAGCGAAAGCGGATCTGGATGATGATGAAATATGATGGCATATTTAGGCAATTGGTGATGTATCTTTTAATCACTATTCTCTTTCTCGTATACTAATGGTTAGGTGCATTACCTTGCTTATTTTGTCTGTTTCTAAAACCAGTGTGTAATAAGCTTATTTTGTTAAATGTATTATTCTGTACTGCCTTAATATTAATAGTGAAATAAGACCTTAATATTAATAGTGAAATAAGACCATTCTTTCCAGTCGTGGCTGGTTATTTCCGTCACCTTGTCTGCCGTCTGCCCCAGAGCTGTGCCGTTGCTCTTCTTTCTCATCGTGCTCCTTTGCATGCCCCAAGCCCTGGCCATTATGGCCCTGAGTAGCAAGTGTGTGTTACAAGCACCATGCAAATTGTTGCCTGATGACTTTTAAAAGAAGGGAAAGATGCCTCTTCTCTTGCTGCTCTCCCAGAAAAAGCAGCCCAGCCTGAACCAGGCAATGCCTGTAACAAGACCAAGCAAGGCAGAGCAAGGTCCTTCCTTGCGCTCAGCTTCTTCTATTCCCAGTTGTCACTTTGACCATGCAGGTGGCAGGTGAAGTTGTCTGAGGTGTGAAACACAGGAATAACACCAGAGGAGAAACTGCCACTTGTGCACTTTGAGATGTGATGGTGACACATGCAATGGTGCAGTGTGACAAACAGAGAAGGGGTAAAGGGAAGCAAGATAACATCAGGAGGCATGAAAGCAGTGCGAGATGCAGTGTCATAAATGCAGCATTCCAATGTGAGCCCCTTTTTGCATCTATCAGGCGGTGCTCAGAGAGTCTCTGATGTGTGAAGGTCGCTTGCCAAGGGCCAGAGGTACAAGCTGTGTAACTGGAGGGACTCGATTTCTCCAGTTCATGGAGCTCTGTCAGACGTGGGCAGTGAACAGTGCAAGAGATTCCCCTCAGAGCCCATGGTTTTGTGGGTGTCCAGTTTGCTGAAGTGAGCGCTACTCAGATCCTCCTCCAGCAAGGGACAGTCTTCCTTTCTCCATTTCTCCATGGTCTCTGGGGCCTAGGATTCCTGAGGGTCACTCTTAGCACTAAAGCCTGCGGCAAAGGTGGCATTTTCTGTGTCCTCTCTCACCAGGGCTCTTGGCCCATTTAGCAGCAGGCCTGTGTTTTCCCTACTCAGCCTTTTGTTCCTGCTGTATTGTTGTATTGTATTTTAAATAATTCTTTATAATTATGTTATCAGGAAGGTAATAGTAAGAATTCAGAAAGAAATAAATGAAGAGCACGTGTTTCATGCCAAATACATGGGAATGACAAGTGACTGCACACAGGACAGTTTTTGGCACTGACATTGAGGAAGTTTACTCAGTGCCTCCTTGAGCTCCTTCTTCCTCATGCTGTAGACAAGGGAGTTCAGTGCTGGAGGCACCACTGAGTACAGAATGGCCACTACAGAGAAATCCAGAGCTGGGAAGGGTATGGAGCGGGGAGAGTGGGGAATAAAGTGGCTAAGGGTGACATTTCACTGCCCCTGTGACTGGGGGTAGGAGTCAGACCCAACCAAATGGGTATCACGGCCTCTAATCTCTCCTGGGCACTGCAGATGACTGCACAGTCCAGGGCACCTGGACTGCAGAGCATTTCCAAGGGTGCTCGTTGTGTCCAGTTGTGCCTATACATCCTGCCCCTGGTATTTGATAGATGGTGACCCAGAGGGCTCTCCGTTCTCCCTTTTTCCTGACAGTTGAGTCCTCCCTGCCTCTCCTGAGACTGCAGAGTCCTCTTTTGCCTGCGAATACCCAGTGCTTTACCTCTAAGAAACTCCATCTTTGAGGAGCTCTCCCTTTATGAGGCTCTACTCACAGTCCATCCCAGGCATATGCTGTCCCAGGAGGATCTCTGTGCTCTCCTGACACCGCCAGCTTCCCCTCCATGAGAACAGCCGTCTGACACTGTGCCTTAATACGTAGGAGAGCTGTGCATGTGTAAATCCATGACCATTCAGCATCTTCACTATCCTTGGACTCTGATAGGTGAATTCTCAAACCAGCCCTTGGTCTCTAAAAGATCATTACATGATTCTGAGCTCTGTGTTGCTGAACCCATGGAGAATCCTGTGCAGCAGGCCCTTCAGGGGTGCAAGTCCTTGGGCCTATTCTTGACACCAGCTTTGGAGGAGAAGCCTAGCTTTCACGCACTGTACTGATAGAAATTACTTTATTACAGAGATACTGTTAGGGAGCCAGTCCTTGTCCAGCATTCAACACAATTGAGGGTATCAGGTGAGACAGAGCAGACACCGTAAAAAGGGGAATGAATACAAGTAGTTGTGTAGCAACACAATAACAATTCTTATCACTAGTAAAAGTCATAATAAAAATAACATGAAGAAACAATGCTCAATCCAGTTACGGGATACAGAAAGAGTCATTTGCAGAGAGATGTGGAAAAATTACCACTGCTTAAAAAGGTCCATGAAATCACTTTCCTAATGGCATCATTGAGCTCCTTGTTCCTCATGCTGTAGATGAGGGGGTTCAGCACTGGAGGTACTACCGAGTACAGAACAGCCAGCACCAGATCCAGAGATGGGGAGGACATGGAGGGGGGCTTCAGGTAGGCAAATGCACTTGTGCTGAGAAACAGGGAGACCACGGCCAGGTGTGGGAGGCACATGGAAAAGGCTTTGTGCCGGCCCTGCTCAGACGGGATCCTTAGCACTGCAGCCAAGATCTGCATGTAGGATAGCAAAATGAAAATGAAACACGCAAAGGCTAAAGAGATGCTAACCACCAGAAGCCCAACTTTCCTGAGGTAGGAGTATGAGCAGGAGACCTTGAGGATCTGGGGGATCTCACAGAAGAACTGCTCCACCTCATTGCCTTGGCACAGTGGAATGGAAAATGTGTTTCCAGTGTGCAGGAGAGCATAGAGAAAATTAGATGTCCAGACAGCAGCTGTCATTTTGGCACAAGCTCTTTTGTCCATGAGGATTCCATAGTGCAGGGGTCTGCAGATGGCAACATAGCGGTCATAGGCCATGACTGTGAGGAGAGAATACTCTGCTGAAATGAAAAAGGTAAAAGTTAAAAGGTAAAAAGCTGCAGCTCCCGCGTGTCTGAGAACAGCAGGAGGAGGAACTCATTGAGGGAGCTGCTGTTGGACATCTGTTCTATCGGGCTCAGGAAAACTGTGTAGGGAAGAAAAGGCAATAACAACTTAAAAGAATTTTCTCTGAAATAAACTTGCCATTTTTCATAGAAATCCTTCTCAACCCCGTCCGAACTCTCAGTAATTTCTTCTTCGCACTCATTTAACTCTGCTCTCTCTCTTAGCTCAAGGTGTGTATGTGATGGAGAGAACAGAACGCGGCTCCTGACATGGCAAAGACTCTGTGCACAGAATCCTCTTTTGGAGGGCACCTCACAACCCCAGCAGGACAACAGAGGCAGTCACGTGTCCTGACAGTCACAGGGTCTCCTAAAGGGAGAGTCAACCCCTTTGCAGCCCCTCCAATGACGCTGCCCAGCACCCTGGGCACATTGCCCCTCTTCAGACACCTCCATGGCAGGACCTCAGGGTGAGTATCTGAATTTGTAGCTGAAGCCCCAGCTGACTGCCAGGACAAGAGCAGAAAGGAGAGGCAGGGAAACGAGGAGAAACAGTGTGACTGCTGCCAAGGGAGGACAGAGAGACAGAGCAGCACCGTCCCCAGGTTGCACCTCCTAGACAGAGTGGACTTCCAGGGCAGTTGTTCTCAGACCCTGTGCCTTGCAATGGGAAATGGGCACATGGCAGGAGAGAGGCAGCTCTGCTGTTCTAGAAATCTGACTGCAGAGGAGGTCAGAAATGCCCTGGAGCCCTTCCCCTTGAGAGCAGAGTGAGACTAAGCACAACGAGAATGAGGAGAGCTGCAAAGGGGTTATTGCTGCTGCCCACAGGTGAAAGGGCAGTTGAAAGAATATTCTGGGGTCCTCGCAGACCTATTGATCCCTCAGAGCAGCACTGCAGAACTCTCCTTCAGGCATCTAAAGCTAAAATGTCCCATTCATTTCCTGCCTTGTCAAAGATACAAAACAAAATCCTAGCCTCTGGATATTCCCTTCCCTTTCACAGAAGCTTCCCAAGAGTGTCCTCTTGAAAAGCCCCTTCCAGATATGTGGTGTGGGTGAGGCTGAGCTGTGAGCAGCCCTGACCCCACACAGCAGCCTCTCAGCAGGAGAATGAACCTGCCCAGGGGGGATCTCTCCTCCCACCCAGAGCTTCTCCCTGCAGCGCCCTGGCAGGCTGAGTGCTGATCCTCACAGAATCACTGCCCCGGGCACACAGCACCCTGGGGCGCATGGACACTGCTCTGAAGAACAGTGCTCTGAAGAACCTGTGTGCCCACACTGCCTTCACTGTCCTGCACCAGCTCCAGAAGAAGCAGCCATGATGCCCTGACCTTGTGATGCTAGGACAGGGAATTTCTGTTCTGAAGCATCTCCTCATATGCAAAGTAGAAACAGGGAGAAAAATCCTCAAAAAAGAAAGTCATCAGCTGGAGGGGTGCTGCAGACCCCTCCAGAAACCTCAGTAGCATTACCTTGCAGGCGGCGACTTACCGTGTCACAGATTGCTCCCACCATGAGCTCTCCTCTGTCCTCCCACTCCACGCTGCCTTTCACCTCTCTGTCCTCTCTCCTCCCCTGTCCGCAGCAGCAGGCAGTGCCCGCAGCCCTGCTGCTCTTGGCACAGGAGCTGCTCCTGCACTCGGCTGTCTCTGGGCAGTGCTGACAGGTTGCCACGAGGTGCGGCCCAGCTGAATTCAGGAATTACTCTGTCCCTTGGGATTCCTCCCTCTGGGATATGTTCCATCAAGTAGAGTAACCTGTTTTCCTTCTCTAAAGAGTACAGGGATACAGATTGCAATATTGCAGTTTATTTCATCAGATAATGATTATCTACCAAAGTTAGAAATGTCCCTTGGGAAGTCCTGATTCATATCTCTTAACTAGGCAGGACACCCAGACAAGGATAAGAAGGGAGATTGTTGATACATGGTGCATATATGATTCGGATGACTTATTGAGATGGCTTATTGGGGATCCACATGTCTGTTCAGAAGCGCCAGGTTTGGAGAAGGATTCAGCTAACTCATGAACTCCACAAATACATGGCAGGTGGGATTCCCCTTACCAGGCTAAGCATGCACATGGTCTGTTTGCAAGCTCCTGGCCTAAAGGTCCTAATGGAATCACTGGAGATAGAGCTTCAGTGGGAGTCCAGGTCAGGAATTTCCTTGGTCATCTCTAATGACCCTGGATGCCTTCTATCCTACTAGAGCAGCACTCACAATGAAGCTGAGGGACAGGCAGATCCCTACAGCTCAAAAAGCTGATCTATTCCAGTGGAGACCATTTATAGAATCACAGTATGGTTGAGGTTGGAAGGAGCTTTGCAGATGATCTAGTCCAAACCCCTTGATCAAGCAGTTTCACCTACAGCAATGTTTGCAAGCACCTGGGAGGCCAGCAGCAGGCACATGGCACTGCTCCTGCTTGGGAGGGGGATCACATTGTCTGTGCTCCTGACTGGACAGCACCAGGCATTAGCAGGTCCATCCATGTCTGTGAGGGTGAGCGTGAGCTCTGCTCTTTGCTGAGTCCCGGGCAGGCCAGCAAGAGGCGCCTGGCTGGGCAGTTCCTTGGGAGGTCCCTGCTGGCAGAGCAGCTGCGAGGCCAGCGCTGGCCCATGGCTGGGGACGGGCTCTGAGGCCGCTCCTGTCCCAGCAGCAGCGCGGCCGGCAGCGGGGTCTGGTGCAGACACGCGGGGAGGTCCCTTGTGTGCGCGGAGCTGCCGGGGCAGCAGCAGGCGCTGCCTGTGAGGCCAGGGGTGTCTCAGCAGCGGGCAGGGACACGGAGGCCATTGCGGGGACGCTGCCGGGAGGCCCCTGCTCTCTGCAGGGCTGGCTCTGTGCTGACGCGTGGGCGTCGGCTGGTGACGTCACTGCTGCCGCAGCCCCTGATAGGCCAGGCCGCGCAGCTGGTTGTGACGTCAGCAGCCCCTTCCTGGCCGGGGCGGCTCTGCCGAGGAACCTGGTGTCCCTGCAGCCCGCGGCGGCAGCAGCCCACGCTGGGCTGTGCGCGAGCGAGGTCCCCCTGCCCGAGGAGCTGCTGGGCCAGCAGGAGGCTCACGGCGGGTGCTGGCGCTGAGGTTGCTGCTGCCAGAGCAGTGAGGGGCCAGCAGCAGCGGCGGGGACGAGAGGGTTTGCTGAGGGTGCCCCGTGGAGGGGCTGACACCTGCGGAGCTCTGCAGCCCTGGAGAAAGGCAGCTCCTTAACCAAGAGGAGGGAGATGGAGCACTTAGCACCATGAATTTGTGCCGCTGTGAGCATGATCTTCTCCATCGAACGGAGTAGATGGAGTAGAGACTTGCAGCGAGCTACCAGTGGACCATGGAGTCCAGCAAGATTTTTTAGGCTGCTAAATGAACCCAGTGCCTAAGTGAGCATGGTTTAACAAGAGCAGTGGCATTAGTAATTGATGATTGCCAGGATGTTTGTGCTGCAGTAATTCCTCTCCCTGTCTGATGGGTGAGTTAATGTAAACTCAGCTGAATTGCACTCTCAAGATGTGGTAAGGGAAACGATGGGCACTGTCTCCAGCAGCAAGTTCACAGAATCACAGAGTGGTTAACATTGGAAGGGACCTCTAGAGCTCATCTAGTCTAACTCCCCTGCTCAAGCAGGGACACCTAGAACATGTGGCACAGGGTGGCATCCAGGTTGGTTTTGAAGATCTCCAGAGAAAGAGGCTCCACAACCTCTCTGGGCAGCCTGTTCCAGGCCTCTGGAACCCTCACAGTAAAGTTCTTCCTCACATGGAGATGGAACTTCCTGTGTTTCAACTTGCATCCATTACACCTTGTCCTGTCACGGGCCACCACCAAGGAGAGTTTGTCCCCATCCTCCCTACAGTCACCCCTAAGGTACTTACTTCTACATGTTGATCCGATCTCCTCTCAGTCTTCTCTTCTCCAGACTAAACAGGCCCAGCTCGCTTAGTCTGTCCTCATATGATAGATGCCAGGATCCCATTAGCCCTCTTGGCCACGAGGGCTCATTGCTGAATCATGGTTAACTACTTGTCAACCAGGATTCCCAAATCCATCTCCGCGGAGTTGCTTTCCAGCAGGTCAACCTCTAATCTATATCGGTGCCTGGGGTTATTCCTCCCGAGGTGCAGGACCCTGCACTTGCCCTTGTAATGAGATGCTGGGCATTATTTCTAAATGCCCCTGCCTTTGCCTCTGCTTTTTTTTTCCACCTCTACATTGCCCTATTAGTGTGGAGCTAAGTAATGAGATCCCAGTCTACCCAAGGGGTATCTGCTGGTTTGAGTGCCCTGAGGTATCTGATAGTTCTAGTGAGTATCGGAATGGGCCATCCTTGTGCTTGGCAGGTATGTCCTTAAAGACCTGCTGGCTTTCCTGAGCTCTGATATCCTTGAGAGCTGCCTCCCCTGGGATCCCCACCAGTCCCCTGAACAGCTTCCTACTAAGAAAGTGAATCCAGCAGTGTCTGGGGCCAGGAAGACACAGAGCTGGGCCATTGAGAAACAGCAGGAAAGAGGGCTGCTGCCTGGGGTGACTCTGTGGCTATAATGGACCTATGACAGACTTCTTGCACAAATCTCCAGGAAGGACAAGGTGCCCCTGACGTTGTCCATGGACCTTGACAGCCTGTAATCCAGACACGCTGAGGTCCACATTAGCCCAGTCCCTGTTATATACAGGGGACTCATGGAGTGAGCAGAAGTTGAGGAGAGGAGAGCAAGAAGGGTTTGAGAGAGCAAAGAATCTCAAGATACCTTGGTGTGATGTGCCCCTCATTTATGCAGCACACATGGATGTAGACGGGACGGATTTCCCTACAGGCAGTGCTGGATTTCATTTGTTTGGGATTGGAATGGAACCCTAGGATTATCTGAAGCACTTGCCCAGCAAGCATTCCCTGTTAGCAGGGATAGTTTCCCTGTAGGTTCAATCTGCTAGAGACATATGGTTGAGCTGGACAACCCAGCCATCTGACAAGGCTCTTCCAGCACATTTCAATGCCATCAAATCAAGTGTCTGCACTGAATTACAAGAGCTGCTGGTTAATACTGGAATCTTCCTATGCCTCAGCTGGAGTGAGTGGGGCTCTAGTTGTGTTTGGCACCAGGAGGTCATTTCAGATAGCCAAGGCAATTCCCCACCTGATCCTCACCTCATCCTCTAGGATGATGCAGGTCCCCCAATTCCTGCATCAGAGCAAGCAGACACTGACACCACATCTGTGTGTGGCACATCTGCCTTGGACCACATCTGTCTCTTCAGCTGTCACCAGATATCTGTGTGTAAGCAACTGACTCTTCCATCTCCAATGATTACTGTGGGATCTTAGAGCACACATGAACACCTCTGTGTTGTGCTCACTTTGTTTTTGGCAAGGGGAATCCCACCGATGGCGTCTGTGGAATTTACAGGAATAATCTGAATATCACTTCAGACCAGGCCCTGGAGGTCTGAATTCTGTAATGCCCAAGCTGATTAATCCTAATGAAAACCTGAACGTCTCAGTGAGTTGGCTTTCGTCCCATTTAGGTGTTCCTGCCTGGTTGAGAGATGAAAATCATTCTTCCAGAGTGGGACATTCACAACTTTCATAGCTCCTCATCCTCTGATGAAATAAATTGCAATGTTGGAACCTCTCTCCACTCACGAGAAAAGGAAAACAGATGATTATTTTAGTTTGTTTGAGGGAACATTCCCCAGGAGGAGGGAGCACGAGGGACAGAGAAATTGGTGAGTTCAGCTGGGCCTCTGCTCCTGAGCGGGGCCAGGCTCCTGGGACGGAGGCAGCTCGTGGCAGCCTGGCAGCACTGCCCAGAGACAGCCGAGTGCAGGAGCAGCTCCTGTGCCAAGAGCAGCAGGGCTGCGGGCACTGCCTGCTGCTGTGGACAGCAGAGGAGAGAAGGCAGCGAGAGGGGAACGGCAGTGTGGAGCGGGAGCACAGAGGAGACCTCCACAGCTCTTGACATGGTGAGTTTGTACTTACAGGACAATGTTACGGAGCTTCTTGAAGGGGACATAAGAACCCATCACACCCCATGGGTGGCAGCATTTTTTGCTTATTTCTCATGGCTTTTGCAGTGCAGAGGGAGAGGAGCTGCTTCAGAGCAGGGATTCTCTAACATACCACCTATGAGCAGGGCATCCTGCTGCCTTCCCCACAGAAACAGCAGTGATGTGAAGCTGGGGTGCGCAGACAGGGTGAGAGGTCTGCACTTCAGAGCAGGGTCCCTGCACCCAAAGGTGCTGTGTGCCCGCAGCAGTGACTGTGTTGCCTGTGAAGGTCAGCGCTCAGCCTGCCCAGGGAGCTTCCCACAGCACTGAGGGGAGAAGTTCTGGGTGGGAGGATTATCCTCTACCAGGACAGGCTCCTTCTCCTGCTGGGAGGGTGCTGCGGGGGTCAGGTCTGCTCACAGGTCTAACTGTGAGCACATTCCAGGGGGCACTTCGCAAAAGGAAAGGCAAGGCAGGCATTGAGATGGTGCTTAGAATTTCCTTCCACTTGGTAAGAGGAAAATGGAAACAAAACCGTCATATTTGGACAAGAGACTGAGACTCATTAAGAGATTCAAGGAGCAGCCAAAGAGTCCGCCAGGGACATCTGAATCTCCCATCAGACATCCCTTAGTCCATAGACAGCACCAGCTTCTCCTGGGCTGCTGCATCAGGGTCTGTCTATCTGAGCTGCTCTTTAGCACCTGCAAACATGGGGGTGCCCCTGGACAGTCCCCTGCTCCTGGGAGGTTTCTGCAGGGAGAACTGGGCTCACTTGTGAGTGTCGTTGTCCTTCATCTGAGTGAGGTGCAAGTACATGACAGTGAGGGGCAAGGCTCAGTGATGAAGCAGGTCCCATGACAAAGTCATTTTTCTCCTGTTGGGATGCACAAGGGTTCATGCTGAGAGCGATTAAAATGCCAAAGATTTCTGTTCTAAGAATGCTCCCACATTGAGGAGGCTCCTTTGTGTGTTTGTGTGTGCACCATTATATATATTATATATACGCACCCTGCAGTGACCCTTTTGCAGTGAACACTTGATTTCCGCATATTGAAGAGCCCTGCCATGGAAGGGGAGGCCATCGACTCCTGCAGATTTTGTGCAGCAAAGCTACTCCTTCTCTCTGAAGTTTCTGGAATACAGGCACGGACGGTGCAGTGACATGAGGACAAGGTCTGTCTCTAGACATCTCGACATCTAAAAAGAGGTAGGGTCTTTCCTTGCTTCCATTTGACTGTTCTCCTCCCTGGCTGGAGTAAGATCTGGTGCGACAGATTCAGACACAAATATCTCTGTTGAGGAGGGCAAGATAGATGGGGACAAATCCTTCACAAACCTCTTCTCCTTCAGACACAACCAGTGTGAGCGCTGTATTCAGCTCTGATGCTGGCGAATGGAGAATATTCCCAGCGGGTTTTCCGGGACAAGTCCCTTCCAAGCAATGCAAGACGCCATCCCCAGGCATCTCCAGAAACACTAATCAAAGAGTAGTTTGACATATCCAATTACACCTGCAGCACAGGAGAAACAACTCCTTTGGAGCCATGGGAAGCGGGTCCCTGCTGCAGAGAATACAGGCATTTCAATGTGGATCACCTGAAATGGGGCTGAATTAAGGGAGAGAGGAAATATGGGGGATTTCTGAGAAACTGAAATGGTTTGGCTCAGACAAGCCTGCTCTAAATTTCTGCTTTCTTTCCTTCCTTGGACAGAACTCCCAAAGGAGCTCATGTCCAACAGCAGCTCATTCAATGAGTTCCTCCTCCTGCCATTTGCAGACACACGGGAGCTGCAGCTCTTGCACTTCTCGCTCTTCCTGGCCATCTACCTGGCTGCCCTCCTGGCCAACGGCCTCATCATCATAGCCGTAGCCTGCGACCACCGCCTCCACACCCCCATGTACTTATTCCTCCTCAACCTCTCCCTCCTTGACCTTGGCTGCATCTCCACCATTCTCCCCAAATCCATGGCCAATTCCCTGAGGAACAACAGGATCATTTCCTACTCGGGATGTGCTACCCAGGTCTTCCTGCTAGCATTCTTATTTTCAGCAGAGTTTTCTCTCCTCACAGTCATGGCCTATGACCGCTACGTTGCCATCTGCAGACCCCTGCACTACGGGACCCTCATGGGCAGCAGAGCTTGTTTGAAAGTGGCAGCAGCTGCCTGGGCCAGTGGCTTTCTCCATGCTCTCCTGCTCACTGGACACACATTCTCACTACCACTGTGCCAAGGCAATGTGGTGGAGCAGTTCTTCTGTGAAATCCCCCAGATCCTCAAGCTCTCCTGCTCAGATTCCTACCTCAGGGAAGCTGGGGTTATTGTGATTAGTGTCTGTTTAGCCTTTGGGTGTTTCGTTTTCATTGTGGTGTCCTACATGCAGATCTTTGCTGCTGTGCTGAGGATCCCATCAGAGCAGGGCCGGCACAAAGCCTTTTCCATGTGCATCCCACACCTGGCCGTGGTCTCCCTGTTTCTCAGCAGTGGCACGTTTGCCTACGGGAAGCCCCCCTCCATCTCCTCTCCAGCTCTGGATCTGGTGGTGGCTGTTCTGTATGCAGTGGTGCCTCCAACGGTCAACCCCCTCATCTACAGCATGAGGAACAAGGATCTGAATAATGCCCTAATGAAACTGGCTTGGTGCTAGAAATAAGCTCCCTGTCCTTTCTAACAAGTGGTTCCTAATGCATGTCAGGTAGTTCTGTGCTTTGAGCATTCTCTCTGTGTTTATAATGTTTTTTTTACATAAGTTTTTGAATGCATCCTACTTTGCCACACGCATGATCCAGCTCTGTGTAATTGCCATACCTGCTGTAAATATGTCTATCCTTGCATTTCTGTGTCAGTCCTGGCTTCGCTCAAATAAAAGTGGATTTCCTCACTGCAGTACTTGAAGATTGGCCTCTCCTTCCAAAATCAGATTCTAAAATGTTCTCAGGGACTTTCACCATCAAAGCGTCTGTTTCTTTCTCAGGGCTCTTCAGGGCCTCCAGCAATGGTCTCATGGATGATGTGTTAGTGAAGAAGGGCTGGATTCAATTCTCACCTGTGGGTTCTCAGAGCTCCTGCAGGTGGTGAATGGTCAGGCCATATCTCCCATATGACAGGGCTGAAGATGGATATGGAACCTCCAGGAGAGCACAGCGCATCTCCAAGGGTGCCATGTTCCTAGCAGTGAATGGAGCTTCAGAAACTCACGGGGAGCCAGCCAAATGGAAAGGGCAAAAACAACGAATGTCTACGCTAGGGAGAGCTCTGCAGTGCTGCAAGAGGCAGTGGGGACCCAGGAGGCCCAGGGAAGGGAGCCTGCAGAGTCACTGAGGTCGCATTCAGTGTCAGTGTTTGGCTGCCTGGGCAGCTCCTTCCTGCCGGCCTCGGTGCCTGTAGCCAGAGGACCAGCCGGCCCTGCCCAGCCTCCCTCCCAGCTCAGAGGCCAAGGACGGCTCTGCACCAACCCCAACGTGGTACAAGGCTGGGGCCAGCAGGGTTTGTGGGGGGACCGGGCAGTGCGGGCTGTCATGGGGACCATGTCAGAGGGACATTTCTCCAGGGCTGAGCACCCTGCCCTGGGTGCTGTCTGCACAGTGGAGCCAGGAAGCCGTGTGTGGGTGCAGGGATGGGCACACATGGAAGCCCCCATGTTCCACTTGGGAGAAGGGAACCTGCCAGGAGCTCTCCCACCCCTGCCCCACCAGCACTAGTGATGACCAGCCCTGCTGCTGCACCCACAGTTTCTCGGTGCTGAACCCAACCATGTCCCCAAGCTGCTCCCTACAGCTGGCTGAAGGGACACCCATGGGGCCTGGCCATTCCTGCTCCTCACAAGCAGCTTGTCCAAGGCAATGCTGGAAGAACAGGCCTGGCACCATCCTCTTGGCCCTGCACTGCCTGTGACCGTCACAAGTGAGCAGTCCCCTCCAGAGAATGGTTCCTGGGACAGGCACTTGGGAACAAGCAACTGGCAGTGTTGATGGGAGTCCATCTAGGACATGACCTCTGGGTGGACAAGGAGGCCTCAGGCTCCCTCAGACTGTTGAGGAAGAGTTGTCCGCTGGGAGGAGTGCGGGGAGGAAGGACGTGAGTCCTCCTGTGGTTTGCGAGGTGAAGGTGCTGACATGTGGTGGAGACCAGGGCACTACAAGCTTGTACTCAGGCCCTAGCCCTCATGTTCAAAGAGCTCCACACAGCTGAGCTGCCCCTTCACACTAAGGGGCATCATGAAATTTGCTGGGAGTGCACTCTGTTCCTTCTTCCAGGTTACTGATGGAGAAGTTGAATAGGATTGGACCCAATACTACTCCCTGGGGGACACAGCTGGCTCCAGGCCCCCAGTAGACTCTGTGCAAATGTCTGGGCACAAGTAGGAAAACCTGAGAGAACCTGGGGTCTTTTCCTAGCAACTACTAAAGAAAGGCAGAGTTTCCTCATAGCTCCTGCCCATGCAGATGTGCTAGAAATCCCAGGCATGTATCATGGCCTTGAAGGCCTACTTCAGTGTCACTGAATCAAGCGTCCGAAATGAATTACAGTCACAGTTTACATTGTCAACATCTCCACGTGTTTCAGCTTCCTAGTGAGTGTGGCTCTAACACTAGTGAGCATCTAGTGCTATTTCAGATGGCCAAGGAAGATGCCCACCGGGCCTTGACCAGGCATTCTGGAAAGATGTGAGTATCACATTTGCTCTATCAGAGCAATAGGCACTAGCCCGTGCCTGGGACAACCCTGTCTCTTCAGATGTCACCTGGTGTCACCAGGCAATTGCCTCCCACCCGAACTGCCACAGGAAGGCGGCCTCTAGACTTTCTGTCAATTTACTAATGTTCAGTTTTGTGTGTTGGAGCTTTGCATGGAACCATGGAAACCCATGCTGAGACTTGGTTGTCATTTCTGTCATATTAGAGAGATTTGAGATCACACTCTAACCATAGGCACGAGAGCTGAGAACTCCTAAACAACACTGGACCCCTGGTCTCACCCCACCTGCCCTTGTCCTGCCATGACTCTGTACCCCAGAGGTCTCTTGGTGTCAGTGCTGGAAAAGACACTGCAGAGGGAAACTCTCCTCCCTGCACTGGGCACATCCAAGGGAGCTCAAAGAAGAGGCTCAGAGAATCCCCCCTCTCTGCTAGTGAAGGGGGAAGCCTGGCTTCCTACTTTATCATGGTCTGTGTTTAAGTGCTAAAGGAGAGATTCCTGTGCAGGTGTGACAAAAACTAGGTATCTTTATTTTAGTATTTATTAGTTTAAGATGGATGTAAAAGAGAGAATTTAAAAAGGAAAAAAGCGAGAAGTAAAAAAGAAAGAAATGCATAAAATACAGCCTCGATGGCAGATATCCTGGTGAGTGAATGAAACATTTGTTATCATTCACCTTGTACCCACTGGATGAGTTTCTTCAGTGCCTCCTTGAGCTCCTTGTTCCTCATGCTGTAGATGAGGGGATTCAGGGCTGGAGGCACCACCGAGTACAGAATGGACACAACCATATCTAGAAGTGGGGAGGAGATAGAGGGAGGCTTCAGGTAGGCAAACAATGCAGTAATGACAAAAAAGGAGACCACAGTCAGGTGTGGGAGGCACATGGAAAAGGCTTTGTGCCGGCCCTGCTCAGAGGGGATCCTCAGCACAGCTCTGAAGATCTGCACGTAGGACACCACAATGAAACTGAAACGCCCAAAGAGAAAGTAACCCCAATGAGCCCAACTTCCCTGAGGTAGGAGTGTGAGCAGGAGAGCTTGAGGATCTGGGGGATCTCACAGAAGAACTGCTCCACCACACTGCCTTGGCACAGTGGTATGGAAAATGTGTTCCCAGTGTGCAGGAGAGCATTGAGGAAACCACTGGCCCAGGCAGCTGCGGTCATTTTGACACAAGCTCTGCTGTCCATGAGGGTCCCGTATTGCAGGGGTCTGCAGATGGCAACGTACCGGTCATAGGCCATGACTGTGAGGAGAGAAAACTCTCCTCCCAACAAGAAGATGAAGAAAAATACCTGGGCAGCACATTCTAAGTAGGAAATGTCCTTGGTGTTCCACAGGGAATTGGCCATGGCTTTGGGAACAGTCGTGGAGATGGAGCCCAGGTCGAGGAGGGAAGAGGTTGAGGAGGAAGAAGTACATGGGGGTGTGGAGGCGGTGGTCGCAGGCTACGGCTGTGATGATGAGGCCGTTGGCCAGGAGGGCAGCCAGGTAGATGGCCAGGAAGAGCGAGAAGTGCAAGAGCTGCAGCTCCCGCGTGTCTGAGAATGGCAGGAGGAGGAACTCCCTGAAGGAGCTGCTGTTGGACATTAGTTCCTTCGGGGCACAGGAGTCCTGTCCAAGGAAGGAAAGAAAGCCAAAAGTTAAAGCAGGCTTTTCTGAGCCAAAGCAGTTTCTCAAGGAACTCCCTACCTTTACACTCTCCCTTATTTCAGCCCCCTTTCTGGTGCTCCACTTTGAACTGGCTGAGTGTGCCAAGTTCAGCAGGGACTCCTGCCCATAGCTCCGGAGGAGTTGTTTCTGCTTTGCTGCAGGTGGAAATAGATGCACTAGTCTTTGAGTGGTATTTGTGGAGATGCCTTGGAATGGCATATTGCATTGCTTGGAATGGACTTAGTCCAGAGACCAAGTGGCAATATTCTCCATTCACCAGCATGAGAGCTGAATACAGCCCTCACAGCAGTTGTATCTGAAGGAGAAGAGCTCTGTGAGGGGATCACCCCCATCACTCTTGCCCTCCTCAACAGAGATATTTGTATCTGAGTCTGCCACACCAGATCTCACTCCAGCAAGAGAGAACAACAGTCAAAAGGAAACAAGGATAGACCTTACCCTTTCTACATGTCAAGATGTCTAGAGATAGACCTTGTCCTCATGCCTCCTTTAACCCTGCACCCTGCACCCTTATTCCAGGCACTGCAGAGAGAAGGAGCAGCTTTGATGCATAGAACCTGCAGGAGACGATGTCCACCCCTTCTACGGCAGGGCTCTTCAACATTTGGAAATCAAGTCTTCTCTGCAAAAGGATAAGTGGAGGAGTCTGTTGATATATAAGCATGCGTATAAATAATATATATGATGGTGCACACACAAACACACAAAGGTGCCTACTCACTGTGGGAACATTATTTGATAGAGCAGAAATCTTTGGCGTTTCAGTTGTTCTCAGCATAAACCCTTGTGCACCCCAAAAGGAAAAAAACAAACAAACAAACAAACAAAAAAAACACCTTGTTATGACTTTGTCATGGGACCTGTTTCATCACTGAGCCTTGCCCCTCACTGTCATGTACTTGCACCTCCCTCACATGAAGGACAACGACACTCACAAGTGAGCCCAGCTCTCCCTGCAGAAACCTCCCAGGAGCAGGGGACTGTCCAGGGGCACCCCCATGTTTGCAGGTGCTAAGGAGCAGCTCAGATAGACCCTGATGCAGCAGCCCAGGAGAAGCTGGTGCTGTCTATGCACTAAGGGATGGCTAAGGGGACATTCAGATGTCCCTGGCAGACTCTTTGGCTGCTCCTTGAATCTCTTAATGAGTCTCAGTCTCTTGTTCAAATCTGCCAGTTTTGTTTCCATTTTCCTCTTACCAAGTGGAAGGAAATTCTAAGCACCATCTCAATGCCTGCCTTGCCTTTCCTTTTAAGAAGTGTTCCCTGGAATGTGCTCACAGCTAGACCTGTGAGCAGACCTGACCCCCGCAGCACCCTCCCAGCAGGAGAAGGAGCCTGTCCTGGTAGAGGATAATCCTCCCACCCAGAACTTCTCCCCTCAGTCCTGTGGGGAGCTCCCTGGGCAGGCTGAGCGCTGACCTTCACAGGCGACACAGTCACTGCTGCGGGGACACAGCACCTTTGGGTGCAGGGACCCTGCTCTGAAGTGCAGACCTCTCACCCTGTCTGCACACCCCGGCTTCACATCACTGCTGTTTCTGTTGGGGAAGGCAGCAGGATGCCCTGCCCTTAGGTGGTATGTTAGAGAATCCCTGCTCTGAAGCAGTTCCTCTCCCTCTGCACTGCAGAAGCCAGAAGAGAAAAATGCTGCCAGCCTTGGGGTGTGATGGGTTCTTATCTCCCCTTCAAAAAGCTCCGTAGCATTGTCCTGTAAGCACAAACTCACTGTGTCAAGAGCTGTGAAGGTCTCCTGTGTGCTCCCGCTCCACACTGCCGTTCCCCTCTCGCTGCCTTCTCTCCTCTGCTGTCCGCAGCAGCAGGCAGTGCCCGCAGCCCTGCTGCTCTTGGCACAGGAGCTGCTCCTGCACTCGGCTGTCTCTGGGCAGTGCTGCCAGGCTGCCACGAGCTGCCTCCGTCCCAGGAGCCTAGCCCCGCTCAGGAGCAGAGGAACAGCTGAACTCAACAATTTCTCTGTCCCTCGTGCTCCCTCCTCCTGGGAAATGTTCTCTCAAACAAACTAAAATAATCATCTGTTTTCCTTTTCTCGTGAGTGGAGAGGGGTTCCAACATTGCAATTTATTTCACCAGAGGATGAGGAGCTATGAAAGTTGTGAATGTCCCACTCTGGAAGAATGATTTTCATCCCCCAACCAGACAGGGACACCTAGATGGGACGAAAGCCAACTCACTGAGACATTGGTCAGATTTTGATTAGGATTAATCAATCTGGGCATTACAGAATTCAGACCCCCAGCCCTGGGTCTGAAGTGATATTCAAATTATTCCTGTAAATTCCACAGACACCATCGGTGGGATTCCCCTCGCCAAAAACAAAGTGAGCACAACACAGAGGTGTGCATATGTGCTCTGTCTAAGATCCCGCTGTAATCATTGGAGATAGAAGAGTCAGTCTCTTACACACAGATATCTGGTGACAGCTGAAGAGACAGATGTGGTCCAAAGCAGATGTGCCACACACAGATGTGGTGTCAGTGTCTGCTTGCTCTGATGCAGGAACTGGGGGACCTGCATCATCCCAGAGGATGCGGTGAGGGTCAGGTGGGGAATTGTCTTGGCTATCTGAAATGACCTCCTGGTGCCAAACACAACTAGAGCCCCACTCACTGCAGCTGAGGCATAGGAAGATTCCAGTATTAACCAGCAGCTCTTGTAATTCAGTGCAGACACTTGATTTGATGGCGTTGAAAAGTGCTGGAAGAGCCTTGTCAGATGCCTGGGTTGTCCAGCTCCACCATGTGTCTCTAACAGATTGATCTACAGGGAAACTATCCCTGCCAACAGGGAATGCTTGCTGGGCAAGTGCTCCAGAGAATCCTAGGGTTCCATCCCGAACCCAAACAAATGAAATCCAGCACTGTCTGCAGGGAAAGTCCATCCCATCTACATCCATGTGTGCTGCATAAATGAGAGGCACATCACACCAAGGTATCTTGAGATTCTTTACACACTCAAACCCTTTTTGCTCTGTTCCCCTCAACATCTGCTCACTCCATCATATTATACGAACAGAGATTGGGTTAATGAGGACCTTATCATGGCTGGATCACAGGCTGTCAAGGTCCATGGACATCGTCAGCGGAAACTTGTCCTTCCTGGAGATTTGTGCAAGAAGTCTGTCATAGGTCCAGTATAGCCACAGAGTCACCTCAGGCAGAACCCCCTTTCCTGCTGTTTCTCAGTGTCCCAGCTCTGTGTCTTCCTGGCCTCGGACACTGCTGGATTCACTTCCTTAGTAGGAAGCTGCCTCCACCACTGCATTGTTCCTGCTATATATGGCAGCATGGCTCTGCTCTGAACTGGGCCATTGCACACCCAGTGTCTTTGCCTCGTGGTAACAGGTTTCTCTGTGACCATTCTGTTCTGTGTGCCACAGCTGAAGCTCTCTAGCCCAAATACATGCAAGTGTAGGCTGCCTGAAGTAGAAGCAGGAGCACGTGAAGACGTGCAAGCTGTCACAGGCCAGAAATATCATTGGAATGGTGATCAATGGAAGATGAGGGAGGATGCCTTTTTTTTGAAGGAGCAGATTGGATGTGTGGAGCTCTTCCCTGGAAGAGGCAAGGTTTGAAGTGAGAGCTTGTGGGTGAGCATCTCAGGAGGGAGCTCTCCTATTTCTCGGCAGTATAAAAAAAAGTCTGTGGATCACTGGCCCTGGTTATTGTTGAGTGGACTTTAATCCCCCTATCATGACCTGGAAAGGCAAACTGCAGGGTGCAAGCAGTCTGGGAGACTTCTGGAGGGCATTAAGGAGAACTTTTTTGCACAGCTGCCAGATGGGCTGATAAGGATGATGCTTTCTGGTATCTGGACATTTCAAACAAGGACAAGGACCTCAGGGCATTCAAACCAGCAGATACCCCTTGGGTAGACTGGGATCTCCTTACTTAGCTCCACACTAATAGGGCAATGTAGAGGAGAAAAAAGGCAGAGGCAGACAGAGGCATTTAGAAATATTGCCCAGCATCACATTACAAGGACAAGTGCAGGGTCCTGCACCTGGGGAGGAATAACCCCAGACACCAGTATAGACTAGAGGTTGACCTGCTGGAAAGCAGCTCCACAGAGAGGGATTTGGGAATCCTGGTTGACAAGTAGTTAACCATGAGTCAGCAATGTGCCCTTGTGGCCAAGAAGGCCTATGGCATCCTGGCCTGCATCAGGAGGAGTGTTGCCAGCAGATGTTGCTCCCTCTCCTCAGCTCTGGTGAGGCCTCACCTGGAGTATTGTGTGCAGTTCTGGGCTCCGCAGTTCAAGAGGGACATTGAGGTTCTAGAGAGGGTGCAGCATAAAGCAACCAAGATGATTAAGGGACTGGAGTGTCTATCGTATGAGGAAAGACTAGGCGAGCTGGGCCTGTTTAGTCTGGACAAGAGAAGACTGAGAGGAGATCTGATCAACATGTAGAAATAAGTACCTTAGGGGTGACTGTAGGGAGGATGGGGCCAAACTCTTCTTGGTGGTGGCCAGTGACAGGACAAGGGGTAATGGGTGCAAGTTGAAACACAGGAAGTTCCATCTCCATGTAAGGAACAACTTTACTGTGAGGGTGACAGAGCCTTGGAACAGGCTGCCCAGAGAGGTTGTGGAGTCTTCTTCTCTGGAGATCTTCAAAACTCACCTGGATGCCACCCTGTGCCATGTGGTCTAGGTGTCCCTGCTTGAGCAGGGGGTTGGACTGGATGATCTCTAGAGGTCCCTTCCAATGTTAACCACTCTGTGATTCTGTGAACTTGACGCTGGAGACAGTGCCCATCGTTTCCCTTACCACATCTCCAGAGTGCAATTCAGCCGAGTCTACATTAGCTCACCCATCAGACAGGGAGGGGAATTACTGCAGCACAAACAGCCTGGGAATCATAAATTACTAATGCCACAGCTCTTGTTACACCATGCTTACTTGGGCAATGGGTTCATTTAGCAGCCTGAAAGATCTTGCTGGATTCCCTGGTCCAATGCTAGCTCGCTGCACATCTCTACTCCTTATCCACGTTTAATGGAGAAGATCATGCTCACAGTGGCACAAATTCATGGTGCTGAGTGCTCCATCTCCCTCCTCTTGATTAAGGAGCTGCCTTTCTCCAGGGCTGCAGAGCTCCGCAGGTGTCAGCCCCTCCACGGGGCACCCTCAGCAAACCCTCTCGTCCCCACCGCTGCTGCTGGCCCCTCACTGCTCTGGCAGCAGCGACCTCAGCGCCAGCACCCGCCGTGAGCCTCCTGCTGGCCCAGCAGCTCCTCGGGCAGGGGGACCTCGCTCGCGCACAGCCCAGCGTGGGCTGCTGCCGCCGCGGGCTGCAGGGACACCAGGTTCCTCGGCAGAGCCGCCCCGGCCAGGAAAGGGCTGCTGACGTCACAACCAGCTGCGCGGCCTGGCCTATCAGGGGCTGCGGCAGCAGTGACGTCACCAGCCGACGCCCACGCGTCAGCACAGAGCCAGCCCTGCAGAGAGCAGGGGCCTCCCGGCAGCGTCCCCGCAATGGCCTCCGTGTCCCTGCCCGCTGCTGAGACACCCCTGGCCTCACAGGCAGCGCCTGCTGCTGCCCCGGCAGCTCCGCGCACACAAGGGACCTCCCCGCGTGTCTGCACCAGACCCCGCTGCCGGCCGCGCTGCTGCTGGGACAGGAGCGGCCTCAGAGCCCGTCCCCAGCCATGGGCCAGCGCTGGCCTCGCAGCTGCTCTGCCAGCAGGGACCTCCCAAGGAACTGCCCAGCCAGGCGCCTCTTGCTGGCCTGCCCGGGACTCAGCAAAGAGCAGAGCTCACGCTCACCCTCACAGACATGGATGGACCTGCTAATGCCTGGTGCTGTCCAGTCAGGAGCACAGACAATGTGACCCCCCTCCCAAGCAGGAGCAGTGCCATGTGCCTGCTGCTGGCCTGCCAGGTGCTTACAAACATTGACTTGACCATCATCTGACTAGATGATCTCCAAATGTCCCTTGCAACCAGAGAAAGGTTTCTGCTCTCACTTAAGCCCCCTTGAAGCTTGCTTAGGAGCCAACATTATCCCCTTGCTGCCAAGAAGGCCAGTAGTCTCTTGGGGTGTAGTAGGAAGACTGTTGCCTTGACAAGGATGACGAGGGAGGTCATCCTGCCTCTCTACTAAGTCCTGGGGAGGCCACCCCTTGAGTCCTGTGTCCAGCGCTGGGCTCCGCAGTACAAGAGGGACATGAAGCTACTGGAGAGAGCCCAGAATAGGTCTACAAAGTTGATCAGGGAGCTGGAGTATCTCCTATGATGAGAAGGTGAGAGAACGGGGCCTGTTTTAGCCTGGAGAAGAGAAGGCTGAGAGGGGATCTTGTCAGGGTGTGCAAATACCTGAAGGGAGGATGCCAAGAGCAGAAGAGAATGGCCCAGACTCTTTTTAGTGGTGACCAGTGATGGCACAAGAGGCAACAGACACAAATTGAAGCACAGGAAGTTCTGCCGGAATTTGAGAAAGAGCATCTTGACTGTGAAGGTGACAGAGCACTGCCATGGGTTGCCCAGAGAGGTTGTGGAGTGACCTTCTCTGCAGATATTCCAGACCTGCCTGGACAGGATCCTGTGCAACGTGCTGTAGGTGACACTGCTTGATCAAGGGGATTGAACTAGATCATCTGCGAAGCAACTTCCAACCTCAACCATTCTGTGATTCTACAAATGGTCTCCACTGGAATAGACCAGCTTTTAGAGCTGTAGGGATCTGCCTGTCCCTCAGCTTTATTTTGAGTGCTGCTCTAGCAGGATAGAAGGCATCCAGGGTCATTAGAGATGACCAAGGAAATGCCTGACCTGGCCTCCCACTGAAGCTCTATCTCCAGTGATTCCATTAGGACCTTTAGGCCAGGAGCTTGCAAGCAGACCATGTGCATGCTTAGCCTGGTAAGGGGGAATCCCACCTGCCATGTATTTGTGGAGTTCATGAGTTAGCTGAATCCTTCTCCAAACCTGGCGCTTCTGAACAGACCTGTGGAGCCCCAATAAGCCATCTGAATAAGTCATCTGAATCATATATGCACCATGTATCAACAAGCTCCCTTCTTATCCCTGTCTGGGTGTCCTGCCTAGTTAAGAGAGGTGAATCAGAACTTCCCGTGGGACATTTCTAACTTTGGTAGATAATCATTATCTGATAAAATAAATTGCAACATTGGAATCTGTATCCCTGTACTCTTTAGAGAAGGAAAACAGGCTACTCTACTTGATGGAACATATTCCAGAAGGAGGAATCCCAAGGGATTTGCATCTCCAGTCTGCTTAATGTTCACATTTACAGAAATAGAGACATCTGTCTTTATTTGCATGTCAATAAAGACATGAGAAGAACCTGACCAGATATGGTGACAGAATGTAAAAATTTCCAAAATAAGTAATTCTAAAACAAAATGCTAAAACCCCCTGCTGCACCCCAAACTCCTTGGAAGTGTGTGTGGGCATATGAAAAGACCCTTTATATTAAAGGTGGATGTCCTGTGACATCAACTCCGAACAGAACCGATATCAAGAACCAGTCCTTTATACACATTGATGTAGGGTAACTCAGGCTACAGCTCCACCCAGAACACTCAGGTGGAGCAGAGACTGAGGAGCTGAAGAAGAAATTACTGAGAGTTGGGAGGGGGTCGAGAAGCATTTCTATGAAAAATGGAAAGTTTATTTCACCGCCTCCACACCCCCATGTACTTCTTCCTCCTCAACCTCTCCCTCCTCGACCTGGGCTCCATCTCCACCACTGTTCCCAAAGCCATGGCCAATTCCCTGTGGAACACCAGGGCCATTTCGTATTTGGACCAGATGGGCAACAAGGGCTCCTACATCCACCTGCGGGGCAGGTCACGGCAGTGGTGAGAGGGGACCCCAAAACTGTCCCTGGGACCCCAAAACTGTCCCCCGGGACCCCAAACTGCCCCTGGGAACCTTAAACTGCTCCTGGGACCCCAAAACACCCTCAGGGACCTCAAAACTGTCACCGGGGAACCAAAACTGCCCTAGGGGAGACAAAGCTGCCTCCATGGATGCCAAAACTGCCCCCAGGGAACCCCAAAACTACCTCTTGGTCCCCCAAACTGCCCCCAGAACCCCAAAACTACACCAGGGGACCCAAAACTGTCTGGGGTGACCCAAAACTGCCCCAGGGGATCCCCAGACTGCCCCCAGGATCCTCAAACTGCCCCTGGGGACCCAAAGCCACCCCCACGGCTGCCACAACTGCCCCACGGACCCAAAACTAATCCGGGGACCCCAAAACTGCCCCCAGGGACACAAAACTGCCTCCAGAACACCCAAACTGCCCCGGGATCCCTCAAAACTGCCCCTGGAGACCCCCCCCATTGGGGCAGCACCCCCATTTCTCCCCCTACCCCTGTGATGGGGAGGGAGTGGGGGAGCATTTACCTATGCTGGGTGGGTATGTACCCCACGGATGGGGGTGTTACCCTCATGGATGGGGGTGTTTCCCTGACGGGTGGGTGTTTACCCCTGGATGGAGGTGTTTCCCCACCGGGTGGGTATTTACCCCCACTGGGCGGGTGTTTACCCCCAGTGGATGGGTGTTTACCCCCATGGGGCGGGTGTTTACCCCCAGATGGGGGTGTTTACCCGCCAGGCCTCCCTCCCCGTGCAGCCTCACCCCGACATCAAGCCCATGGCCTACACCAACACGCTGCTGCAGCTGGGCATGATGTGACCCCCCCACACCCCCCCGGGGACCCCCGTGCTGGGGGTCCAGGGGGGCCTTGAACACCCGCGTTGTATTTATACCCGCCCCCCCAGGACCCCCAGGATGGGGGGGCGGGTATTGCTCAGGTGTTGCCGCCCCCTCCCCCCCCGCCCCCCCCGTTTTACCGTCTGTAATTAAAGATGTTAAAATAAAGTAATTATTGGGAGCCACGGGGGGCCCAAGCGTCCGGTGGGGGGGGGGGAGGCTCGGGAGGAGGAGGCTGCCACGTTGCCATAGAGACTGCGCGCGGGGGGGGGGGGTCATGTGGCCATTGCCATGGCCGCGCCCTGGGGTCACGTGGTAGTTGCGATGAGCTGATCCGGTGGGGGAAGTGACGTCACTGTTGCCAGGGTGAAGTGCTGGGCGGTGCGTAGGGCCACGGCATCGTTGCTATGGAAACGCGTCCACCAATCCGAGCCGCGCTGAGGTGACCGTTGCTGCGCGTGCCCGCCAACGCGGCCCAGGGATTACGTCACTGCTGCCGCCGGGCCGTGGCCAATCAGTGGCGCGCTCGCGTTCCCGCTGTTTCGTCGCGGCCAATGGGGAGCCGACGGAGGCGGGCGGTTGCCGTGGCGGCAGGGCGGGGCCGGCAGAGCGGCAGTTGGGGCCCAGGCGTCGGGGGAGCAGCTGTGCGGGGCGGGGGCTCCTGCGCGGGGGCTCCCCGGGCGCGACCGGCTGTCGCGGACTCTGAGTGTCACCCTGTACCACAGCCTGCACTCCGGGTGTCACCCTTTGTCCTCCTCCCGGTGTCACCCTGTACCACGGGCTCTGGGTGTCCAGGCCAAGTGGCGGCTCCTGCACCCGGACAGGAATAACCGCAGGCACCAGCACAGACTCGGGGTTGACCTGCCGGAAAACAGCTCCGTGGAGATGGAGCTGGGAGTCCTGGGTGACACCGGGTTACCCGTGAGGCAACAACATGGCCAAGGAGGCCAGCGGGATCCCATGGGAGCCTGTTGGAGCCAGTGGGATCCAATGGGATCCAATGGGCTCCCGGCTGCAGCAGGAGGAGCGTTCCCAGCGGGCGAAGGGGGGATCCTGCCCCTCCGCTCGGCCCTGGGAGGCACCTGGAGCTCTGGGGACAGCTCAGGGCTCCCCAGGAAAAGAGGGCCCTGGAGCTGCTGGAGAGGGGCCAGCGCAGGGCCACGAGGATGATGAAGGGACTGGAGCAGCCGTCATGTGAGGAAGGACTGAGCGAGCGGGGCCTGTCCAGCCTGGAGAGGAGCAGGCAGAGGGGGTCAGTGAGTACCTGAGGGGACGGTGTAGGGAGGACAGGGCCAGGCTCTTCCTGGTGACAGGACAAGGGGTAACGGGTACAAGTTGAACCCTAGGAAGCTCCATCTCCATGTGAGGAAGGACTTTGCCGTGAGGGTTTGGAAGACCAAACACCCCTATGAGCCTCCAGGAGCAGAAGGCCAAGCCCAAGGATCTCCCCAGAACCTCAGCGAGCACCAGAAACCCCTCAACAGTCGCCAGAAACCCCCACACCGCTAAGACCTCCCAGGTACAGCCCTACACACACCCACATCTCCCGTATGGGAAAGGACACCCATCCCAATGGGAATGCTGGTGTGAAGCCGTGGCCGGGGATGTGCCGAGGGACCCAGCTGGGACACCCGGGTTCCTCCCAGCGCCTGCAGCCCCCCTGGGCTCTCCGCGGTGACCGGGAATCCGGGTGTCCTGGGATCCGGAAGGTCCCCGGGAACCGCAGGCGTCAGGGACACCCAGTCATTGTCACAGAGCCGGGGATCCCCGGTGCTGGGGTGTCCCGTGGGAAGAGGCTCCTGCTGGAGGGAGGTGGCTCCAAGATCCCACGTTGACCTTCACCAAACTGTTTTTTCCCCTTTCTTGTGATTTTCATCTCTTTCCCTCTCTGCATTCCCTTCCTTCTTTCCCATTCCTTCCTCCTCTTTCCCTCCCACCCTTCCTTTCCCCGTAGTGGTGCAACAGGCGGAGTTGTGGATCCCTGAGCCCTTGGGACACCGTCCTGTGGGACAGAGGGCAGGAGATCCCAAAGGATTTCCCTGTGGCCTGGGCGGCACAGGCCCCGTTCCCAAGCCGTGTCCGCTGTTCCGAACGCACTTTGGACCAGCGGGAACGTCCATCAGACACCGAAGGTGGGATCTACTCTCGCACTTGCTGGTGTGTCCCTGTCTTGTGACCTGTCCCGTAAAGCATCCACCTTCTGCGTGTTTCCTTCTAACATCTTCCGTAGGGCGGCAAGGCATCTCCGGGATGTTTCTTCCGATCCCACGTCCTTCTCCGTGTCCGGATGAAAAGTCGCAGGAGGCTCCAAGCTCCTGGTGCTGCTGAAGGCCCCTCGCGTGAAACCCCCGTGGGCACGAGCGGCTCCTTCACCCTCCTGCACCTCCACAGCACCCCAGGCTGCTTTTCCAAGGCGTTTTCCAGAGCGGTGACTCGAGGAACGCCTGTCTCCCTGGATACGTTGACCCGTCTTCTGCTTCTGGGGTACCTCCGCTGCCTGATGCAGTTTTACAGCAGTTACGGATCTCAGGACACCTCCTTGGCACCCCTTTCCTCAGGGCCACCCAAGCACGCGGCCTGTACGACACGAACAACGCGTGCCAGAAAACTGCAAGGAAACGGGAGGGCTCTTTGGGAAGGGAGGTGAAAGGACTGTGTGTTCCTGCACCAAGGGGTGTGCAGAACGTCACCTGCACCGGCGTGCAGTCTGCTGTCCCTGAACATCACCTGCACCGAGACGGCTGTACCTGCACCGAGACGGCTGTACCTGCACCGAGACACTGGTACCTGCAGCGAAACACTGGTACCTGCCCGAGACTCCCAGACCAGCACCGAGACACCTGGACCTGCACCGAGATACTGGAACCTGCCCAAGACAGCTGCTGGAGAGGGGCCAGCGCAGGGCCGCGAGGATGATGAAGGGACTGGAGCAGCCGTCGTGTGAGGAAGGACTGAGCGAGCGGGGCCTGTCCAGCCTGGAGAGGAACAGGCAGAGAAGGTCAGTGAGTACCTGAGGGGACGGTGTAGGGAGGACAGGGCCAGGCTCTTCCTGGTGACAGGACAAGGGGTAACGGGTACAAGTTGAACCCTAGGAAGTTCCATCTCCATGTGAGGAAGGACTTTGCCGTGAGGGTTTGGAAGACCAAACACCCTCATGAGCCTCCAGGAGCAGAAGACCAAGCCCAGGGATCTCCCCAGAACCTCAGCGAGCACCAGAAACCTCTCAATAGTCGCCAGAAACCCCCAACACCGCTAAGACCTCCCAGGTACAGCCCTACACACACTCACATCTCCCACTCCCCTATGGGAAAGGTCACCCATCCCAATGGGAATGCTGGTGTGAAGCCATGGCTGGGGATGTGCTGAGGGACCCAGCTGGGACACCTGGGTTCCTCCCAGCGCCTGCAGCCCCCCTGGGCTCTCTGTTGTGACAGGGAATCCGGGTGTCCTGGGATCCGGAAGGTCCCTGGGGACCGCAGGTGTCAGGGACACCCAGTCATTGTCACAGAGCCGGGGATCCCCGGTGCTGGGGTGTCCCGTGGGAAGAGGCTCCTGCTGGAGGGAGGTGGCTCCAAGATCCCACACTGACCTTCACCAAACTGTTTTTTCCCCTTTCTTGTGATTTTCATCTCTTTCCCTCTCTGCATTCCCTTCCTTCTTTCCCATTCCTTCCTCCTCTTTCCCTCCCACCCTTCCTTTCCCCGTAGTGGTGCAACAGGCGGAGTTGTGGATCCCTGAGCCCTTGGGACACCGTCCTGTGGGACAGAGGGCAGGAGATCCCAAAGGATTTCCCTGTGGCCTGGGCGGCACAGGCCCCGTTCCCAAGCCGTGTCCGCTGTTCCGAACGCACTTTGGACCAGCGGGAACGTCCGTCAGACACCGGTGACTCGAGGAACGCCTGTCTCCCTGGATGTGTTGACCTGTCTTCTGCTTCTGGGGTACCTCCGCTGCCTGATGCAGTTTTACAGCAGTTACGGATCTCAGGACACCTCCTTGGCACCCCTTTCCTCAGGGCCACCAAAGCACGCGGCCTGTACAACACGAACAACGCGTGCCAGAAAACTGCAAGGAAACGGGAGGGCTCTTTGGGAAGGGAGGTGAAAGGACTGTGTGTTCCTGCACCGAGGGGTGTGCAGAACGTCACCTGCGCCGGCGTGCGGTCTGCTGTCCCTGAACATCACCTGCACCGAGACGGCTGTACCTGCACCGAGACGGCTGTACCTGCACCGAGACACTGGTACCTGCACCGAGACACTGGTACCTGCCCGAGACACCTGGGCCAGCACCAAGATACTGGTACCTGCACCGAGATACTGGTACCAGCACCGAGACACCTGGACCTGCACCGAGACACTGGTACCTGCACGGAGATGCTGGTACCTGCACCGAGACGGCTGTGCCTGCACCGAGATATTGGGACCTGCACCGAGACGGCTGTACCTGCACTGAGATACTGGTACCTGCACCGAGACACCTGGACCTGCACCGAGACACTGGTACCTGCACCGAGATACTGGTACCAGCACCGAGACACCTGGACCTGCACCGAGATACTGGTACCTGCACCGAGACACTGGTACCTGCACGGAGACACCTGGACCAGCACCGAGACGGCTGTACCTGCACCGAGACACTGGAACCTGCCCGAGACACCTGGACCAGCACCAAGACACCTGGACCAGCACCGAGACACTGGTACCTGCACTGAGACACCTGGACCTGCACCGAGACACTGGTACCTGCACCGAGACGGCTGTACCTGCACCGAGACACTGGTACCTGCTCGAGACACCTGGACCTGCACTGAGACGCTGGTACCTGCACCGAGACACTGGTACCTGCTCGAGACACCTGGACCTACACCAAGATACTGGTACCTGCACCGAGATATTGGCACCTGCACCGGGCCACCTGGACCAGCGCCAAGATACTGGTACCTGCACCGAGACACCTAGACCAGCACGGAGATACTGGTACCTGCACCGAGACGCCTGGACCTACAGCAAGACACCTGGACCAGCACCGAGACACTGGTACCTGCACCGAGACGGCTGTACCTGCACCAAGACGCTGGTACCTGCACTGAGACACCTGAACCTGCCCTGAGATACTGGTACCTGCACCGAGACGCCTGGACCTACAGCAAGACACTGGTACCTGCACCGAGACACTGGTACCTGCACGGACACACCTGGACCTGCACCGAGATACTGGAACCTGCACCGAGACGCCTGGACCAGCACCGAGATACTGGTACCTGCACGGACACACCTGGACCTGCACCGAGACACCTGGGCCTGCATCGAGACTCCTGGACCAGCCCGAAGCAGGGCCAACAACACTTAACTGGACTGGTTTCCTTCCTCCCTTTCTCCTCCCTCCCTCCCTTCCTCCCTCCCTTCCTCCCTCCCTCCCTTCCTCCTTCTCTCCTTCCCTCGCTCCCTGCCTCCCTAGCTCCCTCCCTCCCTTCCTTCCTCCTTCCCTCCCTCCCTCCCTTCCTCCCTCCTTCCCTCCCTCCCTCCCTTCCTCCTTCTCTCCTTCCCTCGCTCCCTGCCTCCCTCGCTCCCTCCCTCCCTTCCTTCCTCTTTCCCTCCCTCCCT